>NC_084480.1:68086743-69384660 GCF_030035675.1 Rhineura floridana | reverse complement strand
GAGATATGGAAAGACACTGCACAACTATTTTGAATAAATAAAACAATGACGCTCTCAAGCAGTTACCTTAGAATTTGCTTGAAATTAACTTTGGCAGTAATTTTAAGAGAGAAAAAAAACTTATATCAATTTTGTTGATTATTCCCAAAGGAACAGATCATAGTTTCACATGATAGATGCTTTATTATTCCTATTCCATTCAGTTATTTCTATGTGAAATTGCCTATGTTTATTTTTTTATTACTCATTCTAGCCATCTTTTACACTGTGTTTTTCAAAAATATTTATGTGGGCTGCTTCAGTGACCAATTTGGACAAAGAACATTTTTATTGGCCCTCATAATTATTTTTAAAGCAATTGGACTGAGGTTATTAAGAAAGATCAAAAAAGGGTCTCTCATGTTTGTTGTTAATGTTCCAGTGACTTTTAGAATTAGCCTTTCCAAAAGTAAAATGAATTTTAAATTAAAAAAATACCTTTCCTGGTTTGTTTAGTTGTGGACATTTTTCCCATGCAGCTTTTTCCCCCCTAACAAGTTTCCTTTAAGGATGAGGGCATTCAAGGTTTCTTATCGGCTCTCCTTTAAACATTATGAGGCAAATAGCATCTTAAAAGCCTTCATCAGCATTAGAAGCAATAAACGGTTACAGCTTCTTGTGGAGAGATCTACGAGGGGTACCTTGGGATGGAGACAGAATTTCTCTTACAGATGCATAAAGCACAGCTGGGAGTGTCAACTGTCTCTGTTATTAGAATGAGTTGTGTTTTTCTCCTCACTATGAACCTAAAATGGAAAATGGACTGAAAAGGAAGAGAGTAATATTGTTGATTAATTCATGCCCTTAAGGTGCAGTGGAAAGGGTTTATTGGGACTAGACTGAGTATGAAATAGGATGTGGATAAATGCTTCTTTAGAGAGACAAGTATCCAAAATAGTGGACAATGGAGAATGCTCAAGAAGCCTAGATCAATGTTAAATAATATAGCTTATGGCAGGGATCACCAGTGTGGTACCTGTTGGACACATATATGCCCACTGAGCCCTTGTGCCTACAGTGTCTCCTCCCCTGCTGAAATTAGTCTTAAGGAAGTATTTTATTGTAGCCAGTAGAATGTTAGAATGTATGCTTGGTTGCCATGGTTATATGTGGTGTCCAAAACAGTTTCTCCAGTTTGGAAATGTGCCCACAGGTCTCAAAAAGGTTGGCAATTCCTGGCATATGGTCTGCAGTTAGAAGACCTGAGTTAAATCCTTTGCATCCTCTGTCAGAGCAGCCTACAGAATTTGAAACCCACCTTGCTTAATGCCCACCAACTGTATATTGTGGCCTCAGGGTACTTGATTCCCCATCCACCTATGTTTTTTGAAGTCTCCAGAAGCAGGAAGGAAAATAACAAATTTATTTTTGTTTCCCTCCTCTCACCCAGAATGCAGGTCCCAAGGCAGATTACATAGGTTTAAAAATACAAAACATGCATAAAACATAAAATACAAAGCATACATAAGGAAAATACAAAGCATACATAAGGAAAGCTATTTTGCTTCTGGTAGATCACAATATATCGATAATGGGTTGCATTTAGGGACGTGCTGGAATTCTGCCCAATTCAGATTTGGTATGGAATTTTCCATTAATTCACTTACTCTAAATCACTGAGGATTGGATCTTAATGTAGCAAATTTCAACAGCTATTTTTGAATGCAGACTTTTTTTAAAAAAACCCGCCTCTAAAGCTTGATTGCAAGAATGATAATTTGTCAATATTTCCTTTTAAAATATAAATCTAATAAATAAATAAATATTTTTCTGAGCAAAAAAATCTATGGATCGGTAAAAGCAGTGACTAGCGGATACAGAACAAACTTGAATTGATGCCAGCTTGTTAGGTTGACGGAATACTTTCCAACTGGCACAGGCCAAAGATACTATCCCTAGTTGAATTTGCCTTGAGACGCCTCTAGGAAAAGGCTCTGTTTGATACTTTGCAGAGTTGCTTTCCGTTAGGACTAAAGATTCCATTACGTTAAAGGGAAATTATTCTACAGACGTCGCATTGTTTGGTTGTTATTGATGATGTGCTAGTAAGAATCAAAATATCTTGGCCTTCATCATGGGCTGGGGATTCAGGCTTGTTTGGTCTTCAGCAGTGCTGTGTTCAAAATTCTAAAAGAACTTAGTTAATTCTAAAACTTCAGCAAAGCTATCTGGAAGTAGATTGTTTCTTGTCTTTTAGCCTGTCAGTTATTTGATGAGATTACTTTTTGATCCAAAAGGGTACTATTAGCCTAGGGTTCCACATGCAGTGTCTAATTGTGTGTTCAACCTGCCTGTTGTTGTTATATGCCTTCAGGTTGATTATGACTTATGGCAACCCTATGAATCAGTGACTTCCAGTAGCATCTGTTATAAACCAACCTGTTCAGATCTTGTTAGTTCAGGTCTGTGATGTCCTTTATGGAATCAATCCACCTCTTGTTTGGTCTTTCACTTTTTCTACTCCATTTTGTTTTTCCCAGCATTATTGCCTTTTCTAGTGAATCATGTCTTTTCATTACATGTCCAAAGTGTGAGAACCTCAGTTTCATCATTTTAGCTTCTAGTGATAGTTCTGGTTTAATTTGTTCTAACACCCAATTATTTATCTTTTCTTTGTCCATGGTATGTGCAAAGTTCTCCTCCAACACCACATTTCAAATGAGTGGATTTTTCTCTTATCCACTTTTTTCACTGTCCAACTTTCACCTCCATACATAGAGATCGGGAATACCATGGTCTGCATGATCCTGACAGTAGTGTTAAGTGATACATCTTTCCATTTGAAGACCTTTTCTAGTTCTCTCATAGCTGCACTCCTCAGTCCTAGCCTTCTTCTGATTTCTTGACTATTGTCTCCAGTTTGGTTAATGACTGGGCCAAGGTATTGATAATCCTTGACAAGTTCAATGTCCTTGTGTCAACTTTAAAGTTACATAAAATTACAGTCTGTCTAACGGTTGAAAAATGTTATTGATTCTGATCAGTGCTCCCTACCCGCAAGTGGTAGTTGGCTAGGGAGGATATAATCTAGAGCAGTGCTCATGGTTATGTAGTGTTCATATCAAGCAAGCATATGCACTAGGTCTCTGAAAGGCATCCTGTGGACATCGTCCATATTCTTCTTGCCCATAAGCTCACCGTACTTGAGGCTCAACTTTTCTAGGTCTAAATTGGAGCAGATGGTGATATGCACTGGTTTTTTTGGATCAGCACCCAACTTCAAGGAGCCAAACGCTTGATCATTGTGAAGGTCTTCTCTGAATGACAGACTCAACCGTTTATTTCCATCCTGACTGTTGTGTTGTGAAAGTAATTTGTTACAAATTTATCATGCTCTTTATGCTACAACATCAGTATGTGATTTCACTCCTTTCTGATCTATATATCTCAATCAGCAAAACTTCCTGTCTACCCCCATGTTATTTAATATCTACATGAAACCGCTGGGAGAGGTTATCCGGAGTTTTGGGGTTCGGTGCCACCAATATGCAGATGACACACAACTCTATCTCTCCTTTCCACCTGATGAAACCAAGGAAGCCGTCCAGGTTCTCAACCGATGCCTGGTATCAGTGATGGACTGGATGGGAGTGAACAAGCTGAAATTAAATCCTGACAAGACAGAGGTGCTCCTCGTCAGTCGGAAGGCGGAGCAGGGAATAGGGATTCAACTTGTGTTGGATGGAGTTACACTCCCCCTGAAATCACAGGTTCGCAGTTTGGGAGTGCTCCTGGACTCGGCTCTGACCTTGGAGGCACAGGTCTCGGCTGTGGCTAAGAGTGCTTTCGCTCAATTAAGATTGGTGCGCCAACTGTGCCCGTTCCTTGACCAGTCAGACTTGATCATGGTGACACATGCCTTAGTTACATCCCGATTAGACTACTGTAACGCGCTCTACGTGGGGCTGCCCCTGAAGACTGCTCGGAAACTGAAATTGGTACAAAGAGCTGCAGCCAGGATGCTAACTGGGGCGGGATATAGAGAACATACAACACCTTTGTTGTATCAGCTCCACTGGTTGCCCATTTGTTTCTGGGCACAATTCAAGGTGCTGGTTTTGACCTATAAAGCCTTATATGGCTTAGGTCCAGGCTATCTGTCAGAGCGCCTCTCCCTCTATGAACCTGCTCAGACTTTAAGATCCTCCAGCGAGACCCTATTCATTACCCCTTCCTTCCTGCAAGTTTATTTTGCAGAGACACAGAATAGGGCTTTTTCGGTGGCTGCCCCTAGACTGTGGAATTCTCTCCATACTGAGGTCCAGTTGGCTTCCTCATTATCGAATTTTCGTGCACAGGTGAAGACTGTTCTATTTAGACAGGCTTTTAACCAATGTAGTTAGTTTTAACCTTTGTTTATTTAATTTCATTTTAAATAGTTTAAACTGAATATCATGTTTATTAATTATTTCTGTTTTAATGTAAGCCGCCCTGAGTTCCTTGGAAAAAGGGCGGGGTATAAATATTTTAAATAAATAAATAAATAAATAAATAAATAAATAAATAAAATACTCCTGCAGCTTTTCAACTCAACCTGTAAGGAACAGTGTCTTTTTCAATGGGTGCAGATTCTTCTTCACATTAGATGTAGTCTGTTTACATTCAGGATGGTCAATGAATCTGACTGAAAGTACTGCTCACATCAGGAGTATAAGTGAAAGGATCAGCTAGCAAAACCAGAAGCCCAAATTTGTTTCTTTGAGGTACCAAAGAATCCCATTCTCCTAATACAAGGCCCTAAATGGTGTTAGATGCAAGTACATAAAAGTCTGCCTTCCCAATATCAACCATCTCAGGCCCTACAATCAACAGGGAAAGCCATGTTGGTCATGCTGCTACTGGGGCTGCCCAGTTGGTGGTGGCCCCAAACAGAGCCTTCTCTGTGGTTTTCTCCTAATTGTGGAATGCCCTCGCTAGTGAGGTGCATCAGTATCCCTTACTTCCAACTTTTAGGAGAAATGTAGAAACGTTCCTGTTTACCCAGGCATTTGATGAATGAAAGTTCTGTCCCTGGCAACTCTGAAATTAGTTTGAGAGTAGGTGATTGCTTTCAGGAGTTTTAAACTGTTTTTAAAAGGTTGTTTTTAATTGTTTTTGAAGCTGGGTTTTAACTGTTTTTAGAAGTTTAAATCATATTGTTTTAGTATTGACATGTTTGATGTGCCAAGCTCCTTTGAAGGAAGGTTACGGATATAAATCTAATAAATAAATAAAATCAGAGGAAGACCCACAATTCTGAGTCCTCTGAACGCTTTCTAACTACAGTCAAAGCTTGCCTGAGCTAGTTTTGTTCATAGAATAGTAGAGTTGGAAGGGGACTATAAGCCCATCAAGTCCAACCCTCTGCTCAATGCTGGAATGCAACTTAAAAGCATACCCAACAGGTGGCTGTCCAGCTGCCTCTTGAATGCCTCTAGTGTTGGAGAGCCCACCAACTCCCTAAGTCAGTGTTTCTCAACCGGTATGCCTCCAGATGTTGTTGTACCACAACTCCCATCAGCCTCAGCCAGCATTGCCAATGGTCAGGAAAGATGGGAATTGTGGTCCAACAACATCTGGAGGCACACCGGTTGAGAAACACTGCCCTAGGTAATTGGTTCCTTTGTCATACTGCTCTAACATTTAAGAAGTTTTTCCTAATATTCAGCCGAAATATGGCTTCCTCTAACTTGAGTCCATTATTCTGTGTCATGCATGCTGAGATGATTGAGAAGAGATCCTGGACTCCTTTGTGTGACAGCTTTTCAAGTACTTGAAGAGTGCTATCATAATTCATATCAGTCTTCTCTTCTCAAGGCTAAACATGCCCAGTTCTTTCAGTCTCTCCTCATGGGCTTTATTTCCAGGCCTCTGATCATTCTTGTTGCCCTCCTATGAACCTGTTCCAGTTTGTCTGCATCCTTCTTAAAGTGTGGTGTCCAGAACTGAATGCAGTACTCAAGATGAGGCCTAACCAGTGCTGAATAGAGGGGAACTAGTATTTCACACAATTTGGCAACTATACTGCTAATGCAGCCTAAAATAACATTTCCTTTTTTGCAGCTATATCACACTGTTTACTCATATTCAGCTTGTGATTAATGACAATTCCAAGATCCTTCTCGCATGTAGTATTGCTGAGCCAAGTATCCCCAGCTTATAATTGTGCATTTGGTTTCTTTTTCCTAGGTGTAGAACTTTGCAGTTATCGCTGTTAAATTTCATTCCGCTGTTTTCAGCCCAATGCTTCAGCCTTTTGAGATCCCTTTGAATTTTGTTTCTGTCCTCCAGAGTATTAACTATCCCTCCCAATTTTGTATCATCTGGAAATTTGGTAAGCATAACCTGCACCTCCTCATCCAAGTCACTAATAAAAATGTTGAACAGCACTGAGACCAGGACCAAGCCATGTGGTACTCTGCTCGATATCTCCTTCCAGGATGTTACAACTGAGAATTGAGTTGAGAAGACTAGACATGGATCTGGTCCATAAAACTTCAAAATCCTTTGGAAGCTTCATCGGGTGCATGGTGTTATCAGCAGCCACTTGTCAGATCTCATGGGCATAAATGTGAAGCTATGGCTGACAATTCTGTCTGAACACAGCCTATGTATACCACCACATAATTTTACCTCCTCACCTTTCCCTATTATATTAACAAAACATATATGAAGATTTGATATTCGCTTCCTTTCCATGCTAGGAATAATTAGGAAAGGTACTAAAAATAAAACAGCCGATATCATAATGCCGTTGTATAAATCTATGGTGCGGCCGCATTTGGAATACTGTGTACAGTTCTGGTCGCCTCATCTTAAAAAGGATATTATAGAGTTGGAAAAGGTTCAGAAGAGGGCAACCAGAATGATCAAGGGGATGGAGCGACTCCCTTACGAGGAAAGGTTGCAGCATTTGGGGCTTTTTAGTTTAGAGAAAAGGCGGGTCAGAGGAGACATGATAGAAGTGTATAAAATTATGCATGGCATTGAGAAAGTGGATAGAGAAAAATTCTTCTCCCTCTCTCATAATACTAGAACTCGTGGACATTCAAAGAAGCTGAATGTTGGAAGATTCAGGACAGACAAAAGGAAGTACTTCTTTACTCAGCGCATAGTTAAACTATGGAATTTGCTCCCACAAGACACAGTAATGGCCACCAGCTTGGATGGCTGTAAAAGAAGATTAGACAAATTCATGGAGGACAGGGCTATCAATGGCTACTAGCCGTGATGGGTGTGCTGTGCCACCCTAGTCAGAGGCAGCATGCTTCTGAAAACCAGTTGCCGGAAGCCTCAGGAGGGGAGAGTGTTCTTGCACTCGGGTCCTCCTTGCGGGCTTCCCCCAGGCACCTGGTTGGCCACTGTGAGAACAAGATGCTGGACTAGATGGGCCACTGGCCTGATCCGGCAGGCTCTTCTTATGTTCCTACTATTTTAGTATTTCTGGTACTTGCCATATAATTTCTTTATAATCTAGGCTGTTTTTTTTCTTATGGTAAAACCTTACTCCACCCCCCATCCCCACCCCACCCCACACATATATGGAAGTTTGGAATTCTAAAATGAGTCAGATATTTTATCTGTTTAGCACACCTTGCTAGAAGAAGCACAACCACTAAATAACTTGTAGCAAATCTATGCGAAATGCTTGAAGGAAGTGTAAATTAGTGTAGAACTCTCTTTTGCTCTCTCACCATTGGCTATTTAAAGATTTCTTCTCTACCTCCAAAGGGGAGATGAATAAACTGATGGTAGCAAGTCTGTGCCTGCAGCTATAAGTCTGCAGAGACTTAGTTGAACTTCTGCAAATGTACAAGGGAAGTACTTAAAATAACATTAACCCCTGCCCCAACACATTGGCATGTCAAAATTTGCATGAATCCTTTGCTAGAAGATCCCTAGGAAGCAGGAATTGATGGCTACATATTATTTTCATTTTCCTAGAAGATTTATTTTCCTAGAAGAATTGTGTTGCAGCCATTTTTACAATCAGCACTGGATCTGAGCAGAAAAGATGAAAATAAACAGTGATAAATGCATCCAAGAGACTTTTTCTGAGTTCATTCTACTCTCTTCAGAGAGAGAGATTTTGACTAAATGCTAAGTTATTTGAAAATACCGTTGCAAATTTCCTAGCTTTTGGTATTCATACAGCAAGCTATTCTAACCTTACTGATTCCCACACTGATCTTTTTAGAGGATTTAACTTAAATATTTAGAAGATTTTATGTCATTCTTCATCTGCAAATCTCTTCATCTTTTAATGGATTTGTATGACTGAAGCCAACATGACATTCAAATGTGGAAGTCAGCCAGCTAACCACATATTTATAACTCAACCTGAGCTCCTGGGATAGGGTAGGCCAGAAATCAAAATTTAATTTGATAGTAAAAATTGTGTTAAAATTGAAGTATATAAATAACCCTACAGACTGGCACTTTTAATTTTATATTTTGTGGGTGTATTCTCCAAAAGGTTGTTGACACAATAGCACATTAGTGGTGAATTTATACTGTCTACCCATCATTCTGCTTTATTAGTTGTTTTGTGATGTTTCCCCAATGTTACCACATTATTGTCATCTGGAGGGAAACTCTTATGCTTTAGCACAAGTTACAAATGCTAGACAAAAAAATTCCTGGAACATTTGTGGTACGAAGAGTTACAGGATTGAAGAAGGAAGCTGTGGGACTTGCACCAAATGGAAATGAAGTGGAGTGGCCACCCTGAAACTTTTGGAGGTACAAACAGTAGTCAAAACAAGATTGTGTATAACCATCCTGATGCTATCATGGGCAGAAATCATCATTAATGCACAATAAAATGAATTGCAGCTGAGGGTTGAAAGGCCAAATGGCCCACTAAGGACTCCCCATGGGGGAACAACGATCTAAAAGGCCCGGGAACAGGCCTCCGCGAAGGCCAAACAGCCCACTAAGCACTCCCCGTGGGGGGAGATCGATCTAAAAGCCCCGGGAACGGGCCCCTGCAAGGCCAAACGGCCTGTTAAACACTCTCCATGGGGGGAACAAATGGCCCTATAGGCCAAAAATCAGCCTCTATGAGGCCAAACGCAAGGCCAAACAGCCGCGCTAAGTCCTGCCCCCCCTTGTGACAGTCCCAGGCAACTCTGGCCTGAATTAAGGCCATCCAAAAATGTCATCCGACACGCCACATTCGCGCCTCCCGAAATGGCACCCGCAACTCCACAGCCTCATGCCGTTCGTCCAGCGCAAGCTTCTTCACAGCCAAAGAACAGAAGAGGGGGGTCGAGGAGCCGGCGCGAGCCTAAATAGGTTTGGCCGCTCCTCCCACGTGGCACGACCTGCTGGTGTCATGCCAGTTCAGGTGTGTCTGCCCTCTTCTACAATGGCAGCTGGGGATTCATCCCAGGCTGCAAATCTCACCCCGCAGCCCGGTATGTACAGAGAGCAGAGCGGGGAGTTATAGACCAAATATCTTTCACACTTAATCAGAACAGCTTTTCAATTTCATATTTTTATCCAAGTAGTTTAAAATGTAGTACTTCCCTCCCCCTGAATTTCATCTGGTATTTAAGGATTGGTTTCACATTTTCAATGCTGATTCACTGGAAATCTGGTCTTGGGCCACTATTCATAATACAGTTTAAAATTTCAAAAATGTTATGTCAGCTATTTTGTAAAATTTCTCAGTCTTATACTTTTTTGCATTCTGAAAAGTGTTTGGAGGATTACAGGTTTCTATACTCATTGTTTTCTGCTTTTTAACTGATATCATTTTTAGTAAGTGGTAGTCACCTTGATCCCATGCTAGGGTTCTTGTGCATGTGCGACTAGCAGAATATAAGCTGCTGAAAAAAGACACAGGGATATGTTCCATAGCACTAGATGCCAGTAGTTGAAGGAGAGGAGCCGCTATTAATCTGCACAGATAGGAAGGCAGATCAGTAGGCATTTACAGGCATGCACATGGCCATACACCACACAACTGCATTGTGTGGTTTTTATGATCAGCCCTGGTGTGGCTCAGCCATCCCCTGTTCAATCTTAGCAAAGGATCTAGCCCTCTTTGCCCTCCTCCATTGCAGCTTCTGGTTGGCAATCTGAATGCCAGACTAGCAGTAAAATCCCTGACACTTGTAAAGTTTTTTTTATTTTGTGGCATTTTCATGCCACCCTATAACATTTTTTTTCTTAGAGACTTAGCAAAATAATAGAAAACAAGTTGAATTCAAACATGATATAAAGCCATAAAATCAAAAGCAACATAAATGCAACAAAAACAAAACGCATCACACCCCAAAGTCAAATTAAAAACAGTGAGTCCTGGGCAGTAATGCCTATTTGGCATTCTGCCCTCATTATCTGAAACCCCAAAAATGCAATCCATGAATTGAAGCTTATCGTCTGAGAGTCCCGCTCCTCCTGCCCAAGAGAAACGCCTGGATGGGGGGTGCCCATTTGCGGCCTGGGGTTGAAGCCCCAGCCGCCATTGGAGGAATGGGCAGCGGTTGCGTATCGTACTGCATCAAGGGGAGGGGCAGCTTTAGGCTATTTAAGCCTGTGCTGCCCTCCTTACCTTCCTCTTGGCACGTGATGCCCACCCCACCCTCCCATTACTATGGTGTGTTCTTGGTCGCTGCGGGGCCAAGTAGGATTTTTTATCCTATGTACTCAGGTTGGCGGGCAGGTTTTTTGTCTACTCCACACGGTAGTGGCTGGATGGAATTGGGTAGGGGACGTTGCTTTATAATAGGTCATTTTGGCTGATTTGGCTAATTTGACAAGTTAAGGTTAATCCCTTGAATGGGGTATAGTTTTGCTCACTTGTGTGGATAGGTGCAGGAAGGGAAGTAGGTAAGGACAGCTTGGTGGCCCCCTTAGGCACCTTTGGAGGTGACTGGTGGTTCCGGAGGCCTGCCAGGAAGGGCTTTACAGCCTGAGGGCAGGATATGGACTGTTTCTGGGGGCTTCTTAACTCATCCATATGGCCCCAGGGGGGTGATGTGGGTAGGCCTCCCTGCTCACCTATGGGTGTGGCTGGGGTAAGGGGTAAGATAAAAGGGCCTACACTTGTCCCAGCAGGAGCTGGTCACCAGAGAGCTGTAAACAAAGACTTGCTTATAGATACTTCCACACCTGGGTTTTCCTCTGCAGGTTAGTTAAACTTCTGGTTATAGTTTAATAAAGTGGCCCTTTGTTCAACCCAGTTTACTGTGTCAGTATCTTATTTCAACCCTCTGCCGCAATAATTTTCCTAGCCTTCAGTTTAGTTCTCCACATTGCCACATCAATTTGCTTAAAAAAAAAAAGTCTTCGTGAAAATCATCAGCATTTTAGTGTGAATTGCCCCTAATATATACATTTTTGTAGGCAACATCGCCCAATATGCACATTTTTGCAAAGCAGTTTCCCCTAATATAACGCATTTCCGTATATTATCTCCACTAATACATGTGTTTTTATGCACACTATACCTTAGTATATCCATGTTTGTATACAGTACTTGACTAGAGAGCTGCAGTTTAAAATCCAGAGAATTTGGATTTCTATTAGCGTATTGTTTTGAAAAGTGTGAATTATGTATGTTTGCCTTTAAATCAAAACTGAATTGAATCCCTCCTCATCACTAGACAGCTCTTGTTTTCTTTAACCATTCCAGAACAACAGCAGTTTTCTGCCCTAAATACCTCACTTCCAAGAAATGCCAACATCAAGGAAGGTGAATGCAGGACATGGTTATGGATTTGATCCTAAGATCCAAGAGCATAATGTATGGAATCCTCCCCACACTACAATTCCAATGGTTCTTAACACTAACAGTTAAGCACTGTAACTTTTACTACAGGAAACAAAATAGAATGTCATTTGGAAAAGTGACCTGATAAACTTGTCCATTTCTTTGCAGGTCAGGTGCTGAAACATAAGCAAGCCTGAATTTATAAAGAATAATATTCCTGAAGGCATTTTTGGAGGTCTATGTGTAAATAACAACCCTGTTTTAATTGCCCAATAGGAATTGCATCTACTTGTCCCATAAACCCTTTGATAAGTACCCAAGGTATTTTCTGATATGCATGCGTACAGACAAAGTTAAGCATATTCTTGGAATCTAGTCTTCAGTGTATAAGTTGTATAAAATGTAATTTCCAATAAATCTGAGCCCAGTACTAGAGCCAGAGGCTAGTTTGGATCGCAGTGCAATATGGGTGGCTGCAACTGATATTTCAGTGTTCAAGCTAGAGCTTGTTTTATCATCGACAGCTTGTTGTTATGCAGTCTTCCAGCTCAATTGATTCATCCACTCACACTGCTCATAAGGGCTGTGGAGAATTGCCTATGGCATGGGTGGGGAATCTGTGGCTCTCCAGATGTTGCTGAACTACAAATCCTATCATCCACAACTGATGGGTGTTCAAGTTCAACAACATCTGGAGGGCCACAGGTTCCCCACACCTTGCCTATGAATAAAGCATATAAGTAATGAAGGAAATACTAATTGTACTTTTGAACTAGCAGAGCAGCCCAGAAAGGATTGGAGGTGGACCCATCACTTTGGGCTTCTATCTTTAAAACAAAATGAATGAAAACATAAACACACCAAAGCACCAGCAGAAGATACATTGAAGATGCTCGATTGCTTGAATAATGCAATTTTCAACTTTCACTTAATGCATTTTAATCCTACCATAATTGCAAACTGTAGCACAATGTGTCATTAGCCTCATCTTTAGTGCCATCTTTTATGTATCTCCTCTGCAGAGGTGTAGTTATCCAGGGACTCGCGGGGGGGTCCTAGACCTCTTACTTTTTTGGGACAGGGTCCCTATGTTTCCAGCATCCTATGAGCCAATCATCATGAAAGGGGAGTGTGTTAGCCACTGAGAAGAGTTTTCTAACATGCTTAGTTATCCTTTCCTGCCGATTAGAGCCAATCAGAGATAAAGGAAGTGAGTCAGCCACTGAAAAGACTCTTCTTAACAGCTAACAGTCTTCCCTTTCATGCTGACTGGCTCCTAGGGATGTCTGCTGTTGTGAGGAAAAAAATAACAAGGATCGAATTCTCAACCCAGCAACAAAAGGGGAGGGAATGGGAGGGGGCGTGGCTATAAATATCATGAAGGGACCCTGCACTTCTGAATTTGCCACTGCACTACTGCTCATCTGCTTCCTGCTTCACTTTGTGCATTTCTTTGATCAATCAGACAGGCAAAAAGTTTGATTAGCTATGTAAACTGCGGCTGGAGAATGGATCAGTGATAGAGCAATGAAAAAAAAATGTATTGGCCCGTATCTATGTAGGTAGACTAATGGAAAATTTAATTAATCTGAGTACATTTTTTATTTTTCATGAAAATAACTGTGGCAAACATCCAAGAACCGGAGGTGAGAGTAAGATGTTTGCCACTCTAGTTCTTGTTCTCACTGCCTAATCAATCCCACCAGACTCCCTCTGTTCTCTTTCTTCCCCACCTGATTGATCAAATTATATCAGAGGAACAGATTGTTGTATATATGGTATACAAACATATCTGCATCACATACTCCAAAAGCACATTAGTCCAAATAAATAATTTCTTATGCCAAATGTTGTAATTACCACTGCAGATGGTAATTTATCCTAGCCCAGGGTGAAATTCACCCCTTTAATGAGGGTTAGATCAAAGGCAACAGAAAACATAAGCATCACTTAAGGGCTTAAGAATTAGGGTGAATAAGAATATGGACTACGTAAACTACAATCCTAAACACACTTACTAGGGGATAATTGGAATTTATTTTCAAGTAAACATTCATTGGAATACACTGTTAAGCCATTTTTCTAGGACTACATTGAGAGAGAGAAAATGGTAAGTTACCCTTGAAAAATCTTGACTCGTGATTAATTTTATTTGAGTCGTATACTCAATTTTAGAGAATTGTATGAAGTAAAATATAAATCCAGTATATCAGTTTGCCTTATGATAGTTTTATTAGTGTTCTCTAAAGTCACAAACTATTTACAGAACACCAAAGGAACAACAAAGAAAAAAAGTCTGAAAGGCTGCAATTAGGGTTGCCATCTCAACCTCATTAAACAGTTCAGTGTTCTGGGTGCACCTCCTATGCACACATGGAGCTCTAGTGTGAGCTCCATTGACTTCTACTTGGAGGCAGCTCTGTATGAACAAAGTTATCATCATTGAAATCAATATGGAAGCTTTTGTATGTGTGGGAGATACATGCACACTGGAACACCACTGCATAAGAAGTCTCTGGATAAGGCAGATTGCAAAGTATTCTACTGTGCTATAGATCATGAGTTCCCAAACTGTGGTCTGTGAGCTTCATTCAGGTAGTCTGCAGCATGTCCACATTAAAATATCATATTGATTTTTAATTTTTAATTGCTTTATAAGATTTTTAAAGATTTTTTTAAAAAAGATGTTTTTAAAGATGTTTTAGAACAGAACTATATATTTATAAAGTCTGTTTTTATGATGTTTTAGAGTGTTTTTGTTTGCCACCCTGGGCTCCTACTGGGAGGAAGGGTGGGATATAAATGTAATAAATAAATAAATAAATAAATTTGGATTGCTTCTTTTATTTTTATATTGTATTTGATTGTATTACAATCTGAATTCCATAGAATTCAAATGGTAATACGATAAAATACAAAATCATACAGGATCTAGCACAGTGCATTACAGTTGCTACAACACGCAGAAAAATAATTAAATAATCCACCAAGGCCATCAGCAATTTTGAAGTAGTCCATGGGGAAAAAAGTTTGGTAAACACTGCTATAGAAGTATAGCCATGTTAGATATATTCTGATTTGCATGAAAATCATATGGGCAACTCAGAAATGATAATAAGCTATAGTCTTGTAGATTCCAACAATTCTAGAGACCATACCAGAAACCTGTTATTCATCTGTCCCCTTGACAACCTTAATGGGAAAAGAGGAAATGGGGGTTACATTCTGTACAGTGGACACATCTGTTTGGATAACTAAATTAAGGTCTATACCGTAAACAAGGTGAATAGAACAAGGCAGACCATCTGTGTTGCTTATTGCTTTCTCCTTCGTTATTTCAATATTCCATATCAGTCCCTCATATTCTGTATTAACCGAAACTGGGAGGTCTTCTGTTTCTGACCACATTGAAATTAGAAATTAAAAAAGACATCCATTTTAGTTGGTTTAGTACTTTTTGAGGTAAAACAGAACTGGGGTCTCTTAACACTACATAATAATCTGACCTGAATTTAAACAACCGTGGTATTTTAGTCTCAGATCCTTAAATCTGACTTTTCAAATTCCAGTTTCCCTCCTCACACAGTTCCATTTCTAACACTTACCATATCTTTGTTTATGTGCAAAACTTACAAAAAGTACTGTCACAAAAAAAGTGACACTTTTACTTTATCAAAGCAAATCTGCCTCTTCTATGAACGGTAACAATCCTTGAGTAAATTGCTTTTAACTTTGTATGAACAGTAGGGATGGTGTAGAATATTTGCAAAATGGCGTTCCCGCCTTGTGCGGGGGGGTGTTTGCTGCCACCCCCATTTTACAGAAGGCTCGGGAAGGTTCTCGAAGGTTTTGAATGGGTCAGGTGAGGTCTTTCCACCAATTAGGTAAGGGATTGAGCAGGTACAAATAAGACGGCTCCTCCCTTAAAACTTGCCTTTTTTGGCTTGCGGCAGCTGCTCTCATTTCTGCGTGTGCAAAGGGCTTTGCTCAGTGTCTTGCTGGTGCGTCGTCTTTCACTGCTTCCGCAATTTATTCTCCACGTCCTGCTTGAGTTACAGTGATGAGGTTTGGTTGCGGCATTTTCCCACCTCGCCGCCACGTGCTGCCTCCAGCCTCTCGGGTCAAGCCATTTGGCTTTGGCGGCGGAGGGGCTTAACGGGGGTGGTATTTTTTCCTTTCAACCTTCTGCCCGCCAGTCAGCTGGGCATCCAGCCGGCTTTACTTAGCCTGTCGGCTCCTGTTACAGCCCTGGCTTTCCCTCATCGAGCTTCCCTCTCATGCCGTTCCTTTTAGTATTGAGAGGTGGTGTTCCCCCTTTAATCCTCCTCCCCACTCATCAGCTGAGCGGAGGGGTCAGGCAAGGCTTTATCAGCCTGTCGGCTGGATTACAGTTGTGGAGCTGATCTTCCCTCTGCCTGCGGCTTTACGTTCCTGGTTCTTTTGATCACTGTGTGTTTCCTCCTCGCTTGCTGGGCACAGCGGATAGGTTTGAGCACAGTTGGGAAGTAGGCTGTGGGAGGGTGAGAGGGGGTGGTTCCCATTGCTTTGGATTTGCATTTGTGGCTGAAGTGTGATAATAATTCATATTTATTCAAACAAATATATAAATACATAAATTAATACTTAATTGATATTGCCCATCTCCCCCTTGTTTGGCTCCCCCCTCTTCTTCTTTTTGTGGCCTGTAGTCTTTTCGCTTGCCCTTGTGGCCTGTCGGTGCCTATTTGTTTTGAGCCAACTAGGTTACCTCCTGGGAATATTTTATTCACATTTAGGTGTGTTGTTACCACAGTTTCTGGTTGCCTTTAAAGGTGCCTTCAGTTTGAATTGCCCATTGCGAATAATTATTGTTCTTGTTGCTGTTGTTGTTGTTATTGATAAGTATAGTAAGAATTCAACATGCCACCCAAGAAGGTTCAACAAAAAAGAGGAGTCTGTGTGGTGAAGCAGACAACAAAGCTCCCCCCATCTCAGCAAGAGTGCCTGTCTTCTGATGACGAAGACGATATGGGGACAATCAGTGCCTTGGTGGCGAGGGTGGAGGCCCTTGAGAGAGAACGCAGGTGTCCTCCAGAGTCGGGGGCTGGACCAAGCACCGCCCCTTCAAGTAAGAAATCAGCCCACTTGGCTGCCAAGGCACCTAAATCACATATTCTTTCTGATTTAGTCACCAGGATCAGTGTTCTTGAAGCAGTGGCGCAAGCAGTGCAAGTCTGCCTGCCCGTGGCACCTTTGGCATCCTCTTCCTCCCTGCTCCCTGTCTCAACTGGTGCTGGTGCTCTCCAAGGACAGCTCCCTCTTCCTCAAACTGGAAGTCAAACTGCATCTACTGAACCTCCTGGGGTTGTTGCTCCTGCGGTAGTTGCATCTCCAGCTGCTTATACAGGTGAGTGTTTTGCACCACCACATACTACAGGTACACAGGTACAGGCGCAATTAGGACGTACACAGCAGTACACTCACATTGCAGCTCCTCAGGTGCAAGGCAGTGCCCCACAACCTCTAGTTTATATGGGAGGCATCTTAGTTCCACAGCAGCCTCAGCTTCCATGGCCTGCTGCAGCGGTGACTCTGTGGCAGCCATCCGTAGATTCATCTAGTCAACCTGCTGTTTCCTTGCCTCTTCCCCCTGGCGTTTACCCACAGGGTGATACTTCCCTGCCATTGGGTGATCATCTATTGTTTTCTACAAAAGAAAAGATTTGGCGTGAGGAGTATATTGATATATTTACTCTCCTTTTTCGGGAATCTGAGACTAAATCCAAAGAGAGTCAGGATCCTACAGATCGTGAGGTAGTGATAAAAAAGAAAGTTGATCATGTATGGCCCAATTGGCTTAATGCGTTTACCGTTTATATGGGTGTGATGACTCAGGCTTATCCATCCAGGGCCCTGTCCATGATCAAATATCAGGCCATTATTCACCAAGCCTTTAGGGAATTCTCTGGCACCGCTTGGTTGCAGTATGATGAGAATTTTAGGCAAAGGGCGGCCTTAGACCCCCACACTTCGTTGGGATGTGGAACATCTGGGTCTATGGTTGCGTTCCATGACTTCGGCCAGACCTACATCGGGAGATCAGGTGGATAGTGGACATTTGTTAGTGTGTACACAGACTTCAGCCTCTGGTTCCGGCCAAGGCTGGCAGCGGATTCAACCCCATCAGGTCTGTTGGACCTTTAACTGCACCGGACAATGTTACAGACGACTCTGCAGGTTCCGGCACACCTGTGGAGCTTGTGGTGGCACCCACCCGAGCTCCACCTGCCAGCGAGCCCGTCAGGCTTGCCAAGGATCAGGAGAACAACAGCACTCTAAACGTGGCTCCGGCAACAGTGGCAGTACGTCGTAAGGCCAGTAGCCCCATTAGGTTGCTTCCTCTTGCGGGATTGTTGAACAGTTATCCCAATAGATAGGCCGCTAGTTATCTATGGCATGGTTTTTCGGAGGGTTTTCGTATTCCTTTTGAAGGTTCGAGGGTGTCCACTTCCTCTGCTAATCAACTTTCTGTCCTTGTTATGGCCCCTTTAGTCTTGGCTAAACTGAATAAAGAGATAGCTGCTGACAGGATTTCTGGCCCTTTTCCCTGTCCTCCCTTGGTAAATTTGAGGATTCCCCCTCTTGGTATAGTACCCAAGAAGCAGCCAGGTGAATATCACCTTATCCATAAATTGTCATTCCCAAAAGGTGTCTCTGTTAATGATGGCATCCCATCATTATATGCATCAGTCAGATATACCTCCTTTGATGAGGCTGTTAGGGTGGTTAGGAAGGCTGGTAGGGGAGCTTTGATGATTTAGATGATTTTCTGTTTGTTGGCCTCGACGGCACTTCTCATTGTCTTCATTTGACCCGGACTTTTGAGGAGTTAACTAATGAATTGGGTGTCCCCTTAGCTCCTGAAAAGTCTGAGGGCCCTTCTACTTCCCTTACATTTTGGGGGATTCATTTGGATACTCAGACCCAGTCTTCAAGTTTGCCTCGGGATAAGTTGCTCACACTGCAGCAGAGACTTCGTTCAGCATTGGCATTGAAAAAGATTACACTTGCTCAGTTGCAAGAGCTTGTGGCCCATTTAGTCTTGCTTCTAAAGTCATTTCCCCTGGTCGAGCATTCCTTCGCCGTCTCTGTGATGCCATGTCATCTTATTAGGGTCACAGTAGGAATGAGGGGAGATTTGAAAATGTGGCTTCCATTCTTGGAAAATGTTAATGGCCTCTCCTGGCGTGAGGATCTCTTATTAGAAGCTGAGCTACAGGTGCACTCCGATGCTGCGAGTGGACTTGGATTTGGTGTAATTTTTAGATCTCAATGGTGAGCTGAGAGATGGCCTTTTGAGTGGCAGGCTTCTGGGCTCATTTCTGATATGACCTTTTTGGAATTCTTTCCAATTGTGGTAGCTGAATATGTATGGCCTTTGGCATTTCAAAATCGCACTGTATGCTTTTGGTGTGACAATCTGTCCACAGTGTGCGTTGTCAATGCTCAGACTTCTAAATCTCCTTGTGTTATGTGCCTTGTGCATGCCTTTGCATTGCAATGCTTGCGTTTTAATATATTGTTTGTTGCTCAGCATGTTCCGGGCTTACAGAATTGTGTTGCTGATGCTCTCTCCCATTTACAGATGGTGTGTTTCCAGGAACTGGCACCTGGAGCAGCTCGGGACCCGGTCCTAGTACCATCTTTCCTGTGGAGCCTTGGAAATTTGAAGTGGGGGCCGCCATAGCCTCTGCCCTTGCTCCCAGCACTCAGAGAGCGTATCAGCAGGCCTTTGGAAAATTCCAGGCGTTCCGAGCCAGTAGTGCTCTGCCTCTTGCATGGCCTATTCCTGTAACACATTTGCTGCAATTTATGTTATATTTAAAAGGGCAAAATATTTCTGTTACAACTATCGCTGAACACCTCTCTGCGCTAGCCTTTATTTCCAAGGCAAGAGGATTGCAGGATCATTCTGTAGATTTTAGGGTCAGAAAGGTCCTTGAGGGTTGGTTACGTTCTGGTCCCAGGCCTGCTGACCGGAGGAGGCCAATCACGCCCCATGTACTCCTCCAAATCCTGCCTTTGTTTTGTTTTATGTGCTCATCTCAGTATGAGTCGCACCTTTTCACCACAGTAACTCTGACAATGTTTTATGGTCCCTTTCGCCCTAGTGAAGTATTAGTATCCTCAAAGAGTGATGTGTCCTATCGAGCCTTATGCTCTGGTGATTGCATGTTAGGTACTGATGTAGTGAGGTTCTCCCTAAGAGTCTCTAAGACTGACCAGAAGGGTTGTGGCAGTATTGTATCTTTATGCAGCTGCCAGGTATCTGAATTATGCCCGGTTTCTGCAATGCATCAATTTCTGTCTGTCAGGCCAGTGGGCCAGCATTATCTCTTCATACATGTGGATGGTTCCACCCTGACTCAGTTTCAGTTTTGGGCCGTTGTTCGGTGGGTCTTGTTGGCCAGTGGACGCGATGCTGGAGTCTATGGGCTGCATTCCTTTCATATTGGGGCGGCCACGGCCGCAGCCCTCGTGGGCATGAGTGTTGATGATATCCAGGCGATCGGCAGGTGGCATTCTTCCGCTTTTAAGTCATATGTCAGGTATTAATCCTAAGTTTTTCTGCTGTTTTTCTTTTTCCTTAGGTGTGCTGAGCCTTCCAGTCCCTGTGAGGATCGTCCTCTGTGGCCATTCTGTTCTATTTTGGGCCCACCGGAGGGCCTTCTCTTCTCTTGCCAGGATGCAGCTGCAGCTTTCTGCTAGAGCAACAGTTAGCTGGGAGGCTCAGAGGGGCATGTTGTGGGATGCATTAATGCCTTTGGTGTGCCAAATCATGTCTTCGGCTTATCGGCCCCATGTTTTGGTGGTTCATTTGGGGGAGAATGACTTGGTGCAGCAGCCAGCTATGGATTTGCTGCTCAAGGTCACTTGTGATTTCACCTGGCTCATTCGTTCTTATCCAGATCTCATTTTAGTATGGTCTGATATGCTGGCGAGAAGAGTTTGGAGGGGTGCAATTCACCCCAACAGGATTGACAGGTCTAGAAAATGGGTTAATGGAAAGGTTAGGGACCTGGTTTTGTCTCTTGGTGGGGCTTTCATTCCTCATGATAGGATTCAGTTTCATTCTCCACATTTGTTTTGAGACGATGGCGTTCATCTCCCGGAGTGGGGGTGTGATTTCTTACTAGAGGATCTCAGGTTGGGTTTGGGGGCTTTGTTTTCTTTGGGTTGAAGGGACCAAGCTTCAGCTGATCCCCTCTTGTGGCATGGAATTCGGTCAGGTGAGGTAATTGGGGTTAAAATTGAGGCAGCTGAGGCATTCTGGTAAAGGGCACTCCCTAGGGAACCATCAGGGCTTAATGTCTGGTGGGGATCTGGGGAGTGTCCTCATGGGACCGGCTTGTGCATCATGGTGAACGCCTGTATGGCAGGGCCAGGATGCGGAGGTTGGAACCATATACCTGACTCCAATAGCAAGAGGGATGAGTTTTCCCACATCCTTGACTTGGGAGTTACAGTTCGAGGTGTCTGACTTGCCTTCAGGATTGGAGGGAGTATTCCCTCCCACTTAGGTTGAGCCTCACCTGCCCGAAGTATTTGATATTTGATTAATTGGATGAATTGAATTGGATTTATTATGTGTTATATTTTAATAAATATAACATTATTCCATATATGTGTTACTAGTCTTCTTTGGTGTGGTGGCAATCAGATTTGGTATCGAATTCTGGGATAATCCACAAGTTCATCACATCGTTATACAGGATCCCATTCTTTGTGTGTGTTTGCAGCTGTTAGTTTTAGTAATTTTTAAAAAAATCTGCTGCAAGAATTACATAATTATTTACTTATTTTTGAAATCTGCTGCTGCTGTATACATTACATAAATATACAGCAGCATAAGGAATAACAGAGAAAATGGCATAACTTTTAGGAAAAAATAATGAAAAAAAGAACCGGAAATTGCGATAACAAGCAGAACACAATTTATAGCAAATAAGAACTGGCAGCCCATTTGATGAATTGAAAAGTGGAACGGAATCAGATAGTGAACCCATCTCTAATGAACAGTTGCAAGCACAAGGGGTTCTTAAACAGTTTTGGGGTTTGGCCTGGAATATTAGTATGTTTTGCCTGGAATACCAGAAAGAAAGCTGAATCCTTTAGGCAGAGATGAGGAGCCTTTTGCAGCCCTAGTGCCACAACCCTTTTTAGGCAGTGTTCAGAGGGCTATATGTCAGTGGTGGGCGAGGCCAAAGGCAAAATTGGGCAGAGCAATAGATGTGACTTTGCACAATAGGTTACATTCCAGCCACACAAAACCAGAGGTTTCTAAACACCACACACACACAAACTGACTCCAGCTTTTCTAAAATAACCAGCACATAAACACATAGTCTGGGTGAGCTGTGGAGCAATAGCCCAGCCAGCTCCAGGAGGCCCAGGCCATGTGGTGGTGAGGGAAGGAGGGGGGCAGACAGACAAGGAGTCAACACCAAGAACAGAGCAGGAGACCAAGCAAGCAGCTGGAGAGCGAGTGGGCAGTGGCCTAGGTGAGCTGCAGAGTGACAGGCCAGTGTAGCTCCTCAGAAAGTGTCTTGCTTTGTAGCAGCTGCTGCCACTCCCACTACCTACCTGACCAGGGAGAGGGAAAGGGGTGTCTTGGTGATGTGGAGGAGAAGGAAAGGTGTCTTGGTGATGTGGGGTTGGCATGTGAAGTGTGCACGGGCAGAGCCCCTAGGGTTTTAATACTTATCAAATTATGCTCCAGAAATACCGAACTGCATGGGGCTTGACTCTTTTACATGTATTAAAAGTGTAACATACATATTTTCTGCATATAATTTTAGATACAATTAATCAAGGGTTGGTTTTTTTTAAAAAAATACCTGACAATGCACATGCAGCTCAGACATAAGCAGGTGCTCAATGCAAAAGACAGTTGAATGTGGGCAAAGATCTGTCAGGTTGGATTTTCAGTGGCGGCCCCCACTCTGTGGAATTCCCTCCCGTTCGATCTTCGCCATGCCCCTTCCCTGGATATATTTCATCAAGCCTTAAAAACTTGGCTCTTTGGACAGGCTTTTGGGATCTCCGGGATGGGCTAAAATTGTTTAAAATTGTCTATTGATTGCCCTACATTGTTTATACTGCTGCTATTTAAAATGGTTATTGTTGACTGCATTGTATTTTATGCTGTATTTATATTGTATTGTATTTTATTCTATTTTAACGTGTACGTCGCCTAGAGTGGCTTCGGCCAGATAGGCAACACAAAAATTAAATTTATTATTATTATTATTGTTGTTGTTATTATTATTGTTGTTATTATTGTTATTATTGTTGTTATTGTTATTGTTGTTATTATTATTATTATTATCTGTCAGTTTCTGGATAAACAAATGGATTCCTCTCCCATCCCTGATCAGGAACTCTGGTAACAATTGTGGAATCAAGGAGGGGAGGTATGTTAGCCAAGCCATCAGATTTCTTTTGATTCTCTGATAATACATCTTAGGTTACTGTCTCTCAATCTTTTTTAAAAAGAAAGTTCTGATAATTTTGCTTTTGATCAGGCATGGTAAGGAATGAAAATCATGGTGTTCATTAAAAAATGCTAAGTAATACAAAAGATGCTTATTAGGAAGGATAGTTTTTATAGAGAACTGCATACCAGCTCAGTGAATACTTATTTCTCTTATATTTCTTTGCCTCTCAATTGCTCAGAGGATTAACAACCTGACTGGCTGGTAACCTTCTGTTTGCTGTTGGCTTGAACACTTGGGAAATTTGTTAGTTGATTAGTTTCTCTCCTACTTTCCTATCAACTGTCCCAATTTAGACAGCATTTATAACCTTTCTAGCATTCTCCTTATGCCCATAATTAGTACTGTCATGCTCTATTTGCCTCTGCCCACTGACTCCTGTGCACCATGTTTAATTTGCACTCTGGTGCAGAACAGAGTGCACACAAACTCTCTCTTCTATCCTAGTATAATGTGTGGTACTCTTCTTGAAAGCTGAAGGATTTACCTTATATTGAAGGTACAAGGGGCAAGGCAGAGGAATTTGTCAGAGTAAAATGAAGAAAATGCTATGAAGATGCAGTAGCATAAACAGTAGTAGAAAAGCTAGATGTCAGGTAGCAGCAGAAAAATATATGATGATGCACTAAAGAGCAGAGTACCTTATGAAATATTTAGGGCATCAAATAATAATAGAATGCCTTTGAAAACCTCTAGTGTGTCCAAAGACAGGAACATCTATAAGAGATTCAATATTTTGATTTTCTGGAAATGATATCAAATCTTTCAGGTTTCTCAAGAAACCTGGAGTAAACCAGGTTTTATTCATGTGCATTCAACCCTGAGATTCACCAGCCCTGATGAAGGACCCTCATCGAGAATGAGTCAACAATTCTTTGACTTAAATTATTTGACTTAAAATGAGCAATAAAATACTGCATCTGGCCCAAAGCCAACCAAGACCTTAGGAGGAAATAAATTGTACAACCCACACAGAATCAGTTGTAGGAAGGTGGGGGCAATAAGAAATCTCATTATTAAGTTCACACACAACAGGGCACACTTAAACTAGCTTTATCACCCTAGGTAACTAAAACAACAAGGAATTAATAGCCCATAAAGTGACCTGGTTGTCACACCAAAATTTAACCAATTTATTAACCAAAATGTCAGTCCAGATGTGCACCACAAAAACTATGGAAATAATTCCAAAAATGTCAAATGTCTGGTGACTCCATTTGACCTCCAATCTTCCAGCCAGTGCTCTGCATAGCAGCGAACTTTGAAATAAATTCCCAGACCCAGCAGCATCTGATTGGACCTGCAGTTCAGCTTCAAAGAGCAAGTAGCTCCTCCAAAATGGATATCATTAAATTAGTCTAAAAAAGTAAGTCAACCCTGGAACTCCTTATGTACAGTATATTACCAGAAATCCTGTAGGTGATGGGGAATCCATAAATCCTTTGTTTCATTTCACAGTCATATTAAAAAGGCTCTACTAAGGGCAATAACCTTGCAAAATTGAAATGGCCCATAAGAATCTGCCACTCATGCAAAGTGGTGGGTTTTTTTGCACATCGAGCCCCTACCAACCTCCACATTAAATAAGCTAATTTGGGTTCAGATAAGCATTGACTGCTGTTCCATGGTATCTAACTCAATGTCCCAAAAATTTAGGATAGTAAGCACCCTTCATTTTTTTCAGGAGCAAGGGGAATTTTGAGTTGTTCAGCAATTGAACTAAACATCTTCATAAGGTTCCTGTGTTCCTAGACTAAACTGTATGGGGACAGCAACGTTTAAAAATCTGTAAGTCCAGCTAAAATCACTGCTTCCAAACTACTAATAGTGCCTATACCCTAATAGCTGCATGGCGACAGTTAACTTTTCCATATTGGGAGCATGGATGGTTTATTTTATTTATTTTTATTAAAGGGAAATTTAAACCAAGAATAGGGATGTTGAATAATCAACAGGGGAACACACTGACTGACCGAGATGAAATAAAAGGGAGATGAAAGCAATTTACTGAAGAACTATATAAAAGAGATGACAGGATGACAGATTCATTCATGAAGGAACCGTATGAAGAAGAACCAGAAATTTTGCAATGTGAGGTGAAAGCTGCTCTTAAAATACTTGAAAGAATCAAATCACTAGGAACATATGGCATACCAATAGAGTTGCTACAAGTTACTGAGACTGAATCTGTCCAAATTTTGACAAAAAATTGTCAAGAAATATGGAAAATTAAACAATGGCCCACAGACTAGAAGCATTCAATATATATCCCAATTCCAAAGAAAGGTGATCCCAGGGAATGCAGTAATTATCAAACTATTGCCTTAATATCCCATGCAAGTAAAGTAAGATTCTACAACAAAGGCTCTTATCATATATGGAGGGAGAAATGCCAGATGTCTAAGCTGGATTTAGAAAAGGAAGAGATACCAGAGATCATATGCAAACATACGCTGGATAATGGAATGAACCAAGGCATTTCAGAAGAAAATCACCCTCAGCTTTATAGATTACAGCAAAGCTATAATGGAATACTTTAAAAGAAATTAGGGTGCCACAGCATATGACAGAATATGGAGAAATCGATTGGTTCCCAATCAGAAAAGGTGTGAGACAGGGGTGTATTTTATTACCCTATTTGTTTAATCTATATGCAGAACATATTATATGGAAACTGGGATTGGACCAAGATGAAGGAGGTGTGAAAATTGGAGGGAGAAATATCAATAACTTACGATATGCAGACGATACCATATTACTAGCAAAAACCAGTAATGATTTGAAACAAACACTGTTGGAAGTTAAAGAGGAAAACACAAAAGCAGGACTACAGCTGAACATCAAGAAGACTAAAGTAATGACAACAGAAGATTTATGTAACTTTAAAGTTGACAATGAGGACATTGAACTTGTCAAGGATTATCAATACCTCGGCACAGTCATTAACCAAAATGGAGACAATAGTGAAGAAATCAGAAGAAGGCTAGGACTGGGGAGGGCAGCTGTGAGAGAACTAGAAAAGGTCCTCAAATGCAAAGATGTATCACTGAACACTAAAGTCAGGATCATTCAGACCATGGTATTTCCGATCTCTATGTATGGAGGTGAAAGTTGGACAGTGAAAAAAGTGAATAAGAGAAAAATCAACTCATTTGAAATGTGGTGTTGGAGGAGAGCTTAGACCCCTTCCAGCTCTACTATTCTATAATTCAAGGTATGTGAGCATTTTTGAAACTGGGTGTGTATTAATTCCCCCACCTACCACTGGTGCTAGCCACACCCACTGACATGCAGCCCCTGAGCACCCATCCACCACTACATGTGGCACTTGGAGGCAAAAAGGTTGCCCATCCCTAATTTACATAATATCTTCTTAATATCCTATTGTCTTGATCCAAGGAATTGTATGCTCATACATAGGCACATAGTCTCCTATGTACCTAGAAGTCCTCATTAATTTCATAGGGAGTTTTATGGCAGACCTTGTCAGAAGCTGTTTCAACCTGAAATCCTGCTTTCATTGATATTATCAGTACAGAATGGAAGTAACACAGAGGATTAAAGAAGTTTGCAAGGAACTGTTTAGTAAAATTATGATCATAGTAGAATAGCATGTAAAACTGAAAACTGATCCCACAATTCTCCAGTTTTCAATTTCTTTTTCAAACTACTGAAATTATTTTCTTGGCTATAATGTACCAAGTAATACACTCTGAATTTTAGTTCCATTGACATGCATTTCTCTTAGAGAATTTTAAGTAGTCTGACAAACCTCACTTCTTCCTCTCTGCTTCACCTCGGCATAAATCATTTCATTTTTAGATCCATTATGCAAAAGTCAAAAAAGTGGCTCCATTTTTAATAACTTAGATGAACTGCAATTCACTTTTATGGAAAGTAATGGAGTGAGAGGCTCTTCAGCCTCGTTAATTGGGTTAAGTCAATTCAGACTTCCATCCAAGCCAAGATATTCATTAGGAGAAATGCCACCCAATGTTACAGAGCAGCGAAGTCAAAGAGGATAAGTTTCACATTGGTACTGAATAATAACATCTAATCTACATTAAAATCATCATTTAAAATTAGAAATAAGATGTGTGCAAGAGCCAATAAGTGCAGCACTCAGTGCATCTGAATAAATGTCCTAGCTCAAGATCCATAGACAAACATAACTGAAAATCATGATGAATCAAGCTGTTTCACTCAAGCTCAGTAACTGTAAGTGGGAATTAATTTCATAGATCCATTACATTATATAGTAAATAAGCAGGAGTAGGGCCATGGACTACCACTGAACAGTTTATCATGAACCACTTAGCAGTAACTGGTTGTTAGGTGTTGATGAAGAATTCTGGCCCTGGTCTCATCCAGGAAAGCTCTTTATTTGTTTTTAAGCAAGAGCAGAGTCCAGATCACTTAACACAGATTCATTATACTTTAACTGTTGAGATCCTGAACATTTGCTCTTGTTCTATAAATGTAAAACACATTTGTCAACCGTGGAAGTTCTAGCAAAAGCAACATAGATCACACACACACATACACCAACCCTCAAGTCAGTCACCAGTTAATTTATGTGGGCTGATACAACAGTGTCCAGGTTGGGCCTGGTTTAAAGGCTGCTCCATGAGGTAAGTCAGACATGGGAATCTGCTGGAGAGGCAAAATATAAGTTGGACAATTTCCTAGATCACATTCTTATGAGTGTAGCCACTTACACATTGCCATAAAAGAGTATGCAACACTGAAAAAGACATCAAAAGAAGACGATTTGCATAGAATGTTCATATCCTAATATCTATGGAATTGAATCTGAGTTATTGCACAAGTGGAATAATTTCCACTTGCACAACAGAACTTCCCCTCCCTTTTCTTCCCCTTTGTGCTGCCCCCAAATATGCTCCAGAGGCTTGGGGGAAATCCCAGAACAGATTTGGGGAGCAGCATGAAATACGAGGAGCAGAAGGAATTTCTGTTGCACAGATGGAAGTTGTTCTGGCCATGCCATGACTTAGGTGGATACAGCCCTATGTACACATTTAATTAAGATGTATGTTAATTTGGAAATAATTAATAGAATACAAGTTTTATTTATAGAACCCAATTAATTCCCCATCCAAATCACCAAATATATTATTCAATTAATTTTCACCCCATCCTTGATCATGAAAATTGGTTCTTCAATACATTTGCCAGTTTTAATAGTCCACTCAGACAAGATCCAGATCTTGCTCCAAAATCCATTTTCCTTAACTTAATCACCCCATTTAATCCAATTGTCACAATATTATCCCCCCTTAAAAATGCAAAATAAATAGGATGTGGTGGCAGCAATATAGGATTCCAAGGGGGATTTTTACAATGAGACAACATGGCAGGCAATTTTCTTTTCTTTTCTTCCATATTTTCTCTTTCTGTTAACTCCCCTGAACTGGCTTCCCTTTCACTTTCTCTCTCCCTCTCTTCCATGAGCTGTGAACAACTGGCTTCTCAAAATTCTCCACCCTATTTGTGGGCAGAAGAATCACCTTTTTATTCATGCAAGCCTTTGGAACATAATAGCTCCATTGGTATAATTTTATTGCTAATATTTTTTAGTGTTTTGTTGGCCACCCTGGGCTCCTACTGGGAGTAAGGGCAGCATATAAATAAATAAATATATAAATAATTTTACTGGTGGTCGATATGTTATGTATTGTATGTTATTTTGGATTATGGTTTTAACATTTGTGTTTAAAAGTTGAATTTTATTATTGTTGTTAGCCACACTGGGCTCTTGAATTTAGAATCATCATCATCATTATCATCATGTAGGGCAAACAAACAAACAGAAAAATCACAGGGAGGCACATTCAGCTGAAAGCAGTTACTTGTGATCAACACACAAAAGATGGAAATAACACTGGCACACACAGAGGCGATAGAGATGTGGCTTGCAGGTGTGACCCCTCCCCACTTTAAGCCCGCACATGTTCACTTCAATGCCTGGACAGGGCTAATAATGAAGTAGATTTCTTTTTTTAAAAAAAACAGGTATACAAAAACTGGGCTCTTGGTTGAAGAAAACACTAAGCCAATCACAGAATAGGCGAGAGTTGGAAGGGGCCTATAAGGCCATTGAGTCCAAGCCTCTGCTCAGTGCAGGAATCCAGATTAAAGCATACCTGACATGTGGCTGTCCAGCTGCCTCTTGAATGCCTCCAGTGTTGGAGAGCCCACCACCTCCCTAGGTAATTGATTCTATTGTCATACCACTCTAACACTTAAGACATTTTTCCTAATATTCAGCCGAAATCTGGCTTCCTGTAACTTGAGCCCATTATTCCATGCCTTGCACTCTGAGATGCTCAAGAAGAGATCCTGGCCCTCAGTTTCCTATTTTAGGTTATAATATAACTTTCAACAATCAAACTTTATGAAATCAATTATGTTGTCACCTCCATGTGTAATGCGATTGTAATACCTGGCAATGCTGGTGCTCTTCAGAGTTTCAGCCTTGTCCCTCTCCACTTTGCTGGTTATACCACCTAGCAAAATAAAATTTAAAAAAAGCCTTAGTTCTCTAAAATCGTCAAGGGAAGAAAATATTTCACTTTTAAAATAACCTCAGTTGAATAAGTGAAATGAGGTACTTTAGAATTTATTTTTAGCAACACTTGTTTGGTTTTTACATTAATATGTAATGTTGGGCAGAGAAACAGGAGGTATGGGCATGGATTAGAACCTTTTAAAGTGATTAGGAAACACTTCAGCCTTTGATAAGTGGGCTGAACTAGGTTTGACCTCTTACATGGTAATAATAAACAAGACTTGCTAACAGTTTCCAGGGAGATTACCCAAAGTTGCTGTTTTCACAAGGCAAAATCAGGAGCCAAACACTTTCAAAATACCCAGTGCAATTTAAAGTTGCTTATATGAAGAACAAAAGGTGAATGAAACCAGTTTCTACTACCGCTCTACAAATTATCATATTGGTGGTTAGGGACAGACAAATCTGTCAATTTCAGGTTCTCATTTTTCCAATCCTAAATTCAGTACAGCACATCTCCACATCAGTTTGCTATTTTTTTAAAAAAGGCAGCATTTTAGTGCATATTTCTCCTATCATGCACATTTTTGTATGCAATTTTGCCCCAATTAATGCATTTCTGTAAGTTATTTTCACCAACGTATACATTTTGTGCACACTTTCCCCCAATAAATATGCAATATAGAACACCGCTGAGGTGTTAAAATCACCGCTCTCAGAGGTTTGAGGAATAGTGGTCCAGAAGAGGGTATGTTCTATGGTGGCTCCTCGGTTGTGGAGCTCCCTCCCTACAGAGGTGTGTCTGGCATCTTCACTTTGTCATTTCCACTGCATGATGAAGATGTGTCTCTTTACCCTGGCCTTTGACACCTGAGACGTGCATTTTCAGTACCCAGCCTATTCTCGTGACTGTAATACTGAATTTCAGAATGTTGTAACCCACCTTGAGACCTGCTGGTATGGGGAGGAATAAATATAATAATAGCAATCACAAACTTTGAAGAACAGCTGCATTTTGGGTTTGTGTATTGTTTCAGATTAGGTAGATTCACATTAAAATGTGAACTGAATTTAATTTCTTCCCATCCATCTTGGTGGTAGAGTAGGAGTTAGTGAGACACCCCCCATCTATGGCTTTACTCTCAAGTGAGTTTCTGACTAAGGAGAGAATTTAATGCAGGCCTGCTGGGTCCTTATACACTTCCTGTCCGATATAGAAGTAATCTCCAACAGGAAAATGTTTGCACATCTTTACATGTTTTGCATGTAGTTTTGTTTGTTTAGTTATTTATTGCTTCAATACATCATACATGATATACCATACATTTCAGAAACTGGATAAAGAAACACAGTAAGGGGGCATGGGGATGCACATGCTAGCTCTGCCTCTCCATGTGCTGGAGGATGGCCATCTCAGTCGAGGTGCCTGCTTCTTCTCATATAGGCTCCCTGTGCGGTGCAGAATCTCGATTTCCCAGAGTTCTGCATCACAAGGCCTATGCAAGTGGAAGCAGATTCCCTACTTCAGGGAGTCACCCTTCAACTTGTGGAGGGCAATCAGGATGGGCACGAGGGGCAGTGCTAGCATACACATTCTCATGCATCTCTCCCACTTTACTCAGTTGCTTTGCTCTGTTTTCCAAATGCCTAAAGATGGCCTCAGAAGAAGATCAATTAGTATACCTGATGAAACAAGGGATCATGTCACCTGAAGGGCGCATCAAGGGCGCATCACATACTTACTGGAAAATGGGCCCTTCTCTCAGTCCTGTCCCCAACACTGGGCACTCTCCCTGGCCTTCCTCTAGATGTCCAAACATCTGTGTGGTTTTCTGGAGTGCTGAAGCCTATGCACAAGTGGGTTTTTTTGTGTAAGCTTCCACATGTTTGGGACACCCACTGATCTCAGTGGGACTTTTGAGCAGACATGCATAGTAGCTCAGCTCAGCCATCCAGGATCAGACTAGCCTGTTCCAACAACCTGCTTTATACAGTGGCCAAACAGTTGCCCTTTTATGGCCCCCAAAAGTCTTCACCCACTGCTACTCCCCAGCAGTAGGAATCCTTATGTAAACAAGATGAAAGGATCGAGAGAACTGGGGAAAGATTTTCAGAGGAACAAAAAATATTTAGGTGGAAAAAAGGCCCTAAACTGGGAAAAGACACAAGAACAGCCCAAATGGGGACTGAGGTTTCTCACTGGACACAACATGCTGATTTATTGTTGGCAGACCCAATGGAAAATGGGGGATGGGGCGGGGAGATAGAATGGAATGAGGTATCCTGGAAGAGAACATGACTGTTAAGATGGAACCTTGAGCAGGAGCAATCTGCACTATATAATTTTGTTGCAGTTCCTGCTAGTAATGGCTAATAGCCATCAATAGACCTGAACTCTCAGTGGGATTGGGAGGCTCCATGGGAGCAACCAAGTTTTTCTCATACAATCTTCCTTAAAGTGATGGCATGTCATCAGGTCCTGTCAAACCCAGAGGGAATTATAGGAGTATTTTCAATATGCACAGTGGCAGAAGCTCATGCAGGAGTTGATCCAGGTGGCTTGTATTATTAGAAAGAGAGAGAGAGAGAGAGATGTAGTTTTCAAGGTCACCTCGTCATAAAATCTGGCAGGAGTGCGTATTCCAACAAAGCTACAGCCAGTCTTCACTTTGGTCTGGGGACAGCGGATCAGGTGAATCCACTTTGGAAGCTGAATTGCACATCCTCCCATTCACCTAACCTCCAAAGGCAAGGAGATCCAAAAATGCCCTCTGAAGATCTTAGTATCCGAGCAGATGGTCCTTGAAGTACACCAGCTCTCGGCTGTAAACGGCTTAAAGATCAAGCCTAGCACTTTGAATTATTTTGGATACAGACAACAACTCAGTGTAGCTGTTTTAAGCAAGAGTGTTGTGTCCCATCAGCTTATCTGTTTGGTAGAGGGGAAAATCAGCTTTAGAAGCTAGAGAAAACATGCTGCTTTGAGAAGCAACAGTGACATTAAAGCTGTGCTAATCAGCCCTGTCCTTGATTGTGATCCTCTGCATTCAGTCATTCAGATCTAAGTGATCATAAAACTATCAGAGCCATCTTTAAAGCACTTCCCCCTTGGGAAAACAAACAAAGCAAAACAAAGCTGCAGGCTGATCAATGAGCCTAAAGTAGTCACTTAAGGGAAAGTGTAGTTTTACTGCCAGGGTGGCTAATTTGAGCTGCGTTTGTGCTGTATGAAAAAAATGAAGCGTATAATTAGATTAGATGCAAATGCTGTGGTCATAGTGACATCTGTAGGAGATATAGGTGGGCTGTGGACATAGTGAAAAATTTCATTTGCACGTTTTCACTATTATTTTGCAAGTTGAAACTTGTGGGGAAAAAGGGAGTGTTTTGCAGGTGGAGGTGGTTGAAGAGAGGAAAAGCAACTTTTAATTAGTACCCCCTGTGACCCTATTAAAATTCAAGTACTTACATTGCCTCTTCTGATAGCTTTAAGGGATTGACTTATATAATGTTCCACAAAGCTGCTCAGTAAATGAATAGGCAGGCATCTTCCCAGCTTCCTAATGATTTCAAAATACAAAAAAAGGCCTCTTATCAAGAGCAAAAGCAGACGGCCAAGGATAAACCCATACAAGATCTCTTGGAGATTTCTCCCCACCGACCACAAACTAAGATCAAAATGCAGAATCAGGCTTTGGATCAACAAGATCCTTGGACAATATTACCTGTAGAAATTAAGTCACCTTCGAGATGCAAGAGAAATATGCAGTGGTCAATAGTTTTAAACCGCCTTGAGTTGGCGGTAGCCAATTATCCAAAACCAATAGGATATGCTTCTCAAGAAGATCGTAAGATACATTTACAACAGGTGATAGATTCCATTATTCCGGGTATTGTTAATCTGGATGATATAATGCATATAGAATACCTATTTTACAATTATATTAATGCTTGTGCCATAATATCCTTTACAGATATAGAGAAAGCTAAATTGTTGTTTGCATATAAAGACCTACTTTCAACCCACGGCCTTTTAATAACAAGAGTCTTCGAGAATTTAGCGTCCCCACAATTGTTCTCTGCCTATTGAAGCTGAAGTAGAACTCCTGATAAATCAGGAAAATAATTTGGACAACAATTTTATTGATTTGGAACCGGATGTAGATCCTCCACAAATTCAAGATATGGAGTCGCTGGCCCAGAAAAATCAGGATACAGCAGAGTTACTAGAGCCACCTCCTGTATCAATGAAGAAAGAGGAGGAAAAGGAACAACTTATAGAAGAGAAACAGAACTTACTCGATACATTCCTTGCTCTACCTACAGAGGCACAAAAAGACATCTTGATAAGACTCCATAACCTAACAGTTTCATTAGAAAGGAAGATGGCGACCTGCAGGGAGATAGGTGATAAATGTAATGTCAGATCAACTCAAATTGTAGCAGAAATTAATCTGCTAGCCCCAGATATGTGTCAAAAACCCCAAAGAAGAACTCGGTCTCAATTATCCCTAAGACTGGACTTTCGGACCGCACAACTGCAAGGTGGACAACTATGAGATGGCTTGAACCTAATGAAGAAGGTTCTCCGCAGAAACCTAGCAGCATTATGAATCATCCATTTAAGAATTTGCATCTGAAGAACTCAAATGTAAGCAGGAATGATCCACTGCTAGATAAAATTGATCGCTGGGAGACAGAACCTGGCTCGATGTATATACCATCAATCTGCCAGGATCTATTACCACAGCAAGCGTCTCCTCCTTGACAAAGAGTTAAGCAAAATAATTCACATCTTTTGTTGTTATCATGGAACATTGCAGGCTGGAGAAATAAAGTAGTTGACCCAACATTTATGAACTATCAAAAATTATAATATCATTTTTCTACAAGAGACCTGGTTAAGAGGAGAGCTGAGTCTAAATGGATTTATTGCTCACTCTTTGGATGCTATACCTAGTAACAAAGGGGGTCTAGCTAAGGGTGGTCTAAGCACACTTATTTCCACCAAAATTCAAGCTACAATTACTAACCTGGATCCTATCGCAGAGCTTGCAAATTCTGTAATTGTCAGATTTCCCTGGGCGACTCTACTACTTATTAATGTTTACTCCCCCCCCATATCATCAAAAAAAAAACCAAATACAGCCAGCACGAAAAGGCTGGAGGAATATCTAATAAGATTGACAGAGTATCATCCTGAAGCGCTGGTAATATTGGCGGGAGATTTTAATGCAAGAGTTGGTCCAAGTGATGAAGCTCTTTATTTGAGATTCCATATGTTAACACCTAAAGGAGACAGTCCTACTATTATTCCAACTAGATGTTCAAAGGACAAAGGCATTAATTATGCCAGTTTGCAATTTATGCAGCTCTACTAGTATGAATCTAATTTTGTTAAATGGGCGAGTAAAAGGGGACGCCATTGGAGAATTTACCTACCTATCGAGCCGAGGAGGATCAACAATTGATTTTTTCATTGTATCTCAGGAATTGTTCCAAGCGGTGTCCTCATGTTCAGTTGCGGCACGACTGGAGAGTGATCATCTCCCCTTGATTCTTACTTTGGAATGTGGCAATCAATGTGTATATACAGATCAAGAGCCAACCATTGAAGCAGATCTGGAAATATGACCATCGCACATTAAATGGCTTCCCAAAACAGAAAAGGATCTAAAAGATACGTTGAACTCCAGCCAATGCTGCTCTCTTCGAAAATTTATACTTGATGCGACCTCAGTAAAAATTGCGTTTTGGGCTTTTCAGCAACTGACTATTGCCCTTCAAAACGTATTAATTATTAAATATAGAAATAAGACATGGAACAGAGCATCTAAATCCAAACCTTGGTTTGATATCGAATGTATAGAGGCAAAAAAAAAATCTAATAACAGCATATAAGAAATATAAATTCAATAGTTCACGGACTATACTCCTGGAATATCTGGAATTGAAGAAAAGGTACAAAGTCCTAATCGCCCGGAAAAAGAAAGTCGCATTAAAAGAGAATTGGCAACGCTTGCTAAAAGCTTCCAGATCAAAGGATTCCTCTATGTTCTGGAAATTGGTTGCTCAAGGATGGCCTGTAGCTCCTTCTAATTCTACTTGCCATATTACAGCGACTACCTGGGAGAACTACTTCACAAAAATTTACACACAAGACCAGGTTCACAAATCACCATGTAACCTGAATATGAGTGATATACTGGAGTGGTTACCTGTATCTGTTATGGAAATTGTTAATCTCATAACTAGAATGAAATGGAATAAAGCCCCAGGCCTGGACAATATACCGGCAGAAGTTTTTACAGCAAATCTAGACTGGTGGGCTCTGGTATTAGCGGCGTTATTGACAAGGATAGATCAATGTATGCAATTCCCGCCAGATTGGGGTCTTGCAATAATAGTCCCTATATATAAAAAAGGTTCAAGATACAATCCGTCGAATTATAGACCTATCAGTCTACTTAATACCATTAGTAAATTATATGCTAGTCATCTATATGACAAACTGAAAGACTGGTCTGAACAAGGTAATATCATGGCAGAAGAACAGGCTGGCTTTAGACCTGATCGATCCACTATAGATCATGCTATTGTCTTACAGCATTTGGTGAATAAGTACACTGCTTATAAGGGAGGGGGCTTATATGTGGCTTTCATTGATCTTAGGACAGCTTTTGATTCAATCTCCAGGGAGCGGTTATGGGAGAAGCTAGAGGCCAAAGATATAGATAAGCATCTAATAAGCTTAATACATGGTTTATATGCAAATACCTGCCTCCGAGTTAGAGGTAGCAATGTAGGGCATTTAACAAGATCTGTACCCACCTATAAGGGGGTTAAACAGAGTTGTATATTGGCCCCTCTCCTGTTTAATCTCTATATTAATTATCTTGTGGACAGTTTACAGCAGGTTTGTTCTCATTCACCTAGAATAGCGGAAAGGCCTATATCAGTCCTTATGTATGCGGATAATATAGCCTTGATATCGCGTTCTTGTATTGGCTTGAGACGCCTATTAATAGCACTTACAAATTACTGTAATACTGAGTCCCTACTAATTAATCATGATAAGACAAAAGTCTTGGTGTTTACTAATAAAAGATCCAAACATCTATGGAGGATAAACAACTACCCAATTGAACAAGTGGGATCCTTTAGATACTTACGACTGATATTTCATAGAAAGGGCTCTTGGGGTCTCCAAGTAAAGGCAGCTGTGAGTAATGCCCAAAGAACTATGAAGGCGCTCCTTTCCTTCTACTATAATAGAGGAGGGCAATATCTTCCAGCAGCCATACAAGTCTTTGTGTCAAAGATCATTCCACAGCTATTGTATGGGGCTCAGGCTAGCACTTACGAGAACTACTCTCCTTTGGAAATAATTCAAAATAGTTTTCTTCGATCTGTACTGGCTGTTCCCCGCTGTGTCCCCAGTTATATCCTTCATTTAGAAGTCGGACTCCCTAGTATAGAAGTTCGGGTCTGGACTTGCAGAATTAAGGCATGGCTGAAATTGATTTTTGCGCCTGTGGGTCTGGCCCCATATGTCCTAATGGATGCCTTCCAATCTAAGTGGAAGAAGTTGATTGATAGTAAAATATTAAGTCTTGGGTTCTCCTTATCCGAGATTCTTAAATTGGGCTATGTAAAAGCTGAAGAGAGTATCCTTCAACGGATTCGAGGTGTAGATCTACAAGGCCACTTATTATTAATCAAAAAATGTAGGTACAATCCAAGACCATTTATATTGGCCACATATTTAAACACACTGACTGTATTTAAATACCGAAGAGCATTTACATGGGCTAGATTTAATGTCCTGCCCTCGGCACTTTTAGAAGGCAGATACAAAAAAATACCCTATAAGGAGAGACTTTGCCCATGTGGTGGAGGAACAGCAGAATCGGTAGAACATGTGTTATTACACTGCCCTTTCTATCGAGACCTCAGACTTCATTTAATTACTCCAATACTACAAACTCTTCCTGGTAGAGATGAAGCCTTTTATGTAAATTATCTTTTGTCTGATCAGACCCCGCAGATAACAACTAGGGTTGCTAGTTTTTGTTTTGCTGCTACTCAAGGTAGAAGATCTAAGACAGCTGTACGCTAGAGATAATCCTAGTTTAGGTTTTATTGAAGTTTTAAATGCAAAATTGTCTAACCATTTTTATTGTATTTGAATAATTTTATTGACTTATATGTGTACTTTTTGGTTTATGACAGCAATAAATATTGATTGATTTCAAAATTCTCCATAATGGTTATACAGGTCCTAATTTAAATTGGGTAGAAAGTATCCATGACCAGTTGATGTACAACATGCACTAACTCCTTTTTAGATAATGGAAACTTGACGATGCCACCCCTTTGATCTTCATCTTCAACTAGTCTTCAACTAATCTTGCCCAGCCATAGCAAGGAGTCTAAGCTGTGCGATGGAATGTCTCTGCCCATTCCTCTTCCTGCAAGCCCCCTGTATCTCTTCTGGGTTTCCCCCAACTCTTTGGAGCAGATTTACAAGGCACATAGCGGGTGCACAGGGAGAGGGTAAGGAAGTTCCATTCCATAGCTAAAACTCTTTGCAGTAGCAGAACTGTTTAGTTTGATACTGCCCCAAGGTATCACCAGCAGTGCTCTTATTCTGCCCATATTACCTTCTTTCAATCACTTGTATTGCTGTACCATCCATTAATGGATGCCTTTTGCCAATTGTTTCCTATAGCCCTCAGGGGTTGTCCACAGACTTTTGCTTGTTCTAGGTCCCAGATATATCAGTCTGCTTCCATTGTTCTCTCATCTGCACCATAATATTAAGTTGTCAACATTCTAACTCATATCTTGCCACCTCCTTATCCTGGAACTCTACATATATTTTTTTCCAATTAGATTTACTTAGACCTCACACATGCCGCTATAATAGGGAATTTTTCAACTTTTCTGGAACATTTTGTTCTAGCTCTTATTTGTCTGCCAATATGCAGTTATGAGGTACAGTTTCAAATAAGTCAAGGGTGGGGACCCTTTTCAGCCTGATAGGCCAGATCCTCATCTATCCTATGAGACACTTGACAGGTGGACTGGGCTTACCTGCCCACCACATGACATAATTATGGCATCAAATGCAACTCAATGATGGCAACTCACTCAGAAGAGGCTCACTGTCAGCACCAATCAGCTGATCAATGCTGACAGTGATCCCTACTTTGTCTATTTGCCCAGCAAAGCTGTCAACAAAGACAAAAATGTATGTTTGCAGGCATGGTTTGAATCTAAACCATGCCTGCAAATGGATAACCACAAAGGATCTCATTGTCTACAACTAATCTGTATGACCCAGTAAGGATTTTGAAACTGTTGCCAAAGAGAACTAGATTGTGTGTGTGTGTGTGTTACAGAAATAAATACATAAGCATAAGTAATAAAACAAAAGAATTTAAAATCAACAATATAGTAAAATAGAACAGTCAGACAGTTTTCTATAATCCACACATCCTGTTACATTAAAGAAAGTCTAACAGAAGAGGCAGGTTTCAGCTGGTTCCTAAGCAACATTGGCACCAGCCAAACCTCAGGAAGACTGCATGCTACAATCAGGGTACTATTCCTGAAAAGGACAAGAGGCTACTGTAAGGAAAGAATGTGGAAAAACCGATTGGTTCACCATCGGAAAGGGTGTGAGACAAGGTTGTATTTTATCACCCTATTTATTTAATCTATACACAAAACAAATCATATGGAAAGTGGGATTGGACCAAGATGAAGGAGGTGTGAAAATTGGAGGGAGAAATATCAATAATTTAAGAGATGCAGACGATACCATACACTTTACATGTGAGACAGGGGTATTCTTTATCCCACTGCCTGTTTAATCTATACACAGAACGTATCATACAGAAAGTGGGATTGGACCAAGATGAAGGAGGTGTGAAAATTGGAGGGAGAAATATCAATAAATTAAGATATGCAGACAATACTATACTCTTAGCAGAACCAGTAATGATTTGAAATGAATGCTGATGAAAGTAAAGCGGAAAGCTCAAAAGCAGGACTACAGCTGAATGCCAAGAAGACTAAAGTAATGACAACAGATTTATGTAACTTTAAAGCTGACAATGAGGACATTGAACTTGTCAAGGATTATCAATACCTTGGCACAGTCATTAACAAAAATGGAAATAATAGGCAAGAAATCAGAAGAAGGCTAGGACTGGGGAGGGCAACTATGAGAGAACTAGAAAAGGTCCTCAAATGCAAAGATGTATCACTGAACACCAAACTCAGGATCATTCAGACCATGGTATTCCCAATCACTATGTATGGATGTGGAAGTTGGACAGAGAAAATAGCAGATAAGAGAAAAATCAACTCTTTTGAAATGTGGTGTTAGAGAGCTTTGCGCATACCATGGACTGCAAAAAAGACAAATAATTGGGTGTTAGAACAAATTAAACCAGAACTATCACTAGAAGCTAAAATGATGAAACTGAGGTTATCATACTTTGGACATATAATGAGAAGACATGATTCACTAGAAAAGACAATAATGCTGGGAAAAACAGAAGGGAGTAGAAAAAGAGGAAGACCAAATGAGAGATGGATTGATTCCATAAAGGAAGCCACAGACCTGAACTTATAAGATCTGAACAGGGTGGTTCACAACAGATGCTGTTGGAGGTCGCTGATTCATAGGGTTGCCATAAGTCGTAGTTGACTTGAAGGCACATAACAACAGACCTCCTAAATATCCCATAAAGCTGAAACTACCAAAAGGGTCTTCCCAGTAGTTCTAAAGTCATTGGCAGGTAGATAAGGGGAGAGGTGTTCCCTCAGATCACCAGGTCTCAATTTTGCAAAATAAGAACAATATATGTTATATTTTTGGCTCACTATTTAGTAGATCAGATGCCAAAAGATATATGTTGATGTTTACATTTTCATACAAATACATATTATTACACTGGCTCACCAGTGTGTCATGTACCCTTGCAATCTATAATGTAAATTATTATAATCTTCTGTAATTTCCTTTTTTTTTCTTCAGTGGTTTTGATGACTATATATTACTAATATATCTCACTAAATGTCACCATAATAAATGGCCTATAAAACATTTAATTTCATGCACTATATTTCTTTAAAATATCAGAGTGGAGTAAGTTACCATTTCAATATATTTTTCAAAATGTCACAATTTGTAAACCTGTCAGGAAACTCTATAAACCCACATTCAATATGTGTAACACAGCAAGTCTTTTGAATAATAAGATGGTTTCATTAATGTACATAATTAGAACTGTAAAGTAAAGATATTAAAATCTTTATTTCTTCAGGCTAAATAATCCCTAGACGTACAGTAGAACCATAACTGTTTGTATATTTGAGTAATAAAAGTAGAAGAAAATATTAATCTGCATACTTTGCATAATCTTTATAGCACTGTCCTGGCTGTTTCTCTGTACATAGGTGTCAGAATTGGCTTTCTACATTCTTTATGATAGATGAGTATGAAAACCTAATTTATGTGTTCTAGTTACATGTGTGATGATGGTCTCTGAAGAAATTCCTGAAACAAAGTCAAGAAATAGCAAACAACTGCAGATATTTTCAAATATCGCTGTTAAAGTAGTCTGTTTGAAGAACTGTCCTGTGTGTTTTGATGTTCAAAGGGTGCATTATCACAGATATATAAAACAAGCCATTTCAGGGGGGATATTTGCTGACATTCACTGTGTGGCCCTATATCACATCTTGAAGAACTAGATTTATTTGTAACCAAACCATTTTAGGGGTAAGTGAAACATTTGAAGAAAGGGGGCACTTGATTAATTAAGAACCCCTCCTTGAATTGCAATGAGAAGATTCAAGGGAGGAACAATTTACTTTCAGCATGCCCATCAGTTCTTCTTTCACCCAACTTGCCATCTTCCACCTACTAGCCCCACTCCTTATCTAAAGGGAAACAGCATCACTTTGTAAAGATGGGGAATGGGTAGCAGGTGGAGAAGGGCTTCAGCAACAACAGGAGAGGCTGAATGCACCACTCCTCCAGTGGGAAATGGTGCAGAGTATCTTTTTCCACGGGGGAGTTTGGGGTTTGTAACCCAGTTCCATATGTCCCGACCCTAAGCACCATTTTTAATGCTAGAGAAGCCCATATGTCATCACCCATTGTTGCTGGAGCTCACCTCCACCCTGCTCTCAAGTGATGGTTTTGTTTCCTCGGGTGACAGGTGGGGTGCAAGAAGAATAAGACTGGTACTAAACCATTCTCATCACTGATATATATCTCCATTACCTATCTCAGTGGGAACTTCTGCTAGCATTACCCTGTGGCCCTTCCTACATTACTTATTGAAGACCTTGGAGCACCACTGCAAGTCAGTCAGAGTAGACAGCACTGCATTAGATGGACCAATGATCTGACTCAGGATATAGCTTCATTTATTCAAGAGGCAATTTCAACAAAGGCAGAACTTTTCTCTTTTTGCATTATCTGCAAACAGACTTCAGTCTAATTTATCATTATATATACTCATACAACAAAATGTTTTCCAACCAAATCCTTACTCATGGACTTTTTTTTAAATCAAATCATTTAACACACAAAGTACCTGCCAAATACATCACAAAAAACTTTAAAAGAAAATTATTTCAGTGCAAACTCCGTGTGCATGGGGTGAGACATGATCATCACCACAGTCACAGAGACCACCATTGGGAAAGGCACCAGACCAAGTGATCAAGCAGAGAGCCTCCAGATGCACTCCAGCCAGTATCATGCATGTGTATGCATTGCTTTGCTCATACCATCCCCATTGGTGCTGCGATAGCTGCATTGCAGCTAGGGATGGGAGAGAAATTCAATTCGGTTTGCATTTAATGCCAAATTTATCAAATTAGCACTTTCTGAAACAATAGGAGAAGTGAAACACAGCCACGTGTCAAAATATGCACTTATCCAAATTTTGTATGCCAACCAAGCAATGCTTACAGAAATGCATATATTAGGGGAAAGTGTGCACAAAATGAATATATTGGTTAAAATAACATACAAAAATGTATTATATTAGGATAAATTGCTTGCAAAAATGTATACGTTAGTCAACACTGCATACAAAGAAGTATTTACTAGGAGAAATTCACACTAAAATGCTGAAGACTTTTCATGACTATTTTTTTAAAATTGCATATTGCCCCAGAAATGTAAAGAACCAAAATTAAGATCAGAAAAATTAGAAACTGAGAGAACCTAAATTGATACATCATTCCATACCTAGTTGCAGCACCTGTATAAGAGGAACATACGTAAGTATGCCACTTATCCTACTGTGCCCTCTCTGAAAATTACTCCAGTTTCTAGACATTCTAGGATTGTGCTGTAAGGCTGCACATGCCATATATATTAATTAGATGTTATTCAGTGTGTTGAACAGTGGGACTATATGTGCATGGGCTTACCTGGGAGTCAGCCCCGCTGAATTCAGTGGTATTTTCTTCTAAGTAGACATGGTTAGGATTCAGGCAGATGAAGGATGTGCCTCACCTCTGTAGAGGCCCTGAGGGAATGAGGTGTATCTGCCTCTAGAGCCAATATGAAAGGGAAAGATGACAACATTATTTACATAAAGACCTGCCATTGAAAAATCAGATTGTGGTTTGTCATGTGGAATGTGAGAGTAGCGACTTCCGGGAAGGGTGACTTAGCCTGTGCCTGCTTTTGAGACGGGCTCCTGCCTCAAAAGAAGCTTATTCAGATATATCAGTCAGTTTTTTCTTTTTTTTTGACTGATTAAACTTCTCCCGGGTAGGGAGAAACGAAGAGATTAACCTCAAAGCCTATTTTTGTTGGGACGACCAGATCTCATTAATTTATGGGACGAGGTCCAGCCGACGAAGGTGGGACGGATTTTCAACAGCAAGCTCTATCTGATAAAGCGAACGTACATCTTATCTTCTAAGAGAGAACGCACTAACAGGCAAGCACCCTTCTTTCTATATTTTTCTTTTACTTGACTTAAATTGTTGCTGTTTAAAAGAGATTTGCCAGATTGATCGGTTTTTGACATCTCACTGGGGAGCCATAACTTCTCTCTGCTACGTACTAATTAATAGCTTATCTCTGTTTTTGTTGCAAAAAGCTGTCCTGGATTTGCATTCTAAAGATATACACAGAAGAGGGATTTCTATTCCAGATTTTTATTTTGAAGAATATTATATTGTCTGAGACTACTCTCTTTTTGGTCTATTTTATTTTGACGAATCTGTTTCTTGACGACTGCCATTAATTGTTTCGATCCTGGGAACTGCATTTTGTTTACTTAACTATGGAGAGATAAGGCTGTCTGCTCTGTTTATACTGTGATGTCACCAAGTTTGGAGTATTAACCCAATTGTTGCTGAAATAAGAAGTGGTTTTCCTATATTTTTCTTTTAAAATGGCAATTAAGAAAGTGGCTGAGAATCTGGAAATAACTATGTTTCAGAAAATAATGGATGAGATTGAGATAACGAAACAAAACCTGCGACAGGGTTGTAAGGAGCTGAAAATTGAATTGAGTAAAATGACGCAGGAGATTAAAGATATAGGGGTCCCTGTGAGAGAGGTGACCCTGGAAGGGGTCCCTGTGAGAGAGGAGACCCCGGAGATTGGAACAAACGTGGAACAGGAAAAAGATTTGGAGTCTATGGACTTTAGAAATAAAATCTATTGTTTGGAGACACAGGAGATTAAAGATATAGAGGTCCTTGTGAGAGAGGAGACCCTGGAGACTGGAACAGGGGTCCCTGTGAGAGAGGAGACCCTGGAGACTGGAACAGGGGTCCCTGTGAGAGAGGAGACCCCGGAGATTGGAACAAACGTGGAACAGGAAAAAGATTTGGAGCCTATGGACTTTAGAAATAAAATCTATTGTTTGGAACTCAATGTTATCTCTGAAGAAATTAATGAAGATTCTAGAGATAAAGTTATCAATGGCATGGATAATCTTCTGGACTGGAATGATGTGATGGAGCCCAATATAGAGAAAATCTATGGAATTAACTGCAGCCATGTGACAATGGAAAAACTTTCAAGAGATGACCCAGTGTATTTTGAAAAAAAGAACAGAGATATGATTTTACAGCAGTATTTCAGCAACCTATTCAGAATGGATGGCAAGAAAATATTTGGGATAGAGGTAATTCCCATCAGACTCTTACTATATGACTATGGCTTTGACAGCAAGATTATTATGGAATACTGATAATGGAAGATTGGATACTGAAATTACTGGACTTAACAAGACTACTGAAGATGGAAGATGGAAAATGGAACTAATAGGGATAATAGAACAATGGCTACTGAAATTACTGAACCTAACAGATTCTGATGTGATGGATTAATTGAAATGTTTATTTTGACTATGGTTATGACAATAAGATTATCATAATTAGTAATGAGATGGATTAATCGATATGCTTATCTGGAAAAAAAAATTGATAGATATATTTCTTAAAGAATTGAAACCTCTCTTTGACTTTTTGTGGAAAGAATAAAGTAATGTTTATGAGATTTGATGATTAAGTAAGATAACTATTGGAGGAAAGTGATTTTATAATATGACTTAAGAGACAGGATTGTTATATATTATAGACTTATAACTGATCTGATCTTTGACAAATGGGAAGTCAATATTTTACTCTTTATTTTTTATTTTTATTTTTATTTTTATTTTATTTTTATTTATTTTTTTTGTTTAACTATTTTTGATTTTGTTTTTTGTCTTTGAATGTTTTATGATTTCGTCTTGTATGTTTTATGAAAATTTGAATAAAAATTATTGAAAAAAAAAAAGGAATGTGAGAGTAGCAAAATGGGAGAAAGACCTTCTTTAACAGATACACATTGGGACCAAAACTGACAACATTTTACTTCTCTGCTCCTGAGTTAATATATGTGGGTTTTTTTATACGAACCCACACTAGAAATTGTGACAACAATTCTGAACCAAGGTTAGGTGCTAAGTATTAATAAAACTGCAGTGTTTAACTGTCCACTTTCTTATTGCAAAGGAGTATGACAGGGATAGAATCAGAACAGGTGGAGGCTGCAGAACTTTTATTCCAGCAGAGAAATAACTGTGACAGTCGGACCCTTTCTGAACCAGAGTAAGGCATTTTTCAGTTTACTTAGGGGTTAAGGATTTGTACAATGGCAATGCTTACATATCAACAGTATGTATGCCGGGGGAGAATGGAGAGAAAACCAGAACTGGCCACTGTGACCTCATTGGCCATACCCCCATGGCTTCCTAGCAGCCCTGCCAGGTCCAGTGGACACAAGCTGCTACTATTGCAAAGGGGCTGACAAGCACTCTCCCACTGCTATTCTCTGAAATCATTCATGTAGACAGGACCAGGACCAGTATAGCACTAAACTCCCAATTCTCATCCCATGGAGCCAGTCCAGGAGGATACCATGATCAATTGTGTGAAAAGCTACAAAGGTTGAGAAGGAGGAGCAAGGTTGCACTCCCTTTGTCCTGGTCTCTGTTAAAGTCATCCATCTGGGTAACCAAGGCCAACTCAGTCCCATGACTTGGCCTGAACCCAGATTGGAATGGGTCTTGATAATCTGTGTCATCCAAGAATGCCTGCAGCTGCCACACCACAACCTTCTCTGCTACTTTCCCTGGGAAGTGATTATGTATGTTAAACATTTATATGAATTGGTCTCTGGAATTTTTAACCCTATCGCCAGTTACCGTGACATAATTATATGCATCTCCAAATTAAAAAAAAGATTTTAATAACAGCTTGGAATGAATCACTATTTTAGGGGGGTATTATATATAAGTTCTGCACAATTTTTCTGCATGTAAGCTTGGGAGGACAAAGAACTCTGGCTTCCATATAACAAAGTTAAGGGGGGGGGAAGAGCTAAAAGAATGATTTTTTTTCTTTCAATAAAATAAATCCAGTAGATCAAATTAGTGTCTGTGTGGTAGCTTCTGTGTTTTGTTTGGCTTTGAAAAGAAACCAAATTAATGGGGATGAAATTTAACACTTTGGCATTCTGCCTTCCTTTGAAATCCACAGATCAATGTGACTGCTCATCTTTCAGAATTGACATTTTTATCCATTTTCAAGAAGTGCTAAAATTATAGCACTCTAAAGAATGTGGTACAGGTAGCATAATATATCTTATGTTTTTGGGGGGATGCACAATAAACTTGATAGTATAGATGTAACAGTTCCTTTACTTAGAAATTGTAAAATGTATGGAGCATTTTTCTATTATGATCTTTAAAAACTATGTTTGTTCAATGATAATAAAATACATTCTAATGAGACAGATGTTTCTTGATCCTGGGATTCCAAAGAAGATGCAAAGAAACAATTATTGCTTAGTTGAGTCCATAGGTTTATTGATTCGAATCAAATCACCAATTAAATAATTGTATATCATATAGGCATTCAGCAATCCTGCCAACTATCTTTCCAGTAAAAATCAAAGGGGACCCCTAGGCACCCTTCTTGCTCTGACAGAGCCAGAACATCCTCATTTATTACAGAACCACACTAGAGCAAGCTTGTAATCTGCTGTTCCCCATCTGGAGTCAGACTTGAAAGTCCAAGTGAATGTTTCTTTTCCCCGACCCTAGCCAATGTCGCCTGATTACCTTGCTAATACACAGTTTCTTAATAAGCAGCAGTAAAAAATAGAAGCAGCTTATAATAACAATTTTTAAAAGGTATCATTGGGCTTATAAGTTGTTATAGTTAACCGAATAGACAGCAAGGTGATTTTCCCCCATAAAGAAGAAACTACTACAAAAAATATATTTAATGTGCAATCCCAAATTCCAGTGAGATTAATGAGACTTACTCCTAGTTATATGTGCATAAGATTATAGCCTTAACAATTATAATGAATATGAAAATGTAAAAGAAAGTTATATTATAAAGATGAAAAGTTATAGTTAACTCATGTCTAAAGATATGAAATAGATGAAAACAGAAATTTAGCACCTAACACTTCTCCATTAGCATTGCTTATAACAAGATGAAGATTTTAATTTGGATGGGAATTAAGGGATTTTTTTCTTATTTGGAATGAATTTTTTTTTCTTATTTTGGAATGAAATTATTTATTATTATTAAATAAACATCAAGACATAAATGCAGTGATATTTTACATACAAAGAGCTGATGTTATGGCAATAAGACCTGTTTTTCAAAACATACAAATTAAATCCATTTTTATAAGACAGAAACAAAAATATTGATTGTGAAAATAGAATTTGAGAAATTAATACAGGAAGAAGAAAGTAAGCTTATATTAACATTATATATGGTGATTACCCACACATCCAGAAGGAAGACTTGAGGCCAACTTTACTTTAACCTTATATTTATTACATGCAACTTGAAGACCTTTCAACATCCTTCTTCCGGAAGGAAGGGCAGGTTATAAATTTAATAAATAAATAATAAATAAAAATAAGTAAACATTCAGCAGGAGGTACCTGCCAGGCCCCAAGAGCACTGTTATTTCTCTGTATAAACAGGAGCCAGTTTTATATTCAATGCAAGAATGTTGTTTGCTAAATTATGGAGGAGTAATCAAACACTAGTAAAAACAGAATGGATTAAGACAATTTGGGATCAATTTCAGTTTACAGCATAACCGAACATATCAGTAAAATTTTGATCTAGGGTTAGAAAAGTGGAAACTTGTGATTCAACGGATTAAAAATAAATTAGGTATAAATATTTGGATGCCAAATTTATGAAGTTATAACATTTAAAAAGGGTAGTTTTTGCAAAGTGAGACTACTGGAACAATTGATTATTGTGAGCAGGTATATATTTTTCAGTTTTGTAAGCATAACTGTATGTTTTAATTTTTAATGTGTTAATATTTGCATCATGAGTAAGCATGTATCCTTGTGTGTGTTTATGCATTCATTTATTAAATGTAATTTTATTTATTTATTTATTTATTTATTGCATTTGTATACCGCCCCATACCTGAAGTTCTCTTAAGCATTTAAAAAGAAATCAACAGCGTATGATATCAATTTTGCACATTCTAAAGTGAGAGGTATATGAACATTTTAATTTCATAATATCAATCTATGGGAAGTGAAAATTACTTCCTGGTTCCCAGGAAATATGATTTGATAGGTCTCAGTAACCCTTCACCTGGAAGATTTCTTTCATCCCTAGATTGTTTGAAACTGAGGTGGGAAAGAACTACTAGCCCATACCTACCAGCTCTGTATCTACCTACACCATACCTGATGTCACATATGACATCAGGTGTGAGGCAGTGGGTGTGATTTGGTAAAATGGCCTCATGGGCTGAATTTGGTCCGTGGGCCAGAGGTTCCTCACCCTTGCTATAGGCATTTATCTCTCAACAACTAGGTGATGGGTCTTTCTAGTTGTGGCCCCCACTCCATGGAATCACCTTCCCTCTGCACTAAAGCAAACACAAAAACTGATGTCATTTCAGTGCTTACTAAAACTCAGTTATTTTTTCAACCTTTTGCTGGTCATTAGTACCAGTTGGTTGAATTTAATGATTTTCTGCTTGCCGTAGTCTATTGGCTGCTGATTTATTTTGTATTGCAGTTTTAATGTATTTTTAACTGTACACCAACTTGTGGTTTCAAATAGAACCTGAGATTTTTTTGTAAGGTAAGGGAGATAAGGATCTGGCCTGTTGGCCACATCTGTTGGCCTTATTGGATTTTAGTCAACAGGCATGTCAGATACTCCCTCAGGCGGCCTGATCCCAGGTTGTTTAAGATTTTATAAACTGAGACCAAGACCTTAAACCTAGTCCAGCTGCATATAGGTAGCCAGTGAAGCTCTTTTAATAGCATGTGCACTGTAGGATGGCTCAATATACAGCACCTTCAGTTCCCTAGACAGAGGAATGTCCTATACCATGAAGTGCCTTCAGCGAAATCCCTCTGTTGAAACTGCCAAGTAGTTCTTTCTTCACGAACACACATTGCATCATCCACCACACTAAGTAGGGAGAATATACTGCTGCCTAATCATCCTCATTGTGCTTCTACAATTCTACATAAATGTAGTATCAACCACCCTAGAATTTTTGTTTGTACATTAATTGAAAAGATTGTTCCCCTCTAGAAAACATAGTGTGACTCCCCCTCTCCTCCATAATGATATCCTTCCCCTTTTCTGAAACTCCCTCATTTTATGTACACAAACATTTGCTGCAATTTGGCCCTACTCCTATCCCTCCTTTGTCATCAACCACCCCTTTTGGATGCCCCTCATGTACATTATAAGCTGTCTGAAAATAATAATGAAAGGACCTTGGAAGTCATCTAGTTTAGGCCCTGCTCAATGGAGGTTCTGCAATGCAGGATGCAATAACAGCATCCCTGACAGATTGCTATCCAGCCTATGCTTAAATATTTCCAGTGAAGAACCAACAACTTCCCAACACTGTCCATTCCACTCTCACCACATTCTGGAGTTCCTCATGTTTTGCCAAAATTGGCTTTCTTACAGTTTCTATCTGATGACTCTAACAACGGAATAGTTTCTATTTGTATTACACTGTTGGTGCTAAATAAATGCTAAACAGTAATAGTACATTTTGCATTGACTATTTCATAACAACAGCAGGCACAACAGATTATTCTGTAGCATGGAGTGGAAGGAGACAGGCCAAAGTAAATAAACATTAAGCAAAATCAAATCTTAGGAGTGAAAGCAGACAGGCACCAGGAAACAGCATAATATTTCATCTGCACGTTAGGGAGCTGAACTACCATTGTTTTGATCTTATTTCATTGCAAGGATAAACCACTTGTAGCAAAAAGTGGTACTCAAGGAGAGTCATGGTTTCCGCATTTCTGCAAGGCAAAATGTAAACAAGAGATTTTAAAATAGTCCAGAGGAAAGGATCAAAGGAACAAAGCATTATTCTGTTCCATTAGGCATTTTAACAGCCTTCCAAACAAAATGAAATTGTGTTGCATTAGCCCTGCGCTTTCTACCCTTGCTTTCAGTACTGTTTACGCTGGAGCTGGAAAGGTGCCCTGTGTTAGAGGGTTCGCACATGTCCAGTTACAAATGGGTACTAAAAGGTTGAATAATAGTTAGACAACAGGAGTTACTGAAGCAGTAGCTACTCAGAGTGGGAAGAAATAAGAAGATAGTAACAAAGAGCAAGGAAAGTCCCTTACAACCTTAATGGCAGGAGACAGAAAGCAGCAGTGGGTGGCCATAGTAAGCATTATGCAGATGTGTGGCTAGTAGGAACAGTACTGGATTTGCTCCTGGTTGTCAGATGCCTCAGCAGGAGCTCTTGGTTGTCAGGTGATGAAACAAGGGTGCAGTACAAACAGGCAAGGTCTGAAAGCCTGGAGCCAGAGATAGGGCATAGTCACACAGAGCTTGGAAAAGTTACTTTTTTGAACTACAACTCCCATCAGCCCCAGTCAGCATGGCCACTGGATTGGGCTGATGGGAGTTGTAGTTCAAAAAAGTAACTTAACGGTCAAGCTCCAGACAAGATAGTGATGTGGAACAAGGCCAGGGGAATCTGCTTCTCCTTCTCCTCATAGCAACGAGTTGCTTTGATTGATGGACCACTCAGAAGCCAGGGCTGAATAGGCCTAAGTGAGCAGGGATTGGCCTGTAAGGGATTGGCCTATAGTTAGCTCTACATCCTCATCTATTGTCCCCACCCTAGACCAGTCATGCATTGTACATTTTTTCCAAAGATGCCTAATTATATAGAAAAAATACTTCATAGAAAATAAGCAATCCAGCACTAACCATAATATACCAACCTATCAGTTTAAAGACCACTGAATGTCAAGGTCAGGTAAACAAAAATGTGTTCAGTTGTCACTATGGATGGTTTCTCTCAGTTTCTTTTTTTAAGTTTTAAGTTCAGTTCTCCATACTTAAAACATCAGTTCACAATTTTTTTTAATTCAAAAAATGCTGAAATTTCATCAGCATTTAAGTGTGGATTTCTCCTAATATATATCTTTTGCATGCAATTTTCCCTAATATGCACATTTCTGCAAACAATTTTTCCTTATAGAATGCATTATGTATGTTATTTTCACTACTATGTGCATTTTTGTACACACTGCTTGGTTGGAGAACTGTACTGCAACATTCAGAGGTGTGAATGTCAAAGGACAGCTGTGTTTTGTTTCAGTGTGAACTAGGTAGATTTGTCTTTAAATGCGAACTGAATTCAATGTCTCCTCCATTGCTAGTTGGCACCTAAAGACCATTAAATTTCCTAAAGTGACCCTTTCAGCCTGACCGCGATAATGGACTGGATGGGGGCTAATAAACTGAAGCTCAATCCAGACAAGACTGAGACGCTGCTGGTGAGTGCCTTCACTGCCCAGATGGAGGATGTTCATCCTGTTCTTGATGGGGTTACACTCCCCTTGAAGGAACAGGTTCATAGCTTGGGAGTTCTTTTCGATCCTTCCTTGTCTCTCGAGGCCCAGGTGGCCTCGGTGGCACGGAACGCTTTCTACCATCTTCGATTGGTAGCCCAGCTACGTCCCTATCTGGACAGTGATGACCTCACCTCAGTTGTTCACGCTCTGGTAACTTCTAGGTTGGACTACTGCAATGCGCTCTACGTTGGGCTGCCCTTGAAGATAGTTCGGAAACTACAGTTAGTCCAGAATGCAGCGGCCAGACTATTGACGCGGACCAGACAGTCCGCTCATATAACACCTGTTCTGGCCTGTCTGCACTGGCTTCCTATTTGTTTCCGGGCTAAATTCAAAGTGCTGGTTTTGACCTATAAAGCCCTACACAGCATGGGACCGCAATACCTGGTGGAACGCCTCTCCCAATATGAAACTACCCGTACACTGCGCTCGACATCTAAGGCCCTCCTCCGAGTGCCATCACATCGAGAAGCTCGGAGGGCGGTGACTAGATCCAGGGCCTTTTCGGTAGTGGCCCCCGAATTGTGGAATAGTCTCCCCGATGAGGTATGCCTGGCACCAACACTGCTATTTTTTCGGCGCCAGGTGAAAACCTTTTTATACTCCCAGGCATTTTAAAAAATTTTTAAATATTCTATTTTAAAAAAAATGTTTTATAGTGTATTTTATCCTCTATGTACACCGTCCAGAGAGCCTTTTTGGCTTAGGGCGGTATATAAATTAAATTAAATAAATAAATAAATAAACTGAACAGGCATAGGGAGTTTCACATTGAAGCCCCTCTCCCTGCTTGTCACCAGCCTCAGCCACCTGAGAGATTCAGATGTGAGTAGGCAATTCTTCAAATGCCCCAATTTTAAACTGGGTTGTATTCAACATAGCACTAGGTCAGTAGTTCCAACAGCACAAGGATTTCAGCTTGCACAAGGGACTCCCCTTCCTCTCCCTGAATCCCCTCTAAATATGTTCTAGGGATTCCACCAACCCTCCATAGCAGATTGAGACAGGATGCAGGGCAAACATGGGGGAAGGAGGGGGAAAGTCCCATTGAGTGGTAATTCTTCCACTGATGGGATCATAGAATCATAGAATTATAGAATAGTAGAGTTGGAAGGGGCCTATAAGGCCATCAAGTCCAACCCCCTGTTCAGTGCACGAATCCAACCTAAAGCATACCCAACAGGTGGCTGTCCAGCTGCCTCATGAATGTCTCCAGTGTTAGAGAGCCCACCACCTTCCTAGGTAATTGGTTCCATTGTCATACCTCTCTCACAGTTCAAATTGTCCAAGGTTTTGTAGGTGAAATTGATTTGTGTACCAAAACAACCTATCTAGCCCATGAAGTTCTATTGGCTAGATAGAGTTGTGAACTGCTTAACAACACTTTTAACTGTCAGGAAAGATTTTAGTCATATTTGACTCTCATGACTCTCTTCTTTTGTCTCGACTGCCCTCATTCCCTGCTTTTGGGTTGTGGGACAGCTTCCAAGGATTCATGTGGGTGGACAAAAATACACCGAATCATTTCTGCAAAAAGCGGCAGTGAACAAATGGCTCAGCTGCGAAAGTGTAACTGAAGATATTAGTATGGGATTAGATTCAACATTCATTAGTTATGTGATAAAAAGGTATATCTGAATGCACCTGGCTTTGCTGGAAGCTTAGCTAGTTCTTGGCTTCCCATGTTAGATTTCACAGCTCAAAGTGATAGTTGTTCAATAATTCCTGCTGGCTGAATATCTACACGTTTTGATATACTATTGCTCTTAAATATATTAGTGGAAGCTCTGTTAGGACCTGTGAAGAAGATGTGGTATAATGGAACACTACAAATGGTTCCTTTTTAATGGAAGAATAATTCAGCTTGATACATTTATTGGAAAATGAGGGAAATACATTCTAAAAGATTTTTCCTAAGTCTTAGTAATCTCTTTGGAGAATGATTCAATAGGAATAATATATTTGCAATTTTATACAAGTATGAAAAAGCACAAAGGGGTTTTAATCTCCCAAGTAGTCTCTGGTTACACATTTTAATGTATAATAATATCAAAAGGGGTGAATAGATTCCTCCATCTGAGACATAATTTGTCTTCAACGATTGATATAAGAATGTTTCCAATTCTTGAAGATTATGTAAGAAATATACAAATTGCTTTTCAGTAAAAGGGAACCTTATCTTTTGAGTTTGTTTTGCCTTACCTTCTAGGAAATGTTTGATCTCTGAAGCTGCAGCTGGAAGATCAGTTTCAAATATTTTATCAAGGACTGAAATTATTGTGGGTTAACAGAAGGGTTAATATGTCAATATAATAACTGCCTTATAGATTAAGTTTCTTTTGTGTTGGATTGGTACCTCGAATTTAAATGGAAAATGTAATTTAAAGGAATATGTTGGCTCCTGCTGATAACTTGCTCAACAGATTAGTTTAAAATTGTTAAACATTCCATTCTTTGCTAGATGTTACTGTCTTGTGGACTGCATACACACACACATACATACATACACGTTTCAAGGGAATGTAAATAAATAAAGCTGTATATAAAAGGAATGCAACTTCCAAATGGGCTTCATTTAGCAAAGGCCACCAAATAGTCTTAATGGTAAAAAAAAGAAAAGGTGGCTCAAAGCTGGCATTGAAACGCTGTCATATCAAACAGCAACTTTCTACTTAGAACATCTTTCTTCCTTTGTCTCTTTCTCTCTCTCTCTCTTTGGAGAGACAGTGCTATAATAAACCAGCACTAATTTGTTGTATTTCACTTATCACCAAATCAACATTGTATAATAGATAATAGAGATACTATTTCTAGATTCACAAAAGGTACTATTGTTTTTGTTTTGTTTTTTAAAAGGATATAATATAAAAATATCTCGCTCCACAAAATGCTTAACTTCGACTTAATGGGTAAAGGCCAAATGTCTGTCTGCTCCAGTGTCCTGTTTCCCATGGCTGCCCATCAGATGCCTCCAGGAAGCCCTCCCTTACTGTTTCTTAGCAACTGGCACACAGTAGTATACTGCCTGTGAAGAAAGAAGTTCTTTAGGCCCATCATCATTGCTCCATCTAATTGTGAATTCAGGTGGTGAGTTCCAGCAAGATTAGTTACTGTAAACCGCCCAGAGAGCTTTGGCTATGGGGTGGTATATAAATACAATAAATAAATAGATAATAAATAAATAAATGGGACTATAGAGAAACCAGAGGAGATAACTCAAGGTTTATAGAAGTACAATAGACCTAAGGAGGCAACTGAGAGTAGTCACATACTTGGGATACCCTTTATGTATGCAGAAACATTGCTGTTTCTTATTTAAAAGGGAAAAAATGTAGGGGGAGGCCAGGGCTGGTTGTAGGATTTTGAGGGCTCTTGAGAGTAGGGACAGGCAAACTGAGAATTCTCGTAGGCTGCGCTAATCTTCTTGTATGTTCTGTTGTTTTTCTCCCATATTAGCAGGGAACTTTATAATTTCTTAACAATTTTGGTGGGTATGGCATTGAGTTTACCTTATTTTTTACAAGATGCCCAGGAGTGTGGTATGTGTTTCTTTCTATTTAGCCTTCCTATATGCTTGGGGTTCCTAATCTGAGAAAAGCCATGTGGAGTTACCTCATGATGTCTCCTACTGAGCACCTGTGATTGGTGCACTGTCCTGGTGTTTTTAAAGGAAATTCTTCCCTTCACTTTTCACCCTGATTTCTTTAAAAGTTTTTTACTTTTTAAAAAATGGATAGACATCAGGAGGAACACTGAACAGTCGTCAGGACTGGCACATGGCAGACAGCCTCCTCATCTTTTTTTTTTTTTGCTTACAATAGCTCAGCTGAGGATGTTGTGAGGTTCTCAGGACCCATGGGCACCCAGGAAGGCTAGAGAAGACAGACAACCACAAAGATGATTTGTAGAATGAAAGACAGGGCATTCAATTCAATTCTTTATTATACAGTCATAGACCCATTTTAAAACAAGGTACAACAACAGAATACAATAAAATATTTTTAAAGGATTTAAATTTTTCAAATTTGTCATGAACCAGTTTTTTACGTGTAGATTGGGCTATAAACAAAAATTTTGCAACTTGTTCAGTTTTATCTTTAAGATTATCTGATAGAAGATATTTTATTTTCCATTCTATAGATCTACCAGGGAAGCCATCGATAAGAGGCACAATAAATTTTTTCCTTGCCTCCAGATATAATTCACACTCCAAAAGCACATGTCCAACTGTTTCAGGCAACTTTGCCTTACAAATACAGTAACGGTTTTCCAGAGAAATGCCATTGAAGCGACCTGACAGGAGTGCAGAAGGTAAACAGTTGAATCTGGCCCGAGAAAACAAAAATCTATAATGTGGGAGACTCAGCTCTTCTATATATAATGCGCGATAGGGAGAACGAAAACTTAAGCCAAAGTGAAGGGGAGAGCAAGAGGAACGTGCCTTAGACGTTAAATACTGGCAATCTAAATCCTTTATCCGCTGGTCTAAATTTTGTTTGGCTACCCTGAAATCCCAGGTGACCAAAAGTTCTTTAGACAAGCCTAAATAGTTTAATTTTTCATCAAATATTTTGGACCAATGGCTTTTGAAAGGGTCTTTCCATATTAGATGGAGATAACCCAGGGAAGGTTCTGAATAAGCTATCTTGGACCAGAATCTAAAGGCTTGCAGCCATGCTGTGCACTCAACTGAGGAAATTCCAGCCTCAAGACAGAGTCCTGCTGAAGAGGCACAACGAGGTAAACCAAAAATGGCCCTCAAAAAGCTTGAAAGGACCGATTCAACTTTTGCGTTAAAATTTTCTATCCAAATCGGGAAGCCATAGAGAAGTTGAGGAAGTAACTTAACTTTAAGAATTTTTAATGCAGCAGGAATGTATCGACCGCCCTTGGCGTAAAAAAATCTAATAATAGCTTTTGAGGTATTTTGCACTGCCAAAATTTCAGTCCTGATATGGGAAGACCACGAAAGAGAAGAACAGAAAGTAATTCCAAGATATTTAAATTTCTTTACTTGTTCAATTTTTTGGCCTTTAAATTCCAATTTAATTTCTGAGACCTATGAGAGAAAACCATAATCTTAGATTTTGTAAAATTTATGGTAAGAAGATTTTTTTTACAATAACTCATAAATACCTGAAGAAGGCGTTTTAGTCCAATTTCTGAAAAGGACATCAGGACCGTGTCATCTGCATATAGCAGGATGGGACATCTTACATCAGCAATTTTTGGCGAATGGAAATTATCAGAATTGCAATTTCTACTTAGATCATTAATAAAAAGGTTAAATAAGGTGGGAGCCAGAACACATCCCTGCCTTACTCCGATGTCTACTGAAATAGGGCGCGTCAGACCACCATTTGGTCCATGGCGGACTCGGATTGATGTTGATTGATATAGTCTACTGATTAAGAATAGGAGGCGTTTGTCCATCAAGGTCTTACTTAATTTGGTCCATAGTAGATCTCTTGGGACTAAATCAAACGCCATCTTAAGATCCATGAAGGCTGCAAATAAGCCCCTATTTTTACCGCTCATATATTTTTCTGCCAAATATCTTAGTATTAGGCAGTGATCTATGGTGGATCTGTTTTTACAGAAACCAGCCTGCTCTTGTCCCAAATTTTTTTCTTCTTCTAGCCAGGATTGTAGTTTGGAATTTAGGAAGCTTGCATAGGTCTTACAGGGCATTCACAAATATCCCTTGGTCATCTTTAAACTAAGGCTTCATCTACACTAAACATTTAAATCAGTATCATACCACTTTAAACAGTCTCCTCTCAACACCCTTCACACACTACACTTTCCAGGATTCTTTGGGGGAAGCCATGACTGTTTCACATGAAATCAAAGTCTGGTGTGGGTGTGGCCCCCTGATTAGGCGAAGCAGCTGTATGTCTAGCTTTTAGAACACTGACAGTTGGTTCTTACTGAGCATGCCTGACAGTATCATTCAGTTCAATGCAAAATTTCTTAAATTAATTAAAAATCAGCCAGGCATTTTTTTAACTTTTAAACTGCAGAAGATGAAGGTCAGAGTATGGGGCAAGGTCAGTAATAGGATTACTCTGTGAACATGGTTGATTTTTAATTAATTTCACCAGATTATGAGAACTGTGATAGAAAAAAGTCCAAAAGGGGGCTGGGTTTTCTCTCTCTTTAGACTTTGAACTCTCTATTCTCTCTGACTGTTTTGTGTATCGCTATGAAAATTTAGAGGGTTGTTAAGCAAGTGTTTCTGAGGTCAGGACTATAAGTTTTGTAAGATTTTATTTTGAAATGAGCTTATGGGAAGCATCAGAATGGCATGGGGGTATTTTCAATTTAACATTGTGGAATGTGAAAAATCCACACTTTATAATAATGCACAGTAACTGGTCCTATGATGGTCAAACTGAACTTTTTCCAGTAATGTCTCCATCCTGAATTCTCTCAACCCATTTTTGTCATGTTAGCAGATGCCTGTGCTAAAGCTGTGTTACATCTGATCATGATGGCATTTGACCAGTAGCATACCATTTTCACATGCTGCTATGTTGGCATAAAGGATTAAGTTGTCATGTACTGAAAGTATAATGTGTTGCTTCAGCATTCCACCCACTGGATCCTACACACTTATTTGTCTTACAAAAGCAGGTTGTAAAGCTGAAAACCTAAGCATATTAACTTACAAAATAGCTGCCAATTAAATCAGTGGGATGTACTCCTAAGTGAATGTGTTCAGGATGAGGATGCAAAAGGATTTTTCTCTTATGCAAATACTTAAAAGCAACTTGCAATCATCTTCTCATACTGTCAGAAAAGTAGCTGTAATGTTCTTTTTAAGGTATAAAATGAGGAGAGCTAAGACAGTTTATAGACTTTTACTATTATTTATTTCACCAATTTGTATACTGCTTAACACTGTAGTCACTAAATGGTGTACAGTAAGGTTAAAAAGATACAATAAAAATAAAATCAGTTAAAACTCACACAACATCAGAAAACTTATTTAAAATGCCTACTGGGGGGGGGAAGTCTTCACCAAAAACTGGAAATTCATCAAGGACCTGATCTCAGCTGAGAGGGATTTACATGGAATTGAGCACAAAATATTGAATGCATAGTTCCTGGTGGATATGAGGGGGAGCACTAACTGTACCCCCCTGAAGATCTCAGGGATTGGGCAGTGCATGGGGGTTTGTATACAACAGCCTACTTGAGCAGGTGATCATTATGGAAGAGGGAAACAAGGCTATGTAGTAAGAGTTACAGAGCAGGCATCTAGATGTTCTTAGTGCTTCTCAGGTGTTATTAGATGTAAAGGAGTGTGAACAACTTAGTACTGCATGGCAATGACAGGCTCCACCACTGATCTACATGTTTTCATTTCAACATCTCTGTGCACACCTCTCCACATGAATAAGAAGTAACCCTGAAAGGTGAACAGATTAAGATGGTCTACCCCAGGAGACTAATGGAATCCACTGGTTTCCTGATCACCCTGTAGGAGTTTCCAGCAGATAGAGCAGGTGACCCTGTTGAAGCCCTTGCTACGCTATTGAAAAATGAGACATGTCAGGCTCTTAACACGGTTGCCCCTGAGTGCCCTCTTTGGCATTGTAGAGCCTGGTGTGCACACTAGTACATTGGTGAACTAAAGACTATGAAACAGGTTGGACAACAACTAGAGCAAAATTGGTGAAATACATATTGTGAGGCTGATTGGGCATGGTAAAAGTCTCAGCAGCATTTGATACCATTGAGCATGGTATCCTTCTGGGCTGACTTGGTGAGATGGGTATCAGAGAGTCATTCTCAGAGAACAGCATTGGGTGATTGTCTTTTGGCCCCGTGGCAGTTGAGCTGTGGGGTGCCGCAGAGTACCATCTTGTCCCCCATGCTGTTTAACATCTATATGAAGCCCTTGGGAGTGGTCATCAGGAGATTTTGGGTGAGGTGTCAGCAGTACGCTGATGATACCCAGCTCTATATCTCTGAAATATCTGAATCTGGAGACTCTGTGCAAGCCCTGGACCGCTGCCTGGACTCTGTGGCAGGCTGGATGAGGGCCAATAAACTGAGTCTGAATCCTAGCAAGATGGAGGCACTGTGGGTTGGTGGTTCCCCAGTTCAGATCATTGGTCAGTTGCCTGCTTTGGATGGGGTCATACTCCCTCCGAAAGAGCAGGTCCGTAGTCTGGGGGTGCTCCTACATCCATCTTTGTCACTAGAGGCTCAGGTGACCTCAGTGGCTAGGAGTGCCTTCTACCAGCTTCAGTGGTAAGACAGTTTTAGCCGTTTATGGACAGGGATAGCCTGACCACTGTTGTCCACACATAGGTAACCTCCAGGCTGGATTACTGTAATGTGCTCTATGTGAAGCTGCCCTTGAAGTTGGTCTGGAACCTGCAGCTGGTGCAAAATGCAATGGCAAGACTACTCACTGGGGCAGGGTATCGCCAACATGTTACCCTCCTGCTGAAAGAATTGCACTGGCTGCCCATTTGCTACCAGGCCAAGTTCAAGGTTCTAGCTTTGGTGTACAAAGCTCTATACAGCTTGGGACCAGGATATCTGAAAGACCATCTTACCCGTCATATACCCAGTCAATCACTGCACTCTGCAGGTGAGGGCCTCCTGCAGATACCATCCTATCAGAAGGCCCACTTCTCTCCCTCCATCACATCCTCAAGTAGCCTTCTAGTGGCGTATTGTCATATTCTCATGAGTCTGTTAACATCAACTCCAGGTAATGGAATTTTAGACCCTTTGGAAGCCCACTTTGAATTCTTTGCAAGGCACCTTGAGGACTCAGTTGCTCACCTTCAAATCAATCTTGATGCCCCATCTGCATCTACAGTGTTCCCCAATGAGGTGTCCAGTACACGACTGCTGCAATTTCTTGGGATAGTTTCAGTTGATGCGGCCTGATGACATGGGCAAGGTGCTTGTGACAATGCAGCCAGCAACATGTCCTCTTGACCTTTGCCCTTCTTGGCTTATTAAAGCTTGCCAACTGGGTATGACAGAGTGAATCCAGGGTGTGGTCAATGCGTCTTTGCGAGAGGGAGTGGTCCCAGCCATCCTGAAAGAGGCAGCAATCTGACTGCTCCTGAAAAAGCCCGTGCTGGACCCATTGGCTTGTGACAACTACGGCCCAATCAGAAATACTCCCTTTTTAGGGAAGGTGATTGAATGGGTTGTGGCACAGCAATTGCAAGTACTTTTGGATGAAACAAATTATCTTGATCCATTGCAATCTGGGTTCAGGCTAATCTGGCTTCATGGGACAGAATTGGCCTGGTCACTTTTATGGTTGACCTTTATTGGGAGAAAACGGGGAGTGCAACCATGTTATTCTTACTTGATCTCTCAGTAGCTTTTGATACCATTGACCATGGTATCCTTCTGAGCCAACTTGATGAGATGGGTATCTGTGGCACAGTTTTACAGTAGTTCTGATCCTATCTCCAGGTTCATTTTCAGAGAATAGCATTGGGTGATTGTCTTTCGGTCCCCTGGCAGTTGTGCTGTGAGATGCCGCAGGGTACCATCTTGTCCCCAATGCTGTTTAACATCTATATGAAGCCGTTGGGAGCAGTCATCAGGAGATATGGTGTGAGGTGTCAGCAGTACACTGATGATACCCAGCTCTATTTCCTGTAACATCTGAATAGGGAGAGGCTATGCAAGCCCTGGATCGTTTGCCTGGACTTGGAGGTCAGCTTGATGAGGGCCAATAAACCGACTCTGAATCCTAGCAAGATGAAGACACTGTGGGTTGGTGGTTCTCGAGTTTGTAGAATTGGGCAATGGCCTGCTTTGGATGGGGGTCGTACTCCCTCTGAAAGAACAGATTCGTAGTCTGGGTGTTCTCCTGGGTTCACCTTTGTTGCTAGAAGCCCGGATGATCTCAGTGGCTAGGAGTGCTTTTTACCAGCTTTGGCTCGTAAGACAGCTGCGGCTGTTTCTGGATTGGGATAGCCTGACTACTGTTGTTCATGCACTGGTAACCTCCAGGCTGGATTGCTGTATGTGGGGCTGCCCTTGACATTGGTCCAGAAGCTGCAGCTGATGCCAAATGTGGTAGTGTGACTGCTCACTGAGACAGGGTGTCACCAACATGTTACCCCGCTGCTGAAAGATTTGCACTGGCTGCCCATTAGCTACTGGGCCAAGTTAAAGTTTGAGGTTTGGTGTACAAAGCCCTGCACAGCTTGGGACCAGGATACCTGAAAGATCATGTTATTCCTTATATACTCAGTCAATCATTGGATTCTGCATGTGAGGGCCTCCTGCAGATACCATCTTACCAGGACATCTGTTCCACACAACATAGGAAGCGGACCTTTAATGTTGTGACACCTACCCTTTGGAATTCCCTCCCCTTAAATATTAGACAGGCACCATCTCTGATATCTTTTTGGTGTCTGTTCATGACCTTCCTCTTTCAACAAGCCTTTTAAGTACATCCTTTATCCCAGTCTGTGTCTGTGCTGGATTTGCTTTTTAATGTGTTTTTAAAGTTAATTTTTAAATATGTTTTTGAGATGTTTTAATATGTTTTAAAGTCTTTTGATTTTAAGATGTTTTAAAGTGATTTTAGTGTTTTGTTTGCCTCCCTGCGCTCCTTCTGGGAGGAAGAGTGCAATATAAATTTAATTAAAAATAAATAAATAAGGCAGGCCATGTTACACAGAGAGGTGCCAATGCAGATACATAGTAACATAAGAAGTGGCCTTATACTGAGTTTGATTTTATCACAGAGTAGTGGAAAGCACAGGAGTTTCCTTAGGTCACACAAGTAGTGCATAATTGTCTACTGTGACCAGCAGTGGCTCTCCATCGATCTCCAGAAAAGATCCTTCTCTTCACTTAATATGTGATTGTTTTAAGTGGAGATGCCAGTGATTGAACATGAGATCTTCTGATGCAAAGCGAATGCTCAACCTCTAAGCCATGATCCCTCCCCCATAAAATTCTGAGATTGATAGATGTCCTGTGGAGTTGTAACCTTTGTTGAATAATTTTTATTTGCTATTATTTTATTTATTATTAAACTTTTATCCCACCCTTCCTCCCAGAGTGAGCCCAGGGTGGCAAACAAAGAACAAAGCACTAAAAGCATCTTAGAACATCTTAAATATATTTTAAAAATAAAACATCTTAAAAACATATTTTAAAAAATCTTTAAAAACATCTTAAAAAGAAACTCCAAAACAGAATCAAACTAGAATAAGGACTTTTCTTAAAAGACTTGTTGAAAGAGGAAGATCTTCATTAGGTGCCAAAAAGATGGCAGAGATGGTGCCTATCTTATATTTAAAGGGAGGGAATTCCAAAGGGTAGGTGCCACAATATTAACAGTCTTCCTATGTTGTGCAGAACAGACCTCCTGATAAGATGATGTCTGCAGGAGGTCCTCACTTGCAGAGTGAAATGATTGATTGGGTATATAAGGGGTAAGATGGTCTTTCAGGTATCATGGTCCCAAGCTGTATAGGGCTTTGTACACCAAAAGTAGAACCTTGAACTTGGCCCAGCTAAGTGGCAGCCAGTGCAATTTTTTCAGCAGCAGGGTAACATGTTGGCAAAAACTGCCCCAGTGAGCAGTAGCTACTGAGGTCACCTGGGCCTCAAGCGACAGACAGATCCAGGAGCACCCCCAGACTACAAACCTGCTCTTTGAGAGGGAGTACAACCCCATCCAAAGCAGGTGATTGACCAATTAGCTGGACTTGGGAACCACCTACCCACAGTGCTTTTATCTTGCTAGGATTCAGAGTCAGTTTATTGACCTTCATGCAGCCCACCACTGAGTCTAGGGACTGGTCCAGGGATTGCATAGCCTCTCCTGATTCAGATGTTACAGAGGCAATGTTCACATGTTACATTCAACAAGTGTACAGTCCCTGTACCGGGGTACACAAGTAGTTGGGCTGTACACTCGTACAGTTATTCACATGTAACATTCAACGAGTGTACAGTCCATGTACCTCGGTACAAAAGTAGCTGGGCTGTACACTTGTACAGTTATTCACATGTAACATTCAACAAGTGTACAGTCTCTGTTATATACACATTTGCTTCCAGGGAAAGAAAATGGCTTCAGTGACACTTATTAAATGCCCATTGAAGCAATTCCCTTTACTGGCAACAAGGCAAGGCATGCTGGGTCTGTTATACTTCCTGAAACTGTTTCCTGTCAAGGGGAACATTCAATAGAAAGAGTTTAGACAGAAACGGGAATGTAGTTTTACTCTTTTCATTTTTCCTGCAGATTCTTAAGTTTTTAAAATCAAAACACCAACTTTAAAAAAAATACCAGCCTGTAACTATGGCGTTCCAGTCTTTCATGGGGTCGTGTTTGCCGCCACCCCTCCCAAAGGCCAGAAGACTCAGGAAGGTTCCCGAAGGTTTTGAGTGGGGTCAGGTGGGGTCTATTGACCAATTGGATGAAGGTATTAGCAGGTTTTATAAGCCCGCTCGTCTCTTGGAACTCGCCTTTTTTGCCTTGGGGCAGTTGACCTCCAGTCTTGCGCTTGCAAAAGGACTCCTTTCGGCGTTTGGCTGGTGCTTCTCCTCGTTTCTGCTGCTCCTGTATTTCATTCTGACCTTCCACAACTTACGGTGACGGGGCTTGGTCGCAGCGGCTTCCCATCTTGTTGCTGCGTGTTCCCTCCCACCTGCCAGGCCTTGTGCAGGTTCAGGCTAGGGAGGGAGGTGGTGGTTGTGGGGCAGTTTCCCTGCTAGTCAGCTGTGTGGCAGGTGTTGGGCCAGCTTTTTAATCAGCTGGTGGGGGGGAGTGGTTTCCCTTCTTCCTTGTTTCCCACTCGTCAGCTGTGCCACAGGCAGTGGACCAGCTTTTTAATCAGCTGATGGGGGGTGGTTTCCCTCCTCCTCGTTTACCCATTCGTCAGCTGTGCGGTGGGCATTGGGCCGACTTTTATTCAGCCTTGCCAGCTGGTGTTAGGGCGGCTGCGCTGGTCCTGCGCCTGTCTGTGGTTCCTTCCCAATAGGTTTCCTGCTGCGTCTCCCCCCCTTTTCAGATGCAGCCTTTTGGTTTGGGTGTAGTAGCTAGGTGGTCGGAAGGTTGTTCCCCAAGGTTTTTTGGCCCGCACCTACGGCGCCAAACTTTACAGAATAAATAAATAGATAGATGGATAGATAGATACATACATACATAATTAAAAGTAAATAAATAAATAAATAAATAAAAACCCACCACCACCCCGCTAGCACCCCTCTCTTTGCAGCTTATAGCTTTCATAGTTGCCTTGTGTTATGAAGGGACCTTGAGCTTCCTCATGAGCATAACTCACTAGAAATCCAAGTTCCCCAAAAGAGAGCAGCCAGATCTTTTGCTGGAGTTACCCGCATGTCACCCCCCAGAGCATGTATAATTTTACCCTTAACCCAATAACACAGACACTGAAAGTAAAATAAAGAGTGGTTTTATTAAGAGAAGAAACAAGGAAAAATATCGTAGTTTACAATTGCAGTTAACAATGAGTAGCTTTCTAACTATGATTCATTCATTCAGCAACACTGGATAGACTAAAGCAAAGAGACTAACCCTATGAACACCTTCACATTAAGCTCACCCATACAGGAAGGGGGGGAAAAGGAAAGGAAAAGGCCCAGACAGTTGCATATACCTTTCCTAGAGAGTTGCTGCAAGACTAAGGCCTGAGAGAGACTTTTGTATCTAGCCCAATGAGCAAAAGCTCCGCCCTTTGTAACCAGCGCCAGATTTGAAATTTCTCACACAAATCCATAGCTCTGAAATTGTCCCAAAGATGCTAGCATGCGTTGGTAAGAAAAGCAGCAGTTGGAGCCCTCCAGAAGAGGAACTTCCCTCCTCTTCTCACTCCTCATGTTTTATACCTTTTCCTAACTAAACTGACCCCAAAGTAAATGTGATCAGAAAGGTGTGAACCCACTCATTTCCTGATAAGTTCCCAAATAATAGGTGTGATCTCCCTGCTGTAGATCCCTGATGAATCCTCAAGGTTAAGATTATCATAATCCTTGTGTAAAACAGTTTCTTTGTTTGACAGGAGTTTATCCTGTCTTCTCCTGAGTCTTAGACTATCATAACAATTTCCTTTGTTTGAAAGGAGCTCCCATTCTTACTGGGTGACATTCCCCGGATTTCCATAGGAGTCAGGAAGTCTATACCTTCAGGTATTGCAAGATATGTACTCAGAGGTCACAGAGGGGCTGTTTCCCAGGAATCCTTGCTGTTGCTGGCTTTCCAAACTCTGGTTCACTGAGATGAATCAAAGATTAAAAATTTCCAATATTTGATTCCTCATAACACCTTGTGCGGCTGTTTTTGTTTGGCTGAATAACCTAACTGGGGGCTAATCAGATTGCTGCCTGGAAAATTTTTCCGCGTATATTCCATGGTGTGTTGATTGCGGCCCCTGGGTTTGACCAATAGGACCTTTTTGTGCAATTTACTTCTTCTACATATTTCATCATTCCTTGTTGCTGTTGTTGTTCCTGATAAGCCTAACAGGGGTTCACTATGCCGCCTAAGAAGGTTCAGCAGAAAAAAAGAGTCTGTGTGGTGAAGTAGGCAACCAAGCCCCCCCCTTTGCAACAACAGCATCAATCTTCAGGTGAGGAAGAGGACATGGGGATGATCCACACTTTGGTCGCTAGGGTTGAAGCATTGGAGAGGGAGTGCAGGTGTCCAGCTGATCCGCAAGCAGGTCCAAGCACTGCATCTTCAGGTAAGAAATCTGCTCGCTTGGCTGCTAAGATGCCTAAGTCATGTCTGCTTTCTGATTTGGTCACCAGGATTGGCATCTTGGAAGGAACAGCGCCCATGGATAAGTCCGTTCATCCGGCAACACAAGTCTGCCTTCCTGCTGTGCCTTTGGTGGCATCCTCCTCTGCGCACCCAGCCCCGGTCGGAGCTGGTCTACAGGATCAGCCTCCTGCTCCTCTTCCTCTTCATGAAAGCCAGATGATTTCCTCTGAGGCTCCTGGGGTGGTGGCCCCTGCAGTAGGGTTATCCGCAGCCACTTATGCAGGTGGGTGGTTCACACCACATCACACTTATGTTTCACCTGTACAGGCGCATGGGGGGGCTCTCCCAACAGTATACCCCTACAACATCTACTCAGGTTGAAGGAGGGTTTCCACAACCTATGGTTTATATGGGTGGCATCTTAGTTCCGCAGCAGCCACAGCTTCCACGGCCTGCTGTGGCGGTGACTCCATGGCAGCCATCTGTGGCCCAATCCAGTCAAGCTGCCAGTTCATTGCCTCTCCCTCCCGGCATTTACCCACAGGGTGATACTTCCCTACCTTTGGGTGATCACCTCTTGCCATCTACGAAGGAAAAAAAATTGGCGTGGGGAGTATATTGATATCTTTACTATTAAAATATTGTATTTTTCATTGCCTGTTATTAGAGTATGTATGGTTTTTGATGTAGGCTTTCATGGAACAATCCTATACATGTCTATACAGTCCTATAGAGATCTATAGGATTTACTCATATATAAATCTGTGAAAGTGCATTCCTAAATATATTGAATATTTATATATGAAAATATTTTGAGGAGGAGGGGGCTGCAACAAAAACAAGCTGCTTAAAAGAGTATGAACTGAAACAATTCGTCCAACATGGTACACCTGTTTCTTTCTTGAGGACATCATGCGTTTTTATACACAAAACTACACTCAGAGTATAAATGTGGGGAAAATTATTTATCTATTGGGCTTTCCAGCCTGCTGCTCCCACTGTAGCATACTCTGTCCCCTGGAAAGCCTTTCCTGGTATTTAGGAAAGCTTTGCATTGTGGTTTTTATGGTTTTTCAGTGGAAATTTTTGTAGCTCAGTATCAAAAAGTGATCATCAGTATCTCTTTTTATGGTTTATGTCATAATGTTTAGCTTTTGGATAGCACTTTAAATGCAGAAACTGGATCAAAATGTATTGGTGTATCTCAGGATGACCTGCAGAAATGAAAACAGGAAAATGACAGCCCCACCATTATACTGCTGAAAAGAAGAAAATGGGGGTAATCAGGAGTGGATTTTTGTGTGGAAATACTGTGAGCTCAGTTCAATTTTGGAATTCAAAACAAATTCCTGGGCTAAGAATTATTTAACTCTAAGTGTATATATTTTGTGGCTTGCTTTGGTTGGTGGATCTTGGGTTTTTGTAATAATAATAATTTAAAAAATCAGTACCGAAAACCTGAAGTATAACCATCCTGATCTAGAGTATTAGATCCTGATCTAGTCTAACCATGAAGTCTAACCATCCTGTTTTAGAATATTTGCCACCCTGGGTTCCTGCTGGGAAGAAGGACAGGATAAAAATCAAATAATAAATAAATGAATAAATTAAGGCAGGTTTGTGTTACCATGAAACCATGTGATGCAGCTGCTTCTGACAGCAGTTTCTAGACAGCAGTTTCTAATGGAGGCAGCCATTATCATGTGTTTGACCATGAGGTGTGTCTAATTTTGATGCATGACACTTGACACAGAAGGTAAGAGCTGCACAGAGATGAGCAAATCCACATTTTTTTCTTCTCAATTTCTGGATATGCAGTAGAAAGGTGACATTGCCTTTTTGACAATGCCTTCTTTGGCAATATTTTGAAGAGTCTTACCTCTGCTATTGTAGTTTCATTCTTGCAAGCACTCCTTTGAACCATGCTACAAGAACCCTGCAAGTTAGGCCTGTGCCCATACAAATGATTTAGTGCAGGGATGGCCAGAAGATAGACTGTAATCTATTGGTAGATCCCTGGGAGATTTGCAGTCAATTGGCAAGCGCTTCTGGCTTCCAGTTGTTTAACAATAGCAACAAAAGGGCACACATCCGTTTGGAAATTTGACAACTGAAATTAAGAATACTTGTGGAAAGTAGGAATAGATCTATGTGTGGAAAGACTGTGAGCTCATCTCAGTTCTGATAAACCTGTGCTTAGCAACTTCTCAGAGACCCCATGTTGTTTCATACTAGATGTATGTCTTTTGCAGCTGGCTGTGGTTGGTGGCTCTTGAGATTCTAGTAAAACACAGAGTAGATCCCGGATTCTGCAATAGCAGTGTTCTCTCAGTAATGGCAGCATTGCCACTCACTGAATGGGGATGGGGCAAGGTGCCTGTAAGTTCAGGGCTGGTGGCACCACCATCCTGCAGCAGGTGGGCATACACCTGCAGGCTTGTGCTGCATTCCACCAAAGTACCGCCAACCTTGCCATCTCTGTGCCACTGTCATTCTGCTCCTCCCCATGTATCACTGCTGACCTATGACATCAAATTATTGCAAGAGACTTGGCTATATTTCTCTCTCTTGACCTTTAGGAGGAAATATGAAGCACACAACAGAATTTACATTACAATTGATTTCAATAGGTTTTAAAAGACCAAGGAAGAAAAGTATAGTGGGTAATTTATATTGGATTTATAAAGGTACTGTAGTGTACAGGTTCTGCAAAAGCCAGTGTGGTGTAGTGATAAGAGTACTGGGCTAGGGTCAGGGAGACCTGGATTCAAATCCTCATTGAGCCATGAAACTCACTGGGTGACTTTTGGGCTAGTCATCTTCTCAGCCTAAACTACCTCATAGGGCTATTCTGAGGATATATTGGGGAGGTGCAGGACTACATATGCCACACTGAGCTCTTTGCAGGTAAATTGAGGCATAAAGGAAATAAGCCATTAAATAAGATTAAGGCTACAATCCTATGCACAATTACTTGAGAGTAAGCTCCATTGAACTGTGAAAGTTACTTTTGATAAACATGCTTGGGATTATGTTGTTAAGATACAAGGGATAACTATTACCCAAAGTTTCTATTATTTATTGATAACTATCATTTCTGAGCAATGCGTTACCTAGCCAATAAGTTTTTTTATTATTGCAATTGTGACTGCAGCTATTATTCATTACATGCCACAGGTGTAGTGAGTGTTGGACTATGACCTGGGAGACAAGAGTTTGAATCCCCACACAGCCATGAAGCTCACTGGGTGACCTTGGGCCAGTCACTGCCTCTCAGCCTCAGAGGAAGGCAATAGTATGCCACTTACCATGAAAACCCTATTCATAGGGTCTTCATAAGTCAGGATCGACTTGAAGGCAGAAAAAGAGGAAGAGCCACAGGGGGTTTGGAGCAAGTTTAAAGCAGACTTTTTGGAATCTATTTGTGGCACTATCCTGAATAGTAGGTGTACTACTCGTAACAAGGAACAATAAGAGTCACATGATGACACATTGAACATTTAACAGACATTATAAATTTTATATTTATTGATAAATCACCTAATATTTAAAGGAAAGGATTGAATTTAGAAGTTAAATGCTGTAATTTTAAGTTCACTTTCACTTCAGGAGTAAGCTGCAATAAACTCAGTGGAACTTACTTCTGAATAAACATGGACAGGACTGCACTGTAACTCAGATTCCTAAGTCTTTCTCCTCATCCCCTTTACTAGATTACTGGTACATCCTCCCACCTTCTCTCAAGATAGCAATTTTCACTTGTCTGAGCACACAGGGGCGACATAAGTTCTGCTTCTGTCTTAGGGTCCCCCCACCTTTTCTCTCTACATTATCTGTTGTTTTTTCACCTCTTCCTACATTCCCCTCAAAGTGATGCTGCAATCCTATCCCAACCCCACTTACCTGGGAGTAAGTTGCACTGAGCTAGTGGGACTCACTTCTGAGTAAACATGGTTAGGACTGTACTGTGAGCAGACACATAAGCAAATCCCCTCCCTTTCTCTGCCCCCACAACTGTTTCTTCTAAGGGGCTGGAATCCTAATCCTTCTTACTTGTGAGTAAATCCCACTGAACTGAATGGGATTTACTTTCAAGTAGGCATGGGGTTAGGATTGTACTATGAAGGTAATCAAACTTAATTTTGTAAAAAAATAACAATGTAAACAGTCCTTGCCTAGCTCTAGCTTCTCTGACAGAACTCTTGCTTTTTAGGCAATCCTAACTCCACTTACCTGTGAGTAAGCCCCATTGAAGTGAGGCTTACTTCTGAGTAGACATTTTTAGAATTACAGTGCGAGCCCTCAGAATCTCTCCCCCTTCTCTCTCTTCACTAACTTTTTGATTACTGCTTCCTTCTGCCCTTCTCTCAAAATAGCAGTTTCCACTTGTCTGAGCCCACAAGAGGCTTTAACTCCATTTAAATTTGTAAAACAAACTCTTTTTTAAAAAATCAACAATTTAAACAGTTCACTCCTAGCTATAGTTTGCTAACAAGTCTCTCTCACATTTTTAGGCACTCCATTTACCTGGGAGTAAGCCCCACTGAACTCAGTGTGATTTACTTCTGAGTAGATATTTCTCCTCCTTTCTTCCCTTCAAGCTTATTGCTAGCACACAGAAGTTCCACTCCACTTACCTGGGAGTAAGCCCCACTGAACTCAGTGGGTTTACTTCTGAATCATTTTTAAAATTCAAATGTGAATTCTCCAAAGCTTTCCCTCTCCCCATTTTTTCTCCTTCCTTCCCTCAAACTCAATCATTGCCAGCACACAGAAGCACTGAACTCAATGGCACTTACTTCTGAGTAGACTTTTAAAAATTGCAGTGAGTCCTTCAAAGCTCCCCCCCCCATTTTCTGCCTCTTTCCTTCCCTCAAGCTCATTCATTGCTTCAGGCTGGTCTCCTTTCCCTCTTTCTTGCCCTTGCCTCCATTTTAGCCTTATTCCTCTTTCCCTCTCTGTGGCTCCAGCAACTGATGTTTCCTTGAGCCCATTTCTGATTGGCGGCGGTGGCTGCTGCTGCTGCTAGAACAAAGCCTCAGGCTGTCCCCGGGGAGAAAAACTAATTGCTCAAGATCAGCTCCACGTGGACAGCATGCAGGGAGAATCAACACGTGAACAAAAGATGTCTTTTTCCAGGGTACAGGTACACTTGGTGATTTTTCAAATCACCATGTGTAGACTCTTTCTCAAGAGCAGCTGTACCCAGGTACAGGGGGCTTCTACCTGGGTACAGAGTAATGTGTGAATACCCACAGAGAAATAAAGCTGGGTATCATCAGCGTACTTGTGACATTTCACCCCAGATTTCCTGATGGCTGCTCCCAAGGGCTTCATAGAGGTGTTAAGCAGCATTGGGGACAAGTGTGGACTCTGCCGTGCCCCACAGCACAACTGCCAGGGGTCGAAAGACAATCGCCCAATGCTGTTTTCTGAAAATGACCATGGAGATAGGATCAAAACCACTGTAAAACAATGCCTCTGATATCTATCTCACCAAGTCTGCTCAGAAGGATATATGGTCAATGGTATCTAAAGCTGTTGAGAGATCAAGAAAGAATAACACTGTTGTGCTCCCCCTGTCTTTTTCCCAATAAAGGTCATCCACCAGCGTGACCAAAGTGGATTCAGTCTCAAAGCCAGACCTGAACCCAGACTGGAATAATCTGTTTCATCAAAGGGTACTTGCAATTGCTGAGCCAAAACCCTCTCAATCCCGTTCCCTATAAAGGGACTTAAAATTGCTTAAGATAGGCTATGTAGTGTTTAATGGCAAAAACAAAACAGAGGACATAGTTTTCTTTGAAACAATAGACTCCCCATGAAACATTTTTAAGTATTTAATGTGAAAGAATACTACAACTTTGAAGCATAGCTGAGACAGAGATAGGTACATAGGAAACTGCCTTCTACCAAGTCTAGCCATTACTCCAGCTAGCTCAGCATTGTCTACGCCAGGCCTTGGGCGAAAGGAATGCTCCAGGCCTTTCTATCCAACCCTTGGAACTTTCCTCAGGCCATGCCCCTTCTTCCAACATCATACGCTCACTGGCCCTTCTGTGCACCCTCCTTGCATGCTTTTGCTGGGGTGGAATTTGTTCTGAATTGTGATGGAATGTGCTTGTGGAAGTCTCTACCCACTGAGGTCTGGGTGGCACCATGGTTAACATCCTTTCAGCCTCAGACATTTCATAGATTATGACAGATGCTTTGCTGTTTACTGCTGTTTTCTGCTGTTGAATTTTTGTTGTTAGGGTCATGCTAATGGTTTTATTACAATGATTTTTTTTTTTTTTACAGAACCATTTACTACTGCTACTACTTAGTGGTAGCAAAATAATCATGCTGTTGCTCCAGAGAAGTCACTTGGTGGCATATTGTACAATAGGGAAAAATGTGGTTCTCATGTGGCACATTCTGTGATTGTGTGAAAAGGTCATGAGACAATCTTGTCTTCTAATACTGTGACATTGTCTCTATTCTTTACATTGACCAAAAATTAGAATCATACACATAAAATGAATCGTACACATAAAATAAATAATGGAACCCAACTAGACTAGTAACTGTAGTGAAATGTGTCTTTAGGTTAGATGCACAGCAAAGAAAGAGTTAACTTTCTCTAGTGGGTATTAAACACCCTAAGGGGAGCTAGACTGATTTAGTTACTGGAGTTAGTCAGTGTTGTGTGTGCTAGGTGAGGCCTGGCACAGAAGAAGCTCAGATGTTTTACTGTTTAAGAATTATAAAATAAAGAAGCTCTATTTTATCCTTGGTCTCATCCTGATCAATATAACAGTAACCAAGCCTTGCCATCAGAGGTGGTGATCCACTGTTTTCCATAGCTATGTCATCTCTTTTTTTTTTTCAAGTGGTTTGCTGTTTATAGTTTCTTCTCAGACTCAGACTCAAGGCATCCATAAGAATTGAAAGCTTTGGTTTCAGTTGATTTGTGTCTGTTTACAAATCGCTGTAGTAGGAAGGTCATGGCAGGTGACCTCATTTTTAAAAAGTAGTTAGAGAAATACTGTATACATGATTTCATTTTACTTACAGACCTTTACAAAGAGAGAATTCTAGCCTCTCCTTGGAGCTGAAATAATATGTGTATATGTTTAAACAATATTTATTATAGTGCTGGGGACTATGTAAATAGTAGTAGAGTGGCTGACTAGATGTCATAGAGCTTTACCATGATTTAAATGTGTTTTATGAATTCTTGCTGCTAAACTGACATGTAATCCTTATGTTTAAGAAGCTTGTGGCACAGAGAACTGCAGAAGTTTGGAAAGCAATAAAATGAGAACAAAACTCATTGTTCTTTGCAATATATCTGAAGATGGCATTTAGAGGAAGAAAACGGAATTGGTTGAACTCTGTTTCTGACAGATGCAGCTTGACGTTATTGCTGACTCAAGTAGAATTAGGGCTTTCAGAATCCCATCCCAAATTTTATACAAAAAGGGACAGGTATTTTAAAAATTGTATGTGGGAAGTTGTCCTTTTAAATTTAATTCACTATCTCCTCCCAGGAATGATACACACAGCCCTGAAAGTGGGCTAAACAAAATATGGATTGGCAAAATGTTGACTGAATTTTGGTACAAAGAGAAGCTATTATGTTATTACCTCAGAAATTATTTGAGTACCATTTCTTTTTTACCATGGACTGACACATGACCTCTTCTTCATTGAATTCAGCCAGCATTTCATTCAGGCACTTTCAGGTTTTTCAGGTTTGTGTGAAGTGGCCTGATTCTTATTTAGTACAACATGCTATCTGAAATAAAGTCTTGCATTAAGGTGGCAATTGTACACATTATCACAGCTCTCTAACTTAATGGTGTGTAGTACTCTGTTATATCTCCACTGATTATTTCGTGCCAGAGTTATCAGGTTATGAGACCTCTTGGGGGAAATGTCAAAACAAAAGCACATAGAGACAAATTGCCATAGTTCAAATCTCTCAGCAATGTTCTCCTTTCAACAGTCAGTGTCAAGACCGTGAAATAAATTACTTTTGAATACTTTTGTAACAGATGTCAGCCATCTTGCTTATCACTGAACAAGCCACATTTGAACTAAACAGCCTGGTATCACGTTGAGAGATGTGGCTGCTGATTGAACACAGGTGTAATGGTTGATATACTGTCACACAGCCTGACATTAACCTAAGATCTTTGTTGAAATACTTATTACTGATGGCACAGAATGTAATTGCTAATTTTCTGCCTGAGTGGTTACATATTTTCTCCAATTCTTAAGAGTTATTCATCCTTTTTCCCACTGCCCATTTCTCAGAGTTTGAGGCAGATGTGTCATTGGTCCACGGGACAGTAATTGAACCTGTCACTTACAATCTACTGACTTCATCCCTCAGAAATGTGACTACTGCTTCATTCACCTTCCTGATTACTTCCCCCCCCTTTTTTTTGTATCAAATGTCTTACTTGAACCTAAAGCTAGCAGATATTCATTGTTTACCTTTACAGATCTCTGGTCACTGAGCAAAGAAACCAGGAGCGACCTTATCTGATTATAGCTTTGCATTCATTGTGAAACTGTTGCCCAAAAGAAGCTGCCTGCTCAAAGTCTAATTTTAATAAATGAATCAGTCAGATTGCAGGATTCATTTGAAAACTCAAGAGACTGAAGTGCATGTGAGTCTCTGCCTGCACAAAATTCAGATATACCAAAACTTTTTACTGATGTTTAACGTTGATCCAAGCAACATATGTGATCTTCTGCCTGATGAATTGGGGGGGGGGGTTTAAGGTGTTTTGATGGCTAGGCAGTTAGGCAGATGTTAACACTGTAATATATGGTGAACCTTCTTTCTGAAGTATTTTGAAACAAAGAATGCATAGAGGCTATTCCTGCATATATTTAGAAATCTAAATGTAAGATATCGTATTAACTTCAATAAGAAAAAAGATAAGGGGAGACCTTCTGCCTGCAGGAAGAGGAACATTACGCTGCCAGGGAGGGAGAGCCCCTTGTCATCTGCTGCTGCTGTGCTGCTTCCCCTGGCTGTCACCACCACCACCCTTCCTGCTGGACTGCTGCTATTGTATTTTATTGTATTTTAATACTATTTAATTACTTGTTCTGTTGAGTTTGCTATTTATTTCTATGTTTTTGTATTTTATGCTGTTTTACTCTTATGTACACCGCCCAGAGAGCCTTTTGGCTTTGGGCGGTATAGAAATTAAATTAAATAAATAAATAAAATAAAATATTTGCAGGATTCAGGCTGTATATGCCAGTGACTACACTCACAAAATCTAATCCAAATGTTTTCATTTGGGTTAGGAATGGAAGAGAGAATTCATTCAGTTTGCATTTGAATGTAAGACTATCACAGTTGCATTTCCCAAACTGCAATGTGAACCAAAACCTTTGAAATCCACACTTCTCTGAATGTTGTGATGCAGTCATCCAATGAAAAAAGAGATGAAAAATATGTATATTAGCAAAAAATGGACACAAAAATGAATGTATTAGTGAAAATCATGTACAAAAATGCATTATATTAGGGAAAACTGCTTGCAAAATGTGTATATTAGGAAAAATGCTCTCAAAATGTGTACTTTTGTACAGATTTTTTTTAAAAAATCACAAACTGAGACAGAAATGGGGCAAACTGAAAAGTAGGATTTGAAAAATGATAAAAACCAAGATTGACAAAGTTGTCTAGCTCTACAGAGCAGAATGACATGTTACCAAAAAACAACAATAGATGACCACCACTGAAAATGGTACCCTCTGTTGAGTTCCTGCCTCCCTCTTAATGATGACTTAATGATATCATCTCCTGGCACCATATGTTGAGCATTTTCTTGATCCTGATCCATTTTATTAGTTTCTACTGGAGAGAATTCAGAAGAACTCAGCACAATGATATCAAGAGTCCCTAGGCTAATGTACGTTGAACAAAATGCTACCAAGGAGAGAACTCAAAGCAGGGTTGCTAGTTCGGGCAGTTATTTCTTTCTTTAAGATATTTATATGCTGCTTTTCAAGCAGAACTCACAAGGCAGTTTACAAAATGCTATTACAATAATAAGCATCTTTTTTAAAAAAAAGTAACAATAAAAAGGAAAGAAAACTATTTGTTTAAAAAAAGCTATAACTGTTTCTTCTTCCTTGAAAACAATGCAGTGATTACTAGGAGCCAACATGGATTTATGAAGAACAAATCCTGCCAAACTAATCTCATCTCATCTTTTGATTGGGTAACCTCCCTTGTAGACTGTGGAAATGCTATGTACATAGCGCCTCTGTCAGAGCGCCTCTCCCTCTATGAACCTGCTCGGACTTTAAGATCCTCCAGTGAGACTCTACTTATTACCCCTTCCTTCCTGCAAGTTCATCTTGCAGAGACACAGAATAGGGCTTTTTCAGTGGCCGCCCCTAGACTGTGGAACTCTCTCCCTATTGAGGTCCGGTTGGCTTCCTCATTATCGAATTTTCATGCACAGGTGAAGACTGTTCTATTTAGACGGGCTTTTAACCAATGTAGTTAGTTTTACCCTATGTTTATTTAATTCCATTTTAAATTGCTTAAACTGAATATCATGTTTATTAATTATTGCTGTTTTAATGTTTTAATGTAAGCCGCCCTGAGTTCCTTGGAAAAAGGGCGGGGTATAAATATTTTAAATAAATAAATAAATACATAATATATCTCGACTTCAGCAAAGCTTTTGACAAAGTGCCCCATGATATTCTGATTAGGAAGCTAGCTAAATGTGGGTTGGATGGAACAACTATGAGATGGATCCACAGTTGGCTCCAGAATCGTACTAAAAGAGTGTTTATCAATGGTTCCTTCTCAAACTGGGTGGAAGAAACGAGTGGGGCTCTTTAACATTTTTATTAACGACTTGGATGAGGAGGTACAAAGCATGCTTATCAAATTTGTAGATGATACAAGATTGGGGGCATAGCTAATACCGTGGAAGACAGAAACAAAATTCAAAGGGACCTTGATAGGCTGGAGCATTGGGCTGAAAACAACAGAATGAAATTCAACAGGGATAAATGCAAAGTTCTACACTTGGGAAAAAGAAACCAAATGCACAGTTATAAGATGGGGAATACTTGGCTCAGCAGTACGAGATGTGAGAAGGATCTTGGAATTGTCATTGATCACAAGCTGAATATGAGCCAACAGTGTGATGTGGCTGCAAAAAAGGCAAATGCTATATTAGGCTGCATTAACAGAAGTATAGTTTCCAAATTGCGTGAAGTACTCGTTCCCCTGTATTCAGCACTAGTTAGGCCTCATCTTGAATACTGCATCCAGTTCTGGTCTCCGCACTTTAAAAAGGATGCAGACAAACTGGAACAGGTTCAGAGGAGGGCAACAAAGATGATCAGGGGACTGGAAACCAAGCCCTATGAGGAGAGACTGAAAGAACTGGATATGTTTAGCCTGGAGAAGAGAAGACTGAGGGGAGATATGATAGCACTCTTCAAGTACATGAAAGATTGTCACATAGAGGAGAGCCAGGATCTCTTCTCGATTGTCCCAGAGTGCAGGGCACGGAATAATGGGCTCAAGTTGCAGGAAGCCAGATTTCAACTGGACATCAGGAAAAACTTCCTAACTGTTAGAGCCATACAACAATGGAATCAATTACCTAGAGAGGTAGTGGGCTGTCTGACATTGGAGGCATTCAAGAGGCAGCTGGACAGCCATCTGTCGGGAATGCTTTGATTTGGATTCCTGCATTGAGCAGGTGGTTGGACTTGATGGCCTTGTAAGCCCCTTCCAACTCTACTATTCTATGATTCTGCAATGAAGGGTCAAGTCAGTAAAGATGTTTGGAGCAGCCATGTTAAAAGGCAGGGATAAGGCATTCAAGGCAGGGGGTTGCCATCCCTGCCTTGATTTTATTTATTTATTTATTATTTGATTTATATCCCGCCCTTCCTCCCAGCAAGAGATTAGGGCGGCAAACAGAAGCACTAAAAACACCCTAAAACATCATAAAAACACACTTTAAAATAAACAAAACGTATTTAAAATGTCCTGAACAAGGTATATCATGTGCCATATCTAGCAATCTGGATCTGAATTTGCTAGGCACAACTAACTGTTTGACTGGTTCACAACTTATATCTCTCCCTTTTGGTAGCCACAATCTATACAGCACCCCATTTTCCCACACTGTTTGATCCCTCAGGCTCTCTGTAAAAGGGATTCTTTGTGGTAGAGCTTGCTTCTTTATTGGTTTTAAACTGTCATCTATTTCCAACTCATCCCTGAACTGCTGTGCCTCTGCAGTAGATAACACATTCATAACTAGCAACACTGTCTCATTTGCATCAGGCTCACTAGGGGTTGCTATGGCAACCTCAGGCTCAGTTACAGGCTCCACCCTGTTCTGTTCAGCATCAGACAAAATGGCTTCTGCAGCTTTGCCAAGCTGTTGCCTTGTCACCACATAAATCTGTCCCTGTGATCCCATTACATCTCTGTCCAAAATTACAGGTTCATGCTGTTGGGCATTGATACTCACTTTATAAGACTCCTCTTTCCCTCTCCAGTTCAATTTTATTAAGGCCATGGGAATGCTCTCTGGCTCACCTCTCACACCTTGTATAACTACTTTTTCCTGAGGTGAAACTTCTTCAGTTTTCACCAGATCTGGCCTCAACAAAGTCTGAGCAGCACCAGTGTCCAGCAAAGCCCAATATTTCACCCCTTGCACACACACTTCTCTTAAGCTTGAGTCAAAATCCTGCACATTTGACCAGCTTATTTGACAGAATTGTATTTTCTTAGTTTCCCCTTCTCTCAGCTTATTTTTCACTGTTCTTACTTGAATAGGATTATTGATGGGGTTTGTAGCTTCACATTGAAAATGGAGATGTCCTGGCCTACCACATTTGAAACATTTTTTCCACCATTTTAGGATACATAGATACAATTTGAGGTGTCCTGTGTCCTTCCGATTTTATTAGAGGGTTTACTCTCTGTGGTGCCACATCCCTTCTGCCATTAGTATTGGGTTTTCTTTTAAAATCTCTTTGTGTTTTCCCCAACCAACCAGTTTGGTTTGAGGTAAAATGATCTACCAGCTGAGCTTGGAAAAGTTACTTTTTTGAACTACATCTCCCATCAGCCCCATGCTGGCTGGGGCTGATGGGAGTTGTAGTTCAAAAAAGTAACTTTTCCAAGCTCTGGCCCCAGCTTTGCCACCTCCTGCACAGACTTAGAGGAACGATCTTTAATCAGTAACCTAATTTCTGGTGGCAGTTGATGGTAACTGATCTAATATCATGAGGCTTTTCACGTCCTCCATAGACTGAGCTTTTGCACTTGTCATCCACTTCTCAAATATATCCATCAATTTTGCCCCCAACTCCACAAAAGACCTCCCTGTCTTATATATTGTATATACAGGGACATCACAGGTGCTTCTTCACAAGTGGCTTCTCTGCAGGGAAGCCTCTTGCAAAGAAGCACCCTGCACCCTGCAGGATTGATGCCTTTGCTCAACAGTTGTTATAAAGAGGCATCAATCCTGTGGGGTGCTGCTTCAGAAGCAGCTTCCCTGCATCCTTCAGGATTAATGCCTTTGTACAACAGCTATTGAGTGGAGACATCAGTCAAACAGGATGGTGCTCCAGGGGTGGGTGTCACACAGGAAGGACAGTCAAGCAATGTCAATACCTTTTCCTGGGAAGACACAGCCAGTGGTCAGGTAGGTCTCAGTGTTTTCATGCTTGTTTTCTGCCTCTCCTTCCTGCCAGATGCCTCACCCTTGACAGCCCCAGATCACTCTGGTCCACTCACCCCAACCCATCGTGTTCCAGGGCTGTCTCAGCTTGACTTGTCCAAAGCCCCAACCCCCCTGAATTGGCCCACGTTGGTTCAGACTCAGCCAAATCTGGTGCACCAATCCTATTCCAAAATCTCACAAGCCCAGAAATTTGGCCTCGGCTCTTAAAAAACTTCCCAACAAAAGCAAGGTATGGGATTTATAAAGGTTTTTGTTAACACACACACACACAATAAATCCACTGAATTCTCTTCATGAAGTATATGAAGTGTTGCAGCCCTCCTGTAGAACAAAATTACATTTTGATGTCTCTTATTTGGAAACTGTTTGCTTTCCTCCCATCATAGAAATATTTGTATCCCTGCAAATGGCCTTTCATTGCTTTATTGCAAAGATTATTATGTGGAAAGGCAGGACATAAAAGCGAGTCATCTTCTAGTTGGAACATCTTGAGCAAAGGACTGCTGTTCAAATCATCATCTTCCCATTTGCTAAAACAGGGAATGGGGTGCTAATGCCTAGCCTAGGCTAGCACGGCAACATTTTCTAGTGTACTGCTCTCCCCATTTGGAATGCAATGATAACTCAGAGCCCAAAGTTAATTTCATTTGTTCTCACTGATTTTCACCCATTTAGTGTTATTAAAATCTTTGGTCAGCAAATATACTTTCACCTATTCTTATCAAATGATTCTTGGTAGCATATGGAGCAGAACACAGCTTAAATGTAACACAATCCAACATCCAGAAAGATAGGCAGAGAATTTCTATTATCAACATTTAGCAATTACTTTGAGGTGCTAAACTTGAAATAAAATTAAAAGGAAATAAAAATGTTTATCCACAATACCATTTTAAAATGAAATTAGTTTACTTAGAGAATATGATTTCATTTCTGACTGCAGGGACAGGGAATTGTATCTGGTCAGTGGGCTGAATCTTTATCTCTCCCCCACAGGCCAATCATTCCAATCCTATACATGTATACTCAGAGGCAAGACCCACTGGGGTCACCAGACATACTCTGTCTCTTAGGTAATTGTATCTAGCATTACAGCCTGTTGCATAGCTTGATGGCTAAACTTGTAGCAACTCACAATCATGATAGTGCAATTGTAACACTGTCCATTTTTTCTTACCTTTTTCTTTTGCAGGAAACAGCTTATGTTTCCTAGGCATGAAAATTCGGGTTATCTGCAGTATTAAGTGTTTTAGTAAATCAGGCTCAAAAGAATTTCAGGTGTTTTAGCAGAAACCTCAGTAAGTTGTATTCTGCCAATCGGTTTGTCTTCAGTATAGAAAGTCCACTGTGGCAGCTTCCCCACTGCTTACCACATAAAGGCATTTCTTCATAGTTATCATCTTGTCATGAACATCACATTGAAACATTATCAAAATAAAGAGGATTTGAATTCTTACGCAACTTGTAGATAAAGTAGAATGCAAAGAATGCAAAACTAACTTCTTGTATGAGTAAGTTTTACCTTAGGAGATGTATTAATGTTATTGTGTATGTGCTCTGCATATAGGCAATCCAGATTAACCCCTCTCACTATCATGTGCTCATTCAGCTTGTCAGTTGTGTGTCCCAGAATAAGTTCCCTAGTTATTAGTGCTGTTTTCTGTCTTCTTAAGTTTCCTCTTTTCCCAAAAAATGATTGTTGTTTTATCAAGTGCTTCATTAATGGTTGCCTCTTGTGAATCATCTTGGTTTCGGAATGAAATGGTGGGAAATCTTTTAATAAAATCAGGGTTCAACACTGCTGTTGGGTGAGCAGAACAGACTTCTGCTCATACAATGAGACTACTTCCTCTCTCTCCCCCCCTTGCAGCCCCTCCTTAAAAAAAACTTTTCCAAAGGGTTGGGGACTCTTTCTTGTGCATTTTCTGGTCATTCAGCATAATCTCATTTTATACATTGTCTGGAAAATAAGCACATTCCCCGGTCAGTGTGTTTCTGGCCCACAGCATATCCTCTCACTGATCAGCTGAGCAGCAGGAAGAAGGGGTGGGGCTCTAGATAAAAAATAAGATTTTTTCCGCAGTCCCACTCTCAGCTGTTCTCCAGTCAGCTGAGCAGCACAGGGGGGATCACAGAGAAAGGAGAGTTTCAAACATTATCTCCCTCTCCCATAATCCTGATAAAAATTGATCCCTTGTTTCTTGGAGACAATGCATACTGATTAAAGAATGTACATTATGGCCCGGAGAATGTACAAAACATGTTTGGTATTTTAAAAAATATGTGAAATAGGAATAATTTCCTATTTCTTATCAGAGTTATAAATGCAAGCAGCGGGATGAGAATCAACCAGTCCACCCTTTCCCTCAGACACAAATAATTACAGACACAATCTTCTTAAGTAAAAGATAAAGAATGTTTACTCACGACCTTTCATATGTTCAGGAAATATAGGCTCTAGCTTAGAGGAAAGAAAAGTAGAAGGCTCAGTCCATGGTAATGGTCATCTTGGAGAGGAGCATGTGCATGCTTCACTCTCCTCAGGCTTAATGGAGAATATGCAAAAAACTCAGACAAAGGAGAAGGAAGAGAAAGCCAGGTAACCCCACCTTTTAGGAAGTTACATCACTGGTAAACAGGTACATGGGATATTTCCCAAATATCCCTTAAAGGGAACATGCAAGTTTGCTTATTCTAACAAAATATAGTTGAGAGATGCACATTTCCCAACATTACATGGGTGGACTATGTGCACATTCTCCATGAGGCCTGCTGAATATGAACAGGGGATGGTTGTTAAGCATATTAACAGCTCAACTTACATTACTGCAATATACTAGAAAATTCTCCCAGAAAATGATGTCCCTGCCTCTGTGAAAGATGTATGTGGGAGAGACCAAGTCATGCCAAGACAGATAAGCAAGCCTGGAGGCCTATTCAGCCTGAAATTCTCCAACAGAAAAGGCACAGTGGAAAATTGCCCCCCAGTGCACCCCTCCCAATAGCAATGGAATCCTATTTGCTTCCACATCCACTAAGTAGTACAAAGTCAGTCACTGCTGAATTCTAAACAGGCTGATGTAGCGATGTGTAAAATAAGCACAGCAAATTAAATTTTGCAGAGCAATGTAAATCTCAATTTCAGAGCTGAATTAAAAATAAAAAATAAAAAAGACTGAGCATAGTGAGGGCATGTGTCTGCACTAAGAAATGTTATGCCTGTCTTCACCTTTACCCATTGAAAAGTGTTTTAATGAGGTGTATTTTCTAAAAGTCCCACCATTTAAGTTGCTTCAAGAGGATTCGCTGCTGTTGCAACAGCTGCTGAAATTTGGAGAAATAGCTGTGTGTATCTTTGTTGGCTCCAGTCTCTATTGCTTTTCACATTTTATATTAACATATATTTATCTTGCCTACACTTCCTAATAGCTCTCTCATTTTAGTCTCTGAAACTGCCATATTTAACATGGCAACACACTGGGGATAGTTGCATGAAAGATGGTAAACAAAATTAAAGTTGGATCATATAAGTTGGGCCATTTCTCTGAATGATTTCCAGAAACATTGCAATTTCTTATCAATGAAGTCTATTTTACCCTAACTTCATTTAATATTAAGCTAGTCTGTGATCTGGTTGCCACATAATTGGAAACAATGGTTTCTCATTACGTGAACAAGCCACAGAAAGCATGGGATTACATTTTGTCCACTCCCAGTCCTTCACACACTAGGAGGAGAGAATGGAACATCCACTTCTACTTTTAAACTAACCACAGTTTCCCTTGCATCCCACACTTGCAAAGTGTGATTTGTTCAAACGTGCTTGTGTATGCACATGCATTGTGACTCCAACTCCCATCTGCTCCAACCAACATGACCAATGGTCAGAGATGATGAGAGTTGCTAATCTAGCAACATCTGGAAGGCCGCGGGTTCCTCACTACTGGGTTTAAGTATAGTTAGTGAGTTAAACCATGGCTTCAGATATACAGTTTAAACAAACTATGGGAAATCATAGCTGACCTTCTGAACCCAAAAAGGTCAGATCTGTATAAACTGTTCTTAAACACCTTCTGTTTAATTAAGTTTGTTCAAGAGAACTTCCCACTTGGTTCTTCTCATTGTTCCTATTTTACCAAACTATCTTGTATCCAGTTCTAGTGGATAAATGTATGCCACCATAATGAAGAATGTTGTTATGGGCAGAGCTTGGAAGTAACTCATTATAAATAATGAGTTACTTGTAATTCATTACTTTTTTAAGTAACGAGTGGGTAACTTCATTACATTTTGCTAGTAATAGAATGACTAGTAATTTCCCTACTTTTTAGCAGCAACAATAACATTTCCGGCGTTACTTTAGGACGTTACTTGGGGGGGGAGCAGGGGAAGTCTTCTGTTCCTGTGATTGGTGGACAAAAGACATGTGCCTCGCACTGGGCTTCTGCTGAGCATCGCTCTTCCCTTGTGCTCTGTGTTAGGAGGCATGAAGGAGGAAGTGGAGAGCCAGTCCAAGGATGAAGGAGGAGAAGGCAAAAGAATAGAGGAGAAGAGCTGAGGTGAGTGATGATGGTGTGTGTGCGCGCGCATGCCCCCTGCTCATCCTGCCACCCCCTCATGCCTGCCACCTCCCCCCTCGTGCCTGCCACCACCTCCCCCTCATGCCTGCCACCGCCTCCCCCTCGTGCCTGTCGCCTCCCTCTGCGCCTGCCACTGCTGCCTGCCGCTGCTGCCTCCCCCTGTGCCTGCCACTGCCTCCCCCCTTGCACCTGCCGCCTCCCCCTCGTGCCTGCTGCCACCTCCCCCCTCATGCTTGCCGCCGCCACCCCCCATATTAAGGTACGTTGATAAATTACAATGCTCTGAAGAAGGACCTTTCATGAGCTTTGAAATTCATCTGTGGGGTATGGGTCAGCCAACATATTTTAATCATATTTGGCTAATTATGGTGCATTTTTTGGCCAATAGCCACTAATACTTCTAATGAAGGCATTGCCCAACTGTGGATTTGGCATTTCTTTCTTATGGACCAATCAGCATAACTACTTTTGTGTTTATGTTACAGTTCTAATGTACTTGAGTCTTATGAGTTCTTTTTAAGAACCCCAGTACATTACCAGCTATCACCCCCTCAAGAAGTAACATAACTTCATAACATAACATAGGTTCATAACTTCACTGTAGATGTTTGCCAGCCTTTGAAAATGTAAGTATTTAAGACTGTACCATCAATGTCGGGCAGAATGGTATTTACTTTTTCTATGAGATTTTAACTCTTTTTTTAAAAAAAAAACTGCCATGCTTCTAAGGATGCTTTTTTCAGTGTTGAATACCAAAATGTTTACTCCTTAAAAAATGATTATCATTAAGCAGGGCTTTATTTCTAGAGTAAAGAGGGGCTGAGTCTCTCAAAATGATGGCATATCAGTTTCTGGGAGGATGCCATATCATCACTCTCAGGGGCACTTGTGGCCACATTTGGAATGCCCACACAAACAGCCACTAGGCATTTAGTCACTTGTAGTAGTTACCTCTGTGTGTGTGTGCACGTGCTTTTGAAATGAAAAGGCAGCACTTGGACCTAGGGAAGAATGAATCTGTTTCAGTTTCTCTCAGTTTCTCATTTTCCAGCCTTCAGTCCACTCCATTTCCACATTAATTTGTTAGTTAGTTAGTTATTCTTTATTTACATCCTGCCATCCTTCCAACACTGGAACTCGCGGCAGCTTCCAGATAAAAGCATATATAATTAAAACTTACAGAATCTACATTTAAATGAAATTAAACTACATCCAATATTAAAACCAATCATATTGCTAGATAAAAAGGAATCAAAACCAATTTAAAAATAGTAAAATTCGGCATTAGTAGTGCAGTTCCCAGCAGTCCCAACTTTAGCAACCGCCAGTACCAAAAGCTTGTTGGAATAGGAAAGTCTTTGCTTGATGCTGGAAGGACTGCAGGGAGGGGGTGATTCTTATATCCCTAGGAAGAGCATTTCACAGCCTAGGGGCCGCCACCAAGAAGGCCCTATCCTGTGTCCCCACCAATCATACTTGAGAGGAGGTGGGTACTGAGAGAAGGGCCTCTCCTGAAGATCTCAGGGCCCGGGCAGGTTCATACAGGGAGATACGGTCTGATAAATAGCCTGGACCTAAGCTGTATAGGGTTTATAGGTCATCACCAGCACTTTGAATTGTGTTCGGAAACAGACTGGCAGCCAGTGGAGATTTTTTAACAGGGGGGTAGTATGGTTCCTGTAACCTGCCCCAGTTAACAATCTGGCAGCAGCACGCTGAACCAGCTGAAGTTTCCAAACAGTCTTCAGAGGCAGCCCCACATAGAGCATGTTACAGTAATTAAGCAGGATGTAACTAAGGCATGTGTCACCATGGCCAAGTCTCAACTGTGCAAAAGTGTTCCTGGCCACCGCAGAAACCTGGGAGTCTAGGTTTAAAGCTGAGCCCAGGAACACACCCAAACTGTGAACCTGTGTCTTCAGGGGAAGTGTACACCGGCTGTATCCCTATTCCCTGATTTGCCTTACAACTGACCAGGAGCACCTCTGTCTTATCTGGATTAAGCTTCAATTTGTTCGCCCCCATCCAATCCACCACTGATGCCAGGCACTGGTTTAAAACTGAGACAGCTTCCTTGGAAGTAGGTGGGAAAGAGAAATATAGTTGGCATATTGATGGCACCGAACCCCAAACCCCCGGACAACCGCTCCCAGCAGTTTCATGTAGATGTTAAATAGCACAGGGGACAAAACTGAACCCTGAGGGACCACGCAGGCGAGCAGCCAAGGGGTCGAACAGGAATCCCCCAGCACCACCTTCTGGGTTTGTCCCTCCAGGAAGGAACGGGGCCACTGCAGAACAGTGCCCCCGAGTCCCATCCCTGCAAGGCGACCCAGAAGAATACCATGGTCAATGGTATCAAAACCACTGAGAGGTCCAGGAGAACCAACAGGGACACACTCCCCCTGTTCATCTCTCTGCGTAGATCATCCACCAAGGCAACCAAAGCCGTCTCCGTCCCATAACCAGGCCTGAAACCAGACTGAAATGGATCTAGATACTCTGTTTCATCCAAGAATCCCTGAAGCTGAGAGGCCACCACACGCTCTATTACCTTCCCCAAGAATGGAATTTGTGAATTCATGTACATTTTTGTGCAGCTTTCTCCTAATATACACATTTTTACAATCATTTCCCTTTAATATAATGTAGTTTTGCTCATTATCTTTGCTAATCTATGCATTTTTGTGCACACTTTTTGGTTGGAGAACCGCATCACAAAATTAAGAGATATGCTAATTTTTGAAGAATAGTTGTGTTTCTGTTTGCTTATTGATTCGAGAAGTGCAGATTAGGTAGGTTTGCTTTAAAATGCAAACTGAACAATTTTATCTCCCATCCCTATTTAAGATCTGTATTTGATAGTTTTTAGTTTTGAATTTTAATGTGGCATTGTGCTTTTGAAAGCTCTCAGACTATGAAACAGAATGGAATGGACTAGGATAGGAAGGAGTGCCTATGCATGAACGACAGCACATATGTTGTTGTTGTTATGTGCCTGCAAGTTGATTTTGACTTATGGTGACTCAGTGAATCAGTGACCTCCAATAACATCTGTTATAAACCACCCTGTTCCAATCTTGTAAGTTCACGTCTGTGGCGTCCTTTATGGAATCAATCCATCTCTTGTTCAGCCTTCCTCTTTTTCTACTTCATTCTGTTTTTCCCAGCATTATTGTCTTTTCTACTGAATCATGTCTTCTCATGATGTGTCCAAAGTATGAGAACCTCAGTTTCATCATTTTAGCTTCTAGTGACAGTTCTGGTTTAATTTGTTCTAACACCCAAGTATTTGTCTTTTTTGCAGTCCATGGTATGTGCAAAGCTCTCCTCCAGCGCCACATTTCAAATGAGTTGATTTTTCTCTTATCTGCTTTTTTCACTGTCCAACTTTCACATCCATACATAGAGATCGGAAATACCATGGTCTGAATGATCCTGACTTTAGTGTTCAGTGATACATCTTTGCATTTGAGGACCTTTTCTAGTTCTCTCACAGCTGTCCTCCCCAGTCCTAGCCTTCTTCTGATTTCTTGACAATTGTCTCTATTTTGGTTAATGACTGTGCCAAGGTGTTGATAATCCTTGACAGGTTCAATGTCCTCATTGTCAACTTTAAAGTTACATAAATCTGTTGTCATTACTTTAGCCTTCTTGATGTTCAGCTGTAGTCCTGTTTTTGTGCATTCCTCTTTAACTTTCATTATCATCATGGTCTGTGGGTGGGTAGGAGATGATAAGGGAGGAGGAGGTGGAGAGTGAGATGGGGTGGAGTGGAGAAAAGAATTGTTTAAAAAAATGGAGTGGAGGGGAAAAGGAGCCGGAGGGACAGAACATGGATAAAGGAGGAGAAGGAGGTAGCAGCAGAATGGAGATAAATAACTGTGGAGATGAAAGATGACAATGTGTGTGTGTGTGTGTCTGTTTGCACTTGGGACACAAAGTGGCCTCCACCACCCTCTCTGGCTACTGTGCTGCATTTGCAGTATTCTACCCTTTTTTGCATCTCAGGGGAAAATGTTAGTTGGTGGCAGGGCAGGGTCTGGGAGGTGGTTAAGTAAGAGAGATTATGCTTGCTGGGGGGGTGCACTTGGTTTGATGTGCAAAGATCTGAGTAGTGGCCTCTGCCTCCCTCCCCACCTGCCTTACCAGCAGAGAGACCACCATTGCTATTTTATGGATAAAAAGAATTATTTGACTACCCCTGTATGTGTGTGTTTATTTTTAATGCTGTTTTAGGCTACCTAGATGTGCAGCAGCCAAGGAAAGCACCTTGTAGGCTTTTGTTTTTAAAAAAGTAACTGAAATGTAACTGTAGTGATTACTTTTGAGAAAAAGTAAAGTAATCAGTCACTTTCAGAGCAATTGTAATTGTAACGGTAATTACTACTTTTTTGGGCCTTGTAACTGTAATTTATTACTTTTTAAAAGTAATCTTCCAAGCTCTGGTTATGGATTTGCCATCTGATTACTAAGATTTACTTAGGGGGGTTGGGGTACTCACCATATGCTCAGAGGCACATGTTACCCAAGTGAGTGGTGGCAACACCTGCAATCAGCCCAAATAATAGAAAGAAGACATGTGCTGTGCTGATCTTGTTTTAGCAGGGAGGAAGCAACATTATTAAGACAGTTGATATAGTTCAGATGATCAATTTAAATATGTCTGATTTACTTTGCAATTTTTGTGAAGTTTCCTATAAGAAATCGTTTTCGATTTCGATTTCTATTGTTTCTATTTCTGTGAATATGTGAAGTACAGCAACACTTTGCAAAATTCATACTAAAAAAACCTCTAAACATAATTGTGGAACAATGGCACTTACTACTGCAGAATAGTCTACAGTGGACCTCAGGAGTGTCTCAATTTGCACAAGATAAAACAATGGAAGGTGAAATATATTCTAGCAAAATGCTAGGTGTGCTGTATGTTTTTAATTGACCGTGCCCACCTTGCTTTAAATGAAGTGGTTTAAACATAGCAGGCTGAAAACATGCATCCTCTTTTTTCCAACAGCTAGAGTCATTGCTGAAGGAGCAACATATTGTAATCGGTCTGATTTTACATCAGACTGCAGTTTCAGATTCAACTGTTAAGGTTGAACATTAACCAACAGAACAGTTTGAAATACAAAAGGCTGTCTTCACCATCATATGACATTGACAATGAAAAGGTGTTGAAATTAATAAAAATAAATTTGACAGAGATTTGTAGGATGAATGAGGGAAATAAAATTTTCTAGTTTAGATTCTCTGTAGAAACATTAGTAACACAGGAAAGAAGCAAAGTAAGAACACCAACAAACATACAATAATATAATTCTCCATCTTTGGAGATGGCAGGTATTGCCACCATTCACCATATGCTCAGAGGCAGATGTTACCAAATTCTTCCAAGCTGCACAGGAAGTGGATTGGACTGTGAAAGACCAACCCAAATTATGTTTGCATTTTGACAAATTTGTAGGGCAGTACAATATCTCAGAGGGGAGGTCTGGTCTCCTGCTCCCCTGGTGCATTCACGATAGCTGTGGGCTATAGGTACATTCTTAAACTGCAAGGTTTTTTGCCTATTAGTGAATAATTATTGTTGTTTACATTGTTGTTGTTATATTTTTTACCCACCCATCACCACAAGGCCCTACAATAATATAAATATACAATATTAAAATAGTTAAAGCAATTTGCAGTGAAACAAATGGTTGGGTCCTATCCCAGGTCTTATAGACTAGGGTAAGGAGATGTGTCTTCAGCATACAGCAAAAGCTATACAATGATGGTGCTAGATATACCTCTGTGGAAAGGGAACTCCACAGTTTAGGAGCTGCCATAAGCTTGGATCAGTCACTAACTGGCAGCCAGTGCAGCTCTTCCAGTTCTATGTATGGAATAGGAAGTCCCACTTAGCAATCTAGCTGCCACATTCTGTGCTAGCTGCAATTTCCAAACCATCCTTTAAGGACAGCCCTACATAAAATACATCACTATTTATTATTTATTTATTAAATGTATATCTCACCCTTTCTCCCAGAGGGAGCCCAGGGCAGTAACAATAATCCAGTCTTGTGCTTATCAATGGTCCACAGTAACCAATCTAAATCTGTCCAAGAATAGCCATAGCTTACATATCAATCCCATCCAAAACAGGAAAATCCCCCAATGCCCACATCCAGGAAGCACCCCCAATAGAACTTCTGTCTTATCAGGATTCAATTTCAGCTTATTGGCCCTCATCCAGCCCTCCATTGCTGTCTTGAGCCATGATGGGAGGGGGCAGATAGACAAGGGTGAAACAGATGATGAGGTCTTGGACTGGGAACCTGGGGAAGGGGCAGTCACCAGGGTGGAGTCACAGGGCGCCCAAGCTCCTGTCTTTGACAGCTCAGCCTCCTCAGCTTCTGACTCCCCTGTGGAAGCACCACCTGGCCCATTGGACACTCTCCAATTGGACATGCTTCTGCCACCCATGCCAGAGACTCAGCCTTGCATGTCAGACATTTCCCAACTGAGTGCTGCCCAGCTTCCCATGCCCAAACTGACAGTTAGCAGCCCCACTCCGTTGGAAGGGGAAGTTGAGATCAAACCACCTTTGCCCCATGCCCAACAGTCAGAGCTGAAGCGGAGTCTTTGTTTGAGCACGTGATCCAAGCCTACTTAAGCTGATGGGGGGGATCCAGTTGCTGAGTTAATGTCTTAGAGTCACAAAGTCATGCTTAGTTAGTGCTAGAGCAGAGCTGAGTTCCTAGAAAGAGTAGCTAGGTTAATGAGGTGAACTGCTTTGGATGTATCTATTACTTTAATAATAAGAAAAACCCACAGCTGAGTCTGAGTCTGAATCCCTCAACTTCAGGCAGGACAATTGCATCCACACACCAGTCTAGGACATACACAACCTGACTAAGGTGTAACAGAGAAATACTGCTGAGTATCATCAACTTACTAATATTCGACAATGGATATGATACAAATCAATGACACTTATTTAATCTTTGGCCATGCAATTAAACAGTATGATGCTATCCCCTGAGTGATATTGATACACACAAAGTGACTTAACTGTGGATCCTTTGATAAGGTCTCCAGGACTGACGTACTGAAGGAGAGACCAGAGGCAGAGTTTGCTTCCTTATCTGACAAATTGTTTAATTGTATGCCTTGCCTGAATATTGTTGTTGGGTATGTTAGGTCAAAACTAAAATCCTGAGCTGTCCGCTTGACCTTACTCACCTCACGTTCACCCCAGGAAGAGTGCGGAGCTGAGTCACATGAACCCAGACAATAACGACAACAAAGAACCTTTGGCAAAGGGGACCCAAACTTGTCCAGCAAGATGCCTTTCAGAAATTGGGAACCCCATTTATTGAAAGGGGTTCAGATTATATACCCTCAAGGAGGGGCTACAGGTCAGGGGGATGAACCTCATGCAGCATAAAGAAATGACACGGTGGCATAAAGGTCAAGAAAGGGGGGAAGGAGAACAAGGGGAGATGAGCAGATTTGTCAGGGGCATACTGCCCCTTGGTAAATCAGTTTTTTGCAGACTACTACAGCCTTGAGACAAAGGCTGGAGCCAGAGAGCTCAAAACAACCAGGAAGAGAACACTAAAACAAAGACAAAACAAATGCAAAACATATTCTTGTGGGGACAAAGATTTTCATCCTGTGGCACATATCTGTTAAAGCTCAATGAGCATATGAAAGGGTGAATCCAGCTTGCAATCTGAACCAAAGTTCTTCCTGCAAAGTTCCCTGGGATGGGGGTCAGGTTAGGGGCAAATAAACCGAAATTAATTTTATTTCAACCATAATTCATTCTAACTCAACAGGTAAATAACAACAATTAAAAGTTGTAGTTGTTGCTTCTCTTTACCACTCTAGGTCATACAGGCAGCAAATTAAGAGAAACTCAGGCAATGTCTTTCTAGTTTAAAATCTGAAGTGTATTGTTTCTGGAGAGTAAAGGTTTCCCACATTGGAAGCGAAAGGGGAAAGGATGCATTGAATTCAGTCATTGCTTCCAGAATCTGATTCTTCAAAGAACACTATTCTTGTTTACTTATTGGTGGGTTCAGAGAGAGAGGTTCAGAGTCATGCCAGGTGAATTTGGTTTTGTAATCTGGACATAAAATAGGAAAGAGTGAAATTATGAAGCTTAGATCAGAGTTACTACTGTTCTGTGTGAGTGTGTGTGTGTGTGAGAGAGAGAGATGAACACTAATTTTCATATGCTGCTTTGTTTATACAGTATGCAAATTTTAAAATGACCCATTCACCATCAACTATAACTGAAGCAGAGTTTGGAACAACATCCAAAAGGCCAGGTAGGGACTGTCTTGTGTGAGGGGAGCTTAATGCATTCAATGTTATTTGGGAGAATTGTCACCTTTATTGACTAAAATCATTGCGCAAAGAAACACAAAGTGCCCAAAATACAGAGAGGGGGAGGGGAAGAAGCCTTGTTGAGAAAAGTTAAGCTGCGAAGTAAGTCTGAACATTAACTGGGCTAATTGGAAGTGACTGAGAGTTATTGTTGTAATGTTCATTTCCGTTCCTTAGTAATCGTTCTGTACCTGTACATCCCTTCCAGCCAGAGTGCAACATGCAGATACTGTGATTTCTTTTTAAAATGGGATTTTCAAAACTCTAGGACTGTTTTACATGCAAATTAAGAGGGGAGGGGGGAAATAAGTAATCTTGCTGCCTGAGTATAGATTGAAAATACATTCATGCTTAACAAAAGGCAGTTATTAGCTAGCTGAATAGAAATGGAAATTGAATAGGAATTGAAATAGAAAGTGTTAGAGACATTGAAAGGACTGTGAAGTGATAAAGATGCTTTTATTCATTACTACATTCATTTTCTGAAACAACAACAACATAAGAAGCAGACGACTCTGGATAATATCTTTAATAAGGGCATGCTTACAATAGGTTATGAGTTTTCATTAGGTGCTCACAAAGCCTATAAGCAACTAATTAAAAATGCAGGACTGGAAAACAAAATGATGACTCTTTCGCATGTACAAAACTTTAAATACAGAGAAACCATTTCTCTGGAGGAATATGAGGCCACTCAGCCTTGGGGAATAGGCTTTCACAAGAACAAGGGCACACATTTGGCAGATAATCCACATAAGTCATAATACCTATGCCTTACAGCACTCAACATTACAGTAGTTTATCTGGGACCTTAATAGGCAATCAGACTCATTGTCCATGCCTTTCATAGGTGAATTTCTACCTGATGTCTTCTGGCACTGTTGCCTAGTAATTTAGCCCACTGTGTTCTCCCTCAAACTATTCTAACTACCTTAAAGGATGGCTGTGAAGGTGAAAGGATGTAAGGATATTTGAAATCCACCCCAGGTTTTTGGGATTCAAAGTAAAAAAAAAACACCTCTGATTAGCTATACCAAATCTAATAGGCAATATAATTCTGTAAACCTCCTCAGTCATGAAGCTCACTTGCGCCAATCACCAACTCTCACCCTAATCTACCTCACAGGGTTATTGGGAGGATAAAACAGGAGGAAAGAACCATCTACACCACCATGAGCTCCTTGGATGAAACGTAAGATATAAATGTGAAGAACTAATAATTTACCCTGCTTATGCTAACAGCATATTAATTTACATGGTTCCTTAAACTGGAACAAGAACAAGCAGAACTGCAAAAGATACTGGGGACACTGAAAACAGAAAAATGGAAATGGAATTTCTTTTCTTTTTTCTTTGATTGACAAGGTTATTAGATTAGATTCTCGTGTGTGTAACATTAACGCAGACTCTTTCTAATAATTGTAAAATCTGCCAGTTTCACTGTTTTAGCCTCACCACTGTTGTCCATGCACTGGTAACCTCCAGGCTGGATTACTGTAATGCGCTCTATGTGGGGCTGCCCTTGAGGTTGGTCCGGAAGTTGCAGCTGGTGCAAAATGCGGCGACGAGACTACTCACTTGGGCAGGGTATCACCAACATGTCACACTGCTGCTGAAAGAATTGCACTGGCTGCCCATTTGCTACAAGCCCAAGTTCAAGGTTCTAGTTTTGGTGGGCAAAGCCCTATACAGCTTGGGACCAGGATACCTGAAAGACCGCCTTACCTGTTATATACCCAGTTGATCACTGCGCTCTGCAGGTGAGGGCCTCCTGCAGATACCGTCTTATCAGGAGGTCCATTCTGCACAGCATAGGAAATAGACCTTTAGTGTGGCAGCACCTACCCAGTGGAATTCCCTACCCTTAAATATTAGGCAGACACCATCTCTGTTATCTTTTTGGCGCCTATTGACGACTTTCCTCTTTCAACAAGCTTTTTAAGTTGAGACCTATTCCAGTCTGCGTCTCTGTTGGAATTGTTTTTTAATATTTTTTTAAAACCTTTTTTTTCTAAATATGTTTTTAACCCTTTTATTTAAGCTGTTTTTAAAGCTTTTTTAAAAAATGTTTTAAAGTTGTTTTGTTTTAATGTATTTTAAGGTCTGTTTTTATGATGTTTTGAAGTGTTTTTAGTGCTTTTATTTGCCTCCTTGGGCTCTTGCCGGGAGGAAGGGCAGGATATAAATCAAATAAATAAATAAATATTTTGTATCCTTTTTCATTTTTCTTCTTTTTTCTTTGCTTTTTTGTCTGTTTGTACATTTGTTAAATTTTGGAAGCATATAATCAGTGAGGAAATTTGACTATGTATGTGGTTTCTGTGTTCTGTATTCTATGCTCAATTTGTAATTTTTTTTTAATTTGTAATTTTTTAATGCAATAATGTGGAAATAAATCAATAAATTGGAGTATGTCAATACATTAGGCTTCAATGCATGTAGCATTAAATCTGTTTTTCAGTTGTTTTTTTAAATGAATTTTGTAGATTACCGATCCTACCAAAGTTAGGTCACCAAATAATGTTACCACCAAATAGCCTATGATTCAGCAAGGTAGATCCAGAGCTTGGAAAAGTTACTTTTTTGAACTACAGCTCCCATCAGCCCAATCCAGTGGCCATGCTGGCTGGGGCTGATGGGAGTTGTAGTTCAAAAAAGTAACTTTTCCAAGCTCTGATGCCCATCTCAAAATCTGTTCCCTTTTTTCCTTCTGAACTTGAATTAATTCAGTCTTTTCAGCACAAGGTAAATGCATTTTTATTTTTCCAGACTTGTGAACTGAATCCACTGAATTTCAGATCTGTTGTATACTTTTAGTTTTATTCTACTATCCTGCCAAAGAAATTGTTGTGTTGGATTTTCTTAGTGCTATGCCAAAAATTCCTCATCTTTTCTCTCCCTTCGATTATTCTCCAGCAATTAATGAGAATTCCCGCTTCGTGCTCCTGGCAAGGCCTGGGACAGTGCAGCGTGTTTGCGGCCCGGGATTGAAGTTCCAGCCACCAACAGAGGAAGGCAGGTGACGTGGCCATGGCCAGCACTAACATGCCGTGCATGATCACATGGGAGGCAGGGCGATGGAGCTGATTTAAGCTTGCACTGCCCACGATCCTCTTTTGCTTGTGACACCTGTCTCCCCTCCCCTTGCTATGGTGTGATCTGGTCACTTCGGGGCCAAGTAGTAATTTTTGCCCTGCTTACCTATGTTGGTGGGCAGTTTTTTTGCCTACTCCACACTATAGTAGAGGGATGGACTGGAGTTAGAGGGTGTCCTTGTTTACTAGGTTGTTTCAGCTAATTTGGCGTACCTAAAGTCTAATGGGATTGTTTATTCTGGTCATAGTTGGTCACTTTGGCAGGAAGGTGCGGGAGGGGAAACTGGTAAGGACAGCTAGGTGCCCCCCTTAGGCACCTTTGAGGGTGACTGGTGGTTCCGGAGGCCTGCCGTTCAGAACTGTATGGCTTGGGGGCAGGATATGGGCTATATTTGGGGCCAACTTACGTCATCCACCTGGAGTTGTAGGGCCCCGGGGGGTGGTGATGTGGGAAGGCCCCCCTACTCACTCTCTGGGTGTGGTGGGGGTAGGTGGTAAGCAGAATGGCTTGCCCTTGCCCTGGCAAGGGTGGTCACCCAATAGCAGTAATTAGGCAATTCAGTTATAACCTAGCTCCCGCACCTATGTTTTACCTCTGCAGGTTATTTTAGGGATCTAATTTAAAGTTTAATAAAGTGGCCCTTAGTAACCTAGCCTTTGTGTCTGTATGTTTATTTCAACCCTCGGCCGCAAAAGAAATTGCATTTTTTTTAAAAAAAAATCAATGGGAAGGGGACATTTCAGATAAATTCTCATGGATGGGGGTGTGGGTTTCTGTTGTTGCACTTAATTACTTTCATGATATGCAAGGAGTATTTATGAGTGTTATTTCTTTCATTCTGCAAATCATATCTCCAGTAGTCTGCACTCTGCAGCCCTCCAGGGTGTCTGCATTTCCTGGGAAAAAAACATGACATCCTTAGCTGGGCTTCCCTGTAAGCATGAGAAGATGGAGAGGTCACCTGTTGTTTTTTGTCTTTTTATTTTTAAGGAAATGAGCAGTGAAAGGTTTTTCTGAATATAAGAAAAAGGAGTTCTCTGAAAAACAAAATGAGCAAATGTACCAATCCCAGGCATTGGATAGCTAGCCTCCCTGGCTTGCTGTGCTTCAATTAAAATCCAAAGCAAGACATCATGAAGTAACTCCTTCCAGCCAGCTTTTTCAGATCAGGAAGCACAGGCACACAGGGAGGCTGCAGAGTGCTGGCAAAATGTTTACTGGGGGGAAAAACAACAACACAGCTATCTCCCAACAATAAGTTAAGCTCAACCCCACATCCACCAAAATTGTAAAGAAATTTTAGTGCCCCAAGAAAGAGACAGAAAAATGGAAACCTCTTTGTGCAGGAGAAGAAAAGTTTTAAGATGTTGGAGGAAAGGTTTTGATACATCTATTCTTGTTATTATTATTACTATCACTATTACTACTATTACACAGCCTTTCATTTCAAGAATAAATAATTCTTCTGCTTGAATGCTTTTTACTGTTTTAATTATTCTGTGATAATTCTTGTATTTTAATGCCTGTTGCTTGTAATCCATCCAGAGATCACTGTTGTTGGGTAGTCTAAAAATTCTGTTAATAAATAATTACAATTAAGCCTTGAAAGAAATCCAGGAGGGCACTGTGTGTGGTATGCACCTTCTGGACAGCAAGCTGAATGTTTTGAAGAATACAAAAGCTCTGTTGCAATAAAAGATATTCGCAGCATACAGGTCAAAATGGTCAGCACTGGGGGAGTGTTGTGAATAGAGTTGTACTCACACTCACTAAGGGAGATGTTTTGCACAAGGATCCATGTCAAAAGCATAGGTCCCATGCATCTCTGTGGTAGTTTGCATTTACCAAAGGCTGCCACTGAAGACAGGCATTTTATGAGAACTATGAACTGCTTTGGATAATTATCCAGATTTCTCTTTGAGAAGCCCCAGAGATGCTTTGGTGGGCATTCTCTCATTTTCAGATTGCTACAGGGCATGTCACACTGACATATTGCTTCTGCTGAAGCCAACAGCATAGGATGAGGTTACTACAGCAACAGTAAGCTCTTAAATACAACCTCGATCCATCTGGACATGTGAGATAGTTTTTAAGTTTCATTATGCTTTTATTAGAATTATGACAACTGCCCCCAACCTATCTGCAGTTGCCATCTTATTCAGCAGACTCATGAATTTCATCAGAGAGAAAAATCCCCAACATATTGATAGTATTCAAAATGACCATAGAAATGCCATGGCAACCAGAGGAGACACATCCCACTCTATCACTGAAACTCAATTGCATTATTTCTCACCAACCTGTAAAAATTAAATCTGCATTTCATACCTATGTCTTATTTTGAAGATTGTTTTTTTCCCCAAATACCCAGTGATATTTCACAGATTTCCCAAGCTGTTTTTCAGTATAAAAATGCGGAAGAAATAGGATTAATCTGGCCTCTCTAGACTCTTATCAAGCAATACCTTCTAAAGAGGCTGGGGAACACATCAATGGGGATGGTACAGAGATTTCAGATAGACCTTGTAATGTAGAATCCATTTTAGAAGCATGCAGTTCAACTCAGCATGCATTTTCCCAAAATGAAATCCATGTCAACTAACTCAAAAGCAAAAGAAGTTTCCTGAATTTTTATATGAACATTAAATATGTCAGTGAACTCTGGTACCAGAGTTTACTTCATTGCCATATTCTAATAGTTCAGTAAACATCAGATTAATTTAGGACTGAATTCAGACCCTCTGCATGTGAAATGGCTCCAAGCTGGCTAAAGTTTCCTCAGTGATTTGAAAGACTCATGGTATAGTAGTTAGAGTGTTGATGTGGGAGACCAGAGTTCAAATCTCCACTAGGGCATGAAGCCCACTAGATTACCTTGGGTCAGTCACTATCACTCAGCCTACCCTAACTCACAGGGTTGCTGCGAGGGTAAAAAGGAGGAGGAGAAGCATGTGTGCTACTTTGAGCTCCTCGGAGGAAATGTGGAATATAGCTGTAATAATATACATTTAAAGCATTATTATACCACTTTAAACAGTCATGGCTTATCCCAAAGAATCCTGGGAACTGTAGTTTGTTAAGGGCAGTGAGAGTTGTTAGGAGACCCCTATTCCCCTCACAGAGCTACAATGCTCAGCAGTTCAACATGGTATGAGCTCATATCATGAGACACAGCTATTTGCATTGATGACAGTGACCTCCCGAGTGATTCAGTGGGAGTTTTGGGGACTCAATCAGCAATGACCTAATAGGCCAGACTGCACCACAAGCCTTTTCTTGGTTGAGGTGCATGTCTTTTTGGGTAAAGGGATTAGATATATTCTGTCCCTTCTTCCTTATTGTGGCTATCCAATACAATCACTTTCTTTCTGATCACTTAGTTCTGTGGGGGGGCAGGCTGGGGGGATGGCTAGTTATCCATCTAATAGGCGAGTGTGCTGGCCAGCCTTTAAGGTCCTGTTTTGTTAATGCAAGTAATCATTCGATGACCCCCAAAGTACCTCAACAATGACAGACATTCACAGGGAATGCCATTTGTTCAGTAATGGCTAGGGATGGATAGATCAGTCAGCTTTGGTTCTCTCCATTTCTCTTTTTTTTTCTAATCTTAAATTCACTGCTCCACATTTCTGCAGCGACCTGTGAATTTAAAAAAATGCTGAGGAAAATATCCAGCATTTTAGTGCAAATTTCTCCTAATAAACACCTTTTTGTAGGCTGTTTTGACTAATGCACACATTTTTGTAAGCCATCTATCCTTCTATTATGGATTTTTGCATTTAATTTTTCACTCATATTCAATTTATGTACACTTTCCCCTAATATATGCATTTTTGTAAATAACGGTTGGTGAACTTCATCTCAAAATTTGGATTCGTGTGAATTTCAAAGGATGGCTATGTTTTGGTTCTCATTGTATCAGAAAGTACAAATTTGATAGATTCTGCTTAAAATGCGAATTGAATTAAAATTCTGGCCCATCCCTAATAATGGCCCACAGGTGGAGTAGAACTATAATGCTAGCTTCAGGGCTGGTTTGTTGCTGCTGCTTACTGGCAAGGTGGTGGGGAGGTCGGCATTGTGCAGGCACATCAGCAGAATCAATTCAGCACTCTCAGCACTGTTCCAACCCTTTCCCTCCATCTCTCCTGGTAAGCAGAAGCAACACAGGTGCTGGTAAGCTAGTGTTTTAGCTCTGCCCCACTGGGTAAGCTGCTTCTGCATTTGTTGCAGTCAAGAAATCTGTGATCTGTATGTGTGTGCATGCATGAGTGAGTGAGTGAGAGAGAGAGAGAGAGTCTAAGTATGTGAGAGAAAGTCATTCTGCATCTGGTCCTCTGAGTACTCTCCCTCTGACTGATGTGATCTGTTAAAAATATAGGGGCAGGAAGAAAACAGGCAGGTATACTGCCGAAGCAGTTCTTTAATCTTGCAGGGCAAGTGAAAGATGATATTGAGAAAGCAGAGAGAATAACCATCACCCCTACAAAATGTCATGTAATATGATGGCAGGAAACAATCTTGCAATGAATGGTGCTGCCACCACCACCATCACCAACCCCCACACAGTGTCAGGGCATCGAAACCAGAAAGACTTATCTAGTATGCTCCACCTCCATGCAGTACATATGATCTTCTGTGCTGCTGAACAAAAAAATGACAATGCTCATGTATTCTTCGTGCTGGGCAGCTGCCAGTAATCAATCACAAAAAACAGCATCTGCACTCTATGCAACTTCAAAGCTAACCAAACTACAGCTCCCAGGTGGGTATGTGATAATGCACACCCACAAGGAATAATCAGCATATGTGTATGCACTAACATTATGAACTGGGAGAGAAATATTTTTCTGAAGAGTCCATAAGTGAGCCAAAGCAAAACTATCCATTGCTAATCTTGATGCAATTTCTCTTTGCATTGTAATGCTCATCTTGACCACTGCTAGATGAGAACCCTGATTGTTTGGGGATCCCTTCAAAAAAGGCTGTTGCCAGCAAGAGCCCTTAAGTATCTTCTAGCATGTTGTGCTGCATAACCACCCTGCACAACAGCACTTCCTTTCACAATCCCACTCTCAGTTTGGGTGTTTGTATTGCTTCAGCTATGAATCTATTGGATGGGGATACTGAGTTATATTTGTTGCAAAGAGATACCACCCATGTGCAGAGATGTGCTTTCTGGTGGGTATGGGAATGAGCATTCCCATGCAGAGGAAACAAAAAGAAAATGATGTGATGGGGCACATGATTATATTCCATAATTGCAGATTATCATTCATGTGCAGGTCTTACATGGGACAAAATTCATGTGAAGGAATGGAATGCTGCTGCAAGAACAAACTATGTATGTGCCAATTCAAAAAACCTTACAGAAATTATCTTTAAGCAATTGAAAGACAGGTGGTGCAGTACACAGGCACAGCTAATTATGGGAAATTTACAAAAGGGTATTAGAAAAATCCATCCACCCCTAGCCTCTGCTACAAGCCACTTACAAGAAATTTATTTTTAACACATACATACAACCCAAATGTTACTAGCATATGTCTTGTCCATTAAATCCATCCCTTGTCAATTTCATTCTTGGCATGCAATGTGACTGTTGCTTTGTATAAATAAATGTTCACTGCTTGTTTGCAATGTAACAAGAGCTCCCCCTGAGTGCTGATTGCTAAAAAATGCAACCAAACATTTCTGTAGCTTGCCAAAACCTAATTGTTTTAATGAAATACAGGACTGTACAAAAAAGGAGATAAGAGCACCTAACTGAAGTCAGCTGCTCACAAAATGGTCCAGAATATTTGACAGTATTTGATTATTTAAACCTCAGTCTTTTAAATACAAACAAGTGAGAAAAAGAAATAGTCTTGGGCTTTGGAGAGATCTAAGCAAGGACAGTATAAGTAAAGTGCACTATGACTGTAGTGTGTTTTTTCCCTCACAAGAATCTGAATGTCACTCTAACAGACCTTACATTTCCTCTAGATAATTGTCATTCAAATGGTAATGTTTCAATCCTTTTTATCTGCAACCTTACTTTCTAAAACATGATGCAGGCTTAATGCATTCTCATTGAGTTTCTGATGCAGCTTCCTAAGAAGATGGATTGTTAAAGGCAGCATTTGAAATGAAGATGATCAGGGACTTGAATTTTTGGATGACATGCAGAGATACAAAATGGAAATATAAAAATAACAGCAACTCTCCTGGTGCTCACTAATAGTAATTTCCCCCTCTCTCCTGTTCTCTGGCAACAATGTGACCCCTCAGCTATTGTTAGAATAGACGCCAACTCCCATCAGACCCAGGGCCTGATCACACGCCGGTATAATGTGGATCTGGTGCTTTTTGCAGATCCTTTAAATTTGGACTGTTTACATGACGTTTTTGCCAACGCAAGTGCATTCAGCTGCTATTGCCTTTAAATCCAGATTAAATCAATGCGCTAAAACCCCAAATTTGCTTTGAAAATCCGCACCCACTTCGATGTGTACCTACTGTGTATTAGCTTTTTTAGATCCTCCCTTACTCTGCCCCTTATACTGCCTATGGGCATCATTTTGTTTCCAGCTGATGATGAACAAACTTCCGCTCGCTCTAGCCTTCCTTTCCCACACTTTCCCCCCAGCAAGTTCCCTCCTTCAGTCCTTTAAACCAGCTATTCACTCTGCTTACTCGCTATTTTACTTTATGAGCTGGGCAGGGGCAGCAAGGAAAGAGAAGGGGCACTGTGCTGCCCCTGCAACTCTCTCTGTGGGGGGAGGAGGAGGAGCCGCTTTGCACTGCGCCAGTTTGTGGGGAAGTGACCAGGTGGGAATTTAGGACCGTTGCTTGGCGCGTGGGCAGGTGAGCAGCCCCTCCTCCCCTCCCCTTCCCTTCCCTTTGAGGTGGTGGCAGTGGCGGCAGTGACAGGGAGCAGTCCTGCTGGCCAGAGATGTGCCAGGGTGGCCCTGCTTAGTTTTCTGGAGGGGAAGGAGAGAGGGGTCAACCCGAGCCCCCATCTCTCATTTTCTGGCCGGGACACAGCCGTCTCATTCACAAAGAGGTTGTGTGTGCACACGCACACACAAACACAAAAATATACATACTGCATACTATAAACATTTCATTCCTTCTTCACAAAAAAGGGCTTTGTCTAAAGGAAATGAAACTGATAACAGAAAAAAGTAATTTGGTGTCAGTTGTACCCCCCACTGTCTCCTGGCTTAGAGTGAAACTGATGGAAACCCCTTCCCTTCTCGATTAGCAATGTTCCGGAGGGAGTTAACATTTAAACTGCGGGGTGGGGCCACAAGGAAACAGCAATACTAATAAACGCGAACGTGTGTGAACAACACAGCAAATTGGAAGATACGGAGGACAGATGTGTGTGAACCGTGGAACTCTATTGCGATGGGAAAAGCTTCAAACTCAATATGGATTCATGTGAACCTGGCCCCAGCCAGCATAGCCAAAAGTCAGGGATGTTGGGAGATTTAGTTAACAACATGAAGGTCTGTAGGGTCTCCATTCCTGCTCTTAGGTTATTACCAGTTGTTTTGTTTAGAAGGTCCCAGAACATAAAGGTAGTGTGGACTTCTCCTCACCCTGAGAGATTTCCCTTATTAACTGTGCAATCTTAACTATGTCTTCTCAGTGGTACATTTTACTGAATTCAGTGGGACTTATTCCCAAACAACTGGGGTTAGGATTGCAGCCTTAGGCATTGTTTCCATGTTACAGTGCAGGATACTGCTTTCCTCCAGTGTCTGACATTGTGCGGGATTGACCTCTGAGATTTTAAATGATAATTTATTTATGGAGAAAAATAAACTGAAGGGGTATAGCATACTGGAAAACATAGGAATCGTAATAAAGAGGTTGAAGGAATGATGCAGCACCAGGTAGAAACAGAGGTAGATCTAAAGCAGGGATGAGGAACCTTTGGTCCTCCAGATGTTGTTGAACAATCATTCCCATCTGCCCCAGCAAAAATGGCCAATGGCCAGGGATAATGGGAGTTGTAGTTCAGCAACATCTGGTGGGCCAAAGGTTCTCTACCTGATCTAAAGCAACATTGGTCAATCTCACTCATCCCAAAATTCAACAATATAACTCTTTCTGGCAGTCTCTCTAGTTTCTTCCCCTCCTCAGCAGGAACAAAACAGGTGAATAGTGACTGTCAGGCTGGACAGAAACAGGTGTGAAAAGTTCCCTGTGAGGTTTGAAAGGTTAAAATTGTCACTCAATTGATTTAAACAGCTTTATTAAATGGATGGATCATCAGAACCAGAGCTTACAAGAAATGCACTAAACCATCCGCACACACGCACACACACACACACACGCATACATACAAACAGATTGCCACATCCCCAAACACATACTTATGCATGACATAGTGCTGCCTTGGATATTTTATTTTGTCTTGCAGATGCAATAATGCAGCTGTTGGACTCCAATTCACATCAGCCCTAGCCAGCATAGCCAATGACCAGGAATAGTGGCAATTGTAATCCACCAACATCTGGAGAGTCACGAGTTCCCTATCCCTGCAATACTGTAATGGCAGCATTTCCCAATTTTAAAAGGAGACTATGCTCTTTCATTAAACCAGAGAGTGCCCATTTGCCCATAAAGCTATTTCAAATGTGGCTGGGTAGATAATTTATTGTAATTGGTCTTGGTAAACATAGAAACATTGAACTGATCCATTATGAATTATTATTTATGGATAGAGACATCTTTGTAACATATAACATAGTCGTCTGCTGATATCAGGGACTATTCAATATACAGGAAGAGTGAGCCAATTCATTTGTCCTAATAAAACAGAAGCTGCTATCAAGATGCTAACGTAGCCTGCTAAAAAAGGTTCTTAATTGCTTCTCTTTATTTGAAATATAAGAGAAATATTTCCTACCAGCCATAGATATAGTCCTGATTAAAAGGGTCCTTCCTTAATAGGGTTTCTGCATGTTGGAGTAAAAAATGGTTTACTGTAATGAAGAACACTAACTGAATTTTTTTAAAGCAACTTTGAATAGTCATGCTCCAGATGCTTTGGAGGGTTTTCATAATGCTTTTAACAGAAGAAAATGTGGTCTACAAATGTTATAACAGAGCTAAAAGTTCTATGTGGTATTGAGATATATGGCAACTGAAGGAACCACTGTATTGTTAATGAAGTCCATTAAGTAGTATCTTACAAACTTTTGATACAAGCAATATCCTAAAGTGAGTAGGCAATTCCACTGCAATTCCAGGGACACTGCTTGTTAAAGAAAGAAACTCAGTGTAAAACCTTTTGAAGTTCCCACCTGTATCATTTTTTATAGTCATTGTTGATATTTAGCATGATTTGTAAAATTCTGCTTCTTTGTTGTTCTAATAAGATCATACTCGGCAGGTATCTTGCTGCTGGGATTTTGTGGCAGTCATGTCCCAGTAGGGAGTTTGTAATACAGCCACAGTTGTAAGCATTTTCATCACATAAATTGTTATACTTTCAAGTAGCCAATTATTTTTAATGTGATCCCGGCTCATTTCAGTGAATCTTGCATGGTGAAGGAAATGAGAATGGTTGGGACTGGTCAATGTCTTAACAATAAAAGACTGAGTCAGATATAGATAGTAATAGACAGTGATTGTTCTTCATAAGATTAGTATTACTATAGATCAGCCTTTCCCAACCAGTGTGCCTCCAGATGTTGTTGGACCACAATTCCCATCTTTCCTGACCATTGGCAATGCTGGCTGAGGCTGATGGGAGTTGTGGTCCAACAACATCTGAAGGAACACTGGTTGGGAAAGGCTGCTCTAGATTCCCAGAAACTCATATTTTCCTCTGTCCACCTGAAGACACAAAGCAACAGAGCCATGTGGAGGCCAACTCCAACTGGTTTCATTCATGGGCCGATTCACTGCATTCACTGCATCCAGGTCCACTGTCATGTCCATGGCCAACTCATGGGTATCTGTCTGAGGATTTACTCCTACACAAAGCTCTTTCCTCTGCATTTTATCAAAGGTCAGATTTAACATAGCACACTTATCAAATATTGAGCTGGCGCAACATGCTAGCTAAGGGATTGAAGCTGTGATTCCATACATACTTACCTGAATTAAAGTGCCATTGAATTCAGCTTCTGCATAGACATGTATGGGATTGTGTTGTGAGTGATCTATAAATCAGGTTCAACTCTGTCCTGAATTCACTAGGTAGATTTGGGCAAGTCTCTCTCTCTCTCTCTCTCTCTCTCTCTCTCTCTCTCTCTCCCCCCTCCCCTCCCCTCCCCTCCCCTCCCCTCCCTCTCTCCCCATCCCCTCCCTCCCTCCCCCCCTCCCTCCCCCCCTCTCTCTCACACACACTTTTCATATGCCATTTTGAGATAATAATACTGATCTATCTGGCAAGATTTCTGCAAAGATTTCAAGAATATAATTATATGAAAGTGCCTTAGGCTCTAATGTGCTATATAAATGGATAATAATTATAAATTATCATTGTTGTTGCTGTATGGATTGGCAAAAACAGAATAGATTTCAATCCAATATCAAAACATGAAAGAGCTAAAAGAAGACATGAAAAATCTATGTTTCTACAGTAAAACTGCAGATGTGTAAGTATGAACGGGTACAATCCTGCAGATGCAAATAAGCTAGTCAAAGTTAAGGTTTGGTTATATTTCCTAGGAAATATACGTAGCTGGAACGGGAAGAAGACTAAAGTAATGACAAGAGAACATTTATGTAACTTTAAAGTTGACAATGAGGACATTGAACTTGTAAAGGATTATCAATATCATAACCAAAATGGAGACAATAGTCAGAAGGCTAGGACTGGGGAGGACAGCTGTGAGAGAACTAGAGAAGATCCTCAAATGCAAAGATGTATCACTGAACACTAAAGTCAGGATCATTCAGACCATGGCATTCCCGATCTCTATGTATGGATGTGAAAGTCTGGCAGTGAAAAAAGTGGATAAGAGAAAAAACTCATTTGAAATGTTGTGTTGGAGGAGAGTTTTGCAGATACCATGGACCGTGAAAAAGACTTGGGTGTTAGAACAAATGAAACCAGAATTATCATTAGAAGCTAAAATGATGAAACTGAGGTTATCATACTTTGGACACATCATGAGAAGACATGATTCACTAGAAAAGACAATAATGATGGGAAAAACAGAAGGGAGTAGAAAAAGAGGAAGACCGAACAAGAGATGGATTGATTCCATAAAGAAAGCCACATACGTGAACTTACAAGATCTGAACAGGGTGGTTTATAACAGATGCTCTTGGAGGTCACTGACTCATAGGGTCTCCATAAGTTGAAATCGACTTGAAGGCACATAACAACAAATAAACCCTACAATTAATAGCAGTTATAGGTGCTATTCATATTGGTTAATATACATACTCCAACAACTAAAGAAATCAGGAACTGAGTGAACTTTTCTTTTATTTATCACAGGAAAACAGAGAGAAAACAACTGATGTAGGAAGAACTATTTGTCATGAGTATGACAACCCAACATATTTGATATATTGCTACATATAACTGTAGGTGTGTGTGTGTGTGTAAAAGATTGTAAGGCTGTGAGTAAAGTTCTTTGTATTTTTAAAATATGCATTGTACTTAGTGAATTCAGGAGCAAAAATAATGCATACACACACACACACCCCATATCGTCAGTATTTTTGAAGATGGTTTCTTTTCTTTGATATAAAGAACAAATACAGGAAAAATCAGGCTGTTATCCCATACTCAGTTGCCTGGGCTTAAGCCCCATGCAAGTCAGCAGGACCTACTTCTGAGTAGACATGCATAGGATTGTGCTGTCAATTTCTTAAACTGTAACCATTTGCATTAAATGTAGGTTGACATATCTAAATCACAGTAGATAGAACCTTTGTATAAATAGCTAGTGTTGTGTGGGGAAAATATATATTTTTTCCCTTCAATCATTCTCCAACAATTAATGGGAAAATAAATTGTATTAGATAATGACCAAAGGTTGGAGAAAATGTTGGTGATGGGTGGGATGCAGGGTTTTTGTTGGGATTCTCTTACTTTTGAAGGAAACAAGAGGTGTTTATCAGTATCCTTTCTTTCATTCTGCAAATCATCTCCCCAGTCGTCTGGACCTTCCTGGGCACCCATGCTTCATGAAAACTCCTAGGATGGCTTTCCTATGAAGGCATGGATGCTGCCTACTGTGTAGGGGTGTAATTGTCTAGGGTGTCAGGGGTTCTTAGACCCCTTACTTTTTTGGAAGCAGGGTGCCAGCAGGGTCCCTATATCTACAGCATCCTACGAGTAAATTAGCTTGAAATGGGAGTGTGTTGGCCACTGAGAAGAGTCTTCTAATATACTTCCTTGTCTTTTCCTGTTGATTGGAGCTAATCAGAGTTAAAGGGGGTGAGTCAGCCACTGAGAAGACTCTTCTCAGTAGCTAACCCTGTCCTCTTTCATGCTTATTGGCTCCAAGAGCTGTCTGTTGTTAGAGAAGGCATTAGAAGGATCCCATTTTCAACCCCGCAGTAAAAATGGAGGGAGAGGTATGGCCACAACTAACATGAAGGGACCCTGCACTTCTGAATTTGCCACTGTACTACTGCTACTGTGTGCCTGACAGCTGTACTTTTTTTTTAGTGAAGTATTTTTACTTTTAAAGAATGACGTTCCTGTAAGGGGCGTAATTTGCCTTCACCCTATTTAAGGAAGATGCGGGAAGGTTCTTGAAAGTAAGGCAGGGCACCACGTGAGATCGATCATCCAATGGTAAGGGCGCAGGAGCAGCAGTTATAAAGCTGCTCCTTCCCCAAGCGCGTGCCTTTTTCGCCTTGCGGCATCTGCGACTTGTCCTCGCTTACCGTGGCTCCGTTGGCGTGTTGAGTGACCGTTCGCAGTACTCTCCCTTCTAAGACCGGGTTCCCACTCTCACCCTACCCACCCTGTTTTCGTTTTATTACCTTGAGTTGCTTTTCCAGATTCCCTTTCATCGGTTGGGTGGTGGGCGTCCGCCCACGCGCACAGCGGATCTTTGCCGGCGGCGTTTTATTTTTTTTTACTGTGTCCTTGCAGTCTTCGAAGCCTTTGCTTCTCCCCACCGCTCAGCTGGGCTTCGGGCGTCCGCTCACGTGCTCAGCTGCGGCTTGCCGGCTCATCTGCTGTTCATTTCCTTACTGTGCCCCATTTGCGGTTTAAAGCCGTTGCCTTTTTGTTGTGCATTTAAAGATTTCTTTTGAGGGTTGGAGTTAGTGGGTTCCCTGTTCCTTTATTAATTTTTGAAATTATTGTTGTTCATTGTTCTCTTTCATTTGGTATCGTTAATCAGCCGCTACTTAACCCCCCCCCCCCTATTTTTCCTTAGGTGTAATTTAAGTTGGTTATTTGATTCGGTTTTGTCTGTTTAAATCACCCCCCACACTAATATTTTCAACCTTCCCACCCCCCCTCCTTTATTGCATAATTATAGTTTGCTAGTGTTTCAGTGTTAGCTGTTTGTTATTTATTTCATTCATAGCTAGATTTTTACGTGGAATAAATTTAGTTTTTGCTTACTGTGCTTTAATTGTTAAGGTGTTATATTGATTATATAAGTAAAATACGGTTGGTTAATTTTAAATTTAATTGATTAGATATAACATCAACCCCCCCAACCCTTCCCATTTTCTTACCCCCCCTTTTTATATAAAAAAATAATAATAAATAAAAATAAAAATAAAATTAAAAATAATGATCTAAATATAGTTAGTGCTGGTTATAGTTCATAGTTGTTATATTCTGGGTGATTATTATTACTGGAGAATTTATAGTAGTTGCTTATTCAAATTGAGATTGATTCTGACTTCATTTGCTAACTGTTTATTGGTGTTTATATTTATCTGAACATGCCGCCCAAGAAGGTCCAGCAGAAAAAAGGGGTTCGGGTGGTGAAGCAAGCTGCCAAGTGCCCTCCATTGCAGCACATTTCATCTTCTGATGAAGAGGAGGATATGGGGACTATCCGTGCTTTGGTGGCCAGAGTTGAGGCGTTGGAAAAAGAACGCAGGCAGCCATTGGATGTAGAGGCGGGCTCTAGTTCGGCCCCTGCAGGTAAGAAATCTGCTCGTTTGGCGGCCAGAATCCCTAAATCTAGTATTCTTGCGGATTTGGTTTCCAGGATTGGAGTTTTAGAAGCTGCTGCACCCTTTGAGGAGCCGGTAGTTGCTGCGCCTCCAGCTGGTTTGCCTGCGGTTACAGCTTCCATTTCTTCTCCCGTGGGTCCAGTCTTACCTGCAGTTGGCTCCCTTCAAGCACAACTGCTGTCTCAGCCACCAGCGACCATGGCTATGCCTGCTGGAGCTTCGGGATTAGTGGCACCCCCAGTGGTTGCCTCTCCAGCTGCGTATGCGGGTGAGCAATTCGCACATTCACAAGCTCTGAACACACAGGTTCAGGATTCCAGTGCTCCTCTTCGGGACACTACAATGGCGGGTTCTCAGTTGTCTGGTGATACTACCCACCCGGTGGTATTTATGGGTGGTGTGTTGGTTCCACAGCAACCCCAGTTACCTTGGCCGATGGCTGCCGTGACTCCTTGGCAGCTGCCTGCGGCTTCCCATGCTCACCCTCCTGCTTATTTGCCTCTCCTTCAAGGAGTTTATCCACATGGTGATATCTCCCTCCCACTGGGTGACCATTTACTGTTAGCTACTAAAGAAAAAATTTGGCGTGGAGAGTATATTGACCTGTTCACTCTCCTGTTTCGTGAAAATGAGATAAAGCCCAAGGAAGGTCAGGATATAAGGGAGCGTGAGGCAGCCATGAAAAAGAAGGTGGATCGTGTTTGGCCTAACTGTTGAGCGCCTATACTATATATATGGGCGTTATGACTCAAGCTTACCCGTCTAGGGCTTTGTCCATGATTAAATATCAGGACATTGTTCATCGTGCCTTCCGTGAATTTTCTGGGACTGCTTGGTTGCTTTACGATGAAAATTTTAGGCAGAGGGCGGCGTTGGACCCCACCCTTCACTGGGATATTGAGCACGTGGGCCTATGGCTCCGCTCTATGACTCCCACCAGGCCCACTTCAGGTGATAGAGCTGATAGTGGACACATATTAGCACGCGCGCAGACTTCCGCCTCTGGCTCTGGCCAAGGCGGGCGGTGGGTTCAATCCCAGCATGTCTGCTGGACATTTAATAGCACGGGCCGTTGCCTTAGAAGGCCATGTAAGTTCAGACACGTCTGTGGTTCATGTGGAGGCAACCACCCCAGCTCATCCTGCCAGCGAGCGCGTACAGCTCGACAAGGTACAGGTGAACATCAACAGCCCAAACGATGCTCTGGCAATAGCGGCGGTACATCGCAAGGCCAGTAGCCCAATCAAGTTAATTCCTTTGGCTGGGTGGTTGAGGTTTTACCCCAATAGGCAAGCTGCTAGTTTTTTGCTTCATGGTTTTACGGATAGATTCCGTATTCCATTTGAGGGTCCTAGGATTGCTACTTCCTCAGCAAATCCGCCCTCTCTTAGCAGCATGGATTCGGTAGTGTTAGCGAAACTCAATAAGGAGATAATTGCGGACCGGATATCTGGTCCATTTTCTGTTCCTCCCTTAAAAAATTTGAGGATCTCTCCTATTGGTATTATTCCCAAGAAACAGCCTGGGGAATATCGTTTAATCCATAATTTGTCATTCCCAAAAGGCGCCTCTGTTAACGATGGGATTGCTCAGTTACATGCCTCAGTCAGATATACGTCCTTGGATGAGGCAGTGAGAGTAGTTTGCAAGGCCGGTAGGGGCGCTTTAATGGCTAAGTGTGACATAAAATCCGCTTTTCGCCTCCTACCAGTTCATCCTGAGGACGTGGACTTGTTGGGTTTTAAATTTCAAGGTCAGTTTTATGTAGATAGGGATATGCCAATGGGATGTTCTGTGTCGTGTGCTGCTTTTGAAGCATTCAGCACATTCCTGGAATGGGCATTGCGGAGGAAAGCCTCCTCTTCCTTCTCAGCTCATTATCTAGATGATTTTTTGTTTATTGGGCCAGCTGGGTCTTCACATTGCCTCTATCTGATGCAATCATTTGTAGATTTAACTAAAGAACTGGGGATACCTTTAGCTCCAGAAAAGTCGGAGGGTCCTACTACTTCTCTTATTTTTTTAGGGATCCAGTTAGATACTGTGTCTCAGTCTTCCAGTTTGCCACAAGAAAAGTTGCTTGCCCTTCGGCAACGGCTTCGCGAGGTTTTAGGACTAAAGAAGATTACATTGGCTCAGTTGCAGGAAATTGTGGGTCATTTAGTATTTGCATCAAAGGTTATTTCCCCTGGGCGAGCATTCCTTAGGCGTCTTTGTGACGCCATGAAGGGAGTTCGCTCTCGCTTCCATCTTGTCAGAATTACTTCCGGTATGAGATCTGATTTATATTTGTGGCTTGAGTTTCTGACAGAATTTAACGGCCTCTCTTTTTGGCGTGAGGAATTATTATTGGAAGCTGAATTACAGGTGCATTCTGATGCTGCTGGAGGCCATGGATTCGGAGTAATTTTTAGATCCCAGTGGTGCGCTGCAAGATGGCCTTCCAAGTGGCAGGCCTCCCGGATTACTTCTGATTTGACATTTTTGGATTTTTTTCCAATAGTGGTGGCGGTTTATATCTGGCCGTTGGTATTTCAAAATCACACAGTGCGTTTCTGGTGTGACAATTTAGCCACTGTCAGCATTATCAATGCTCAGACTTCCAAGTCTCCTCGCGTTATGCGCTTGGTGAGAGCCTTTGTCTTGCAATGCTTGCGTTTTAATATTTTATTCCTAGCCAGGCATATTCCAGGTTTACAGAATTGCATTGCTGATGCTCTTTCCCGCTTACAGATGGCGCGCTTTCGGGAGCTTGCACCTGGAGCGGCACTGGATCCAGTCCCAGTCCCACCGTTCCTGTGGAACCTTGGCAATTAGAAGTAGGGGCCGCTATTGCAGCCGCCCTTGCTCCCAGTACTCAAAAAGCATATGAGCGTTCTTTTGCGAAGTTGTAGTGGACAGCACGATGAAAATGTCGACCTAAAGATGAGGCTCGTGCTGTCACATTCTGTGTGACATATGGTTTACATAATTTGTTTCAATCATCTAGAGTTATAATTCAGCATTACATTTCCTCTCAGTTTGTGGAACAATGTATTCTGGATTTGGGAGGTTGAGCTGCAAGGGCTAAGTTGACCTGTGTTATTGTGTATGCATCTGTGTCTATTGTAGTGGAGAAGGAGCAGCATATGGTACACAGAACTCTGTCCTCCAACACATCCCTGCTGCTTTCTGCCCAGATCATGAACTGGTAATATTGAAAATCAGAGTAAAGCTAAAGGAGAACAAAGCAATCATAATGCCAATGGAGGGCTGTAGAAAGTGGAGTCCCTCAAGGATTGGTATTGGGACCTGTACTTTTCAACTTGTTCATTAATGACCTAGAATTAGGAGTGAGCAGTGAAGTGGCCAACTTTGCTGACGACACTAAATTGTTCAGGGTTGTTAAAAGAAAAAGGGATTGCGAAGAGCTCCAAAAAGACCTCTCCAAACTGTGTGATTGGGCAGAAAAATGGCAAATGCAATTCAATATAAACAAGTGTAAAATTATGCATATTGGAGCAAAAAATCTTAATTTCACATATACGCTCATGGGGTCTGAACTGGCGGTGACCGACCAGGAGAGAGACCTCGGGGTTGTAGTGGGCAACACAATGAAAATGTCGACCCAGTGTGCGGCAGCTGTGAAAAAGGCAAATTCCATGCTAGCGATAATTAGGAAAGGTATTGAAAATAAAACAGCCGATATCATAATGCCGTTGTATAAATCTATGGTGCGGCCGCATTTGGAATACTGTGTACAGTTCTGGTCGCCTCATCTCAAAAAGGATATTCTAGAGTTGGAAAAGGTTCAGAAGAGGGCAACCAGAATGATCAAGGGGATGGAGCGACTCCCTTACGAGGAAAGGTTGCAGCATTTGGGGCTTTTTAGTTTAGAGAAAAGGCGGGTCAGAGGAGACATGATAGAAGTGTATAAAATTATGCATGGCATTGAGAAAGTGGATAGAGAAAAGTTCTTCCCCCTGTCTCATAATACTAGAACTCGTGGACATTCAAAGAAGCTGAATGTTGGAAGATTCAGGACAGACAAAAGGAAGTACTTCTTTACTCAGCGCATAGTTAAACTATAGAATTTGCTCCCACAAGATGCAGTAATGGCCACCAGCTTGGATGGCTTTAAAAGAAGATTAGACAAATTCATGGAGGACAGGGCTATCAATGGCTACTAGCCGTGATGGCTGTGCTGTGCCACCCTAGTCAGAGGCAGCATGCTTCTGAAAACCAGTTGCCGGAAGCCTCAGGAGGGGAGAGTGTTGTTGCACTCGGGTCCTGCTTGCGGGCTTCCCCCAGGCACCTGGTTGGCCACTGTGAGAACAGGATGCTGGACTAGATGGGCCACTGGCCTGATCTAGCAGGCTCTTCTTATGTTATGTTCTTATGAAGTTCCAGCATTTTCGCACCATTTCTGAATTGCCTATGGCGTGGCCTATTCCTGTTTCGCATTTATTGCAATTTATGATATTTTTAAAAGGGCATAATAATTCTGTTTCTACTATCGCTGGGCACCTTTCAGCGCTGGCCTTTATCTCTAAGGCGCGGGGACTGCCGGATCATTCTGTAGATTTTAGGGTCAGAAAGGTCCTTGAGGGTTGGTCGCGTTCCGCTCCCAGGCCCGCTGACCGGAGGAGGCCAATCACGCCCGATGTCCTCCTCCAGATCCTGGCATTGTTTCATTGTTTATGCTCATCTCAGTATGAGTCGCACCTGTTCGCCGCAGTAACTCTGACGATGTTCTATGGTGCTTTTCGCCCTAGTGAAGTATTGGTCCCCTCTAAGCGCGATGTAGCCTATAGAGCCTTATGCTTTTGCGATTGCACGCTAGGTGCCGATATTGTGAGGTTTTCCCTACAAGTCTCTAAGACTGATCAAAAGGGCTGTGGCAGTATTGTGTCTTTGAGCACTTGCCAGGTCCCTGAATTATGCCCTGTCTCTGCAATGCGGCAATTCTTATCTATTCGGCCAGCAGGCCAGCGTTATCTGTTCATACATGCAGATGGTACAGCCCTGACTCAATTTCAATTTTGGGCTGTTGTTCGGCGGGCCTTGTTGGCCAGTGGTTGCGATGTGGGAGTCTATGGGCTGCATTCATTTCGGATTGGTGCGGCTACGGCCGCGGCCCTCGGGGGCTTGAGCGTTAGCGATATCCAAGCGATTGGCAGGTGGCGCTCCGATGCATTTAAGTCTTATGTCAAGTTTTAATTATAATGCATTGTGTTTTTGTTTCCGTTAGGTGTATTGAGCCTCCCAGTTCCAGTGCGGATCGTCTTGTGTGGCCACTCAATCTTGTTTTGGGCGCACCGGCGTGCCTCTTCGTCGATACCTGGAACACAGCTGCAGCTTTCGGCCGTAGCTATAATTCGATGGGAAGCCCGTAGGGGCATGCTATGGGATGCGATGTTGCCTTCAGTTTGCCGGATTATGTCTTTGGCGGATCGGCCTCATGTCTTGTTGATTAATTTGGGGGAAAATGACTTGGTGCAGCGTCCAGGGATGGACCTGCTTCTCAAGATCATTCGTGATCTCACGTGGCTTAGTCGTTCATTTCCCAACCTCTTACTGGTGTGGTTGGATATGCTAGTTAGGAGAGTGTGGAGGGGCGCGTTTCATCCTAACAGGATAAACAGATCCAGGAAATGGGTGAATAGGAAAGTCAGGACGCTGGTCTTATCTCTTGGAGGGGCATACATTCCTCATGATAGGATCAGGTTCCATACCCCACAATTGTTTCGTGATGATGGGGTTCATCTTTCAGAGCAGGGGTGTGATTTCTTTTTAGAGGATTTGATGTTGGGATTAAGGGGTTTGTTAATTTCTTTGGGTTGAGTGGACCAAGCTTTAGCTGATCCCCTCTTGTGGCATAGAATTCGGGCAGGTGAGGTATTCTGGGGTTAAATTGAGGTGATTAAGGCAGTCTGGAAAAGGGACACACCCTAAGGAACCATCAGGGCTTCAGGTCTGGTGGGGATCTGGGTAGTGTCCTTGTGGGACCGGCTTGCGCATCATGGTGAATGCCTATACGGCGGGGCCATGGTGTGGAGGTTGGAACCACATAACTGGCTCTAAGAGCAAGGAGGGAGGAATTCACCCATGTCCTTGACTCTGGAGTTACAGATTGAGGAGAATTGTTGCCTTTAGATGGCGAGGGTGTAATCCCTCATAGTTAGGCTTAGCCTCACCTGCCTGAAGTATTTTGAGATGAATAATTGGCTGTATTCCATTTGATTTAGTATGTTATATTTAATAAATATAACATTATTCCAGTTTTGTGTCACGAGTCTTCCTTGGTGTGGGGGCAAATCAGTGCAGAAAGACATGTTTAAAAAGTAAAAGGAAGGACTTTCCTTAAAAACAAAATCAGTGTGTGTACCAATCTCAGGTGTTCATTAGTCATTCTCCTTATTTCAAATATTCAGTTAAAACCCAGAAAAAAAAACATTGTGAGGTAACTCCTCCCATGAGGCTTTTTCAGATCAGGAAGTATAGGCAGCTGGGGAGTCTGCAAAGTGCTAACAAATGTCAGTGGGCAGAAACAACCACAGCAGCCATGGCTACCTCATAATAATAAAGTAAGCTTAATCTTCTATCCATCAAAATTATAAAGAAATTCTTGAGTCCTTCACAGGTGAAGAAAACCTCTGAAAATTTTGAGGCCATTTTTTGTCCCAGCACTATTTGTTTTGAGCTGTGGAAATCCCCCTGCCATAGGAGAATTATGGATCACTTTTAACAGGTGTGGGGAACTTGTAGCCCTCCAGATGTTGCTGGACTACAATTGTCATCACCCTGACCATCAACCATGCTAGCTGCAGCAGATGGGAATTGGAGTTCAACAAAATCTGTGGGGTTGCAGGTTCCCTACCCCCGAGTAACAGAATTGCCATATTTTCCTCCCCCACAAAAAAACCCTCACAGGACTCCAATGTTTTTAACAAATAAATGACAGGTAGATATTCAACAAATGAAACTAAGAAAAAAATGACTTGCAGAGTGATCTCAAGAAAAAGAAAATCACTTGTAGAGTTTCTGCTTCCCATGCAGCTGTTAATACTACATGAATACTGTAAGAGTGAGGGAGAAGTCACCCTAAATGTCTTTATAGTGCAGCCCACATCAAAATACAGCTATTGTCTAGTAGTTGTTGGTTTTTTTAAAAAAAAAACCTGTAGATGAATTCCTTATTATAGGAATATGCCACAGTTCTCATTTAGGGTCACAAATCAAATGAGAACCTTTGAGTAAAGTTAAGTATCAAACTGAACAAACAGTTCACTTAATAAAATAGAACAATTTGCTGAAATCAAACACCAAACAGTAGCCCTTTAGCTCAAAAGACCTCCAGTCACTGCTTCTCAGCCTCAGAGGAATGCAATGGTAAACCCCCTCTGAATACCGCTTACCATGAAAACCCTATTCATAGGGTTGCCATAAGTCGCGATCGACTTGAAGGCAGTCCATTTCCATTTTTTTTACCATCAAAGAAGAGCAGATTTCCAAAGAAGGAGGATCATGGGTGGTGTGAGTTTAAATCAGCTCCGCTGCCATGCCTCCTCCATAACCATGGATGGCACGCAAGTGCCGGCCATGGCCATGTCAGCCACCTTCATCAAATGGTAGCCTTCCCTACAGATGACAGGGATTGAAGCTGGGACCATCAGTCCATCCAGCTCAGCAGTGTCCACACTGACTTGCAGCAACTCTCCAGGATTTCAAGCAAGAGTGTTTCCCAGCCCAGTGATGTTGCATGCAAAGCAGATGTTCTACTGTTGAGCTATAGCCCTTCTGTGGACCTCAGGGTTCCAGTAGACAACAAAGTAGACCACATAATCTTTAAGTCTGCACCTGCCTAGAGTAAAGCAAATATATTTTAAAAACCAGCTCCCAACATTCCATCATACCCTGTAGGGACCAAGAAGCAGAACCCAGGATGATGCCATGTTTGATCCTCAAGCTACAGCGACCATGGACAAGACACAATCATTTCCAAGTACAACCTTTTTGTGCATCTGGCAGAAATTAAAAGTTGCCATTCATTCACACTGTGAGATCAGAAGGCTGGACTAGAAGGACCACTGGGTTGATCCAGCAAGCTCTTTTTATGTTCTTATGATGTCATGGCATTTTCAGAATGTGCAGGCACCTCGGAAGACTGCAGAATGCAGATCATGGGAGAGATTATTTGTAGAGAGGAAGGACCCTCAAAGAAATGTTCATTCTCAGGTAAGGTAAACACATCAAAAGCACCCCATCCATGAGGGTTTCACTGACATTTTATCTTCCCTTTGCTAATCTTCAAATGCAATTTCTTTTTTCAATGATTGGCAGAGAATATTAACAAAATGCAGAAGACATTTTCGGCACAACACAGTATGAATTGAAACTGTTTTTCTTGTATCTCTGTTGCTTTATCATAGATGGGTTTCAAAGATGCAGGAGACATTTTCAGCACAACACTGTCTGAATTGCAACTGTTTTCTTGTGTCTCCTTGCTTTTTCATGGATGGGTTTAAAATATGGCAGGCTGGACTCAATTGGGAAGATTGGAGCTCAGCTGTTGTCTTCTCATCTTCCTTGGTTCTTCCTTTCTAGCTAGTTGGCTGGATAAGTGATGATTCCTGAGAACCCAAGTGCAGTGCTCTGGGTCCACAAGTTTAAAATCAAGCCTATACATTTTGGGCATGTGAAAAGGCACATGAGAACAATAAATGTATCAGTAGAGCCCATCCAACTAATGACAGGACTTCTCTTTGCATTCCTGCTTGCCAAAGTGATTACACAATTTTTGTAAATAAATTGTTTTTATCCCATCTGAGTAGATGGTGAGCTTTAGAGCTCATTTCCATTTTAATTAATTAATTAATTAAAATAATTTACATGCAGGCAAAGCTTATTAAGTAGATCCACACAATACATTTAAAGCTCATTAGTTCCCCTAAAGAATACTGGAAAGTGTAGTTTCCATCTCACAGTTATTGTTCCCACCACCATTAACAAACTACAGTTCCCATGTTTCTGTGGTGGGATTCATGTGCTTCAAATGTGTTGAATGTCCTTTAAATAAATTGTGTGGATCTGCCCTAGGTATGATGTACATTCATTAGTGAATTGAAAAGAACATTTTTAAAAGATACTTTTTAAAAACAAGGGAAGGGTTGTAGCTCAGTGGCAGGGCATATGCTTTGCATGCAAAGCTCCAAAATTCAATTTCTGGAAAAGACTATTGCCTGGAATCCTGGAGAGCCAATGCTAGTCCATGTCATCAGTACTGAGATAGATAGTACCAAATGGCCTGAGTATAAGGCAGATTCCTTTGTTCCTAAAAATGGAAAGAGACCCAAGGGTCACAGTGACTCCAAAACTTATTTATGTATTTTATTTACAACATTTATATACCACTTTATTGAAAAAAAAGCTCAGAGCTGTTTGCAGAAGGAATTAAAACAATAAAAGTATTGCCAAAGACAGTTAGACAGGTATTTAAAAACATTCAAAATAATAAAACCAATAATGAGTTAAAAAAACAATTTTGTTTTTGTTGTTGTTCCCAAGCTGCTGTCTGTGGAGGTACACCAAACCATGTGTGTTTTCTCTCTGTCAGCTATTATTAACTGGAATTGGATTAGCTGTCAAAGTGAGTTTATAGCAGCCCACAGGGTAGACAGAAAAGGGTAGAGAATCTTCTTGCTCTTACTCATTTCTCAAATCTCTTTCTGAAGTGAAGGGTCAAATCTGTAAAAAAAATTTGGAGCAACCATGTTAAAAGTTAGGGGCAAGGCATTCCAGGCAGGGTATTGCCAACCCTGCTTGTATATGGATATATTTGCAAAGGATCCCTAGTCAAGCTATACCAAACCATATCAACTCAGAAGTACGTCCTATTGAGTTCTGTAGGGCTTAGTAAGTGTGTTTAGAATTGCAGCCTTCAAGGGCATCCATCTTTATTCGTGAGTGCTCCTATCTAACATCTCCACAACACTAGGCTCCATTTTCCTACAATGACCTTCTGGTGGGTGGGCTGGCCTGAGGGCACTTCACCCCTTCTTGCCTGGGCTCCATCTTTTAGCTAAGATTTCTATCTTAATTTCCAATCAGAGAAATGTTTTTGTTTGAATTGTATGCTCCAAGTAACTGTGGTTGATGCTTAATGTATCATGCTTAATGACATCACTAGGGCTCGCCCCTGTGACATCACTGTCAGCCCTGTGATATCACTATGACCTGCCCCCATGACATCACTAGGGCCCGCCCCTGAAGTCTCAAGATTTGGGATGGTTCTGACCTGGCAACCCTAGGGTGAGTGGTTCTTGGATCTGAGAGACAAGCCAGTTGTGTGCCCTGAATGGGGTTGCACTCCTTCTGAAGGAGCAGATATGTAATTTCAGGGTACTTGTTGAACTATCATTGCCACTTTAGGAACAGGCATCCTCAGCCTTTTATCAGCTTTGCTTGGTATGTCAGCCACGGCCATTCTTGGCTAGGGATAGTCTGACCACTGTAGTACATATATCTCTCTTTCTCTCTGATAAAGGCAACAATCTCTTTCTGTGAGATCCCCAGTGAGGCCTGAAGTTGTGCTTTTTAGCCCAGTAGGGGGAAGCAGCTAAGCAGAGACTTGTCCTTTACCATGATAAGGCTGTGTGAGAATTTAAATGGATCCACTGTCAAGTGCCTTGAAGTACCTTTATGGTGAATGAGGGAGGGAACTCAAGACTTGCCCTAAAGAGCTGTGGAACACTGGGGTGGGAAAAAGATCCCCTCTGAGACCCATCTAAAGTATTGGGGCCTGGGCGGTGCAGGTATGGGTGACAGGAAGGCTTCCCTCAACCAAGAGCAGGGCACTGGCAGAAATAGCAGGTATACAATGTGTGCTCAGGCTGGCTCATCCACAGGATACAGGTTAGGAGGAGGTGGCTAGGCCATCTCTGCTTCAGCCTTATGCTGACACAGCTTCCAATCTTTCTCACATTTACCCTTAAATCAGGGGTGGGGAACCACAGGCCCATGGTCTGCATGTGCTCCCCCTACCCCATGACCTCTTTGTCTGGCTCTCGGAACTATTCTCAGGCTACAGTCCCTCTCCCCAAGCCACATCCCTCACTGGTTCAGCTTCACACTGCTAATTCCAGCCTGGCTGGAATGTGTCCTTGAACTCTGATTATGCCTCTTACTGGTCTGGATGAAGGATAGCGGCGTGTATGAAGAAATCCACCACTGGACCTGAGAAGGTTGCCTAGAACAGAATGCAGCCCTTGGACTGAAAGAAACTCCCCATCCATGTATTAAAAGTTTAATAAAATTGTGTCCCTTTATTATTAGGAAATATTCACCAAAGTTCCCTTTAGTTGAAACATCACATGGCCTGCCTCCTCTTTTCTGGCAATATTCTGGCAAATCTCTGTGATGTTGCTGTTTTTCCCTACTGAAATCTATGGTTTTAATTTGTATTTGATCTTTTGAAAGGTGATCTATTATCCAATTAATGCAAGAATAAGGTTAAAGTTGTAAGGGTTGAAAAGCACACCTCTCTTATTCTATTTTGTAAGTAGCATTTTATTGTTCATCTGTTTTATTTTATGCCCATCTAAGATAATAGTCCCTTTAGAAATGGTGTATTAAAAGAAGCACAGAACACTATTTTCGCTCATTTTTAATTGGTGCTCTGGCAAGCTAATTATGGCAGCAACAAACTGTCTTTCACAAATCTTTGAGTGGACTATTTCCTCTTTGTGAGCCATGTTGAGACATAAGAACATAAGAACATAAGAAGAGCCTGCTGGATCAGGCCAGTGGCCCATCTAGTCCAGCATCCTGTTCTCACAGTGGCCAACCAGGTGCCTGGGGGAAGCCCGCAAGCAGGACCCGAGTGCAAGAACACTCTCCCCTCCTGAGGCTTCCGGCAACTGGTTTTCAGAAGCATGCTGCCTTTGAGACACAACAAAAAGCTATGCCTCACTTGCATAAGTATACTTAGAAAAATTAATCTTAATGTTCTTGTCTTCATCCTTCATATATATTTTATATCATTGTTTATTCAGACTGAAGTACTATCTGGGGACAATGAATTGCAAACTGATACAACCAGCTCTTGTAATGGTGGAGCAGCAAAACTGCTGTGTGTTGTCTGTCAATGGAGTATTTTCAATGTCAGTAATCATTAAGTAGTACGGACCAACCACAGCTTCTCCCAGTGTCGTTCTGTCCGAGCTCAGAATATACACAGTGCATTTTCACTTGAACCTTTGAAGATTTTGACAGGGGATGGGTTTAGACTCTCTTTAAATCACAGCCTTGCTTTCTTTTTCTTTTTAGGCTATCTGTGTTTTGTATTTTTTCCCCTCTAAACTATGCCAAGAAAAAGATTACCCCCCCTTTTTTTCAATTAGCCTTTCCAGCATACAAGGCTGTTGTAACATCTGGTGCTATTCATTCGAAGTGGAGGTTAAGGCAGGTTAAGAGAGAGAATTTGAAAATGTGAATGATGTTGATAGCTCTGAAGAGTGACGGATATCAGCCTCAAGGCTATCTTGCCTTGAGAGGCTCCTTATTGAAAAACTGGCTTCCTTAACACCCCCCTTTACTTATCAGCAGTTATTAGGACATCAATATACTGTTTTCTGCTCTGCATATATAAGAGTATGTAGCCAGACCAGTTAATAGAGGCCCTTGTGAACTGCTACTGATTGAACGTATCTAGTGAATATTCCTTGCAACCTGAACTAAGTTCAAGCTGTTTCCTTTTTTTTTTATGTAAAACATGAATTTATTTGGCAAGACACTGGGCTTCGCTGTCTCCTGTTAAGACAATTGCAATGTGTTGTATGTGGGACTAACTTTAAAAATAGTCTGGAAATAGTTGATCCAAAACAAGGTCATAAGATTATTAACTGGTACTGGGTGATTTGATCATATTAATGCTTCTGCTTTGTCATCTGCAGTGTCTTCCACTCTGTTTCTGGGCCCACTTGAAGTGTTGATTTAAACTTTAAAGCCCTAAATTGCTTGGACCAGGTTACCTGGAAGACCACCTTCTCTAACATCTACCTAAAGGTAAAGGTGTCCCTGCACTTGTAGTGCGAGTTGTTTCCAACTCTTAGGGTGACGTCTTGCGACGTTTAATAGGCAGACCGTATATATGGGGTGGGATTGCCAGTTCCTTCCCCGGCCTTTCTTTATCCCCCAGCATATGCCGGGTACTCATTTTACCGACCACGGATGGATGGAAGGCTGAGTGGACCTCGACCCCTTTTACCAGAGATTCTATTTCCTCCTTCTGTTGGAATCGAACTCCAGCCATGAGCAGAGCTTTGGCTGCGTTACCGCTGCTTACCACTCTGCGCCATCTACCTACCCAGACCTTAATATCATCTTCAGAAGCCCTGCTCCAGATGCATCTACCAAATGTAGTAAGATGGGTAACCCCAAAGGGGAGGGCCTTTTTGGTAGTGGCACCCCAGTTATTGAATAACCTTTCCAGGGAGGCTTACCTGCAGTCATCTTTGTGACTGTAATGGCTGTGCAGGGTTCCAGGCAGTGAACATTCATAGTCTCACCTGTAGATGCCAGGGACTGAACCTAGAACCTTCTGCATGCAAAGCAGTTGCTCTACCACTGAACTATGGCCTGTTCCATAATCATTCCCCTAATTATTTAGTTTTGATCTTATGTTTTTATTGTAAGGTACCCCGAGAACTTTGTGTTATGAAACAAAAACAATGGGTTCAAACTGGGTTTAGGCCTAATCATGGGACTGAATCGATGTTGGTTGCCCTGGTGGATGACCTTTACCAGAACAAAGACATGGGGAGTGTGATCCTGTAATTTGTACATGATCTTTCAGCAGCTTTTAATATTATCGACCATGGTATCCTTCTGAGCCAACTTGGTGAGATGGGTATCCAGAGGCACTGTGTTACAGTAGCTCTTATCCTATCCCCGGGTTCAGTTTCAGAAAATAGCACTGGGTGATTGTCTTTTGCCCCGACAATTGTGCTATGGGGTGCCACAGGGTACCATATTGCCCCCAATGCTGTTTAACATCTATACAAAGATGTTGGGAGAAGTCATTAGATTTGGGCTGAGGTGTCAGCAATATGCTGATAATACCCAGCTCTGTTTCTCAGTAACATCTGGATCAGAAGAGGCCCTGGACCAGTGCCTGGATTCAGAGATGGGCTGAATGAAGGCCAGGAAACTCTCTGAATCCAAGCAAGATGGAGGTGCTGTGGTCCGCTTCCTGTGTTGTGTATTTTTAGTGTTTTAACAATTGTTGTTTGTTACCCTGGGCTCCCTTTGGGAGGAAGTGTGGGATATAAATTTAATCAATCAATCAAACAAACAAACTGCATGATGTAGCTTAAGGGGGGACTGTATTTCGTTGTCTGAGCACATGCTTTGCAAGCAGAAAGGCCTATCTTTAATCTTTGACATCTCCAATTAGCATGTTAGGAATGCCACGTATGGGAAGACTTCAGGCTTTTGGAATCTATTTTGTTTTTTTACCAGAATCCTAATGTCCACAAGCCAGAGTCAGGTACAAAATAGTGACTTAGGCAGGTCAGAAATACAGTAAAAACTAAGGAACAGAGTGCTTCTGATTATATGCACATCTCAGGAATTTGTGATGAGTACCAGAAGCAAAGGCACAAGTTCTTTCACACCAAAATGCACTCTAACATAACATTATTTTTTAGTGCTTGCTATGGGCCTTGGATAGGGTTTCCAGGTCCATGGCCTGAGACTGATCCTGTATCTTTAGGAGAAGAGAAAGTCAGCCAAGCGCAGGTGTTCTTGCAACACTGTAATGGGAAAAACCACAAGGTGGAATTCTCCCTTCCCCCTGCACAACTTTTAAAGATACAGAAGACCTCTTGGAGGCCGGGCCCGGCTTTTTGTGCACCTTATGTGGCTGGAGAACTGCATTGCAAAATTCAGAGAAGTGTGACTTTTGAAAGATGGCTGTGTTTCAGAAACTGCGAATAAGATTGCTTCATCTACAAATGAGAACTGAATTGCATTTCTTCCCTGATCTCTACTGAGGGATCACTGTGGACCCAGAACTTGCATATTTGTCACATTTGCATTCCACCTCCCAAGGAGCTCAGGGTCTCACACAAAGGATTCTCTCATTCAGCTTTGCTACAGTCCTGTAAGGTAAGTTAGGCTGCAGGAGCGTAACTGGCCTTGTGAAATTCATGGGAGGCCGAGCCTGGCAACCAAGAGGTCTTCTGCACCTTTAAAAGTTGTGCAGGGGGAAGGGAGAATTCCACCTTGTGGTTTTTCCCATTACAGAGTTGCAAGAACACCTGCACTTGGCTGACTTTCTCTTCTCCTAGAGATACAGGATTAGTCTCAGGCCAAGAACCTGGCAACCCTACTTGGGAACCTTGCTGATCTAATGCAAATCACTCAGATCTAACAGTTGATCACACACACACACACCTGCTCTAAGCCTTGATAGGTGGGGTTTATTCCAAAAAGAAAGTGCTGTTGCCTGCTTGATCCTTGTGACAACCAGGAAGTTTGAATACATACTTAACTACTGGGACGTTGTGTGAATAAGGCCTCAGCCATGGAATGTGAATTGACTCTGATTAGAAATAGCTGATATAGTGCACACTGAAGAGTTTGATGTTAGTCAAAATGCTTCCTGGGATTCAAATGCTGAGGGGCTTTCATTTTATTTCAAAGGAAACAAGATAGAGGTTCATAAACAGAAGCCAGCTGTTCTTCCGACAGTCTGTGGGGCCCTGACATTTGCCATAATCCAGTAACTCACTGTACCTGCTTCATCCACAGATACAACATTTGATGAAATTGCAGGGTTACTGAAGGCCACCAAATGTGCTGTTCCACTGACAGTTTCCAAAAATCACATTTATATTGATGTGCTTTATTATTGCCTACAACACAGCCTTTATTTATCAATGGGGACCAAGTTGTGGAATTCTAGATATGTGCTTCCTCATTTCAGACAGCTGATAAATGAGGTACTCTTTGGCTCGAAATATTACATGTGAATTGGCTCTTAGTATTCACTTAAAACTCCAAACTTACATGGAAGCTGAAGTCACACTTTTATTTTGCCCTGGCAGAGGTCTTTTAGGGATGTTTCAGTGGCCCTTCAATGATCAATGGCTTCAACAGCACTTCACCAGTGTAAACCTTTTTGTATGCTAAGTGTAATGACTCGGCACCTCATTTTATTGTTTGTGAGAGGAGATCCTGGAGGCACTGCACATTTCGCCAGATCAAATAACAAATGAGGATAGAACTACTTATCATCTCTTCTGATAATTATCTGAGTCTTGACTGTAAAATTGCAACACAGGTGCTCATGCCCACCAGACCAGATTGAATACTCAACATGAAGAGGACTGAAGCGTTTATTAAGGAGATGGGAATTATGCTTGGCTAAGTGATAGTAAGGCTATTTATTCAAGAAATGAAAATGAAAATGTGATTGCTGAGCATACTTAACAAATGAAAAATGTCCAAAGGGATGTGAACTTCAGACCACAATGCTATGTACCATTAAAAAAAAAACTCTTTTAGGATTTTTGAGACCACTATTTAAATTCAGAATTCCATCTCACAAGGTAGTCATTTAATAGAATAAAGTGTTTCTGTAAGAATAATACCAATTTGAACTAAATAATAAACGCATTATTGCATATTTAGAAGAACATAATGAAGCAGAAAGGTAATAGCTGAATACATGTAAATACAGTTTGACAGATAAATAGACTTAAAATACAAGGATTGATCTTACACTTTCTAATTGTTCCAAAGATTTGTTGTTCCAATACAATTCATGACGAAACCTAAGCTTTCTTTTTCTTAATGTAACAGTTTATCTGTTTTTTTCTTGTGACAGTTAAACACAAAGGGAAGAGTGGTGGAATTGTGTAATTTATATTCATGTATACATGAAAGTGGCAGTGCTCTTCCTGAACAATCATTTGTGTATTCTGGGATACTCCTTGATCCAGAACAGTAAATGGAAGCACAAGTGACTGTAGTGGCTTGGAATCTGTCTTTCTCCAGTACTATCTCACTAGCTACAGCCATTCCTGGACAAAGATAACCTGGCCATAGTGGAATGGTAATGTCCTGTTTGGATTATTGTAATGTGTTCTATGTAGAACTGTCCTTAAATATGATATTGAAATTATAATTTTACAGAATGAGGGTGACATTATATTGTCTGGTACAACTAGCTGGATCATGTTACACCAATCCTGAAAGAACTTCGTAAGTTATCAGTACAGTTCCAGGTAGAATTTAAGGTACTGCTGCTGATCTATAAAACCCTAAACAACTTGGGCCCTATGTATGTGATGGAGAGTCTCTCCTTGTATCAGCCTGCCCAGCCTCATAGATTGGAGCAAAAATCCTTCTTGTGACTGCCATTAGGGATGATATATCAGGCTGTTAGTGCTAGTTTCTGCTATTTGGAGTTGTGTTAGCTGTAAGGTTTATCTCTAGGGTTGATCATCTAAACTATCTTATATAGTCATTCTGAATTGTTTCTGCTGACTTTTGATTTCTGATATGAAGTAGCTAGGGCTGCTTTCAGACATGGAGCGTATTGTGTTAGTTTAACGGATTAAAATGGTAGCTCTTCTGTCCTAATTTCTAAAATTCCTTTCACACTGCAGTACTTGTTGCATTAAGGAACAGTACATTTTTCTGCTGATATACCAGCATTTCCTGCAATTGTCTTTTACACAGCTGTAATGAATGTCTTGTTTTTGACCCTCACCCATTATACACATGCACACTGTAGTTCTCCATGGTGTAGGAGGTCTAAGATCTCATCCTGTCACCATGCAACCCCTCTCCCTTTAGCATTGGACGTATATTTTTTTTAGTTGCATGGGTGGGGAAAATGCCGTTCTTACCCATGCCTATGCTGGAATAAAAATGTAAATGTACTGCCTTCAAGTCGATTCTGAGTTATGGCGACCCTACGAATAGGGTTTTCATGAGGCTGAGAGGCAGTGACTGGCCCAACGTCACCCAGTGCACTTCATGGCTGTGTGGGGATTTGAAACCTGGTCTCCCAGGTCTAAAGTGTGTGTCTAAAGGGCAGGAACTCACTGCATGCTGGGATGCCTGTCACGTGAGTGGCTGCATCTAGCAAAAAACTCCTGCGATTTTCTAAGTTCCCAAGCATGCAAATGGATTGTTTCTGGTATTATTTATCACAAAAAATAGTGCTTGCACTACATTCCACTAGAATTCCAGAACTAGCTTTTATGTCATGTGAAAGATCAAATATAATGTGCAAATTACCAGGTAAGAAATTGTCAGAATTACAGAATAAAGTACAGTGTGAAAGCAGCCTAAGTCTGAATTCATAGCTTTAATTTTGCCACTCTGTTGGAGACTGTCAATACTATTAACTGTCAGAGTTGGTCATGATATATTAGTGGATATCTGGAAGGTTTCTACAACTGAGATAGCACTTCAAGCATATGAGATCAACCTTCCACAACCTGGTGCCCTCTCGATGTTTTGGCTACAACACCCATAAGCCTCAGCCAGCATGGCCAATGGTCAGGATAATGCAAGTTGTAGAACAAAACAGTTGAAGGGTACCAGGTTAGTAAAGACTGTATTAGAAGATGACAGTACTTGACTGACAATTACCATTCCATTTTCCTTCCACATTTTGCCTATGTGCATTTCTTCTTCTTGCCTTCCAGAGCCAGCCCTGGACATTTTGCTTCCCTGCCCCTCATTCCAAAGCAGAAGTCAACTAGACTGAGAGATGAATCTTAGTTTGACAATGGAAAGAGGACAATGTTGTCTCTCACAACTGAAGGCAGCAGGCTAACTTAGGAGACACATGATAGACTACATCACACATGTGGCTCTGTCCTCTGGTGTCTTTCCACCACTCCCTGCCCCTAGCATATGCTGTCTGAAATAACTACCTAACTCTGCCTAAAGATGAGGCTCGAACTGTCACATTCTGTGTGACATATGGTTTACATAATTTGTTTCAATCATCTAGAGTTATAATTCAGCATTACATTTCCTCTCAGTTTGTGGAACAATGTATTCTGGATTTGGGAGGTTGAGCTGCAAGGGCTAAGTTGACCTGTGTTATTGTGTATGCATCTGTGTCTATTGTAGTGGAGAAGGAGCAGCATATGGTACACAGAACTCTGTCCTCCAACACATCCCTGCTGCTTTCTGCCCAGATCATGAACTGGTAATATTGAAAATCAGAGTAAAGCTAAAGGAGAACAAAGCAATCATAATGCCAATGGAGGGCTGTAGAAAGTGGAGTCCCTCAAGGATTGGTATTGGGACCTGTACTTTTCAACTTGTTCATTAATGACCTAGAATTAGGAGTGAGCAGTGAAGTGGCCAACTTTGCTGACGACACTAAATTGTTCAGGGTTGTTAAAAGAAAAAGGGATTGCGAAGAGCTCCAAAAAGACCTCTCCAAACTGTGTGATTGGGCAGAAAAATGGCAAATGCAATTCAATATAAACAAGTGTAAAATTATGCATATTGGAGCAAAAAATCTTAATTTCACATATACGCTCATGGGGTCTGAACTGGCGGTGACCGACCAGGAGAGAGACCTCGGGGTTGTAGTGGGCAACACAATGAAAATGTCGACCCAGTGTGCGGCAGCTGTGAAAAAGGCAAATTCCATGCTAGCGATAATTAGGAAAGGTATTGAAAATAAAACAGCCGATATCATAATGCCGTTGTATAAATCTATGGTGCGGCCGCATTTGGAATACTGTGTACAGTTCTGGTCGCCTCATCTCAAAAAGGATATTCTAGAGTTGGAAAAGGTTCAGAAGAGGGCAACCAGAATGATCAAGGGGATGGAGCGACTCCCTTACGAGGAAAGGTTGCAGCATTTGGGGCTTTTTAGTTTAGAGAAAAGGCGGGTCAGAGGAGACATGATAGAAGTGTATAAAATTATGCATGGCATTGAGAAAGTGGATAGAGAAAAGTTCTTCTCCCTCTCTCATAATACTAGAACTCGTGGACATTCAAAGAAGCTGAATGTTGGAAGATTCAGGACAGACAAAAGGAAGTACTTCTTTACTCAGCGCATAGTTAAACTATGGAATTTGCTCCCACAAGATGCAGTAATGGCCACCAGCTTGGATGGCTTTAAAAGAAGATTAGACAAATTCATGGAGGACAGGGCTATCAATGGCTACTAGCCATGATGGCTGTGCTCTGCCACCCTAGTCAGAGGCAGCATGCTTCTGAAAACCAGTTGCCGGAAGCCTCAGGAGGGGAGAGTGTTCTTGCACTCGGGTCCTGCTTGCGGGCTTCCCCCAGGCACCTGGTTGGCCACTGTGAGAACAGGATGCTGGACTAGATGGGCCACTGGCCTGATCCAGCAGGCTCTTCTTATGTTCTAAACTACAATTTAAATAACATCCCAGAAGAACAAAAAGATCAAATAAGGAACAGATTTGAAGCTTTAAACTTAGTTGATAGAGAACCAGAAGAACTATGGATTGAAGTCGGAGGCATTATCAAGGAAGAAGTGACTATCTGAACTATATCAACTGTTTTAATATTGTTGCTTCCTCCCTGCTAAAACAAGATCAGAACACCACATGTCTTATTTCTATTATTTGGGCTGACTGCAGGTGTTGCAACCACTCACCATATGCTCAGAGGCACATGTTACCAAATTCTTCCAAGCGACACAGGAAGTGGATCGGACTGTGAAAGACACTGTGGAAACCTAGGATAGGTTAGGATAGGAAAAACTGACCATGAGGGAGGGGGAAGGGAGAGGAGAGGGACAGGGGAGTGAAAGAAGTGGGAAGGGAAAGGAGGAGATTGGAAGGGAAGGGAGGAGGGCTGAAGGATGGAGGAGTGAAGGGGCAAAAGGGAGATGATGGGAGGGAGGAGGAGGGGAGGGCAGGTTTGATCATTTGCATGCTTATTGAGTTCAGTGGGATTTATTCCTGTGCAATCATGCTTAAGATAGGTTAAAACTGATCATGGGGGAGGGGCAGGGAGGGGAGGGGATGGAGAGAGGAAGAGATTGAGTGGGTGGGCACTGGACAGAGAGCAAGCCCCTTTTCTTCTCAAAAGGAAAACATTGTGAACAGTATCATTCTTTTTCAGGGTTTCTACCACCTTTTTATTCTACAGCAGGCACATGTAGCCTCCCACCTAAATATAAACCAAAGCTGTCCCTGGCCACATCCACACCAGACCTTTATTTCACTATATACAGTCATGGTTTCTTCCAAAGAATCCTGGGAAGCATAGTTAGTGAAGAGAGTTGCTAGGAGAGGCCCTGTTCACAGAGCTTCAATCAGAGTGGCTGACTGTTAAACCACTCTGGCCACTGAAGCTCTGTCACTGGAATAGGAGTCTCCTCTCAGCACCCTTCCCAAATTACACTTCCCAGGATTCCTTGGGGGAAGCCATGACTGTCTAAAGTGAGCTAAAAGTCTGGTGTGGGTCTGGGCCCCTGATTAGGCAAGCCTAGCAGCTGTGAATCTGGCTTTTAGAACACTGACAGTTGGTTCTTACTGCGCAAGCCCAGCCTTATCATTAACTTCTATGCTATATTTCTTAAATTTCTTAAAAATCAGCTATGCATTTTTAAAACTTTTAAACTGCAGAGGATGAAGATCAGAGTATGTATGGGACAAGGTTAGTAATAGGATTACAGGTACTCTGTGAACATGACTGCTTTTTAATTAATTTCAAAATATTATGACAACTCTGACACAAAATAGTCCAAAAGGGGTCTGTTTTTTGTCTCTCTCTTTTTAGACTTTGAACTCTCAATTCTTTCTGACTGTTTTGTGTATCACCATGAAAACTTAGAGGGTTGATAAGCAAGCATTTCTGAGTTCAGGACTAGAAGTTTTGTAAGGTTTTGTTTTGAAATGAGCTTATGGGAAGCATCAGAATGGCATGGGGGTATTTTCAATTTAACATTGCGGAATGTGAAAAATCCATGCTGGCTGTAGTATACAGTCACTCTTGTGTCTGTGTAAAAACGTAGATCAAGAGCCCTATTCCAAAGGATTAGAGAAATTAAAGGGAAATTTAAACTAAGGGAAGGGATGTTCAATAATCAACAGGAGAACACACTGACTGACTGAGATAAAATAAAAGGAAGATGGAAACAATACCTTGAAAAGCTATATAAAAGAAATGCAAGGATGACAGATTCATTCATGGAGGAACCGTATGCTGACAAACCAGAAATTTTAGCATGTGATGTGAAAGCTGCTCTTAAAATACTTGGAAGAAACAAATCACCAGGAATAGATGGTATACCAAAAGATTTGCTACAAGTTACTGAGACTAAATCTGTCCAAATTTTGACAAAAATTGTCAACAAATATGGAAAAGAAAACAATGGTTCACAGACTGGAAGCATTCAATATACATCCCAATTCCAAAGAAAGGGGTTTCCAGGGAATGCAGTAATTATCAAACTCTTATTTATTTATTTATTATATTTCTATACCGCCCCATAGCCGAAGCTCTCTGGGTGGTTCACAACATATAACATCCAATATACCATTTAAAAACATTTATTAAACTTAAAAATTATACCAAAAATACCTAAACATAATTAAACATATAAACAACTACAAAACTCAGTACTAAAATATTAAATGTAAAATGCATTAAATCGATTGAATATTAAGATGTTAAGATGTAAATATTAAATTGCTAAAATATTTAAAATTATATGTATTAAAATGCCTGGGAGAACAGGAAGGTTTTTACCTGGCGCCGAAAAGATAATAATGTTGGCGCCAGGTGTACCTCATCAGGGAGAGAATTCCATAATTCGGGGGCCACCACAGAGAAAGCCCGTTTTCTCGTTGTCACCTTCCGGACTTCTCTCTGGGTAGGCCCCCGAAGGAGGGCCTTTGATGTTGAACGCAGTGTACGGGTAGGTTCATATCGGGAGAGGCGTTCCATCAGGTATTGTGGTCCCAAGCTGTGTAAGGCTTTATAAGTCAAAACCAGCACCTTGAATTGAGCTCGGAAGCATATAGGCAGCCGGTGCAGGCGGGCCAGAATCAGTGTTATATGCTCGAATCTCCGAGTCCCTGTTAACAGTCTGGCCGCTGCATTTTGCACAAGCTGCAGCTTCCGAACCGTCTTCAAAGGCAGCCCCACGTAGAGTGCATTGCAGTAGTCCAATTTAGAGGTTACCAGTGCATGGACAACCGAAGCAAGGTTTTCCCTGTCCAGATAGGAACGTAGTTGGGCCACCAACCGAAGTTGATAGAATGCATTCTGTGCCACCGAGGCTACCTGTGCCTCTAGTGACAGGAATGGTTCTAAAAGAGCTCCCAAACTACGAACCTGCTCCTTCAGGGGGAGTGCAACCCAGTCCAGGACAGGATGAACATCTACCATCTGGTCAGGAGAACCACCCACTAACAGCATCTCAGTCTTATCTGGACTGAGCCTCAATTTATTCGCTCTCATCCAGTCCATTACCACAGCCAGGCATCGGTTCAGCACCTTGACAGCCTCACCTGAAAAAGATGAACAGGAGAAGTAGAGCTGCATGTCATCAGCATACTGGTGGCAACGCATTCCAAAACTCCTGATGACTGCACCCAGTGGCTTCATGTAGATGTTAAAAAGCATGGGGGATAGTACTGACCCCTGTGGAACTCCATATTGGAGGGCCCAGGGCGCCGAGCAAAGCTCCCCAAGCACTACCTTCTGGAGGCGACCCGCCAAGTAGGAGTAGAACCACTGCCACGCAGTACCTCCAACTCCCAGATCAGCGAGTCTCCCCAGAAGGATACCATGGTCGATGGTATCAAAAGCCGCTGAGAGATCAAGGAGAATCAACAGAGTTACACTCCCCCTGTCTTTCTCCCGACAAAGGTCATCATACAGGGCGACCAAGGCCATCTCCGTGCCAAAACCGGGCCTGAAACCCGATTGAAATGGATCTTGTCTTAATATCCCTTGCAAGTAATGTAATGCTCAAGATTATACAACAAAGGCTCTTACTATATATGGAGGGAGAAATTCCAGATGTCCAAGCTGGATTTAGAAAGGGAAGAGATACCAGAGATCATATTGCAAACGTATGTTGGATAATGGAATGTACCAAGGAATTTCAGAAGAAAATCACTGTATGCTTTATAGATTACAGAAAAATCTTTGATCTTGTAGATCATGAAAAACTATGGAATGCTTTAAAACATGCCACAGCATCTGATTGTCTTGATGCACAACCTATACTCTGGACAAGAGGCTACGGTAAGGACAGAATATGGAGAAACTGATTGGTTCCCAATCGGAAAGGGTGTGAGACAGGGGTGGATTTTATCACCCTATTTATATAATCTATATGCAGAACATATCATATGTAAAGCTGAATTGGACCAAGATGAGGGAGGTGTGACAACTGGAGGGAGAAATATCAGTTTAAGATTTCCAGATGATACCATACTACTAGAAGATTTGAAATGAATGCTGATGAAAGTTAAAGAGGAAATCACAAAAGCAAAACTGCAGATGAACTTCAAAAAGACTAAAGTAATAGAAGATTTATGTAACTTTAAAGTCGACATTGAGGACATTGAACTTGTCAAGGATTATCAATACCTTGGCACAGTCATTAACCCAAATGGAGGCAATGGTCAAGAAATCAGAAGAAGGCTAGGACTGGGGAGGGTAGCTATGAGAGAACTAGAAAAGATCTTCAAATGCAAAGATGTATCAATGAAAACTAAAGTCAATCTCTATGTATGGAGGTGAAAGTTGGACAGTGAAAAAAGCAGATAAGAGAAAAATTAACTCATTTGAAATGTGGTATTGGAGGAGAGCTTTGTGGGTACCATGGACCACGAAAAAGACAAATAATTGGGTGTTAGAACAAATTAAACCAGAACTATCAATAGAAGCTAAAATAATAAACTGAAGTTATCATACTTTGGACATATAATGAGAAGGCATGATTCACTAGAAAAGACAATAATGCTGGGAAAAACAGAAGGAAGTAAAAAAAGAGGAAGACTAAACAAGAGATGGCTTGATTCCATAAAAGGAGCCACAGACCTGAACTTACAAGATCTGAACAGGGTGATTTATAACAGATGCTATTGGAGGTCGCTAATTCATAGGGTCGCCATAAGTTCAAATCGACTTGGGCACATAACACACACACACACAGTGTTAGCTGGTTCAACAGTTTTTGATTTATTGTTTCTCAGACTTCATTATGGTTTGATTTTTAGTTTTGTTTTGAATTGCTTGTTTTCATATTTGATTGATACTTGATTTTTATGTACACCATCCTGGAATCTATGCTTTGGATGAAGGGGCGGTTTAGAAATTCTCAAAACAACAACAACAATAATACATTGTAGAAGATAGCCTTTTGGGTTCATATAATTCTGTGTGAACTATCATACTGAGTTCACTTGGCTCGACAATAGTGGCTTTTATTGCTAGGGAAATGGCTATATAGGAAGTGATTTTTTGAATTGTTTGTTCAAAATACCATAATTTGAATAGGCCTTTTTTACTGTCTCTCTTTCTGCTCTTTTGCCAAAAATCCAGGAGCTAGTAGCTAGTGGCACCTAAAATTTGGCATGGCAAATTGTACCTGGGTTACTCTCAGTGGAGACTGGTCCATTAAAACAAATGGGGCACCACCCATCAACTTCAGTCTGCCCTCAGCCAGCCTCCTACCTAGCTGCCTTCCTACTCACAAGCGGTTCAGCTGGTAGTAGCACTCTCTGTCAGCTTCCTTGTTCTTAGTCCCAATGCTGTCTTTGTAGAGCTCAGAAGGGAGAGGAATGGGGACAAAACTACAATCAGTTGGCTCTGCCTGCAGTTGGTGCTGGCTCCACGTACTGTTGGGCTCCTGGCCTTTTGCCCAACCAGACCCAATAAGCCCCAGACATCCCTGGTTACTCTAGATGTCAAAAACCAGCTTATTCCTGCTATCTGACTTCTAGAAAGTATTTGTGGTTTTGCAAATTTTGTTAACTCTCTCTACATTCTCTTTCTTTCTAAAAATTAGGCTTTCTTGTAAGGATAACGGCCCTTATGGTCTTTCATTTTAACTTATTGTGATGTTGTTGTACACGAAGCAGACTGCGTTAGAGCTCATTCAGCTAATGATTTCTGAGTCATTTTGAGGGATTTTAAAACACGGACTACAAGCTATTAAAGCCAAGCTCCTGTTAATCTTAAACAACAGAACAGAAGCACTGATGTTCCAAAGTATATCGTACATACAGCATTAAACAGAAGCATTTGATACAGCCAGGAAGAACAATCTCAGAATTATGGTGTATAATTATATATATATTTCTTTTTTTCCTGAAAGTATTATTCTGTAGGTTTGACCTATCATGCATTACATACAATATGCCAACTCAATTAGAAGATTTTTTTTAAAAAAAATGGTTTACAAAATATGCAATATATCCCCCCTCCCAATCTGGAAGGTTTACATTTTCAGCCTCATTTTACTCAGAAGTAATTGAACTGAGTTCCTTGGGATTGGATTATTTCAAACACTAGTTGCAAAACATGCAAAGCACCTAAGAACCTCTTAAATGGAATGATTCTTTCTGCCACCCCATTACCATCCAGATAAGCTGCAGCACTCCAAATGTTGACAGGGGTGTCTCCACAGCTCCCCACCACCACACTGGGCACTACTGATTACTCATGTCTCCCTACTTTATTCCTGGCTCTGATCACAATCTGAGCATCCCTTTTTGGAACCACCATAATAATCCAATTCATAACACCTATAGAATAGATTCCTTATAGAGGCACCAGCTCACACAATTGTTACCTGCCAGATTATGAGTCATCCATCAGCTCTACACACTCTTGTGAGTGACTGATGTGAGTTTTATAACTTTCTGAATTGAGCATTAGGTTAGTCATGCATATTGGACTCATGGATCTGCTCTGCAAAGATTCTTTAACAAAGGAACGCTGTTAATTGTCTTTGATCTGTGCCAATATTGCATGCAATTGCTATCAACTAACTTCTTGCTGATTTGCCTTTTAAAAAAAAGATTCCCTGTCACAGAAAAGTGTTGTTTGTGGGTTTTATTTTATACCTCTTGTTAATAAACCAATCTTGATTCCTCAGATTCTTTTTTCTTCAACGACTGCTCCGCTTTTTATGTGCTGCTATGATTGACTCCCTATCCCTTTAAAAAAAAAAATCAGATAAAAAGACAACTTTTGTTTTTGTATTTAATTTTATAGGACAGAAAAATAGAAGAAGCAAAAACCTTGGGTCATCACTCCTATTAGTGTCATAATTCTCATCTGTGGGACAACCCCCTTTCGCAAATGTATTCCCTCAGTGACAAGATGCCTGGATAATAAATATGTCATGTCAGCACACAGCATTTGCCTCTGCCATGTGTCTCTGTTTCATTTTTGCTTATTCAAATGTTTAATGCTTGTAATCTGCAACCTTCTGGGGTCAAAAGAGGTATAGAGAAATATTCAGCAATTCAGTGTTTTTGTTTTCATGAAGTACTGAAGCAAAAGCCTTTCAAATGACCAATGACCTTCTGAGTTTCTTCTCATTCTGAGCAATGGAAGGGCAGGCACATTGCTGCTGCTGAAAAGATATTGCTGATTGCCCTTGGATTTATTTACTTCATCGCTGGTGTCCTAGAAGGTCATTCATTTACAGCCACCAGAGAAAATAAGATATTTAACCTCAATACTGAAATAGTGGGGAATAAAATATCTTCTGAACTTAAAAGAAAAAGAAAGAGACCAGCTAGATCTCATCAAGGATAACCATATAGTCTGTTTTCCACAGTGACCCACCAGAATCACCCCAGAAACCCATATTATGGCAAAAGCCTTCCCCAGCAACTTTTATTCAGAGGGTTTTTCTTTTTGGACATGGCGTTTCCATGATTAGGCATGATGGCTGATAATGTTGATAGATGGCTTCTCCAATAAATGTTTCAACATCATTTTAAAACCATCTAAATCAGTGACCATAATCACACCTTGTAGCAGCAAATTCCATAAGTTTTTTTAAAAAAAATAAAATTTGTAAAAGGCACTGTTACAAATCACCAAAATTAAACACGTGAAAGAAATTCCAAGAATTACAACAAAGGTAAGATATTAAACAAAGGCCAGCATTTAGTCTGATTATTCTGTCTCTCTTCACAAGTTCCATAGTGTGCAACATAGAGTTCCCAAGAAGTTGATTTGATGTGTGAAAAAGCATTGCCTTGTTCCTTTTCTGAATCTACTGCCTATCAATTTCACTGTGTGATCCCAAGTTCTCTTGTTGTTTATTGTTTTATCCTCCCTTCCCTCCATAGGAGCCAAGGGTGGCTAACAATAACCATTAAAATGACTGAAACCAAGATTAACAATAAAATACTATATGGCAAACAGTGATATTTGATACTTGAACTCCACTCCCGCTATGGTATGTACCAAAGGCGTGAAGAAACAGCAATGTTTAAAGTTGCTGCCTGAACGATAATAAATGTAGGGTACAGCTAGATTCCCAGCAGGAGACAATTCCACGTCTAGTGCACTGCCACCAAGAAGGCCTTGCTTTGCATCACCACCACCGCACAGGCTGTGCCCATTGGGGAGAACATGAGAAATTTCAGAACCTAGGTTGGTAGATACTGGGCAAGGCACTCCTTTAAGTCCTAAGCCATCTAGAGCTTTGTACACAAGTACCAAGGCTTTGAATTGGATCTGGTAGCTTTAAGATAACAAGTGCAGTACTTTAAGGATTGATTACACATAATCCCATCTCACTGACCCTCATAGTAGGCTGGCAGTGGCATTCTGCACTAGCTGCAGCTTTGGACCATCTTTAAAGAGAGCCCACATAAAAGGCAGGCAATCCAAATCAGGATGTTATCACAGCATGGGTCACTGAAGTCAGTTCAGGAATGGCCATAGCTGGTGAATCACCCAGAGCTGGGCAGGGCCCTCCTCATCACTCAGGCCACTGCTACCTCAAGTGATAGCATGGAATTGAGAAATAGCCCAAGACTATGCACCTGTACCTTCAGGGAGAGCGCTACCCCATGCAGAACAAACCATCTACCAAATTCCTGGACCCTGGAAACACCTATCCACAGTGCTTCTTTCTTATTGGGAATCACCTTCACTTTTTTGGTCCTCATCCATGCCTTTGCTGCCTCCAACCCATTGGTCAAGCATTTGCAAAGCCTCTCTTGATTTAGATGAAGAGATGGAGCTGGGTCTCATTCACATAATGGTGACACCATACTCCATATCCCTGGATGATTCTTCTTAGCAGTTTCATGTAGATTTAAACAGCATGAGAGATAAGATAGAACCTTATGGGTCCCCACAGCCCAACTGCCATGAGTCCAAGCAGAAGACCCCCCAATGCTATTCTCCAAAAGTGACACTGCAAATATGAGTGGAAGCCCTGGATTACTGTGCTTCCCAACCCATAAAACAGGACACTACCATAGTCAATAGTATTGAACAGTCAACTATGAGATCAACAAAAATCAATAGGGTAGCACTCCCCCATCTCCTGAGAAAGGTCATCGGTCAGGGTGACCAATGTTGCTTCAATACTGTAACCAGGACTGAAGCCAAACTGAAACGGGTCTAGATCAAGAATGGGGAACTTCAGGTCTAAGGGCAAATGTGGCCTTTGAGGCCTTTCTATCAGGCCCTCTCCCCAAGTCACGTATCACCAGCCCTGATCTGCACACTCATTGAGTCCTTTGACTGACTGGAATCCAACTGTGATAATGCCTCTTGATTGCCTGGATGGAGGGGGGGTCTATGTGGGGGGAGAGAGAGAGAGATATTCATTGTTCTGCCTGTTTTTACCTCTAGACCCACTGAGCACTGGTATATAGCCCCAGGAAGCTTTCCCACAAAGGAATATGGTCCTCAGGCTGAAAAAGGATTCCAAACCTCTGCAGCTTGCTGGCTTCTACTATCTTGATATTCACAACCAGGCAGTAGTTGTCTAACATCTCACGTTCAAGGGAGGGTCTCTACAGGTAGGGCCTTACTGCCACTTCTTTTAAAACAATGGGTATCACCCCTCCCATAATGAGGCAGTTAGCTCTCCTTGGACCCTCCCAGTCAATATTTCCCTGCTAGATCTCCCAAGGTGGGCAACGGTCAAGAGGTCAGGTGGTTGGCCTAAGTCCTGCAACCATCCTGCCCACATCCTCAGGCTGCAGTTATGAGAGGTGGAGACATTTTTCTCTTTTCATTCATCATGCTACACACATTTTTATATTTATATTGTATTTTATATTATCTTTTTTACCAAATTAAAAATCTCCCAACTCCTTTCTCCCATTTTGATTGTCCTTTTCTGCCAAGTACAACCCAAACCATTCAACAGTGAAATTTTATCCCACCTTTCTTCCAATAAGCTCAGGGTGGTTGATACGGTTCTCTCGTCTTCTTTATTATCCTCAGAACAACCCTATGAGGTAGGTCAAGCTGAAAGAGAGTGCCTGGCCTACGCACACTCGGTAAGCTTCATGGCTAAGTGGCCATCTGAACCTCCCTGATCTTACTCCAGCACCACTACATCACTTTAAGTTTATACAAAGGCATTGGTGCATTTTCATTCACTTTTCTAATAATCCCTAACATTGAATTGTTATTGTCACTACCACCGCACAATGTGAGCTATATTTATTGCAACAGGAATAAGCTGTCTGTCCCTCCCTGTTTCAACTAAGCTTTTAAGGTTTCTTGAACTCCAGCTTCCTGTGATGGCAAAAATGATCTGATCCTGGTTTCCTGTCCTGGTTTGGAGGGAGCCCTTAAACCACAGTTTCCCTTGATGTCCAAATTGGGAGGGGGGAGGACTGATGATAGAACAGGTTCAAAAGAAGGCAACAAGGATGATCATGGGACTGGAAACAAAGCCCTATAAGGAAAGACTGAAAGAACTGGGCACATTTAGCCTTGAGAAGAGAAGACTGAGGGGAGATGTGATAGCACTGTTCAAGTACATGAAAAGTTGCCACACAGAGGAGGGCCAGGATCTCTTCTCGATCATCCCAGAGTGCAGGCCACAGAGTAATGGGCTCAAGTTACAGAAAGCCAGATTTCGGCTGAACATCAGGAAAAACCTTCTGTTAGAGCAGTATGACAATGGAACCAATTACCTAGGGAGGTGGTGGGCACTCCAACACTGGAGGCCTTCAAGAGGCAGCTGGACAGGCACATGTTGGGTTTGCTTTGAGTTGTATTCCTGCATTAAGCAGAGGGTTGAACTTGAATGGCCTCATAGGCCCCTACCAGCTCAACTATTCTATGATTCTTTGATTTAAGAAATCAAGAAAGCCTTGCTGAAGTTGGGTACCTGAGAGGATGAAGAAAGGAAAGGGCTGATGATACAATGTGTAGGCACACAGTTCATTCCTGATCTGATAAACCATGTTGTTATACTACAACTCCCATCATCCCTGGTCATTGAACATATTCGCTATGGCTGATGACATCTTTAGTTCAGTAACAACTGGAGGGTCAAAGATTCCCGACTCCTGGTTTATTTGAATGGGATTGTTACCTTTGTTGGGAATGGGATTGCCTGACGATTCCACCAGGTTTCTGATAATGCCCATTATATGAATGTTCTCTTTTAGTACCCTGCATTCCCTGTCTGCCCATTTGCTACCGGGCCAAGTTCAAGTTTCTAGTTTTGGTGTACAAAGCCCTATACAGTTGGGACCAGGATACCTGAAAGACCATCTTATCCCTTATATACCCAGCTGATCACAGCGCTCTACAGGTGAGGGCCTCCTGCAGATACCATCTTATCAGGAGGTCCATTCTGCACAATATAGGAAACGGACCTTTAGTGTGACGGCACCTACCCTGTGGAATTCCCTCCCCTTAAATATTAGACAGGTGCCATCTCTGTTATCTTTTTGGTGCCTATTGAAGACCTTCCTCTTTCAACAAGCCTTTTAAGTTGAGACCTATCCCAGTCTGCATCTGTGTTGGAATTGCTTTTTAATATGTTCTTAAACTTTCTTTTTAATTTTTTTTTAATGTTAGAAGATGTTTTCATAGCTTTTTGTAAGTAACATTTTTGAAGATGTTTTGTTTTAATGTGTTTTAAAGTTTGTTTTTGGTGTTTTAATGTTTTTAGTGATTTTGTTAGCTGCCCTGGGTTCCTGCTGGGGGGAAGAGCGGGATATAAATAATAATAATAATAATAAATAATTCCAACTGCCCCATCTTTGCTATGGTGTTTCTTACATTAGCAAATAGACACACATATATTGCACCCCTCTCAAATTATCCTTTGTATATGCAGTTTTTCCTAGAACCCTTTGGACTCTTTAAATGACTGTCACTGGTTTCTGCCAAGTTCCATCCTGTTTATACCTTTATGGCTGAAATGTCTTGGACTGGATGCTTTCCAGCTCTTGATAGGTTTAAAGCTGTTCTACTTTTTTTTTTTTTAATGTTACATATCTGCAGTCTGGTTATATTGTAGTTCAAGTGAAGCTAGTATCTTTTGTTTAGCTTCCCAGTGGCTGCCAACTCTTAACCTTTCCTTTCAACATTATTGTCTTACATTGAGACCCTGAAGCTCTGCCAGCCAGTGTAATAAGTGGAACAGGTAGCACTTCTGAAAATCATCGTGTGGAGACTCTGACATTACCTTATGTAGCAGCTTAAGTTTGGAATCGAGGACATCACAACAATATTTATCAATTGCACTGGTGCTGACTCTTTCCCTATAGTATCTAGCAGCCTATCATGATAGCCTACCAAGGTGTGATGCCCACAAGCTTTGTGCAAGTCACCCTGTGATCAACACATGTCAGGCGAGTCACAATATGATTGACACAACTAATCTTTGATTAGGTTCCTAATTCTCACTAACAGTTTAAATTATAACTCATATGTGCAAGATTGTATGCATTTCCAATTACAAACTAAATATTTTACTTCAGGTGGAAGTAGTTATTTTGTTAAAATTAAGTGTGCTTGCAAGTTGAACCTATCCTATCAAGAAGTAAGTACCACTGAGTACAATGGAGGTTATTTCCAGGAAACTATGCATGGAATGACAGTCATGGTGATACTATTAAATTCAGTATTATGCTATGTGCATGCATGGCATCAACCAAGATGGCAGCAGAAGCATCAGCCCCTTAGGGAAGCCTTGACTGCCATCTTGGTTGATGGCAGGCATGCTCATGCAGTGCAGCCAGTATTTACCACAGCAGGAGAGGTAGGTGGGGCTGGGCACCATGGGCCTGGGGCAGGCTGGTGCCCAAGGGCCCAGGCATGCCTGGCACCAGCCCTGGCCATTGCCACTGCAGAAAGAGAAAGTGGTTACTTTAGCAGAATGATATTTTTACATGTAAATAAATCAGTGCAGAACATCCTTTGAAGACAAAAGGAAGGACTTCTTTTAAAATATATCAGTGGCCATAGCACTCTTAGGTGTTTGGAGCGTCCCTGGCTTCCATGCTTTAATTAAAGCTCAGGGGAAGATATAATGAGGTAATTTCTCCCATGTAGCTTTTACAGATCAGGAAGTGCAGGCAGCCAGGGAGGCTACAGAACACTGGAAAAATGTTTAATGGGTGGGGGAGGGGAAATGCATACCACTCTCAGTGCCATCTCAACCCCACACCCACCAAAACTCTAACGCATTTTGTAAATAATGCAGGAAAATGGGAGTCTCTTTTGCAAAAAACTTATCCCATGGGGCTTTTTTCAGATCAGGAAGCTGGAATGGCCACAGAGCACTAGAGAAATGTTTAATGGAAGAAAACAACACACAGCATACTCAGTCACTTCACAACAATAAGATAAGACCAACTGCACATCCACTGAAATTCTAAAGAAATTATGAAGTGCCCTGAAGAAGAAGCAGAAAAATAAAAGCTTCTTTTGCAGAGAAAGAAACCTTTTTTTTTTTTAAAGAGAGATTATGAGGGCATGGATTAGGACCTCTGCAGACTTTTAGTAGCATTCTGCATTCCTGTAGCTTTCCACACTTCAGTATTGCCAAAAGGCAGGCTATACAGTTTCTGCATAAGCTACTCTTTCTCTTTACAAGATGTGATTTAAGCTCTTGCATCCAGTGAAGTTATATATCTACTATAGCTGATGAGAAGGACCTTGAAAAGAATAATAGGTGTCAGGTGATGTGGAAGCCAAGAAAGCTGTTTTAATAAGGTGAGTCGGTAGTAACAGCTGGACCGGGAGCCAATTTTTCTAGTCCCTGTTTGGCAAAACATATTTCTCTAATGGCCGATTTTCCAAACCTGAGTGTCAGCCAGTAGAGTAGTTTAAGTTCAAACTGCCAGCCCATCCATTTCCAGATAGTAATGGCTCTCTCTCTCTTTATTTGTTCAATGGTTACTTAGATGACCTTGTTCCGTCTCTTCAAACTGTTTCAGATAAGCTGTAGCTTGTTAGGTGGGTAATAAAAACTGCAAGTATTAAATTTACTTGTTTGGAAATTCAAAACCCACCATTTATAAAGTGCCAGACAAATTTTTAGAAGCATGATTGATGAGGCTGCAAAATTCTGCTTAGGAATGCATAAGGATTATTTATTTATTTACTATTTGATTTATATCCCTCCCTTCCTCCCAGCAGGAGCCCAGGGTGGCAAACAAAAGCACCAAAAACACTCTTAACACATCATAAAAACAGATTTTAAAATACATTAAAACATATTTAAAAACATTTCTTAAAAAAAGCTTTCAAGTCATCTTTTTTTAAAAAAAAGGTTAATATATATATATATATATATATATATATATATATATATATATATATATATATTAAAAGGTTTAAAAACATATTAAAAAGCAATTCCAACACAGACTGGGATAAGGTCTCAACTTAAAAGGCTTGTTGAAAGAGGAAGGTCTTCAATAGATGTCAAAAACATAACAGAGATGGTGCCTGTCTAATATTTAAGGGGAGGCAATTCCACTGGGTACGTGCCGCCACACTAAAGGTCCATTTCCTATGTTGTGCAGAATGGACCTCCTGATAAGATGGTATCTGCAGGAGGCCCTCATCTGTAGAGCACAGTGATTGACTGGGTATATAAGGGATAAGATGGTAGCAAATGGGAAGCCAGTGCAATTCTTTCAGCAGTGGGGTGACATGTTGGCGACATCCTGCCCCAGTGAGCAGTTTCGTCACCGTGTTTTGCACCAGCTGTAACTTCTGGATCAACCTCAAGGGCAGCCCCACATAGAGCGCATTACAGTAATCCAGCCTGAAGGTTACCAGTGTGTGAACAACAGTGGTCAGGCTATTCCAGTCCAGAAATGGCCACAGCTCTCATACCAGCTGAAGCTGTTGAAAGGCACTGAGGTCACCTGGGCCTGTAGCAACAAAGATGGATCCATGAACACCCTCACACTACAGACCTGCTCTTTCAGAGGGAGTACAACCCCATCCAAATCAGGCAACTGACCCAATTATCTGAACTCAGGAACCACCATCCCACAGCACCTCCGTCTTGCTAGGATTCAGACTCCATTTATTGGCCCTCATCTAGCCCACCATCGAGTCCAAGCAGCGGTCCAGGGCTTGCACAGCCTCTCCCAATTCAGATGTTACAGAGAAATAAAGCTGACACTTCACCCCAAATCTCCTGGTGACTGCTCCCAAGGGTTTCATATAGATGTTAAACAGCATGGGGGACAAGATGGTACACTGTGGCACCCCAGAGCGCAACTGCCAGGGGATCAAAAGAAAATAATCCAATCTGAAAACAACCTTGGAGATAGGATCGGAACCACTATAAAACAGTGCCTCCAATACCCATCTCACCAAGCTGGCTCAGAAGGATACCATGGTCAATGGTATCAAAAGCCGCTGAGAGATCAAGTAAGAGTAGCAGGGTCACACTCTCCCTGTCCTTCTCCCGATAAAGGTCATCCATCAGGGTGACCAAGGCTGATTCAGTCCCATAACTAGGCCTGAACCAAGACTGGAATGCGTCAAGATAATCTGTTTCATCCAAGAGTACTTGGAATTGCTGCACCACAACCCTTTGAATCACCTTTCCTAAGAAGGGGGTATTTGTGACCAGTTGGTAATTGTTGCAGAGCAATGAGTCCAGGGTGGGCTTTTTCAGGAGTGGTCGAATCACTGCAACTTTCAGGGCAGCTGGAACTACTCCCTCCCACAATGATGCGTAGACTACACCCTGGATCCACTCGGTCAATCCCCCTTGGCAAGCTTTAATAAGCCAAGAAGGACAAGGGTTGAAAGGACACATTGCTGGCCGCATCATTGCAAGCACCTTGTCTACGTCATAAGGGTACATCAACTGAAACCGTTCCCAAGAAGTTGCAGCAGATGTCGCACTGGACACCTCATTGGGGACTGCAGTAGATGTGGATGAGGCATTAAGACTGCTACGGAGGCAAGCAACTTTACCCTCAAAGTGCTTTGCAAATAAGTCACAGTGGGCCTCGAAAGGGTCTAAAACTCAATTTCTTGGAGTTTATGTCAACAGACCCCTGACAATACAGAAAAGCTCCACTTTGCAGCTCCTTGAGGAGCAATGGTGACAGAGAAATGGGCCTTTGCCACCCTCTCCGCCACACAGTAGGCATGGTTATGACGTTTTACTTCTGCCCGAGCAGCCTCACAGCACGTCTTTTGGCACTTGTGCTCTAGCCATTGTCCAGCCTGTTTCATTACCCTTACTTTACTGGTGTAGCAAGGTGCAAACCGGGTTCTACAATGCCGGAGAGGGTGCTTGGGGCAACTGTGTCAAGAGCCCGTTGCGCCTCACTGTTCCACAGTGTGACAAGGGCTTCAACAGGGTCACCTGTTCTATCTACTTGGAACTTCCCCAGGGCATTCAGGAATCCAGTGGATTCCATTAGTCTCTGGGGGCGGACCTTCTTAATCTGTCCACCAGCCCTGCAGGGAAGGATTGGAGCCGTATGTCTAAACTTCACCAGGAAGTGGTGTGACCCTGACAATGGGGTGACATCCATCCCCCCTATGTCCACCCCTTCCTCCATCTGGAGCAAAAACCAAGTCAAGGGTATGCCCTGCACTATGAGTCGGACCGGTGACAAGTTGAGACAGCCCCATGGTCATCATGGAGGCCATGAAGTCCCGAGCCAGAACACTAGAGGTAGCCTCAGCATGGACATTGAAATCACCCAGGAATATCATTCTGGGCTCCTCCAATACCACAGCTGAGATGGCCTCTGCCAGCTCACTCAGAGAAGCTGCCCGGCAGCAGGGCAGTCGGTACACCAGCAGCAACCCTAATTTACTGTCTCCTTGGCCTGACACCAGGTGCAAGCCCTCACAGCCAGCTCCAAGATGGAGTGGTTTCCTCGTGACAAAGATCTGTAGACCACAGCAACTCACCCCCATCCCTTCATCCTGTAATGGTGTTGCACCGAGTATCCAGGTGGGCAAAGCTGGGTCAGATAAACTCCTCCCAGCTCACCCACCCAGGTCTTGGTAATGCACACCAAATTGGCACCTTCATCCACGATCAAATCATGGATGAGTGTGATCTTATTGTGTACCAATCTTGCATTAAACAACACCACACATAGACCAATGGGCATAGCAGATGAATAACGAGGAACCCATCCATGAGAGGAGTGGCAGCAAGGAACAAGGTGTAGATAGCCTTGCCCTCATCTTCACCACCTCCCCGTGGCTATACTTCCCTCTACTCGTGATCACTGAAATTGGAGTGGCATGGGGTGGCATCACCTATGTCCCTCCTTACTAAGACTCTGCCTAAATACCTGATATGGACCCAACAAGAGCCCACCAACAAAACCTACCTGAGACAATTATACCAGTAGGCCTCTCCAAGAAGTGGGAGCACTCAGACCCACTCAATTTTTTTCACATAGGGCATATCTACTCCCCCTCTGTCTCACACCCAGGGAGGGCTGGCCTTCTGACAGTTACAGATTGTCATTCAGTTCACTGCATAGGCTCTCACCCTGTGTAGGAACTACACATGAGCCATACACCCTCCCCACTACCAATCTCCTCCAGATTGGTTAAGGGAAGAAAGAAAGAAAGAAAGAAAGAAAGAAAGAAAGAAAGAAAGAAAGAAAGAAAGAAAGAAAGAAGGTAGCGCCCTAGCCCTTGGGATGGTGGTGGCCCCGCTGGCAGCAGTCCCGCTGCCAAAGAGCAGTCGGGCTTGCATGCCTCCTGACCCAGCCAGGAGCTAATGCAAGAGGTTGCAAGATTAACTGCAGCCTTTCTCTGGAGCAAGCAGAGCTTGGAAAAGTTACTTTTTTGAACTACAACTCCCATCAGCCCCAGCCAGCATGGCCACTGGATTGGGCTGATGGGAGTTGTAGTTCAAAAAAGTGACTTTTCCAAGCTCTGGGAGCAAGGGCCAGGTAGCGGGTCCCAGTCCTTGTAGCACTTACCAGGGACTTCAGCTGTCCCAAAAGACAGCAGCCCAGAGGAGCAAGCAGCAAGCACCCAGATGCTCAGATACTCACTCCTGGGATAGGTCTTCTTCAGTCCCCCTAGTGCTGCGGCTGTTCCCAATTTGTACACACACAGTATGATTTCTCATTATTTTTAGACCAGTCTTTAGGAGGATGCCTGAAGTTTCAGACACAGTTTAATTGGTGGCATAGGACATTCATTTTGGAAGGAGGGCACAAGAGCTCCCTGCATGCCCAAAACTCAGTGAATGACTCTTTGGACTATGACATAGGTTTATATGTAATATTGAGCCAAAATGTCTCCTGCATTTTTTTACCATTCTCTATCAGTTCATGAGGAAAGAAATTATATTCAAAAATTATTAAAGGAAAGAAAACATTTTGCAGAAATTGTTGTGGGTAGGGTGCAAGGTTTTTGTTTGCTTACTTTCAAGGTGGTCAGGGAGGTGCTTATGGGTGTGCTTTCTTTCGTTCTAGAAACCATCGCTCTTGGTACTCTGCAGCCTTCCTCAGTGCCTGAAATTCCTGAACATTTCATGATATCTTCAGATGGGCTTTGCTGTCAGTGCAGAAAGCAGGGGTGCTGCTTACTGTGTTCCTGGCTGTTGTTATCTTTTCTTCAGTTAAATCTGCTTTTAAAGAAATCAGTACAAAAAGGTGTTTTTTAAGGTAAAAGGAAGAACTTCTTTTAAAAACAATATTAAAAGCAATTGCACCAAACCATGGATGATGGAGTAATTTGATTGTTTGTTTTAAAGGTTTACCTACCTGATTTGCATTTTCTGTGCATTTTTCAAAATTTGCACTTCTCTGAATTTTGCAGTGCAGTTCTCCAGCCAACTAATATGTACCAAAAATGGATATACTGTGGTATAGTATGCATAAAATGCATATGTTAATAAAAATAATATAAAGAAACACATTATATTAGGAAACATTGTTGATTTTAAAAGTGTGTATTAGGAGAAATTCATACTAAAATCCCATGAATTTTCATGGGGACTTCCCAAATTCACAAACTCATGTGGAAATGTGGAGAACTAAACTTAAGATTGTAAAAATGAGAAACAGTGAGAAACTGATTTACCCATTCCTCGACAAAACTCACGTACTCAATAGCCACCTCCATGGCTTTCCACACTTCAGTTAAAACCCAAATTAAGACATCATGGAGTAATTGCTCCCATAGGGATTTCTGAGATCAGCAAGCGCGAATAGCTGGGGAGGCTGCGGAATGTTGGACACATTTTAATGGAAAGAAAAATACATACACCACCAATGGCCACCTTGCAAAAATCAATTTATTTCAATACCACCAAAAGTGTAAAGACATGCTAAAGAAATTCTAAAGCACCCTGCAAAAGAGGTGGAGAAATGGAAGCCTCTTCTGCAGATGAAAACATTTTTTGAAGTGGAGGACAGGTTTTGATACAGCACTGTTTATACTATACATGTAAGCAATTCTGCTTCATGATGTTATTGTTAGAAAGTTAAAGGTGGTTTCAGCACAAATCCTGGTTGTTTTTGGTGCTACTGTCCTTAAATTCTACAGTGAGACATGCCAGGCCACAAGTGTCCTGTCCCAGATTTGTTATCTTATTGCAAATATTCTTATTTTTCTTGCTTCATATGTCCCAAAACTGGATCTGGTGCTGAAAGGAATCTGGTTTGGTGGCTAGAGGACTTCATTCTGGAAGATCAACTTTGAGTGCCCTGCTAACTAGGGTTGCCAGGTTCTTGGCCTGAGACTGATCCTGTATCTTTAGGAGAAGAGAAAGTCAGCCAAGTGCAGGTGTTCTTGCAACTCTGTAATGGGAAGAACCACAAGGTGGAATTCTCCCTTCCCCCTGCACAACTTTTAAAGACACAGAAGACCTCTTGGTTGCCAGGCTCGGCCTCCCATGAATTTCACAAGGCCAGTTACGCTCCTGCAGCCTAACTTACCTTACAGGACTGTAGCAAAGCTGAATGAGAGAATCCTTTGTGTGAGACCCTGAGCTCCTTGGGAGGTGGAATGCAAATGTGACAAATATGCAAGTTCTGGGTCCACAGTGATCCCTCAGTAGAGATCAGGGAAGAAATGCAATTCAGTTCTCATTTGTAGATGAAGCAATCTTATTCGCAGTTTCTGAAACACAGCCATCTTTCAAAAGTCACACTTCTCTGAATTTTGCAATGCAGTTCTCCAGCCACAAAAGGTGCACAAAAAGCCTACACTAGGATAGAATATGAATAAAAATGCATATATTAGTGAAAATAACATACAAAATGCATTATATCAGGCAAAATAGCTGTGCAAAAATAAGTATATTGGGAGAAATTTGAACTAAAATGCTGTGAAAATCACAAACTGATGTAGTAGAGAGCTGAATTTTAGATCTGAAAAATGAGAAACTGAGTGAAACCAAAACTGACACATTTGCCCATCTCTGACTCTGGATAGGAAAACTACAGCAATTGCCCACTATATATGATGCATGTCCCCCTAGTACAAGGTTCAGTATGGTGTGTGTGTGAGTGCTTCTAATATCTTGTAGACTCATAAGAGGATGTTTTATTTGTAGCTTGCAATAAAGAAGTCAAACACCATAAGTTGGTCTGTGAACAACGTGATCCCTCTAGATGCAGCTGGACTCATGTAATGTCCTTCCTTTGCCCCCTGAGATGAGAGCATCTTTCCAACTGTGTAATTTAGTATAGGTGAAAATATTTCATTTGGGCGTCTTTATCAGTAAGTACAGCTTTTTAAAAAAATCAGCATTAGTCTTAACACCCACACTGTTGTTTTTACAATTTTGCCACAGGATTACTAGAGGCTATAGAAAAACCGAAGTTACAGAAATAAACTAGGATTTCTTTTCCCCTTCAAATTTCCTACAGGGGATTTTAAAAAAAGATGATCCATTTTTCTGCTCATGAAATTTTCAGCTGGGACAAAAAATAGCACTTCATGACTCATCTGGTTGGGCAGTGACCATATCATCAAAACTACAAGCTTTCATCCAGTTACATGTGTTGGGTCTAGGCAAAATTCATTTTCTTGTCTTGAAATGAAACAATCTTCAAGGCAATGTGGACAGACCAGTCTATTTTAGCTCACTGTGAATTTCACATGTGTTTATTCATAAGTCTGTTCTGCTCTTTTCTACATTAGGTTGTAGTTTTAAAAAAACCTGCACTACAAAATATGTACTTACATACATTTTATTTAAATACACACATATTTTATGTTAAAACACATTCTTTTAAATGAATTATGGTCCATTTTTTGAGCTTGGAACTGTTTCACATAATTTGGAGAAATGGAAGATCTGAAGGATTAATGATAATTAAATTAGTCCAGTTTATCTAAAGACAAAGACCAAGCAAAATTCTGCTCTGTTGTTGTCAATTTATGCTTGTGATACATTTAGCATCAGAATCATTTTGTAAACCGCCCAGAGAGCTTTGCCTATGGGGCAGTACACAAATGTAATAAATAATAATAATAAATAATAAATTTGGCATAGGCAAATCTTCAAAATAGAAAAGCCAATCTGGGGGCAAATGAGTTCTCTACCTGAAGCCCTTCTCCAGGTTCTCCCAGGCAGGTGGTTTCCACAGTGAGGGGAATTTCTGTGGTGACACCCCAATTGTGTAACTCTTTTCCCATATATATTTCCATGGCACAGTAACTATGTTCCTTCAGACAAACACCGTTCATACCTGCTTCAGTGGCAATTAGAAAACTTTTGGCTGTGACTGCACTTGGTATTTTTAACTGATTTTTTCATATTTGATTTTTTCCTATGCCTGTCTTAATATGCATTATTGTAATTCTATATTTGGAGTATTTTTAGGTGTATTTTAAGTCAGGTATGGTGAACCTGTGGCCCTCCAGATGTTGTTGGAATCCAGTTCCAATCAGCCCTAGCCAGTATGACCAATCAGGAATTATGGGAGTTGGAGTTCATATGTTCTCCATCCTTTTGAAAACCTTTGATGGCAGAAAGGTGGCATACAGTTATTTGAACAAACAAATAATAGTGTTCAAATAGCGGCTACAAGTGTTGGATGATGTGGGAAAACTCTGCTTGGCTGTAAGCTCAGTGGCCTTGGGCCAGGAGCAATCTGTCAGCTTTATTTATCTTACAGTCTTTCTTGCAGAAAGTCTTTGTAGACGCTTCTGGTCATGGGGATTTGTTTCCTCTTGCCCTTCATTTGAGCTACTTTTTTATTTGTTAGCCTTCAGAATATGCCACAAAGTCCATCTGTTTCTGAATTATTGGGAAGGAGGTGGTTTGAAGGTTAAGGATGTGGGGGAGGAGACTGAAAGATTTACTTTGTTATTAATGGCTGGATATGATTACAGCCTTGGCAAGTCACACAGTCCATCCCCTTATTTTTTGTTGTATTGTATGACTTAGTTTTTTGTTAGTAGCCACAGCACGACAGGTGCCCAAAAGCAAACTTTAATTAAAATCACACTTGCATTCTTTTTTCTTTCAGGGTTGTTCCCAGTACCTCTCAGATATACTAACAACAATCTAGATACATTTGTGTGTTGTAAAAACACTTGTTGAATCTCTCTCTCTCAATGTTCATTTAATAAATAGGCATTTTAACATCACCTTTGCCTGCTACTGTCAGCATGTCAAATCTAATACAAGATAGTTATTTCTTAATGTGATTTTAAAGGAAAAACAAAACAAAAAAGGATTAGATGTCCTTCTGACACCCTCCCAGTCCCCATATAAGCCACAGCTTACCCTGAGTGCTTTTGGTTAGTTTTGGTGGGCCAAAATAAGTTATCAGAAAGATTACAATGACGTTCCTTGCTCTCAGGGCAATAACTGCTCACACAAGTGGCTTACCTGCAGGAACAGCGGAACGTGAAAGGAAAGGACTCTGGGGAGACTGTAGCTCTTTTCTGCAGTTAGAGAACTTGCACCTTGCAAGAGTGCCTGCTGCTTTCACTGTCACACCAAGATGAATGAAAAAGGAGGTACTGGTGGTGTGAAATTACTATTGGTTTTATGGAATAACTGAAGACAGGTGATATTATTACCCCACCCTGCAAAAAGAGGCAGTATATTGACTAGTCAAATAATGATTATATTTGACTGGTTAATACAATAGTATCCCACTCCAAAATTTAACCTTTTTATGTGCTGGTGAAAAACTCTAAATGTTTTGCTGCCCTATCAGTTTAAGTGGAATGCTTTTATATTGAACCACATGTATAAGAAAATCACAGAGCAATTTTATCAATGTTACATCCATTAGAAAGGATAGCAGGCTTATTCATCCCAGTGACCCAGCAGAACATAATGCTAGAGTAGCCAATACTCTATGCTGCTCATCACCACACCCTGATTGGTATCTTCCATGCATGGGTACCAAGACTGCACTGTGGGGGGTATTTCGGGGGGGGTAGTGCTGTGGGAATCTCAATATTTCTGTATTATTTGTATTGCTGCAGTGATGTTTGTTTTGATGCTGAGTGTGCATAGGATCATGATTATGTGATGTTCCTGACATTGCTGTAGTGCCACTGACTGCAAAACATCTCAGCCTACTCCCTAAACTGGTATTTTAACTAGGTAGTTTTTATTTAACATGATTAACCATGTCTATCTATCTATCTATCTATCTATCTATCTATCTATCTATCTATCTATCTATCTATCTATCTATCTATCTATTCATGAATTATCTGCTCTTGCAGCTCATTGTGGCTATTGAAATGTTTAAATTGCTTGTAATGTTTTTCAATAACTAAATTTTAAATAAATCTAAATATTTGCTTCTATTTCTATGTGGCTCTTTGGAAACATGTGTGCTAGGAGGTATTTTCCAAATTTAATTTGCCATGATGCATTACCAAATTCCTGTTTGATTAATTTTGTTGGCTAGCTGACATGTGTCATAAATATTTAAAAGCATGAGAATTAAACACGCTAACACTTCCTAACCCAGCATATGGTATTGCCATTTAGTGAACTGTATTCAGCCTACATATAAATTGGTCATATATGAATAAAAGGTATATATGTATATATGTTTTTCACTTTTCCTGATAGTAAGCAACAGGAGAAACAACTAAAATATGATTTTCTTGAACATTACTTTGCAGCTCTCCTTTTTTATAAGGACACATTTGGGTTTACAAATTTCGATTTGGCATTTACTCGTTTTGAATGGATTTTCCCTCATGCTTAGCTAAGAAATACCATTTGAAACCATGGTCAGACATTGCAAATTTGAATTCTCTTAATATATGCCATTTTAATTGTATGCCACTTTATGAAGGAGGCCCTTGCTTTCTTAATAATACTGTGGGGGGGCATCCATTACATCAACATCCTATTTCAGAGGCTCATACATTTTACTATGATGGCATTTGTGAAAAGAAGTTATGTGTCTGGTTGTTTTATTCAGGGAATTAATAGCATTTCTTCTTTTAATAATAATCCACAATAACAACAACAACGTTTTTGACAACAATGAAGGGATTTGAATGCTTTATTCATTTCCCAGGCCTTTTACACATTTCACTATGTACCAACCCATTGTGATGTAATCAAGTTTTGTAATGAGACACCGTTTAAGGAGAATTCACCTTGAATGAGGTGTCCTTATTTGCATCTAATAAGAATGAGATTTAAACTCATAAAAAAGATAAACTATCAGCTGGTGAGTGCAAGTTGGGGTGTCCTTAATCACTTAATTGTTCAGGGCAGGAAAAGAGTCATCAAGCTAAAATCACCTTTCATATATCTGAATATCATTCAGTTGGAATTACTCTGTGAAAAGTAATGAGGTTATTTGACTCCATGCCTTAGAACTCTCTTCCCTTTTCATTTCATTTTGTTTATTACATGTGTTAGGTCCACCAAACAGCCAGTAGTATTCTGATTTAATAGTCAGCTCAGAACTAATTGCCACATGAGATAATCAGTGTCTTACTGTGCACCATGATTGTTCCCTCAGTGTTCCGAGAGAATAAAAGCAGGGGTTAGACAGGTTCCTAGCCCAAAGGGGATTCCAATCTCTATGAGCACTATTCAATGTAGCCCTAAGTAGATTGTTCCATCAGTGCAAGCATTTCTGCTTGCCCAGTGGAACAATCTCCCATCTCCTCCCCACACCTGCTGTTCTGGGGGATTCTCCTGATGCCCTAGAGCAGATTTTGGGAAGGCGTGGGAATGCATGGTGAGAGGAGAGAGGAGAAAGTCCCATTCTTCTAGTTGGTATCCTTGCCCTGGCTTCCAGTAATACGAGTTGTTTGGATATGCCCCTCTGTGTTTTTTCTGTCAAGGGTTGCAGTACCCCAGGGGTAATCTTTTGGGAAGCACATGCTGGTTGTGGAAAGGATGAAAGCCAGTAGGGTGGCCATGCCTCCTAATTTACAGAGGACAGTTCTCTACCCTGAAGGTCTGCCAGAAGACAGTCTTCTCTTTGAATACATCACCTATTTGGAGGGCTCTCCAGCCCAAGTCTGGTTTAAAGTTAAAAAGCTAAGAAGGGAGAGCAGCAGGGGCCCGAAGGTTGCCCATCCCCAGTTAACACCTGGTCATATAATTGTTCTGAATTTGTATCTAAATGTGTGTAAGCAGATTTTATGTAAATGTATGTCTCCTTCTGACTTCTTTTTTTTTTTGGCAAAGCCCGAGCCAAAAGTGGACCTGGCCAGAGCAAAAAGTAGTGTGGGCACAGCCTTTTTTTCCTCTTTTTGCCACCCTCTTATCCTCCATTTCCCCTCTCCTTGTCACCCACGAGAAATTATGCGGCACTTAGGATGCAGGTTACTCACACTTGTAATAAAGGATGAAAAGGTAAGTAAGGAATTTGGTAATGATGACAGCAAATACCAGTCCCATTTGCTTGCCTGATTTAGGTTCCTATTTGCTGATGCACACACCAATTGATGCAATTTCCAGGTCCATTTCCCATTTCAACTGAATTTTTCAACATCCCTACTCAAGGGATATGTTTCTTGGACTAAGGAGCAAGCTCAGAGTCTAAAGTGCTATAGGGTCTGATAGGCAAGGATTGCCCTTGGGATCAGGTATCTGAGTACTCAAACAGATTGGTAGCACAACCTAGATCGCGTCTTCAGAGCAAAGAGTAGATCTGCCATGCTTACTATGGAAACAGAGCACTGATGATGCTGGAAATAAATTGCCAGAGTTTGAGAGCCAGGGTTCCTAGTTTGAGATTCTCCTCCCTGTTCCCTACAATATTTAACTGCTTGTTTCAAAAATGGATAGAACAATTCACAAACTTTGCAATTTGTTGACGGGTCTGCGTTTGTCAAACTGAATGTGGAGCATCTATAACTCTAAAATACTGGGTTAAAAACACCATACACAGGCACAGCTCCCAACCATGTCCGCCATTGCCAAAGTCATCAAAAAGGAGATTAAATGGGTTCTTTTCTTCTTGCTCACATCCTAAGAAGAGTAATATAAATTGTTGGTCCCTGTGTCATTCTGGAAGTGGATTCAAAAGACTCAATATCCTTGGCCATGCACCCCTGAGAAGGTATGGTGTGATATTCCTTATAAAAATAATTCAAAAAATCAGCAAGTTGGCTTTATGAGCCTTGAAGCAAGTCCCTCTGATGGAATCATATGTGAGCACATGGTTTTGTTGGGGGAAATACGGTCTTTTCACCTCTGAAATGCAATCTTGAACTCAATTCTGTCTTCATTTTTAGTGGGCATTAGGTCAAAAGCAATACTAATCAAGCAGCTGTGCACAGTATAGCACACGACAGACCAACACAGTTATTATCACCTCTCCTTACACCGAGGGACCAAAGAAAAGACTGGGAGAAAGCTAAAGGTTAAGGATTTGTTATCACCTGTCTGGGGACAAGGCATCACTCGTCTGAATGATATAATGACTTCAGAATCTAATGCAGCAGCTAAGCCACCATTTTTCTTGGAAGCTCACTCTTTTTTATTCCTTTTGCAAAATGCAGAAAAACAGCAAAATCCTTTTTGGAAAAACTGCTTCCTGTTAAAAAGTGCTTTTAAGGGAAGCCAGGTTGGGCACTGGTCAAGGTCCCCTGCAGCCCAGAAGGGCCCCTGAGGGGCCCTTCCTTAGGCTGGGAGGGTGGAGCTTGGGGCCCAGTGACCTGAGGCTGCTGTGGATTATGGAGCGGGAGCCCTACTCTCCCAGGAAACACCCCTCATGCAGGTGGCACAGGCTTAAATGACCTGCCCACCTGAATCAACGAGTGTACAAGCTAGCATGCTGCACATAAGAACATAGAACATAAGAACATAAGAAGAGCCTGCTGGATCAGGCCAGTGGCCCATCTAGTCCAGCATCCTGTTCTCACAGTGGCCAACCAGGTGCCTGGGGGAAGCCCACAAGCAGGACCCGAGTGCAAGAACACTCTCCCCTCCTGAGGCTTCCGGCAACTGGTTTTCAGAAGCATGCTGCCTCTGACTAGGGTGGCAGAGCACAGCCATCACGGCTAGTAGCCATTGATAGCCCTGTCCTCCATGAATTTGTCTAATCTTCTTTTAAAGCCGTCCAAGCTGGTGGCCATTACTGCATCTTGTGGGAGCAAATTCCATAGTTTAACTATGCGCTGAGTAAAGAAGTACTTCCTTTTGTCTGTCCTGAATCTTCCAACATTCAGCTTCTTTGAATGTCCACGAGTTCTAGTATTATGAGAGAGGGAGAAGAACTTTTCTCTATCCACTTTCTCAATGCCATGCATAATTTTATACACTTCTATCATGTCTCCTCTGACCCGCCTTTTCTCTAAACTAAAAAGCCCCAAATGCTGCAACCTTTCCTCGTATCCACATGCATGCCTGCCATCACCCAAGATGACATCTCCACTGCCAGCTAGGGTGATGGCAGGCATGCACTAGTGTACTGATGCAGTGTCATGGGTGGTAGGATGGGCCTATTTAAGCCTGCACCACCTGCAACAGGAAGGGGAGTATGATGATGCGGGCCTGGGATAGTCTGGTGCCAGCCTTGCTTTAAGGAGTGATTTTTTTTTTTTAAAAAAGATGTCATTTGTTGTTCTTGCTTTTCTGAATGTATGGCTATAGTTAAGAACTTAAAGGGCCCTGCTGGATCAGACTAAGGGCCCATCTAGTCCAGCATTCTGTTCTCATGGTGGCCAACCAAATGCCTATTGGAAGCCCAAAGCAGGATATAAGCACAAGAATATTCTCCCCTCCAGAGGTTTCCAGCAACTGGTATTCAGAAGCATATTGCTTTCAACTGTGGAGGTAGAACATATCCATTAGAATTACTAGCCATTGATAGTCTTGTCTTCCGTGGATTTGTCTAATCCTCTTTTAAAGCCATCTAAGTTGGCGGCCATCACTACCTCTTGTGGTAGCAGATTTCATAGTTTAACTATGTACTGTGCAAAGAAATGCTTGCTTTTGTTTATCCTGAATCTCTGAACATTCAACTTCATTGGATGACCCCAAGTTCTAGTATTATGAGAGAGACAGAAAAAACACCTTCCCTGTCCATTTTCTCCACATTTATAGGGAATACTCAATCAAGTCCTCTCCCTATTAATTACTTGTTTCCCAAACTAAAAAGCTCCAGATGTTGTAACCTTTCCTCATGGGAGTGTTGCTCCATCCCCTTAATCATTTTGGTTGCCCATTTCTGAATCTTTTCCAGTTCTACAATATCCTCATTGAGGTGAGGCAACCAGAACTGGGTATGGTATTCAAAGTGTGGCTGCACCTTACATTTGTATAACATCATTATGATACTGGCAGTTTTATTTTCAATCCCTTTTCTAATGATCTCTAACATGGAAATCACTTTTTTATAGCTACTGCATCCTGGGACAACATCTTTATCAAGATATCCACTATGACCCCAAGATCTCAGTCCTGCTCAACCACCGCTAGTTCAGACTCCATTAGCATATATGTGAACTTATATGATAATACATAAAATGGTAAATTTAGTTAAAATATGTTGACTTTGAATGTTTGTGTGTGTGTCCATTTCCCTGTCCTGTATACAGAATAGAGATGGAATTTTCTGAAAATCTCAATGTTGAGCTTATCCGCACAGATATTTTTTAATTCCCTTCTTGCTCCTTGATCGCACTGAGAAATAAGTTATTTCCCCCTGGTTCCACTAAAAATATGAACAACTCTTGCATATAATATGCATTATAATATTATCTATACTGTGGCCTGGTTGTCACACAAAAACTTAACAGATCTATTGGTCAGAAATTGTGGCCAAATGTGAACAGCCACCACTATGGGGAAAAATTCTAAAAAGGAAAGATCCCTAGTGACACCATTGTCACTCCAATAAGAACATAAACATAAGAACATAAGAAGAGCCTGCTGGATCAGGCCAGTGGCCCATCTAGTCCAGCATCCTGTTCTCACAGTGGCCAACCAGGTGCCTGGGGGAAGCCCGCAAGCAGGACCCGAGTGCAAGAACACTCTCCCCTCCTGAGGCTTCCGGCAACTGGTTTTCAGAAGCATGCTGCCTTTGAGACACAACAAAAAGCTATGCCTCACTTGCATAAGTATACTTAGAAAAATAGTTTAACTATGCGCTGAGTAAAGAAGTACTTCCTTTTGTCTGTCCTGAATCTTCCAACATTCAGCTTCTTTGAATGTCCACGAGTTCTAGTATTATGAGAGAGGGAGAAGAACTTTTCTCTATCCACTTTCTCAATGCCACGCATAATTTTATACACTTCTATCATGTCTCCTCTGACCCGCCTTTTCTCTAAACTAAAAAGCCCCAAATGCTGCAACCTTTCCTCGTAAGGGAGTCGCTCCATCCCCTTGATCATTCTGGTTGCCCTCTTCTGAACCTTTTCCAACTCTAGAATATCCTTTTTGAGATGAGGCGACCAGAACTGTACACAGTATTCCAAATGTGGCCGCACCATAGATTTATACAACGGCATTATGATATCGGCTGTTTTATTTTCAATACCTTTCCTAATCATCCCTAGCATGGAATTTGCCTTTTTCACAGCTGCCGCACACTGGGTCGACATTTTCATCGTGCTGTCCACTACAATCCCGAGGTCTCTCTCCTGGTCGGTTACCGCCAGTTCAGACCCCATGAGCGTATATGTGAAATTAAGATTTTTTGCTCAAATATGCATAATTTTACACTTGTTTATATTGAATTGCATTTGCCATTTTTCCGCCCATTCACTCAGTTTGGAGAGATCTTTTTGGAGCTCTTCCCAATCCCTTTTTGTTTTAACAACCCTGAACAATTCAGTGTCGTCAGCAAACTTGGCCACTTCACTGCTCACTCCTAATTCTAGGTCATTAATGAACAAGTTGAAAAGTACAGGTCCCAATACCATTCCTTGAGGGACTCCACTTTCTACAGCCCTCCATTGGGAGAACTGTCCGTTTATTCCTACTCTCTGCTTTCTGTTTCTTAACCAATTCCTTATCCACAAGAGGACCTCTCCTCTTATTCCATGACTGCTAAGCTTTCTCAGAAGTCTTTGGTGAGGTACCTTGTCAAACGCTTTTTGAAAGTCTAAGTACACTATGTTCACTGGATCACCTCTATCTATATGTTTGTTGACACTCTCAAAGAATTCTAATAGGTTACTGAGACAGGACTTTCCCTTGCAGAAGCCATGCTGGCTCTGCTTCAGCAAGGCTTGTTCTTCTATGTGCTTAGTTAATCTAGCTTTAATCATACTTTCTACCAGTTTTCCAGGGACAGAAGTTAAGCTAACTGGCCTGTAATTTCCGGGATCCCCTCTGGATCCCTTTTTGAAGATTGGCGTTACATTTGCCACTTTCCAGTCCTCAGGCACGGAGGAGGACCCGAGGGACAAGTTACATATTTTAGTTAGCAGATCAGCAATTTCACATTTGAGTTCTTTGAGAACTCTCGGGTGGATGCCATCCGGGCCCGGTGATTTGTCAGTTTTTATATTGTCCATTAAGCCTAGAACTTCCTCTCTCATTACCACTATTTGTCTGAGTTCCTCAGAATCCCTTCCTGAAAATGTTAGTTCAGGTTCAGGGATCTGCCCTATATCTTCCACTGTGAAGACAGATGCAAAGAATTCATTTAGCTTCTCTGCAATCTCCTTATCGTTCTTTAGTACACCTTTGACTCCCTTATCATCCAAGGGTCCAATCGCCTCCCTAGATGGTCTCCTGCTTTGAATGTATTGATAGAATTTTTTGTTGTTGGTTTTTATGTTCTTAGCAATGTGCTCCTCAAATTCTTTTTTAGCATCCCTTATTGTCTTCTTGCATTTCTTTTGCCAGAGTTTGTGTTCTTTTTTATTTTCTTCATTCGGACAAGACTTCCATTTTCTGAAGGAAGACTTTTTGCCTCTAAGAGCTTCCTTGACTTTGCTCGTTAACCATGCTGGCATCTTCTTGGCCCTGGCAGTACCTTTTCTGATCTGCAGTATGCACTCCAGTTGAGCTTCTAATATAGTGTTTTTAAACAACTTCCAAGCATTTTCGAGTGATGTGACCCTCTGGACTTTGTTTTTCAGCTTTCTTTTTACCAATCCCCTCATTTTTGTGAAGTTTCCTCTTTTGAAGTCAAATGTGACCATGTTGGATTTTCTTGGCAATTGGCCAGTTACATGTATGTTTAATTTAATAGCACTGTGGTCACTGCTCCCAATCAGTTCAACAACACTTACATCTCGCACCAGGTCCCGGTCCCCACTGAGGATTAAGTCCAGGGTTGCCGTCCCTCTGGTTGGTTCCATGACCAACTGGTCTAGGGAATAGTCATTTAGAATATCTAGAAACTTTGCTTCTTTGTTATGACTGGAACACATATGCAGCCAGTCTATGTCCGGGTAGTTGAAGTCACCCATTACGACCACATTTCCTAGTTTGGATGCTTCCTCAATTTCATATCTCATCTCAAGGTCTCCCTGAGCATTTTGATCAGGGGGACGATAGATCGTTCCCAGTATTAAGTCCCTCCTAGGGCATGGTATCACCACCCACAACGATTCTGTGGAGGAGTCTGCCTCTTTTGGGGTTTCGAGCTTGCTGGATTTAATGCCTTCTTTCACGTATAGAGCGACTCTGCCACCAATACGTCCTTCCCTGTCCTTCCGATATAGTTTATATCCAGGGATAACCGTATCCCACTGGTTTTCTCCATTCCACCAGGTCTCCGTTATGCTCACTATATCAATGCTCTCCTCTAAGCACTCCAGTTCTCCCATCTTGGTTCGGAGGCTCCTAGCATTAGCGTACAGGCACTTGTAAGCAGTGTCTCTCTTCAAGAGTCTTTGGCACTTGTGGTTTGGCCTGTGGTAATTTTGCTCTTCTGAATTGATATCCTGTGCCCCTGCTCTCACAATGCCTACTTCTAGGCCTACACCTTTTAAAATTTCATCATTTCTTTGGTTTTTATCCCAGGGGGGAGGTTTATTCCGAACCGGACCTTTCTCAGCTCCTGTCGGGTTTCCCCCCTCAGTCAGTTTAAAAGCTGCTCTGCTACCTTTTTAATTTTAAGTGCCAGCAGTCTGGTTCCATTCTGGTTCAAGTGGAGCCCGTCCCTTTTGTACAGGCCCGGCTTGTCCCAAAATGTTCCCCAGTGCCTAACAAATCTAAACCCTTCCACCCGACACCATCGTCTCATCCACGCATTGAGACTGCAAAGCTGGGCCTGTCCGGCTGGTCCTGCGCATGGGACCGGTAGCATTTCAGAGAAAGCCACCTTGGAAGTCCTGACTTTCAGCATCCTACCCAGCAACCTAAATTTTGCTTCCAGGACCTCACGGCTGCATTTCCCCATGTCGTTGGTGCCAACGTGCACCACGACCACTGACTCCTCCCCAGCACTGTCTACCAAACTATCTAAACGACGGGCGATATCCGCAACCTTCGCACCAGGCAGGCAAAACACCTTGCAGTCTACACGCCCATCACACACCCCACTGTCTATGTTCCTAATGATCGAATCACCCACTACAAGGATCCCTCCACCCCCTGGAGATATATTCTTGGCACGAGAGGATAGCTGCTCATCCCCCAAGGAATGGGTCCCTTCTAAGGGATCGTTTCCCTCTTCCTCAGCTGGATGCTCTCCTTCCCCGAGACCATCGTTCTCCATGATAGCAGGAGAGCTATCATCGCTGGAGTGGGACACAGCTATAACATCCCTTGAGGCCTCCTCCACACACCTCTCTGCCTCTCTCAGCTTTTCCAGGTCTGCCACCTTGGCCTCAAGGAAATGAAGTCGTTTCCGGAGAGCCAGGAGCTCATTGCACCGAAAGCACACCCACGACTGCTATCCAACAGGCAGATAGTCGTACATGCTGCAGGCTGTGCAAAACACTGGAAAGCCCCCACACGCCTGCTGGCTTCTTACCTGCATAGTTTTGTTTGAGGTTTATTACGTCAATAGGTTGGAGACTGTGGTTTAGTTGAGGTCAAGGAACAGAAGGGCAGAGTGGGGGGCCCTGGCCTCCTCGCCCTGCTGCTTAACTCGCCTTGATGCTTTGTCAGCTGGGGCTCCCTCTAGCTCGTGGAGCAGGCTCCATTGCTAGGTGCTCTGACTTTATATGTGTGGCTGGTTCCTCCCAGCTACTGCTGCCAGCCAATGATGTGTTACTTGAGGCTGATGGCTCAACTATCAGCTGGGGCTTAACTCTTTAGTATATCTCAGGCTTCCTTCCTTTGAAGGCAGGAAGGCAGGCTTCCTTCCTGAGCGAGGGGCGGGGCTGTTTAAGCTTTTGGCTGCTTTTAATCTCAGCAAGGGGCTGCGACTTCCAGGCAAGTCTTTTGTGTTTGTTGTTTTCCCACCTAGAACAGCCTGACCTTTCTTTAACGTAGGGAAACAGAGTTTGTGGTTGTGTTTCAGGAAGGCTGAAGCTGCCCTTTTTAGCAAGGACTGAGCTGACTCTCTCCCTGTATGTATCGGTGGAGTTTCCTTTTTCCCCTTCTCTCCGACTGGAATTTAGCCTTTACAGTGTCCCCTGAAGCTTTCCTGCTAGGGTGGTGTTGAACACTAGCTTTCTATAGACTTCCTTCTCCTAGGATCTGTCTCCTAAGATATAGGTTCTTTCAGGATTTGGCTCCTAGCTCAGGGTGACCTTAGGCTGCCCTTATTGCTTATTTCTCTGAGCTGTTTTAATTCAATTAAATAATGGAATAAATGGGAGCTACTTACCCTCTTTTCGCTCTGCTGCTTAACTCGCCTTGACGCTTTGTCAGCTGGGGCCTTGACGCTTTGTCAGCTGGGGCCTTGACGCTTTGTCAGCTGGGGCCTTGACGCTTTGTCAGCTGGGGCCTTGACGCTTTGTCAGCTGGGGCCTTGACGCTTTGTCAGCTGGGGCCTTGACGCTTTGTCAGCTGGGGCCTTGACGCTTTGTCAGCTGGGGCCTTGACGCTTTGTCAGCTGGGGCTGGGGCTCCCTCTAGCTCGTGGAGCAGGCTCCCTCGCTAGGTGCTCTGACTTTATATGTCAGGCCAATGCTCACAGCACCAGAATCCCCTAAAATAAACACCCATACTTAAACCTCTCACAGCATCAGAGTGGACCTGCAGCTCAGCCTCATGAAGCAGCTCACTCCTCCAAAAGGAAACACCATTAAAGTGGTCCAAAAAGGATAATTTTATGTGCAGATCCTCTCTCATGCCACCCTAGACCCTAATTCTGTGGTGAGGGGCTCTAAGGCCTTTAGATGTATTCCATAGGCACCTATTTATTTATTTATTATTTGGTTTATATCCCACCCTTCCTCCCAGCAAGAGCCTAAGAAATACTCTGCCAGGAGCTATGACTTTGCATGCAAAATTTAAATGACCACCCAAAACTTGCTGCTCTTGCAAAGTAAGTTTCCTAGCAGCTATGGCTAGGTCAGCCTTGACCTCAAATCCTCTAGCTTCTGGTCAGGGAGCTTGAACAACTGAAGCCTAGTGTCCAGCTCAATGCCCAAAAAGGTCAAAACAGGTGAAGAGCCCTCTGTTTTCTCAGGAGCTAGAGGAGCACCAAGCTCCTTGGCAATAGAAACAAAAGCCTGCATAAACCCAAGGCAAATATCATCCATGATTTGATTGTGGATGAAGGTACCAATTTGGTGTGTATCACCAACACCTGGGTGGGTAAGCTGGGAGGAGTTGATCTGACCCAGCTTTGCCCACCTGGATACTCAGTGCAACACCAGCACAGGCTGCAGGGATGGCAGAAGCGTTGCTGTGGTCTACAGAACTTCCATCTCTGTCACCAGGAAACCACTCTCTCTTGGAGCTGGCTGGGAGGGCCTGCCACTGGTGTCAGGCCAAGGAGACAGGAAACTAGGGTTGCTGCTGGTGTACCATCCACCCTGCTGCCCAGCAGCTTCTCTGACTGACCTGACAGAAGCCGTCTCAGCTGTGGTATTGGAGGAGCCCAGAACAATAGTCCTGGGTGATTTCACTGTGCATGCTGAGGCTGCCTCTAGTGTTCCAGCTCGGGACTTCATGGCCTCCACGATGACCATTGGGCTGTCTCAAGTTGTCACTGGCTCGACACATAGGGTAGGGCACACTCTCAGCTTGGTTTTTGCTCCAGATGGAGGAAGGGGTGGTCTGGAGATAGGGGGATGGATGTCACCCCATTGTCATGGTCAGACCACTTCCTGGTGAAGTTTAGACTTGTAGCTCTGTTCCTTCCCTGCAGGGCTGGTGGACAGATTAAGATGGTCTGCCCCCAGAGACTAATGGCATCCACGGGATTCCTGAATGCCCTGGGGAAGTTCCCAGTAGATACAGCAGGTGACCTTTTTGAACCCTTGTCATGCTGTGGAACAGTGAGGGGTGTCGGACTCTTCACACAGTTGCCCCCAAGCACCCTCTCCGGCATTGTGGAGCCCAGTTTGCACCTTGGTACACCAGTGTGCTAAGAGCAATGAAACAGGCTGGATGATGGCTACAGCGCAAGTGGCAAAAGGTGCTGTGAGGCTGATTGGGCACGAGTAAAACATTATAACCATGCCTACTGTGTGGCGGTGAGTGCAGCAAAGAAGGCCCACTTCTCTGCCTCCATCATATCCTCAAGTAGCCGTCCAGTGGAGCTTTTCTGTATTGTCAGGGGTCAACTCCAGGAAATGGAGTCTTAGACCCTTCAGAGGCCCACTGTAAATGGGGCACTTTGAGGGTGAAGTTGCTCGCCTCTGTAGCTGTCTTGATGCCCCATCCCCATCTACTACAGTGCCCAATGAGGTGTCCAGTGCATCATATGCTGCAACTTCATGGGAATGGTTTCAATTGATGTACCCTGATGACGTAGACAAGGTGCTTGCGACGATGTGGCCAGCAATGTGTCCTCTCAACCCTTGCCCTTCTTGGTTTATTAAAGCTTGTTGAGGGGCTTTGACCGAGTAGATCCAGGGAGTGGTCAATGCATCATTGCGGGAGGGAGTGGTTCCAGACACCCTGAAAGAGACGGTGATCCAACTGCTTCTGAAAAAGCCCACCCTGGACCCATTGGTCTGCGACAATTACCAACCAGTCACAAATACCCCCTTTATAGGGAAGGTCATTGAGAGGGTTGTGGTGTAGCAATTGCAAGTACTCTTGAATGAAAGATTATCTTGACCCGTTCCAGTCCGAGTTCAGGCCTCATTATGGGACTGAATTGGCTTTGGTCACCCTGATGGATGACCTTTATCAGGAGAAGGATAGGGGGAGTGTGACCCTGTTACTTTTACTTGATCTCTCAAAGGCTTTTGATACCATTGACCTTCTGTGCCGATTTGGTGAGGTGGGTTTCCGAGGCAATGTTTTACAGTGGTTCCGATGCTATCTCCAGGGTCGTTTTCTGAGGATAGCATTGGGTGATTGTCTTTCAGCCCCCTGGCAGTTGTGCTGTAGGGTGCCGCAGGGTACCCACTTGTCCCCCATGCTGTTTAATAACTATAGGAAGCCCTTGGGAGTGGTCATCAGGAGATTTGGGGTGAAGTGTCAGCAGTATGCTGATGAGCTGTATTTCTCTGTAATATCTGAATCGGAAAAGGCCGTGCAAACCATGGACCCATGCTTGGACTCGGTGGTGGGCTGGTTGAGAGCCAATAAACGGAGTCTGAATCCTAGCAAGATGGAGGCGCTATGGGTTGGTGGTTCCCGATTTCAGATAATTGGCCTGCTTTGAATGGGGTTGTACTCCCTCTGAAAGACCAGGTCCAGAGTCTGGAGGTGCTCATGCATCCATCTTTGTCGCTAGAGGCTCAGGTGACCTCAGTGGCTAGGAGTGCCTTTTACCAGCTTTGGCTGGTAAGACAGCTGTGGCTGTTTCTGTACCAGGATAGCCTGACCAGTGTTGTCCATGCACTGGTAACCTCCAGGCTGGATTACTGTAATGCTCTCTATGTGGGGCTGCCCTTGAGGTTGGTCCGGAAGCTGCAGCTGGTGCAAAATTAGGCCGTGAGACTACTCACCCAGCAGGGTATTGCCAACGTGTCACCCCACTGCTGAAATAATTGCACTGGCTGCCCCTTTGCTACCGGGCCAAGTTCAAGGTTCTAGTTTTGGTGTACAAAGCCCTATACAGCTTGGGACCACCATACCTGAAAGACCATCTTACCCCTTATATACCCAGTCGATCACTGCGCTCTGTAGGTGAGGGCCTCCTGCAGATATCATCTTATCAAGAGGTCCATTCTGCACAACATAGGAAACGGACCTTTAGTGTGGCAGTACCTACCCTGTGGAACTCCCTACCCGTAAACAAAGATTAGACAGGCTAATCTCTTTTATCTTTTTGGCGCCTATTGAAGATCTTCCTCTTTCAACAAGCCTTTTAAATTGAGACTTTATCACAGTCTGTGTCTGTGTTGGAATTGCCTTTTAATGTTTTTAACCCTTTTTTAAAAAAAATGTTTTTAATCTTTTTAAAAATATATGGTTTCAAATATTTTTTTAAAAAAATCATTTTAAAGGTGTTTTGTTTTAATGTATTTTAAAGTTTGTTTTTATGGTGTTTAAAGTGTTTTTGTTTGCCGCTCTGGGCTCCTGCTGGGAGGAAAGGTGGGATATAAATCAAATAATAAATAAATAAAATGAATATCTGAGCCGACAGGACCAGCAAAAAGAAAATCATCCAAATAATGGATGATGTTCTCTGAGCGAGTCCTCCACCTGACCACCCACTCAAGGAAGGTGCTAAAATTTCCAAAGGCAGCACATGAGATGGAACATCCCATGGGCAGAGCCCTATCAATACAAACTTTCCCCTCAAAGGAAAGGCCCAAAAGGACAAAGCCCTGTGGACGAACCGGAAGGAGGTGGAAAGCAGACTTTATATTGCATTTGCCAAGGACACCCTGACCGCAGCGCTGCACCTTGGCGACAGCACTGTCAAAAGATGCATAGGAAACAGAACAGAGGTGCTGAGGGGTTGTATCATCAACAGACAAGGATGAGGCAAGTGGTGAATGAGGCAAAACTCACCAGGATCCTGCTTGGGGACAACCCCAAGTGGGGAGATTCTCAGGTTAGGCAAGGGCAAGGAATCAAAGGGGGCAGAGACTCTATCCTCCTTAATTTCATTCTCCAGTTTGGCATGGACAATATCCTGCATTCCAGAGATGGATTTAAGATTCCTAGACATCCGATGAACCATAGGACCAATATAAGGGATCCGGAAACCTTCCTGAAAACCTGTGGCCAAGTATTGTGCCGCAGCCCCATTTGGGTAATCATGCAGGACCTGGACAAGGTTGGCCACATTAATGAGGCTCCTGGTGCTTGCCAGGTGCAGCTGAGGAGGGGTTACTGGAGCCACCCCCATGATCCAGCTGCCGGCCCCTGCCACTCTCTCTAGCTGCCCTGCTCCGAACACAGTGGATGACTGCATGGCCTGCGCCACAGCTAGAGCATTCATGTCTAAAGCAACATGGCCACATACCGCAGTAACCCTGGGAGTTAAAGTCCCAGCAAAGCAGGCAGGGTTGAATCCCCTGCGTCGTAACTCCAGAAGTTCCTAGGGGAGTGGGAGAACGCACCAGCAGATGCCCCTTATCTGCATGCTCCCCAACAGCATTATGGGCTGGGGCAAGGCACTGCATCCAAAGTTCCTGCTGGGGAATGAATGTCCCAGGGAAGTGCAGGGTTCAAGGCCGCCCTCATATGAACATTTTCATCATACCTGAGCTATGCAGGACCCAGGTACTCAGAAAAGGCCCTATGAATGATGTCCAGGTACTTAACCAAGGCAGGAGCTTTCCACAGGTGGGTCTGCAAAACCACACCCATATAAATGGTAAAACCCAATAACCAGTTTCACCAATTCCTTTTTTTTATCATTAATTTTATTCAAATTTTCAAACAAAACAAAACAAAAAAGAAACAGATTAAACAATAAAATAAAATGTTGACTTCCAATTTGTCGCAGATCAGTTATAGGTCTATGATATATAACAAACCTGTCTCTTAATATATTACAAAATCACTTTCCTCCAGTAGTTATCTTAATTAATCATCAAATCTCATTAACATCACTTTATTCTTTCCGCAAAAAGTCAAAGAGAGGTTTCCACTCCTTGAGAAATATATCCATCGATTTTTCTCCAAATAAACATGTCAATTAATCCATCTCATCAAGTCTGCTAGGTCCAGTAATTTCAATAGCCATTTTTCCATTATCAGTGTTAATTCCATCTTCCAACTTCCATCCTTGCACCCATAATAATCTTGCTGTCATAGTCATAGTCATATAGTAAGAGTCTGATGGGAATTTCCTTCATCACAAATGTTTCCTTGCCATCAATTCTGAATGTGTTGCTGAAATATTGTTGTAAAGTCATATCTCTGTTCCTCTTTTTTACGAAATGCACTAGCACATCTCTTGAGAGTTTTTCCATTGTCACATATCTGGAATTGATTCTATAAATTTTCTCTTTTTCAAGTTCCATCAAATCATTCCAGTCCAGAAATTCCATCGAAGCATTGATAACTTTATCTCTGATATCTTCATCAATTTCTCCAGGGACAACGCTGAATTCCAAACAGTAATCTTTATCTCCAGGATCCACAAACTCCAACTATTTTTCCAGTTCCACACTTGATATATCTGTTCCAATCTCCAGGACTTGCATCCTCCCTTTAATTTTTGCCATAAAGTCCAAATCTTTTTCCAATTCCACATTTGATATATCTGATCCAATCTCCAGAATTTGCTCCTTCCCTTTAATTTCTTTTTCATCTTCTATTACTTGTCCATCTGCTCCTTTTTTCATATAATCCTTTATTTCTTTCAGCTCCTGTTTCACTTTACCAAATTCAGTTGCCATCTCTTGTCTACTCTGTCCCAATTCTTGTTTCGTTATCTTAATCTCATCCATTATCTTCTGAAACATATCCAGAGGGGAAAACCCTTCCAGGGATACATCCAGGGTCTCTGCCACTTCTTTGATTGTCATTCTTAAAGCCAAAGAAAAAACCCTTCAAATTTCCAATATAGCCACAATTCCCAAGCAAAGGATAATTTGCTTCTTTTTCCAGCAATAAGGGAGTTAATATTCCAGGCCTGTTGACATCATCTGGCCAGCACAGTTCTTATCTCCCGCACGTCCAAGAATGCAAAACAAATTTGGTTCACAGCGCCAAACAATTAGTAACATACACGAACAGCAGATTCGTCTAAAGAAAGTAGTCCAAGAAAAAGTAGTCCCAGACATATATCAATCAAATAATCATCTAGATCAGATTTTCTCTTTGGGTAAATTGCCCCTCATCCGTTTTAATCTTTATAGTTTCCAAATTCAGGTCAGCTTTTTGCCATAAAAAATAAGATAAGCTTTTTAAATTTTCTTTCCTCCTCCTTAATTCCTTATATAAAAGAGAGAAGTGTAACTCACCCAGGTATCTTGATTTCTGATTCTTAAACAAATCTCTTTTACTGTAGTAATTTAAGCCAAATGATAAGATTAGACAGAAGAAAGTTCACCCGTTGTGGATCGTTTAAAAGAAAAAACGTCTCGCTTTTTTCAGCCCAGCTTGCTGGAAGTCCTAACTCCGTCCTCGGCTGCTAGGTATGCCTTCTTTTCCCAGGGAATTCCTGATCGATTCCAGCCACCGACAGCCTAACGAAGTTTCTGTGGATAATCTTCGATTCACCCTTGCCTGGGAGAACATTTATACCAGTCAAAGTTCCCTTTTGACTGATTTTAAACTGAAAAAAGCTTCCTCTGAGACAGAGCTCATCTCAGAGGCAGCCACAGGCGGAGCAATCCTTTCGGGAAGCCCCAGTTTCCCCAATTCCTATTGGCCTGCTTTTGTTTAATGTTTTCCTTGTCCCAGGACTCAGCAGTCTCTTTGCGCATAGGCTTGGGCTCCCAGAATAGGAGGGGAGGAAAGGTCCACATACTTGCCACAACAAATTTTTGCTTTAGTGGCAGGGAGCAAATGGTCGCCTAAAGGCAAATCATTTTCTGCATAAGGTAGGGCCCTAGCACTGTGAGTCTGGGACAACGAATAAGCTCTAGGAAAAATTTGGGATGGCTGGGATGGGAGGCCATCAGGGCCAAAACTGGGTTAGAGGGAGCCACCCTGCCACACTTGCTCACTAGCTGCAAATGGGGTGGAAAGGGTGGGAAAAGGCTGACTCTGGAGCCAAGCAACCCCTGAAGCCTAATGGCACCCATACCCCAGAACTGAGACTGTGAGGGCCAAATTCCCCAAGCCACATCTTGACTGTGTGTTTGGAAGTCAGGACAAAAAGTAGTACCAAACTCACCACAGGAAAGAACTGAGGCCTCAGGTTCAGGCTGCTGTTCAGCCTCCTGCTGATAAGTTGCAGAGGTACTTGAAACCTCACCATCTTCGTGATCTGCCAGTGCTTTAATCCTTTCGTACAGGTCACACAGTGATTTACTTTTCTGAGAAACTCTACCTGAAACAGAAAGGGAATCAGACTTTTTAGTTTTAGCCAAGATAGTCTTCTCACACCTAGAATTCTCAAGAGACTGAACAGCATGAGAGCAATTTGAGCATCTTCCTCTTCATCAGAAGAGGAAAGAACTGGCATGGGGTGTTTGGCAGGCTGGCTCTTAGCCAAGCCTTCCTTCTTTTGTGCTGCCTTTTTAGGTCCCATAACAGAAGACTCAAAATAGCAAAAAGAATAACAAAGCAAGCCTATATTTCTGAACAAATATTTATCTAGCTGTCTTACTAAATAACCAGACAGACATCCCCTGTGTTCAGGGAAAACACCTATAACAAATTAAACCACAGAACTAAGAACAATATTATTTATTATTATTTATTTATTATATTTATACCCCACCTTTCTTAGAAAAGGATAATTCTTTTGCTTATAATTAATATCTAATAACCAACACATTTAATTTTTATTATTGTTGTTGTTGTTGTTATTTAAAAGATGAGTAAGTAAATAAGCTCACAGGCACCAAGAACAAGGTAATGCCCAAAATGTTGAGTAACACCCTGTTGTTGCCAGACAGGAAGGAGGGGGAATAACACAACTGCTAACTATTAATACTCTTCTTCTTCCTCCTCCTCCTCCTCCTCCTAGTAACTTTATAAAGATAAATCACTTAAAACTAACACAGTTCAAGAACAAGAAACTCCCCATAAAGCCCCTGAACCCACATATTCCCAGGAGGGAGAGGGAGGAGGATATCACAGGAATGGCAAACAGACCCAACATGAAAAAATAAACAAAAGGGGGAGAAGGGGGGCTATAACATGTAACATCATCCCCCCGAAACGCCCTACAAAAAAAAATAAGGGAGGGACTTCCTGCTCCAAGGAACAAAAGCAGAAAAAAGGCTAGGAAAAGCCCAACCTCCCTCAAAATCCCCCAGGAAGGAGAAGGCAAAACAGGCCTAAAGGCCCACAAACCAGGCCAGACAGGCCAGCAGAGGAAAGGCCCAATTGAAGAAAAGGCAGAAAGGCCTTGCGTGTGCATGTGCCAGGACTCCACGGATGCTGCTGTCTTTCTTCTGGCACTGCCGAAGGGGAAGCCTCTCAGCTGAGAGATGCTGCTTGGAGAGCCTCCAAAAGTTCTGCTGCTGCTGCTCCTGCCACCATCATCACTGATGTGAGGTAAAGCAGCAAGAGAGGAACGCTCCTGCCCTTGCTGCCGCCCAAAACCGGACTGAGCAGGAGAATAGGTGGGGTGCAAGAACCAGCCAATCAGATGGCTCTGCACACCACCCATAGCACCAGGGGACATGCCCCATCAAGGTAGGAGTGGGGTGTAAAAGGCGATCCACCCTCCTCACAGCAAATTTTGCCACACCCAAGCCCAGCCCAAGCTCCTCCCGCGCACAGGGGGTGTACAATTCCTGGCATTCAACGTGAGGGTGGGGCATTGTAGTCAAATCATTAGAACGACTGTGTCTTGAGTTTGGTCAGATAAGAAAGGGAGGTGGGCCTTTTGTATGTTTACGGTGAAATATGACAAAGTTTTACATTGCATAAGCTGTAGCGTGTTTATTGAAGGATTGGTTGCAATTGTGGGTAAAGCGTGAAGGTGAGAGATTAATAAATGATTTCTGCTGTTGCCCCCGAGACCATGGAGGACTCGACATAGTTTCCATTGCAGGCCGGTGTGAAGAGTTCTTTGGTGCCTGAGACACAGGACACTTGGTTTTCCAGGTTCCACTTGTTGTGCATCTTTGGTCTGAGTTCCCATTCGATGGCATAGGTGATCATGAAATGGCCTCCTGGTTGAGGAAGGAGTCGATAGAGAAGTCGTTCTTACCCTGGTCATCCTCCATCACCTGGGTGGCTGTGGAGATGGTGGGCTCCTCTTTGATGCTGAGGAACATCTGGGGGGAGGTTTGGTGAAGGCCATGGCCCCCATGTGAGTAATGTCACACCAAGCGTGTTCTTCCACTGCAGGCTTCATGGCCCAGATGGGACCGCAGTAGATCAGGTGAGGGTTATTCCACATCATACCAGGCATCAGAGGAATAAGGCCCCTCATAGGGTCCCCACTGGGATTGTATCCCCCTTTGGGACGGACGTGGGAGATAAAGTGTGCATCCCCAGAGGAGTTCCCTGCCCCAATGGCCATGTGAATGTAGGGCTCACCTGCATCTTTACCTTTCAGATTCTTCTCAGGATCGATGACGATCACCTTGTTTGGTCAGAGGCAGTTGCCCAATTTGGAGATTTGGGAATGCCCAGGGTGTACCTCACTGGTGTCCAGCTCTGTGTACACTCTGTAGTCTGGATGCCCGGGATCTGTCTGCTCAGTTGTCCCCTCATCCTTTTTGTTGGCTCACACTTTGTCCAACTCTTTGTGCAGATGGATGCCTCTCATGGCAGGCTTTGCTTTGTAAAAGTGCTGGTACATCTGGCTGTAGCCTCTGCTCTCGATGAGGCCAAACACAGGTTTCCCCAGTGCTTCGTCACGGGCAGCTTGGGTACAAGCATGGGTCAAGGTGTTCACCCAGTGCATAGTATACTGTCCATACAGGGGGTTTCCTTCTCGCCCAATAAAGTTGGCTGGTCTCTGTAAGTTACGCCCCTTGTGTGGCGGAAACTGCCAGGTAAACTCTGTGGTATCCTCTTTTTTCCGGATCTTGTGAGTGTGTGCCTCCAGCACAAAGAACTTATGGGGAGGGTCCATGTCCTCATCCAGGATGTTGCACCCCATGGAATAGGCATAGCGAGGCAGGGTGTTGATGTCCCAGGATCTAGGAGACAGGTAGCCCCGCTGCATCTGGTCAGACACATACGTAAACTTGTAGTTCAGGTCAGTTCTTTTAATTCTTATGACCTTCCCAGAGAATGTATGTTATCAGGTGGCCATACAAATATAAGTAAGTAAATAAATATTATTCCTGTTTACCCAGGTGTTTGATGGCTGAAGGGGACAGTTCTTGGCAACCTGAAGATCACTGATGAAAGAAAGTTTTTCAGCTGTGATTTACAATTTTTTTAAAAAAAACCCTCTGCTTTACAATGTTTTCAACTGTTTTCAGTATGTTTTTTATTTTTCATGTTAAATTGTTTTATTTATGTTTGCTACCCTGGAGGAATATAATACCCCTGGCGGGATATGAACTTAATAAATAATAATAAATAACAGCAATAAAAGTTAAGCACAAATAGGCCACAAAATGAAGCCCAGCCTTTTTCACTGAAGCAAGACTTGGGAAAGAAATATAGACCATCTGCTACACAAGCAGCTCTTTGTTGTTTTCCCTGCTCCACCTCACTTCTCTGCTTTTTATTTTCCACTCCACTGTCCATAGGTCTCTCTTGCTGTTCCACTGTGGTGAACATGTCTGAAATACACTGTCCTGCTGTATAATACCAACTTTCACTAAGCCAGGATTGGGGAGGCGGGAGCCTTATACTCTTGCTTATCTGTATATCCACTACCAGTCTTCCTTTCTATTCATATACATTGTATAGGCTAGGATGAGAAAAGGTGGTTTATACTGCTTTCCCACTTACAGAACACTAGCAGTCTCATATTCAGTATTGCTCAGGAATTCTAAGCAACCAAAAATATCAGTGCAGCTTGAAATAAGAGGTTAAAACCAATGCTGTTTTGAAAGGTTCTGTCCACTATCTTGATTCAGAATTTTATTCAATAATAGCTATCAATAAAAAACTGTTCCTTGATCTCAGGAACCATTACGCAAAATTGGGTTGTGGCCCTGCTTCTGATAAAACCAATTCCAGCAGTCCAAAGTCCACACACAGGGGTAATCCAAAAAGAAGTCCAACCCAAAACACAGAGCAACACAAGATGCAAGGTCCAGAAACACTTCAAGCTTAAAACACAGCAAAATCCAGACACAAGACAAGTTAGGAGTTGGTTTAGTCAACCATCTTGATACAAAATTATTTTCAGACATAGACCAAAAACCCCTTCTCTGTCTCAGGAACCAATCACGCCAAATTTGGTGATGGTATCTTCAGAGGTGCCCAAACCAGTGCAGTTTAGAATGGTTTCATTCCCCCATATTTTTTTCAAAATGTTATCCAATAGTATCCAAACATAGATGAAAACCTGCTCCTTGATCTCAGGAACAATTTGGGGATGATACCTTAAGAGATTACCAAATGCAGAGGACAGACAGAAAGGCAACCATATTTACAAAATATAGTCAATTATTGCTATCAGTGCAATGTAATGGAGGCACAACTATGGGCAGAGTTCTACTCTTTGGAATGAAGCCTTCTTTCTTCCACTGCAATCCCCTACACCCCCTGAAAAAGCTACTCCTGAGAGTTGGGGAACTCATCAGAAAGTTATGGTGTGTCACAAGAACACCCGCAGTGGGAAGAGGGAATTGGCAGAAATTGAAGAAACCTCTTACAAAACAGAAGTACCTTCTAGCCATCGTATCACTCTCTTGCATCCAAGCCAATGTGCCTTCATTGTCTTGATTCCCAGATCAAATATTACTCAAAGGGTAGCCAGTATAGTGCCTTCCAGATGTTACTAGACTACAACTCTCATTAGCCCCAGCCAGCATGGTCAATGGAGTTGCAGTCCAACATCTTCTGGAGGACACCATGTTGGCTATCCCTGCATTAGGTCATAACCATTTGGTGTATCACTACACATAATGTTCTGGCATGTCGGGAAATTATTCTAACCATAGCCTTCTTAAACCTTATTCACTCATCCCCCCATGTGTATAATGAACAAATTGAGGGAAAAGCGATCACACACTCAAGACGCTTTCCCATTCAGCAGAATTGTGAATGACATTCTATGTGGGTACAGCAGGTGTATGTACATAGGGTCCACGTGAACATGGATGAGCATACTTACATGAGTATATGCATGGAGGGAACAAGTGAATAAGGCTTCAGTGACAGGCTAGTTTTCTATGTGGCTACCAAGGAGAGAGCCTTTGGGTGGAGGCACCCAGCTATTATTTATTTATTCATTAGATTTATATCCCGCCCTTCCTCCCAATAGGAGCTATGAAATTGCCTCCAGTCCTAAGAGAAGGTCACTTGGCTTCTTCTCTGTGGTGCTTTCGGTGCCAGCAGCAGATATTTTTATTCACTTGGGCTTTTTAACTGTATTTTAAAAAAACCTTGTGACTATTGTGACTTACCTGTGTGGTTTTTAGTTCAAGCTCTAACCGGTTTATGTTGTCGCAATTACAAGGAAAGTTTCTCCCTCTTTGCTGTATATTGTTACTTACTTTCATTTTACAGAGGAATCCATCCCCCACTCCAAATCCAACCTTGATGGAGAGTGTTTGGAATGGGTGTAGGTGGCCTTCTGCTCAGCTTTGCTTGTTCCATGCCCAGGCACATGAAAGCTGCCACCAGGAGTATCCCTGTAAGTGGTAGCTAGTGGATTCCTCCCTCTCCCCCAAAATGGGTCATTTCTGGGGTGAAGAGGCAGGCAAGGCACATAGCCGGGCTGGCCAATCCTAAACCTGTCCAGCTGCAGGCAATGGACCCAATCTGGGCCACATGTGGTCCAACCAGCCTACAGTTGGCACAGCAAAATCTGAGAAGAAACTGCCCTCTGACAGGTGGTGGCTCCACCATTTTGTTCAGGCCTGCCACTCCCAAACAGGAGTTAGGATTGCTTCCTTAATTATTGTGTACTTTATTTATTCTGTAATGTGTTCTTGTTTATAAGCCAGCCAGGGAAACATTACTGATGAGCAGCCATCTAAATTTCTTATATGGAGCCATTGTCAAAAATGTGATTCCCATGCTAGCAATCTGTAGCAGTCCAGTCCAGCAGCAGTCAAATCCTAAACATGTAGAAGTAAAACTTCCTGAGTTCAATGAGACTTTCTTCCTAATTATTACAGTTAGGATTGCAGCCTTGGCATGCATTCACATACTGTGATATGGTGAGGTGACTATTTCAACAGGAACCACACAGAAACATCTCCACATGACACTTCTTTTGTGTGCACCAATTCACCATGGTTGCCATCAGTGCGATTCTCTTGATCACATACTTTAGTTCTTATGCTACAGCTGTGCATCTCAAAATAGTTCCTTTGAAATTATTGCTATCACACCTTTTAACATTCTGAAGACAATTCACAATTGTCAAAACAGATTAGGTCTCATGGAGATTTGGAAAGTTCCGCACACTGTCTGTTGCCAACAATATAGAAAAAGAGGAATATTTAATTCGCTGTAGCTATTTCAACAAAATACCTGGCTAATTATTGAAACACCCAACTATCACCCATCCCACTAACTGACATAGCAGTTAAAGGCTCCTATGGTAGCAAAGACCAAGTGTTAGAAATTAAAAAGCATATTGGACTACAATTCACCAAGGACCACTTAGTTATAATGAAACCATAAACTAAGCCTTTTGTTCACTTTGTGTGTTTTAATGAAAAATCTAATTGTGGCACAAATAACAGGTGCTTGAAGCATTTACTGCATTATTTCTCTAATCATCAGCAGAAAATAGAATCTTCTCTTTTTTATATAATAATGCCCAATGCTTTTTAAGATACCATCTGGCTGCAATCTTAGTCTTCAGGATGTCTTGATGAATTATATCTTAGTCATTTTCTGAGGGTGATTTGGGGAATATTTGTGCTAGGACATACAGAATTAATATCATGTAAGGCCTCCAATGAAGCAGTTATATTTGGTGACTATAAATTATAATCTAACATTATTTAGTCAGCAAGACTTAAAAGCTTAGTGGGTTTGGTCACTGCAGTTCTACAGGATTCTGTGGCAGCTGGGATAACAGAATCTTTCCTAGGATGTGACATTTCCCCACCCCAGGGTTTCCTAGGAATCCATGCAATGCCCTCCCAATTTCTATTGTATTCACCCCCAGATTATAAATGGTGTCATCGTGGGAGAATCACTACAGCTATCATTTTGAAAATTAGAAGATTGGAATCCTTCCAGAGGGGTGAATATGCCTGCAAACTGCAGCCAATTCTGGCAGAAAATGAAACAGTTACACAAGTTGTGGTTTTAAAAAATCAAACTTTAAAGGTCCTCTGCAGAACCCAAGGATGTGTTTGGCTACTATTTGGCAGGGAGGGGGCTCCTATGCCTATAAATTCCATCCACTTTGGCCAAAGGGGGGAGGGAGCAGAGCTTGGAAAAGTTACTTTTTTGAACTACAACTCCCATCAGCCCAATCCAGTGGCCATGCTGGCTGGGGCTGATGGGAGTTGTAGTTCAAAAATGTAACTTTTCCAAGCTCTGGGAGGGAGTTATAGCTGGTTTAGATCTCGATAACAGAGAGTGGAGAACACAGAGTAGCTCAGAACCCAGAGCACAGATCCAAGCAGATCAGGCACAAAGCAATTCAGAAACATATTTGTTTTTTTAAAAAATACACAGGTCCCGATACACAGTGAATTTTAGAGTTCATAAGAACATAGGAAGTTGGCTTATATTGAATCAGACCATTGGTTTATTTAGGTCAGACATGTCTACACTGACTGGCAGTGGCTCTCCAGGGTTTCAGGCAGGAATCTCTCCCAGCCCTACCTGGAGATGCCAGGGATTGAACTTGGGACCTTCTGCATGCACAGCAGATGCTCTACCACTGAGCTACAGCCCCTCTCATTCACTTCCCTAGTATATATTTGAAAGGACATAAATTGAACATAATTTCAATTTCACCATGACCCACAGTCTGAGAGTTCTTATGAATTGGCATTGTCAGGGAACCCCAATTTTAGGCAATGCATAATGTCACTGCCCTGTCAGAATTGGCAGAATAGTACTGTATGCTTTAACCTCAGTGCAGACATTTAAAGGCCTAGGCCATATGATTTTTATTTCTAGCATTAGGTTATGAAAGGTGACTATTTGCCAAATACGTAACATCCAGTTTTCCCTCCTGTGCAAAATAAAATGTTGAAAATGCATCTATAATTTGAAATGTATGATGTGGGCAACAGGGGAATAGAATTCACAGAACTTGCAGATTTGTCCCAGGAAGTAAAAGTCATAATCAAGCCAGATCTGTGTAAATCACATATTTGTATATTGTGTGTGTCTGCATCTGTGTATATTTCAGTATATATCAGATATTATGAATAGTCAACTCAGTTGTCTAATGTTTATTTATTTATTATTTTATGTTGACGTGTGTGCGTTGTTGCGTGAAACAGCATACATTACGTTGGAGTTAAGTTGAGCAAGAAACTTCTTCAGAGCATTAGAGCATGTTCAGAGTCTTTATTAAGACATTACGGCCAAAGGCTTAAGAGTAAATACATGTAGAGTTTCTTCAGTCACCCCCCTTCTGGTACATCTCTCTTCAAAGGTAAAAACAGAAGAGAACCGCTCCGTTCAGAGGCAATACACAGAAGACTCAGCTTAACACAGATAGCTGCTAGAACTTTTCCCAGTCTATCGCGATGGTTACCATAGCAACGGCCTTGGCAGTCCGTTCCCAGACTGGGCAAAGACATAACTCCCCCTAGTTACAGTTTTTCAGACTTGATGGAAAACAGACTCAGTGACAGTGTGGTTCAATGGTCAACAGAAAATGCATCTATAATTTGAAATGTATGATGTGGGCAACAGGGGAATAGAATTCATAGAACTTGCAGATTTGTCCCAGGAAGTAAAAATCATAATCAAGCCAGATCTGTGTAAATCACATATTTGTATATTGTGTGTGTCTGCATCTGTGTATATTTCAGTATATATCAGATATTATGAATAGTCAACTCAGTTGTCTAATGTTTATTTATTTATTATTTTATTTATATCCCGCCCTTCCTTCCAGCAGGAGCCCAGGGCAGCTAACAGAAACACTAAAAACACTTTAAAACATCATAAAAAGACCTTAAAATACATTAAAACAAAACGTTAAAAACATTTTAAAAAAGCTTTAAAAACATCTTTTTTAAAAAGGGTTAAAAACATTATTAAAAAAAACATATTAAAAGCAATTCTAACACAGATGCAGACTGTTTACTGATAATTCCTAACAGTGTAGGAGCCTGATGATAACACATTAAGGACCAACCAAGAGCTCTTGGCTACTGATGAAATATTACCTGTTTCCATCATTTACCGACAAAATACAACAATGGTGTATTGGTAAATGTTCAAAGCATGCCATATCCCAGAGACTTCTGCCATTTACCAGAAAATTACAAGGTTAACCAAGAGCCTTTGGCCAATGACCAGATTACATCATCAGTACCACCATTTCCCAGAACAATATGATCTGATTTGGGGATGGGGATTACTGACATCATGATCTTGTGAGATGTTCTACTCACATGCAAGTAAATGTTAGTAGAAGCCTCCTGCATACCTTTTCCACTCAATATGGGGTGGTTGGAGTCTGAGGGGATGTGTGTAATGTGTAATGCACATGGAGATGATGGGAATGGGGCTTGCATGTGCACTCCTGTCTACCAGACATTAAGTGTTTTTGTATTCAGGCAAACACCTGGACATTCCTTTTGAGGCTACTACATCTCCCAGATATGCACAGTTATTTTGGGACTAAGCTCCATTGATTACAGCAGGACTCACTTATGATGCATAAGATGGTTGCGCATAGAAATAAATCAGGAGAAGCTAAAGTAAACATATACATAGATCATTCAATTTCCATATACTATTTTTGTCAAGTTATTTTTGAAAATGGAGTAGATTTTTTTAAATATGCATAAAACAATGGTGCCAGACTTCAGACTTTAATGATTTCCTGCAAGTCCAAAGCCTCCAATGTGCATATTGATGTCCACACTTACAAACGTTTCTGTTATATACGGTGGAGACAATCTGGATGAGTGCTGTGCAAAAATCTGTTCTGCAATTTCTCAAAGGTCTTCTGTGAAAGAGGCTTCCATTTTTCTGTCTCATTTTCAGGCCATTTTAGAATTTCAGTGGGTGAGCAGTTTTGAGCATACCTTATCATTGCAAAGTGACTATGGTTGGTGTGGGTGTTTTTCTTTCCTGTAAGAAAGATCTTACTCTGCAGTTGCACACCATTTATGGAATGGTGTCCCCCATGAAATATAATTGGCACTGATAGTGGTAAGATTTTGGTACCAATTGTAAACCCACCTATGTTATCAGGTTTTTATGGGGGGTTCACCACCTGGTGATATTTTGATTATTCTTGTTGCTATTATTGCTGATCTTGCTGTGATTTTATCTGTCTCTTTTATTTTTACATTTATAATTACATTGGTTGGTTTTAATATGTATTACTATGCCCCACCCTGGTATCATATTGTGAAGAAGATTGGCTTAGAAGTATTTTATTTAATACTCAGGAATATATGTATTTTTGTCTCTGTCCTAATACACACACACACACACACCATAAAAGAAATACAGATTAATAATAGGACTCAATAATGGAAGTGATTGCATTCCACACTTAGGGGCAAAGCCTGCAATATGCACCAGAAAATAAAGGTGTCCAAGTATTACATGGGAGCGTAATGCTAATTAAAGTTGTTACAAATATTAAAGATTATGGGTATGAGTAGAAATGTTTAATATAGCTATTTGGTTCACTTCACAATAATTCTTTTTTAATTCCCTCTGTAGCATACTGAAAGAATTTAATCATAAAGCTGTCATACATATTACTTTATAAGAAGTATGAAATGTTATTAGTTATGGTTCTGCACAATCCCTGATTATGCTTTTATCTAAAAAGACTGTTAATGTATCGGCCTGATGTTTATTTCTCTGCAGCATCTCATACTTAATTAAATTCAAGTTACATTTTTACTACAATTAGAAATAATAATAATAAATAAAAAAATAAATAAATAAAATAAATTAGAAAAAGCATGCAACAGTCCAGAAAGGCACTGTTATGGCTGATAGCCACTGAGAATGCAACTGGCATGTTTGTCCTCTTAATTAATGGTGGACAATGGAAGCTGTTGCCTTTCAATAGTTTGACACCTGTAATACATTGTCATATGGCTCCTACTGGGAGGAAGGGTGGGATATAAATAAATAAATAAATAAATAAATAAATACATGTCACATTACTGCATTATATGCACTGTATAAAATGGATAGCCAGTGTGGTGCCCTCAAGAGGTTGTTGGACACCAACACCCATTATTCCTGATCATTGGCGATGCTGGCTTGGGCTGATGGGAGTTGAAGTGCAACAACATCTGGAGGACACCACACTGGCTACCGCTGATATAAGATAGCGTATTAGATGTATGTACTGCTATTGGAGAATGCCTGAATCAATTGTGCAAGTACACAGAATAATATCGCAGCACAAAAGCCTTTAAGCAGCAGGGGGAAAGTCACATATGAGGCCTGGGACATCAGTAGTTTCAAGATTATGAATGCTGAAACAAAAAATCTGATTTTATTATACAGCCATGAGAATGGCTGTACACTATAGCCAGTGTGCATTTTTCACATTCCACAATGTTAAATTGAAAATACCCCCATGCCATTCTGATGCTTCCCATAAGCTCATTTCAAAATAAAGTCCTGAACTCAGAAAGGCTTGCTTAACAACCCTCTCAATTTTCATGGCGATACACAAAACAGTCAGAGAGAATAGACAGTCCAAAGTGTAAAAAGAGAGAGAAAAACATCAGAGCCCTTTTGGACTTTTTTCTCTGAGAGTTCTCATAATCTGTTGAAATTCATTAAAACTCAGCCATGTTCACAGAGTACCTGGAATCCCAGTACTGACCTTGCCCCATACTCTGACCTTCATCTTCTGCAGTTTAAAAGTTAAAAAAAATGCCTGGCTGATTTTTAATTAATTTAAGAAATTTTGGCTTGAAGCCAATGATAACACGGGGCATGCTCAGTAAGAACCAACTGTCAGTGTTCTAAAAGCCAGACTCACAGATGCTTGGCTTGCCTGATCAGGGGGCCATATCCACACCAGACTGATTTCACTTGACAGTCATGGCTTCCCTGAAATAATCCTGGGAAGTGTAGTTTGTGAAGGGTGCTGAGAGGAGACTCCTATTTCCCTGAGAGAATGGTTTACCAGTCAGCCACTCTGATTGAAGGTCTGTGAGGGGAACAAGACGTCTCCTAGCAACTCTCAGCACCCTTCACTAACTATACTTCCCAGGATTCTTTGAGAGAAGCCATGATTTTCCAAAGTGTAATAGAGGCCTGGTATGGATATGGCCAGGAACAGCTTTATTTTAAATTTGGGTGGGAGGCTAAATGTGCCTTCTGTAGAATAAAAAGGTGGGGAAAACATTGAAAAGCAATGATACTGTTCACAATGTTTTCCTTTTGGAAAGGTAAGGGTTTTCCCCTCTGCCCAGTGCCCACCCACCCAATTTCTTCCCCTCCACCTCCCTGCTCCTCCCCCAAGTCAATGTTGGACTAGGACCTGGGAGACCAGGTTCAAATCCCCACACAGCCATGAAGCTGACTGGGTGACCTTGGGCCAGTCACTGCCTCTCAGAGTCAGAGGAAGGCAATGGTAAAACCACCTCTGAATACCATTTACCATGAAAACCCTATTCAAAGGGTCGCTATAAGACCGGTCAACTTGAAGGCAGTTCATTCCCATTTTAAAACACGATTGCACAGAAATAAAACCCATTGAATTCAAAAAGTATGCAAATGACCAAACCCACCCTCCCTTCTCCTCCCTCCTATTCCCTTCTTTTGCCCCTTCCCTCCCCTTTCCTTTGACCCTCCCTACCCATCCCCATCCCCTTCCAATCCCCTCCTTCCTCTTCCCCCTCCTCCCCCTCCCCCTCCCCATGGTCAGTTTTACCTATCTTAAGCATGATTGCACAGAAGTAAATACAATTGAACTCTATAAGCATGCAAACAATCAAACCTGCCCTCCCCTCCCCCTTCCTTTGCCCCCCTCCAATATGCTCCTTCCCCTTCCCCCTTCCCCCTTCCCCTCTTCCTCCCCCATGGTCAGTTTTACCTATAATCATGATTGCATAGGATTAAATCCGATTGAACGCAATAATCATTCAAATGATCAGACCTGTCTTTTCCCTCCTTCCCCTTTCCTTGCCCTTCCTCCTCTCCTCCCCTCCCCTTCCTTCTTCCTCCTCTCTTGCTCACTTCAACCCTCCTTCCTTCCCCCCAGTCAGTTTTACCTATCCTAAGCATGATAGCACAGGAGTAAATCGCACTGAACTCAATAAACATGCAAATGATCAAATCTGTCATTCTCAGCAAACTTGCACAGGATCCCATTTCTTACCTCCCAGATTAAAAAAGCAGGGAAATTCACAAGAGGTACATGTTACCAAATTCTTCCAAGCTACACAAGAAGTGGATTGGACTGTGAAAGACCAACCCAAATTGTTTTTGCATTTTGACAAATTTGTAGAGCAGTCCAATATCTCAGAGAGGAGGTCAGGTCTCCTGCTCCCCTGGTGCATTCACTACAGCTGCCCAATTTCCCTGCTTTTTAAAGTTTGATAGAAATATCTGTTGGCTATAGGTACATTCTTAAACCGCAAGGTTCTTTGCCTATTAGTGAATTAGAATTAGATGGCATTCATCTAGCCAGACATAAAACCCTAGCACTTATTATGACATGGATTGTGATCTATTATATCAATTGAACCTACAAAAGAGTTATCATGGCCTTTGATGCAATAAAATTGCAGCTTACCTCTGATCCTGTAAATGTGGGTATTCCAACCTTCTGTAATAATGTCCTACACCTCAGAAAGTCTGCCTTTCACCCCCTAAATAGATTTGTTGGTATGTAGAAGCAAAATACGATCAGAAAGCTGAGAGAGAAAGTGTGGTTTTGGAACCATTCACCTGTTATGGAAATGGCCTGCCTTCAAGTCGATTCCGACTTATGCCGACCCTATGAATAGGGTTTTCATGGTAAGCGGTATTCAGAAGGGGTTTACCATTGACTTCCTCTGAGGCTGAGAGGCAGTGACTGGCCCAAGATCATCCAGTGAGCTTCATGGCTGTGTGGGGATTCGAACCCTGGTCTCCCAGGTCATAGTCCACTACACCACACTGGCTCTCTATTCACCTCATATAGAGACTTCCAAATGGTATTTCCCCTTAAGGACTGTACAGGGAAGCAGGGCTGCAATTCTCCTCCCACTTACCTGGGAGTAAGCCCAACTGAATTCATTAGGACTTACTTCTGCGCCGGCATATTTAGGATTGCACAATAGGACTGGTTTTTCCTCCTTTAAAATGGGCACTTTTGTGGCATCAGGATTTCTTCAATCTCATATTTGTATCAGATCTATTTGCATGCATAACAGTCAACATACCTTAACACTGCCATGCTTAACAGACTTGGAAATAAAGGGCTGAGATCTGAATGTGGGTAGACCTATGTGAGCAGAAACCAGTAGACCTACTTTTTGGCAAAGTACAAATGAGTGCCACTGCAGGATTTGGGGGAAAGGAACCACATTCTTCAGGTTTTAGGTGAAATAACAGTACAAAACTATGTTCATGTCAGGCAGGGATGTGAAACCTGTGGCCCTCCCAATGTTGTTGGACACCACAGGCCCAGCTGCTACGGGTAATGGTCATTTAGGATGCGAGACGCCATCCAACAGAATCAGAAGGACCACAAGTTTTCCCATCTTTGATGTAAGGACTTGTCCATCTCATGACCAGGCTTTTATTTCCATTTGGTAAAAATCTTGCTAACGTGATCAGATTGATGGGCTGTAGTTAGAGAGTGAGTTGATTATACATGTGAAATGAATAACCAAGTTAACAAAGGAGTACTAAGCATCCAGTCACTTGAACTTCAGAATATTATCTATGTTAATGGGATCACCAAATTTGGTTTGATTTCAAACATTTAGATGATTCTTTCGAATTGGAATTTGATGATTGCTTGCTCTGGAGGTTAACCTACCTCAGAAGCATGCAGCCCTGTTGCTTTCAACAACATTGGCTAGAACACACAGCAACCAGTACAATTTGAATATCGTTATTATACTCATGATAATGTCTCCAGTATCCATTAGGATCAAAGCAACTCTACCAATGCATGATATTGTTTTGATATTATTGTCTGAGTCACATCTTTTTATAGGACTTTGCCATTAAATGGGAAAAAAGCAGCCAAATGCCACTAAATGGAAAATAATACACTGGAGATCAATGAACCAAAAGAGAAAATATATTGTGTTTTCCTTGGTATAGTCTTTGTATGCTGCCCCAGAAGGGCATTAAAGGTTACTGTAAAAAAGCCCATATATGTCTTCAGTAAGGAAGCATTAGATTGCTTACAAATTACTTTTTTTTCCAGGCAAGTCCAGAATATAAGCTATTTAGGTTATTCACACATCTTCCAATTCTACAATGTAGTTCTTGGCTCAAAACATATCAACATATGTTTAATAATGCATCTTTAGAGAATAAATATATCTAGAAATAAATAATTTGTGAAAAATATGCTCAAAATAATATTTAAATATGTATTTAAATGGATATCCTCATTTTGTCCTTTTCTCCTTTTTAAAAAAATCCAGATTAATGTGGAATTGAGTGAACATTTATGAATGAATATATGCTAAAGTCTGAAAAAAGACTGATCTGTCCATCCCTACCTGTTCCGATCAAAGCATAATTGTCACCAGATTTTGCACTTCCTGAAGGAAGTAGAAAATTCTCAGTTCAAAAACAAAGCAAAAACATTTTAAAATGCATATTTTGAAAGATTCCTTCTCCTGCCACTGACTCCCCTCCCTCCCTCCGAAAGCCCACATATATGGGAAGGTTACACAGAGGTCAGAATGCAGATACTTTCCAGGCACAGAAGTCAGCCAGCATAGGGCAGAGCTTGGGATGAATCAGAGCGCAAGTTCCCTCAAGTTCCAAATACAGAAGGCTTGCAGTCAATTGACTTGCATGCAGACACATTGCATTTTTAAATGTTTGAAAGGTAAAAAATATGTTCAGACAAAATATATTCTGAGTTAGAAGGAGTAGGAACTCCTCTCTTTGCTGCTGCTTTTCCTTGCTTTCTTCTTCAAGGGCACTTAACTGTCTAATCACAGCTGCACTAGAATTCTGTTTTCTCTATATCATTCTATGAGCAGTTCTCAATTCTGCCTTGGGCAATGGAAAAAAATCCAAAGCATTGAGAAACTGGTCTTCATGCTAGCCTGGCCAATAAATCTATGCGTGTGGTAACAACTCTATGGTATAGAATAATGGCATGTGAGGTCTACTTTGGTTTTGATTGGAACTCTGATATCTACCAACCAGAGTCTGGTGCAAGATATATGCTCAGAAGTAAAGAATTATGAGCTTATGAATTTGTTCTGAGTACCAGAACTGAGTGGAGCTCATAGTCCTTCCACACAAAAACCTGTGCCTGGTACCCCTGCTTGCTTTCTTAATTTCAACAATATACTTGGGTGGGACAGTTGTTGGTGTTGTTAAACAATTGTGAGTTAGAAATCTTTGCTGTTCTACTTCAAATCGCCCATGTGTTTTCCATCAGTTTCCAAATGTAGATCCTAAAATATCTTCCGTCTACCCTGGTATAAAGATCCCCCAACCCTCTTTGTATTTGGGGATAATGTATGATAGCTTACTTTACCGCATCCCAGTCTGTCAATTGCATACCAATGGAGAGGCCCAAAGACCCTGTGATTCACACATATGCAGACACACATAAATGCACACACACACACACACACACACACACACACACACACACACACACTGTTTAAGATTAATTTAACTTCCAAAAGCTTTTTAAAACAAAAACATTTTTTCTCTCTTCTGGTAATCTAAATGTAATGATTCACACATAAAAAAAGAAATCAATGCAAGATGCCTACTTAATCTGGAGCTTGCTAAAATTTCAGTTTCAGCATGTACCTAGCCAAAAGAAATATAATGAATCTGTAAGGATAAAACAACAGAACTAATTCAGCACAAGGTCTGAAGGTAATTTTGCAGCCTCTACAAGGAGTTGTAAAATTTCATGAGTTTGTCATAAGTATCCAGTGCTATTACAAACTGCTTGAGTCTGTATGTTTGGAAAAGAAACCTTATCCACAAGGGGCACAATCTACTGAGGACTCTACTATAATGCAAGCTCTACAATAATGAATGGGAACTGCACAAGATCACATCTGGTTCTTGCATAAATCCTGTTCATTTCAGCTGAAGGAATGCAGTGGAAAGTTTATGCCCATTGTGGTTGAAAGTGAATCAAACTGAAGATACATTCATAAAAATGACAATAAGCTTCATCAAACACACATACTTATCAAAATAAATACTAGTATGCATTTGAAATTTATTGGCCTGTTGTGGAACGGTTGACTGTGGTTGCACACCTAATCCACAAGAAGTACAATGTACTGAGGGATTCTCCTTTTATCTTAGTAATCGTTACAATAGTAGTATAAGATTGACAAGTATTATCACATCCGTATTACAGATGGGAGACTAAAGAAGGAGATAGTAGCTTTCCCAATGCCACCTAATGAGTTCATAGATGAGGCTGTAAGATTTGACATGCAAAGTTATCTATCATACAGAGCTGTTTCAGGTCCATTTCAGGAATAACAATTCAACCCACAAGAGAAGCCCTGTTTTGGGGGGGGAGTGAGCTTACAGTTCTGGTGCAGGAAGGAGCTTCTTACTGTTTCCGCTTCTTCTTTTTCTGTTAAAGCCATTGCTTGTGGTGGTATAGCAGCAGCAAAGGAGCCAGAGTCGGTCCTATCATTAGACAGAGAGAGGCAACCACCTCAAGCAGCAGATGTTCAGGAATAAACCCCAGACATTGTGGTGGAGAATGCTATTCCATCACCAGTTTTGTAGTCAGTGGTGGCTGTTGCCCAATGGGAATGATAGGACAGAAGGCAGGAAGGCCAACAGGAGGTGGAGCCAGAGCCAATAACAAGTGACATTAACTAATTCTAGTTTTATCTCAGTCCTCCTTTCTGCTGAGCTCTACAAGGGCAATACTGAGACAGGAAGGAGGAAGCAGTGCCACCTCTGGTACTGGTTGCAAGTAAGAAGGCAGGCAAGTGGGGGTCTGGCTGGGGGCAGATTGAGGTTGGTGGGGCAATGCTTCATTTTGCATAAGGGGCCCATTTCCACTGGTCCACTGCAAGTTCAGTCAGCTTCTGTACAGCTTCTGGGAAGGAGTACCATCTTATCCTTCAGTTCAGGCAGTTAAATGTCTTGGGTTAGGCCTGTACAGAGCTTTGCACACCACCCTTCTTTATTCCCAGAGGCATGGCAAATGAGGTGGCAAATTGGATATGACCATTTCAGCCCACCCCTCTGAAACCCATATGCTGGTGCAAATGGCAGCCAGATAGACAAAGAATTACTGGAAGAGACTGGGAGTAGAAAATCTAAAAGGAAAAGAGAAGGAATTAACAGCATAATCCAAACCCCAAATCTACCAGGATAAAAGAGTTTGGAGCTGATGGGCTTCCCCATCTGAGATACACTGGCACATGCACTCAGCCAGAGGTGTGCTAGTGTTAAGTCCCACACCTTGGCTCATCTGGCAGAAGTTCCAAAAGGGAGCATTCTGAGGGTGTGGTACGGGTATAGTGGGAAAGGTTTATTCCAAACCCCTTTCAGCTCAGCCACCTGATCTAGCAACCCAGCAGAATTTACACAGCAAAAAAAATCCTCCTGGAATAGGGGTAACTTAAATTGGCATAAATTATAACAGTATAAGTTACAGTGATTTTCTACAGCTAGGATTCCTCTGCAAGTGTATATTTACAAGGATAGCGTATGTAAAACAAGGAAAACAAAACTTTGTACATTGTAAAGAAAAGTGAATATTGTTCAAATATTCTTGTTTTTCTTATCTAGGACAAAAGGGGAGCAGAATGTTAGTAAAAGCTTTGTCTTCATGCAGGCTGATTTCCCCCCCACATCAATTTCCAAAATATAAAATCATTTTGCCAAATGGCCCCTTACAAACCATTTACACTATGTAAAAAAAATTCACAGTAAGACAATAGGTTCATTTTTGATGCCTGGTAATAGTGTACCATAACCAAGTGTGAATAATGGGTATGTTATGTAAGTACTCTTGATGCAGTATTTAGGCATTTTCACTGATACCTATTTCCATCAAGCTTCATATTTTTTCCCCTTTAAGTTACAGGAAATATGCCCTTGTGTATCCACAACTCAGTAGCAGGGCTACAAAACTATTCACCTCCTACCTCAGAAATGATTTGTTGTCGTTATCACTACCCAGAAAGATGTAAAACCATCCACATTATTCAAAAGGAAAATAAAAGGTGTCTGGATTAGAACTAGGAAACAAGATATTCAGCAACTAGTATAATTCACTTCATTGTTCATCAAAAATGAACATTCTTCTCTTTACTCGAGCTCCATTCATTTCCTACTGTCTGAAGACAGAAGAAAATTTCTATGTACAAAGATTTCCAACATCACTGTAAAATATCAAGAGGTTTGTACTGGACAGTGCACAAATTAGCTACCATTCACAGTGCGGAATACCTGTTCATTACTGGCAGGCAGTTACTAGGGTTGTGCATCTGCTTGGTGTGTTTCCTGAATTACGAGGTGACTAGGGGTAAATTGGGTGTGGTTTTCACATGTCCAAGTTGGATGGAGCCATTAACATGGTGTCCCAAGTTGGAGCTGCCAAAAATTCTGTGTGTTTTAAAGTCACCACTTCATTTTTAAAAAACCAACCAACCGAAACAACCTGACTAGGGAAACAGTCTGAGCTCACTTCTCTGACTCGAACACATTTTCAAGTAGCCATCCAGTGGAGCTTTTTCGTATTGTCCAGGGTCTGTTAACATGAACAAGAAATGGAGTTTTTGATCCTTCAGAAACCCACTGTGAATTGTTTGCAAGGTACTTTCAGAGTAAAGTTGTTTGCCTCTGTAGCAATTTTAATGCCCCATCCACATCTACGGTAGTCCCCGGTGAGGTGTCCAGTGCAACATCTGCTGCAACTTCATGGGGTCAGTTTCAGTTGATGTGGCTTGATGACAGGGACAAAGTGCTTGTGATGATGTGACTAAACCTGTTCTCTTGACCCTTGCCCTTCTTGGTTTATTAAAACTTGCTTGGGGGAGTATTACCGAGTGGATTCAGGATGTGGTTTGTAGGAGGCAGTGGTCCAAGCTTCCCTGAAAGAGGCAGTGATCTAACCACTCATGAAAAAGACCACCTTGGACCCACTGGTTTCTGCCAACTACCCCCTTTTCCAGGAAGGTGATTGAGAGGGTTGTGACACAGCAATTGCAAGTACTCTTGGATGAAACAGATTATTTTGAGCCATTCCAGTATGGGTTCAGGCCTAGTTATGGGACTGAATTGACCTTGGTTGCCCTGATGGATGACCCTTATCAGGAGAATGGAAGTGTGACTCTGTTATTGTTATTTGATATCTCAGTGGCTTTTAATACCATTGACAATGGCATCCTTCTGAGCCAGCTTGGTGAGATGGGTATCAGAGGCACTGTTTTACAGTAGTACTGATCTTATCTCTGGGATGAGTTTCAGAGAATAGCATTAGGTGATTGTCCTTCAGCCCCCTGGCAGTTGTGGTGTGCGATGCTGCAGGGTACCATCAAGTCCCCAATGCTGTTTAACATCTATATGAAGCTGTTGGGAGCAATCATTAGGAGATATGGGATGAGGTGTCAGCAGTATACTAATGAAGGCCAGCTCTATTTCTCTGGAACACCTGAAGCAGGAGATGCCATGAAAACCCTGGACCAATGCCTGGACTCAATGGTGGACTGGATGAGGGCCCATCAATTGACTCTGAATCTTAGCAAGATGGAGGCACTGTGGGTAGGTTGTTCCCAAGTCCAGATAATTGGTCAATTCCCTGCTTTGGATGGGGTAGTACTCCCTCTGAAAGAGCAGGTTCATACCTTGGGGTGCTCCTGGATCCATATTTGGTGCTAGAGGCCCATGTGACCTCAGTGGCTAGAAATGTATTTTACCAGCTTTGGGTGGTAAGACAGCTGCAGCCATTTCTGGACTAGGACAGACTGACTACTGTTATCCATGCACTGGTAGCCTCCAAGCTGAATTATGATAATGTGCTCTATGTGGGGCTGCCCTTGAGGTTGGATTGGAAGCTGCAGCTGGTGCAAAATGCAGTGCCATGACTGTTCATTGGGGCAGGATATTGCCAACATGTTACTCTGCTGCTGAAAGAATTGCACTGGCTGTCCATTAGCTGTCGGGCCAAGTTCAAGGCACTGGTTTTAGTGTACAAAGCCCTATAAAGCTTGGAACCAGCATACGTGAAAGATCATCTTACCCCTTATATCCCCAGTTGATCACTGTGCTCTGCAGGTGAGGGCCTCCTGCAGATACCATAAGGAGGTCCATTCTGCCCAACATAGGAAGCAAACCTTTAGTATTGTGGCACCTACCCTTTGGAATCCCCTCCCTTTAAAAATTAGACAGGTGCCATCCCTATTAAATTTTTGGCACCTACTGAAGACCTTCCTCTTTCAACAAACCTTTTAAATAGAAATCTTATTCCAGTCTGTGTCTGTACTGGAATTGATTTTAAGATGTTTGTAAACATTTTTTTTTAAGTTTTTAGGATGTTTTTAGAGTTTTGTCCTTTGTTTGCCACCCTGAGCTCCTTCTGGGAAGAAGGGAGGGATAGAAATAATAACAATAATGATGACGATGATGGCTTGAATGGGGAAGGATTAGACAGGGGAGGGGTGGAGAGTTGGGAAATTTTCATTTTGGTTGGCATGGCTACGTTTTAATCGCTGTGGGGGGGAAATCCCTAAGGCACTTCAATCACAGTGATTTTGCAGAGGGATATTAAAGGGAGAAGAAACTATATCCCCAGAAATGGGGAGGGGAAGCCCACCTCCACCAAAGACCCTGTTCACAGGGTCCTTGCTGGGAAAGTGACATTTTCCTTCCCCCATTCTTTATTGTGAACCCATGGTATTTTTTACCCTCCCTTCCCCAATGCAAATTAATGGACATATAATAATAATAATAATAATAATAATAATAATAATAATAATAATAATAATAATTTATTTCTGGGTCGCCTATCTGGCCGGGTCAGCAGCCACTCTAGGTGACGTACAATTTAAAATTAAATACAGCAATAAAATACAAAATAAAAACCAAAACTTTGATCTAAAATTAATCTAAAAACATCAACAGCTGTAGCAAGATAGAATTAATCTACTCCCGGGATCTTGTAGGCCTGCCTGAAAAGCCAAGTCTTCAAGGCTCGACAAAAACTTGGCAGGGAGGGGGCATGGCGGAGATCATAGGGCAAAGAATTCCAGAGGGTGGGGGCCACAATCGAGAAAGCCCTCTCTCTGGTTCGCACCAGCCTAGCTGTTTTTACTGGTGGGACCGAGAGAAGGTCTTGAGTGGCCGATCTCATTAGGCGGCATATTTGGTGATGTTGGAGGCGCTCCTTTAGATAAACTGGGCTGAAACCGTATAGGGCTTTAAAGGTTAGTACCAACACCTTGAATTGGGCCCGGTAGACAACTGGTAACCAGTGTAGATCTTCTAACACGGCGGCGGCTGTTCTTAATCAATCGTGCCGCCGCATTCTGTACCAGTTGTAATTTCCGGACCGTTTTCAAGGGTAACCCCACGTAGAGCACATTACAGTAGTCTAAGCGAGAGGAGACCAGGGCATGTACCACTCGTGGGAGAAGATGGACAGGAAGGTAGGGTCGCATCCTTTGTATTAGATGTAATTGATACCAAGCTGCCTGGCTCACTGCCAAGACCTGAGCCTCCATGGACGGCTGGGAGTCAAGAATGACCCCGAGGCTACGGACTTGGTCTTTCAGGGGCAATTTCACCCCATTAAGCACCAGGTCTACATCTCCTAACCTTCCCTTGTCACCCACGAGCAGCACCTCGGTCTTGTCAGGGTTTAGTTTCAGCCTATTGCCTTCCATCCATTCACTTACAGACTCCAGGCACTTGGAAATGGTATCCACAGCCAACTCTGGTGAGGACTTGAATGAGAGATAGAGCTGGGTGTCATCTGCATATTGGTGGCACCGCAGCCCAAATCTCCTGATGATGGCTCCCAGCGGCTTTACATAGATGTTAAATAGCATGGGGGGGAGGATAGAACCCTGTGGCACACCACAATTGAGAGGCCAAGGGTCTGAAACCTCATCCCCCAATGCCACCCATTGGTGCCTGTCCGAGAGATAGGAACGGAACCACCGTAATACAGTGCCCCCTATTTCCATTCCCTCCAGGCGATCCAAGAGCATACCGTGTTCGACGGTATCGAAAGCCGCTGAGAGATCCAGGAGGATGAGGAATGCATATTCTCCCCTATCCAATGCCCTCCTTAAATCATCCACCAGTGCGACCAAGGCTGTTTCAGTTCCATGTCCAGTCCTGAAACCCGATTGGAACGGATCTAAGTAATCTGTTTCCTCCAAGTGTGTCTGTAACTGTGTGGTTCGATCACCTTGCCCAAGAATGGTAAATTAGAAACTGGGCGAAAGTTGTTCAACTCTTGGGGATCCAAGGAGGGCATTTTCAAAATGGGCTTTATTACCGCCTACTTGAGGGCTTATGGCATTGCACCTTCTTCCAAGGAAGCATTCACCACCGCCATGATCCCTTCGCTCAGTTCCTCTTTACAGCTCATAATGAGCCATGTAGGGCAAGGATCAAGCAAACAAGTGGTCGGCCTTACAGTGGAGAACACCTTGTCCACTTCCTCCGAGGGAAGAGGCTGAAACCGTTCCCACTTGACCGGATTGCAACTGGCCGACTCTGGCCCACTTCCTGTATCCACGGCATACGGAATCATGTTCTTCAGGCGCTCAATTTTATCAGCAAAGTGTTTAGCAAACACGTCACAGGAGTCTTTAGAATGTTCCATGGGTTCCTGTGCAACTGGACCGACCAGGCTTTGGACCACTTGGAACAACCTCCTGGGACAACACTCTGCGGACGCAATAGAGGCAGCAAAGAAATCCCTCTTTGCTGCCTTTGTTGCCACCTGGTAGGCCACTATTGCTGCTCTAACCAGTGTCCAATTGTCCTCAGAGCGCGATTTCCGCCACCGGCGCTCTAGTCGTCTCACCTCCTGCCTCAGACCCCGCAACCGAGGTGTATACCAAGGTGCAATCTGAGTTCTATTCAGGGGGAGAGGACGTTTCGGAGCCACCCGGTCTATTGCCCCGGTGATCTCCCTATTCAACTCCGTCACCAGGGTTTCGACCGGGCGACCTTCAGGCAACTCCAAATCCCCCAGCGCATTCAGGAATCCCTTAGGCTCCATCATGTGTCTGGGATGGACCATCCTAATAGGTCCCTGTCCCCTGCGGAGGGTGTGTGGCATTGAGAAGTCCATGTTTACCAGATAGTGATCTGACCATGACACGGGGGTAAAAGAAACAGCCCCCATTTTCAGAGCACTCCCTCCCCCTCCCAAGACAAACACAAGATCAAGAGCATGACCGACTACATGGGTGGGCTCAATATTACTAAGGTGCAGTTCCCTGGAAGTCATGGTTTCCATGAAATCCCGAGGAGCTCCTATGAGAGCCGCCTCAGTGTGCAGGTTAAAATCCCCCAAAACCAATAGGCTGGGGGAAAGGACCCGCACCCCCGAGACGACCTCGAGCACCTCGGTCAGGGAGTCTGTTGTGCAGCGGGGTGGGCGGTACACAAGCAGAATCCCTAAACTGCCCTTTGGGCCCAACCTCCAGTACATGCAGTCAACAAACTTGGTCTCATGGAGAGGTGGTCTGGCAAAAATCAAAGACTCCCGATAAATAACTGCCACTCCCCCTCCCCGCCTACCAACCCGCGGCTGCTGCGCGTATTGGAAACCGGCTGGACACATGGCCTCAAGTACAGGAGCTGAGGCCTCATCCAGCCAGGTCTCCGTAATGCACATCTCTCTCTCTCTCTCTCTCTCTCTCTCTCTCTCTGGGAGACATGGCTATATCCCCCAAAAAGCACACCCTTTGCCAATGACCCTTGGGGTAACAGGGTCCTTTCTGGTGGGGTGACATTTCCACTGCTCTAGTCCTTTCTGCTGATTCACTAAAAGTGATATAAATCACATTGATTTCAGTGGGACAAAACGGACTTAAAGTGCTGCTGTTTGAAATCAGCATACTTTTTTTTTTAAAAAAAACTGACTTTAGCAAACCATTCAGAACTGATGAATCATGAGCATGCAATTTTGCTGTGTTTCCAAGATGTGCCAATAATCATAAATGAGTTTATAATTTTCTCAGTATATGTTCCGATCTTAAATCAGTTGTCTCAGTATTGCAACAATCAAGGGCCACTGTGCCAGTTTTAGTGTTTGTATTCCAACAAACATGTGTACTGGAGTAGGTAACCTCTTTGGACTTGAGAACACATAAAGTGGTTGGTGAACACCCAAAGTCTACTTGCTGCTGATGGTGACCTGGGGCACAATCATACTCTCTCTCTCTCTCTCTGTCTGTCTCCCTCTCCTCCTTACATACTCACTCTATCACACCCATAAGAAAATAGCTTTCCCTCCTGGGGTGCAGAAGGGCAAGCATCATCTCCAACCCAGCAGGGAAGAAAAAGCCCTTTCAATGTGGGAGTCATGCCGATGACAGCCAGCATGATCTTGGATTTCAAAAGTTCTCTCTACTGGGGTGGAGAAGGGAAGACCACTCTTCACCCCAACAGGAAAATATTGTGCTCCCCCCAGTCATCAAAGAACTGTTTGGCAACTGGGAGCAGTGTGGTCTACCTAAGGAAGAAGACACAAAGGATTGATTCTCCCTGTGCACCTTCCTTCCCATTTCAACTGCACAACATGCAGCAGTGGGGGAATTAGATGGTGGTGAGGAGGTGGCCTTGGCATGTGCATGGACCACAAGGAAGATCTGCTAAAACCACAGGTGGCCCTTGGGATTTGGATTGCCCAAATATGGTTTAGATGCAGGTGTTTGTATCATCATGTGGACTCAGAGTGTGGATAGGGGCAAGGGTGTATATGTGTGCCCCCAACATTCTTGTGCACATCATGGCTCTCTTCAGTCCTCAACCTTCCCTCTTTTGAGTGGGGAAGGTCTGCAGAGGGCAAATAGAATGTCTCCCATTATCAATGACCCTATTTATCAGGGTCCCCAGTCACGCAGAGGGTTTTATTTGTGTTTAAGCGAATGGAGTTTGAAGCTCCCTGCAGACTTCCCCACTCAACAAGGGATGGTTGGGGACTGAATACAAAGGCAACATGCATGGGAATGTTAAGAGTCAGGCTTGCATGTGTTCCCCTGCCCTCCATCTGTGGATGATACAGAGTCCATGTGTTTAGGCAAATTCCTGAACATTCCTTTTATCAATAATTCTCCCCTACCCCTCTAAAAGTCCCAACTAAACAAACTTTTTCATATAAACAAGGCTTGGAAAGCTCTCCTGCTCCCCGATGATTGTTTTTGTAGTCCAAAACAGACCATTTAGAAAAATGTCTTAGAATTAAAACATCCATCAAACAATTCTATTAAAATAATGAGTTGATTTAGTCAACAGATTCACTAACTAAGCAAACAGGGTGGCTTTGTTGCTATCTACTGGAATGCATTTATTTAAATATTTGATTAGTGTTTAAACTTGCTTCATTATGTGCTTTAGCAATATTGTATAATGTGCAGAATAATAGTTGGTGATAGCCTTGGGGTACTGTATAGTATATTAAAAATGCAGTGCCCCTTGGGCAGAGAGAAGCATGTGATGATTCTAGGCCTTTTGAAACTCTATTTCAAATTGGAAGCTTACAGATAATTAATGAGGGATTTGGAGGTGAATACTGGGGAATAAACAAATAGCCATTGTAAATAAAGAAGTCCTTGTGGTGAGACCCAACTTAATCTTTGCCCTATAGGGCTCTTTGAGTATAATTAAATAATCTTTATGGAATTATATTAAAAGGTATAACCACTGATGTTCTTTTCTGTACAATGAAACCTGAATTAATGAACTCAAATATTTCCCAAATAGCCATTATTGTGCCTGCCCATATGTTATATTAAACATTAGCTGTATATTCTATAATAAAAAAACTCCAGTTTAAGAACATTGCTATAGGCACACATATCTTCCTATCAAACTCTAAATAGCAGGGAAATTGGGTTGCTGTAGCAGGAGACCACACCTCCTCTCTGGCCTACAAATTTGTGAAAATGCAAACACAATTTGGGTAGGCCTTTCACAGTTCAATGCCCTTCCTGTGTAGCTTGGAAGAATTTGGTAGCATGTGCCTCTGAGCACATGGCAAGTGCTGGCAACACCTGCAATCAGCCCTAATAACAGAAACCAGACATGTGAAACAGGAAATAGATTGTACTATAAAGGAGCACCTGAAATTGTGTTTGAATTTCCACATGTGCTGTGGTGACCTTTATGTTGTTAGGTGGCTAAAGCACCTTGGACAGCTCCTTGAAAGTTCAGACTAAAAACCTGAAGCAAATTCCATGTCCCCACTGACATGGAGCCATCAGCCACCACTGCCTGGCTGATGTTTGGTAGTTTGGATCGAGGCCTGCTTAAAGGGCAAGGTGTTGGAAGAAGACTGGCAAGCCCTTGCGGCCCATCATAACGTGCTAGAAAAAATAACTTTCAAGATAATTTTTTGAATGGACACAAAAGGACAGACACATTTGCTTTGGTGTGGTATCATTGTACTCAGTATATAAATTATACATCAGGTGCAAGGGCACATCGATGGCCTACCTGCACTTTTGATTGTCATGAACATCAAGGAGTATTGGTAGAAAATTGCCTTATACTGAGCCAGCCCACTGGCCCATCTAGCTCAGTACTGTCTGCACTGACTGGCAGTGGCTCTCCAGGGTTTCAGGCAGGAGGTTATCTCAGCCCTACCTGGAGGTGTAAGAGATTGAACTTGGGACCTTCTGCACATATGGTAGATGGTCTACCACTGAGCTATAGCCCTTCCCAAATTGGTGCTCTCCTTTTTACTATGCCAGCTTCCTGCCTCCTAGATTTAGCATTTGGAACACCGAACAATAAGAAACAGTTCTATAGAGCTCTCTCTTTATATACAATATTTTTATATGTTCCTATATCCATTCATTCATTTATTCATTACCTAATTAGGAAACATTATTTGAATAGTTGAAGAGAGAGAGACAGACACATTACAGAAGCAAATTCTGAAAAGTGGATTTTGTGGTCAAAATAAAAATATGAATTCTGATATTTAAAATTTCACCATATTTCATGTTTTCCTGACATGTAATTTGTGCTCTATCCATGTGGCCAGTGGATACTAATATCATTAAATCCCAAATGCTTGATATAAACTTAGCCAAAATTATTACTACTACTACTATTATTAATTGCATTTATATTTCATTTTTTTATCCAAGAAACTCAAGGTGGTGCACATGATTCTTCACAACAACTGTCTAACCACTACACCATACTGGCTCTGTGTAATACATCATTCATTCAAGGAGTGGAAACTGTGCTCCATCATATGTAGTTGGACTCCAACTTCCATCAGTCCCAGCAAGCATAGCCAATGTTCCAAGATGATGGGAATATCTGGAGGTCCTGGTCTACTCCTTCCTCTTTTAGAAATTTTTGTCCAGCGGATAAGTTGCGGTTACACATTTTGTGATATTAAAAAACAGCCTTCTGTCTTGGTATAATCTGAGCAGGGAAGGAAGACAGGAATAGAGCATCAAGGGTCAGCAACAGCAGTTTCTTGCCCACTTGTATTTAAAACCTTCAATTAACAAATTCTATGGTAGTGAGTCATAAGGGTGAGAGAAAAGGGTCAATTCAAATTGTGCCTGCTGCTTCACATAATTTAATTGCTCTTGATCTGAGGCTGACCCCTCTGGTCAGCAGTACTGTCACAAAGGAAAGACCTTAGGAGAGATAGTCACATGGACAGCAATGAAATTACCAGAGGAAAGTAGTCATAACCTTTTATTCTAGTAGACAAAGTTTTCAATTATTGAGAAATTAGTACTTCTGACACACAATCTAGACACTCACTTTTTATCCTTAAGCAACAGTAGGAAAGCCTATGTAAAAATGAAATGTAGAAGAACAGGATGAAAGCACATTATTTGAAATATTGGTGACTGGATATTTTTAAATAAATTAGCCACTTTCTATTGGCTACCTACATGGGTCACTGAACTGAGGACCAATGTCATGTGATAGGTAGAATATTAAGCATTCATCCTGATTTGTTTTGCAGGGACTTAGATGTTGTTGCATTCAGCATTTTCCTGCCACTTTCATTACAATAAAAAGCCCAGGTTTTTTTTGGGGGGGGCTAGCAGGTTTGTTGCACATGAGCTCCAAATCAACTTTATAACTTCACAGTCACTTTTGTGTTTTCGGAAGCAGCTGAAGACCTGGCTTTTTGATTAGGCGGGAGGAGAAAATTGTCAGAGCTGTGTAGTTAAAGGTGTGGATTGGTCTTTTGTTTTTCTTTGATTTTTAATTTGATTTAATTGACTGTTTTGTATTTTGTGTTTTGACATGTATTTGTATTATATTTTTACTGTACATCGCCTAGAGTGACAGGATTTTACCTGCCAGATAGGCGTCTAATAAATTTTAGATAATAATAATAACAGTCTGAATTTACCAGTATCTGACTGAATCCCGTCTGAAAATAGTGACAGTATGGAAGTGCCCACAGATTCAAATCCTTGCTGGGCCACGATGTCCCTGGATGATCTTGGGTCAGTCACTATCTCGTAGAGTAGTTATGAGGAGAAAACATATGCATACCATCTTGAGCATAAATGTAAGATCATCATAATCATCAATCTTTTTGACAAATTGTTGCTCCTCAGAACTGGATGATCCACTTCTACATCACAAGAAAGCATTCCCCCCTCCCTGCTTTAGCTCTAGTTCTATGATAGAAAGTGTAAGCAATTGATCCAGAGAACATATAATCCAACTGCTTTTGCCACAACCTGATGATTACCAACTTATGGTAACACAGAAGTGGGTTTTTTTCACTAGTGACACCAATGCAGTGCAATGCCCTCCCTGCGGAAATACGAGAGGCCCCATCTATATTAGCATTCCACCAGCCCTTGAAAGCACACCTATTTAGACAACAATTCCCCTGAACTTGAATTTCTTGAACCAACTGCTTTAATTGCTTTTTAACTGCTATGTTAATTTTTCTTTGTTTTTAATGGGATTGCTTTATTGTATATTTTAAATATGAATGTGTTAAATATTTTCATGGGATTGTTTTATTGTGTATTTTAATTATGTATGACTTTTATAATTGATTTTATGCTTGTTAACCCTTTAGAAGCCATTCAGGCATGTAAGCAATATATGCATTACTAATTAATTAATTAACAGTAACAGGATTTGCCTATGTAAAATCTTCCAATTATTAACCACCCTGATATTCGCCAAGATGGTATTTGGCACTCCAGGCTACAGAACTTTTTATTCACTGACCACCATTTTGGCACTATAAATAAATAACAGAGCAATCCAAACTCCATGTAAGTCACACTGTGGTTAATTATGCCAGTGCAATTTACCCCTATTCCAAGCTCCATTAAGGAGCAGGACTATTGCCAGCTTAGCCATCCTGAACCTGGCAGAGGGAAGCAAGCAAATAGAATTTGAGTTACACCATTTTTTTTTGCCAATGTAACTTCCATTCTGTTGAGTATCTGGCAAAAGGTTTTTAATCAAGATTTCACATCTCTATTTTGGTACATTCTTTATTAAATTTAACATCATTGTTAGTTCGTTAAATATTTAACTGGTCCTTGTTATATGTTTAATTACTTGTGTAACCTGAGCCCAATAACGTTGAACTTTTGAACATCAGCAGATCTGTATTGGTTTCCTATTAACAATTAGGAACAATTGGGAAAGAAAAAAGTTACATTCATTAGTTACACTTTCAGTCAGGGGCACTGACAGATAAGTAGAGAGGGTCCATTTCTGCCAGGGCCAGGGCCAGGAGGTGGCCCAGACTCAGCTTTCATTTTTAAAATGAAAGTGCCCTGGAAGAAAAAGCTATACAGCAAAATGTGAGCTGCCCGCTCCTGCAGTTTCTGTGATCCCATTCCCATTGGTTTATAGCCAATGAGTGAAGTCCGAACTATGGATTTGTTGAACATCAGGCAATAGTTAGAAGCCCTTGCAAGTGCTGAAAAGAGCTGTCTTTCCCTGCTTGTTTCTGCATATTGGTGAATGGTGTGTGTGTGTGCATACGCGTGCGTGCATCATGTGAGCTGAGTAAGTTTATAGCTTGCAGCAACAGCATGTGTACCTGCCCAACCACTTTTCTCTCTCCGTGCACATCCAGCACGAGGTCCAGAACAGAAGATCAAAGAAGAACACACAGCACGCTAGTATCTTGGTAGGCATGCACAGTAAACCATTTCAGTGATGACTGCAATTAATGTGTACATGCAGAGTTTTTTTAAAAAAAAATACTTGCAAAAATAGCTTTTTATACATTTTATCTATCAAATAATTTTTGAACAGAAATCAAAAAGTGTGCATGCAGCTTATGATGCCATTACAATGTGTTATAGTTTTCTAAATATGAGGAGTCATACAAGTTTAAATTTTCCTGGGCTGCTGAACGGGTCATTTTATTTGTCTCATTCACAGCCTGTTTTGAAAACTTTCCTAACATGAAGCTTTAATCCTATACTCACTTCTCTAAGAGTATCCTAATTTCACATACCTCGGAGTAAACCCCACTGAATTCAGTGGGACTTACTTTTGAGTAGACATGGTTAGGATTGTGTTGTAAATCAATGAGACTTTTGAGTAGACATAACATAGGTTTGTGTTGTCAATCCTTCTCTCTCTCTCTCCCTTCCCCCCTCCAATCCTATTTTTAAGGCAGTTAGGCAGAGCTCTCTTAGGTGGTACTGCTGTTATGTGGTAGGTGGGCCACGTGCTGTGCTTGGCCCCAGTACAAGCTGAGCGCTTACCCCGCTTCTTGTGGGTTGGCTCCATGGGGATGCCTGCAGTTTACCAGGTGTGCTGCTGCGGGCAGAGTCTTGATGCCTCCAGTCTGCTTAGCCGGTGAGACATAAGTGGTTTCTGCAAAGCAAACAGCACATGGAGTTTGTGAGGTGGGTGGGCAGCCTGGTGACATCATCTGCTTCCATACAGGTGTGGCTGTCACACCTGGGCCACATCCTCTCATGGTGTTGCAGGTGGGGGTGGTGCTGCTGCCTCATTCATTGCAGCATGTCAGCAAGGGAATCAGATGGCAGGAAGGCAGTGTGGCCTGGTGGTTGGGGACCCACACCGAATGGGCTCTCCTGGCTGCCTGGTCTCTGTAGTCATGCCCCCATGTGCAGTAGTTCTCTTGGGCACAACATCTGAGCATGAGGATCCCACTGGGAACTGCAGGTCTGCTGGGAGGGCTGAGGTGGCTTCTGAAGTGTATGTGTGTCCATGGCTGCCTCCGGACCTCCCTAATGGGGATGGGGGTTGTGGGGACTCTCCTGGAGGTGGTCCCAGACTGACCTTATTTCCATGCTCTGCTGCTGTATTCCCTTGTGTGCTTTTGCTGATGCTAGTGGCTCTCCAGAGCTGAGCTGTTGCTGCTGTTGCTGCATGCCTATGAAGGAGGGAATCTTGGGAGAGAGGCATTAGCATGAGGACCATGTTTGTTTCCCGTTTCTGAGGAGGTGAAATTGATCACACACCAAAACAAGATGTGCTGATAACCATGGGGGATTGGAATGCAAAAGTAGGGAACAGAGAAGAATTAGGAATTGTGGGGAAATGGGGCCTAGGAGACAGAAATGAAGCAGGAGACTTATTGAAATCTGTGATGCCAATAATTTGTTTCTTGCAAACACATTTTTTGAGCAACCAAAAAGACGACTGTACACATGGACATCACCAAATTGATTATATAATTGGTAGCAAAAGATGGAGAAGTTCCATACTTTCTGCAAAAACAAGACCAGGAGCAGACTGCGGTACAGATCATGAACTGGTCGTATCGAAAATCAGAGTAAAACTAAAGAAGAACATCAAAGCAATCAAAATGCCAAAATACAATTTAAATAACATCCCAGAAGCATATAAAGATCAAATAAGGCACAGGTTTGAGGCTTTAAACTTAGTTGACAGAGAACCAGAAGAACTATGGAATGAAGTCAGAGACGTTATCAGGGAAGAATGAAAAAAGACAATACCTCTAGTTAAAAAGAGAGAAAAACCTCAATGGATGACTGAAGAATCTCTTCAAATGGTTAAAGAGAGAAGGAAAGCAAAAGCAAGATGAGATAGAAACACAGTCAGAACCCTAAATGCAACAATACAGCAACTAGTAGGTAGGGACAAAGAGAACTATTACAATAGTAACTGATAGAAATAGAAGAGGACAACAAAAAGGGTAGAACAAGAGCCCTGTTCCAAAAGATTAGAGAAATGAAAGGGAAATGTAAACCAAGAGGAGGGATGTTGAATAATCAACAGGGGAACACACTTGACTGACCGAGATGAAATAAAAGGAAGATGGAACCAATACACTGAAGAACTCTATAAAAGAGACACAAGGATGACAGATTCATTCACAGAGGAACCGTATGATGAAGAACCAGAAATTTTAGAATGCGAGGTGAAAGCTGCTCTTGAAATACTTGGAAGAAACAAATCACCAGGAATAGATGGCATGCCAATAGAGTTGCTACAAGCTACTGAGACTGAATCTGTCCAAATTTTGACTAAAATCTGTCAAGAAATATGGAAAACTAAACAATGGCCCACAGACTGGAAGCGTTCCATATACATCCCAATTCCAAAGAAAGGGGATCCCAGGGAATGCAGTAATTATCGAACTATTGCCTTAATATCCCATGCTCAAGATTCTACAACAAAGGCTCTCACCATATATGGAGTGAGAAATGCCAGACGTCCAAGCTGGATTTAGAAGGGGAAGAGGTACCAGAGATCACATCACAAACATACGTTGGATAATGGAACAGACCAAGGAATTTCAGAAGAAAATCACCCTGTGCTTTATAGATTACAGCAAAGCCTTTGACTGTGTAGATCATGAAAAACTGTGGAATGCTTTAAAATTAATGGGGGTGCCACAGCATCTGATTGTCCTGATGCGCAACCTATACTCTGCAGAAGAGGCTACTGTAAGGACAGAATATGAAGAAACTGACTGGTCCCCCATCGGAAAGGGTGTGAGACAGGGGTGTATTTTATTACCCTATTTGTTTAATCTATACGCAGAACATATCATACGGAAAGCAGGATTGGACCAAGATGAAGGAGGTATGAAAATTGGAGGGAGAAATATTAATAATTCAAGATATGCAGATGATACCATACTACTAAGCAGAAACCAGCAATGATTTGAAACGAATGCTGATGAAAGTTGAAGAGGAAAGGAGAAAAGCAGGATTACAGCTGAACATCAAAAAGACTAAAGTAATGACAACAGAAGATTTATGTAACTTTACAGTTGACAATGAGGACATTGGACTTGTCAAGGATTATCAATATCTCGGCACAGTCATTAACCCAAATGGAGACCATAGTCAAGAAATCAGAAGAAGGCTAGGACCGGGGAGGGCAGCTGTGAGAGAACTAGAAAAGGTCCTCAAATGCAAAGATGTATCACTGAACACTAAGGTCAGGATCGTTCAGACCATGGTATTCCCAATCTCTGTGTATGGATGTGAAAGTTGGACAGTGAAAAAAGTGGATAAGAGAAAAATTAACTCATTTGAAATGTGATGTTGGAGGAGAGCTTTGCGGATAACATGGACTGCAAAAAAGACAAATAATTGGGTGTTAGAACAAATTAAACCAGAACTGTCACTAGAAGCTAAAATGATGAAACTGAGGTTATCATACTTTGACACATAATGAGAAGACGTGATTCATTAGAAAAGATAATAATGCTGGGAAAAACAGAAGGGAGTAGAAAAAGGAATGTCAAACAAGATATGTCTTGATTCCATAAAGGAACAACAGACCTGAACTTACAAGATCTGAACAGGGTGGTTCATGACAGATGCTCTTGGAGGTCACTGATTCATAGGGTCGCCATAAGTCGTAGTCGACTTGGAGGCACATAACAAGAAAATTTATTTATTTATTAGATTTATATCCCACCCTTTCTCCCAGTAGGAGCCCAGGACACTTGTTCCCCAACAGCATAGTGTCTTTTCCTGTGATGCCCTGGGCCCCTCTCCCACATGCAAAGTCCCAGCAGCAGGAGCCCAACCGGCAACATGTCATGCGTGTCAGTAACTGAAGTGAGGTGAGGTTGGAGCATGCTCAGTTTAAATCCTATTGCTGCTGCTGGATGATTGGCCAGGAGTTCCACCAGATCCAGCACACTCTGTCAGTGAGGTACGGGTGGGGTTGGCAGGTGCGCCTGGACCTGATCTGTGAGGATTAGGTCCTCCCCGTTAATTTTCATTGTCTTTATTTTCTTAGACTGCCCTTTTCCCTGGTGTACCTTCTGTGAAATGGGGATCCACATGAGCATGCTGAACACAAGTTGGATGTGGGGTACTCTACTTCCCCTTGCCCCCTCTCCCGACATGCCCCACAAACACACATTTTTCGGGTCTTGCACTGGCTTCCCTTATGGGCTGGGCTCCACTGGGTCTCCGGTGAGCCAAGTTCAGTTGGCTGAACTGTGTCTCAGCCAGGACGGGGACCTTGTGCCAGCATAGCTTGGCTAAGCCTGGACCCAGCTGGCTCAGCCAAGGACCTGCCATATCCAACTCCCCCTGCCCTGGCATAAATACCAGTTGGAATGCATCACAAATTCTGACAATAAGGGAAAGGTGAGAGGCAAGATAGCATGCATACAATTTGGAGACAACATTCAAGAGATTGACTGGGCAGTAATTGGCTAGGAGGGATTAGTCCCCTTTCTTAAAAAGTAACTGGAGTAACTAGAGATGAATGTTGCAAATATACCTACTATGCACCCATTTTGCACCAATTTTAACTGGTTGCAGAGACATTGGGCCAAACCCCAAAGCTGATTTTCCTTACTCAAATGCAGGTCAATCAAAATCATATTGGGAAAAGAAGGCATCTTTCCATTTTTGTTATGGTCTTCAGAGACAGACCAGATTTGCAAACTAGACTCGGACATCACTACCCCCCATTTCTCTATCTTAAACCACTATACCCATGTCTCCTGTTATACAAAGAAAACTTTGAATTGGCTACACTCAACCAACTAATGTTTGTAGGTTACCTAAATAAATTGTGTTCACAGTGAATGTTATTTTTGATATTGATACATTTATTGTGCTTCAGTGTGAACCAGACACATTCTCATATATAATCTAGGTTTTTATTTTAAAAAATCTTTGATGATAGTAAGACTATGTTTAATAAACAATTGTTGTAAACTTGCAATATATGTATATATAATCTAAATTGTTGCTAAAGTTTGTCTGATTGTTTATTAGATTTATATCCCTCCCTTCCTCCCAGTAGGAGCAATGTATGTTATCTTGGCATATAATTTATCTGTCTTTCATGCAGTTGGATATTTTGTAGAATGTAGCTTTGTGTTTCTTTGATAATTAAAAAAGTTAACAATTTAGGAAATGTATCTTCTTCAAAGGAAAAAATTAGTATAAATTGTATTTTATGCTTCTATTAATTTCATTTCTTTTATTTTCTGTAATGTTTAAATTCTGATAAGTAAAATAAATATATTTATAAAACTTATATGCCACAGACTCATCCCTGTACCTCAAGTGCTAATACAAGGGGTGGTGGTTAACCTCTTAACGTAGCATCTGTTGCAGAGGGAGTTAGGGCGTAGCTTAACTGTCAGTCTCAATGCCTGATAAATAGGAATCATGCCTAGACTTTCACTCTCACTGAGCAAATTTGCCATAGGAATCAAATGTAGTTACATGCACTTTGGCTTCATTTCAGTTAGTTTAATAGTAAGGCCTTGGAGATTAGCAGTAAGGCCTTAAGGGACAGAGTTAACAGAAAAGGTGGGCATTGAGGAGGGATTTGAGGGACAAAAAGAGACTGCACCTCATAGGGATGTTTGGACAGGATTCCAGGCATAGGAGTATGTGTACATGTATGCTTGTGTGACAGAATTATTTACAGAAACAGAAAACTTTTAGGCAGCTGATTAGATTGGAAAGATACATATAAATGGTCACATCTGTGTGTGGAATTTACAGATATAACATTTTACTCCCCTCCTTCCCCCCCCATGTCTGTGTAGGAGACCAAAAAATATAGGATTCTGGATGAAATTGTTACTGCCCCTACCCTTATCTAATGGATGCACAGGAACGGGGGTCTACACGTTCTTTCTACGTTTCTATCTAAACAGAGTCTTGTATGCCAAACTTCATCCTTACCTGTTATCGACAGCCGACAACTGGCTAGGTAAACCTAGAAAAAGAAATCCTATCCAAGTTACTCCTTGGGACTGAGGATGTATCAGGAAATATAATAGGATTCCACAGTGGAAGTCAAAATATATTCCTTTATTTCTGGTTCAGACTAGAAATACAAGTAAATGCTGGCCTCAGCCAGTACAGAAATAGTGCATACATAATTAGAGAAAGAATCTGGCCTTAGCCAGTAAGCCAGTAACCTAATAGTTGAAAAGGCATATATTGCTACTGGCTGATATTTCCTGATACATCCTCAGTCCTAAGGAGTAACTTGGGTAGGATTTCTGTTTCTAGGTTTACCTAGCCAGTCATCTGCTGTCAATAACAGGACTCAGTTAGGTGAGGATGACATTTAGCATATAAGACTCTGTTTAGATATAAACCTAGAAAGAATATGTCGAACCCTCATCACTGTGCATCTACTAGATAAGGGTCCAGGCAGTAACAAAATGTTTTGTCAGTGGAGATTACACCATTATGGTTTTCCAGTTTTAGTATAATATGTATTGGCAGTGATCACAAAATGCAACCACATAGATGTGATCAATTGTATGTATCTTTCCCATCTAATTAGAACTTCACTGGGAAGGAGATTGTTGGTTAAGCAGGAAAGAACTGCACCTTTACCTCTACCCGTATGGTAGTTGTTTGCACATACATACCACAGCCTCATAGTTTCATGGTGTAGCACCAGAGGGTAATGGCTTCCATTCATCTTGCTGTGTGTATGAAGAGGTTCTCAGTCATTATAGTGAAATTATGTTCTTCATCATTAATCCCTCCTCATTGTTCTGTCATGGTCTTGTGCTTTGTGTGTGTGTGTGTGTGAGAGAGAGAGAGAGAAAGAGAGAAGGAGGAAGGGAGAGAGAGAGAGAGAGAGAATCAGTCCATATCATATCAAATCAGAAAAGCCAAGTCATCAAGAAAAAATGAGTCAGGATAGTTTATCAAAGCTATATTAGAACAAATTAAACCAGAACTATCACTAGAAGCTAAACTGATGAAACTGAGGTTATCATACTTTGGACACATAATGAGAAGACATGATTCATTAGAAAAGATAATAATGCTGGGAAAAACAGAAGGGAGTAAAAAAGAGGAAGGCCAAACAAGAGATGGATTGATTCCATAAAGGAAGCCATAGACCTGAACTTACAAGATCTGAGCAGGGTGGTTCATGACAGATGCTACTGGAGGTCGCTGATTCATTGGGTCGCCATAAATAGTAGTCGACTTGGAGGCACATAACAACAAGATTACTATGTAACAGAAAAAAATATTTGCAAAAGGAACATCGTAAATGCAGCACAGAACCAGTGACATCTCCATATCTAAAATAGTGAAAAGTTGTCTGTGTATTTATTTATTTAAAATATTTCTATCCCACCCTTCTACCCTACAATAGGGCACTCAGGGCAGCTACAATAAAATCACACGCATATATAATAAAATACACAATAAAAACACAAAACATTACAGTAAATTAAAATGCATAAAATACTATTAAAATACATAAAATGCATTATGCATACACATACAAACATACATACATGTCTATATGTGCATACACATATAAGAAAGTAAGAATAAAAATAGTGTATATAAAATGGTGAATCATTATACTTTCTAGAGTTGAAATCAAACTGAAGGAGGACAGGTATAAATGAATTAGAGTCATTAGCATTATTATCCTGACCGTCATATCTAGAGTTTAAAAGGTCTTGAATCTAACACTATATAATATATTCACTAATAGGCAAAAAACCTTGCAGTACCTATATCCCACAGATATTTCTATCAACCTTTAACAAGCAGGGAAATTGGGAGCTATAGTGAATGCACCGGGGGGCCGGAGACCTGACCTCCTCTCTGAGATATTGTACTGCCCTACAAATTTGGAAGGAGGAGGTTGGAAGGGGAAGGGGATAGGGATGAGGAGGGAGGGGTAAATGAAGGGGGAGGGAAGGGGCAAGAGGGAGGGGGAAGGAGGGAGGAGAAGGGAGGGTGGGTTTGATTATTTGCATACTTTGGAGTTCAATGAGATTTATTTCTGTGCAATCATACTTAGGATAGGTGACACTGACCTGGGGGAGGGAAAGGGAGGGGAGGAGGAAGGGGAGGGGAGAAAATTGGGTGGGTGGGCACTGGGCAGAGGGGAAGCCCCTTTCCTTTCCAAAAGGAAAACATTGTGAACAGTATCATTGCTTTTCAGCGTTTCCCCCACCTTTTTATTCTACAGCAGGCACATGTAGAATTTAGAGTTTCTGTTTGCCATCCTGGGCTCCTGCTGGGAGGAAGGGTGGGATATAATGATAACAACAACAACAACAACAACAACAACAATAATAATAATAATAATAATAATGTAGCCTCCCACCCAAATTTAAACCAAAGCTGTTCCTAGCCACATTCACACCAGGCCTTTATTTCACTTTAAACAGTCATTGCTTCTCCACTGGTAAGTGGAGTTAGTGAAGGGTGCTGAGAGTTGCTAGGAGAGGCCTTGTTCCCCTCACAGAGCTTCAATGAGAGCAGCTGACTGTTAAACTACTCTGGCCACTGGAGCTTTGTCAGGGGAATAGGAGTCTCCTCTCAGCACCCTTCATGAATTACACTTCCGAGGATTCTTTGGGGAAAGCCATGACTGTCTCAAGTGGAATAAAGTTCTGCCCTGGGTGTGGCCCCCTGATTAGGCAAGCCCAGCAGCTGTGAGTCTGGCTTTTAGAATACTGACAGTTGGTTCTTACTGAACATGCCAGACATTATCATTGAGTTTCATGTAAAATTTCTTAAATTAATTAAAACTCAGCCAGGCATTTTTTAAACTTTTAAACTGCAGAAGATGTATGGGGCAAGTTCAGTAATAGGATTACAGGTACTCTGTGAATGTGGCTGATTTTTAATGAATTTCAACAGATTATGAGAACTGTGACAGAAAAAAGTCCAAAAGGGATCTGGTTTTATTCTCTCTTTTTACACTTTGAACTCTCGATTCACTCTGACTGTTTTGTGTATCACCATGAAAATTGAGAGGGTTGTTAAGCAAGCGTTTCTGACTTCAGGACTATAAGGTTTGTAAGGTTTTGTTTTGAAATGAGCTTATGGGAAGCATCAGAATGGCATGGGAGTATTTTCAATTTAACATTGTGGAATGTGAAAAATCCACACTGGCTATAGTATACAGCCACTCTTGTGGCTGTATAATAAAAATAGCATGGAAGCATGTTCTGGGTAGTGAATTTAGCATGACTCCCACATGGCAAGCATATTAAATTAGGTCTTTGTAAAGAGAGAAGAGGATTTTGCAAAATGTGGCCCAGCATAGGTGGAAAGGCAGGGGGGGCAACTCCAAATAAGTAGTGAGAACACACAAAGAGAATGTTCCTGGAACCAGTGAGCTGGTTCACTGGTTTACTTGGTGACAAGGCAGCAGTGCCATCCCCATTGGGTGAACAAAGCCCAATGTAAATTGTCTGCCTGAGATCTGAGAAGAATGCTAGAAGGAGACTATTGCTTTAAAGTTGTCTGCCTGTGTGTCACCTAAGGAGAATGTGTGTGTTACTGAATAAAATTAAATGTGTAGCTAGTTAAACAAGTGAACTAAGGAGGAGTTGTGGAAGATGTCGGGAACTGGAAGGAGACACTTTTTAACAAATTTTTAGAGTTATGTGTATGTATGAATGTGTGTGTATATGTAAGGCGCAGCTTCAAACCTCTCTCCCCATTGCCTCTTTCCACACCCACCAGGATGCAGCCTCGACCACCCTCTCATTGTCATATGTGGCCCACAGGGTAAAAAGTTTGACCACTCCTGTTCTAGGAGCATTAGTTCTGATCGTACCACCAAAGTGCATTAGCCCTTTGCTCCAAAGGAAGTGTGCACTGGCCACACAGCACACCAGCTGCACATTCATCAAGCATGGAAAGAGGTCCTGCACACATAACCGGATATGCATGTAGAAGTCTTCCATGTGAGGGGGGATCCTTGGCCTCAGGATCCCCTCTTACATGAAAGAGCTTTAAAGACCATTTTCATGCTCAGCAAATGTGTTCTCAATGCAGTGTGACTGGTTGGTGCAAAACTGTGGGGCATTTCCAGTGGGCAGATCAGCAGAAAAATGGTCACAACACTCCCTGTCTCAGTCTAAACATCCTACTCCCTCATTTGAACACCACTTCTCTCAACTTGGTGCTGATTACTCACTCTTTGAGGGAAAAGATTGCCTGAGGATATGGGAAGGATTCACAAAGCTGCTGTCCCCATCGCCTGGTGCTAGAGTTGGCCGCATCTGCTGGCTAGGTTGGGCAATGGCCCCAGGATTAAGAAGGGCCCCTCACCTGTTGACTTCTGCCTACTCACCACAGTTCCAGTGGCAGGCAGCTATCTGGCTGCCTCCATCTGCCACCAATTCTCTGCCTCTGGGCTCTGAGAAAGAGTCAAGTCGGTCCTTCTTGTCAGAGTCTGGCTCTCTGGGCATGGTGGCCAGGCGTTGCCTGCACCACTACAATTTACTTCAATGACTAGAAAGGCTTTAAAAACATAGATTAAGCTTTTAAAACGCCACAAACTGTGTCAGTGGCACAGGCATTTTTCTCCACCTGACAAAGAATTCCTGGCACTGAGAAGAAGGGTCCCCTTGCCCCTTTTTCCAGAGCCCAGGTGCCAAGAGAGGTGGCAAAGGGTTTTGTTAAGTAAGAGGAGGCAGGAAGGAGCAGGAGGAGGAGGATTGGTGGCACTACTTCTGCCATAAAAAGGAGGGTCAGTGGCAGCATGGAGAGGATTAGGGTGGTTGGGGGCATCAGCCAGACAGTGTCACGAGCCCTCTGAAGGCTGGTGCTGCCTTGCTTGACAAACTACAATGTATGTGACAAGAAGTGGGGGAAACTCTGGAAATATACTTATTTATTAAATCATTCACTCATTCATTGACGATCACTTGTGGCCAAGTAAGATTGTCTTCCAGGGTAAGGTCTTTAACAGTGGATCTGTGACTGTGGAGGCCAATTCTGGATCCGCACAGCCTTCCACAGTGAGGACATAGGTTTCCAGATGGAAGATGGTCAAAATGAGGATTTGCTTCATGTGCCTTCCGCTTAGCTCATTTGTCCCTTTCGCCCTGTACTCTTGCTTCTTCAAAGTCCATAGCACCTTTGATAATGACCGCCCTCCAATTGGGACGCTCATGGGCCAAGGCTTCCCAGTTCTCGATGCTTATGTTACATTTTTTTAGATTAGCTTTGAGAACATCTTTAAACCTCTTTTGCTGTCTGCCAATATTCCATTTTCCATCCTTAAGTTGGGAGTAATGTAGCTGCTTTGGAAGACGGTGATCAGGCATTCGAACAACATGGCAGGTCCAGCGAAGTTGATGTTGGAGGATCATTGTTTCAACACTGGTGGTCTTTGCTTCTTCCAATACGCTAACATTAGTTCGCCTGTCTTCCCAAGTAATTTGCAGAATTTTCCAGAGGCAGTGTTGGTGGAATCTTTCAAGAAGTTGGGAGTGGCGTTTATAGATGGTCCATGTTTCACAGACATACAGTAAGGTTGGTAGTACAATGGCTTTGTAAATAAGCATTTTGGTCTCCCTGCAAATATCCTGATCCTCGAACACTCTACACTTCATTCGGGAGAATGCGGCACTCGCAGAGCTCAAATGATGCTAAATTTCAGCAACGATGTCAGCTTTTACAAAGAGATGACTGCCAAGATAAGAAAAGTGATCGACATTCTCCAGCGTCGCACCATTAAGCTGGATTGATGGTGCTACAGAGGGATTGATTTGCACTTGCTGATGAAGCACTTTGGTTTTTTTGATGTTAAGCGAGAGGCCAAGCTTTTCATATGCTTCTGCAAAGACATTTAGGATAGTTTGAAGATCTTCCTCTGAATGTGTGGAGACTACATTGTCATCAGCATATTCAAGTTCTACAATGGAGGTTGTAATTACCTTAGTTTTTGCTTTTAGCCTACTGAGATTAAAAAGCTTTCCATCTGTTCGATATGTGATTTCCACATCAGTGGGAAGGTGTAGAATCATGGCAATGAAAATAGCAAATAAGGTCGGAGCAATGACACATCCCTGTTTGATGCCTGATACCACTTTGAATGGATCACTTTGACAGACATTGTTATCCAAAATTGTCGCCGTCATGTTGTCATGGACGAGTCTCAAAATATTCACAAATTTATCAGGGCATCTAATTTTCAGGACAGTGCAGTATCAAAGGCCTTAGTCAGATCAATAAATGCCATACGCAGAGGTCGGTTTTGCTCCCTGCATTTTTCTTGAAGCTGTCGTGCAGTGAAGATCATGTCCACTGTCCCTCTGGAAGGGTGGAAACCATTTTGGGATTCAGGGAGGATGTCTTCTGAGATAGGTAGGAGGTGATTTGCGAGGATCCTTGCAAGGATTTTATCTGCGGTAGCTAGAAGAAAGATGCCTCGGTAGTTCCCACAATCTGTTCTATCACCCTTCTTAAAAAAGAGTGATAATTATGGCATCCCTAAAGTCTTCTGGGATCTCCTCCCTCATCCAGATTTTTTTGATGAGCTTATGAAGTTGTGTAAATTCAGGCCCACCTTCTTTAAAGACTAAAGCAGGAATCCCATCAGGTCCACTAGCTTTGTTATTCTCCATTTGATTAATGGCTTTACTGACTTCATCCAAATTAGGGGATACTGCAAGCTCATCTCTGATTTGTTGTTGTGGGATTTGCAAGAAGACCTCACCAGCCACATAAGAGTTACGATTAAGGAGGTCATGGTAATGCTCTTTCCAACACAGTGCAATAGACTCTTTGTTCTTTAAAAGTTTGGTACCATCTATTGAGCGTAAGGAATTTGTACCATAATTTGTTGGTCCGTAGATGGCCTTTATGGCATTAAAAAAGCCCAGTGCATCATGAGCATCTGCAAAATGCTGGATTTCTTGAACTTTCTTTATCCACCAGGCGTTCTTATGTTCTCTAGTTCTTCTTTGGACCTCATCCTTTGCACTGGCATAGATTTTCTTAGCAGCACAGTTAAAGTCTTTTTGCCATATCTGGAAGGCTTTCCTTTTCTTGTCAATGATATGTTCAATCTCACTATCATTTTCATCAAACCAGTCCTGATATTTCTTAGTTTGGTATCCAATAGTTTGTTAACATGCTGCAATAATGGATGTCTTCAGTTTACTCCAGATTTCCTCAACATTTTCAGGGAGTTCCATAGGTAGATGTTTCTTGAGAGTTGTTTGAAAGCAGGCTTGCTTAATAGGATCTTGAAGGGTGTGGATGTTCATTTTATGCCTTGGTTTTCTTCCTTGGAGCCTACATTGAGGAACAATATTAATGGCCATAGTGGATTGAATTAATCGGTGATCTGCCCAGCAGTCATCGGCCCTCGTCATGGCCCTAGTGAGGACTACATCATGACAATCTCTGGCACAGACAATTATGTAATCCAGGAGATGCCAGTGCTTCGACCCAGGGTGCTTCCATGATGTTTTAAATTTATCTTTCTGGCGAAAGAGTGTGTTTGTAATAATAAGATTATGCTCTGCACATTTAGTCAGAAGTAGAATTCCATTCAGGTTGCTATTGCCAACTCCTTCTTTCCCAATGGTTTCTGGCCATAAATCTAAATCATGCCCAACTCTTGCATTGAAATTGCCCAAGAGGATAATTTTATCCTGCTTAGGTATCTCTGATAAGATGGTGTCCAGCTGGGTATAAAAATTTTCCTTGATGTCTTCATCAGCATCTAATGTTGGTGCATAAGCACTTAGAATAGTTGCCTGCTGGTTTTTGGTGAGTTTTAATAGCAGAGTTGAGAGTCGTTCATTAATGCCAGTAGGAACTGCTGACAAGAGCTTCACAAGATCATTTTTAATAGCAAAGCCAACTCCATGCATTCATCGTTCTTGTTCAGGCAGTCCTTCCAAGAAGAAGGTGTAACCTCCTTTTTCTTCCTTCAATTGTCCCTCTCCTGCTCTTTGAGTTTCTTGGAGTGCTGCTATGTCAATATTAAAACGTCTCAACTCCCTTGCGATGATGGCAGTCCTGCGTTCAGGACGTTCACTATCTGTATTGTCCAGCAATGTCCGTATATTCCATATTCCAAAGTTCATTTGTCTTTTGCGACCACTAAGTGGTGACCCCACTGGACGTGGTGATCCAGTCAGGGAGAGAGATGAGGCAGACTATGTTTAGGGCACCTTTTCTAGCCCCTCCCCATATAGGATGAGCAGAGTGGATCCTGAATAGGACTGCTCAGTAGTGGATATAGCTGTCGAACTACTCAAGTGCCTTGGTCCTTGAGCCAGGATGACTGAGTCTGTATCCACTGCCTATGTGCCTGTCCATGACTAGGGGCTTCCAGATTTCACAGTCCTGCCCCCTTCACCATTCGCCGATCGCCATGGGGCTTTTGGTTTGGTTTGGTTTGGTTGGAAGACTCCGGCACATGAATTTGTTTTATGTGGGGAGATTGGTGCACGATGATCAACACACAATCTTGACAGAAAAAAGCATTGATCCAATGGCATGGATACCACTACGATTGGAAGTCTTTTACCTACTGCAGCCCTCATCCACCTTCACAGCAGCTGTAACATACACATTGTTATCCTCCACCTGTTCTTTCATTGAGGACATTCTTGGATTGTTCTTTGTCTGGTTCCTCTCCCTTGACCTTACCACCATGGGTGACCCTGCTGGGAGTACATGACTCCCGACAGCATCACTCATAGGGTTCATTGGAACACACAAGCCCACTCACCACTACAAGGTGACGATCCAGCGAGGGGTATTTATTAAATATTCATATTATTTCAAAGCAATTTATAGTCATCAATAGTATAAAAAGAGTTAAAAACCAATAAGGCTAAGATTGTACCATTAAAAAATCCTACTGAAAAAATAAATGCAGAAAGCATCTTGCTGATTTCACAACATGGTGGATTTGACTGTCACATTAGGAAGCATTCATAAAATCATTTAGTGATGAGGAAGTTACCATTTGGTTGTCTCTTGCCACAAAAATAGTAGTGAACCTGCCCTGTCTGGAGTGTAATTTGCAGCATCTTCAAGGAGCAGGTGCAGGAAGGTGGGAGAACAGTAACCTCTTTCACAATCAGAATGCTAAAAGAAAACTCTTAGAAACCTTTTGTTAAACCATGTTTCTCATTTTCTATATCTTGACTGGCCACGGTGTCTTCATTTCTTGATTTCCATCTATACAAAAGTAGCTGTGTGTTCTTGTCCTGAAAATAGGCATAAAAATTGAATCTTTACATTTTATATGACCCTTAATTAACTGTTCTTCCTATACCACACAGAATGTATTTGCTTGTGATATTAGTCAGTCTTTTCCATAAAAGTAGGTCAAGTGCTTTAAACAGCAGGCTTTTCAGCATTACATTAATAAGTATTCTGGTAAGAAAAATCAAAGACTTCAGGGAGAGAGAGAGAGAGAGAGAAAAGCAATATGCCACCTAATGGCTTTGTGTTTCAGCATTGTGCTCCTAATAATGTTCCATTCATGTTATTTGTTTGAATGAATAATATTGGTCCCAGAATTCCATATGTGTCTTTTTATATGCATCCCTGCAATTACTGGAAGTACGTTAAGCTTGGCTTCATTTAAAAAATTCTACACGTGCCTCAAAAATGCATGCAATCAATGCAGGATCAGATATTAAATGTTCACTGAAAATAATGTATTATGAAAAAGTGCATTATAGTTAAGCTGTTTAATGTTTAACAACTATATTAAAGAAAGTTGGAAGAGGTTTTTGTACTAAGGCTTGAATCCTAACCACACTTACCTGGGAATAATCCCAGTTTAACACAGTGGAACTTACTTCAGAGTAAATATGCATTGTATTGCACCATAAATGTTCATTACTACTAACTGGGAAAGTGGAACATGTCATCCACATCCCAGTGGATTCCAGAGTTAACAGCATTTGCTTTGGCTGATTTCACATTATGCGAGCTTTCTTTTCCCATAACTCGCCCTGAGGATCCTGAGTGCCATCAGAACCCTAGTGTGTTTCTTCAATATCTGAAACACCTGGTGAGCCTCTCACTCTGTTGAGGTCAAGGCTCCCCTCATCTGTTGAAGCTCTGTTAAATGCTCGATTTAATGTGTCTTTCTTAGGTTCAGAAAATGCCTGTCCTACCGCTACTCCCCAACTATTTGACCCATCACTGAGGGAATGGCTCTCATACCACTTTATATACTCCCCACTTTGCTCTTAACCTTTTAGGTAGATCTTGCCAGCTGTTCTTTCTCACATCTCCTCTTCACTCAACCTTTCCCTTTCATTCTCTTTAAAGCTGCTTCTCCATTTCTCATCTCCATTTGCTTCCTTGCTCTCTCCGTTACTCTCAAACACACTCTTTTTCTTCCTCCAGGTCCTTTGCTTTCTGCTTTGGCTTCTCCTTGTTTTCCCAATGCCCTATGCAAATCCTGGCTTTTATCTCCCAGCTTGTCAGTTATAGAGGCTCCACCGGCATTCCTAACCTGCCCACCCACTTCCAGGATGCTCATCTCTGCATCAGTGATCTGCACCCATCCTCAGGAGCTCCTGGGCAGCGGCAACACTATTCTCCCTTTACACATATTCTTCTCTACACAGTTTCAGCAAAGGAAATTGGCCTCAGACAATAAGGGTAAAGAAGCATAAGAAAGGAGATTAAGAGCCTTGAATTGGCTGACTCAGTGCCTCAAGGCTGGAGTCAAGGGTGAGATGGACATGATTCCCTAGGCACAGTTAATGTGCTGGCAATGAAAGGCCAGGAATAGGTAGTTCACTACTAGGGTTGCCAGGTCGGAACCATCCAAAAACCTGAGAAAATGGGGGCGGGCCCTAGTAATGTCACGGGGTGGGCCCTAGTGACATCACAGGGCGGGCCCTGGTGATGTCATGGGGCGGGCTCTAGTGACATCACGGGGTGGGCCCTAGTGATGTCATGGGTGGGCCCTAATTATGTCATTAAGCATGATACATTAAGTATCAACCACAGTTGCTTGGAGCATACAATTAAAAAAAAATTCTCTGATTGGAAATTAAAATAGAAATCTTACCTAAAAGAGGGTGTTCCCAAGTCCAGCTGAAGTGACAAGGTCATTCCTTCTCACAAGCTTAGGGAGCATGGATGCAAAATGGAAATGGACTGCCTTCGTCGGTCCCGAATAGGGTTTTCATGGTAAGCGGTATTCAGAGGTGGTTTACTATTGCCTTCCTCTGAGGCTGAGAGGCAGTGACTGGTCCAAGGTCACCCAGTCAGCTTCATGGCTGTCTGAGGATTCAAACCCTGGTCTGCCAAGTCATAGTTCAACACTTTTAGGGAACATTTAATCTAGCTTACTTGCTTCTGGCAAGAAGGGTTTACGTGCCCTCAGGCCAGGCCATTATAGGAAGAAAGGAGCTTAGTGTTGCAGAGATGTTAGATGGGAGCACAGATGGATGCTGTAGTTTGTCATGGGTGGTGGGAACTCTAACTGCGAGGGGAAACTACACTTCCAAGGATTCTTTGGGGGAAGTCATGCACTTTAAATGTGAGTTGGATGTGCATTATTTCTTGCTGTGAGCTGCTTTAGTTTCCTCTAGAAGCTAACAAGTAGGGCCCCAATACCAAAACAAAAAAATAAAAATTAACACATGGAAGGAATACACCAGGCATAGGGAACCATAGGACTTCCAGTTATGCCTCTGGTCCTGGGGAGTTGCAATTCAGAGCCATCCAGAAGGCCTAAAAAAAAAAAAACAAGCAAAGCCCCCCCCCTTTTTTTTAAATTGAAATAAAAGAACATAAGGTTGCCAGTGGTAAACTTACCAGAGCCAAACCCACAACATTTTAAAGGAATTTATACACCTACACACCTTATCATGTGTAAACAATTAAATAGCTGAAGTTAGTTCAAAGCTTGTAACTAAGCTACAATCCAATACACACTTACCTGGGAGTAAGTACGATTGAACCCAATGGAGCTTACTTCTGAGTAGACATGTATTGGTTTGTAGTAAGAAGTGGGGGATTATTATATTGGATGGCAGTGGTGAAAACAACCCTTAATCCTCTGCTGCATTTTCCTCTGAGTAGCTGCTTTTTGTGTTTATTTATTTAAGGCATTTATACCCCACCCTTTAGCCAAAAGTGCTGGGAGACTGTTACTTGCGTCTGCTGTATAATGGCCAAGGGTGTTGCTAGCAGCAATGCAGTGGCAAATTCAGGAGTGCAGGGTCCCTTCATGATAGTCACAGCCACACCCCTCCCACCTTTCCCCCTTCTGCTGCTGGGTTGAGAATGAGATCCTTGCTAATGCATTCTTCCACAACAGAGGTCCCTAGGAGCCTATAGGCATGAAAGGGGAGTGTATTAGCTACTGAGAAGAGTCTGCTCAGTGACTTACCTCCTTTTACTCTGATTGGCTCCAATCAGCAGGAAAGGACAAGGATGCATGTTAGAAGACTCTTCTAAGTGGCTAACACACTCCCCTGTCATGTTGATTGGCTCATAGAATGCTGGAAACACAGGGATTCTGCTGAGACCCTGCTCCCAAAAAAGTAAGGCATCTAAGACTCCCCGAGACCCTGGACGACTACACCCTTGTTGCTAAGTACTTGAAAAACTCTGGGCAACAATCTGCATAAATGTATACAGTGCTTCTGGGCAAATTAAAGTAGTGTGTGTACACACAATATATTTAAAGCATGTTTCTCCTTCCCCAAAGAATCCTGGGAACTGTTGTTTGTTAAGGGTGCTTGAAATTTTAGCTGTGAGGGGTAAACTACATTTCCACAATTCTTTGTGGGAAGCCGCACACTTTAAATGTTCGGTGTGTATGCAGCCTGGGATCTCACTGGCACTGTAGTTTGCTGCCCTATGAGCAAAATAAAAATAAACATGTGTTTTTAAAAAGTGGGGAGTAGCAGATCTGGGTCTAGCAGAAAAGACCCAGGGCTCAACCTCCCCTGATAATGCCCCTAGCGATTGCAGATTATTATAAATAATAATTAATGCAGTTTATAGCAAGCAAAAAAGACGGGTCTCTGCCCTGAGATGTTTAGAACAGAAAAATAAGATGAAGTCTTTCTTCTGGTTGACCCAATTCATTTTAGAGGAAAAGACTCTAAAGCCCATCCCAAGCCTAGTTACTCCAAAGCAATCCTCACGAAATTCAGTGGGCTTTCTCCCACCCAAGCGTGTTTAGGATTGCAGTCTTCATCCTGGAGGAAGAACATGCTTTCTTGGAAGTAACTATCATAGGAGGTTCCCAAAGAGGGCACAAGGCTGCAGCAAGTTTTTCTGAGTAAATGAACACTTACAGAGAAAGAGAAAGAAAGAAAGAAAGAAAGAAAGAAAGAAAGAAAGAAAGAAAGAAAGAAAGAAAGAAAGAAAGAAAGAAAGAAAGAAAGAAAGAAAGAAAGGGTGGAGAGCAATTTCTGGTTTCACCAGCCCATGTATCTCCACCCCGAGCAGAGAGTGAGTCTGCTACAGGCTGCTGGTGCTTGGGAGAAAAAGGCTCCCAAGCATGCAAGAGAAGAGGTGAGGGAGCCCTGGGATCAGTGAGGGAAAGAAGCAGAAGGGGGGATAGAGAAGGGGGAGGGAGAGAAATACCAATGTTTCTCACGCAAAATAAAAATAAATAAAGAGACAAAGAAATCAAAGGGGGAGGGGAGAAAGGGGAGGGAAGTCAAGGACAGGGAGAGAGGATGCCTCTAAATGCAGGGGGGGGGGAAGGTGGGACGCTATCCTGGTTGAGCTGGAGCTGGAAAAGAGGCAGCGCCCGATGTGTCATCCTCTTATTGCCTGCGCTTGAAATGCCACTGCTCCCCGGCCACAGCTGCTCATCAGCTCTAGAGCAGCTAGAACTCCCTAAAACCCTCAAAGCTGGGGCATTTGCCAGCCAGCCAACTCACCTCCTACTTGCTCCACGCCACGGAAGAATGAGAATGAGAGGTGGTGCTTGGGAAGGCAAATGGAGTCCTTCCCCTGAGGTGTGCACGTCTGCATGCAAAGGAGAGAGAGAGAGAGAGAGAGAGAGAGAGAGAGAGGAGGCAAAGCAGATAGAAGAAGCAAGGGGAAAATTGGCGTCTGCATGACTGGCTCCTCGCTCCTGGGAGTCCACAATAGCCGGAGATTAAACAACATGGGGGCAATTCTGGCCGGAGGTGAGAAAAGCAGGGGCAGGGCCGGAGTCTCCGGGTGTTTGCCGGAGACCTGGCATCGCTATTCACTACTCTGCAGCCTAGAGCAAAGGTTCCTGCTCAAAAATCTGAGCTTCTAGAATTAAGTTTCATAGCACTCAGATTTATAGGAGCCCGCACTGATCTTAAAATTATCTAGGCTCCCTCTGCAGATCTCAATTTGGACGACTGGCTTAATTCAGTTTTCAGTTTCTATCCGACAATTGGCTTATTCCTTAAGAAGTCATTTGCTTTAATTTGATTCAATTGGTTTAAATGGTATTAATAAAATGTTGCCCATTCTTAACCCATATGCTTACTGTCTGCCTCATCATTTTGGGTGGGTCTGGGTGCAACTATCTTTATGCTTCATCCATAGCCAAACATTCAAAGGAATTTTAATAACTTTTTTTGTTCCGTATTGCCAAGGTAACTCTTTGCTGTTTGTCTGTTCCAGTGAGATATCCATAATTAGCAGTTTGCTTGGAAATAGCTTTTAGGCTGAAATTCTATGTACACTTACCTGGGAGTAAGTCTCACTGAACTCAATGGGGTTTACTTCCAAGTATATGTGCACAGGATTATGCTACAAGTCTGGCAAACTGGTGATGCCCCCTTATTTCTTATTAATAGTCATGGTCTTAAATTTTATAGGGAGCTTTTTATCTTCCTAGACAAATTATTGACCGTATGTTGCCATGTATTCATTGTTTTTTCTTTAGTTGCTATGTAGACGCAAAATTCTACAATAGTTCAGGATTTCCAAAAAGAGCATTCTCAGAAAATGTCTAAGAAAATTCTCTTCTGTTCAATTTTGGGTCACTTAATAACTAATGAAATTATATTTTTAATTCATACTGGTGGATGAAGGAAGCAATGGGCTAAGAGCGGAAGACTGGAAGAAATAGGGGATAAGCCCATTGGGTTGTATCCAATATTACTCATACTCAGAGCAGATCCACTGAAATTAATGGATATAACTAACAGCGCCAGCACCAAAGGGCAGCCAGGCGGGGCCCTGGCTGAGGGTCCCATGGCCCACAGGGCCCCCTGAAGAGCCCCTCATTAGGGTGGGGGAGTAGTGCTCCCCTTCTGCAATCTGCTCTATTCTGCCAGCTCACTTGCCCTCCTCCCACCAGCTTGCTCACTCACCCAACCACCCCCCTACCCACTAACCTGCTCGCTCCCACTTGCCTGCTCACTCGCTCATCCTTCCCTTGCCTGATCACCCTCCCCACCTGCTCACTCGCTTGCCCTCCCCCTGCCTGCTCACTCGCCGTTCCCCTGCTCACTTCCCCTCCCCCTACCCATTCGCTTGCCCTCCCCCACCCCTTCCTCACCTGCCCTCCACCCACCCAGTTGCCCTCCACCCCGCCCGCTCATTTGCTCACCCGCTCTCTCATTCACCCACCCCCATCCTGGCCTGCTTGCTCGCTTGCCTGCCATCCCACCCCCCTGCCCACTCAGTAGGCAGGTAGGTGGGGCATGCATGCATGCGGGTGCCAGGACCCAGGGCAGGCTGGAGCCCAAGGGCCCCAGCATGCCTGGCACCAGCCCTGATAACTAACTTAGGTCCATTAATTTCATTGGGTCTACTGTGAGTATAACTTAGCTGTGCACAACCCATTGCTTGCTTCAGCAATGTTAAAAGAATGTTAAAACTGGATCTAGAACTGTACCACCTTATTTATAGAGATGTGAATGTGAGATTTCATTGAATATTCTCCATGGGGACCCTACAATTCTGCAACAATTTGGAGGGAGCCCCAAAAAGAATATTTTCAAAAATTATCATGACATTCTTTTCTGATCAGTTATGTGCCAGTCATAAGAGGAAAAAGACGCCAGCACATTGTGGGCTCATCTTGTTTTGCCCCTTGAAACATGTCAGAGAACCTATAGAACAGGAATAGTCAACATAACGCTCTCCAAATATTCCTGGGCTACAACTCCCATCATTCCATCAATGATAATTGATATTTATTTTAATACAAATTAAAAGGGGTTGCTAATAAAAGGTGAACCCTGGTCCAGTTGCATTGGCTGCCTATATACTCCCAAATCCAATTCCAAGTGCTGGTTTTGACCTATAAAGCTCTTAATGGCTCAGGACCCAAATATCTTTTGGAATGCCTCTCCCTGTATCAATCTACCCGGACCCTTAGATCTTCCTCTTAGGTCCTTCTCCAGGTCCCCCCTTTGAGGGGAGCACAGAGGGTGGTGACAAGGGAGAGGGCCTTGTCAGTTGTGGCTTCCCATCTGTGGAGTGTGCCCCCCCCAGTGAGGTCCACCTGGTGCCATCTTTAACATATTTCCAGTACCAGCTAAAGAAATACCTTTTCTCCCAGGCATTTGATAGATTAAGATGATGCTTTTTAATATGCTGCCAAACCTTCCTGTGGCTGTGTTGGGGTGGTATTGCTATTGTTTTGTTATTGTTTATTGTACAACCTTCAGGTATCAAATGACTAATAATAATAATAATAATAATAATAATCCTTCCTTGTGAACCACCTTTGTTCATCAGCCTTTTTTCTAAGTAGTTTCAACCTCTTTGGGCTTTCAAAGCAATTCAAAGCCCTATACCCTAAAATGATGGGGATACAATTCTTGTATCCCTACAGAGATCACCTTCCTTGACTTTTCCTGTGAACAAACTGATTACAGTTTGGCTGTTGGGGTTGAAGCATTTGAGTGGAATCTTCAAATTGAAATTAAATGTCAAACTATTTTACCATTTTAATTAGTTTTAATCTCCCCCCACCTCCCACAATGGGATCATGTGTAACATTCTGTAGCTTACTATCTGAACGATAAAATGGAAAATAAAACTGGGACATATGTTTCCCATTTTTAAAAGGCCTCAGAACTGATGATGAAGAAATACATTCTTTCAGTTTTCAATTCATAGAAAGTTCAAATTAATTACTGTCAAGTTTTGTCAATTAGGCCTAATAATAAAGGACAGTGTTCTCTGATTTTTCTGTCCTTCCTAATTTCTATCCTCATGATTGTCTTCTGTTTGTTCTGCAGATTGAAATAATATGACCCATCCTCCTAGGACATAGGTAGCCAACATGATGCCTGGGAGGGTACGGTGGGGGCTTTATAAGAGGATTAGACAAATCTATGGAGAATAACACTACCAATGGCTACTAGTCATAATGGCTATATATTGCCTGTAGTATCAGAGGCAGTTTGTCCCTGAATATCAATTGCTGGAGATCACAGTCGGGAAAGGGCTCTTGTGCTCAGTGTAGGTATCTGAAAGGCCACTGTGGGAACAGAATGCTTGACTAAATAGGCCTTTGATCTGATCAGCAGGGCTCTTCTTATGTTCTGAAGAAAACAGCCCCAAAATTCCCAGTTTTCTGAATAGATTGATTTAAAGATCTGAGGTGAATTTATCCCAATAAATATGTCAAATGTTTAAAAATAATGTTAAATTCCTCCTTAGGCCCTGATTTGAATTCCAAGAAAGGAATGCACCCCCTTCGCAGTATAACAAAAATTATTGTGGCTAACCTGACTCATTAGTTGTTACTTTCCACATTTATTTTGCAGATGACTGGATCTGCCCATCTTGTCTCAGTTTCCAAAACAGTGTCACAGTATTAACATAGTTTGCATTCTGCTCTCAAGAAGACAATCTTTCTTGTTTCTTTTTCACTTAAAAAAAAGGGGGAGGAAATGACAATATGATGGGGAAAGTGTCAGGATATTGAATATGAGATGTTTTATCCCAAAGGGAATTCTACTATAACAGGTCAAACAGCGATAAAAAAAAATTGTGAACTCTTCATAACTTTACCTGAGAACAGCAACCCACTGTATAGATTCGCAGGTCTATATTTGTTAAGGAGGTGGCTAGGTGTGAAATAAGAGTCTAGAAAGAGAAAAAGAACTGACATGTTTGGTTTTGTTCTTTGCTTGTGACAAAAACAATATGCAAAGAGAGAACTGTAAAATAACTATGAAGATAAAGAAAAGAAGAGGAAATGGACTACCTTTGATTCCAACTAATGGCGACTCTAGGTAGAGGGTTTTCATGGTAAGAGGTATTCAGAGGGGGTTTACCATTGCCTTCCTCTGAGGCTGAGAGGCAATGACTAGCCCAAGGTCACCCAGTGAGCTTCATGGCTATGTGGGGATTCGAACCTTGGTCTCCCAGGTCACAGTTCAACACTCTAACCACTATGCCACACTGGCTCTCATAACTTTGACAGTTGTCATATCATACAATATAGAATTCCAGGGTCACCGACCTTTTTGTGCCCACGGGTGCATTTGCATACTGGAGAAACTGTTGGGGGTACCGCACACATACAGCAACCAAGGACATACTGCAACTTATTGACTGCAATAGAATGCTTCTTTCAAGTCTAATTCCAGTGCGGAAGGCTGTCAAGGAAGCTATCTGAGTGTGCATGTGTGCCCAAAGGTGCCACATGAGCAACCCTGCCTGATATAGATAATGTCTGAATCTTGCTAGGATGTATAGTTAAAAGTCACATCACAACTTACAAATAAAAGTCACATCACAACTTACAAATAGGTCATTTGTTGCCTGATATAGATAATGTCTGAATCTTGCTAGGATAGCGCCCTACCTATTGCTGATCTGATGTATAGTTAAAAGTCGCATCACAACTTACAAATAGGTCATTTGTTGCTGTTTCTCTTGTTCCTTTTTTTTTTTACTTACAGCTTACATTAATCCTATCAAATACTTATTAAACTGAATTATTTGGTAACTAAGTGAGAATAAGTGCTCCACTATGGATAAATTACTATGGGTGGTAGCTTGGAGCATTCCTTGTAAAGTAAAGCATTGCCATAAACTTTATTAACCTTAGCAAGTATGCGAAAAATTATTGGAGTCTGAAGAAAAAGGGAGAATTATCTCCAAAACAAATGTTATAGACTCATCAACTTCAGACATCTCCACTCGGTAGCTCATAACATTATTTTTCAAGGAAAATGTTTTAGAACGTCAAGTTCATTTGTAAGGCATTATGTGCTAGTACATATGCCTTTCAAACACAACATAAACCAATGCTACTGCCTGTGTTTGGGGCTTAACAAAAAAAACCCTGCTGATCCAGATTGTCCTTTCACAACACAATCTGTATATTAATTACAGCTGTATACATATATTTGCTGTACGTAACTTTTATTTTCTTGCTGCTTCATAAATATATTGGGGAAAGTGTTTGAATCAAGGCTTTTTCCCATGGCAGTATATCTTGCCCACCAAAAAGCTACTTGCAAGAACGGGGGGGGGGGAGGCTGATGAATGCAGTGGACTGTACTGTAGAGGTTGAGGGAAAGAGGGGGATCCCTAAAAATTGTACCAAAGCAACTAATGCAAGTGGCCCTTGGAAGAGGCTTTTCAGGAGGCTGGGGGAGCTGTTGGGGGAGGAAGAGTGGGGTAGTTACCTTCCTCCAGCCCCTTTCCATTAGCTTTTCTCTGGATTCAATCCATTAATAGTTGTGTGCATTCAGCTTATAATAACAATACTGAAACATTTGACACTTACTGACAATGAATTTTGTAGGAGGTCATGACTCTTACTGCAAGCTCTGCACATCTGTTGACATCATTTTAATTATGTCAGTTATTAAATAGGGAGTTAGAAAACAACCTGGTATAAATTTTCATTTTAATAATAATAATAATAATAAAATTTTATTTCTAGGCCGCCTAACTGGCCGAATTAACGGCCACTCTAGGCGGCGTACATAGACTAAAATATAACATAGAGTAAAATATAACATATAATACAAAACAACAATAAGTATACTCAATCCAAACCTACCCCCATCATACAAAAAATTTAAACTAAATTAGACAGAGGTCTCGAATGCCTGCCTAAAAAGCCACGTTTTCAGTTCTCGGCGGAAGCCTGTCAGGGAGGGGGCATGGCGGAGATCATAAGGCAGAGAGTTCCAGAGGGCGGGGGCCACAATTGAAAATGCCCTCTCTCTGGTCCGCACCAGCTTAGCTGTTTTGACTGGTGGGACCGAGAGAAGGTCTTGGGAGGCTGATCTCGTTTGGCGGCCTATCTGGTGATGCTGAAGGCGTTCCTTTAGATAAACTGGACCAAAACAGTGTAGGGCTTTAAAGGTTAAAACCAACACCTTGAATTGGGCCCAGTAAACAACTGATAGACCTTTTGGTTCTTAGGGCTGTTGGGTAGTAATTGAATGTACTTAGGAGAAGCATGCACACTGTCTTGTACATTTCAGTCATTCCAAACAGAAGTCTGCCTGTATTTCACAATATATTTTTCTAATTCAGACACCTAATAGACCATTGTGTGATCTCCATGTCCCATCAGTCTCTATAATATAGCCTAGAAATGACACCTCTCCTAACAGGTAAACACCTCTGTGCTAAACCCCAGCAGGGCATATTCACTGGCATAGACTGAGATTACTATAGGGGATTTGATGCAAAGATCTGCATCAATGGTGTCAACCTTCTACTAAGGCAAAGATGAGAAACCTATTGCCTTCCAGATATTATTGGACTCCCATCATCCCTAACCATTGGCCATGGTATTCAGGGCTGATGGAAGTTGGATTTCAGCCATATGTGGTGAGCCACAAGTTCCCCATTACAACACTAAGGGAACAGAAATTCATGGTACCTGAGATTTACTTCTGTATGTGTGTACTGGAAATCACAGTCTATATCATTATATATGGATAGAAATATTTCTCTTTTGGATACACTGAAGATTATTTTCTGAATAATTTTCCCTTTTTTCCTTTTTTTCTGTTTGTTTTTTCTTTTGCTTGAGGCAAGAAGATGTGATGCCAACTGTTTACAATTTGAGAGCACAGTTGCATCTTAAAAGCACAACTTGTTCAATATATCTATTAAAGTTTTCTTTAAGAAGCTTAATGGCTAATCCATAGCTTATTTAAGTCAATTTATTAACCACTTAGCCTCAAGAGGCCTTACTGATTGATTACTTATGTAGGCAAAATCATCTGAAATGGTACATAAAATGCCCCTTTAGTTTTGTGTTTAAAAACAAAAACTAAAATAAAATGCCCCCCATTCATTGTCTATATTTTAAAAATATGGATCTGATTAATTTAGGTAATGAATCTAACTGCTTGGTACAGTTGTAGTGACAATATACTGTTTCCTATAGATAAATAAGTGTACCCTCTAGGTGAGAGAACATTAGAAGTTTATTCTAATTTCCATATAAAGCATGTTTAGAGCTTGTTTCCTTACACAAAACATTTAATCTAATCTTGAACCAGCAAAATCATTAGCATTTATTCACATCCAGGCACTCTACAGTGTAGATATATCAGAACAGCCCAAGAAAGAGCAAAGAGTTGCAGAATTGTTTGTGAGAGTACAAGTCACCTTAAGAGAGAAGGGGCAAAGACAGCTTGAAGATATATTCATTGGGTGACACATCTCAGCAACTTCACATCTTTCCTTCTTAGCATATAAACAGTATATTTAGAGGGACAAATGAATGATGGACATATTTAATACACCAGATGCTATTCCAGCTCCTATTGCTTCACCAAAAATGTATTTCCAATCTTAGATATGCCTATGCTTCACCAACACTCATTGGGGACCAATATCTGCTAAGACATGATTCCTCCATTGGTCTAGGCATCACTGTTGTGCTGTTTCTGTCATCTTGTCTGTCTCCTATAAAACTCAGAAGGCTGGATTGTTATAAACAGACATTCAGAAAAACAGCGACAGGAAGAAATCTAAGAGACTTTGACTTTTTTACTGCACTTGCAAATAAGTTTGTAAGTCTGTTATGATAAATTTAGCATGTTGAAGCCTGAGAACTTTCTTTTTTTTTCAGGAATGGACACCTAGTGACCAGGAAGTCCTGGCTGTTTTGGTTTGGGGATGAGAAAAGATATAAGCTCATCAAAAGCACCAGCAGTTTCATGGTACTATACTACTATTTATGTCAGATTATTTGGATCCATAGTGGCCTGAACAATCACAACACTTTAAGAAGTCCACAAGTAAGCCTACATTCATGATGGTATGTTACGTTATGTAGACAATATAATGCCATCTGACATGCAGCAAGGTTGCTTTTTAATTGCATATCTCTTTGCAGGATATCAGTTCTTTCAGTATGTCAGATTTGCCACCATGCCCCAAAGAAGACTCGTGACACCAAACTTGGAATAATGTTATTATACAGCCACAAGAGTGGCTGTATACTATAGCCAGCATGGATTTTTTGCATTCCACAATGTTAAATTGAAAATACTCCCATGCCATTCTGATGCTTCCCATGAGCTCATTTCAAAACAGAACCTTACAAACCTTACAGTCCTGAACTCAGAAATGCTTGCTTATCAACCCTCTAAATTTTCATGGCGATACACAAAACAGTCAGAGAGAACCGAGAGTTCAAAGCATGAAAAGAGAGAGAGAGAGAAAACAGACTTCTGTTGGACTTTTTTCTGTCAGAGTTTTCATAATTTGCTGAAGTTAATTAAAAATCAGCCACATTCACAGAGTACCCGTAATCCTATTACTGACCTTGCCCCATACTCTGACCTTCATCTTCTTCAGTTTACAAGTTAAAAAAAATGCCTGGCTGATTTTTAATTGATTTAAGAAATTTAGCATTGGAGTCAATGATAAGCACGGGCATGCTCAGTAAGAACCAACTGTCAGTATACGAAAAGACAGACACACAGCTGTTTGGCTTGGCTAATCAGGTGACCACACCCACACCAGATCTTTATTTCACTTGAGACGGTCATGGCTTTCCCCATAGAATCCTGTGAAGTGTAGTTTGTGAAGGGTGCTGAGAGCTGTTAGGAGACTCCTATTCCCCTGACAGAGCTCCAATGGCTAGAGTGGTTTAACAGCCAGCTGCTCTGACAGAAGCTCTGTGAGTCCCCTGGCATGTCAGTCAGCCACTGGCTGTGGCTCCCCAGCAAAAGATGGGGATGCACTTGTCCCTCCTTGCTAGTAGAACCAAGGGTGAACATCCAACCTGCGCAACCTGGCACGGCCATACCGGCATTTACTCTGATGTGCAAATTAGGCTCATGAGGACACCCCCCACATCCCCACTAGGCATGAAGCACTGGCAGTTCCCCAGAGGGTGCCCTTAACCCAAGAATGCCTTAGTACCCAGTTGTTACCCCACCTTCCTCAGCTGCCCAAATTCCATGCCAGCCCAGACAAGCTAACCACATCCTTCCGAAAGTGAACTGAATTAATCCAAGCAGTATGGAGTAGGCAAAATAGAAGGGAGTCTGAAATCAGAATCCCCCCCAAAATTCCTACTCAGCCCCACATGGTGACTAGCAATGCCCATACTGACAAGGGATGGAGGGTGGGTGCCACAAGGCAAAAGAGGCAGGTTTAAGGGAGGAGCTAGCTTTTAAGCCCACTCATCCCTCCTCTGGATAAGCCACTCAGCCTCCACGTGATTTCCCCCCTGCCTTTCGGGAATAATTCCTGAGTCATCTTTAGGAAAAAGAAGGGTGGAGGCAAACACGCCCCTGAGAAAGGTGGGAATGATATTCTGTAATCCAAATCAGTCTTTCTTTACCATGCAATTGTATATAACCATGCGCAGAACTGCATTGACAACATGGGGGCTGCCATGTGCATATCAAGAAGGAACATTATCCATACAGGTGCTTCTGCACCACAGCATGCCTCTGTTGTTGAGATTTACTTTTAGTACTGAAGTGATAAGCCAGGGTCATGAAGATGATTCATAAAACAATATTGAAGAAAGGGCCAATTTCCAATTTCACTTTTAGCATTTCACACAATGTAGTACTATTCAGAATGTTTCTTATTAGTAGGAATTGATTGATTGTTGTTGTTGTTGTTTGTTAGACACTTTTCTCACCAAGTGACTTACATTAAAGGTCACAGTGACTTACATTTTAAAAAATCTAAACTTGATTCATTAATCTGAGATAGCTTTGCTATGCACTCATTTTCCACAATACTATCTGTCTAGGAAGGAGTATAGGAAGTTGCCTCATACCAAGTCATACCATTGGTGTATTTAGCTCAAAGTGGTCTACAGGTGTTTGCGGACAGTGGATTATTTCAAACAGGAGTGCTTTTTTCCTCCAGCCCTACTGGAGATGCTGGGGATTGAACCTGGAACCTTTTTCATGCAGTGCACATGCACTTCCACTGAACTATAGACCGACCGACTGTCCTTCCGTCCTTCCTTCCTTCCTTCGCACTTGTAGCCTTGCTCATGGGAGATAATATTGGTTTCCCCCCAAATACTACTTCAAATTCTAACAAAACCTATAAAACCAGTTTGATAAGAGACTGAAAGCAGTGATAACTACAATTTTGCTGAAATGTTATCATCTATGTTCAGCATTCCGAGGACAATTTGCAGATCACATGACAATTAATCTCAAAGCCTATTTCAGTTCATTTCCCCAAGTTTTTTGAAACACAATACCACAAATTATACTAAAACTGAGACAGATGTACTTGCACCACAATAATTTTGGAATTCTTAAAAACAATCAAGCATGTCTGATACATTTTGTTCTTTGAATTCATAACGCTCATTGTGTTTTGTTCTTTGTATTTGTATTATCTATTACTCACTGTTCCATTGTCCTTCATTGTCTATACTGTTTGAAATTATCTTTTTTTTTTGTTTGGTGATATATTATGACGGAAAAATATGATTCGCATTGATGGCATTTGCTCTCATCTTCTTTGTAAATATACCAAGTAATATTTGTGATTGGCACTGTTAGATGATGAAATAATCATTGACTCCCAAGGAACCAAAAGGTAGAAGAAACATCACATCTGCATATTAAAATAAGGTGGTTCTTCTTGAAGAACATTATCTACAACAGAGGTGGGAAATCTTTTTTCAGTCAAAGGAAACATTCCCTCAAGGGCACCTCGCTGGGGGGGGGGGACATGCCAGTGATGGGCAGGGCCAGAGGCAAAAGCGGACAGAACAATGGATGTGACTCTTACTTTTCTTTGTGCAGTAGGCTACATTCCAGCCATGCAAAACTCAGAACTTTCTTCACTCCCACATCCATCTCTCCATCTTCTTTCCACACATGCAAGAGACATTATCACAGTTCAATGACACATTGCAGATAGGCAAAGACACTCAAAGAAGCCAGGGAACAGGATCAGCATGGAGTGGGCATGGCCTGAGAAAGCGTCCCCAGAGCCAAACAGAGAAGTCTGGAGGACTGTGAGCCTGAGATTCTCCACCCCTAATCTACCACATTGAACAGTTGAGGAATAAGGAGGTTGAGTATAGATATCTATGTGTGAATTCAGTTTTACTGACCCAGATGTTAAGGAATGAGTAGCACTCAAAACAATTAATAGAACAGAACTCTTTTTTTTGCCTCTAGTCAACAATCCACTGTATTATACAGCCACAAGAATTCTAAGAATCAAGCAGAAAAATGTTATGAGAGAGGGAGAAAAGCTTTTATCTATCCATTTTCTCCATGCCATGCATAATTTTATACACTTTTCTCATGTCACCCCTGACTCGCCTTTTCTCTAAATTAAATGCCCCAAATGCTGCAACCTTTCATCATAGGGGAGTTGTTCCATTTCCTTGATCATTCTGCTTGCCCCTTTCTGAACCTTTTGCAGCTCTACAATATCCTTTTTGAGATGAGGTGACCAGAACCGTACACAGTATTCCAAATGCCACACCATAGCTTTATATACTGGCATTATGATATTGGCAGTTTTATTTTCAATACCTTTCCTCATGATCCACAGCATGGAAATTTGACTTTTTCACCATTCACGGCATCTCCAGGTATGGCTGGGAATGTCCCTGTTGGGAACCCTGGAGAGTTGATGCCAATCAGTGTAAACATTATTGAGCTAGATGGACTAGTGGTCCAATTCAGTATGTTCCTCTTTTAGTCTAAAGTATCTTACACAGCTGTTGGCAGGATCAAATGGGATGGAGACAAAGCCATATATTTTACCTTGGACTTCTTCTACAGAAGCTCTATAGGTGGTCTGATTGGACCCCTTTCACTTAGTATAATTCAAAGAAAAAGCATATTACCTCAGATGAAAAGAAAACAGAAGGCCATATACTGTAGATGAAGAGTATAGGTAACATTAATACAACTCCAAGCATATATTCTAATGTGGATAATTAGGCAAGTGCTTTATCCCTTGCTTATCACATGTGCACCTATTAAAAGCCCTCATTAAAGTGTCCTATTAATGCCTTTATTTTATTTTGCAGCCTTGCTGCTTTGTGCCCAAGCAAATTAATAGGCTTGCCCAGTTCTAGCAGCTATTTGAATCCTTTCCAGCTTCATTTCAAAAGAGTGCCTTTTTGCTTCAATTCACTAACATTCAAACTGTTGTCACAGCATAATTCTTTTACTCGACAAGTGCTACTTTCGTGTCCTCTTCTTACGGTACTGATTAACAAGTGATGTCGGTTTAGGACATGGAGGAATGGAGCTCAGCCAGACTCCTATTGCTGCTCAGAAGTCATCCCCAGTCTTGATAGAGTACTGTTCTACCTGCAAGATAGGTGGTGTAAGTTAAAACAACTCCATGAACTTAGCAGTGTTTCCCAAATGACTGCTCTACAATCCTCTTATCCAGCCTCAAGAGCTGCAAACAGATGATAGGATTCCCATGGATGACCTATTTGTTCAGTTGGAGCAAACACATGTAGAAAACATGGAGAGATGGGTGGGGTTCATGCAAGCCCTGCCCCAGACATCCTATCACACGTCAGATCCACTGCAAAACTTTCTACATTCGTCATGAAAGTCTGAAGGGGGATTCTAACTGTGTTGGGTTAATGTGTTCAGAAACTTCTCCTTGATCTGGAACCCTGATAATATGGGATTCCTGATTGCAGGGAGGTTTCTGAGAATGTTCAGCTGAATGTGGTTGGCGTCTCCTTCAGATCTTGGTGATAAACCCACAAGGGTAAAGAACGGAGCATGCTGGGATATGGTGGGTGGTGCATACAATCATCTCTATCCCCTCCCTGTTTTAAGCTCACACGTGTCCACCTTATTATTGTTATTGTTATTATCATCCACCCTTCACCCTAAGGTCCTAGGGTGGGTCACAACAATATAAAATACAACATTAAAAACAGTTTCAGACAAATTACAACTGCAAGAATAGGGTAGGAGATGTATAAAAATACATATCTCAAGTGTCAAAGGCCAGGATTAAGTGTGTAAATAGGGTTTAAGTCTGTAGCCAGTCACATGCCCACCAGCAGTTTAGAAGAATCAGCAGAAAGTACACACATCTCACATATCAAGTCACATGGCTTAATCGCAGTGTCCTCATGTCTAGCATACAAATAGGAATTAGCTTTGATTATGGGAACTCTGGTCAAAGTGAACTTTTGTACAAAAAAGGGAACAGGGAGAATGAATAAGTATAAATAAAAATGTCTAGGAAAAGGCAGTTTACTAACCAGAGGGACTTACACATGTCCCACTCCACTTGCCTGAGTGCAGCCTGCGTGGGCAGGGCAAAGTTGCGGCCAGGGAGTGAGGCCCCGGTCTCCATCTTGGAGTGGGCAGCGGTTGCGCATAGCACACAAAGTGTGTGTGCAACATGCTGCGTGGGGGAGCAGAGTGCCAGGGCCTATTTAAGCTTGTGCCACCCCCTTAATATTCCTCTTGGAGCACGACAGCTCAACGAGGAGGGTGCAGCGTGGGACAGGAGCGGCAGTGGAGTTGCCATTTTGTTTGTATAGGGCACCATTGCAGGCACCATGTTAACAGTTAACTCCAAGGCTGGATCAACCATTTTACCAGCTACCCAGTGAGACCTCCATTCCATAGCCAGGCTATAAACTGCGACATCATGTGTTAACATACACCCAAAATCCTGCCGTAACTGTGATCAGCAAATCGTACTGATGGTGCCCCATTGTATCTCAATACTCCAAGGAGTTGAAGCACCATATCTCACTGTTTCACACCCTTCTGTAAAGAAAGAAAGAAAATCATTTATAAGTAAGTGTGCTTTACCAGCTACTATTTTATTGCAGCTAAACCAGCTCCCCTAAAGCAACTGATGCTGAGGATATGTTGCTATCACCAATATTTGGGCCCACTGTAGCAGTTTTCTCCTTGTGGGTTTTCAAATGCCCATCAGAATAGATGTGCAAAATGCAAAATTTGCATGCTATATTTGATTTCAGGTAACAATGTCATAATTCCTAGAGCAACAGATGCTGAGGGTGGACATTTCAGTGGACATTTTTCAAGTCTACATTTTGAGATGCATTTTAATATGTCTTTTGAGCTATGAAGTGTGTTCTAGCATTCTGGAAGTGTAAACGCTGGTGGCTAACTGGCCCTAGTCATGCCTACTCAGAAGTAATACCCATTGACACTTCCAGGTACATATGTATTAAGTTTGCAGCCTTACATTCCAATCTTCAAATTTGATTGGGGTGTATGGATTATATCACTTTGAATCAGAATTTGCATCCCTAAGATCACTTTTGTAGTATCAGCATACCTGATTCATATTTAGCTATGGTTTTGTCTATTATTTCATGCTGAAAATATGTTTTACCTATCTGTTCTAAAGATTCTTTACTCAACAGTACCATTCAGTATGAAAGTAGTTACAGCTAATATATCAGTCTGCAGTATCAATAAACCTTTAATTTATTTCCAGCTGCTTCTCCTGCTCCTTTGTTGGAGCAGAGTAGGGGCTCATCCAAACGGAGCGGGATAATCCAGGTTTTCCATATCCACTCTGTCATCCGAGAGTCCTCATTTGCCCCTTTTCCTGCTCCTTTCCTGCTCTTTCCCATATGCAAAGATAATCGCATTTTCCGCGGTTCTGCCAAAGTGGATTTAACCGTGCAAAAATGTGCTTTTGCGCGCGACGTCATCAGGATGACTGAAAAATAATGAGATCACAAAGCGGTCATGTCACACATTATACAGTTGTCTGGATGAGACCTAGGTCTTATAAAGCACTAAAACACCATATTAAAGCTAATATGAAATGCTACTGAAAATTCAGCCCAGAAAAAGTTCTAAGAAATGCAGTCACATAGTGGCCATGAACCAGGAAATCCCTGAGTCAAAGGTCATCTCTCAAACACAAACTTCATAGGTACCTTTAAGCAAGCTCCTATCCATCCCAGAACCCATCTGCAAACCATAGTCACAAAAGACGCTCAGAGTCAACCAAAATGGAGGTCAGTAATTGAGTACACAGGCAGAAGAAGATAATACTGAGAAGCCTAATGTGTTTTGAGCTGTATCCAGGTCTTCAACAGGGGAAATTACAGCATTTCCTTAGAAGCTGCAATCTGATATGTGAAGGCTGTTTTGCCAAGCAGGTAAAAGAGTTTTAAGTGTAAAAGCCTAAACTCTGAATCCAAAACCAATCAGGTTTGAAATAAATCAGTTAAATGTGGTTCAGATTTCCCTCTACAATTGCCTTAAAAGGCTATGATCAAGATTGCTGATAATGCATGTGAAGCACTTGAAATACTTGCTAAGTATTACTCTTTATAGTGTTGTATGCCATGGTGGCTCTCCATTAATGGAAGGTCCTTTGTTCTAGTAGGGTCTCCTGTCAGTGAAATAGAATAGAAATATTTGCTGATTTACCATCCATCTGCACTTTCCTGTGTCAATCCCCCCCTCCCCATAGTGTTCCAAACAGTCATGTAACAATCTGGAGCTGATTTAGAGAGCAGTGGAGGTTTCTGGGCAGAGGGTAGATATGCAAAAATTGCATTCATTCTCCCTTCCACTGAGGGAAGCCTCCCAAAGGATTACATATCCGTTCATCATCAGAAGGATATCACTGGACAATGCATCCATACAATGGATACAAAGGGGTGCGGTAGGGGATGATTGTAGCTCAGTGATAAGAGTTTTGCATACAGAAGTTACCAGGTTCAATCCCTGGCATCTCCGAGTGGGGCTGGGAGAGAAACCCCTATCTGAAATCCTGGAGAGCCAGGCCAGTCATGGTAGACCAGGAGTGGGGAATCTTTGGCCCTCCAGATATTGCTGAACTACAACTCCTATCATCCCTGGCCATGGGCCATACTTGCTGGGGCTGATGGGAGTTATAGTTCAGCAACATCTGGAAAGCCAAAGTTTCCCCACACCTGCTGTAGACAATACTGAGCTAACTGGACCAATGGTCTAACCCAGCTTCCTATCTTCCTGAATAATATCACAATTGTTATAGTGAAGAAGGTAATTTTGAGCATATCACCAAATTAAATGAAATGAGAAATAAGACTTTTAAAACATCTGTTGTGAATTTGTTGGTGATTTATGCTTTCGTCCCATTGATTGGTAAATCTCCCTGTGTTTGCCAGTAATTTGTTTGTTTGTTTGTTTGTTTCATTTATAGACCGCCCATAGCGAATAGCTCTCTGGGCGGTGTACAAAAGGTTAAAATACAAAATATGACAATAAAATCAAGCTACACACAATAACGTTATAAACATTTAAACATTTAACAGTTAAAATGCCTGGGAGCATAGCCAGGTCTTAACCTGGCGCCGGAAAGACAGCAGCGTAGGCACCAGGCGTACATCTTCGGGGAGGCTGTTCCACAGTTCGGGGGCCACTACAGAAAAGGCCCTGGATCTAGTAACTATCCTCCGGGCTTCCCGATGAGTTGGTACCCGGAGGAGGGCCTTAGATGCTGAGCGAAGTGACTGGGTAGGTTCATAGCGGGAGAGGCGTTCCACAAGATATTGCGGTCCCACACCGTGTAAGGCTTTATAGGTCAAAACCAGCACCTTGAATCTGGCTCGGAAGCAAATAGGTAGCCAGTGCAAACGGGCCAGAACAGGTGTTATATGCGCTGATCGGCTAGTTCCCGTCAACAATCTGGCTGCCGCGTTTTGCACTAGCTGGAGTTTCCGAACTGTCTTCAAGGGCAGCCCTACGTAGAGCGCATTACAGTAGTCCAGTCTAGAAGTTACCAGAGCATGAATAACTGAGGCGAGGTCATCCCTGTCTAGATAGGGACATAGCTGGGCTACCAGCCGAAGGTGGTAGAACGCATTCCTCGCCACCAAGGCCACTTGTGCCTCAAGAGACAAGGAAGGATCGAAAAGAATCCCCAAGCTACGAACCTGTTCCTTCAAGGGGAGTGTAACCCCATCTAGAACAGGGTGAACATCCACCATCTGGGCAGGGAAGGCACTCACCAACAGTGTCTCAGTCTTGTCTGGATTGAGTCTCAGTTTATTAGCTCTCATCCAGTCCATTATCGCGGTCAGGCAACGGTTCAGCACATCCACAGCCTCACCTGATTCAGATGAAAAGGAGAAATAGAGCTGCGTGTCATCAGCATACTGATGGCAACGCACTCCAAAACTCCTGATGACGGCACCCAGAGGCTGCATGTAGATGTTAAAAAGCATGGGGGACAAAACCGACCCCTGAGGGACTCCACAATGGAGAGTCCACGGTGTCGAGCAATGTTCCCCAAGCACTACCTTCTGACGACGATCCGCCAAGTAGGAGTGGAACCACTGCCAAGCAGTGCCTCCAACTCCTAACTCCACGAGTCTCCCCAGAAGGATACCATGGTCAATGGTATCAAACGCTGCTGAGAGATCAAGGAGAATCAATAGAGTCACACTCCCTCTGTCCCTCTCCCGACAAAGGTCATCATACAGGGCGACCAAGGCTGTTTCGGTGCCAAAACCAGGCCTAAAACCGGATTGAAATGGATCTAGATAATCGGTCTCATCCAAGATCACCTGGAGCTGGCCGGCAACCACCCGCTCCAAAACCTTGCCCAAAAAGGGGACATTCGCCACCGGTCTATAATTGTTCAAGTTATCTGGGTCTAAGGAAGGTTTCTTTAAAAGAGGTCTCACTACTGCCTTCTTGAGGCTACCAGGGACTACTCCCTCGCTCAAGGAGGCATTTATCACTTCCCTGGCCCAGCTGGTGGTACCAGTCCTGCTAGCCTTCACTAGCCAAGATGGACAAGGGTCCAGAGCAGACGTGGTCGCCCACACCATTCCAAGCACCTTGTCCACTTCCTCAAGCTGCACCAACTGAAACTCATCCAATAATGAAGGGCAAGACCGTGTTCTGGACACTTCAATGGATTCAACTGTCATAACATCAGAGTCTAGGTCCCTACGGATGCATGCAATTTTATTTTGGAAGTGCCCCGCAATGTCATTACAGCGAGCTTCAGATGTTTCTATGGTATCTTGAGGACCAGAATGTAAGAGTCCTCGTACAACCCTAAAAAGCTCTGCTGGACGGCAGAGAGATGTCCTAATAGAGGTAGCAAAATAGGACTTCTTCGCCGCCCTTACCGCATTCATGTACAATTTAGTGGAGGCACTTACCAAAGCATAATTGTGCTTCTTAGGAAGGTAGCACTGGTAATATGTCAGTCTCTCAGAGTTCACCCAGTCAACCAAAATGCTTGTGAACACACACACACACACCACTAGTGTGATACCAGAGAGAAAGAAAAAACATGATGTAGTTGAACAAATTTGCCTCTCCTTTAATGAGAAAATAAAATTACTTCAAATATGGGGTCTGTATGGAAGAAAGAATTAAACTGGTGTCAAAACTTGTTCACTGCATTGGCATTTGATGGGACAAGAGAGCTATCCAGCACAGCCTAGTAGCAGTAACCTGACATACTGAGGTGTTGCCAACAATTTGAAGTCCAAAGAGCATGATGTAAATACCTTTACTCAGCTTGGCTACATCTATGATGCAGGTTAAGTTGCATTCATTTTAAAACAACCAGACTTGATGAATTGTACCTGACACACTCTAAATTCTTTATATAGCACCTGGGCTGCTGTTTAAGAGGAAATACAGTTCCTTGCCATGCAGCATATTTTCTGAATATTATCTAAGAATGGGATACATCTCAAATAATATTCTAGGCACCTCCCTTACTGATTAGGGTAAAGGAATGCCAGTAAGTGTAACAAATATTAGAGCCTACTTTAGGAATATTTATCAGGCTAACAAACAAGAGGCAGACAGACACACTTTAAAATCAATATAACTCTCAGCAAATCCATGACAAAAATGTAGTTTTTGTTACAGCTGGATTTTGACTGAGAAGCAATGCTGGAATAGTAAGCACAAATGTGAAGTGTCAAGACATGATTTTCCTGTTGGATCTTTTGGACATTCATATTCATTCATATTCTCTGCATCTCCCTGAATGCAACTATTATTATTATTATTATTATTATTATTATTTACATTTGTATACCGCTCCATAGCCGAAGCTCTCTGGGCAGTTTACAAAAATTAAAAACATTAAAAACAAATATACAAATTTAAAAACACTTAAAAAAAACACACAATTTAAAAACACATGCTAAAATGCCTGGGAGAAGAGGAAAGTCTTGACCTGGTGCCAAAAAGATAAGTGTTGGCACCAGGTGCACCTCGTCAAGGAGATCATTCCATAATTTGGGGGCCACCACTGAGAAAGCTCTCTCCCTTGTTGCCATCCTCCGAGCTTCCCTTGGAGTAGACACCCGGAGGAAGGCCTTTGATGTTGAGCATAGTATATGGGTGGGTTCATGTCAGGAGAGGCGTTCCATCAGGTATTGTGGTCCCAAGCCATTTAAGACTTTATAGGTTAAAACCAGCACTTTGATTCAAGCTCGGAAACATACAAGCAGCCAATGCAAGTGGGCCAGAATCGGTTTCATACAAAAAAGTACTTCCTGCCTACTGTCCTTAAGTATAGGAAAGTTCCATATTGCACTCTGTTGACTCTTTGATGCATATGAATGACAGATAATGGTTGGCAATATCTTTTCTGGAACATAATAAAAGTAGTCAGTAGCCCAGCTGGTGGACATTGTCACTGGGTTTAGGGGACAAATTGGTTTGAAATTTGAGGGATATATAGTTTTTGCACTAAAGAGCCTCCATTCTCTTTGCCTAGCCAAACACAGAAAGCAGTAAAACTCTTGCATAGCTCCTGTGGCAAATTCAAGAAGCTTTAGGAATGCTCATAGGAATTCAAGAAAGCTTTTTTCAAAAAAACACCACCACCAAGTTTCAAAGACAAATTGGATTGTATTTTATTTTTTCTTGTCCACACAGAAAAGAGTTCACATTCATAGAGTGGAGGTTTGATTCACCCCTTTCTCCTGAAAGACCCTACTGCCTCTCAAAAATTTGTTCCTTTGGTACTTATGTGGGATATGATGTGGGGACTGCAGGTGAAAGGAAATCACACCCTCCTTACATGAATAAAGAAGCAACTTAGGATCAAAACATAGTCACCTTTGACATCTATGGTCAAATCACATTAGAAAAGAGTATATGTTTAGGGATGGATGAATCTGTCAATTTCAATTTTTCTCAGTTGCTCATTTTTTCCCATCTTAAATTCAGTTCCCCACATTTCCTTTTTTCCAAAGCTTTTGGATTTTCAGCTTCAGTTTTTTATTTTTTATAATTTGTATAGCTAGACTATGTGTATTTGTGTCTTCTCTTCCACACACGCACACACACACACACACACCTAGCTTTGCTGTCCTCATTTTATTTTATTTAGATTGTACTTTTTTTGGCAGGGACTTTTTAATTGTTTTATTTTGTGTACGGTGCCATGTGCCATTTGATGGCATTATATACATAAATAGCGATGATGATAATTTCTGCATCAGTTTGCTTAAAAAAAAGTCTTCATGAAAATTCATCGGCAAATTTTTAATATACACATTTTTGTATAAAATTTTGTCTAATATACACAGTTTTGCAAAGCAATTCCCCATGTATAATACATTTTAATGTTATTTTCACTAATATACACACTTTATGCACACATTATTTTACTGCAAACCGCCCAGAGAGCTTCGGCTATGGGACAGTATATAAGTACAATAAATAAATAAATAAATAAATAATTTTATTAGATTTCTTATCCATCCTTTACCATAAGGCCCCAGGGCAAAACCTACTATATGTGTTTTTGTATACATTCCTTGGCTGGACAACTGCATTGCAAAATTCAGAAAAGTTTGAATTTGGAAGTATGGTTGTGTTTTGGTTTGTGTATTATTTCATAAAATGTGAATATGGTACGTTTGCCTTTAAATGCAAACTCAGTCCAATTCTCTCAAATATGTGTTTTCCCATTTATCTTGTTTCACAACTTACCACTTCTGGAATATTCACATATAATGCTTCACCAGGGAGAAAACACCCTTGTCACAAAGGCATGTAAGCTCTGAACCCAGCAAATAGTTCATAGGACTCATTATGGATAAATATTTGCTAGTTGTACTCCTTATCTAATCATTCCTATTAGTTTTATAGTGAAGAATGCCATGTGGTATATACTTTCTTGTTAGTCAGTATAAATATTATTCACTAATAGGCAAAAAACCCTTGCAGGTTAAGAACGTACCTATAGCCAACAGATATTTCTATCAAACTTTAAAAAACAGGGAAATTAGCCCTCCTCTCTGAGGTATTGTACTTCCTTACAAATTTATAAAAATACAAACATAATTGGGATTGGTCTTTCACAGTCCAAATTCTTCCAAGCTGCACAGGAAGTGTTTTGGATTGGGAAAGACCAACCCAAATTGTGTTTGCATTTGACAAATTTGTAGGACAGTACAATATCTCAGAGAGGAGGTCAGGTCTCCTGCTCCCCTGGTGCATTCATTATAGCTGCCCAATTTCCCTGCTTTTTTAAATTTGAAAGAAATATCTATTGGCTATAGGTATGTTCTTAACCGCAAGGGTTTTTTTTTTGCATGTTAGTGTATTTCTCTGCTTCTTAATCCAGGAGGTAAGAAATGGGATCCTGTGCAAGTTTGGTGAGAATGGATTGATCATTTGCATGCTTATTGAGTTCAATGAGATATACTCCCCTGCAATCATGCTTAGGATGGGTAAAACTGACCACAGGAGATGGGGAGAGGAGGAGGAGGAAGGACAGGGGTAGGAGAGGAATAGGGAGGGGAGAAAGGGCAAAGGGGAGGAGAGGGTTGGGAGCAGGCAGGATGGGAGGGGAGGAACAGGGCAGGTTGATCATTTGAATGTTTATTAAGTTCAGTGGAATTTACTCCAGTGCAATCATGCTTAGAACAAGTAAAACTGACCGGAAGGGAGGAGAATAGGGAGGGAGGGAGGGCTGGAGTGGGCAGGGGATGAGGAAGAAGGAAGAGGGGAAGGGAGAAAGAAGGCAGAGGAAGGGAGGGAGAGGACAGGGGAAGGAAGGGAAAAGCAGGTCTGATAATTTGCATGCTTATTGAGTTCAGTGGGATTTACTCCCAAGCAATCATGGTTAGGATGGGTAAAACTGACCATGGGGGAGGAGAGGGAGGGGACAGGAGAGGGAAGGGAGGGGAGAGGGGAGCAAAAGGAGGAGGAGGAGGAAGGAGGAGATTGGAAGGGGAGGGACAATGTAAGGGGGAGGGCAGGGGCAAAATGGAGGTAATGGGAGGGAGGAGTCAGGGAGGGCAGATTTGATCATTTGCATGCTTATTGAGTTCACTGGAATTTACTCCCATGCAATCATGCTTAAGATAGGTAAAAATGACCATGGGGGAGGGTGAGGGGAGGGGGAGGGGGAGGGGAGAGGGAGGGGATTGGAGGAGAAGGAAGGAGCAAGAGAGAGGAGATAGGAAGGAGGAGAAGGGAGGGTGGGTTTGATCAGTTGCATACTTTTTGAGTTCAGTGGGATTTATTTCTGTGCAATCATGTTTGGAAATGGAAATGGACTGCCTTCAAGTCGATCTCGACTTATGGTGACCCTATGAATAGGGTTTTCATGGTAAACAGTATTCAGAGTTGGTTTTACCATTGCCTTCCTCTGAGGCTGAGGGGCAGTGACTGGCCCAAGGTCACCAAGGGAACTTCATGGCTGTGTGGGGATTCGAAACCTGGTCTCCCATGTCATAGTCCAACACTGACCTAGGGGAGGGGAGGGGGAGGGGGCGTAGGAGATTGGGTGGGTTGGCACTGGGCAGAGGGGAAGCCCTTTTCCTTTCCAAAAGGAAAACATTTTGAACAGTATCATTGCTTTTCAGTGTTTTCCCCACCTTTTTATTCTACAGCAGGCACATGTAGCCCCACCCAAATTTAAACCAAAGCTGTCCCTGGCCATATCCACACCAGACCTTTATTTCACTTTAGACAGTCATGGCTTCTCTCAAAGAAGTGTAGTTAGTGAAGGGTGCTGAGAGTTGCTAGGAGATGCCCTGTTCCCCCCACAGACCTTTAATCAGAGCATTCTGGCCACTGGAGCTCTCTCAGGGGAATAAGAGTCTCCTCTCAGCACCCTTCACAAACTACACTTCCCAGGATTCTCTGAGGGAAGCCATGACTGTCTCACATGAAATCAAAGTCTGGTGTGGGTGTGGCTCCCTGATTAGCCAAGACAAGCAGCTGGGAGTCTGGGTTTTAGAACACTGACAGTTGGTTCTTACTGAGCATGCCCAACATTATCATTCAGTTCAAGCCAAAAATTATTAAATTAATTAAAAATCAGCTAGACATTTTTTAAAAAAACATTTAAACTGCAGAAGATGAAGGTCAGCGTATGGGGCAACATCAGTAACAGGATTACAGGTACTCTGTGACCATGGCTGATTTTTAATGAATTTCAACAGATTACGAGAACTCTGAGAGAAAAAAGTCCAAAAGAGCTCTGGGTTTTTTCTCCCTCACTTTAGACTTTGAACAGTTGATTCTTTCTGGCTGTTTTGTTTATTGCCATGACAATTGAGAGGGTTGTTAAGCAAGCGTTTCTGAGTTCAGGACTATATGTTTTGTAAGGCTTTGTTTTCCAATGAGCTTATGGGAAGCATCAGAATGGGAAGGGGGTATATTCAATTTAACATTGCGGAATGTGAAAAATCCATGCTGGCTTTGGTATACAGCCACTCTTGTGGCTGTAAAATAATACAGTGGATAAACAAAATGTGAAAAATTGTTCCAAATACTTTTTACATTCAACATTTTCAGGTTGGAGGTGAAAACTCACAGCCATGTTCTATGAAAACCCAGAATCCTTTGCTCATAGCCTTCTTTTTAACAGTCTAGGATGATATATATTAATGTCATCTAAGCATCATTTTCTGGGAAAAGCCAATATCCATGAGCAAGTGGACATAATTGTTGTCAGAAGAGCAGTCCAGAAAAAATGCAAAGGCTGTAATTCAGTGGTTAGATCATCTGTTTTGCATGCAGAAGACCCCAGGTTCAGTCTCCAATGGCATCGCGAAGTAGGACTGGGAAAGACTCCCTGTCTGAAACCCTGGAGAGCCATTGTGAATCAGTGTAGACAATATTGAGCTAGATGGACAACTTCCTAGGAAGTAGTAGGAAGACAGAAGTCAGATGCAGGAATGCGCTGATGGAGCCTAAAATTTGCAGAAAATAAGTCTCCAGAAATGAGAATTATGTTTCCTATCCAATTCATACACTGACTATTTGGAGCCTGAGAGATCTATAAACAAGCAGGGCAAGTTTGTCCTCAACCCACCCATCTGTGAGATTTCACCAAATATTTAGGCTTATGTGACAGCCATAATAGCTAGAAACAAGGCATGATTGAATCAGTCTTTTTCAGCATCTGTGTAACTTTATCATCCATAAGTCCAGCCTAGTTCTACAAAATTCACAGAAAAATTCACCAATCATTACATATTTAAAAATGAATTTTAAAGTATTTTATCTCAAAATATGAATTTCTAAGCATATTTTTTCAAAGTTTTACTGTTTACCAATGCAAAATAACTGAGAATTATAAAAGTTATAATAGTAATATTGAGAAGTGTAAAATTTATCATTATAAAGTATTAAAATAAATATTCAAGTCTTATTACCTATTTGGGGAATTGAGAACTTAGGTTTCTGTTTGTAGGGAATATCTATACTTCTCTTGCATTGACAGATTAGTAACAGTGCAATACTTTACATGTCAAGTTCAAGGTTCTAGTTTTGGGCCAAGTTCAAGGTAGTTTTGGTGTACAAAGCCCTGTACAGCACGGGACCAGGATACAGAGCTTGGAAAAGTTACTTTTTTGAACTACAACTCCCATCAGCCCCAGCCAGCATGTGCTGGCTGGGGCTGATGGGAGTTGTAGTTCAAAAAAGTAACTTTTCCAAGCTCTGCCAGGATACCTGAAAGACCATCTTACCCCTTATATAACCAGTCTATCACTGCGCTCTGCAGGTGAGGGCCTCCTGCAGATACCATCTTATCAGGAGGTTCATTCTGTACAATATAGGAAATGGACCTTTAGTATGGCAGCACCTACCCTGTGGAATTCCCTCCCCTTGAATATTAGGCAGGCCCCATCTCTGCTATATTTTTGGCGCCTTTTGAAGACTTTCCTATTTCAACAAGACTTCTAAGTTGAGACCTATCCCAGTCTGCATCTGTGTTAGAATTGCTTAATATGTTTTTAAATAGTGTTTTTAACCCTTTTTAAAAATATGTTTTTAAAGCTTTTTTAAAAAAATGTTTTTAATGTTTTGTTTTAATGTATTTTAAAGTCTGTTTTTATGATGTTTTAAAGTGAGCCAGTGTGGTATAGTGGTTAGAGTGTTGGACTCTGACCTGGGAGACTAGGGTTCAAATCCCCACATAACCATGAAGCTCACTGGGTGACCTTGGGCCAGTCACTGCCTCTGAGCCTCATGAAAACCTTATTCATAGGGTAGCCATAAGTTGGAATTGACTTGAAGGCAGCACATTTACATTTTTAAAGTGTTTTTAGTGCTTCTGTTTGCCGCCCTGGGCTCCTGCTGGGAGGAAGGGCGGGATATAAATCAAATAATAAATAAATAAAATAAAATGTCTGCTAAGAAGTAAGTCCCATTGAGTTCAATGGAGTTTTCTTCCAGGTAAGTGTAGGATAGTAACTATAACGTACCAGGTGAACACCATATATGGATATTTCTGAAGTGTTAAATTGTTAATTTAGTTCATCAGCAAATATCAATACAAATTTGGATTGCCAAACACATGCAGTGTGTAGCAAACCAGATTGCAAATTGTGTGGGGAAACTACTGCCAATCTATTAACGGGCCAAGTTAAGGTTTTGGTACTAACGTATAAAGTCCTATACAGCTCAAGACGAAGTTAGCTGAGAGACTGCCTTATCCATCACATACCCAGTAGGTTTCTGTGCTCTGCAAGAGAGTTTCTCCTTTAAGGTTCAAATATATCAAAAGGCTACTTCACAGTAACTCAGAGCAAGGCTTTTTGTGTGGCTGCCCCTGTTCTGTGGAACAGTATTCCTATTGAGATCTGACAGGCACCCACTATCTGCACCTTCTGGAAACAATTGAAGACAATTTTGTTCTGTCAAGTTTCCCCTCTGGCTGAACAGGTCTCTGCCATGGGTGTCCATATTGTATTATTTTTAAACTCACCTTCTGCTCTTTTTATAACTGCTTTTTTAATATATATATATATATATTATTTTGTACATCGCCTTGGAACATTTGTGGAAAGTGAGGAATAAATAATAGCAGCAGCAGCAGCAGCAAGTATTTTCAGTTGCTATATACAGGTATCCAACTAGGTGATATATGCATTGATTACATGGATGTCAATCCAGTAAATAGAAACATATGTGTTACAATGAGTTAAAATTAAAATGTTATAATGAAATCAAATAATGCAAAATGAAACTTATGCTTGTTTTCCTTGCTTATGAAAAGTATGGGAGTTTTTTGCTTATCTGCTTCGCTAGCAATTAAAGATGTTATTCCCAGCTTGTAGCACCAAAGGTCAAGGATAAAGGAAGTCTGAAGATGAGAACAGAGAAGTGGACCAGAATAGACAGATGCTGAGAAATTAAACAATGATGTATTCTTAATGAGCTATGCATTTTTGATACTATGTATGTGACGCATCTATAGCCTATAAATATGATGACTGTCAGCTATTCGGGAGAGCCACTTGATTGGGGCCCTCCCTTTGCAAAGGTTTTAATAAAGGCAAGACTTTGTACTGATCTGGTCTCGTCTCTATTCCTTATTGGCATCTCAAGGAATTGAGAGCCTTTATCGGTCGGGCTTGCATCCAGGCCTGGCTCCTTTTGTAACAAAACTGGCGTAGCCAAGCCAGGAGTGTCCTTTTAGACGACCTCTGCTGTCTCATACGGAGCCACAGAATATTGGATGAGAGCGCTCCAGGTCCAAGTTGTTTGGCCTGCATCCAGGCCTGCGGCGAGCCAATCGAGACACCAGAGTATCGCTACCGGACCTCCAGTAAATTGAGACCAGAATCTTCTGATTGCCGGCGCAAGCGGATCAGACAGGATACCAGAAGACAGGTGAGAATAAATCGAACCTTGGAGGGGAGTGCTGTATGTGTGAGTGTGCAAGAGACGAGGCGTATCCACAGTGGTAATTACCTCAAAGCGAAAGTGGAGTTCTAGTACCGCGTTTTCTTTCTCCCGCGAGGGAAAAGACCGGGAAACGGACAAAGCGAAAGTTGCGAGTGTTGTTGTGCCCTAACAGTCCTCTTTAGAGCCCTCAGGATGGGAGGAGCAGGTTCCAAGGCCAGGAACAAGAGCCTAGGGAAGAGTCAACAACAGGACACCCCACTACAGCTTGTCCTCAAAAGGTTCGATATTATACAGGCAGAAACTCAATACCCGTTAGAAAGAGACAAATTAATATTCTATTGCCAGAAACTATGGCCCACCTTTGGGACCGGATGGCCCCCAGAGGGCACTTTTAAGTTTCAAGCAATAGTTAAAGTCCTAAAAGTACTCACAGACCAAAAGCAACATGATTCCATCCAATATGCCTTAATGTGGCAAGAATTGGACCGAGATCCACCCTCTCCAATCGCAATGAGAGTCATGATGCAAAGAGGCCCAATCTCCAAGCCAGTCCAACCAGTACTGCCACAAACAGAAGAAGATGAACTTTTGCCTAGTGCCCCACTATCATATAGGCAACCGCTAGATGAGGGCAGGTCAAGGCCCACCAGCCCACCTTCAGTCCCTCCACAACTTATAGATCTAGATAGGCCTCTCAGTACGCCACCAAGCTTACCAGCACCATTGCAACCCAGACCTGCAGAGACAACCCCACCACACCTCCTATACCCTCCAGCGTCTCCAGGAAGTAATCCCTTTCTACCTCAGTCATCCCCATCTTCATCAAGCTCAGTGTTAGAAGACCTTCCAGATTGCCCCTCATGTCAAAAGAAGAATGGCCCTACCCTTTTTCATAGATATCTGCATGAAGTTCGCCAAAGTCCGGCAACCACCCCTCAGGAAAAAGTCTTTAAAGAACAATGACTGAACCTGTTGGATCAGGCAGTTGAAGCGGCCATCATAAAAAGAGAGGACCGCAGAGAGCATAGAAGTGGCAAGACCTATCTCCAGGCCCCCATGAGAGAAGTCCTTGATGGACAAGGAGGTCTAGCTTATGTGTATGTCCCCTTCACGACCTCTGATCTGTTCAATTGGAAGACCCTGGGAAAGCCTATGACTTGTGGCAATCTATATTTGTTAGCCACCATCCCAGCTGGGCGGATATCCAAACGTTAATGAACATTTTGCTGACTTCTGAAGAAAAAAGTTTAGTTATGGGGCAGGCCCGCAGACTTGCTGAGACAGAAAGAGCAGCAGCGGGTGCAGGCGCACAGCCCATGGCTCTCATATTGCCAGAAAGAGACTTAGGCTGGGATGCCGCACCTGGTGGCAGCACTGAACTTGAAAATTATCGCCGCCTCATTCTTTATGGGTTACGAAATGCCATACCCAAGCCAACCAACATGGCCAAACTGTATGAGGTTAGACAAGGCAAAGAGGAAGACCCTTCTTCCTTTCTTCTGCGGCTGCAGGACACTATGCGGAAATACACCCCCCTTGACCCAGCTGCTGCTGACAATCAGAGACTTTTAGTTACACTCTTCATAGGACAAAGCGCCCAGGATATTAGAAAGAAACTGCAGAAAGTTGAGGTAGCTATGGGAATGAATATGAGTCAATTAATGGACATTGCTTACAAAGTGTTTGTGAATAGAGATGAGAGGGAGAAGAGGGAGGATCAGCGTACGTTTAAAAGGCAGTGTGTAGTAATGGCTGCTGCCTTGCAAGGAGACGGGAATAAGAGGAGAGGAGAAGAAGGTAGGGGACAACGTCCCAGAAGAAGGTTGGATAAGGATCAGTGTGCCAAGTGTCTTAAAAAAGGACACTGGGCCAAAGATTGCAAAAGTGAAGAAAAACAGAAACCCATAGCCCCCCTCCTTCCAGCCTTTGCTGAAGAAGATTCTGAATGAAGGTGGTCGGGCATGCAAGGTAGTGATCCGGGAGAGCCGCTTATTCCCATAACAGTGGCCAATCAAAAGGTAAAAGCCCTTGTTGACACCGGAGCTACCTATTCTATGCTTCCAGGGGCGGCGCCCCACCACTTGAGCCCCAATTACAGAACTATTTTAGGAGTAACGGGGGATAAGCAAAGATTACCCCTAACAAAAGCAATAGGAATGCAAGCAAGAAAACAAGCCTTTAAACATCGCTTCCTTGTTTCAGAACAATGCCCCCTACCCATCTTAGGCAGGGACGTTTTGGCAAAGTTGCAAGCCACCATTTCTTTTAAGAAACATTGTCTTGTTGTTACCATTCCTAAGGAGATGGAAGCTGCATACCAGATGGCAATCTTATACCAGAGAGATGAGCGCCCCATACACCAGAGAGATGAGCGCCTCATTTGTGATGATATAAGGAGAAATAAGAATATAAACCCTACAGTATGGGCTGCAGAAGGGAACCCAGCCAGAACTAAATTTGCTGAACCTGTGAAAGTTCGGCTAAAGCCAGGAGCAAAGCCCACCCCTGTTAAACAGTTTCCATTAAGAAGAGAGGTATGGGAAGGCCTCACCGTGCTCATACAGCAGTTCCTTAAAGACAAATGGATACGTCCGGCCACATCTCCCCATAACACTCCAATATTCGGAATTAAGAAGCCAGGCCAGCCAGGCAAATACAGGTTCCTACAAGACTTGCGAATTATCAACAAGCAAGTACAAGAGGACGTTCCTGTAGTTCCTAATCCACATACACTCCTCTCTGGAGTTCCAGCTGAGGCAGCAGTGTTTACTGTGATAGACTTAAAAGATGCCTTTTTCAGCATTCCCTTACACCATGAGAGCCAAGATTTGTTTGCCTTTACTTGGGAGAACCCCCGAACAGGCCAAGCCTCTCAAATGACTTGCGGGGTCTTGCCTCAAGGATATGTGGGAAGCCCCTCGGAATTTACTAAGGCCTTGCGAAAAGACTTAGAGGGGTGGCACCAGCAGCCAAAGGAGACTGTCCTTTTGGTTTACGTTGATGACCTTTTGATATGTAGCCAAGATAGGCCTTCCTGTGAGCGAGACTCCGTCTCATTGCTCAACCATTTGGCTGAAAAAGGGTATCGTGCTAGCCATCAGAAAATACAGTGGTGCCAAAATGAAGTTAAATACCTAGGATATAAAATATCCCACCATGGCAGAGTGCTGTCTCCCGAGCGAAAGGAAGCAATTTGTAGCCTGGACCCCCCCAGAAATGTGAAAGAGTTACGCACTATATTGGGACTGTTTGGCTTCTGTAGGCCATGGATTCCTGAGTACGCCAGGATAGTGCTGCCTCTTTATAAAGCATTGGAAACTGAACAATTAAAAGAGGTTTGGCGTTGGACCAAAGAGCAACAGCATGCTTTCCAAACGCTTAAGACTTTGTTAACCCAAGCGCCTGTACTTGCATTGCCAGATGGCAATAAACCATATCGCCTTTATATCTCAGAAAATAAAGGAGTGGCAGCCGGAGTGTTAACACAGAAGTGGGGGCCTAAACAGAGACCTGTAGGATACTATTCCTCAAAATTAGATCCTGTAGCCCAAGGATGGCCTGCTTGTTTAAAAATCCTGGCAGCCGCCTCCATCCTGGTTAAGAAAGCCGATAAAATTATGGTCGGAAGCCCAGTTGAAGTCCTAGGGCCGCATGACCTGAGGAAAATAATGGGAGCTGATGCAGCCAGAGTTTTAAGCCCTAGCCGATTAACCATGTTTGAGCAACAGCTTCTTGGGAGACAGGGAATCACTCTTAGCACCTGCAATACGCTAAACCCTGCAACCCTGATGCCCCAACCAGGACAACTGCTGCATAATTGTGAACATGCCCTTGAAATTGCCACAAAGCCCTGGGAGGACCTCTCTGATTTGCCACTCCCTGATGCCCATGAAGTTTTTATTGACGGCAGTAGCAGAATAGTGGAAGACCGCAGAAGAACAGGATTTGCCATAATAGAAGGGAGCCAGATATTGTCCAGTGGAAGATTGCCAGATGGCTACTCTGCACAACAGGCTGAGTTGACTGTGCTTGAAAAAGCACTCTCTCTGTTTGAGGGGCAGAGGGTCAACATATACACAGACAGTAAATATGGTTTCAATGCGATTCACGCTTTCGCAATGATATGGAAAGAGAGGGGTTTCATAAATAGTGTGGGAAAAACCATTGAACATTTGGACATTGTTAAGAGACTTTTAAAAGCAGTTACCCTCCCTCAAAAAGTGGCTGTAATACACATTTTGGCACACGGCAGAGAAAAGGAAAAGAGATTAAGAGAAGGGAATAATTTGGCCAATCAAGCGGCAAAGGAAGCAGCTCTCTCTGAAAGAAGCCCTACGGTTGCTCTCCAGCTCATCCCTTTGGATGCTTTAAAGCCTCACTACTCACCCGCTGAAACAGAGGATGCTGCCGCCAAAGGAGCATCTCTGACACCGGAAGGGTGGTGGAAGCTGCTAACGGGACAAATTATAGTGCCACGGCCCCTTCTGAGACAAGTTGTACTGGCAGCACACCAGAACACGCACCTAGGGGGGAGCGCCTTAGGAGATTTATTGGTCAGGCAAATAATGGCACCAGGACTTTATGTTGAAACTGCACGAGCGGCAGCGCAATGCACCATATGTGCAGCCACTAATCAAAAAGGGCCAACTGCACCCATGCCGATGGGAGGCCGCCCTTGGGCGTATTACCCATTCCAGAGACTCCAGATTGACTTTTCAGAGCTTCCTAGGAAAAATGGATACAAATATCTTCTTGTAATAGTAGACCAGCCATCTGGATGGATAGAGGCCTACCCCACAAGGCAAGCCACTGCGGCGGTAGTGGCTAAGACACTGATGAAAGAAATTTCCCCCCGATATTCCCTTCCTGAAACAATAGACTCTGACAGAGGAACTCACTTTGTTTCGGAAGTGGTTCAACAGCTCCAACGGCCCCTTGGATTTAAATGGCGCCTTCATACAGCCTGGAGACCACAGTCAGCTGGGCAGGTAGAGAGGGCTAACAGGTCCTTGAAGGCCACGTTAACCAAGCTTTGCCAAGAGACTGGACAAAATTGGGTAAGCGCCCTACCCATGGCATTGACAATTTTCCGTTGCACTCCCAGAGGACAGACTAAGTTGACCCCATTTGAAGTTTTATTTGGGAGACCGCCAGTACTGGCAGCTCTCAAGACCCAGCCTCTTGAAATAAATCAAATAGTGGGAGATGCTGTGATCAAAGAATATGTTATTGCCCTGCAGTCTGTTCTTTCCAAAATCTATAGATACTCTCAGGAGTTCCAGAGATTGCCACTGGACGCCGCCATTCACCCTTTCAGACCAGGAGATTGGGTCCGGATCAAGACGTGGAAGAAGGAAACGCTTCAGCCTGAGTGGAGCCAACCGGTCCAGGTGCTGTTAACAACGGATGCAGCGCTAAAGATTGACGGCAAGGCCAAGTGGATCCATCACACCAGAGTCAAGAAAGCATCAGCACCCATCGGGGTGCAGGAGCCAGAGACGGGAATAGCCAAGGATTCCCCAACCGGTGAGGGACGGAAGAAGACCCCTGAAGAAAAGTGGCTTTCGCAGACAGTCCCCGGTCTGAGCCTGAAGCTACGTCTTCGCAGAGACCCCCAGACTTAGTTATTAGTCCCGCAGTTCAGAATATAGTTAATCCATATTACATATGCATAGCCATAATTATAGCATGTATGGTTTTTATTATGTTGTTTTATCTTGTATTCTATTTCTGGCATGGACACGCCCCTTGACCAGAAATGGGTCATTGTCACAAACTAACACCTTCCTCAAGCTGGTACAGGAGGTAGTTACCCAGTTCCAACTCACCAGCTGCTGGGTGTGTTCCCCCTTGCAGGTGCAACATGGCCAAATTCCACTATATCCTCTTCCGCTTACCATATTGAAATTGGCTGTGGACCGTCCTGCACACAACCAGACTTGGCCACAAAGGGATCAGGTGCAAGTCAAGAGAAGGAAAGGCTTGTGGTGTTGGGAAAACTATGATGGAACAGGGCCCCAGTTGGGGCATTCCTCTTGTTTTTACACACACAAAAGAGGCCCATGGCAAAAGTGGCCAGGGGGAATCCCTTGCCTTGATTTACAGTATAATGATACCCATATCAATAAGACCAGATGCAATTGCACACCACAAGGCATGAAGTACACGTTCCGGAAAAATCCCCCTTGTCATTGTGGCCATACAGGATTTGACAACTATTGGCAATGGTATGGGTTAACCTTATGTCGTGCTAACAGCTGGACCACCAACATTCCAGACCAAACCACCATGCTTAGATGGTACAAAGGGGATCAGCCCCAAGCTTGGTCTGAAGTGTATATAGCTTCCGACTCTTGGTATGCCAAAGCTCGGAAGGGAAAAGGGATAGAAACCTGCATGCCTACAGCCCCAGGGGTAACTAGATGCAATGCTAGTGGCCCTATATACACTGAGCCATTATTCATGAGCTGGTACTTTACCCCACAGCATGGTTTTCAGTCTCATTTGAATGGAACTATGCAAACCCATCATTCACAAATATGGCCCTTGGGGAAATGTGCCCTTAAGCATCATTGGTTTGTTTGTGGAACTACTGCATATACATGCTTGCCCCCCGATTGGAGAGGAAGCTGTTATGTGGCCTACTTAATACCTAACATCAATGTTAAACCCAAAGGGCAACATATCTTTAGACCCCTATACACCAATACCAGAGACAAAAGGCATGCCTTACATGCTGGAGACCATAACTGGGGAAGTAAGGTTTGGACCCCCCAAGATTTGATTGATGAATACAAACCACTGACATGGAGCTCTATTGGGATCGTTGGAGCTAGATCCATGACCAATGGCCTATTGAGGTTGCAAGCTGTAGTAGAAGTGGTTACTAATGCTACAGGCGAAGCAATACGCACCTTAACGCAGGAAACTGAGCAGATACGTAAAAGATTGATCATACACCAACAGGGTCTTGACCTACTCCTCGCCAGCTCAGGTGGGCTCTGTGCCACCTTAAATACTAGCGGTGAGTGCTGTGTCGAAATTGGAGATGAATCACAGGTAATTAATCAATTAGTAGACCATGCAGAAATAACAGCGTATGTGGGCAATCAGCAGTGGAAGGGCCTAAATTGGGACTGGCTTACCAGCTGGCTGCCAAACTGGGCCTGGCTGAAACATCTCTTTGTTATTGGCTGTATTATATTCCTTATTCTTGTGTGCTTACCATGTATCATATCCTGTGTATCTGGCATGCTTATTCGGGTCATGAAAAGAAAGGCCCAACTGATGATGTATCAGCAGCTAGCCTTGCATGAGATACAGGGAGATTATACTGAAATGGCACCATCTCATGAGGAGGTATGGAACCATACTGTTTATGCCCCCCAAGCAGTTCCCACCCGAGAGGAAAATGTTTATGCCACCATAGATAATTAAGAAGATACTTTCTCACTCTTTGAAATTAAGAAAGTATCTGAGGGGCAAATGTTACAATGAGTTAAAATTAAAATGTTATAATGAAATCAAATAATGCAAAATGAAACTTATGCTTGTTTTCCTTGCTTATGAAAAGTATGGGAGTTTTTTGCTTATCTGCTTCGCTAGCAATTAAAGATGTTATTCCCAGCTTGTAGCACCAAAGGTCAAGGATAAAGGAAGTCTGAAGATGAGAACAGAGAAGTGGACCAGAATAGACAGATGCTGAGAAATTAAACAATGATGTATTCTTAATGAGCTATGCATTTTTGATACTATGTATGTGACGCATCTATAGCCTATAAATATGATGACTGTCAGCTATTCGGGAGAGCCACTTGATTGGGGCCCTCCCTTTGCAAAGGTTTTAATAAAGGCAAGACTTTGTACTGATCTGGTCTCGTCTCTATTCCTTATTGGCATCTCAAGGAATTGAGAGCCTTTATCGGTCGGGCTTGCATCCAGGCCTGGCTCCTTTTGTAACAAATGTCATGCAAATACACGGGAGAGAACTTCATCCACCTGACATCACCTCAAACATCATAATTTTCAAGGGAGGCATATTTATTTATTTATTTGATTGATTGATATCCCCGCCTTCCTCCCAGCGAATTTAGCTGTCAGTTGGGTGATATCATGCAATCTATGTTTGAAGCAAGCCTTTAGACAAGAACCTGTTCTAGTTCTATATAATAGGGCATTGTACACACACACAGGCACCCAACCAGCATGACCAATGGTCAGGGATTATGGACATTGGAATCCAATAGCATCTGGAGGGCTACAGGTTTCCCACTCCTGCCATAGTTCAGAGAGTTTAAAGACAGGAAAAAATGGTGACTTTTAGAAGCAATTTGCAATTACCTCAGCCAGCTCTAATACTGTAATGAAAGCAATAATCAAAGGCACTGGATTACTTTCATGGAAATATGTCTTTCCCACTTGTACAAGGCTCCCATTGCTAACTCGTTTGGAGCATGGTATATCGGCCCTCACATTGGCTTAATATCTTTGGCAAAACTTTATACTTGGGGAGATATGTTGGAAAAGAAAAAAACAGAGCTTTATATATGGTGGTTTTATAAAATGGTGGTAGGGTTGCCAGGTTCAGGGCCTGAGAACGATTCTGTGTCTTTAAGAGAAGAGAAAATCCAGCCATGTGCAGGTTTTCTTGCAACACTGTAATGGGAAAAACCACAAGGTGAAATTCCCTCTGCACAACTTTTAAAGATACAGAAGACCTCTTGGAGGCTGGGCCTGGCAACCAAGAGGTCTTCTGTATCTTTAAAAGTTGTGCAGGGGGAAGGGAGAATTTTACTTTGTGGTTTTTCCCATCACAGTGTTGCAAGAACACCTGCACTTGGCTGACTTTCTCTTCTCCTAAAGATACAGGATCATTCTCAGGCCCTAAGCCTGGCAACCCTAAATGGTGGGTATTTGTTTGAGGCTTTGCAGAGGTTTTAATTGCTGGCAGTAGTTTCTCCAGAGGAAAGCAATCATATATCAAATGAAGTGGTCAAATAATATGACCTAATCTTTTAAAATGGTCATAGATTTATAATATTTATTACAAAGATGGCCTCACAATATGTACACATACCTTTAAACCACACATCCATATTGTAAATAATGGTAGACATACCATGATATGTATGCAAGCAGTATACATAGAGCAAAGCTATATATTTTTTTAAAAATCACGAGAAACGAAAAAGTGATATACAGTGAACTGCTACTTTTGTATACTTTGCACTTTTCTTGAGCTTAAAAATTACCAAATGGATATATGTGTGTGTGTTTTTTTTAAAAAAAAACTTGTGAAAATGCTTCAAGGCTGAAACCTTATCTTCCAACTTTAAACCTAGAGTAAAATTTTTACAGCTAAGTCATAAACCCATGAAAATAGAAGGTTATAATGGAAATACTGATACATCCCTAAATATATCAGTACTAGTGGGCACTGCTGCAATATAAACCACCTTCTATGCAATAAAAAAACAAGATATGAATAAAAGCAGAGAGACTCCATGGTGTAGGAAGGGGGTAGGGAGTTTTTTAAAAAAACCCACTGAACTCCTGAAAGCAAACATGGGGTGATTTGAGCCTGAGTCCTCCTACTAAAATGAAGGAATATAATTTCTCAAATCAAAGCAAAAAAAGGTATCCAAAAACCTGAAAAGTAGTCTCTGAGAAGTTATCCTGCCCTAATTGGTTATAGCCTCTTTTGGGGGCTGATAAAGAGAATAATATAGTAGCAGTAGTTGGCCTGAGATGTCCTTAAAGGGACACACTCATACAATAGCTCTTAGAAATGCTGGGCTTGCTGACCTGTGAACAGAATAAAGCTCCTAGAATGTTCTGAAATGTTTGTGTGTGAGCTCTTCAGAGCACCCCTGATGAATCAGACTAAGAGTCTGTCTAATACTGCATGTTTTGCACAGAGGCCATCTGGATGCGTCCAGTTAACTAGAACATGATGAAGGCAATATCCCTCCTATTCTATTGCTCCTCGGAAAGTGGTATTCAGAAGCATACTGCTTCTGAAATTCGAGGTTCCATGTAGCCATTGTGTCAAACAAGGGCTAACCTTTTTCTCTCCATATGTTGTTGGACTCCATCAGCCCAGCCAGTATGGCTAATAATCATAATGAGAGTTGTAGTCCTGTAGCATCTGGAGAGCTACAGGTTAGCCACCTTTGTCTAGTCTATACCAGAGATGCCTCAGTGTATCAGATCAAGTAGAATAACTCATAGTTAGAAGATAAGTAATTAACAGCAGTTTCATCTACAAGGGAGGGAGGGAGATCTGGAGAAAAAAAGCTACGAATTTAGAGTGAGTTAGAGGGGCAGAAATCATATAGAAAAGCAGCTAGCAGCACTAAATCAAGAGGTTATGGAATAGCATAGTAATAATTGTGCTGTCCATAACAACTTAAAGTATTTATTTTGCTCTAAGACTAATAACATATCAGCTGTGCACCACTGGAGTCCTGCAGAGGGCTCCCCAAACATCTATCCATTGATGTTGTTGCAACAGACACACAAACCCTTACTCTTAGTGGTGTAGTGGAGGCGAAATGCAGGGCAGTGTAACAGCAGGACTTTGTTTTCTAGATGACACCATCTGCCTGACAACCAGTGCCATTACTAGATCCTCCTTGCTCTGGCAAATGAAGGTGATAATGAGGCTTACACACTTCTCATAGATTAGCATACAGCATAGCAGAGCCGATTAAATTGTAACACTTTTCAAGATTGTTTGCATTTGTAATTGGAAGCTATAAATTTGATTTCAGTGGCCAGAATATTTTTGTGTTAAAGCTCAGTGTGTTGTACGAATTAAACCAATGCAGTCAGAGGAAAACACCACTGGGTCCAATGGAGCTTGCTCCCAAGAAATTATGTATAGGGTGACTGTCACAGTTATCCCAATAAACTGAGTATTATGCTATGTAATTATGCTTTTTGGTTGGGGTGTGTGTGTGTGTGTGTACAAACATATACACCCGTCAAAGAGAAGCAATACATGGTATAACAATAACACTTACCAAATATAGAGTTGTTAGGACATACTTTTCCTCTCCCAGAGCTACAGTTCCTAGAGTGGTTTAACAATTGGCCCTCTTACCAGAGAACTCTGGGAATTGTAGGTCTGTGAGGGGAATGGGGTCTCCTAACAACTCCTAGCACCTTTAACAAACTACAGATCCCAATATATTTTGGGGGACACCATGACTGTTAAAGTAGTATGATTGTGCTTTAAAGGTATAGTGCAGATGTGGCCCAGGTCTCATGCTGCTTGTGGTAACAAACGCCATCATATAGTAGTGAAGATCCCTTTGTCTTCAACAATCTAACCAAGATTTGACAGATGCAAATAAATGAATGCCGTGAGACTAATTAAAGGGAAGTGGAGCAAACAGAACAACTTAAGTGTATTCTTATTCTTATTTTATTTTTATTTATTATTTATTTATTAATTAGATTTTTATACCGCCCCATAGCCGAAGCTCACTGGGCGGTTCACAACACATAAACATCCAATACAATTAAAACATTATTAAACAACTAAAAATGCAGAAAAATTATACCAAAACCCAAAACATAATTAAACACATAGACGAGTACAAAACTCAATACTAAAATATTAACTGTTAAAAAAAGTATTAAACTGGTTAAGATGTTAATATGTTAAGATGTTAAATATTAAAATAATTATATATTAAATGTTAAAATGTTAAAATGCCTGGGAGAAGAGGAAGGTTTTTACCTGGCGCCAAAAAGATAGTAACGTTGGCGCCAGGCGTACCTCATCAGGGAGAGAATTCCATAGTTCAGGGGCCACCACTGAAAAGGCCCTTTTTCTCGTTGTCACCTTCCGGACTTCTCTCTGGGTCGGCACCCGGAGGAGGGCCTTTGATGTTGATCGCAGCGTACAGGTATGTTCGTATCGGGAGAGGCGTGCCAACAGGTATTGTGGTCCCAGGCCGTGTAAGGCTTTATAGGTTAAAACCAGCACCTTGAATCGAGCCCGGAAGCATACAGGGAGCCAGTGCAAGCAGGCCAGAATCGGTGTTATATGATCAGACCTCCGAGTCCCTGTTAACATTCTGGCCGCTGCATTTTGCATGAGCTGTAGCTTCCGAACCATCTTCAAAGGCAGCCCCATGTAGAGTGCATTGCAGTAGTCTAATCTAGAGGTTACCAGTGTGTGGACAACTGAAGCAAGGTTGTCCCTGTCCAGATAGGGGCGTAGTTGGGCCACCAACCGAAGTTGATAGAAAGCACTCCGTGCCACTGAGGCTACCTGTGCCTCTAATGACAGGGATGGTTCTAAAACAACTCCCAAACTACAAACCTGCTCCTTCAGGGGGAGTGCAACCCCATCTAGGACAGGTTGAACATCCACCATCTGGTCAGGAGAACCACCTACTAACAGCATCTCAGTCTTGTCTGGATTAAGCCTCAATTTGTTCGCTCTCATCCAGTCCATTATCGCAGCCAGGCATCGGTTCAGCACCTTGATGGCCTCACCTGAAAAAGATGAACAGGAGAAGTAGAGCTGCATGTCATCAGCATACTGGTGGCAACGCACTCCAAAACTCCTGATGACTGCACCCAGTGGCTTCATGTAGATGTTAAAAAGCATGGGGGATAGTACTGACCCCTGTGGAACTCCATATTGGAGGGCCCAGGGTGCCGAGCAAAACTCCCCAAGCACTACCTGACGACCCGCCAAGTAGGAGCAGAACCACTGCCAAGCAGTACCTCCAACTCCCAGATCAGCGAGTCTCCCCAGAAGGATACCATGGTCGATGGTATCAAAAGCCACTGAGAGATCGAGGAGAATCAACAGAGTTACACTCCCCTGTCTTTCTCCCGACAAAGGTCATCATACAGGGCGACCAAGGCCGTCTCCGTGCCAAAACCGGGCCTGAAACCTGATTGAAATGGATCTAGATAGTCGGTCTCATCCAAGAGCGTCTGGAGCTGGTCCGCAACCACTCTTTCTAGGACCTTGACCAAGAATGGAACATTTGCTACCGGCCTATAGTTATTAAGATTTTCTGGGTCCAGGGAAGATTTTTTCAAAAGTGGTCTCACCATCGCCGCCTTCAGGCAGCCAGGGACCACTCCCTCACGCAATGAGGCATTAATCATTTCCCTGGCCCAGCCGGCAGTTCCAGCTCTGCTGGCTTTTATCAGCCAAGAGGGGCAAGGATCCAATGTAGAAGTGGTAGCACGCACCTGTCCGAGCACCTTGTCAACATCCTCAAGCTGCACCAATTGAAACTCATCCAACAAATCATGACCAGACTGTGCTCCGGATACCTTACTTAATTCCACTGCTATAACACTGGAGTCCAAGTCCTGACGGATGCATGAGATTTTTTCCTGGAAGTGCCTGGCGAAGTCATTACAACGGGCTTTGGATAGATCTATCATGTCCATAGGGCCAGAATGTAACAGCCCTCGGACAATTTTAAAAAGCTCCGCCGGTCGGCAGATAGAAGATTGTATGGTGGCAACAAAATATTGTTTTTTTGCTGCCCGCACCGCCCCTAAATATAGCTTGGTATAGGCACTTACCAGTGCAAAAGTGCATTCATCAGGAGTTCGTCTCCATCTGCACTCAAGCCGTTTCCTGTACTGTTTCATCGCTCTCAGCTCTGGAGTATACCATGCAGCTGTATGAGCTGTACCCAGGAGAGGGCGCTCAGGAGCGATCATGTTAACTGCCCGGGTCATTTCAGTATTCCACAATTTGACCAGGGTTTCGACAGGAGTGCCAGCCTTATCAGCCGGAAAACTCCCCAGAGCCTTTTGAAAACCATCCGGATTCATTAGTCTCCGGGGACGGACCATCTTAACAGGTCCCCCACGCCTGCAGAGGGGAGAAGCCGCTGTAAGTCTAAACTTCAACAAGCGGTGATCTGTCCATGACAAAGGGGCTGATGTAAGATTCCCTACCATCAAATCACCTTCGCCCTGTCCAGTTGCAAAAATCAGGTCTAGAGTATGCCCTGCCACATGCGTTGGGCCAATAGCGTATTGGGACAGCCCCATGGTTGTCATGGAGGCCATGAAGTCCTGAGCCACCCCAGATAAGGCGGCCTCGGCATGGATGTTGACATCCCCCAGCACCAGAAATCTAGGGGATCTCAACAACACATCCTAGACCACCTCTGTCAGCTCAGTCAGGGAGTCTGTTGGGCAGCAAGGTGGGCGGTACACCAGCAGAATCCCCAATCTGTCCCCTTGACCCAACACAAGGTGCAAACACTCCAGACCAGTAGCTAAATGGACAGGGTGCTTGGAGAGAGAGATGGAACTCCTATAGACCACAGCAACCCCCCCTCGCCAGCCCTCAGATCTTCCCTTATGCTGAACCAAATACCCAGGTAGGCATAGCTGGGAGAGACTAACCCCTCTCTGCTCACCCACCCAGGTCTCGGTTATACATGCCAGATCGGCCATTTCATCCACAATTAAATCGTGGATGAGAGAGGTCTTATTGTGAACCGATCTGGCATTTAAAAGCAGCATCCGGAGATCTGAGAGCTGGCTGATAGGGCAACCAATCAACCTGTGGGTGCTATTAGCTGTCTGGGCCGTGTTCCCCTCACCTGGCAAGTCCTCCACACAACATCATACCTCCTTCTACCCGTCACTACATTTATTGGGGCCCCCTGAAATCCTCCCAATCGATATTGGCTCCTCTCTCCCAGGCACATATTGCAAACACACACACACACACACTGAGTTCATACACTCCCCCACACAGAAGGCAAAAACTGCTGCAGGGCCACTCCGTTTTTAGCAGGCTTCATCGTTAAAAATGTCAAACTGCCTTCCTCCAGAATGAGCAGTGCACCACCAGCTGCCTCCTGCTTCGTTAAAAATAATCTAGCCGTCGTCTTCGTCCACCAAGCATGGCGAGAAAGTCACAGGTAATAAGGACAGGCACTCCAAGTCCAACTGTAATTCCAGCCCGCGGATCACAAGCGCGAAGGCAGTTTGTCGTCACCGCCAGGTCGTCTGAACGCCGTGATCCACAGGTCTATGCAAGGCAGTGCCAAAAAATCCAGTGCCGGAGAACAGGAACCCCCATTCTGCAACGGCCGCCCGGGAGAAAGAGAAGCTTGAGGCATTACAGGCCTCCATTCTGCTGCTGCTTTCTCCCTCCATCGGCCATTTTCTCTCTCTTGCTTCCTCACACAGAGCAAGCTCAGGAGAAGGCCGAATCTAGTTATACCCAGATAACTATATCTAGTTATACCCAGTTTTTTGTCCTGTCCACAGTATTTGGAGTTGCAGAAGGAAGAAAGATCAGTGGGTTAGGTGGAGTGTGTATGATACTGATTCATGTGATATTTTAATGGATAAATAAAGCTGCAATAATTTCAAAGATCTAATCCTTAAGGAGTCATTTGTCAGCAACGTACACATGGGATTTTGCCACACAACACAGTTAACATGCTTTGTGCAAGAAAATCTCCAAGGACTGCACTGAAAATAAATGTACCCTTAAGAATATTAAGTTAAATTGATAGCTCTAAGTGCATTAACACTGATTGCTTTTATATAAGGATAATTTGCCCACTTCCTTGTATTTTATTGTTACATGATCACTTTTTGACACATACTGTGTTTCTTATTGGTGTTCCTTATGGCATGCACCTACAGAATTAGAAAATATGCTGTAACTTACACTTCAAAATATGTTAGGTGGATGTGAGAGGGAAGTTTGCAAAGTGTATAATTTATGGTCATGGAGACACATATCCTGCAAATGTGTTAATAGCAGTTGGCTCCATCCCTGTGCATTAAGTAAGACACTAAGAGGCAATTTTTGTACCATAAAAGCTCCATTTATTATAACTCCTCCTCTGCCCTCCACCACCAGCAGGTTATATAAGTTAGATGCCAAGTTAAAGAGAGGTGATATCACTTGAAGAATACAATTAAGGTTTGTTCCTTTTGAAATTCTGTGACTCATTTCCACTTAGGGCTCTAACACACACCACTAAGCCTAGCTGTACTGCTCTGTAACTTGTGCACATTCCTTTCTGACTCTTTGGACATCTAGCTGTGGTTAACTTCCATAACACTTTTTGCAAAGATCAACCTTGGCTCCCAGTCCTCATCTGTCACTGTCTCACATTATTCTTTTTCAGTAATGATTCCAAACTGTTGCAATCATGTGAAAAGAGTTTGATTAGCCTGTGGAAAACTCTTTGCACGGATGTTTTAAAAACACACATCAATCATTCAGGTACCCCCAATGCAGCACACAAAATTAAAACTTGACATTTTCTTGTATTAGGTGACGTGCAACACAGGAACTGTCAAATAATTTTGCCAGCAATTAAGGTGCAGTGTATACTTCATAATAATATATATGATCTGGAATCCTAACATCTACATTGCTGAATAAGTCAATTTGTTTCAAAAGGAACTTGTCTTTGACTGACTTAGCTGGTTCAGTACTGTTAAGCATCATATTAAAGAGCCCCCCCCATAAAGGAAACATCAAAGAGGGGCTGCAGCCAATGGTGGGTAGAACCCAGGCCTGTAGCCAGGGAGGAGCAAATGGGGCACCCCCCCAAGCTATGTTTCACCCCTCTGAGATTTTGGGGGGAAATTGTCTTCTTTTTAATTTGTGACATGACAAACAATGACAACCTCCATTTAAAGAATGATAGCTTGTTTTAAGAACAGGAGCAACTTAAGAATAGAAGCCGCTGAAAAATTGAGTGAAAAAGGCAAGGTGCATGCACAACAATAAGCCTCATCTGGAAGAGTACCCAAACGTCTGCTTACTCAAGACTTCCCTGTCTGAGGGTGGATTTTTCATTATCACAATTGCCCTATAATTACTTAAAATGTAAATGTACTGCCTTCAAGTCAATTCTGAATTATGGTGACCCTATGAATAGGGTTTTCATGAGGCTGAGAGGCAGTGACTGGCCCAAGGTCACCCAGTGAGCTTCATGGCTATGTTGGGATTTGAACCCTGGTCTCCCAGGTCGTAGTCCAACACCTTAACCACTACACCACACTGGCTCCCCCATAATTACTTAAGTGATCCTGAAAAAAACCAGCCTGTATAGAAACATGACCCTTGAAGAATTAGATATTCAAACTTGGTATTATGGGCTAGAGTCCTCTGTCACACAGGGCATGCTCCTCAGGTCATGGGTCATGAGAGGTCTGTGCTGCCCCATCACTTCTCTATCTTCCACACACATTCATGCACACAAAGTGGAAGTGATTCCCAAGAGTGTGCTCCTACAGAAAAGAAAGAGATTGAAGCATTCAGAGTCAGATGAATGCTTCAGGCTCAGGTTACCCACCCCAAAGGTAAAGGATTCTAGTGAGGGAAAATAACTGATGCCACTGAACAAGGACTGAAGCTCAGTCTCAGTGCAGCACTGGAGCAATCACTGCATTTATATTGTACTTGCCATTTCTTTCTGCTCCTGGCCCAGTTTCACTGTAATGCTGAATATTTGTCTCAAATGTTCTTTTTAAACTCATCAGGTCTGCAGAGACCAATGCAACCCAGCTTTCAATAGCTGCAGCTGTAAGGCTTCAATCCCATGTATGCTTAATTGGAAGTACATTGTATTGAAATTGTGGACTCACTTCCATATAATATAATATAATATAATATAATATATAGATAATTTAGATATGAACAAGACGTAAGTTTCTTCAGGAACAAGAGTACAAAAACTCAGTAGATTTGAATCACAGAATGAATGAAGAAGGGATATTATGTGTTCACACAGCTTTCTTGGTACAGTGAGCTGAACCACCTTAAAGAAAAGTCAACATTTGTGAGAATAGGATTCTTTTTGGACTAAGTTCTACTCTACTCCTGGCTCATTGCTTGGACGCCATGGATTGCTTAGTTCATTGCGGAAATTGTTTTCACTGTCTGAGGCACACTTGAAAAAGTCTCATAATATTTCAAGATTAGACATCAGTATTAATATAAAACGACATTTGTGTGACAATATAAACTTGCAGAAATCCATGACAACTATAATAGCAATTTGTTCTGAGTTATTAAATACATCAGCGATCAGTTTCTGTATCTATCATATCGAGTTGGACAAATCAACCTGTTTCTGATCCATATCAGTTTCATGTTGGTTCACTCATAAGTCCTGTTCATCCTGTTTTTGCCCCATAAATCTGCATTTAAAAATAATCTGCACAATAATTTATATTTGGATACATATTTAAATGTGTGTTTTAAAATATATTTTGTAACAAAAATGATTTTCTAAATGTATTTCTTCTCAAAATGATTTTAACGCATTCTGATACATTTTTATGAGCTAAGAATGGTACCAAAACATTCAGGGAGTGTGAAAAGGAGTGGATAACTACATTCTGATCCACAGGTTAGTAGAGGCAAAGTGTAGTTAGTGTTTACTTGTTCAACTGACCCATAGCTAGCGTCAATCCATGGTTTATGATTCTGATTCCCTAAACCATAGTTAACACTAACCACATTTCTCAGTTTGGACAAACTGAGTAACTGTGATTAGTTGAACACAGACCCAAAAGCTTCTGATCCCCTCTATTCTTGATAACCCCAGATGAGGAGAACAGGTGGAAGTACCCAAGCCTGAGACTCACCCAGGCGCATTCCCCCATAGTGCTTAACTATGGTTTAGTATTTCATCCAGACATAGCCTATACCTAGCCCACTAACATATTAATATCATCTCAACTGGAACAGCTATTGCTTCAAAGGACATCTTAATGGCAACTAATGAGAGCTAAACGTTTATCAGATATGAAATACACTATATATAAAAAATCTCACAATGTCGTCAGACTTATTGGTTTCAAATGGCTGGTTATACCTAGCAACAAAAACTCTGAGACTATTATAGAAGTTTCAATGTTTTACCATGTTTCTAATGTTACTTTGTAAAGTGAATTATACCAGGAAATAGCAATGTGGCCTGTACAAGATGTATTCCAGTTATTGCTTTTCTATTAGTCTTTTTATAGCTTCCATAATACAGCCAAGAATTTTTAAAAGAGTAACAAATCTTTGTTGTAGCTGACAGCAGAACAATACTTAACAAGCATAACTGCAATAACCTGGATGGGGATTAAAATCAAATTTATACAGCAGAATGTGTACGGTAAAGGTCTATTTAGTGTCCTAAGACGACAACGTTTAAAGTTGGTTACATGCAACATTATAAGCACTGTCTTAAGCCTCTTTTGAAAGGCACACAAGCCTCAGAAAGGCAGCTTATTCCACATGCACTGTAGTGAAAACAAAATTCTTGGAGTTAAGGTGATTTAGTTTGACTGGCTTTAAGGAAACTAAACTGATTTAAATCCAAATACTTTGGCTTAACTGGGTTGTGGATCAGGCTATAAAAGTATCAAGTTCATTCCTTATTGACTTGTCATTCAGACTCACCCTGGTCACATCACACCTCTCTAGAGATTGTGGATAAATAAAGATTACAGTAATTGACTGCTGCATATTCATTGCTTCAGCAAAGCACGAAATAATTATTTGCACAGTTTCAGAACTATGCTAATGCCAGCCTAACCTTTCTGTCAGAGAAAAGCTAGCAAAATGCTAATATAACTCCAAACAAGATCTGAAATAACTTTAGATCCTTTAGAAGAGCCTGTTTCTTGATAAAGAAGATGTTGATTTACAGAATCAGTTGTCTCTAGGGCATAAGGAATATCTTGGGAGAAGAGTGGATACATATTAGAATTTTAACTGTTTTTTTACTGGGTGCTTAAGAATTCAGAAATGAAGATCCAACCCAAAGAAAATATTTTTTAAAAAAAATCCCATGCCAATGGACAATACTATTACACATTATCATTCATTTGGAAGTGATAAAGCCTATATGTCCGGAGGATAGGAACAGCTGAAGAAATTGGTATAGTTAAAAAGAAAATAAAAGTGAAGGTAAAGCAAGAAACTCATTTTTGTTTGTAGTTCAACAACACATTGTTCTGTTTTAAAGTAAGCCTAAAAGTGCAAGGTGATTTCATCTTGAGAAAATAAGTGCGGATTTTGGAGGCTTCTTGAAATCATGTTCTACTGGCAAACTATTTTTTTCCCATTATCTCATATATCTGGGCCTGACTGGATCACAAAATTATGGCGGGATAAGGAATGTTTGGCACTTTTGCAACAGATAGAAAGCTGACATTTGGTATAGATGCAATTGTTGGTACACAGAAAAAAGTCAGGAAAAAGAGCTTATAGTCAGCAGAGAACTCATGAGATAATCAGGCCTTTCCTATTGGCCTGGTGCATGGCTTGCAGAATTGCTGGTTGGGGACGAAGCTAGTATGTTGTACGCTATTTACCGGGAAAAATCCATATTATCCTTATATTGCTAATAAAAGGGAAGGGCCATAGCTCAGTGGTAGAGCATGTGCCTCACATGGAGAAGGTCCCAAGTTCAACCCCTGGCATCTCCAGATAGGGCTGGAAGAGACTCCTGTCTGAAATCCTGGAGACCCACTTCCACTCACTGTAGACTGTACTGATCTAGACAGACCAATGTTCTGATTCAGTATAAGGCATCCTATGTTACTCCTTTATCGGATCTGCTAGGAAAACAGAGGAAGCCTAGATGTTGACCCGACCTAATTATCCTACCTGTGAACCTTAAATGCATTATTCTCTAGGGATGAGGGAGAAGTTCAATTCAGTTCACATATAAAGGCAAAGCTACCTAATTTGTGCTTTCCAAAACACAAGCTATCCTTCAGAATCAGTACTTCTTCAAATTTTGCAGTACAGTTCACCAGCCAAGTAATTTCTACAAAAATGCTTATACAAGGATAAAATGTGCATAAACATGCATATATAAGTGAAAAGAACATAGAACAATGCATTATACTTGGGGAAATTGCTTCACAAAAATGTGTATATTAGGCAAAACTGCATGTAAAATGTGTATGAGTAATTCCCACAAAAATGCTGGTGGATTTTTCTGAAGTGTTTTTTTTTTAAATCACAAGCAGATGTGGAAATATAGCGAAGTGAACATAGGACTGAAAAACTGTGAAACTGAGAGAGCTAAGATTGATAGGTTCACCTATCCCTCTGGGTCTCTGAATCTGCACCTGAACTATTATTGTATCTATGATCTCTTTGCAAAGCAATCAAACTGCATTAATGTCTTTAGCAAAAGGTGGCATTTAGCTGGGCAGCCAAGTGCAAATATAACAGGCAGAAGATGGAGTAGTCTCCTATCACACGGGGGCTCCTAATATAGATAGATAGATAGGTATAGGTATAGGTATAGGTTTTGATATAGGGGTGTGTGTGTGTGTTTGAAATATATATAAATATATCACATTCATAAGCTTTATAAAACAAATAGACCCGAAATAGCCTAAATGACTGTTCTAAGTTTATATTTTTTAAAATATAAGTATTAAAGTCACCTTCATAAGCTATTTAACAAATAGACCTGAAATAGCCTAAATGGCATTGTCCCAAGTCTTGGCTCAAAAATTCCAGAACTGTGCAATGCAAATTGATTGCACGAATCCAGTTCATGACTAGGTCTTTACTTACACACTTATCAGATAACTGTCCCATGAAAAAAAAAAGTAACAGCTGAAGAAAATGAAAATAGTGGTGCTTGGCTGCCCATAATACAAATGGCTTTATAGTTTTAAAACATCAGTGTTTTTGTCTTAGCACTGTGATACACAGTTTTCTGTAATCCAACGATAAGGGTTTCATGGGATGCTTGATCCACATGCTGCAATTAGAGAAGAATTCTGTATTTTAAAAAATTTAATAGAAAATAGGTGCCTCGGGCCAAATTATAAAGCCTTTACTCATTGTGATGGGCAGTTACTCAATTGTCCTATTGATCAAGTGTCACACTGTCCTTTATTAAAGAAAAGATGCAACACCAATAGGCTTAAGGGATTGGATTTTTATTGGTAAATGGCAACAGATGTCAACATCACTACAAACACCAGCCCCCCTCCAAAGGAATAAACATACGTCCCAATTGAACACAATGCAATCCATAGATAAGTTTTAAAAAGGATAAAGCATAAACTTTGTAACTTTCTTTTTAAACTCAGTCATGACATTTGAAACAATCTCTAGGACCATCCAGTCCATTAAAGTCTGTTATAGTGAAGGTGATTTGGGTTGGAGTTAGTAATATTTGCAAGCTGATATGCACACAAAACTTAAACAACCATTATCAATTAGTGCCATACCAAAATCTGCCCTCCAGCCTCTCAAATATTTTCTTCCTCTGAAAAATATTTTTATTAATTTATTTATTATTTAATTTATATCCCGCCCTTTTTTGTCTATTTCTCAGGGCACTTTAGAATTTCTTTAGAACTGCTTTAGAATTTTGGTGGGTGTGTGATTGACCTTGCTTTATTGTTACAAGGTGGCCATGGGTGATGTATGTACATTTTTCTTTCCATTAAATATTTCTATAATGCTCTGCAGCCTCCCAAGCTGCCTATATACTGAGCTGCAAAAGCCCTGTGCCATCTTCCCATGAGTTTTAACTGAATCATGGTACTCCTTCCAAAGTATGGATCAAGCATTATACTATGTAAGTCTAAAGACCATAACCAAAAATATTCCCTGATGTATCATTATTACCTGGAATTTTTCTAACACAATGAGCATATACCTTCCTTGGAGACCATTTATTTAAAGGGGATGGACTGCTTTAGCAAGTCTGTTCTATGAAGATCCAACTTCATAGTAATGGAAAGGTCACTATTTGAGCATGAAATATATATATAAAAAATATCCTTCCACAACATGACCTCTCATATTTGAAGACGATGGTTGTGGGGGAAAATGTTAATGTTGAACAGGAATATTATTATGGGGTGAGAAATATGTGTTTCTCCCACCTCAGAACTCCAGTGTTAGAAAAGACAAAAAAGGAGATAAGGCAATTACTGAGCAAGTGGCAAAATTCCTGAACTTGGCCATCTGGATTAGACCCTGTATGATTGTCAACAGTAATTAAATAATTTGAGTTGTTTATATAACCCAGTTTGTTGCTCGCTGTACCCTGTGTTACTATGTAGTGTTATTTTATAATTCCCACTATTATACTTTATATTTGTGGCCAGTTGACTGTAAATAAAGATGATGATGACAAAAAGGAGGCACATCAGGGATGTGCTGGGAGAGTCTATAGATCCACAGGATCCAAAACTCCCCTGTTCTCCCGACACACTACCAGAATTAGAGGAGTTCATTTCTTTCCCATCAGGAGAAATGGAGATAATAAATAATAAATAAATAATAGAATAAGGAGCAGTCTTAAGATGCCAAATGAAAACCAGCAGGGCATTAGAAAAGAGATTCCTTTGACCTCTGTTTGTCCCCCCATTTGATTGCTCTGCTCTAGTGGCTTTATCAATGCATTACATCATGCATTTTCTACTGGTTGTACATTCAGCCAAGAGCTTCATCCAAGCACAGTTTTGTATAGGTTGCATATCACTGGTAAACATTTTGTCACATTTCCATATAATGTGTAAAGCAGCCCTCGGGGGGAAACCCCTAAGAAAATGACCCCATTCAGAGGTTAGAAGAGCAAATGCAAACATCAGAAAGATGGAATTATATTTAATGTGGGAAGTGTAAAAATTATATGTTCCTAAATGCTGAAGTCATGCTTGATATTGATTATACCACCTTATATTAAACTATATATAGCCAACATGGATTGTTCACATTCCGCCATGTTAAATTAAAAATGCTCCCCATGCCATTCTGCTGCTTCCCATAAGGGCATTCAGAACAAAATCTTACAAAATTTATAATCCTGAACTGAGAAATGCTTGCTTAACAGACCTCTAAGTTTTCATGGTGATACACAAAACAGTCAGAGCACATCCAGAACTCTAAGTCTAAAACAAGAGTAAAAACATCAGACCCCTGTTGGACTTTTTTCTGTCAGTGGTCTCATAATTTGTTGAAATTAATTAAAAATTAGCTATGTGCACAGAGTACATGTGATCCTATTACTGACCTTGCCCCATACTCTGACCTTCATCATCTGCAGTTTAAGTTTTAAAAAATGCATGATTTTTAATTAAGAAAATTAATATTGGAGTCTATTATAAGCACAAGCTTGCTCAGTAAGAACTGGCTGTCAGTGCTCCAAAAGTCAGACTGACAGTTGTTTGGCTTGTTTAATCAGAGGGCCACACCAACACCAGACATTTATTCCACTTTAAACAGTTATAGCTTCCCCCAAAGAATTCTGGGAAGTGTAGTTTGTGAAGGATTATGAGACTTGCTAGGAGACTCCTATTCCTTTGACAGAGCTCCAGTGGCCAGAATGTTTTAACAGTCAGCCCCTCTTCCGAGAATCCTGGTAATTGTGGCTCTGGGAGGGGAATAGGGTGTCACCTAACAACTCACAGCACCCTTCACAAACTACACTTCCCAGGATTCCTTAGGGAAAGCCATGACTGTTTAAAGTGGAATAAATGTAGGGTGTGGATGTGGCCAGGGACAGCTTTGGTTTAAATTTGGGTAGGAGACTTCATGTGTTTGCTGTAGAAAAAAAGATGGGGGAAACCCCCCAAAATAATGATACTATTAATGCTTTCCTTTTGGAAAGGAAGGGGTTTTCCCTCTGTCCAGTGTTCACCCACCCAATTTCCTCCCCTCCCCTCCTCCCCCTCCGCTCTCCCCTCCTTCCCCTCCGCTCTCCCCTCCTTCCCCTCCCCTCTCCCCTCATTGCCTCCCCACTCCAGCCCTTCCTTCCTTCCCCTTCTCCTCCCCCATGGTCAGTTTCCCCTATCCTAAGCATGCATGGGAGTATATCCCATTAAACTCATGCTCATGATCAATAAGCATTTAAATTATCAAACCTGCCTTTCCCCTCTCCTCCCCCTCCCTCTCTCCCTTCAAGCTACACAGGAAGTAAATTGGACTGTAAAAGACCAAGCCAAATTCTGTTTCATTTTTACAGATTTGTAGGGCAGTACAATATCTTAGAGAGGAGGTCAAGTCTCCTGCTCCCCAGGTGTGTTTACTATAGCTGCCCATTTCCCTTGCTTTTAAAAGTTTGATAGAAATATCTGTTGGTTATAGGCACATTCTTAAACCACAAGGGTTTTTTGCATGTTAGTGAATCCACTCTTACTCTGCAACCAGGCACAATTGTAGGCCCACATATGTCTATAATACACACCCACTAAAAAGTTTTTTGACTCCCTATACTGTTGTACACATAAAATTTAAGAGCATTTGCCTTCTCCATTATAAATTATTGATTGGCCTTTTCCCTTACTCTTGGCCTTCATTCTTTTATACTTCCTAGTTTTTCTCTGGCCATTAACAAGAATGTCAATACATCTGGTTGGTTAACTTGATATTTTCCTGCTGTTTGGATGCATAACCAACCTTTTAATAGTTCGGAGGGAGGCATTTTGCAGCTTGCTAACAACATTCCATCCATCTCTGGATGCCTTCCAGTAATGCTGTTAGCACAGTGGCTGTTGGGCATAGAGGGCAAACTTTATAGCCACAGGGCAACTCAATCTGTATTCATGTCTTCATATTTATCACCTGATAAAATGCTATGCCAGGTAATCCTAACTGTTCAGCAACAGAACATCATTCAGCCACAGGACTATGGTCCCTGTTGCTTTCATCTGTTCACAAAAATACTACTTTGAACAGAGAACATAGTGTGAGGATACCTTAATGTGTTTCTGAAGCTTTGTAGCAGGTGAATGATCTCTTGTATAAACTGACCTTTGTGGTTACTGTAAAACAGCCTAATTATTGCATTCTTCAAGTGACTGTAATTAATGTATTCTCCAAAGCATTAAGATATTAATATTTCAGGTTGCAAATTATTTGTAACATTTGCTGCACAACCTGGTATTTAACGTGCAAGCTGTGTCATAATTCATTGCTAATCTTTCAAAACTGTATATTTAAAGTGCCATCGCTTAATATATATTGCTGCTGTTAAATCATAGGTTGAAAACTCAAGTCTGTCTGCAAATTAGCAATTAGAAAACAGCAGAAGCCTTAGATGCTGTTGCTTATAAATATAATTATAAATAAACATTAAATATTGGGAGGTCTGGTTTTGCAATAGTCTTTGGCAAAATTGACAAAATGCATTTGCCACTTGAGATGGCTCTTTACAGAAAGTTAGCCATAATAATAATATTGGTTTGTATTCAACTAAATCTTACTCAGAGTAGACCCATAGAAATTAATGAACTTAACTTAATCATGTCCCTTAACATCAATGGGTCTACTCTGAGTAAGACTAGCATTGAATATCACCCATTATGTCATTTTATAACAATTATTTTTCATGGTGAACTGTGATCTACAGATTTTGTGATTCCAAGGGGTACTTGGAATTTTACACTTTAATCCAAGGACCCTAGTTTAGAAATTATGGGTCATAGCCATCAGCTGGATGCTTTTCACAGTCACATAATGCTTAATATATGGACTTTTACTTTATTAGTGTGTGTGTGTATGCACACACTTGAGGAATACAATTTCTGTGAATGTGAAGACAGCTAATCTGATCCATACCTCCTGTATTTATGGCTGGATTAGAATATAATTATCCTTTGTATTTTGCACTTCCCTGAATTTTGTAAAACAATTCTTGGCTCAAAAATGAAGAATATCGTTTTTGTGCTATAATATTAATTTATATATTTATATACAATTTGTGTGTGTTTAAAAAGAGTTGATTAATGTGGAAATGGGATGAAATGGATTTATTAATGAACACGTCCAAAACTGACAGATATCAGAAATAGATTGATTGGTTTATCCCAATATATAGGTTGGTTTCCAAAGAATATCACAACATGAGCCCTCTTCTCATGACCATACTCGGAGCGAGTAAATGTACATATGTGCTATTTATAAATTAATTATAATTTCTACCCACCTTTCTGCCTCAATTTGAGGATTCTCAAGGAGCTCAGAACAACCCCCCCAACACTCTAGTATCTATATATGCTACAGGAGATAACAAACCTCACTGATGGCCAGCATGGCCAGGTAGGGAAAATGATCCAGGATTCTCAATGTGGTGCTCATCCACATTCTTCAGTTGGTGCAAGAAGCATAGCTTTTTTCAGGCTTTTAAAGCTTCCACCAGCCCACCCCTCTTCCTCTATTGATCTCTGGCACCGACCCAGCCCACCCTAGGCTTGAGCGCAGATCTTTGTGCCAATCGCTGTGGGCCTGGGTAAGATTTTTTTTGCATGCCTGTAAATTGGCTCATTCAATTTTTTCACCTATTCAGTTCTGCATGCCATAGGGATTAAGGGTTTAGGTGGTGATGGGTGTGGCTAAATAGGTTAATTTGGTCATATTTCAGCATGTAAGTGTGAGAGATGGAAGAGTGGTAAGATGAGCAGGTGGACACCTTTTGAAGGTAAGAGGCCAGCAACCTGTGGGACTGGATAAGGAACACCTTTGGGACTACCCAGTCTTACTCACCAGGAGTTAAGTGACCTAGGCTCAGAAAGTCTTCCTACTCACCCTAAACACAGTTAAGGGTTTATGATCAGGTCATGCCCTTACCCTGAACAGCGTGGCTTGCTCAAGTTCTTTTGAATTAAGATTGCTACTGCATATTGCTGACCCTCTGCTGAGAACTGAATAAAACGTGGCCCTAGTTCAACCCAACATACTTGTGTCTTGTTTCCAGTCAACTCAGAAGAGAACACGAGCACAATGTGAGAGAAGGGTTTGGGATTGCACTGGTAAACCTCATAGCAGATCTACATGTATTCCATTAAATGTCTGTTTGAACCTATAAGTTCCTTCCCTAAGGAACTGATCCTCCCCCAGCACCATCTTGGTTGATGGTAGGCATGCATGCACAACATGCATGGCATTCACAGCAATGGGAAGAGTAGGTGAGACATGTGGGTGGGTGCCAAGGGCCTGGAGCAGGCTGGTGCACAAGGGCCCAGTCATGCCTGTTGCTGGCCCTGAATCTGATAATAGCATCTAGAAGGCGAGAGGTTCCCCACCTTTCTGGCTTTCTCTACACATCAGGATCCTTTGGAAAACAGGGTTCCCAGTCAAGGGAAGAGAGCCATAATGATGGAGTCTACTGCATGTAGACATTAAACTGTTGTGTATGCTGGCCTCCCCTCCACGTGCACTCACTCAGCTTGGAAATAACTTGAGAAAAGGGTTTAGTTCCTTAAATCCAAGAAAGTATAGGCTTGCCACATAGAAAGCCTTTTGAAAATCCTTAGCCTTTCAAAAACCATCCCATATGTGTTATGGCATCGTAGTTTGTAATTCGAGCTAACAAATTTTTAAAATGCTCTTTAAAAATGGTCATGCCAGTCCTAATGTCTGTTGGGATGTATTAAAACCAATGTATGGAGCAGGTGGTTCATCTTTTAAATAATATTTACAAATTCGTATGCTACCAAAAAAAAAATGTTCCACAGTTGGCCTTATCACTGGGTGCACTGAGCTTTTAAGCCAGTAGGCATAGTATATTCTGGTATTGTCCTAAGGACACTACAAAGGGGAAAGAATAAACTACAGAAAATGTCATATTTGTATCATAAGGGATCTGAGTTGCCTGTGAATCCTGTCCTTGAGCTACTACTGGCTTGCTTAAAGGATTTGATGTCCTGAGACGTTTATAAAAGTACAGAATCCTATAAATATATTATTAACTACAGCACTGCCAGATTTCAACATTGTGTCCTTGGCATTGGAACACTGAAAACTGGCAGGCTATAATGTTAGATTCTGAGATGTGTTTGCATTCTTACCCTGTATTCACTTACTCTTCTGCTTTTTGTTTGTTTTGTTTTAGTATGGTGGCAGGCATATTCCTTATGCACATCCAGGCTTACATTTTTGCAGTGACTTCTGAAAATATAACATATTGAGCTAATTACTATCCCCTCCAGACAAGGAACTACAAACATCAATGTTGCTTCCATATACATACTATTGAATAATGTAATCAAAACCATTAATCTAATTAGTAATTAGTATTAATAAGCACTGTTTTTCTGCATTGGTTATAGTTTATCAGACGTGAGTAGAAATCCAGGTTCAATGAAGCATTACCCCCACACAAGGAAGACTCATGACACCAGACTGGTATAATGCTATATTTATTAAAATATAACATCGTAAATCAAATGCAATACAGCCAATTATTCAAATATCCAACTCTTCGGGCAGGTGAGGCTAAACCTAACAATGAGGGATTACACCCTCACCTTCTAAAGGCATCCATTCACGTCATTACGTAACCCAAGAGTCAAGGACGTGTGTGAATTCCTCCCTCCTTGCTCTTGGAGCCAGCTGTGTGGTTCCCACCTCCACACCATGGCCCCGCCGTACAGGCGTTCACCCTGATGCGCAAGCAGGTCCCACAAGGACACAACCCAGATCGCCACCAGACACCAAGCCCTGATGGTTCCCTGTGGAGTGCCCCTTTTTCAGGATGCCTTAACCGCCTAATTTTAACCCCCATATACCTCACCTGCCCGAATTCTATGCCAGCCAAAGCAGACGCATCCCAATCCAACCGAAAAGTCAATTGAATTAAACCCGAGCAGTATGGAGTAGGCAAAACGAAAGGGATTCTGAAATCAGGATCCCCCCCCCCAAATTCCTACTCGGCCCCATTCAGGCGACCAGCAAAGCCCATGCTGACAAGGGAGGGAGGGTGGGTGCCGCAAGGCGAAAAAGGCAAGCGCGGGAAGGACGGAGCAGCCTTATATCTGCTGCTCCGTACCTTCATCTATTGGTTGATTGATCTCACGTGGCTCCTAACTCTTGATTCTAGAATGTTCACAAGCCTTCCCTGTAATTATGGCGAGGGCAAATACGCCCCTTAAAAGGAACGCCATTGCCCCCACACAAGGAAGACTCGTGACACCAGACTGGTATAATGCTATATTTATTAAAATATAACATCGTAAATCAAATGCAATACAGCCAATTATTCAAATATCCAACTCTTCGGGCAGGTGAGGCTAAACCTAACAATGAGGGATTACACCCTCACCTTCTAAAGGCATCCATTCACGTCATTACGTAACCCAAGAGTCAAGGACGTGTGTGAATTCCTCCCTCCTTGCTCTTGGAGCCAGCTGTGTGGTTCCCACCTCCACACCATGGCCCCGCCGTACAGGCGTTCACCCTGATGCGCAAGCAGGTCCCACAAGGACACAACCCAGATCGCCACCAGACACCAAGCCCTGATGGTTCCCTGTGGAGTGCCCCTTTTTCAGGATGCCTTAGCCGCCTAATTTTAACCCCCATATACCTCACCTGCCCGAATTCTATGCCACAAGAGGGGATCAGCTTAAGCTTGGTCCCCTCCACCCAATGAAGATAACAAACCCCTTAATCCCCCCATAAGATCCTCCAAAAAATGTCACACCCTTGCTCAGAAAGATGACCACCGTCATCACGAAACAGATGTGGGGCATGGAACTTAATCCTTTCATGAGGAATAACTGCCCCACCCAAGGACAAAACTAGCTCCCTTACCTTCCTATTAACCCATTTCCTAGATCTATCTATCTTATTGGGGTGCAATGCACCCCTCCAGATCCTTCTAACAAGCATTTCGGACCATACAATTATAAGATTGGGATATACGCGGATAAGCCACGTGAGATCACGCGTAACTTTCAGCAGCAAATCCAATGCAGGACGCTGCACCAAATCATTTTCTCCCAAATGAATCAACACGATGTGTGGCCTATTAGCAGAGGACATGATTCGGCACATGGCAGGCAACAACACATCCCATAACATGCCCCTCCGTGCATCCCACTGAACCGTAGCTGAGGCCGACAGCTGCAGCTGTGTGCCCGGAACAGAGGAGGATGCCCTCCGGTGAGCCCAAAACACAATTGAGTGGCCACACAAGACGATCCTCACAGGAATTGGGATGTTTGTCAAACCTATGGGAAACAAAAACAAATTCCTCTGTTAAAACCTGACATAAGACTTGAATGCATCGGAACGCCACCAGCCAATCGCCTGTATATCACTTATACTCATGCCCACGAGGGCCGCGGCAATAGCCGCACCAATCCGGAATGAATGCAGCCCATAGACTCCAACAGCGCAACCACTGGCCAACAAGGCCCGCCGAACAACGGCCCAAAATTGAAACTGAGTCAGGGCAGTTACATCTGCATGTAGAAACAAATAACGCTGGCCCGCTGGCCGAATGGATAAGAATTGCCGCATTGCAGACACAGGGCACAATACTGGGACCTGGCATCGTTGTAAACCACGATACTGCCACGGCCCTTTTGATCGGTCTTAGAGACACGCAGGGAGAACCTCACTATATCCGCACCTAATGTGCAATCGCCAAAGCATAAGGCTCGATTAGTCACATCACGCTTAGAAGGGGCCAGTATTTCACTAGGGCGAAAAGCACCATAAAACATTGTCAGAGTTACTGCGGCGAACAGGTGCGACTCATACTGAGATGAGCATAAAGAATTAAATAGTGCCAGGATCTGGAGGAGGACATCGGGCGTGATTGGCCTCCTCTGGCCAGTGGACCCGGGAGCGGAACGCAACCAACCCTCAAGGACCTTTCTGACCCTAAAATCTACAGAATGATCCGGCAGCCCCCTTGCCTTGGAGTTAAAGGCTAGCGCCGAGAGGTGGCCGGTGATAGTAGAAACAGAATTATTGTGCCCTTTTAAATGTATCGTAAACTGCAATAGATGCTCCACAGGAATAGGCCACTCCAACGGCAGCTCCGTGCCCATGCGAAAAGTTGAAAGGAATGCAGCCCATAGACTCCAACATTGCAACCACTGGCCAACAAGGCCCGCCGAACAACGGACCAAAATTGAAGCTGAGTCAGGGCAGAACCATCTGCATGTATAAAGAGATAACGCTGGCCAGCTGGCCTGAAACACAAACATTGCTGCATAGTGGAAAATGGGCATAAGTCAGGTACCTGGCAACTATAAAGAAGCAAAACTGCCATGGCCCTTTTGATCAGTCTTATAGACTTTTAAGGAGAACCTCACTAAATCTGCACCTAACGTGCAATCGCCAAAGCATAAGGCACGATAGGACACATCGCGCTTTGAGGAAACCAATAATTCACTAGGGCGAAAAGCACCATAGAACATCGTCAGAGTTACTGCGGCGAACAGGTGCGACTCATACAAGATGAGCACATTGACCTAAATAAAGGCAGGATCTGAAGGACATTGGGCGTGATTAGCCTCCTCCGGTCAGAGGCCCTAGGAGCGGAACGTGACTAACCCACAAGGACCTTACTGACCCTAAATCCACAGAATGATCCTGCATTCCTCTTGCCTTGGATTAAAGGCCAGTGCAGAGAAGTGTCAAGCGATAGTTATGACAGAAATAAGTTTTTGCCCTTTGAATACAGCATAAATAGCAGAATACTTCCAGAACACGTGCCCACGATGGCAACTGTTGCAGCTGCTCCTGTATGAAAGAAATGTAATCCTTAAACATAATGGCCTTGTGAACAACATAGCAATAATCAAAACTGAATCAATGCGTAGCCATTGATACATGAAAAGATAGTACTGGCCCACTGGCCTGAAAGAGAGAAAGGTCCCTCAGCGAACCAGGGACAGAGAGGGCGATGGGCAGCCCCTCAGCTTCACCACTCAATCACAAGCCCACTGGTCCGACTTAAGCATATGCACTGACAACAGCACAGCAATATAAGCGCAGGGCTCAAGTATTACAATGACTTGCCCGGAAAACTAATTTTACCAGGGCAAAAGGCGCCTTAAAATTATTGGTAAGGCCACTGCCCAGGATAACTGGCCTGGAAGTGGGGGGCACTAAGAATCATCGAAGGCAGGAACATCAACAGTATAACAGGGGCCACATAGGACCAGGCGGTCTCAGGGTGGAATGCGACTAGCCTCCTTTGGTTTTCATAAAATAGGTTCTTGAATGCATTCGGCCTGAAAATTAAAGAAAGAGGCAAAAAGGAGGCAGGATATATTCCCAACGGTAATGTCCTGCCCTCCTTAGTAGAGCATGGGATGCAACAAGGTGTACATCAATCATACATGGGGGGGTATGGCCTCATAGGATCAGGCGACATTTGGGTGGAATGCAATTGTACTTTGCGGAATAAACGCATGCACAAGGCGCATAGCTCAAATCACGTTGAGGTTCTGGGGATTTACCACATAACCATAGCCAAGTGCTGCACTGAACGTATCATGCGGATCAGAAGTGCAGAAGGCCACATATATACCGCAAGCACTGTCGGAAAATAGTCAGAAAATAAATTCGATTGTGAACCCCAGGCACCTTAAAAGCAGCCAGCCATTATTCGGCACACCCAAGATCCTGAATTGACACCAAAATACCAACCACCGACTGCATCAAAGCTTACCTACAGTTCAAGCTACAGGAGCAAGTTCTTTGTTCTTGAAGAAGAATGGCTGTTGAAGTCACATCTGGCCAGCAGCACTTGCACAACCCAGTAGAAGTGATCAGGATCTAGATGACAGCCTGGCCATAACACAAAAGCCCACACAACCTATGCAGGTTTCCCACAGAAGGTTCTTCTTCATATGATGTAAACAAGAACTGCCATCCCGACGTATGAATGAATGTGAATCGAACAGGTAGCAGCGCCTAGTATGCACAAGACTGCCATGAAATAGATGTGATTGAAGAGGGTACCTGTATCTTATGAAACAAGCAGTATACTATTCATATTTTAGGAATGAAGTTAAATTGAATTAAAAATGCCTTGGAAAAGCTTCATGATATAAATATACCAAATGCTATAGGAGCAGTTTAAGCAAGAACCAATAAGCTATCATTCCAAAAATAGGCATATTTTATATTTCATTTAGCTATTTCAGGGATAAAACAAAGCATTTAAAACTACAGGCAATATAATGCCTTAAGCAACCAACATATTAAAACATTCCTGCTACACTCCTGCTATAGAAAAACTATTGCTATAAGCTTATTAAGTACTAGAGATCCATAAAGAAAATTACAGTTAAGACTTAATCACTCAAAAAGCAAACAAATACTGATTTAGCAAACTTATATATATATATATATATAATTATTTACTTATTTATTTATTTATTTTTCCATTAACCTTAACGTATTGGCTCTCCGAAAGCCACAACAATGACTTCACCTGGCTGTAGAGCATTTCCTCTATGCTTGCATAGCATAAATTACCTTTCTCTGAATCACACTTATACATATTTTGAAGCCAAATAAGAAGTCATAGATGTGGAATTCCAATGAACTCACCTTAAAATAAATTATCTATTGCCCTTTAGATGAGCCCTCTATACTTGATGAGCATCTATACTTTTTCTCCATGCACAATACATGCAACAAAATTATGAAGCTAAATGATCAAGAACAGCATTTTAAGAACCAAAACATGAATGTAGGAGTACAAACAGAACTAAATATAAAATAAATTGATATGGGGAAAAGCAATAAACAAAAGGAACGGGTGTGTGTGTTAAATTTACATATATATCTATAAATATATTAAAATGAATTCATGTATTTATCTATTTATTTATTTAATAATAAAAATATATATCTATAATTATCCTAAAATTAAATTATGCTATTATCAATTGATTTAATAATAATAAAATTGTATGATATATAATAAATTAATAAGACAAAACAGACACCCCACCACCCTTTGAAGCAACTCACACCTCCCCCATGAAAGCAGCAAAAGGAACAAGAGGGGGTGCAAGGGGAGGTGGTAAACGACCCAACTTCCCACAACACCCAATAAGGGGTGGGAGAATTACAGCGCAGTCTGAATGGAAGGGGGGGGGCTTGACAGAGGATACCAACAAGTGGGGGGTGCTCGTGCAAAACGCCTCGACAAATCCCAGTCCAGCAAGGCCCCAGTAGGGCGCAATGAAAGACCCTTAAAACAAATGGGGGGGAGGAATGGTGCTGGAAAGTACTATGAAAAGGCCCTCTCCAACAGACCAGCACAAAACATGCCGCTCAAAAGGCCCCTAAAAAAAAAAAAATTGGGGTGGGGGAATCACTATAACTCACAAACTATCACAGAGCAAGCAGCAAGATTTTAAAAACAAAACAAAAAAGAAACGCTTGCCCGCAGTTTTTTGAAACTGCCCGCTATCTACCCGCTGACCAGCTGACGGGCGGGGATAAAAGGGGAAGAAAACGACACCCTAGGCTCTAAATAACGCCGGAGCAGGCAGGGAGCAAAACAGGCAAAGAAAAACAGACAACAACGACAACAACAAAAGCCAAGCAAGCAACGCCTGCCTGCTATTACACAGGGAATTTATTCACCCGCAGCACAGCTGAAGCGGGAATGAGGAGAAAGAAAACACACACACACACTCCCTAACACACTGGGGTGGCATCTATGAGGGAGCAAGTGAAGGGGAACACGCAGCTAGGAAGGCGAGAAAACCGCCACAAACCAGCACCGACTCTGTAACAGCCCAGCTGCGTCGCTGCAACGGGAGGAAGGAAACACAGGAACGAAGAAATCCAACAAGGGAAGCTGAAGGCACCCAACAAAAGAGTTAAGTGCAAGCGTGCCGCAAGGCAAAAAAGGCAAGCGCGGGAAGGACGGAGCAGCCTTATATCTGCTGCTCCGCGCCTTCATCTATTGGTTGATTGATCTCACGTGGCTCCTAACTCTTGATTCTAGAATGTTCACAAGCCTTCCCTGTAATTATGGTGAGGGCAAATACGCCCCTTAAAAGGAACGCTATTTTCTAAACCTAGACATCAAGGAGATGTTTCATCTCATTATAGGTAGTCTTTAGATTAGCATGTTTTTTCATTTGAATGGTTGTTTTTCTGCTTTATTTTTGTTGTTTTGTCATCATAGGTCTATCAATATCTATTAGGCTGCAGTCCAAAGGGTGGATGTGAGTGCAAGACTAGAGGCAGTGGAGCTGCCTTATCCAGTGGGCTGCCAGCAGCCATTTTGGGGCTGTATTGTTTTTTAAAATGCAGTTTATATTCTCACACCCACTGAAAGCAATGGGAAGGAGAGATTTAATCAGGCTGTGGAGCATGATTACATATTATTGCATCAGAGGAGGGCGGGGATGGTGTCAGGGTACTTAGACAGCTTTGGTCATTTAGATCCAAGTTGCTCTGAAAGCCCATGACACAATCTCTTTTGGGCCCTATAAATATCAGAGCTAGTGTCAAAGGAGCCAGTGCTGTTGAGATGCAAATTCTGACACCAGATATCCCTCTTCAATATAAGAACTTTGTTTCTGCTATTGGAAGAATGGATCTAATCTACCCCATGACCTTGGAACAGCCTCCTAGGGACCATAAGATTGCACCATTAGATAAATTAGGTAAAACTGGAAGCTATATATTCAAAAGCCAGTATACTTTTGAATACATGTCACTGTACAAATCATTGTTTGTCACTATCATATCTTGTTTGTGATCTAATTGGGCAATTAGGGAGATAGGCAGGTGGCTTAGAGGATTGTGTGTGGGTTGGTGGAAAAGAGTGGGTGGGAAAAAGCTGGAGAAGGGGGAGAAAAGGCTGAAATCTTCTATTAGTTAAAATCTGAGCCAGAAAAGAATTATGGGAGTGTAATGATTGTGTTATATTTGAGTTGAGCATTATGAGCCAGTGAGGTTATTTCCAAACTAGGAAATATGAACATTGGAAACATTCATATCACCCTGTGCCTAGAAGTCAGTCTGTGCTTGCATGTATATCCATCTATGAAGTGCTGCATAGTTGGCATGATTTACTAAGGCAGGGACTCTACAGGATTAGGCCCCATGGTATAATCCCATGGTAAAGCCACCACCATGCTGAAGCTCAGGAGCTCTGGGTCTCGTCAGTGCCTGGATGAGTAACCACCTGGGAATCACACATATGTCTCTGCCTTGGTGAGATGGTGGTAGGCAGGCAGGCAAATTTATTTATTTATTTATTAAATTTATATCCCGCCCTTCCTCTCAGTAGGAGGAGACCGGGGCAGCAAACAAAAGCACTAAAAACACTTTAAAACATCATCATAAAAGACTTTAAAATATATTAAAACAAACACACCCTTAAAAACATATTAAAACAGAGCATATTTGCAATTCCCAGTCAGACTGTGCACTTCTTTGGATTTTGCAATGCATTTTCAGCATGCAAAAGTCAGTACGGAAATAGCCATTTAATCTACAAGATGCATACAAAATGCGTATTGTGTTGGTGAATGTATTGAAAGGCATTGAAAAGTGCATTTTAAATAAAATGCAAGTTTTACTTTAAAAGAGCACACGAAAATACATAGAACAGGATGGAATGCAACAGAAGGGCACACAATAGGACAGAATGTGATGAAAAAGACCTATGGCTGAGCACCAGCGAGACTGAAATAGGATTGAATTAACAGCTCTGCCCATCCCTGGAGACATGGTACTTTATATCAGTTGAGATATTTCGGAATAAGAATCAAGCTGTTGAAAAATGGTAATCATTTATTACCTGAGAGCTTATTATTGGGTAAGGACAGGGACAGCGCCAGAGGGTGGCCAGGTCGGGCCATGACTGAGGGCCCCTGAAGGGCCCCTCCTTAGGGGTGGGTAGCACTCCCATGACCTGCAGCAGCATTGGCTCCTGACCCTGCCGTGGATCACGACAAGTAACTCCCAGGCACCCTCCTTACTGCTGTGCAGGGCTGCAATGCCTGCCTGCATGCCCCACCTGCCTCTCCCTTGACGTAAATGCTGGTTGCACTGCGGGCACAAGCTTGCCATCAACCGATAGCAGCCGAGGTTTCCCCAAGGGGCTGATGCCCCGCCGCATCAGGGATGTGTGCGTATAGCACACATGTGAGCCATCAATCAAGATGGCGGTGGAGGCATCCGTCCCTTAGGGAAGCCTCGGCCACCATCTTGGTTGATGGCAGCCATGTGCACATACTGTGGGCAGCATCCACCAAGGGAAAGGTAGGTAGGTGGGACATGCATGTGTGTGCTGGGGCCCAGGACAGGCTGGTGCCAAAGGGCTCCAGCATGCCTGGCGCCAGCCCTGGATAGGGATCAAGAATATGATGTTTTTAGTTCAAATCTCACCTCAATCCTGAGCTCACTAAGTGGCCTTAGGAACCCATTATTGTGAGCCTCATTGCCTATATGCAATATTTGTTGGAAGAGGGGCAAGAGCAACTCCTGTTTTGTTTTTTTGTTTATGTTCCAGAAGGGAGATAGAGTTAGGGTCCTCCAGATGGATAGGCTTGATTACCTTTACCTGTGATGCTCTGACTGACTTCCTTCCGTTGTTAGACTGATATGTCTTAGGGAAGCTTATCCGCCCCTCGTCCTTCCGCCCTTTCCCCTCTTCTCTTCTTTGACTGTCCGAGAGAGAGGACCCAGTGAGGGGAGGGACATCGAAGCAGCTCCTACTTCGGGCATTGACAGGCCACCTTCAGCCATCCCAGACACCCCTTGAGAGGTACCCCTGGACTGGCCCCTTACTCCTCCTCCTCCATTGCCAGACAGCTCTCCCCCTGCTGAAGGAGAGGACGGGACTGACACAGAGACCCTGCCATTGCCCAGGTCCAGGAGGCGGGTGCAGCTGGAGATTCAACAAGCCCAGCTCAGGAGGAGTTTGCGCTTACGTGCCCATCTCCAACTGTAATTTGGAATACACACAAGGAGGGGGCTGCCCAGCTCTATTTAAGCTGGGCGAGGGCAGAGGGTTAGTTGCTGAGTTAACGTCTTAATGCTGCCAAGTTGTGCCTAGTTAGTTATAGAGGGACGCTGAGTTCTGAGTAAGCCGTAAGTAGATTCATGAAGTGCACTGAACTGAAACTTTCTCTTGCTTCAATAAAAGAAAAAACTACAGCTGTGTCTGAGTTCGTCGAGTTCAGGTAGGACATTGCTCATGTGAAAAGAGTAGTATTGGTGAAAGAGGCTGAAGGCTACATATTTAATTGGCTTGTGTGGCTCTCCCACTCCTCCAGTCACATAGTTGGGCATAACTTCTGAAGCAGAACGTCTGCTCTGTGTATGGAGGCTCCCTGTTCAACAGGCTGAACCTTCACACATAGAGCAGGCTTCCTTCTTCAGGAGTTATGCCCAACACTGTGATGGTGGAAAGAGCCATGTGACTTTGGGAGTAGCCCCCTGCCCCTTTCATTATGCTTCCCCTCTTCATGTGCGTAATACCCAAAGCGGTGCTCCTTTGGAAAGGGAGGAGGGTGTCGGGCCTGTCATTTTGGCTTTTCATTTCCTTGAATTCCTTATGCAACCTCTTGTGCATTTACAAAGTTACAGCATTGCCAGGGGTGAATCAAGGCTCTGATCAAGTGCACAAACTCCTGCTCTTCACTGTCAAACTCAGCTTTGTCTATTGGTATCCTTTGTGATAGCTGTGTCACACTGATGTCATATGGTGCAATGATGACATATAGATCTACAAGCTCAGCAATATCTTCAGACTCCAAAGTAGACTCAGTCCAGGGAACATAAGTCAAGGATAGGTTTGTGATGTTAAGGTTGTCCAGATAAGGTTGCAAAGTGCATCCCAGATGTCTTTGTTTAATGTTGATAATCCATTGTCGTAGTCAATTTATTTATATACCACACTTTCCACAAATACATCAGTGCTCAAAGTGGTTCACATTAAAAGTAGTGCAGTAATGAGGATATCATCACTACAAAATAACATTAAAGTAAATAAACAATTAATAGTTCATTTAATATGCATCAACATTTAAGTGAGTGCAGAGCTTACCAAAAAGCTCACCAATCTACCTTCCCACCCCTCCTAGGGCTACAATGAAGATCCACAGAATAGGATTTAGATGGGACAAATGGTATGGAGCTTTGTCAAATTCACCAGGCGGGGGCTTTAAATTGCAGAGGCTTTACATTCAGGAAAAAGGGGAGGAGCATATTTATTTGATTAGGATTTATTTGTAAACCACCCAGAGAGCTTTGGCTATGGAGCGATATATAAATATAATAAATAAATAAATAAATAACTTAAGAGGAAAATGAAAAGCATTTGTCAAATGCCTGCAACACATTTGCTACAGGGATTCTTAATTGTATCAAGGGCTAGATGTACATTCTAATTCTTATGTGATAGGGATATGGCAAATCTATTTAGCTGCCCAAGGATCTGAGATATGCTTATTTTGCATTGCATTGTCTAATGCTTGTAAAAAAATAAAAAATAAACATCACCTAATGTATTTTTAAAAAGAGCATAAATGAGTCACAAAAATGTGTTCAGCATTCTCTGATATCAAGGGTGTTCCAGACTCAGGCCAATTAGTTCTTGCAGTCATCAAGAGTGCATTTGGAAACTACATTGATTCATTTGCCTGCAGACAATTGATCTTCTAGTAGTCACATCCCAAGCAGAATTTTTTTTTAATGGCAGATCATAATTAAAGTGCACATCTGAGGTATTAAAGTGTTCTACAGTTAGCAACACTTTTGTCAATGTGACGGCAGAGCAATTTGAAGAGACGCTTGAAGACAAAGTGCTTACCCTTTGTGGGATACCCTGTTCCTAGCTGTTGGGGAAGCAAAGCATTAAAGAAATTCTGCTTGGACAGGAGACATGGGAATCATTTGCAGCACTTCATAACATGGCTGCCCCCCTTCCCTTGCTATGTAGAAGGAGTACTCTGTCTGGGCATCCACAATTGTAGCTGTGGAATGAAGGTTACTGATGGCTTTTTGTGCCTGGAGTCCTAAGGGGAGGATGCTATTTATTTATTTATTGGATTTATATCCTGCCCTTTCTCCAAGTAGGAGCCCAGGGCGGTGATGCTAGGCAGAGAAGCATTGGCAATATCTTCAAGCTCCAAGTTCTGGGGACAGCCTGTTTTATGCAAAGTTCACCTTTTGGCAGCTATTTCTTCTCATTTCCCATACCAAGAGTTTCCCTCATATCCCACATATCCTGTTTTCTGAGGTATTGCCTGCTTGTGTGGGGCTTATATACTGGTGGTGATGAGCTGTGATTGAGTGCTGATTTGTGTCATACCCTGTTCTCTCCACCATGGTGATTTGGGCAGGGTGGGAGGTGGTGGAGAGGGGGCTTGTGTTTGTTTTGCTTTCCTCTCCATTTAGTTAAATGGAGGGATTTTTTTCTTACACCAGGAATATGATCGGTATAAAGTTCCATCATGGGGAGAGGGGATATCCAGAATTTGAAGGACTATAGGATTTTGTATGCTCCTTCCCTGCCCCCATCTCCACCCTGTGCAGTTGCATCTGTGTATCTCACATGGTGAAAGCCTTCCATCAACCTGCGAGCTGGGGTTTCCACCATGTCTTATAGCTCTTCAGCTGCATAAGGATGCAGGATAGCACCCTATACTCTATGCAGTTGTCAAATACAAATAGCACATGCAATTTATCTACTAGTGAAATTTCACTGACTTACACATAGGAAGCATCCTTATACCAATTCAGACATTGGTCCACCTAGCTCTGAACTGTCAGCACTGGAAAGCAGTGGCTCTATGGGGTTTCAGGTAGAGGACATTCCTAGTCCAACATGGAGATGTTGGGGATTGAACCTGGGACCTTCTACATGCAAGGCAGATGCTTTGCCCCTAAGCCACGGCCCTTCCCACATTTGCCATGCATTTTGTGTATCTGCTTACTTATCTCTGTGCTAACACTTTTGTGTCCTGCTGAATGACTAGGCAATAGGCATAGCAGTAGAGGCTAGACAGCAATTTATATGCTTCATTGTCTTTTTGGTTGCACTATAGAGTACACTCCAAGAAAATAAAGGCACTATTTTCCATCAGATAGAAAACTGTTTCCTTCTTCAGAGAGGAAGTCATGCCATCCTTCACCCTTCCATTTTCTTTTAGCCAATAAAAGCAAAATGTCAGAATGGAAGGGACATGAGAACAACAATAAAAACAGTTACTAAAGGTCAGGTTAGTTTATTCAGAATCATTATTTAGAGTTTTCAGCAAAAAGGTAGCTTCTTACAATCCCTATTTTGTGAAAGTGGCAGGAAAACTCTCATGCCATACTGGTGTTCAAAAATATACTTTTGCTCTCAGTGGGATAAATCATATCTCCCATTTTAAGTGCAGTCACTAAGGTAACCACAGTGTTGGTGGCAGCTACTAAACACAGCAAAGGAGTTTGCAAAAGATGTAAGTCATCTATGTACCTATTATTGGTCTATATCTTATTTCATTCCCCAGTGCACCACTTCCTCCTCATGGGAGAAGGTCTAAAGGGAGGAGGAGGCTTGGTGTCATAGGGCAGGGGGAAGACTTGGCCTGGTGTAAGGGGAAGGGAAGTTTGGTAAGGCCTGGTGGAGGATTAATGAGGGGTGAGTTTGCTGTTCCTGGGGTTAGGTGCTGAGGTTGGTGTACGAAGTGTGAGGGAGTGGAAGCCCGTGATAATAATATGTAGTTCTAGGACATAAACACTAGCTGCCATGTTGTGCTTCCTATTCCATTACATGGCACAGCTATGCTGCACAATTAGGATTTTTTAGGGTGGACCTATAGGGACAGGATTTGCTCTTTATGCTCCATCTTGACAAGTGGGAGCAAACTAGAATGTATCTAACAACCATGAAGAGGGTGACACATCTTTAGCTGCTGTAGATAAACTAACCTACTGTTCATGATGACAAACTTAAATTATCATGCTCTGAAAATATTTATTGGGAAACAGATGAATAAGATCATGTGATGGAAGGTGACCTTAATTAGGTTAGATTTAATTTTATAAATCAGTATTCTAATGCAAAGTCTACAACATTTCTATTCAACAACTTAGTATGAAGTCCTTAAGGTCAGATGTGATGTGAGAAACATGGCCATTTGGATCTCAGCCATGGATAACAGCTCAGAAAAAAATGGTTGGAATTGCTATTAAAGGCTTTTAAAGTACACATAACTTAGCTTATTAATATAGGATAAAGGTCAGAGGTTGCACTAAACTGATTTTAAAAACTAGCATTTTTCTAGGGGGACAAACATCCACATTTAAGGGTCAAATGCCTTTGGCCTTCAATGTAAGCTTTGTGTCCAAGAGGGAAAAGATGACTTTTTTCTCCTCACGGAAATATCAGTTTGTTGAAACACAAGAGTGTAAATTTGTCTCATATAATAATGAATACTCTGTATTTTACAGCAGAAATCTTAAACTCAGTAAAAACATTGTTTAAATGCATTGCTAACATTCCACAGGTTTGGATCTAGATCTGTTTTTTCATGAAGAAAGGCTTGGTCCATTTGTGAAAGTGAGTCAGAGCCAGAAAAAAGTCCCAGTCTGTTAAAAAAAATGCAAGCCTGGATCCATGCTAATCCTCTCTGTAACCATCAATGTGCCAGCTCCCATGCTCTTGCAGAGAGGCTCTCTACCTCACAGAGAAGATTTCTATAGATGTAGGGGGCTGGAAGGAAAGAAAGGGAATAGACAAAATTGCTTCCCTCTTCTATCCATGGAAGCATCCAGTTCACAGAGTTCCACTCCACCCAGCTTTGGATCCATCCCACAATCCTTTTCTGTGGTTTCTGTCCCCATCCATGTTCACACAGTTAAATGGCAAAAATAAATGATCAAGCTTCTATAAGTAACTAACATCTCCATTATCAAGAGCACAGCAACACTTAATATTTAGAACTATATACTGTATACCCTCTCTGTGCTTTGAGGCATTGGAAGATCATAAATTAAGTGAAAATAAATACGTTTTTATGCAACTGATTTTACTGAACAACAAAAATTCATAACAAAACACAAATCGAAGGAGCACAGGGAGAACATAAGGTCATCTGGTCTAAGTAATGTGTCAACTGTGCATGGAATATAGTAGACATAAAATATGTAGGTGGGAGTACATAGACACCTAAGAATAGAACTGCAAGACTTCAGAGCCCAATTATTTTAAAAAATGTGTTCTACTTAATCACTTAGGAACATTAAATTATTATTATTATATTATGACTTAATCCTATAGCCCCCTAATGATTAAAGGCCCATTTGACAATAGGCCAGCATGTGGTGAAAGCATTGTGCTGAGAGGAAGTAGCAACATTTTGGTGCTGTTGTAATTACAGAAATACTTTTTAAATAGCTGGGAATGTCACACAATACTTTTTTTTACCATGCAATCAAAGGCTAATCTTTTTCAAGAGCAGAGATGGAGGAGAAATTGAGTTTGCATTTTAATGCAAACCTACCTAAATCTCCCTTCCTGAAGCAATGCTCAAACCAAAACATAGCCATTGTGGTGAAAATCTTAAGCAACTGGAATTCATCTTCGTCCTTGGCATCCATTTTGTCCTCCCAGAGAAGAATATTTTGAAAACAGTAAGAACAGTGTGATTTTCTGTAAGGACAGGCTGGGTGCATAAACAAGCTACACTGTGGTTGTTGCGAAACCATCTCAAAGTCTAAAGATAACAAAGGGAACTGTTTATGGTCAGGCCAGATGGCAGTAAGTTCCCGGTCCCCTCTAAACAGAATATTTCTATTCAGACATGTTATATTTTGTAAAGGACAATCTAACATAGACCCTAGTAAATTGTGAAACTGCTTAGTTACCTATAATAGCAATAAAAGTCATTTGTGGTTGGCCAGATGATAGCCACCTAGTAATAAGGAAACACACCTGAGTTTAAAGCAGTCATTTATGAGCTGTAGGAAAGTCCCTTGCAAAAAGCTCCTGTGACTTAATTGTCGCTGGTTTGTTCGCTGCTTTTCATATTTGTAACATATTAATGAAACTCACTACTAGCAAAGTGTATAAAAAGAAAGCTCTGTCCTGCAGTGGACAGTTTTCCCAATCCCACTGGGGAGGCATCCTCTCATCGCCGAAGCAATCTTGTGTTTATGTTTGTGAGTGAATGGGCCTGAAATAAAGCCATAGCATTCTATATTAACGTGGTCAGACTCTGTTTTTCCACAACACTATCCTTCAAAATTTGCACCACACCAAATTTTGTGACACAGTCCTACCACCAATAAATGTGTGCAGTGATGCATATATTAAGGGAGTGTGTGCATAAGAATGCATATATTAGAGAAAATAGCATGCAAAATACATTGTATTAGGAAAAATGCTTGCAAAAATGTGCATGTACATTGCATATAAAAATGTATATAAAAGGAGTAATCCAATCTAAAATAGTAGCAAATTTCCATCTCGACTTCAAAAAAAACTGATATAAAAATGTGCAGGACTGAACTTAAATTAGATAAAATGAGTAACTGAGAGAAACGTAAATTGACAGATATGTTACACAAGGGGTTCGTTTTTCACCTGGTGGGAGTGCCAATTCACCAGACGGGAGACCACCGTTGATCCAAATCACCTTTATTGATTACCACAAGCTTTTGCAAAAGGAGACTGACCCTCGACTCACGGCTGAAGGAAAAGAAAGGAAAAGAAGTTCCATGTTCACCTACTATCTGGACTTTCCAGTAGCCTCTAAGCCTCTTCCGTGTGAAGCCGCCCCCTACTCCCAGGGTCACTATGGTTCCTAGAACTCAGACCTGGCCACTATGACTACCCCCTGTAGTATGGACCTTACCAGGAGTTTTCAGTAGAGCTGGCCGACTCCACCACCACGACGGCGTCCCGTCTTTCCAGAGGCGTTGGTCCACTGGTCTCACTTACTGGGGACTCCAGTTGATGCCGCCATGCCTTCCACTCTCCATCTCGTGCCCCAAGGCAGGTCAAACTTGACCTGGGAGCTCCTCCTGGCCCGCTCGAGCCCGGCCCAGGGAGCCAGCGGGTTAACCAGTGAGTCCCATTTGGGGTGCCAGAATTGTTACACAAGGGGTTCGTTTTTCACCTGGTGGGAGTGCCAATTCACCAGACGGGAGACCAGCATTGATCCAAATCACCTTTATTGATTACCACAAGCTTTTGCAAAAGGAGTGTCATGGCCCCATCAGAGGACTCCTCCGATGAGGACGACTCGGGAGTAACAGCAGCAGACCCAGGAGCAGCAGACCCAGAAAGAGACACGGAAGAGACTCCTGAGAATCCAGCTCCTTCTCCCCCTCAGCTACAGAGCACCCCAGATACAGCGGAGGCCCTGCAGCCAGACGCAGACAGTGAACAGGATACTACCCCCTCACCTGCAGAACGTAGACAGCAGAAGGTCAGGCAGAAGAGAGGCAGGCCTGTCCCCTTAAGGCCCAAATGCTGAGGGCTCACACCTGCTGTCAACCCTGCTCTTTATAAGGCACACCTTGGCTGCAGCTTGTTGCTGACTGCAATGTCAGGCGTGGCTTCGTGTATTCCCAGTTTCCCTGCAGCATCTGTTGGACTGACCCCTTGGCAATTGTTCCCGGACCTCTACTGACCTCGCTTCTGGACTTGTGACTTGGCAAGTAAGCTTCAGACAGGCCTGGCCCTTATCAGGTTCCCTCCTCGTTGGCCTGGCAGATTTACAACCAGTCTGCTGGCTAAGGACTTCCCTTCCTTGCTAACGACCCAGGAATTTCCAACCCCCACTGCTGACTCAGTGCAGAGCTGACAAGGTGACTGACCCTCGACTCACGCCTGAAGGTTCAAGTCTCCCACATGGTTACACAGGCATAGGTTATATAGGTTTCTTAACACATTTCTTGCTCCCCCTCCCATCGACAGTACTTCCCATTTCTCTGCCATAGAATTGCATTGAGCCACCGCCCTTTGGCTGTATGCCAATTGTGTACGTGTTGTCCACTCGCACCCCTCCCTCCTTGTGCCTTTGGTGCTTTCCACATACCCTGGGTGACTTTGCATCACAAGATGTTCTTGCCCATGCATAAGTCCCCTTGTGTCTGTGTCAGCTGCTTCTTCCTGTTGCTACACATCAGAGCAGTCCTATTGACTCATAATGGTCAGGCAAATGCCTGTGCGATGTATTTCACCCTTGTTATTTCCAACTGCCTGCCTATGGAAAGCTGCATACTTTTAAGCAAGCATAAAAATTTCATGTTATATCTCCCCTTGATTTGTTTTGTATCTCCCCCTTGTATCACACTTTGATTGATTTTATTTTCACTCCCGTCTTGTATCACAGATACATCCATCCCTATTCAGGAGTGATTGTGTAAACTAAAGTGTTGAGCAGGAAGATAGTCCAATGTTGCTAATGCAATAGGATTAATGCAAGAATAAATAATTGGAGATTCCATTGTTAAGCTTCTCTTTTTAAAATTGATCCACTCTTAGGAGAATATCAGTTACCAACAGCATCCATTTTCCTTCATTAAGAATTGTTTATTCTATCTCTGGAGCTTTGAGTTTTATTTTCAGTTCAAAATCAAACTTAAAAGTGGTCTTAATGAAACATACTTTCTTTAAGAAATATTACCAAACATTCTACTCAGGGTATAAAGAGAGATTGTATGAAATAAATACATTGCAGATAGTAGAATTATGGACATGCAAGCCTTCTCTTTCATATTAAAAATCAGTTAATATGCCCAAACTTTTATATTCCTGATACTATACTTCTTTAATCTGTAGCAATCAATACATTTTACATATTAATGCTTACTGCTCATCAGTTCCAGAGTTCACTGCAAAACAAACAATTAAACAAACAAACAAACAAAAACCCTACTTGTATCTGATGGGAGGGCTTCACTCACAGGGCCATTTGCACAGCCTTAATTTCGGAGGGAGAACAACCAGAGGAATTGATCCTAAATTCATATGGCCTTAGGTGTAGATGGAGTGAAAATTAGATTCAGTTGTCATTTAAAGTCATGTCTATCAAATTCACACTTTATGAAACAATATAAGAACTGAAACACAGCCATCCTTCAAAATTCACACTTTTCCAAATTTTATGTGGCAGTTCTCCAGGCAACCAATGTTTACCAAATGTATATATTAGGCAAAATAATGTACATAAATGCATTTTTTTTAGAAAATGCTTGCAAAAATATTTACATTAGTACAAAAATGTGTTTATTAGGAGAAATTCACACTAAAATGTTGAAGAATTGTCATGAGAATTTTTTTAAAAAAATCCTCAAATTGCTTTAAAAAAGTAGAGCTGAATATTGGAAAAATGTGACACTGAGAGAACCCAAATTTATAGATCCTTCCATCCCTAGCATTAGGTGTGTTGGAAGGAGGTTGTATGCTAATCCTTTCACCTTGCAAAGAGGAGCCCCCAGAGCCCAAGTGCATGAATCATGCACAAATCATACTAGAGTAAACATGAAGGGGATTTGGACCTGGTTTCCCAGTTCATCTTCCTTTCTATTTTTAGTGGTCACTAAGGGCCAGTCTGTAAATGCATGCACTTCACCTGAGCCCTCAGTGCTTGATGACTTAAAACTATGGCTCTCCAAATGTTGGTCTCCAACTCCTATCAGCTCCAGCCAGCAAGGCCAATAATCAGGGATTATGGAGTCCAGCAATATCTGGAGGGCTTCAGGCTTCCTTAGATAAGATTTTCAAACCTAAGGCCATATGTAGTTCTCTAGATTTCTCTGTCCAGACCTTGGGACAGCCCCCAAGCAATGCTAGTTCCCTAGGTCCCCCCTTCTTCACAGACTTCACCACTTTTCACCCCTGCTCTGTCCCCTCCTTGAGTAAATTGTTTGGCTGGATTGCATCCTTGAACTCTGATAATTTCCCTTTTGTTGGGTAGAGAAATGTGCATGCAGAAACCTCCAACTTTTATATGGCAGGAATATAAAAGCAAAACAAAAAGGAGGGCAGATCCCAGTGCTTACTGATAACTAGACTTTTATTTAGCTCTACATATTTCAGAGTACAACAATCCTTCTCCAGAAGCTTGAAAAACTTACAAATTCTTAGATTCAGGGGGGAAATCCTATTCTGAAAATATGAACTCCAAAACCACCTTTGCACAAGTTGTGAAGCCATTTTTCCTTCCCTCTGTGTCTCTGCAATGAATGGCCAGGATAATACTCCCATTTGGGGCAATATTCTCCAGGCCATTCATTGCAGAGTTATGGAAAGAATAAAATATTTTCTTTCACAACTCATGCAAAGGTTTAATTTCATAACTTATGCAAAAGCTGAGTTCAGATCTTCAGAACAGTTTTTTTTTTCTGAATCTGAAGAATTTGCACGCTTTTCAAACCCCTGAAGGAGGAGTATTGTACTCTGAAATTTGTAGATTTAAATAAAATTCTAGTTATCAGTAAGTCTGGGGCCTGTCCTCTTAGATTTGTTATGGTGCTTTCCTCCTTCTTCCCGGCTGGAATATAGCCTACTGTACAAGGGTAAGAGTCACATATATTTCTCCACCCCATTTTGCCTCTGGCACTACTCACCTCCGGAATGTGGCCATCACAAAGCTGTCCCTGAGCCAGTGTAACCCTCAGGTTCTACACCCCTGCCTGAGACAGACAGATAATTTTTTCACTGGGCTCTGTTTTCATACTGGTGGGTTCTACATCAGATCCACCAAAAATGTGTCACTTTGCTCAGTGATCCATTGCCCCTACTCTGCCTTTGCTTCAGCCTTCAGCAATACCCTGGGCTTCACCTCTAGTTCCCATCCTAGTACAAGATTTTCTTTAAAAAAATCCAAGTGTTGGTAAACCAAATCCCTGAACAGATATTATTTGAGATTAATTATTTGAGATCTACTTCCAAACTACTGCTATTTGGTGGGTGGGATTCATACCACCAAATTCAGGTTGAACAATCAAAATGGATTTAGTGCTGTTGTGCAACAAACTACTTCCCCCTCACCTCCCTAAAAATAAATAAATCTTGGACTTCTTGCAGTAAGGAAAGCGATGGGAAAATACACTAGAAAATGTGGGACAACAATTGTTTGACGCATAATCATATAACCTCCCGACAAACAAATCAGAATGAATACTCAGTAAAGAGAGCACATCATATAACTTTCCTGCAAATTTTATGCAAACAAATGAAATTGTTTGGAAGCGACTGTAATCTTTGAGATACATGGTCATTTCATGATCTTAATACTTTGGAATACTTTGTAGTTGAATCAATTATTTCATTTGCTTCTTGTGATCACATTGCATTCTGGTAAAAACAAAAACAAAGATCCAACCTTTATGCTGCTGTTCCTGAACTGATAACAACCGTCTCAACTGATTTTATAAAGGGCTATATGCAAACTAAAACAAATAGGAGTAGTTAATTGGAATCATAGAGTTGTGCTTTCAGAGCACTGTGGATATTTTAAGAGAGTTCAGTCATGCAGTTGCTCTGCAAGTCCAAAATACGTCTGAGGGAGAGAGAAAGAAGAAACACAAGCAAATTATCTAGCTTCGTGAAAGCTATTTCTATTTGTTAAGCAACACTCTGATATTTTTGTCTGCAGTTTCAACATATGACTGACAATACTGCTGAAAAAAACACCACCCTATAAATGCCTCACCATTCATTTTCATGAACTTTAATTGAGCATTATAGGAACAAAAAGTCATGTTATGATAACATGATAAAAGCTCATAATTGACAAAAACGCATAGGGTCTGGGCTGGCTAAAACCATTTACAATTAATGGAGACCTGAGAGGAAGGTATGAAAGTTAACAATCAACTTTGACAAAGGTCATCAACTTACTTATTTAATTCTTTACCGGAAGGAGAGAAGACAGTTTGGATGCCAATTAGAGTCTCTTCAGCTTTTGAAAGCAGCCAGACAAAAAGGAATTGCAACATTTTAAAATTGTTTTGCAAGGTGTCCAATTATTCCAAATTGTGCATCACATATTGTGGAAAATTGATATTATTTAAAAGCTTTCTAGGGTAGTATTAGGCTGTCAGCACAAGGTTATTTGATGTCTACATAGTCAATGGACTTTATTAATATTTTCAGGAGCAGATACTCACCAAACAAGTTGCTGCAAATGAATTTGGATAGATTTAATGCAACACAGACATTCAGTCTCCTGGAAAATAAATGTGAGCAAAGAGACTAAAAAAATTCCTTGTCTGAGGCTCGCTAGAAATAACGCCCTGCTTGCTGCGTAGCCGGCAGGCTGGGCACAATTGCAGGTTGGGACGAAGCTGCTGCCTCCATCTTGAATGAAGGCAAAGTCGCACATCGCGTCTATGATGCGAGCGCGATGCAGCAGACCTTAGGGGTGGAGCTGCTGTGCTTATTTAAGCCCAGCCGCCCCTCCTACCTTCCTCTTGCAGCTGCAACATCGGCTAGGGACAGACGGAGCAACGGAGCAGTGAGGAGAGGACATCAGCGGCGGCCCTTTTAACGCGGCCGTGTGGTTGGCGCCTGCAGAGCTTGGAAAAGTTACTTTTTTGAACTATAACTCCCATCAGCCCAATCCAGTGGCCATGCTGGCTGGGGCTGATGGGAGCTGTAGTTCAAAAAAGTAACTTTTCCAAGCTCTGCATGATTTTGGCACTTGCTTTTCCAGCCATTTCGGTGGCGATTGTGGGCCGAGCGAGGCCTGAATTGGCCTGCTCCAGGAGGCGCGTGGCTTTTAGGCTGTGCTGCCCCACGGCTGCCTAGGCAGCTAATTTAAATAAGGCAGGAGGCACGTGGTTCTCCGGCTGCACGGCCTCATAGCTGCTTGAGCAGCTTGTTTAAACAAGACACACATATACAATCCTCAGGCTGGGGGAGGCGGTACAGCTGCAAGTCCTTTAAGGATCATTAATATTACTATAACACTATAAGGGAGTATATAAGGGTTTATTACATTCATATTGTAATGGTATTATTTGCCTTGGTAGATATAATAATAATACTAAAGCAGTAATGCCACCCAAGACAGAAAAAGGGGTGTGTGAAAGGTCCCCTCATAAAATGCAGGCCTTTGGGCAATTTTAACCACCACCACCCCATACACATGGGATAGGTATTGGTAGTGGTTGAGGTGTTTGGAATGTGACCCGGGTGACTGGGGTTCGGATCTCCCCACCAGCTGTGGCTACAGGCTCAGAACTAATTACGGGAGAGGAGGCTGCACAAGCCCTTCGAGTCTCACCAGGCCCTAATTACACCCCTTTGGTTGCCAAGGCTGGGTGTGAGTTCAGCCTAGGTAGGGGGCGCAAGACAGTGAAGGATGTGGGTGAGGCCTTGGCAGTCTCTCTTGGCCATTGTGCAGGGTTCTTTGGTTCGGCCTGCGGCCTTTGCTTGACTCGGGCCTTTATTAGGTTCAAGGTACTTTATTCTCTTACCTTTATTACATGGTGGCTGTTTTGGGGGGGTGCAGAGCTCTTTGGTTAGACTTCTGACTTCCTGCTAGGCCCAGGAATATTTGGTTGAGGTAGTTAATTCTATCATTATTATATTACATGGGGCCTTTGTAGGGCCGAGTGAGCCTTTTGGGACTGTCGGCCTTCCTATTTGGATACTAATGGTGTGCAGAGATGATAGGGTTTGCTAGAAAAAGTCTACATCACCATAACCTAGATGACAGTGATCCTTTTCCAAATGTCAGTTATGCATTCCTGGGTAACTCTGAGACAGGAGTTGCATTTATTTGAATTCAGTCTCATATCAAACACAAAGCATATGGCATTTGTTATAATTAAAGAAGGGCATGCAAACTTCTGCAAGGAATGGAAGGTCTAGCAGATGATAGTGTGGCTGGATGGGTGGATGGCAATAAAGAGGAAAGACGGATCACTTATCAGGACCTTATCCTCATTGCCAGGATCTTGGACTTTACTGAAATAGGAGCTGCCTTGACGGAAGCTTAGACTCTGTTTTTGACACAGAGGCTGCATTTTAAGATCCAGGCAGACTCTTCTCCCTTTCCTGATGATTTTATATCAATAACAAAACCTTTCTTTGTTGGGATTTCTGATAATAATTATCTGGAATCTCTGCGCTTTAGGGGAACTGGGTTAGCTGCAATGAACTAGTAGTTGGTAAAGTGTACTTACTCATAAATGATTTCCTTCCTTTTGCAGAAGTGTTACACTCAATTCCGAGGTTCGTACCGCTGGATGAGATCCCAATACTCAAACAACATGAGACTCAGGGTTTCAAACCAAAGCTTTATTACGTTTGCAAACGGAGACTCACAGGCAGCTCTTGCCAGTCCAGTGAGGTCTAAAGTTACAGTTCTCACAAGCATAGATATATTCTTCTATCACTAGGCAGATTGCACAAAGCACACAGGTGGGAGTCTTGGGAGTCTTGTCTTGGCCTGGTATAGTCACGCACAGCACCACAAGATGATACAAAATATGTGAGTCTTACTTGTTGTTCCAGTGTCGGCCTTCATCCCTTAACCCTTGCATATCAGACAACTTAACATTGGCTTTTACTAAAGATCTATTTCTCATGGAACAAATCAATTCAAAATTTTCCATTCTAACAATCCTCCCTCAAAAGCATTTAGAGAATTAAATCATGCAATCCTCTAGGTTTAGTCTTTGATACCTGACAATCATTTGTCTTTGCACTAAATTCTTCATCGCATTTTCCATCATACACCTGACACATGGCAAAATACATGGAAGAAGCAACAAAATTAATAGTATTATACAAAAAATCACAAACATATGCCTTATCCAACCCCAATTTGGGAGCCAGTTCCATAACCAGCTGATATCCACTCCATTCCAGTGTTGATCCCCAGCATATGCTATCCTTTTAGCATGATCCACTAACTGATTAACAATTTCAGATTTATCATCTATTTCTATGCAGCAATCTTTACTAGTATTTAAGACTGCGCATAGTTCTCCAGAATTTGCTAATAGTAAGTCCAGTCCTTCTTGATGTAAAATTACCTTATTCCGAATCTGAGTTATTTCTTGTGTCAAGAGTTTTATGGCATCCCCAGTTGCATTTGCTACAATTTCGACCACTGCTTGTAACCTAAGCACTCCATTTGTCAAATGCCTGGATGTTTGTAATCCGATTGCTGACCAGGTCAACGGTTCATAATAATCTATTAAATCTTGGGGGGTCCATACTTTACTTCCCCATTGATGATTCCCTTGGTTTAATATGCTCCCCCTTTTCCTTTTGTTGTTTGTATACAGGGGTCGAAATATATGGTCTCCCTTGGGCTGTATGTGTACATGTGGAATTAAATAAGCCATATAACAAGAACCTGTCCATCCCTTTGGTAGGGAAGTATATGCAGTTGTCCCACACATAAACCAATGGTGTTTGAGAGCTTTCTTTTCATCTGCCCAAATGGATGTTTGAGTCTTTGTCAAGGAACCATTAAATTCTGATAAACCTCCCTCTTGAAGGGTAGAATACCATGAACCATAAAAAGGTCTATATGAGATACTATTTTGGGAAGTATGATTACATACTAAGAAGGCAGAATTTCTATTGGTGCCTGCCTTACATGATAAGGAGTGTTTTCCATACCATGAATCTCGGTGGGCCAGTGAGCTATTCCACACTTGTACGTGACCTGATTGATTTACCCATCGTACTCTTCATGTTACATCCTTGTAGGTACCACTGAAATTTAAATGGCGGCATATCCAGGATGAAAAGAACGAATCTGGATGGGTCTTACACTGGTGGCACTGGCAACCTGAATTTGATTGGTTGTAACACTCTTTGACCAAGGAATCCCAAGAGTTACATGTACACTCATGGCCCTTAATGTGCGTATCATTATGAGCTGAACTATTACACACAATCCCATTGGGCCAAACAGGTACTGTGGTCCATTTGCGAGTGTTCACACAGGGAGAATGTCCTACAAATGGACCTGTACCTTCATAATTTTCCCAGCACCAAAGGCCTTTTCTAGGTGTAACTTGTACAGTATCCTCCTTTTTCCAGGTTTGATTGTTTCTATAATCCACTGCTAATTCCAAAGCTGTTAGAGGGAGTGGGTATAAAAGTATTTGTCCCAGCTGTATTACTAGTGGGGTACATATCCAGCAATTGGTCAGGTTAAACGTTTTAGAAATATTTCTGGTTAATTCCACGATACCTCCCTCTGCTCCTATAGAGGATATCAACAATAAAATGGTTAAAAACATATTCTTATCTAAACAACTTATACCTAAGATATAATATAAAGGTGCTTAAAACAATAACCAAATAATTCCACAGATGCCCACTAGATGGTGCTGGAAGATATCAAAAGTCACTGCATTCTCCGCAATTTAATTTTCAGGCCGAAACCGGGCACTGTTTCCAAAAGCCAATTTTCTTCTGGACTCTTCTTCCGTCCCTCAGCTGATGGGAGACCTTGCGCTGTCTCCTTGCCTGGCTCCACTGCTTGGGAGGAAGATTTGATCCACTTCGGGTTCCTGCTGACTTTGATTGCGGCGTGGGTTGTCAACAAGACTTGTTGTGGTGGTCCCCAGTTGTCAGTTAGAGAATCTTTCTGCCAGTTCTTAACACGGACCCAGTCACCTGGCTAGAACTGGTGGATTGGACCTTCCAATGGCAACCTCTGGAATTCTCTGGCGTACCTATGGAGATCATGTAAAACAGACTGCAGGGCAATTATATATTCTCGTAACTGTATTTCCCCTATTATCAAAGATACTCCTTGCCCCTTCCTTATACCCAGATCAGGAGGTCTGCCATACAGCATCTCATAAGGTGTTAATTTAGTTTCACCCCTTGGCGTAGATCGAAGTTGAGTCAAAGCTAATGGCAAAGCCTCAGGCCATTTTAACTTGGTTTCTCTACAGATCTTTACCACAATCAATTTCAGAGAACGATTACATCTCTCAATCTGGCCAGAGGATTGGGGCCTCCATGGAGTGTGTAACTTCCATTGTATTCCCAAAGCGGTTGCAACACCCTGTACAATCTTTGAGACGAAATGTGGTCCTTGATCAGATTCAATTACTTCTGGTAGCATAAAACGTGGAATGATTTCTTTCAACAATACTTTAGCTACCGTTGCAGCTGTGTTATTTCTGCAAGGATACGCTTCTGGCCATCCTGTAAGCTGATCAATGATTACTAGCAAATATCTATACCCATTTGTTCTGGGCAATTCTGCAAAGTCAATTTGAAGACGTTGAAATGGATAAAATGCCCAAGGTCTGCCTCCCATTGGGTGTGGAGGTTTAATGCCGGCTGGGTTCTGTGCTGCACATATGGGGCATTGAGTTGCCGCCCTTTGAGTTTCTACATATAGCCCTGGTGCAATTAATTGTCACATTAGCAAATCCCCCAGAGCGCTTCCTCCCAAGTGTGTAGCTTTGTGTGCTGCAATCACCAAATGTCTTAACAATGGTCTGGGTATTATAATATGTCCACTGGGTACTTGCCACCATCCATCAGCCCTTTTCTTTGCTTTTCCCTCTAGTGCTCTTTCCTCTTCTTTAGGAGAACAAATGGGTTTCAACTCAGCTAAGGGGAAACTAGGTAGCAGAGCCCCTTCCAGAGGAGGATCCCTCTCTCCTCCTAGGGCTGCTTCTTTAGAAGCCTCATCGGCCAACTTATTACCCTGTCTCAAGATAGGGTCCTTGCAGCGCCCATGGGCTGGTACATGCATCACTGATACTTCTTTTGGCAATAATAGGGACATTAAAAAGTTCCGAATCTGCTCTCCATTTTGAATGGGCTTACCATCACTCCCTAAAAAGCCACGTTCTTTCCACAAAACTCCAAACGCATGGGCTGTCCCAAACACATATTTAGAATCAGTGTATAAATTTATTCTCCTCCCTCTCCATAATTTCAAGGCTTTCGTTGCTGCAAATAGTTCTGGTTGCTGGGCGGACCAGTTTCCAGGAAGTTTTCCTGTCCAAACTACCGAGTTTGCTCTTACTACTTCTGCTCCTGTAAGGCGCTTTCCAGCATAGATGCGGTTTGACCCGTCTACAAACACTTGGTCAGCTTCTAATAGTGGAACGTCTGACAGCCCTGGTCTAATGGAAATATCCTGCTCCAAGACTTCTAAACAGTCATGTAGGAGATCACCAGGCTCTGGCATAAGTGTGGCTGGATTCAGAGTGTTACAAACTGAAAGTGTCAAACCTCGCCTTCCTGTCAAGGTTTGCTCGTATGCTGTTTGTCTGGAAGGATTCAATACTTTATCTGCCTTTGATCCCAGAAATTTTGCAACATCGTGGGGTCCCTGAATGTTTAAGGGGGCTCCCAAAACAATTTTCTCAGCCTTTTTCAGCAATACCGCTGCTGCTGCTACTGCATGTAAACAAGACGGCCACACTTTTGCTACTGGGTCCAGAATCTTTGAGTAAAATCCCAAGGGTCTCCACCCGTCGCCCCACTGTTGAGCCAACACCCCTGAAGCCACTCCGTTCTTTTCAGTGACATAGAGTCTATAGGGCTTCTGGTCGTTAGGCAAGGCAAGCACTGGGGGTTGACTCAGTGCTGATTTTAATTCTCTAAATGCTTTTTCCATATTGCCCCTCCATTTCCAGTCTTTCAAACCTTCCTTTGTTAATGACTCATAAAGGGCTTTAGCCTTATTTCCGTACTCGGGGATCCATTGTCGGCAAAATCCTGTTAGCCCTAAGAAGGCTCTTAGCTCTTTTGGTGTTTTTGGTTGGGGCACTCTCATAATAGCCTCCCTTCTTTTATTACTCAAGGCTCTTGATCCATACTGGATCTGATATCCCAAGAACGTCACTTCAGGTTGACACCATTGAACTTTGTCCTTAGAGACCCTGTATCCCCTTTCGCCTAATTCCTCGAGCAGTGAAATTGAAGCTATCTCACACGCTGCCCGTGTATCAGTGCACACGAGAATATCATCCACATAAATCAAAAGGGGGCTATTTCTGTGCCCATTTCTCCATTCCTCCAAATCTTTGAGAAGGGCTTTCATAAATTCTGATGGGGACCCCAAAAATCCTTGTGGCAAGACTGTCCAAGTCATTTGACACACCCTTCCGGTCTGTGGGTTTTCCCACTGGAAGGCAAATAAATCCTGGCTATTGGGTGGAGAGGGATTGAAAAGAAGGCATCTTTCAAATCCAAGACCGTAAAATATTTCGCGGTCGGGGGTATCTGTGTTAAAATAGTGTGGGGATTTGGCACCACTGTGTGGTCTCCTTGGACTACATTATTTACAATTCTCAAATCCTGCACCAAGCGATATTGGCCAGGTCTATTAGCTTTAGGGACCCCCATTATTGGGGTATTGAAAGGGGATGTGGTTTCTCTTAGCCATCTGTCCTTTAGAAACTGACATATCAGGGGTTGCAATCCTTCTCTAACTTCTTTGCGCAATGTATACTGTCAGGTAGATTGGGGCTGACTTCCTGGCTTCAATCTCACTTGCACAGGGTCGACATATTTAGCTCGTGCCGGATTCCCTAAAGATCCCCATACTTTAGAGGGTATTTCCTCTGAAAGTTGCCCCTTTTCTCAGTTCTTTTCCCCTGGTTCCTTTGGCAACAACATTTGGTATGTGGAAGTATAGCACTTGGGGATTCTGACTCTCATTTGATCTCCTTCAAAACTAATTTCGGCTTGCAGTTTTGTCAGAATGTCTCATCCCAGAAGCGCTATTGGGCACTGAGGGGACATGAGGAACTGGTGCTCAATTATTTCTTCCCCCACTTTTGTCAATTGTGGCCAAGTAAAATGGAGTCTCTGCTTAACGCCTCCTATCCCTTCAATCTGCATCTTATGGGGGCTTATTATGTCAGGCTTTGCCCCTGGTAAAACAGAAAATGTAGCTTCTGTATCCACAAGAGCTTCATATCTTCGCCCCTTCACTTCAATGGGGATGGTTGGTTCTTGACTTCCCCGGGGCGAGCCTGACCCTCTTCAATCTGAGTCTTCTAACTGTTCCCCTGCCCTTCCAAAAATCGTACATTCCTTCTTTTCTTCCTCAGACCTTCGGTTGCCCTTCTTTTGCCATCCCTTTTCGCTATCTCCCTTCTGAGTACAATCCCGCGCCCAGTGGCCTCGGCGGTGACATTTTGCACATTCATCTTTCTCTAATCTCCTCCGGGGTCTCTCTCCCTCCTTTGGTCGCGCTCTCATGGCTACAGCCAATACTGCGCATTTTCTTTTCCATCGTGTCTCCCCCTCCTTCCTGTCAACTTGGTCCCAATTCACATACACCTTGTAAGCCACCCCCATCAGTTGAGCTATTGGCAGAGCCTGTGCCCCTGGTAATTTCTGAAGCTTCCTTCTTATGTCTGGGGCGGCCTGCCCAATAAACATTGTGGCCACCAGTCGGGCATTATGGGGGGTCATTGGGTCCATCTCACTATACTGCCGGAAAGCAATATAAAGTCTATTTAGGAACGACGGTGGGTCCTCTGTGGGTCCTTGTCGGACCTCATATAATTTATTTACATTCACAGTCTTTGGGATAGCATTCCTTAGACCATGGAGGATTAGACGCTTATAATTTTGCAGAGCTTGAGGTATTCCTGTCCTGCAATTCCATCCTGGGTCTTGGTCAGGGAAAGTTTGTCCCACAGACAACCCTCCTTGTTGGCCAGCTTCCAACTCAGCCTGTCTCCTTGCTTGACTTAAAACCATGGACCTTTCCTCGGGTCCCAATAAGGTTTGCAACAAAGTTTGTATATCTCCCCATGTTGGGTTATGGCTCAGGAAAATGGACTGGAATAGGGTGGTCATTTTTGAAGAATCCTCCCTCAGAGTAGGGGTTTGATTCTTCCAATTGAACAAATCAGAGGTTGTGAAAGGAATGTATACATATGCTCTTGGGGCCCCAGCAAACATTGTGGGATCTGCCACCTCTCTCATGGGGCATTGGAGTTCTCTAAAACTACCTTCTTGTTCTTGGGCCCTGGATCTAGTTACTGGTCCGGCATATCTTCTTTCACTTGCCTCTTTCATATCTTGCTCACACTGGTGCTGCATAATATCAATTTCCCTTTGTATATTCCGTAGCCTTCTCTCGCTCTGGTTACAAAGGTCCTTCATTATTTCCTCACTAGTCTGCCACATCGTCTGTGGGGGTGGAGGTATACCGGGGGCTGGCGTTGCTGGGGGATGAACGAGTGCTGGTGGTGGGTTATAGGGTGGGGGTCGAACCATAGAGCTATCCAATAAAAGGTCCTTCTCAACGGGGAGGATAGGCCAGGGGTCCTTGGGCTTCTGACCTCTGGATCTGGCTACCAACATTATTTTACCAAGTTTTATACATTCATATTCAACAAGCCATTGTGGTCTAGCTTCCACCATGGCTTTCCACACTTCGGCATATGGTGCTGAATGTGCATACCCATCTGTCTTGGTTTGTTTACAAACAGCTTGAATAACATTTAAATCAAACGTTCCTTCCTCTGGCCAGCCTACTCCCCAACTTGGCCACACCTTCTGGCAACACATTTTAATTCCCTTATTAGAATCTATCCCCTCCCCATATCTCCCCAAAAACCGGTTTTTATGTTTTAACGCTAAATTAAGGGGTGTCCCTCTCTTCCGTTTGGATGCCCCTACTCCCATTCTTGGCATTTTCACCTGGTTGCTTCACAACCCTGACCCAACTGGCACACACCACTTCTCTCGCTTCGTCCTTCTCCAGCCGCTTCCCTCGCGGGATAGACGGAACCATGAATCCAGACTCCACACTCACTTCGCAAACACCTTTGCGTCTCAGTCACACTCACGCACCGGGTCAGATGGGGATTCCACCTCCCACAGGATCCCTGGGATTTTCAGTAGGCTCTCATCCTCCCACCTTTCCTGAGATTCCCGCAATGCTTACCGGGTTTCGTCGGGAAGGGGAATCCGTGTCCAGATGGGCGTTGGTTTGCTCGAGTCTCTAAAAGGGAGTCCTCAATTGATACCGTCGTGCTACTTGCTCTCCGATCTGCCTGGCCCCAGGGCAGGCCAAAACGACCTGGAGCGCTCTACCCCTGGCTCTCCGGCGTGGCCCAAGGAGTCGATGGGTCAGCCAGAGGAATCTCCTGGCTGGCTTCGCCAAGTTGTTACACTCAATTCCGAGGTTCGTACCGCTGGATGAGATCCCAATACTCAAACAACGTGAGACTCAAGGTTTCAAACCAAAGCTTTATTACGTTTGCAAACGGAGACTCACAGACAGCTCTTGCCAGTCCAGTGAGGTCTAAAGTTACAGTTCTCACAAGCATAGATATATTCTTCTATCATTAGGCAGATTGCACAAAGCACACAGGTGGGAGTCTTGGGAGTCTTGTCTTGGCCTGGCATAGTCACGCACAGCACCACAAGATGATACAAAATATGTGAGTCTTACTTGTTGTTCCAGTGTCGGCCTTCATCCCTTAACCCTTGCATGTCAGACAACTTAACATTGGCTTTTACTAAAGATCTATTTCTCATGGGACAAATCAATTCAAAATTTTCCATTCTAACAGAAGGATATATGCAACAGTGAGATAGGAGGCAAGAGCCCTTCACAGGGGTAAGAAGAAGCCCCCAGCATAAGCTGCTCAGGGACATGTGTTCCTCCCCGGTTAGACTCAAGGTACTACGAACTTTGCTTGCTGGCTACCCGGTTTAAAGGAAGGTTTGTCTGTGTTATGGTGTTTTCCTTTTGGTTTCCCAATCCCATACTCCAACTCCCAGCTGGCCTTCATGGCCTCCAACTCCAGGCTGGCCTTCATGGCCTACAATCTTCAATCTGTTTTCGTTATGTCAGTAATTTGCCAGGGCAGAGTGTAAAGATGCAAATTACACCTGATTCACCACCAGTCTTATTGAATGGTTTCGGCTGTAAGGGGTTCATACCTGATAGTTTAGGTACCATGCGCTACACTTCATTTAACATGGTGTGCGTAAGTGGCAGAGGTGCCTTATACATTTATGCAGTAGAGTATTGCCTATGGACTGCTATATTTCTTACATGGAGTGCTTCAGATCCTCCTGGCAGGGGGCAATTAGGAGACAAGTGGGCTTAGAAGCAGTAAAGCACTATCTATATGATTGGCTGTTCATGGGTATGGCAGATTTGGGATGCATGTTAGCACCTGAGGTCACAGTTTATTGTATGGCTACATAATTGGTGATTCCCTTGACAGTGGGGAGTTGTTCACCCTTCTGGGTATCAAGACTGACCCTGGGGCCCAGGGCTACAAGCTGCACATAGACATGTTTTCACTGTTGCAGACTAGGATCCTAGAGTTTTCAGAGGCCATGCAAGGTTTCCTTTCGGCCCTCCAGGTGTTAGGGGTCTTTTACGGGAGTCATGATGCCCTGGCAGGGCTTGCACAGCCTTACTATAGGTTCAGGGTCATGGCTGCCTTATGCGCTGACTTGGCTGTGTGGCCCTTTTTCCTGCAGCTGCAGGCCTGGATTAGGGAAGGGTTAACTATGGATGTCACCTTTCATTAATTCTTTCCCGGTGTGTTTGATTTCGACATGGGCAGAAGGGTTCATTGGCCATGGGCCAGATTTTGTAAGCCCCTTATATTTAAGAACACTAGGATTAGAGCCGTGGATTCCATGGCCTCTGGCACACTCGCCAGCTACCAGAGAGCAGGTAGGGAGTCACCTGCTGAAATTCCTAATGGATGGCAGAAGAAGGGGACTGTCAGTCCAAGCAGTTAAAGGTAAGCTAGCAGGACTTTCCTTCCTAGCTAGGCTGGTGGTTTTTCCCTATGTAAGACGGACTAGAGATGTTTGGGGCGGACCGTACATTTGACCATGGGATCTGGAGAAGGATATTTATTCTCCCATGCAAATGAGGATCCCCTCACGAAATACCAGTTTGAGCTCTCGGAAAGTGGGCCTTGCAGGGGCTAGGGCATGACCCCTCAGAGTTGGGAATCCACTCTTTTTTGAATTGGTGCTGCTTCTACGGTAGCAGGGCTTGGGTTTTCCCAGGCAAAGGCACAGGCTGTTGGACTCTGGTCCTCGGGCACTTATAAGGGTTATATGCATTTATTGGCCCTTGCAAGTGAGGATCCCTTCACAAAATACCAGTTTGAGCTCTCGCACAGTGGGCCTTACAGGGGCTGGGGTATGACCCCTCAGAGTTTGGAATCTACTCTTTTGATATTGGAGCTGCTTCTACGGCAGCAGGTCTTCGGTTTTTTCCCAGGCCTAAGTGCAGGCTGTGGGACGCTGGTCCTCTGGTGCTTATAAGGGCTATATTTATCTATTCACCCATGCAAGCGAGGATCCCCTCATAAAATACCAGTTTGGGCTCTCACAAAGCGGGCCTTACAGGGGCTGGGGCATGACCCCTCAGAGTTGGGAATCCACTCCTTGGAATTGGAGCTGCTTTTACAGCAGCAGGGCTTGGGTTTTCCCGGGCAAAGGCGCAGGCTGTTGGACTCTGGTCCTCAGGCACTTATAAGGATTATATGCATTTATTGGCCCTTGCAAGTGAGGATCCCCTCACAAAATACCAGTTTGAGCTCTCGCAAAGTGGGCCTTACAGGGGGCTGGGGCATGACCCCTCAGAGTTTGGAATCCACTCTTTTGACATTGGAGCTGCTTCTACGGCAGCAGGTCTTGGGTTTTTTCCCAAGCGAAGGTACAGGCAGTTGGATGCTGGTCCTCTGGCTTAAAAGGGATATATTCCCCCCCTTTTTTCGGAGGGCCTGGGAATTCTGCAGCCCAACCTGTTATAATTATTTCAACAGGTTGCTGGACGAGGACAGAGCAGATGCGCATCCTAATATGTGGCCACAGCATAGTTTTTGGGGCAGCCCGGAGGGCCACAAAATCGAACATGGGCTCACAGCTGGGCCTCAGTAGATGGGCTGCAGTACAGTAGCTTGGCCGGAGAGGAATGCATTGAGATGGGCTCCTACCCACTTTTGTTCCAGCAAGGTGCTGTGCGGACAACTCTGCACGTGGTGGTCATTCACCTTGGTGGTAATGACCTTGCAGGGCAAGGCCCTCATCATTCAGGCATGTATGGACATGCAGCTGATAAGGCAACAGTGGCCTTCGATACGTCTGATGTGATCAGACACGCTTCCACGTCTGATGTGATCAGACACGCTTCCACATCTGATTCCAGCAAGGTGCTGTGCGGACAACTCCGCATGTGGTTCAAGTTGCTGTGTGGACAACTCTGCACGTGGTTCAGGGTGCTGTGTGGACAACTCCGCACGTGGTTCAAGGTGCTGTGTGGACAACTCCTCACGTAGTGGTCATTCACTTCGGTGGTAATGACCTGGGCTTGATGCAGGGCAAGGCCCTCATCGTTCAAGCATGTATAGACATGCAGCGGATAAGGCAGCTTTGGCCTTCTGTACGTCTGATATGTTCAGACATGCTTCCACGTAGGGAGTGGCGTGGGGTATGGGACCCATGGGCTATAGATAGGGCACGGGAGAAGGTCAACCAAAGGATTCGGTTGGCTCTTCTTGGGCACGGAGATTTAACCATTCCACATCCCCACATTCAGCACTGGCAAGGGTGAGCTTTACAGGGCCAATGGCGTTCACCTGTCTGACACAGGTAACAAAATATTTCTTGGGGACCTGCAGAGGTGTCTGCGAGAGGTGCTTCTCAGCAGTGGGGCAAAGGGGGACTAAATAGAGATTTGTCCCCCTTTTGTGGCGGAAAGGTGCAGGAACGGAATAGTTAAGGACAGCTAGGTGGCCCCCTTAGGCACCTTTGGAGGTGATTGGCGGTTCTGGAGGCCTGTCTGTCACGGCTATGTGGCTCTAGGACAGGATATGGGCTGCCTTTGGGGCCAACTCATCTCATCTACCCAGGGGTTATTCAGCCCCGGGTGGGGATGACATGGGAGGCCCCCCTACTCACCTACAAGGTGTGGTCAGGGTAAAGGGTAAGCAGATGGGCTTGCCCTTACCCCAACAGGGGCTGGTCGCCCGAGAGCTGTTTGGCAAGCTACTTGCTCATAGACATTTCCCACACCTAGGCTTCCCTCTGCAGGTCACTTTAAATTGGGTTTTTTCTTGCTGTAATTTAATAAAGTGGCCCTTGTTCAACCCAAGCTGATGTCTCTGTGTTTTATTTCATCCCTTAACTGCAAATAACGCCCTGCTTGCCGCGTAGCTGGCAGGCTGGGCACTGTTGCAGGTTGGGACGAAGCTGCTGCCTCCATCTTGAATGAAGGCAAAGTTGCATGTCATGTCTATGATGCGAGCGCGATGCAGCAGACCTTAGGGGTGGAGCTGCTCTGCTTATTTAAGCCCAGCCGCCCCTCCTACCTTCCTCTTGCAGCTGCAATGCCCACCCTGCCCTCCCTCTTTTATGGTGTGCCTAGGGGTCGCTTCGGGGCCGAATAGGAATTTTTATCCTGCCCACCCTTGTTGGCGGGCAGGTTTTTTGCCTGCTCCACACTATGGGAGGAGGAGGGAATCAGGTTATGAGGCGTTGTTATTAATAGGTGGTTTTGGCTAATTGGCTACTTGACATTAAGAAAGGTTAATGCCCTCTCAGGGCAGTTCGTTATAGCACTGGTAGTGGAAAGGTGCGGGAAGGGAATAGTTAAGGACAGCTAGGTGCCCCCCTTAGGCACCTTTGGAGGTGATTGGTGGTTCTGGAGGCCTGTCTGTCATGGCTATGCGGCTCGAGGACAGGATATGGGCTGCCTTTGGGGCCAACTCATCTCATCTACCCAGGGGTTATTCGGCCCCAGGTGGGGATGATGTAGGAAGGCCCCCCTACTCACCTACAAGGTGTGGTCAGGGTAAGGGGTAAGCAGATGGGCTTGCCCTTACCCCAATAGGGGCTGGTCGCCCAAGAGCTGTTTGGCAAGCTACTTGCTCATAGACAGTTCCCACACCTAGGCTTCCCTCTGCAGGTCACTTTAAATTGGTTTTTTTCTTGCTGTAATTTAATAAAGTGGCCCTTGTTCAACCCAAGCTGATGTGTTTTATTTCGTCCCTTAACTGCAATTTAAAAACAACATGTCATAGAAACGGTTAAAGCAAAGGAGGGGGAGGAAACTTTGGAAAGGTAAGAAGAAGAAAGAAAATCTGAGCCATGAACAATATCTGAAACTTTCATTAAAGTCTGAGGGACTGAAGGGTACTTTGTGCCCACAGATAATGTAGAAAACATAATGTAATATCATTGGATCTGCCTATCAACTTCACAAAACACTAAGGGGGTATTCATTTTCATATTAAACATACATTAAACATACTAGTTTCAAGAAGTATTTCCAGTGTTCTCCATTGTTGTTTCTGCTCAAAGGCATGAAACTGGACCAGTAGTCACTGATATAGTCTATGTTTAAGAAAGTACTTTCACTTAGCCAGTTTAGGCATGGAGGGTCCTCCTCTTCCTCCAGACAACTCCAGGTATTACATTTCTACAAACCTGAAAGAAAAAAATATTATAAATTATTGTACCCATGAGACGTGATTCAGTCTAGTGGAGGTGTGCCACTTCTGTGTGGAGGGATTCCCTTAGGACACCCAGGAAGCCAATTTGATGTCATTCAGATATTGGATTACTACTCCCATCAGTCTCAGACAACATGGCCAGTGGTCAGGGATGAAAAGAGTTGTAACCTAGCAACATGTGGAGAGCACCACTTTGTCTACCCCGTAAGGCATACCAGAAGTCTCTTTACCCTTAGTGTGAATGTTTGGGTATAAGCACCAAGTCATTAGAAAGAATGAAAAGCCTGTATGTGTAGTTCCTAAGTTCTGTCCAGTTATTTGGCTGAGTATTGTGTGTGTGACACGCTATACATTTTCTATAGGAGCCAGGCATGCTAAGTGCTGGTGCACTCATATTTTGGGGTAAAATAGGGCTCTGCCACGGCAGATGGGAATCCTCAGGGCATTGTAAGTTGGATCCATAGCGGAGATGTGCATGGTTTTGTTTTCAATATACTTTTTGTATTACCTTTCTCCCAATCGATTTCAAAGGAAACCCAGCCATTCTTTTACTGCCCTGCAACACTGGCCATTTCCATCCAACCAGCATGACATTGTCAGTCATTATACTACCTCCGCCCCCCTTGCATCAGTCCTGATTAATACTAGATAGATTGGGCAAAACTTCCTTTTTATAGTTGAAACTGAAACAGGTAAATAAATATCTAAAATTTCCACTAAGCTTTCTACTAAGTGTTATAGTCTACAGTGTCGCTGCTTTCCATCTTTTAGCCTCCCTGTGACCTTTCTCTGAACTATGCACTGGGTCTGACCCAGTGCTGCTGTTCTGCTCATGGAATGGCTCCGGTTCCAGGGGAGGTGCCCACTAATGCAGGGGTGGGAAATCTCAGGATCAGGGGCCACACATGGTCCTTCAGTTTTCCCTGTTTGGCCCTTGAGTCCCTAATGAGGCCATGTCCCTGTCCCAGGCCACAGTGCCTCTCGCCAGGCCACACTTCTTACCGCCCTGATCCATGTGCTCTTGCCTGTTGCCTGTTGCTTTCCTGATGCTGATTGGGGTTAGTGGGACAGAAGGCAGAGAGCCACACGATAAGTGAAGCCAGAGCCTATTGGCTGTATCCAGCTAAGTTCAACTCAGAGTAGGCCAACTGAAATCAAAGGACATGAATAATGTAGGCTCATTAATTTCAATTGGATCTACTCTGAATAAAACTTAGTTGTCTACAACTCAATGAGAGGTAGAGCCAATTAATTTTGGTTTGTTCCCATCCTCCTTCCTGCTAGGTTTTACAGGGGCAATGCTGAGACTGAGGAGGAGGAAGCTGGCAGGCAGTATTACCCCCCCACACACACACACACACTAGACTGATTTTAAATGAAAAGGTAGGCAAGTGAGGGCTGGCTGAGACCAGACTGAGGCTGATGGGGCAGTGCCCCAGTAGCTTAACAGACCAGCCTCCCCTGCTTGCCTGGATATATGGAATGTAGCTTACTGTACAAAGGTAGGAGTCACAACCATTAATACACCCACTTTCTGTTGGCAAGTAAAGGGTTCCTGAGAGTATTTTTTCCATGGCAAGTATTTTTTCCATGGCAGAGTTACAAGGCCAAGAAGCTCAGAGTCCGTGCAGATCTCAAGGACAAGTATCCAAGGCAACCAGCTGGCCTTATCTATAAGACTTGGCAGATCTGGCCAGTAGGTGTGGAGGGCAAGAGAAAGGAGGAAAGCGCTTGTATAGAGAGAGAGCTTGTACTGTATTCTAAAAACCTCTAATGTCAGTAAAGTGACTCTTAAAACCTATGTCTTGTCTGGCTGAGTGATTCAACTGGGATCTAGCCTATCACTATTCTGTTCTACATCCTGGGCATCTGCTTGTGCCCGATCCAACATCCAACACTTTTGCTTCTGGCCCCATGTACCATAAGGATATGGTCCCTGAGAGGTTGCCTATGAGGGAATGTGGCCTTCAGGCTAAAAAAGGTTCCCTATCCATACACTAAAGTAAGAGAGGGGTGGCAATTATCACAGATTTCCCTTTCCTCCTGCAACTCTTCACACCATTTTCTATGCTGTTCTGGGGGCAGAAATGTATCCCTGGGCTCTGGAAAAGACTGTGGGGCACAGGGAGATGCAGTAGAAAGAGGGACTCAGTGACAGTCTTATGTTCATGGATCAAAAGTCATTCTGCAAGGAGAATGGTGACATTTGACTTGTTTTACTCACTATGTCTAGCCACTGTATCTAATGAGAACAAGTGCCTCCAGTGCAAAGCCATTAAAAATGAATGGAAATATGAAAACTAAAACATACAGAATTTCATTCCTTCATTGCATTTGTCATTCATTTTAAAACTGAGTGCCCACCCCTAGTCCATGATATCTGTACCAGAACATAGTATCTGTTGGAAATATGGGGTGTCAGGAGAAGGTTTTAAGCACTGCTAGAAGAATTGTGTGATTGTCTCTAAGTTTTGGAGACAAATAATTCATATTAGGAAAAGAAAAACACGTGGACATTTATTTCCAATTGGCTGTTTAATCATTCTGCTTTTCTGCATATGTCTGTAAGGAAACTGGATCAAGAGCAATTTACTCCTTAGCAATTTACAACCGCTTGTTAGCAATTTCCTAACCACAAAAAGAGAGAGAGAGAGAGAGATTGCTAAGAGGTAGAAATCAACTACTGCAGATGGAAATCATGTGGAGGAACAGGAAGTGTCTTCCTGGGAAACCATTAAAATGAACAATGTATCAAATGGAGTAGGATTGAGAGAAGGAAGAAAGACAAATAATTGGCAATGTTTTGTGAATGATACATATTTAAATTATTAATCTCTAGAATATCAATATGATGAGTGCATTAATGCTGTAAAATATCACTTTTCTGGAAGTATAACTATCTGAAAATGTGGTTTGCTTCATTTTGTTTCACTTCATAGCATGCAAAAATCCTAAAAAATGAGTTCAGCACAGAACTAAACACAGAACAATTATGTTAATAATCACGTTTATTACAGAAAAAATAGCAGTTACTTCTTAGGGCCAGCCATATCATTGGGCAGAGTGAGAACTGTGTGTGCTACCTAACCTGCCTTCTCCCCACCCCCAACTTGCCTCCTGCTGTCAGGTACAGTGTTATGTGGAATGTGGATACCATCTTGTCCTTTGCCTCAGGCAGCAAAATGTCTTAGGCTGGCCCTGTTTCAACCCCCTGTGGAATGAGGCCTGAGAATAAATGCCGTCCCCTTTAAAAATCAATGTGCCTGGCACAAATGGCATAGCTTCCATATTACATAGCAACTTAGCTATCATATTTCAAACACCTTCCAACACAGAGACTGCAATCCCCCCAAAAACATAATTCTTGTCTACCAGAAGTAGATAGGAAATCTAATTTCACTTTCCTTGGTTATTGAAAAGTGCCATATATTGGAAATCAGAGCTTGGAAAAGTTACTTTTTTGAACTACAACTCCCATCAGCCCAATCCAGTGTCCATGCTGGCTGGGGCTGATGGGAGTTGTAGTTCAAAAAAGGGACTTTTCCAAGCTCTGTTGGAAATGCGTAATCCCAAGTCTCAAAAACTCCCCACCCTCATGAATGTACCTGATAGGAGGATCCACTTCTCCGTCAATCCCCTTCTTTGATTTTACAGGGTTAATAATAATAATAATAATAATAATAATAATAATAATAATAATAATAATAATAATAATAATAATAATAATAATAATAAAATTTTCTTGCCTGCCCTTTCCTATAAGTTCCCAGGGTGGGTTACAAATTAGTTTACAATCAGGAGAATAGAATGAATAACACACACAGAGATAGACATAATGCCAGGATAAAGAGGTATAACTTGAGCGTACAATGAAAACTATAGAATGAAGATGCCACACACACATCTGTGAGGAGAGAATTCCACAGCTTAGGGGCTACCACAGAGGATGCTCTCTTCAGGCCACCATGTACCAAACTGCCAAGTCTTCTGCTGAACACTATGGATTTTCCTTGCTCTTCCCAAGGAAGTCTGAGGTTCCTCTTTGAGACGGTATTGGGTATTTAAAGAGGAAACAATTTTGTTTCTTTTTAAGCTACCTATTTCAACTTTTTTTAATTTGGAAGCTGGCCTTTTATTGTATCCATTTGACAATCCAAAGATCTTTTCCTTGGGTGCCAGACCCTATTCACTTTGACAAAGGGAAGTTAAGTGTAGGGATGGGAAGGAAATTTGATTCAGTTCACAGTTAAAGCTGAATTTATCAAATTCACACTTTCCAAAGCAATATGAGAACCAAAACACAGCCATCCTTCAAAATTCACACTTATCTGAATTTTGTGATGCAGTTTTCTAACCAAACTATGTTCATAAAAATATGTCTATTGGGAAGGTCTGCACAAAATGAATATACTGGTGAAAATAACATACAAAAATGCATTATATTAGGATAAATTGCTTGCAAAATTGTATACATTAGTCAGATGCTGCATACAAAAATGTATTTATTAGGAGAAATTCTAAAATTTAGCACTAAAATGCTAAAGAAATGTGGGAAACCAAATTTAAGATTAGAAAAATGAGAAAGCGAGAGAACTAAAAATGACAAATCCTTAGTTAAGTGATACCAGTCTTCCTCCCAGGAGCAAAATTAACTTGCACTCTTGAAGTTTCTCTTGCTCTGGATCTAGGCTGAAATCAACAGGTGGTGGCAGACAGAAGTGGGGGCATCACAAGCTGTCCTTGCCCTCAAGGCAATTGGTCATTCTCCATACCCTATATCCCAATGTTTAACTTAACACCATGTAATAGGATGGATTCACAAAAAACCTCTTTCATTTCTGATACCAAGACTTCCTTGTCAGCCATAAGAACATTAAAGCTCTGGTGCATCAGACCAAAGGCTCATCTGTTCTCACAGTGACTAAACAGATGCCTTTGGGGAGCCTACAAGTAAGACATGAGTGCAACAGCACTTTCCCTATTTGTAATTCTTAGCAACTGGTATGCAGAGCTATATTACCTCCAATAGTGAAGTTAGAATATAGCTATTACAGCTAATAGCCATTGATAGCCTTATCCTCCATGACTTTGTCTAATCCTCTTTTAAAGCCGTCTTCTCATGGGAGCAAATTCCATAGTTTAACTATGGAAAGCCCCCCATAATCCTGAAAACCCTCACTACATCACCTGTGGACTGGCTACATAATCCACATGTAAGGCTGGAAGAGCAACAAAATGACTATACTAATCAAAGTCTGGCAGCCTCAGGTAATAAAGTCTTGCTTGTGAACTGAGCTGAACAGGTAGAACAATCAAACTTTGACAGCTACTTGATAGCTCTTTATACTTAAGAGATCCAAAGAACTCCTACTGTAATTCAGAATCCCTGACGTAGAAAGATTAGTGCAACCTCCCCCCTCAGCTCATAAGCTCCCATATTCCTCTTCTCTGTTGATACCACCATCACTTAAACAGGGCTGCCAACAGCATCTTTACTCAGCACCTACAACCAGTATTTCTTCCTGAGCCTTCATGGCCTCCACACATGACTTCAGAAATAATCATAGCAGTGTCAGGCACCACTCCTGTCTGCAACCTTGTCCTGAGGCCTAGCAGGGATGTCCTTGGGCAGGCCTGACATATATAGTGGGGTGCTCATTATATAGATATGGCACAACATCCATTGGGTAGCCACATGCTTTATTGAAATGGGTCCTTATTTGGCCCTATGATGACAAAGTACTTGGAGATTCCATTGATCCATCTGTCAGGCAACACTGTAATTTCCCACTGGCATACAAGCATTGTTATGTGAAAATATATGAGAGTTCCATGCAGGCCTGAGTGTGCACTTATGATATATTGTCCCCTAAAAATCATTGGGACATAATATTATGTCTTTCAGATCAGAGTGTATATGCACCTGGGACCATAAGAAACACTATGTTGCACAAAATGAGTGAAATGGGATGATTAATGTGTTTCAGGATTTTGTTTATGTTAAATGTACCACAGCTGGAAAAATGTACTGGTTTAAGAATACATCAATGACAGCATTTAAATCAAAGCAAATTATTTATTCTTGAGAGCAGATATTTTCCTCTTTGTCTGTAGAATCCAGCCAAGGAAGCAAGAATGCACTTCTGCTGACCCGGTCACATTGTAGTTTTTTTCCATCAAAAATTGGAACCAATGGGAGGTATCTAACTTGATCAGAGAGTCACTAATGGTTCATTAACTGAAGTTGTGGAAATTGTAATAACATACTTAATCCTCATGTAGAAGGATGTCATATGAGGAGGAATTTCAGACATTTAAGCAGGAAAAGAATTCAAAAAGAGGCCTTTGTAAATTGGAAAGTGGTTTTAAAAAGAAGAGAAAAAAGGGGTGAATTACCACATAAAGTATTTGTAATCAGGCGCAGTTGCCTTCCTCCAACCACTCAGATATCTGAGTGTGATATTCTAGTCCATTACTGAGATTAGTTATGGACAAATTACCTTTGTATTTATTTTGAACTGGGACTGAAAAAAGTAGCTTCCCCCCCTTGAATTCAGAAACCCCATTGTGATCCCAATGGCATCAAAAGGAGCATGACGAGATCTGAACATCTCCCCACTATTTACTATACCCTGCCCTGTCACCTTTTTCCTTTCCCTCAGGAGACTGCAGAACAGCAGCAGTATCTCTGGAAGCTTCCATCTAGGAATGGGGGAGAAAGTTGATTGCTTTCTTCATAAGAAATTTGCATTTCTTGAACCAATACGCAAACCAAAACACAGCTATACTTGGAAATGTGCACTTCTCTGAATATTGCAATACAATGCTCCAACCAAACAATGTGTACAAAAAGGCATATATTAGAGAAAAGTGTGCATGAAAATGCATATATTATGCAAAAATGCAAAATCGTATTAGAGGAAATTGCTTGCAAAACTGTGTCAAAACTGCATATGAAAATGTATTTAGTAGGAGAAATTTGGATTAAAATGTTTTTTTTAAAAAATAGCAAATTCCCACAGAAATGTGGAGAACTAAATTTAAGATTAAAAATTGTTGGAAATGGGGACAAGAGCAACTCCTGTTTGGGTTATTTTGTTTGTATTCCAGAAGGAAGATAGAGTTAGGGTGCTCCAGCTGGCTAGTCTTGCCTATCTTTACGTGTGCTATTCTCTACCTAACTTCCTTCTGTTGTAAACTGATATGCTCAGGGAAGTTTATCTGCCCCTCCTTTCTTTGTGTTCTTCGACTGTCCAAGGAGAGAGGAGACAACTTTGCCTTTGCTCTCTCTCCTGAGCCATGAGGGCAATACCCACATCTGGGCATTGCTCCTCCAACTTAATTAGTTATAACTAGGTATGCCTTTCCTGTCTATGTATTTCTATAAATAGAGTAGCTTTTCTTAGTTTACCAAGTCTTAAGTCTCAGTGATCTAAATACAAGGTAAAAGCCTGCTACTTAGGTAAATACACACACTGGCACACATGCATCTCAGACTGCTGAGGATCTCTGCATATACAGTAGGGCCCCACTCATATGGCAGATTACTTTCCAGACTCCCGCCTAAAAGCAAAACCCGCCAAAAAGCGGAACTCATTCAATAGAATGCAGTCCGATGCCCAAAAAATATATTAGCAGAATGCCGAAAAGCAAGCTGCTGAAAAGCGGGGCTCTACTGTGTGTGTCTGTCTGTCTATCTATCTATCTATCTATCTATCTATCTATCTATCTATCTATCTATCTATCTATCTATCTATCTATCTATCTATCTATCTACACACATACACACACACACACACACATTTCCATAACAAAGGGTTAAGAATCAACACTTAAGACAAGCATCCCAAGGTTGGAGAAGGACAATTATGTGACTTGGAGTCTTCGAATGACTGTACTTCTGGAAGGGGAGAATCTGCATGGAGTCCTAACTGGTCCTGTGCCCTCAGCAGCAGATGAAGCAGCCACTGCATCCTGGAAGAGTAAGCAGGCCAAAGTAAAGTCTCTTCTTATTTCTGCTTTATCAGATGAGGCACTAAATGTTTGCATGGGATGTAGGAATGTGAAGGAAATATGGGAGAAGTTGGAAAATGTGTCTCACAGAAAATCTAAAAATCATGTGATGTTTCTCTATAAGTCACTGTACACGCTGAAACAGACTAGCACTCTAGATCTGAATCAACATCTGGACAGATTTACAAGTCTGCTCTGAGAGTTAGAAAGATGTGGAAGGTTGTTGGATGAAGATTTACAAAAAGTAATACTCCTGGCCTCTCTAAATGACCATAATTGAGTGACTGCTTACATACTAGAACAGACAGATCAGAATATGGATCAGATTGTCATATGTGGAAGATCAGGACTATAAATAGAGACAGGAACAAGCTCTATCTGAAAAAGCAAATTCTACTGTCAACAGAAACAGCAACCAAAAGCAGGATAGAGAGATGAGTTATACCCCAAAGCCTACAGTGAAGCCACAGCAGGGTACTGAAAAACAAGGGAAGAGGTGTTTCTAATGCAAATCTCCTAATCACCTTCAAAGAGATTTCCATAGAAGGGAGACAGGAGAAAGAGTTGATTTTAAACAAAGGCAAGCTGAAAGAAAAACACATTGCCAAACTAAAGTGAAGCATTGCAGTTACCATGTATCTGATGGAAAGAATGATGATTATAAACCAGATTTTTAATTGACACTGCTAGCTTCCATATAATAAATGATAAAAAATTGTTTAAGAATTTTAGATATCATACACAGAATGTAATAACTGCATCTGGAGATGTGTTCTGTTCTCAAGGAATAGGTACGGTGCAGCAACTTTGCAAAATACCAGAGGGTGCCAGAGAGCTTGAACTGAAAAATTGCTTATTTGTTCCAGCATTTAAAGATAATTTAATAAGTGCCACTAAAATAATGGAGCTTAGAGGTGAACTTTTTCTAAGTGACAAAGTTTGCCAAGTTTTAGATGAAGGAGAAGTATGTTGTACTACAAAATTGAAAAATGGACTTTTGCATTTGGACTATTTTGAAACTATGCATGCAAATGGAGCCAAAGAATTCTGGATGTTTACATGTTTGACATAGAAGAATGGGAAATGCCAGCTTAGCCACAATCAGTGCTTTAGAGAAGGGAAATTTGGCTAGAGGCATTACAATTGGACAGTGTAAATCCACAGAAAAATGTGAATGTTGTATAAAGACAAAAAGTGTGAAACCAAAATTTCCTAAGAAAAGAAAGGAAAACTACAAAACTACAAAACTACAAAAATAAATTCACACAGACCTTTGTGGACCCATGAGAATGCCATCACAGGGTGGAAATTTATATATGCAGACTTTCATAGATGATTACTCAAGGTATACTACAATGTACCTATTGAGAGAAAAGTCAAGTACTTCAAAAATTGAAGGACCAACACATTTGGAAGAAAGCCACAAATTATAAGATTTGACAATGGAGGAGAATTTGTGTGCAGGGCTATGCAAGACTTTCTACGTGAGGAAGGCATAGAGCACCAGACTACTATTCTTTATACTCCAGAATAAAATGAGGTCACGGAACACTTGAACCAGACTCTTGTACAGATGATTCATTCCTTGTTGGAAGATGCACAGTTGCCACAGAAGTACTGGGGGAAGCAGTGGTTACTGCCACCTATTTGCAGAACCGATTTCCAGCAGCAGCAACTAACAAAATATCGTTCGAGCTATGGCATGATCCAACACCAAGTATGTCTCAACTTCATGTATTCAGGTGCAAGGCCTTTGTGCACATCCTGAAACAAAAGAGGTCAACATTGACAACACTGCCAAGGAAGTAATATTCATTGAATATTCTTCCATGTAGAATTGATAACAAGGAATAGATCCCAAAACTGGTGAAGTTGGAGTATACAGAGCTGTCCACTTTGATGAAGGAAAGTGTGCACACCAACCAGAAGGGGTGCCACACCAAACAGATGACAGCAAAATGGAAGAAGAAACTGAGCTATTCTTCCACAACAGAAGGTATAATAATACCTTGCTTGCTTGTTTTAGAACGACAGGATGTGTTTTCAACATAAGGGGGGAGAGACGGGGATTCAGGGGGCTGCCATTAGGGTTATAGAAGGCAAAGGGAGATACGGAATAGGAAGACAGTTGGGCTATCAGGGGAGAGGGGTTTGCAATAGAGTGCTGGTTGCCCCTAAGCTGTCTTCCTGTTTAAATAGCGTGGATAGCCATGGTGACAGTCCCCCTGGGTTGAAATTGCTGCTTGTGAATGCCAGGTCGGTGAATGGTAAAACAACGGCCATTCAGGACTTGATCCTGGATGAGCATGCCTACCTGGCTTGTATTACTGAGACCTGGGTGGATGAGGCTGAGGGGGTTAATCTCTCTCAGCTGTGCCCACCAGGTTTCTCTGTGCAGCAGCAGGCAAGACCTGGGGGGCGGGGGGGTGGAATTGCAGTGGTCTATCATGATACTATCTCCCTGTCCAGGTACCCTATCCCACAGTGTCCAGGGTGTGAGTGTATGTATCGGAAGCTGGGTGGCCGGGACAGAATAGCAATTCTGTTGGTGTATCGCCCACCCTGCTGCTCAACAGTCTCTCTTCCTGAGATAGCCGGGGTGGTCTTGGGGTTGATGTTGGAGTACCCTCAGCTTGTGATGCTGGGGGACTTCAATATCCATGCCGAGACCGCCCTGTCGGGAGTGGCTTAGGACTTCATGGCCTCATGCTCATGTCCCAGGTAGTATCTGGTCCCACCCATGTCGCTGGCCACACCCTGGACCTTGTTTTCTGTGTGGAGGGGGTTGATGGTGATCTTGGTGTGGAGGAACTCTGTGTGGTTCCTTTGTCATGGACAGATCACTACCTGGTGGGGTTTAGACTCACTGGGACTCGGATCCTCTGCAAGGGTGGGGGACCGATTAGGATGGTCCGCCCCAGGAGGCTGATGGATCCGGATGGTTTCCTGATGGCTCTTGGCGATTTTCCTGTCACCTCGGCAGGCGATTCTGTCGAAGCTCTGGTCGACCTTTGGAATGGGGAAATGGCCAGGGCGGTGGACACAATCGCTCCTGAGCATCCCCTCTCACGAAGCAGAGCCAAACCAGCTCCTTGGTTTACCAAAGAGCTGGTGGTGATGAAACGCATGAGACGGAGACTAGAGTGACATTGGCGGAAGACTCAAAGTGAGTCTGACCAAACACGGGCTAGACTCCATGGCAATGCGGGCAGCAAAGAAATCTTTCTTTTCTGCCACCATTGCATCTGCAAGGAGCAGTCCAGCGGAGCTGTTTGAGTGGTCAGAGGCCTTTTACATTCTGGCCCTCGTGAGGGCAATATGGACCACTCAACAGCCCACTGTCAAGAGTTTGCATGACACTTTGCAGATAAAATCGCTCAGATTCATTCTGACTTAGATGCTAGAATTGATACAGTTCCAGGGGATATAACTTTGGCTTCTGTCTGTCCAGTAATGATGGATTCTTTTCAATCTGTTCGACCCAAGGATGTGGACAAGATTCTTGGAGAGACGAGGGCCACCACCTGTCTGCTTGACCCTTGCCCTTCCTGGCTTATAAGAAGTGCCAGAGAGGGTCTGGCTGAGTGGGTACAGAGAGTGGTTAATGCCTCCTTATGTCAAGGCAGAATGCCAGGTTGCCTAAAGGAGGCAGTGGTAAGACCTTTGTTAAAAAAGCCCTCCCTGGACCCCTCTATAATGGACAATTACTGGCCAGTGTCTAATATTCCATTCTTGGGGAAGGTAATAGAGTGTGTGGTGGCCTCCCAGCTCCAGGGGTTCTTGGATGAAACAGAGTATCTAGATCCATTTCAGTCTGGTTTCAGGCCTGGTTATGGGACAGAGACGGCTTTGGTTGCCTGTTAGCTCATGTTTAGCTGAGTCATTCCACAGGTTGGGAATGGGTTAAAATGTTAGCAATTAAGTTAAGGACGCACAGCTGCTCTGTATCAAAGGAGCTGGCTATAAAATGTAAGCTAAGGGAACCAAGCTGTGTGGGGGGGAAAGTAGGAGAGTCTTATGTTGGTGATTGTATTTGTTGACTGCACTTTGATAAAGTTTATGTTACTGGCACGAAGCTGGACTGTGTCGGAGCATTTCAATCCTGTTCGTCGACTTACTTGCACTGCTTTGGCTGTGAACCTCTGTGTCCTGTGCAGCAAGCTAATTCTGCCTTGCTGGGGCGGGGCACAAGAGCTCAACATCGCCTTGGTGGACGACCTATGCAAAGAGCTGGACAGGGGGAGTGTGTCCCTGTTGGTTCTCTTGGACCTCTCAGAGGCTTTTGATACCATCAATCATGGTATTCTTCTGGGTCGCCTTGCAGGGATGGGACTTGGGTGCACTGTTCTGTAGTGGCTCCATTCCTTCCTGGAGGGATGAACCCAGAAGGTGGTGCTGGGGGATTCCTGTTTGACCCCTTGGCCGCTTGCCTGCGGGGTCCCTCAGGGTTCAGTTTTTTCCCTATGCTATTTAACATCTACACGAAACCGCTGGGAGAGGTTGTCCAGGGGTTTGGGGTTCAGTGCCATCAATATGCTGATGACACCCAACTCTATTTCTCCTTCCCACCTACTTCCAAGGAAGCTGTCTCGGTTTTAAACCAGTGCCTGGCATCAGTGGTGGACTGGATGGGGGCGAGCAAATTGAAGCTTAATCCAGATAAGGCAGAGGTGCTGCTGGTCAGTTGTAAGGCGAATCAGGGAATAGGGATACAGCCGGTGCTGGATGGGGTTACACTCCCCCTGAAGACACAGGTCCGCAGTTTGGGTGTGTTCCTGGACTCAGCTTTAAACCTGGATTCCCAGGTTTCTGCGGTGGCCAGGAGCACTTTTGCACAGTTGAGACTAGTGCACCAACTGCGCCCATTCCTTGGACATGGCCACGGTGACACATGCCTTAGTTATATCCCTCTTAGATTACTGTAACACGTTCTACGTGGGGCTGCCTCTGAAGACTGTTCGGAAACTTCAGCTGTTTCAAAGTACTGCAGCCAGGTTGTTAACTGGGGCTGGTTACAGGGACCATACAACTCCCCTGTTGAAAAAGCTCCACTGGTTGCCAGTCTGTTTCCGAACACAATTCAAAGTGCTGGTGATGACCTATAAAGCCCTACATGGCTTAGGTCCAGGCTATTTATCAGACCGTATCTCCCTGTATGAACCTGCCCGGGCGCTGAGATCTTCAGGAGAGGCCCTTCTCTCCATACCCACTTCCTCTCAAGTTCGACTGGTGGGGACGTGGGATAGGGCCTTCTAGGCTGTGGAATTCTCTCCCTAGGGATATAAGAATAACCCCCTCCCTGCAGTCCTTCCGGCATCAAACAAAGACTTTCCTATTTCAACAAGCTTTTGGTACTGATGGATGCTAAAGTTAGGACTGCCGGGACCTGCACTGCTAATGCCAAATATCATTATTTTAAGTTGGCTTTGATCCTCTTTTAGCTATCAGTTTGAATGGGTTTAATACTGGATATAGTTTAATTCTATTTTAATGTAGATTTTGTATGTTTTAATTATATGTGTTTTTATATGAAAGCCTCCACGAGTTCCAGTGTTGGAAGGATGGTGGGATATAAATATATAATAATAATAATAAATATAATAACAATACACCAGCAGAGAAAGACAAGGAGTCTGAGACAGAAGAGGCATCAGAGCCAGCAGGGGCAGCCAAAGTGCCATCACCCAGATGCTCTGAATGCACCAACAAAGGTGTACCACCAGATAGACTTGCTTACCTCGTGAGAGATGAACTTTTAAAGCCAGAGACCTGGAAAGAGATGGAAACCTTACCCAAAGCTGAAGCTGAGAGGTGGAGGCAGCCAGCCAATGAAGAGCTAGAAGCTCTACACAAGAATAAAACTTGGACACTGACCAAGCTTCCTCAAGGAAGGAAAGATGTAGGCAGCAAGTGGATGGTCAAGACAAAGCCAGATGCTGAAGGAAATGTTGAGAGAAACAAGGCAAGACTAGTTGCCAAAGGATACTCTCAAAAGTATGAACAAGACTGCTATGAAACATTTGCTCCTGTAGTCAAACCCACACTATCAGAACTCTTCTGAGTGTTGCTGCTAACAAGAAAATGCAAGTGGAGCACATGGATATAAAAACAGCATTCTTGCATGGAGAAATAGAAGAGGAAATCTACATGCAAAAACCACCAGGGTTTGAAGTATATAAACCTAGTATATAAACTTTATATAGTATATAAACCTAGTATATAAACTCCACCCTAGTATATAAACTTCAAAAATCCATCTATGGACTTAAACAGGCTGCCAGAGCCTGGAATGAGAAATTGAGCAAAATGCTCTTGAAGGAAGGCTTTGTACAAGGCAGAGCAGAGCCATCCCTGTACAGCAGATTCAGGAACAACAGATGGATTTACTTACTGATTTATGCCGATGATCTACTGTTGGCTTATCAAGACCCACTGGACAAGCAACAACTAGTGAATCATCTCAACAAGCAGGTTGAAGTGAAGTGCTTAGGTGATGTCACTCACTACCTTGGAATACAAATTGAAAGACAAGATGATGGATCCTTCTTGCTCAGTCAAAGACAAAAGTTCCAAGACCTTCTCGAAAGTCTAGGATTGAAGGATGCACATCCAGCACCTACTCTAATGGAAGTAGGATCCCTGAAACTGGATGACAACAAACAACTACAGACAAGCCATCAGGAAACTTCTGTATATCAGCACAGTTACCAAGCCAAATGTGGCGGTAGCAGTGGGATATCTGTACAGAAAAAACAGCTCGCCAACCAAGAAAGACTGGAAAGCAATCAAGAGAGTGGTGAGATAACTGAAGGGTACTGTAACCATGAAACTGAAGTTAGCTGCTACCCGAGATCCCAAATTAGTAGGATATGAAGATGCTGATTGGGCTGAAGACACTACAGATCGAAAATCCACCAGTGGAAACATCTTCTACCACGGAGATTCTGTGATCAGCTGGGCAAGTAAGAAACAAGAGATTGTAGCACTCTCTTCCACAGAAGCAGAGTATTCTGAAGCTAGCAGAGAGTTGACGTGGTTGCTTGAACTGTTCAAAGATTTAGGCATCTCTATACCTAGGCGTGTCGTGATACATGAAGACAACCAAGGATGCATCTGACTTATGGAGTCAGAAGGGGTGAGTTCACAAACCAAGCACATAGACATGAAGCACCATTTCATTAATGATACCTACCACAGAGGACTACTCAAGATGGAGTATTATCCAATGGAAGACATGACTGCAGATGCTCTGACAAAGGCAAAGCTGCGAGACAAGATGAACCCTGTGGGCTGAACCAAACACTTGTTGAGAAGGGGTGTTGGAAGTGGGGGCAAGAGCAACTCCTGTTTGAGTTATTTTGTTTATATTCCAGAAGGAAGATAGAGTTAGGGTCCTCCAGCTGGCTAAGCTTGCCTACATTTACCTGTGCTTTCTCTACCTAGCTTCCTTCCATTGTAAACTGATATGCTCAGGGAAGCTTATCTGCCCCTCCTTCCTTTGTCTTCTTCAACTGTCCAAGGAGAGAGGAGACATCTTTGTCTTTGCTCTCTCTCCTGAGCCATGAGGGCAATACCCACATCTGGGCATTGCACCTCCAACTTAGTTAGTTAGAACTAAGTATGCCTTTCCTATCTACTAAAGAAGCAATACAACAAAATATGTGGGCCAAGAAAAAGCTAATAGTACAAGGTTCAGAAATTCAGATATTTAATGATGTTCACCCAGAAATTCTATCAAGAAGAAGGGAATTCAAATTTCTAACAGAAAAACTACAAGCAGTTGGGATACAATATAATTGGAGCATTCATTTCAAGTTAAATATTTTAATAAAGAATGAATGGGTTTGGATTAAAACACTGAATGATGCAAGACAGTTAGCCACCGCATTAGAAGATCCAAATTTCACTCAATTTTCTCCAACAAAGTAAAAATAGATTCTCAGTTTAAATATCAAATTTGAAATTAGTCATTTATCACTTCTTTACTGTAATTATATAAAGTCATCAGTTTTTTCTTCCTTCTTTATAATTACTCCCTCACCTTTATTAATTTTTTTTTGGGGGGGAGTATTGTGAAAATTTTAAATTAATTCATTAAAAATAATATCAGTTAATGTTAAAGGCTTAAACTCTCCAATAAAATGTAAAAGATATGCTAGACAATTGAAACAAGAACAAGCAGGCCGACTTCCGGGAAGGGTGACTTCGCTTGTGCCTGCTTTTGGGACGGGCTCCCGCCTCAAAAGAAGCTTATTCAGATATAAATCAGTCAGAACATTTTTTTTTTTGACTGATGAAATTTCTCCCGGGCAGGGAGAAACGTAGAGATCAACCTCAAAAGCCTGTTTTTGTTGGGAGGACTGGATTTCATTAATTTATGAGATAAGGTCCAGCCAACAATGCCGGACGAACTTTCTAACAAGCTCTATCTGCTTAAGCGATACGTTTATCTTTTCTTTAAAGAGAGAACGGACTAACAGGCAAGCACCCTTCTTTCTATTATTTTTTTTTACTTGGTTTAAATTGTTACAGCAAAAGGAGATTTGTCAGATTGATCGGCTTTGGACAACTTCTGGGTGAGATATAACTCTTTTTTGTTATTCACGAAATTAACAGCTTATCTTTGTTTCTGTCACAAAAAGCTGTCCTGGAAGTGCATTCTAAAGATAATAAACAGAAGAGGGATTTCTATTCCTGATTTCTACTCCGAGGAATATTATATTGTCTGGGACTATTCTCTTTTTGGTCTATTTTATTTTGACGAATCTGCTTCTTCACGACGCCACTAACTGTTTTGATGCTGGGAACTAAATTTGTTTTGCATTCTTGAACATAGAGAGATAAGGCAGGTTGCTCTGTTTATACTGTGATGTCATCAAGCCTGGAATATTAACCCAATTGTTGCTGAAATAAGAAGTGGTTCTTCTTTATTTTTGTTTTGCTTTGTTTTCGTGGTTTTAAAAATGGCAATCAAGAAAGTGGCTGAGAATCTGGAAGTAACTATGTTTCAGAAAATAATGGATGAGATTGAGATAACGAAACAAACCCTGCGACAGGGTAGTAAGGAGCTGAAAATTGAACTGAGCAAAATGACGCAGGAGCTTAAAGAAATAGGGGATCCTGTGAGAGAGGAGAATGAGATAAGAGATGAGAAAAGAAAAAATAAAGGGAAGATACAAGCCCTGGCGATTGGAACAAATGTGGAATTGGAAAAAGATCTGGAGTTTATGGATTTTAGAAATAAAATCTACTGTTTGGAATTTAACGTTATCTCTGAAGAAATTAATGAAGATATTAGAGATAAAGTTATCAATGGCTTGGATAATCTTCTGGACTGGAATGATGTGATGGAGCTTGATATAGAGAAAATCTATGGAATTAACTGCAGCCATGTGACAATGGAAAAACTCTCAAGAGATGAGCCAGTGCATTTTGTAAAAAAGAAGAACACAGATATGACTTTACAACAGTATTTCAGCAACTTATTCAGAATGGATGGCAAGAAAATATTTGGGATAGAGGAAATTCCCATCAGACTCTTATTATATGACTGTGGTTACAACAGCAAGATTATTGACAATTGAAACAAGAACAAGCAGATATTATCTTTTTACAAGAGACTCATATAAAACAAGGACAAGAAGTATATTTGGAGAAACTAAAACTGGGCACAACGTATGCAGCATGCGAAAAAATGAAAAGAGAAGGAGTCACAATAATGATTTAAAACCCAAATATTAATGTAACAAACTGTGAAAAAAATGGAAATGGACATTACATACTTTCGAATGCACAGATACTTAATTATAACTACATCTTAATTTGTGTTTATGCACTGCTAATCAAACAAACAAAATTTTATAAAACAATCAACAATTTAATAAAAAAAACCATGCACAAGGAGAAACTATTCTTGGAGGACACCTAAACAGAGTAATATCACCCACAATGGACAGAACTAAAAATAAAAGCATTTCAAGGAAAACTACCTGAAACATTTATAAAAATGATGAAGCAGAATAACTTAGCAGATGCTTGGAGGTTTTACTATCCTGATGATAAAGATTACACATATTTCTCTGATGTACACAATTCATACTCAAGATAGATTATTTTTGATAACTCCATATTTGCTTACTCAAACAGAAGAAATAAAGATTCAACCAATGACATATGCAGGTCATGCCCCAATAAAGATAAAACTAAACTACAACAATGTCAAAGTAATAAATTATGGCGATTAGATAATACTATCTTACGAAATGAAGATATTAGAGAAACAATTAAACAACATTTGGAATTATATTTTGAACAAAACATAACCTCAGATATAAATTGGTCAACAATATGGGATGCAACCAAAGCATATATTAGAGGGATCTTAATACAAAAACAATCGAGTAAAGGAGAAAATATAAGCAAAAGGAAGAATTGATCTCGTCTATTGTTGAAAAAGAAACTGAACATAAGCTGACTCAATCATCAGAAGTATTAGAACAACTAAACACACTGAGACAATTATATCAAAAGATGCAAAGTGAAAAACTAGAAAAATATACTAATAGCATAAAGCAAAGATGGTTTGAATATGCTAAAAAACCATCTAGAGTGTTATCTAAATTCTTAAAAGATAAACAAACAAGAGCTCTAGTTCCATCTATCAAATATACAACAAACTCAACAAATATAGCAGAATGTTTTCAAAAACTCTATCAACAATTGTATTCTTCGCACAAACCATCAAGGGAACAAATGGACAAAACATTTCTAAATATCAACATGCCCAAAGTTACAGAACAAGACTTAAGAACTCTAGAGATAAATATATTAGAAGAAGAAAAAAGTACAATTAAGGCATTGGGAAATAAAAAAGTTCCTGGTCCAGATGGATTAACAAGTGAATTGTATAAAACATTTGTAGATATATTAACAACATACTACAGGCATACCCCGCTTAACGTCGCCTCGCTATAACGTACATGCTCCATACGCCACCATACCCCGCTTAACGTACGCGTGCTTCGCAATTACGGACACTTAATGGCATGATGCCACTGCCATCTAGTGGTGATTGCAGTGCAGTACATCCATAGATAATTGCTTCACTTTGAGTACATTTTCACTTTACATACACACTCCGGCCCCATTGCGTACGTTAAAGCAGGGTATGCCTGTATTTAACAATGATAAATGAATCTATACAACAACAAAAAACTACCAGCATCATGGTCAGAAGCTATAATTAAAGTTATACCAAAACCAAATAAAGATCCCACCTTGCCAGAGTCATATAGGCCAATTTCATTACTAAACCAAGACGCAAAAATTTGGGCTTCCATTATAGCAAAAAGGCTTAATAATATAATACCAAGCTATATTAAACAAGACCAAACAGGATTTATAAAAAACTGGAAATTACAACATAATGTCAAAAAATTAGTTGACTGCATAGAATTAAGTCAAAAGCAAAATTTACAAACTTTATTTTTGTTTCTAGATGAAGATAAAGCATTTGATAGGGTGGAATGGACATTTCTGATTAGAACCCTACAAGAAATGAGCTTGGGAGGTATGTTCAAATATTGGATACACATGAGCACAACCTTAACAGGGTATGATGAAAAACTGAGCAGTTTTTATGTTTAGATAGACTTTTGCTCAAAGTAGGGTTTTGCTATTGCAGTTTGTTTTATGATGCTTGTTTTTAAAATCTGTATTTGTTGTATGCTTTTGTTTGAATTGTAAGTTGCCTAGAAGCATTTTGAATTAGGTGACACATAAAATAATAGTGATGATGATAATTTTGTAGTCTTTGTTAAATCCCTGAACTGCTTGCCAGTAATCTAATTAGATTAATGCAGGAGCAAGCAAGTTATGGGGAAAATGTATCTCCTAAATAAATAACTTTGTGCAGCTTGTAGAAAGCTTGCTTACCTTTTGACCAGAGATGAATACTGATTTTATCCTTTCAAATAGGTATGCTGTACATCACAAGGTATGCTGCAAATAAATTTTGGGTTTTAAATTTTAATGTTTTAATGTTTATGTATTTTTTCTTGTATGTTGCCCAGAGTGGCTGGACAACCAGCCAGATGGGCGACTAATAAATATAACAACAACAACAACATAATAATAATAATAATAATACAGTTATTTTATCAAAAACCCACAGCAAAAGTATTTGTTAACAATCAATTATCAAAACCTATTTTGCTGAAACATGGCACTCGTCAAGGATGTCCACTCTCACTATTATTATTCCCTATTTTTTTGGAAAGATCCTCTGTGGCGCAAAGTGGTAAGCAGCGGTAACACAGTCGAAAGCTCTGCTCACGGCTAGAGTTCGATTCCAACAGAAGGAGGAAGTCGAATCTCCAGTAAAAGGGGTCGAGGTCCACTCAGCCTTCCATCCATCCGTGGTCGGTAAAATGAGTACCCGGCATATGCTGGGGGGTAAAGAAAGGCCGGGAAAGGAACTGGCAATCCCATCCCATATATATGGTCTGCCTAGTAAACGTTGCAAGACGTCACCCTAAGAGTCGGAAACGACTCACACTACAAGTGCGGGGACACCTTTACCTTTTATCTTTTTGGAACCATTAGCAATTTTAATAAGAAATAATCAACAAATAACAGGAATTAAATTTGGTACTGAGGAATGTAAAATAAACTTGTACGCAGATGATATACATTAACTTTAACACAACCAGAACCATCCATTGAAAACACTCTTAATGTGTTACAACTATACAGTGAAGCATCTGGATACAAAATAAATACAGCTAAATCCGAGTGCTTTGGAATCAATATATCTAAGAGGCAAATAGAAAAACAACTAAGAGACACGGGTTTACAATGGGTAAACAAACCAATAAGATACCTAGGCATTTGGTTACATCCTAATCTCCAAATAATTAAAGATTACAATTATAAAAGATTGATTAAGCAGATCGAAGAAGATTTAAACAAATGGGAAATATTACAACTGTCATGGCTAGGAAAAATAGCAGCTATATCTATGATGATCCTCCCTAAGATATTATTTATTTTTATGACCTTACCATTAGAAATAGAAAATCACGAACTCATTCAATTACAAAAAAAAAATCTGAAATTTATTTGGTCAAACAAGCCAAGCAGAACAGCAAATGAGCATTTGTATCAAAAAACTAGTAATGGAGGACTGGGAGTACCTAATATTATTAGGTACTACCAAGCAGTTAAATTATCGTTTATCTTGGAATGGTTTGAAGATAGCGATAATATTTTATTAAAAGTGGAGCAAGAACGGTACAGTAGAAAATTACAGGAAATATTATGGTTTAAGTAAAAAACAGTAATAACTAAACAAAATTTTCTTACATCCACAAACACAGTATTTAAAGTATGGATCAACTGTGCACAAAAGTTGGCCCCGGGATTTTTCCCTATGACTTCAATCTTGAGAAATGAATTTGTAAATAATCAAGTATGACAAATTATCAATTACCATATATGGGGGAAATTGCTTAAGTATTGCGATTGGTTTAAACAAGGATCTACTATTTCTTATGAAAATGTCGTTGCAATTTTGAATAATGAGAGACCTTAAGAACATCCCAATCACATTATCATATAGCAATCTGAAAGAAAACTTCTTTAAAGTAATTGATCAATGGTATTTAGCACCACACAGGTTAAGCAAAATATTTAATCAAAATATGTACTGCTGGAGACGTAGAAGAAGTAAGGCAGATTTTATACATGTTTTTTGGAGTTGTGTTAAGATAAAACCTTTTTGGAACAAAATTTTAGATGTAATACAGGAAATTGTAGGCCAAACGATATCAAAAAATCCTAAAACAACTCTTTTGTGTTTATTTCGGGAAGAGGTTATTAATATAGATTCTCAATTAGTAGCAACTCTGCTCATGGTGGCAAAAATATGTATTGGTCAAAAATGGAAGAATAACAAACCCCCAACATTGATAGATTGGTTGAAAAAAACTTGGGAAACAGTATTAATGATAAAAATGACTTATAATAGAAATGTGGTGGATCATAACCATCAAAATAATTTTTTAGAGAAATGGGCTCTGTTTATACAATTTTGGAATGATAAGGTGACAGATGAAATAGCCCCATTTAACTTATTTACCTCAATATAGTAACTTATTATATTTTATTAGTATGTTTAAAAATATAAACCTGTCAAGAGCTAATCCTAATGTTCTCTCATCTTATCCATTTTTTCGTCTCTTCCTTTTTTCGTCCATCCTCTACCCTCTTTTAATGCTTCTTGTAGTCGAATTGGAATTGTATGTCGTATTTAGATTTTATTTTCAATAAAGTTTATTAAAATAAAATTAAAATAAAATAAAGTTTACTAAAATAAAATAAAAAAGTTAACACTGTCATTCATGATGAAACAAAATAACTCCCATTAACAATTAAAAAGCCCCTCTATAATTTGTAAATGTGGATTGAACTGTGCAACCAAATATTTTGTATGAAAGTAGGTGTTGGCCAAGATCCCAGCAGCAACCATACTTGGAGATTTTGGAAGTACTGCATTGTCCACATCAGTTTTTGTATGAGGTGTACATTAGTGGTGTTCTGCTGTACATCACAGGAATTCTATGGAGTGATCACCCCTTAGAAAAGTGTCTTGTCTCCACATTGCTGGGTTTCAGATGTCAATTAAAAAGTTTTTTTAAAAAGAAATCCCAGGTTTTTGCAGTTTGATAACAAAAGGTTTATTCCTCAGCAATTATATATATATTAATATATTAAGCAATTAATATATATATTATGCTTTTAATTTTGGGAGAGTATTCACCAGTACAGAATATTGGCATCTCTTTTTTGGCTGTCCATGGCAACCATTGTGTGCTGGCACCCACAGCACTTTTATTAAGTTATGAGAACCAGCATGTCATATTTTTTTTTACCAAAAAGCACTACCTACCTATCTATATATAGTTTGTACATATTTCAATCAGTGTTCACTGTATTGTGCCTATTTGTTTTGATGTACATCACCTTGAGCTTTTTTTGAGGTGATTTATAAATATTCTAAATCTATCAATCAATAGTACATGGATCCCCTTCATGCTTTATCCCCCATGCATTTCATGAATGTGTGGAGGGGGCTTTGTCTGGTGGCTCCAACCACAATATGGGCTCCTGCTGGGAAGAAAGGTGGGATATAAACCAAATAATAAATAAATAAATAAATATCAACACTCCTGCACAGCTCTGCACCAGCTCTACCCCTGCATGTTTGAGGAAGATCTGAAGGGACAACACACTGTACTTATGTAGGGAGCCAGATGGGCATGGAAACACTGAGTGTGGGCTGGCAAGGTACACAACTTGTGGATTGGCCAGAGGACTTATGAAGAAATTTAGTGTTTATATTGCATCAACATATGTAGGAGTCCCAAGGTCATGGTGTCTTCCTGGAACTGGTCTTTCATCTATCCAAGTTTTTGTTCTCAGCTCCAACTCTTTTCTTGTGCTGATGCTTTGTTTTGCTTTTGCTCCCTATGCACTGTATGTCTGTATTGAACCTCAGGACACGGCTGAAATGTGGCCCTCTAGGCCTCTCTGTATGGTCCATGTAATTCTTCCTAAGTCACACCTGCTCTCCTCAGGCCATGTCTCTCACTGGCCCTGTTTCTCACCCCAAGTATTTTTTGCCTGGCTGAAATGTGTCCTTGAACTCTGGTAATGTTTGTTGCTTATCTGGATGGAGGATAGAGAGGAGTGAGTGTGTGTGCAGAAACTGCCTACCGTATAAAAATAAAGTTTACATTTGTTGCTCCACCTACGTTTGCCTCTGGCCCTGCCCAACACTACCGTGTGGTCCTTAGAAAGCTGCATAGAAGGGAATGTGGCCCTTAAGCTGCAAAAGGTCCCCCATCCCTGTCTTTAAGCTAACCCATTGGCTGCCAGCTGTGGAACCATGCCCACATTACATTACATTGGCTCCAAAAGAGAGACTTACCTTGAACTTGTAGATATGCCTATGGAGTATATTTAATTTGTTTTCCAAAATGGAAACCTTATGCTTCTGTGTAATATGAGAAAAAGTATAATATGAAATACTCATAAAGGTCACACACACCTTTCATTATAAGAATTTATTAAAGGATATTCATGAACTGTCCAACATCAGAGGAGACAGAGGGTTGTAAACCCTCCAGAGATGAGTCATTTGTTTTTATGCATTGATATTAGGAAAGATAAAAGCTAAACACAATAAAGAGCAATTGCCTCTGGCAGAGTTTTATGTTTCCTTCTTTCTGTTCAGTTCAATGAACTGTTTCACTCTTAAATTTTTAAAATAAGTCTTGGTGCATATTGAAGTTATGAATTCAACTTAAGTATAGGGACTTGAATAGTGGAAAATTAGTCTACTCTTATTATTGCAAACAATTTCTAGTGGAAAAGAGGAAACACATCAGCAATTTTTTAAAAAAACATATCCTATTTTGCGTATGTCACAATTGTGTATGCCAGAAGTCTCTCCTTTTTTAGGGTGATGGCAAGACGTGTGAGTCTTCTGTCACTTTAAGAGCTCTCAAAGATAAGTACATTTCCCAGCACTGCAATGCAAGACCACAGTGTCTGTCTACCCCAGAGCAACTGAAAGCATTATAACCCCTTGCCCATCCTGGATACAGTCAACGGTTAGGGTTTACTTATTTGCATCCATCAAGTAGTAGCCAGGAGTTAGCATCAGATAATATGCTGAACTTAAGTAAAATTATCATTTGCTCAAGCAAATTCCCAGACTGAACTGAAAGCTATAATTTCTCTTGAGGAGAGATGTTGAAGGAGTTATTATAGTCCTTCCTGTTGAGGAGAGGGCAGCCTAGACATGAATTGTGACTCCAGTTGCTAGGAATCTTTTATTGTCTAAGAAATAGCCCAACTTGTATCATGGTGACTAAATAAAACTTATTTCTAGGGATGTACAAACATGCCTCAGTCCATTCTGACATTCATTCACTTTCATCTGGTATTTTCTGTTCTGCTGCAGTTCATTAACTGCTGCAGAAATATTTTCAGTCGAAGGTCGAAATAAAACTCAGACACATCAGCTTGGGTTGAACAAGGGCCACTTTATTAAAATTGTAGCAAACAAAACCCATTTTAAAGTGACCTGCAGAGGGAGAACCTAGGTGTGGGAACTGTCTATAAGCAAGCAGCTTGCCATTCAGCTCTCGGGTGACCAGCCCCTACTGGGGCAAGGGCAAGCCCATCTGCTTACCCCTTACCCCGGCCACACCCAGTAGGTGAGCAGGGGGGCCTTCCCACATCACCACCTACCTGGGGCCGTAAAACTTCGGGTAGATGAGGTAAGTTGGCCCCAGAAGCAGCCCATATCCTGCCCTTGGACTGTAAAGCCCTGACAGACAGGCCTCTGGAACCGCCAATCAGCTCCAAAGGAGCCACCTAGCTATCCTTACCTACTTCCCTTCCCACACCCTGTTATAATAAAACTGCCCCTGTCGGGCATTGCTGTCGGGTGAAATAATATGTAGACAACAGCAGCTATGGCTGAATAAAGGGCCACTTTATTAAATTCAAACAAAACTTTAAAGCGACCTGCAGAGGTGAAAACTAAGTGAGGGAACTAACTATAGGCAATCAGCTTGCCCTACAGCTCTCGGGCGACCAGCCCTGCTGGAGCCAAGGGCAAGCCCCTTTTGCTTACCCCTGCCCCGACCACACCTTATAGGTGAGTAGGGAGGCCTTCCCACGTCACCAACCCCCCGGGGCCGTAGAAACCTCGGGTGGATGAGGTAAGTTGGCCCCAAAAGCAGCCCATATCCTGTCTCCGGGCCGTAAAACCCTGAGAGACAGGCATCCAGAACCACCCTTCACCTCCAAAGGTGCCTAGCTGTCGTTACTTATTTCCCCTCCCACACTTTACCGAACCTGTGTGTCAAACATGTCCCCATTAATATTTTTGATTTGAACCAAATTAGCCAAATTGGCCGAAATAAACCTATTAAGCACGACACCCCTTAACCCATTTCCCTCCATCCCAAAAGTGTGGAGTGGGCAAAAAACCTGCCTGCCAACAAGGGTAGTCAGGATAAAAATTCCTACTCGGCCCCAAAGCGACCATGGGCACACCGTAAAAGAGGGAGGGCGGGGTGGGTGTTGTGAGCTAAGAGGAAGCTGGAGGGGGCTGCGCAGGCTTAAATAGGCCCTTGGCTCTGCCCCCGCTGTGCAGCACATCGTGCGTCATCTCAACATGACGCACGATGTCGCCCTTACTTCCCATGGCTTCTGTGGCTTCACCCTGGGCCGCAATTGCGCATGCCGATCCCCATGGCTTCAGGTAAGCAGAGCTATATTTGCAGTCCATGGGTGAAATAATACGCAGACAACAGCAGCTATGGTTGAATAAAGGGCCACTTTATTAAATTCAAACAAAACTTTAAAGTGAGCTGCAGAGGTGAAACCTAAGTGAGGGAACTAACTATAGGCAATCAGCTTGCCCTACAGCTCTCAGGCAACCAGCCCTGCTGGAGCCAAGGGCAAGCCCCTTTTGCTTACCCCTGCCCCGGCCACACCTTATAGGTGAGTAGGGAGGCCTTCCCACATCACCAACCCCCCGGGGCTGTAGAACCCTCAGGTGGATGAGGTAAGTTGGCCCCAAAAGCAGCCCATATCCTGTCTTCGGGCCGTAAAACCCTGAGAGACAGGCATCCGGAACCACCCTTCACCTCCAAAGGTGCCTAAGGGGGCCACCTAGCAGTCATTACTTATTTCCCCTCCCGCACTTTACCGCCACAAAAAGGGGACAAATCTCTATTTAGTCCCCCTTTACCCCACTGCTGAGAAGAACTTCCAGCAGACTCCTCTTCAGGTCTTGCAAAAAGATGTCATTCCCTGTGTCCGACAGGTGAATGCCATCGGCCCTATAGAGTTCAACCCTAGAATGCTGTATGAGCGGATGTGGAATGGGCAACCCACCATCCCCAAGAAGCGCCAACTGAATCTGTAGGTTGACCTTCTTATGTGCCCAGTCTATCCTCCTGGGGTTCCAAACTCCACGCCTTCCCTGCGTGGCAGTATGTCTGACCAAAGCAGACAAATTGAAGGCCAACACTGCCTTATAACTTGCATGTCGCTACATGCCTGAACAGTAAGGGCCCTGCCCTTAAGTAAACCCAGGTCATTACCTCCCAGGTGAATGACCAAAATGTGCGGAACTTCACACACTAACCCTTGCCGGGACAGGGCGGGTAGAAGCCCATCCCAGCGCATCCCTCACTGGCCAAGCCATTGCACAGTAGCTCGTTGACTGAGCCCCAGCTGCGAGCCCATCCGAGATGACGCGGCCCTACGGCCCACCCAGAAAATCATGCTGTGGCTGCAGATTAGGATGCGCATCTGCTCTGTCCCCCTCTGGCAACCTGCCAAAACAAGGCAACGCCATTAGGCTTCCGAATTACCATGCCCACTCGTGGGGCGAACGTAACTCCTATAGGCCCCAGAAACCCACCTTCCAACAGCTTGCAGCCTGGCCCGTGGGAAAACCAGCCCCGCTGCTGTGGAAGGCGCTCTAATTCTAAAAGAGTGGGTCCCAAAAACTGATGGGTCTATTCCTAATCCGTGCAGAGCCTTCTTAGTAAGTGCCCAAAATTGATATTTAGTGAGAGGATCACCGTTCCTGTGAACAAATAAATATCCACTCCCTGGTCCTCTAGCTATCATAAAGGTTTGCAGGACCTGCACTGGGCAAACGTGTGGCAAAGGGGAAGGAGCTAAAATAACAGTCTGTCCCCTGCCCCTCTGGTCAGTCTTAGACCTACGTAATGTGATATAAATGCTGCCTGCTTTCATGTTGATATCTGAAATTAAAAGGGCGTGCTGTGACTGGTCCACCTTAGACCCAGCCACCACTTCTCCTATTCGAAATGCCCCCCCAAATAATGTAAGGGACACTGCTTGAAATAGCTGGATTTTGTAGTTGGAAGAGCACACTGCTGACCATTGGTTCATGAGTTTCTCTAAAAGCTCTGGAGATATAGGACGATGGTGATCGGGGGCAGCTGGGCGCTCCCTAGCCCACCCAGCCAACATGCAGTGGACCCAAAAATCCGTGGAATGATCTTGCAAACCCTGTGCCTTAGCTAGAAAGCAAAGTCTGGCTAGCTTACCTTGTAAGGCTCGGACAGACAGGCCCTGCCTCTTGCCATCCACCAGAAATTCCAGCAGCTGACTCACCGGAATGGGCCACTGGGGCGTGTATCCCTTGTTGGCCCAAAATTCTTCCATTGCCCTACCTGGTCTTTGGTAGCCGGCGAGCATGCTGGGGGCAATGGATAGGCTTATGGCCCTCTCCGACTCCGCTCTCCAATCTCCCAAATTGCAGGGGGCACGGCATCCGGCTGAGCCCTGGCCAGCAGTGCCAGCTGACGGAAACGGTCCATCTGGTTCCGTGACAGAGCATCAGCATCACTGTTGTCAATGCCAGGAACATGCCGTGCCCGAAAAAGAACATTAAAATGCAGGCACTGGAGAACAAAAGCCCGGACAAGGCCCATCACCCTAGTGTTCCTGGATGTAAGAGAGTTGATAACATGAACGGTGGCCTCATTGTCGCACCAAAAATGGACAGTACAGTTTTGTAGCCTCTCTGCCCATAAATGTACTGCCAGTACAATGGGAAAGAATTCAAGAAAGGTCAGGTCCTTGTCCAGCCCTTCCTTAACCCAATCCTGAGGCCATTGTCCATTACACCAGGAAGACCTGAATATCACTTCAAAACCATAAGACCCCGATGCATCCGAACAAACTTGCATCTCTGCTTCCAGGAGCCGTTCATGTCTCCAAAAAGAGACCCCATTATAGTCCTGCAAAAAGGAGGACCAAATTGTTAGGTCAGTGCATAAGGCAGCCATAACCCTGAATTGATGATGGGGTTTTGAGAGCCCCATCATAGCATCATAGACACGCCTCAAAAAGGCCTGTCCGGGTGCAATGACCCTGCAAGCAAAGTTCAGGTGTCCAGCTAGCTCTTGGAGTGTATAAAGAAGAACTTTCTTAGCCCCAACTACTTCCCTGATCTTGACATGCAAAAGATCAATTTTTTCCATGGGGAGCCGGCAACTCATGGCTACTGTATCTATTTCATTCCCTAAAAATGTCAAGACCTGGGCAGGGCCCTCCGTCTTCTCTAAGGCCAAAGGGACTCTGAGTTCCACGGCCAGCTCACTAAATTGTGACATTAAGTGCTGACATTCACCCGTGTTTGCCCTACCAGCAAAAAGGAAGTCATCCAGATAATGTACCACCGTGTGCAAGCCCCCCCGTCTCCTGACAGCCCATTCCAGGAAAGAGCTAAATCACTCAAAAACAGTGCAAGAAATTGAGCATCCCATGGGCAGGGCCCTATCCATATAGAAATGTTCCAAAAAGGTGAAGCCCAGGAGCTCAAAATCAGCTGGGTGAACTGGCAGGAGATGGAAGGCAGACTTGATATCACACTTCCCCATAAAAGCCCCTTCACCACAGGAATGCACCATGTGCACTGCAGTGTCCAGGAGCGTGTAGTGTGCAGAACACAAATTATCTGGAATGAAATCATTAACTGACATCCCTTGCAGGTAGGACAAATGGTGAATGAACCTAAATTCCCCGGCTGCCTTTTTGGGCACGATGCTCAAGGGAGACACCCTAAGGTTAGAAATAGGGGGAGACTGGAATGGGCCAAGAACTCGCCCAGCCTGCACTTCTTTATCAATTTTCTGCTGCACTAAGTCCCCCTTTCCCACAGTGGAGCGGAGGTTGTGAGATCGAAAAGCCAAACATGGGCCAGTGTAGGGAATTCGGAAGCCTAATGAAAAACCATCTAACAAAAAACGTGCGACCCCTTGGTTCAGATAACTGTCCAGGAGGTGTTTTAAAGCATTTAAATTAATTGGGAAGGGGCCCTTTTCCTAGATTGCCCCCCCTGTGGGGGGCTGTTTCCAGCCTCCCTGATAGTCCCTACCCCCGCCCTTAAAGGGCCTGTTTCTGGGGCAAGTCGCACTTGAGTGCATATAGAGCACTTGTGTCGAAAACTGCACGGGTTGCAGGTGCAGGATCCACGGGAATTAAATTCCCAGCAGAACAGCTGTTGTTGAACCTCTTGCCCCGCATTACTGCGGGGCAGGGGAGCTGACTGCTTGCCGAGTAAATGTCCGCTATCCGATCTGTCCGCAGTCATGGTGCTCGCTGCTGCCATGAACTGCAGCCACAGCTCGGGCTCCTTCCTATCCCGGGGGAGTGTCCTATCAAAAGCCACCCGCATATGGAAGACTTCATCGTAGGATAACCAAGCCAGGCCAGAAAACTCTATATATGCCCTGTAAATAATATCTAAGTACTTCATCAAAAAGGGGCCCTTCAAGGGCTGTTTTTCCATGACTACCCCTGCATAAATAATTTAGGCCGGCAACCAGTTATGCCAAGTCCATTCAACCCATTTACGTTTAGGTCTCTCTGGCTCAACATCTCCATCCCCATCTTTATTTCTTTTGGGCAGTTCCCTGTAAAGAAGTGTGAACAAGTCCACATACTCCCCACGCCAAATCCTCTCCTTAGTTGCACCTGCAGCCGTCCCTTCCCTTGTAGTTGACTCCCCAGCTTCTGTGTGCATGTTACCCTGTCCTGGTGGGCCTGCCCTCTGCTTCTCTAACACCTCCAGCCATGCTGAAATGGCTGCCCACGGCGGCACCTCATCTTCCTCTGAAGACATTGCCACTGGGGGGGCGCTTGGGTGGCAGCCTGCAGGCCTTCCCCTTCCCTTTGGGACCCCCTATACCTTTTTGGGGGGCATTATAAAAGTAAGCCCACCTAATATATTCTCCTTGTGATGTTTTACCCCACTGCTGAGGGATCCAACCAAAGAAAGGGGGGGCAAGCAGGCTCCCTTCAAGCTTAGCTTGCAATGTAGTGCTATTTTGTACTTTTATTTGTATGGGGGGGTAGGCAGGCGACCTAAAGCTGAGGCAACTGTCCTATGGAGGCCGTGTGGCCTCAATGCAGGTAACACTGCCTATGGGCCACAGAGGCCTCCGCTCCACCCCATGTGGAGGCAGGCAGCCGCGGAGAAATGGGCCTGTAAAACCCAGACCTAGCCATCATGGCCACCGCCTGGGTCTGGCCTAGTCCGCCACCACTGCTGCCACCAGCTAAACTCAGGCCTACGCGGCCCTAATGAAGCCGCCTCTGTTCTGCTGTGCCTCCTTGCTCCACTCTGCCTCCTTCCCGGCTGCAGCTATCAGCCGAATTGGGCCTCGCCACACCCAGACTCAATCAACAGTCAGTGCTTAAAATGGCGCCGACCATGCGGCCAAAGAAAATGGCCGCCAAAGGAAGTCCCAAGCCGATTGTCTTGGCTCTGCCTCTGTCCTCCGTCACGAGCCAAGAGGAAGCTGGAGGGGGTGGCGCGGGCCTAAGTAGGCCCTTGGCTCCGCCCCCTTCATGCAGCACGTCGTGCATCATCTCAACACGATGCACAACATTGCCCTTACTTCCCATGGCTTCTGCGGCTTCACCCTGGGCCGCAATTGCACTTGCCGCTCCCCATGGTTTCAAGTAAGCGGAGCTACATTTATCATTTTGAATGTGCCAAAACCACCTAGTAATTACAATGCCCCCTAACCCAATTCCCTCCCACTCTCATAGTGTGGAGCAGGCAAAAAACCTGCCCGCCAACTAGGGTGGGCAGGATAAAAATTTCTACTCGGCTCTGAAGCAACCCATAGACACACCATAAAAAAGGGAGGGCGGGGAGGGTGTCGCGCTGGCAAAGAGGAGGATAGGAGGGGCAGCTGGACTTAAATAAGCCCATAGGCTCCTCCCCTCCACACTGCGCATAGCTGTCACATAATAGCTGCAATGCACGACATTGCCCCATTAAAAGATGGTGGTTGCAGCTTCACCCCCGACCGCAACTATGCCCTGCTCGACCAGCTGCGCGGGCGAATGGGGCATCATACATATTTTTAAATGTATTCTTATGTAAAACACAGTAAACACACATATCTCGGTCATCAGCAGATATATGCAAATCAATTGCCTTTCCTGAGCGTTTCCTTTAAAGTAAATGAATTACCAGAGGGGTAGTCTTTTTCAACAAAAACAATAAAGAGCCATGTGACACCTTAAAGACAAAGAGAATGAAGTGGCTAATCACACTGCCATCTATGGGTTCAAATCTAACCATGTCTGCTTAAGTATAAGTAATTGAATTCAGCAGGGGTCACTTCCTGGTAAGTGCGGTTAAGACTGTAGCCACACTGTCGGCCTTGATTTCACTGTTCAGTATAAACTTGCCATCCTATTCCATTTTCCACACTCAGATGTTACAGAGGGGCAGTTCAGCAGTTTAGTTATAAGTCTAGAAAACTTCAAGGAGGGTGAAGCGAAAATGAATTTTTCTTCCAACATTACTTCTTAGTAAACCTGCATCAGATTGCATTGCTGGGCTATTGTGAAGAAGATGCTGAAGTAAAATATGCCAATGTAATCTGTGTGAAGATAACAGTAGCAGGATACCAGTGGCATCATCCCCCTAGGTAGATTTTGTACACTTATATACCACCCACTGTAGTTCCCAAAATGATGCAAATACAAATTACTCAGAATGATACAAATGATGAAAAATAGGGTCTTGTGTCTGGTTAAAATAAGGGGCTGTTCTAATCAAGTGGTTTCACTCTTTTCCCATTCCACTTTCCTCTATTTCCCTTCCTTCTTGTTTTATCATCTTTTCTTTCTCCCTTTTCCTTTCTCTTACTTTGCCTTTCTTTCTTTTAATGGAGATAAAGAATCTCTGACCCCTGATATTGGAATGATAATTATGAATGTCTTCTACAATTATAGGCAGTATCAGATAGCCTGGAAATTTATGACATGGGCTGGACTCGCTTAGGATTCATTGTCAAATCGCTTTGACTGATTGCTTTGACTGTACCATGCTTATGCCATTTCAGTGATATTATTTTCTTATTTCTATACCATGATCTGACCAGGTTCCAAGACATGGGGAGGTTTTGGAGTCTATTCATCCAAATACACTTGGAACTCCTCTTCAGACCTTCATGATGAATTCCTGAAGGTCTAAAGAGGAGTTTGCATACCCAGTGTTCCTTGTCCAAGACCTCATGTGTTCAGGTGAACACTAGAGCAGGGGTAAAATATTGAGTCTGTGGACTCTGGCTATGCTTTACCCAGGAGTAGCCAACATAGCCTCGCCAGATGTTATTGGACTCCAGTTCCAACAGCCCCAGTCAGAATGGCAGATGGTCAGGGATGCTGGGAGCTGAAATCCAGCAAAATCTGGAGGGCACCATGTTGGCTACTACTGCTTTACCCCTTGACCCACTGCATTGCATAAATGCAGATCAAATCCAGATTAGATCAACTTGGTTTATTATGTTTCTTTTTGTGTAGGAGTCAATCACTGCTACTTGTTTGCATTGTATCATTTTTATCAATTTTTTTCTTTCTTTTTCTTTTTTGTGCTGTGCAGCTGCAGAGGGAGCAAAACATTCATCAGCACATGAAACTAATAGTGCAGATTTTGGATCCTGGCCCATGTTAAGTCACATTACAGTGTGCAATAAAATCAAATCACAACTTTTGGAGATTTTAATGAAGATATATAACAAAACACATGAGAATTGTGATAGGCAAAACATTTTTTTAAAAAAAAACACCTGAAGCTCCTATATGGCTTTAATAGATACTATATCCATCATATTTTAGGGGTAAACTTTATTTCAACTTTATTCATTTTTCATCATGTTGCCTTTTTTGTTATTCATAGGCCTTCCTTAAACAACTCTTGACCAAGTGACAGAAACAACCTTACGAAAAAGTGATTCCTTACAGCAGCCTTACATCAATGCCAGCTGTGATTCCATTTATATTGAATCACTGTAATCACTGGCAACTACTCCTGGAGTTGTTTTCCATCACTAAGTTAAATATAAACCTCCCTAAAGGGTGTATAGGTAGAACACTTCATCTTTATTATATTTTTGAAAGTAAAATGAAGACTGCAAACATAAGCTCAGTGTAATTATTTCTTTGACCTATGGGTTTTTAAGGTGAAAAAAAGAGAATCATAAACCACAAGCTTTTAACTAAACTGTTATCATTCACATCATGCTATGTGCAGCACACACTGGTGGGACAAAGGTGCGATGTTGCTGGCAGTGTCCAAAGTTATGTTGGGATCTACAATCCATGGCAATGTAGTACCAGCATGACACTTATTTGCTTATTTATTTAAAAAATTTATAGACCACTCTTCATCCAAAAAATGGTCACAAAGCAATTCATGATAATACAACAATGAAAACACCATTCCAGGAAAACCTAAAATGCAGATATAAAAGGTCACTTAACATGTGAGACAGAGGTATACTTTATCACCCTATCTGTGTAATCTATACATAGAACATATCATATGGAAAGCAGGATTGGACCAAGATGAACAAGGTGTGAAAATTGGAGGGAGAAACATCAATAATTTAAGATATGCAGACGATGCCATACTCTTAGAAGAAACCCGTGATGATTTCAAATGAATGCTGATGAAAGTTAAAGCGGAAAGCACAAAAGCAGGACTACAGCTGAACGCAAAGAAGACTAAAGTAATGACAACACAAGATTTATGTAACTTTAAAGTTGACAACGAGGACATTGAACTTGTCAAGGATTATCAATACCTGGGCACAGTCATTAACAAAAATGGAAATAATAGTCAAGAAATCAGAAGAAGGCAAGGACTGTGGAGGGCAACTATGAGAGATCTAGAAAAGGTCCTCAGATGCAAAGATGTATGACTGAATACAAAATCAGGATCATTCAGACCGTGATATTCCCAATCTCTATGTATGGATGTGAAAGTTGGACAGAGAAAATAGCTAATAAGAGAAAAATCAACTCATTTGAAGTGTGGTGTTGGAGGAGAGCTTTGTGCATATCATGGACTGCAAAAAAGACAAATAATTGGGTGTTAGAACAATTTTATTTATTTATTTATTGCATTTATATACTGTCCCATAGCCGAAGTTCTCTGGGCGGTTTACAACAATTAAACCAAAACTGTCACTAGAAGATAAAATGATGAAACTGAGGTTACTTTGGACACATCATGAGAAGACATGATTCACTAGAAAAGACAATAATGCTGGGAAAACAGAAGGGAGTAGAAAAAGAGGAAGGCCAAACAAGAGATGGATTGATTCCATAAAGCAAGCCACAGACCTGAACTTACAAGATCTGAACAGGGTGGTTCACGACAGATGTTATTGGAGGTTGCTGATTCATAGGGTCGCCATAAGTCATAATCGACTTGAAGGCACATAACAACAGCAAACATGTCTGGGTGAATAAAAATATTTTTATTAAATATCTGACAAGATATTTAACACTGGTATCAAGCAAACATCCCTAAAGAGGGCGTTCCATGTCTGGGATGCTACAGTGTTGAAAGCCTTGTCTACAAAGTTCTCACCTCCGATTGAGGAGATGCTTAGAGAAGGACATCAGTAAATGATCAGAAAGTGTGGGCAGGTTAGTAAGGGAGCAGGCACTCCTTCCAATACCTGTGTCTTAAGCCCTGTTACAATTCCCCCCCCCACATTTTTCTACTTTCCCCCCACACATGCCTTCTTTGAAAAACATACCATGTAGGCTGAACAACAATGGATGTCACTATCTGAAATTCCTATGACGGCAGCAATACTTTTTCTAGCTATGCAGATGGTTATACAGAGATGATCAAGATGGCTCAAGACAAGTGAAGAAAAATATGGTGCTGTTTCATAGTTAAGCTTCTCTCTCTCTCTCTCTCTCTCTCTCACACACACACACACACACACACACACATAATGTAGAGGGGGAAAGTAAAATCCAGCTTTTCCTTAGACATCTGAAGACTGTGAAGAGATCATCTCTTAAAATGAGATGCGCGAATTGCTTTTTGTTATTCAGACATGCTGAAATTGAAGCATTAATGTCAAGAATTCCTACCATCGTCAGTCCAAAAGGCTCTGGCAAGGGTGGGCCTTTGCAGCCATGCTGGGGAAGACCTGGCATGGCTTCAAACCCCATATAGGCACGGTGTGGCCATGTGTGCCTGTTGCATAAGGGGCAGAGCAGGGTGGCTATTTAAGCCCTGCTCCGTCTCCCCTTGGCCTCTTTTCGGCCTCACGCGACAGCGGAGCAGGTTGCTAGGCCACGTTAGGTGCTTTAAGCCTTAGACGGAACAGGTTGCTAGGCCACATTAGGTGCTTTGGGCCTTGGCTGGTTATCTGTTTTGGCAGCGCACAAGGCAGGAGAGAGAGGACCTGGTGGGTCAGCTTCTCAGCATTGGAACGTGAGAGAGAAGCTTGGAGCGATTGAGGCAGGAACCCCACAAGGTTTGGAGAGGGCGGATTGTGGTGGAATTTAACAAGGTTGGGTTTGGTGACCACCCTTAGGCACCCTTTAAGGTGATTGGTGGGTTCTGAGGTCTGCCTTTCAGGTTGTGTGGCCGGTTGGCAGGATAAGGCTCACCTTTGTGGCTAACCTGTACCATCCACTCAGAGGTTCTGCGGCCCTGAGGGGGGGTGGATTAGGAAGGCCTCCCTAACCACCCTGCGGGGATGGGGCCTGAAAGAATGGATTGGGCTTGGCTCACCCCCCTTTTCCCATGGCAGGGTGCCCTCACCCAATGGGGGTGAGATAAGCTCCGTACTGGCTCTGCAGATCATTCTACCATGCAATCAAGCATGTAATTGGCTTTATTCAATAAATGTGGCCCTTGATTTACCCACACCTCATTTTGTCTTGCCTCTTCATTTCCTGGCTATGCGCTGCAATAGTTGTTAATTCAGCTTATCATTTATTTAACATGTATAGTGTGATAGGCCAAGTATAGAATACTGAAATAATATTCATTATGTATATTATTCATTAATATGTTTATGTATCATTTTTCTTCCAGAAAGAGGAGCTCGGTACAAATATCAAAAGAATGTAAGGCAAGTCCTGCCTATTAGTGCCAAGAAAAAGACAGAATTAGTCCTAAAAATATTAAGAAAATGTAAGTGATGAGATTTACCAGCAGAGAACATGAGAAAAGAAAGACAGCAGCTTATAGAGGACATCAGAAATGTCAGTGTGAAAGCAGACAGAAGAGAAGGTTCCAGAGAGAGCAATGAGAACAAAAATGCAGGCATTCTGATTAGACAAGATGTTCAAGGATTCTGAAGATAAATTGGAGAGGATGATTCTTCCAACCTTCAATGTTTCAGCATCCAGAGCTGTAAGGAGATCAATACTTCTGATGACAGGATAGTTCACTTGGCCTTCATTTCGTGGGAAAGCAGAAACTAAAATTAACAGAACTTGAAATTCTAAGAAAAGGGTAGTAATCTAGGAAGCTAGCTTATACTGAATTAAACTATTGGTCCATCTAGCTCAGTATTGTCTACACTGACCTGTAGTGGCTCCCAATGGTTTCAGGCATTCCCTGTCGTGCCTGGAGATGCTGGGTCCCAGCCATACCTGAAGATGTTAGGAACTGAACCTGGGACCTTTTGCATGCAAAACAGATGCTTTTCCATAGAGCTACGGCCTTACCATGCTATGTATTCTTTAGTGGATTCTTCTAGCTTCATAGAAATAGGGACTTCACCTTATATTGAGTCAGACCATTGGTCAATCTACCTTAAAAAAAAAAAACAATGATAGGCAGCAGGTATCCAGGGTTTCAGACAAGAGTATTTTCCAGAAATGGTACCTTTTGCATGCAAAGCATATGGTCTACCACTGGGCTATAGCCCTTTCTCTCATGCTACCTTTGCATAACTTGCACCACATCTGCACCATGCATCATGACTTCCCACAAATAATCCTGGGAAGTGTCATTTGTGAAGGGTGCTGATAGTTATTAGGAGACTCCTATTCCCCATGCAGAGCTAATTTCCAGAATGGTTTAAAAACCAATCCCTCTTCCCAGGGAACTCTGGGAATTGTAGCTCTATGAGGGGAATAGGAGTCTCAGGATTCTTTGGGGGGAGCCATGACTGCTAACATGGTATAATAGTGCTTTAAATATAGGGTATGGATGTGGTGTATTGTGGTCTATATATACCACAATAGGTCCATTGTGATACAAAAGGAGCAGTGTGTGATCATTTTGTATGGTTTGTATAGGGTAGAGAATGGATCCACTGATCCAGAGTAACTGAAAGCCAAATCAAATATGCAGAAAAAGCAGATGGTATACTGATTTCTCAAGGCAGTACCACTTTAGAATGCAGGTGGGGGGGAAATCACATATTTGAATGTCCCCCTGGCATGGGGAAAGCTAGCATATTAGGAAAAAGACTAAGCTAAAACCATTCACACACAATCTTTTTTAACTTTTGAAAGCATTCAAACACATGATTCTCTCACCTGCATTCTGGATACCATCCCAGAAGTACTGCATGTTTTCCCCCTCAAATATCTGAGTCAATTTCCTTAAATCAGTTCTAAGATTCAACTACCTTATGTAGGCACTATCTAAGAAGCACTCAAATGTATCAGTGTATGATCATTGCCATAGCATTCAGGAAGAAAATTATACACACAAACAGTTTAGAACAATATAAGTGCTTGGCTTTGAAGTTTTTGTTTACTAGATGATGATGATGATTCATTCAATATTAAATTAGGTGATGAAGCTAGTTGATGAAAACAGATTCAAGAATTCAAAGAATGGCTTTCATTATTAGATGTGAAGTAAATGTGATTTTGAATGAATGGAAGCTGGCTCACACAAAATGACACAGAGCTACCCTGAGGAAAATTTATTTATTTATTTATTTATTACATTTATATACCTCCCCATAGCCGAAGCTCTCTGGGCAGTTTACAGCAATTAAATGAATTTTATGAAATTCTACTATGAAATTCATCATTAAGAAGAAAAGTTTGGGAAAAAAAGTCCTGAGGGTTGCTAAACTGTCTGATTGCTCTCAAAGTTTCATTGTTGAACCAAAGTAATATCCTAAATACAGACAATAAAGGAAGTCTGATCATTTCCTTGGAGCTGCCATAATGTGTGTTGAATGTTATTTACTTTGTTTGCCTCCACACCTGAAAGGAAGACTCAGGACACAGACATTGGATTAATGTTATTATTGTTATTATTATTTAAATTATTATTTAAGTTATTATTTAAATATAACACATTTTTGAAAACCTGCAAGCTAAATCAACCAATTTAACTAAATTCAATCTGCCCGGGCAGGTAAGGTTCAAACTAGCTCTGGTGGAAAAAATCCCCGCCAGCCCCCTGGACATTGAACAGTTGTAGCCTATGGCTCCTGAGGCAAAGGTGAAAAGGAAACATCACCCTCCTTGCTAGGAAAGCCTTGGGTGTGCACTCTGTCTGTGCACCTGGGCCCCACTGTGCTGGAGTTCATCCAAAATATGCAACTGATGCCACAAGGGGTATCCCTTGGTCAAGCACCAGGAAATCTCAAAAGGGTGCCTCCAAACCCATAATGCCTCAATATACCTAATTTTTATCCCCCAACCTCTTCCCCTGCCCAGACTCCACACCAACAGGCAAGCAACCACATCATTCCAATAGACAATCAAATGAAACCCTGCATGTATGGAGTAGGCAAAACAAGAAAGATCTGACTCCCCAAATTCTTACTCAGCTTCTAAATGGTGACTTGTGAGGCCCATACTGAAAATGTGGGAGGGTGGGTGCAATAAAAAATGCAAAGAGGGAGAATGGGGCAGAACTCCCACCCCCATCTGATTGGCCAATGTGCCATGTGACCTCCCTCCTCTCTTGTGGACTAAATTGCCTCCATCTCTCTTCACAAGGAGGGGAATGGAGGTGAATGCATCCCCACATACAACAAGAACTGTGTTCTTTACATAACAGGCAGAGCAATCCAAAAGCTGGTGAGGGACCACTGGAAGAAGATGAAGTGTGGCTCCATTGGTGAAGAGAGGGGTTCAACCCATGAGATGACACCTGGAGAATGACGGTGGGAAACTCCCCTAGAGTAGATTATTGCTGGCAGTATCTCACCAGGGTGTCACATGGGAGTGTCAGGCACAGGGCAGGGGCTGCCTTGGATTCATAGGATTCAAATACTCCTTGTTCCCCAGGCATGTACACGGATCAGATCTGAAACTATGCCAGACTTGGAGCTTTATAATTGCCCTCCAATTCTAGTCAATGGAAGGGGGAAAGTAGAAAAGGAAGAGAGAAGGAAAAGCAGCGCCCCTACCTCCCACTCTGGATTGAAGGAGATGGCAGAGCTTGGGAATTGACAGCACAAGCACTGCAGAATCCCCCCATCCCAATGATAGGACTGCAGCTTTAGAATGATAAATTATTAATTTCTGAGATACATTTTCTGTATTTATTTGCTTAGGCATTTAACTTGTTTATTAAAATTATCTCACCTTTCAACCCATGGCACAGGAACTAATACTGTATGTGGAGGGGCCTTTGAACAAATCCCATGATTCTCTATATCTGCCAGGCACAAAAGCTGGAGAAAAAAATACAAGCTGTGAAGAGGTGCTTCATAACTACAGGGATCAGGTAGACTTAATGAACATATTTTTAAAACCCTAACAATTGCCATGGAGATACTATGTGGGAACCATTGTGAAATTATTGCTCCATCAAGTTTCTGTGAAAAGATAGAGTAGGAGAGAGATTTTCTTTAAATATATTTAGCTATTTATTCCCCATCTTATGTGATGGCTGCATGGTAATAACCTTGGCAGTCAAACTATTTTTTCCCTTTTGTATTTTTTAATGGACAGGGACCATCTCCTGTAGCTATATCGACATTTGTTTTTCTCTGCTCCACAATGTGTATTTTTCCCTCTGATAATGAATTATCCATTCATAATGCAGGAACATTTGAAACAGGCTATGAGCATTAGGGTTTATGTTCCTTTTGTTGTTTGATACCAGTATTATGCATTAAAAGTGATCACAGAACAGTATAGAATACATCTTGGCTGTAAGACCTGCGAGACCCTCTCCCTGCTTGCTGGCCTCTTTCCACCTGGCCTGGAAGGGTGGGGCCTTGACTGACTACAGCTATAAAAGATCATACAACCTGAAGAGACTAGCTTGTTCTGGTAAACTAAGCTGAGTTTTTCAAGGTGGCTGCTACTCACCTGGAAGACTGGAATTTCAAAGAAGTTTGTCTTCAGAGGAGAATGGTGGAAGAATGCTAATATGATACAGATCCATGATTTAATACTTGACTAGCAAAGATGAAAAGTTGTTCTCACCTTTGGGCTAAAACAGTACTTGGAATGAACTAGTTAACAAAGTTCACTAAATTAGTTTTTAAAAACACCTGAAAGTAGTTCTCATAATTTCTGGGGTAGAATGCCGAGTGATTTATAGTTCATCTTCAAGTTCATTCTCTTACTTTTTTTTAACTCTTTAGACTCTTTAAGCCTTTAAGCTTAAACATTGTATAAAGAATATTTAGAATGCAGAATGGAGAGGCAACTTATGTCCAAAGAACCGCTGGAAAAGTTGGGATTTAAAGACCTAACAGAAGAGAAATCAGAAACCCAACCTAAGACATTGTAATGAAGAGAAAGGAAAAGGGAGAAAATCCTGACCATCTCTTATGGAAAGCAGCAAATCTTCAGTAGTACATATTGTGCATTGTATATTTCAAATGTGAAGTGCGCCTTCAAAGAAAATGCTGTAACTGTTGGCCAAATAGAAGAGTTACAGTGCAAACCTATATGCTGTCTACTCAACAATAAGTCTCGTTGAGTTTAATGGGGCTTACTCTCAAATAAGGGGATAGGATTACTGCAATCCTATCACCAATTTATTGGGAGTGGGCCCCAGTGAACTCAGTGAGAAGTACTTCTGAGTAGACATGTGCTGATACAAAACAAGCCTCCCCTCTGAATAATGAAGTTTTGTAGGAGATACAGTAAATGGTTTTCTTTAGGGGTTTGGGGTGTTAATGGTTACTTTTTTGTTTTTAAATAATTGTTTTATGTTCATAATGTTGAAAAGTTGTTTTTGGTTATTATATTTATGTCACTGTTTTATTATTTTTTGTTATTAGGAAATTGTTTTTGCAATTGTTTTTGACATGTATTTTTGTTCACCTTGTTGTAAGCCGCCTTGAGCACAATTTTATGTGGAAAGGCGGCATACAAATAAAATGATGATGATGATGATGATGATGATCTTTGTAGAGAGTAATTTTTTTTTAAAAAAAAAGCTGTCACATCATTTGGATGTGATCTGGGCAATGGCACTGAAATCTAAATGCAGTGTAATAAAAAACACTTTAAATTCAAACTACAGTCTTTTGTAATTGGTTCTCCTGTAATACCCATAAGCTTTGCGGATCAGACTTACTATGGGGTTGAAATATAGGAACATAGGAAGCTTCCTTATATAGACCATCAGTCTATCTAGCTCAGTATTGTCTATACCAGGGATGGGGTTCACTGCATGCTGCCGATCCGCATGCAGTTTGATAGTCTGTCATTTTTTACCAGTCCAGCATTTTTTCATTTCTGCTTTCTCTGGCACGTTCTGATTCGATCGGCTGTAAGTGTTTTGGGGTGATTCGATCTGCAGGGGTTTTTTTCAGGTTGCAAAAATTTCATAATTGTTTTCATAGATATTTGTGTAAATGACAGCATTCCACATAGTTTTTTGGCAGTGGAGAAAAACATTGCACAATTTTTAGATTGCTTTACCATCTGGTTTAAGCAATGAATTCCTGGTTTATTTAAATCATTTAAAAACTCCCACAGACAGGGCACCAGGAGCTGCATCAGTGATTGAACATCAACAAGGGTCTCATGAGGGGCGGCAATAGAAAGTTAAAAAAAACACAGTCTGAGAGAGTGTGGGAAAGGTGCAGGCAGGCAGACTGTCGTGGCACCCCACTACACTGCACAGACACTGTCTGTCACTGTCAGTCACACAGTGACACACACACACATTTAGCACAGAGAGAGCGAGAGAGCCCTTGGTTAGCTTAGGACAGCAGCAACAAAAGGGGTGGGACGAGGTGGGTAGCGTGGGTTAGTCTCATCATAATAATGTTTCCCACGCAAGATATTCACAATGCTTTGAGATATCTTGTTTGAAAAGCATGGCATTGCTGGATGATTTGACAATTAACATTGAAGACATATAGCCATTTTTTTACATTATATTGCAATAATAACAATTTTTTGTAATATATAATTTATTTGTTTGTTTGTTTATTGTATTTGTATACCGCCCCATAGCCGAAGCTCTCTGGGCGGTTTACAGCAACTAAAAACACCAAAAACAGATATACAAATTTAAAACACATCTTTTAAAAACAATTTAAAACACAATTAAAATTTTTTAAAACAATTTAAAAAACACATGCTAACATGCCTGGGAGAAGCGGAAAGTCTTGACCAGGCGCCGAAAAGATAACAGTGATGGCACCAGGTGCACCTCATCAGAGAGATCATTCCATAATTTAAGGGGCCACCACTGAGAAGGCCCTCTCCCTGTGCCACCCTCCCAGCTTCCCTCGGAGTAGGCACCCGGAGGAGGGCCTTAGATGTTGAGCATAGTGAATGGGTGGGTTCGTATCGGGAGAGGCATTCCATCAGGTATTGTGGTCCCAAGCCATTTATTATTATTATTTATTTATTTTATTCAATTTCTATACCGCCCACAGCCTTAAGGCTCTCAGGGCAGTGCACAACATAGGATAAAATACAATAGAATCACAAAAACAGTAAAAGCATACATATTAAACAATTAAATGACCTGATATACATTAAAAGCTAAAAAGATAGAATTAAAATGCCTGGGAGAATAAAAAGGTTTTAACCTGGCGCCGAAAAGCTAAAAGTGTAGGCGCCAGGTGCACCTCATTGAAAAAACTGTTCCATAATTCGGGGGCAACCACCGAAAAGGCCCTAGATCTTGTTACGACCCTCCGAGCTTCTCTGTGAGTCGGAGCTTGGAGGAGGGCCTTAGATGTTGAACGTAGTGAATGGGTAGGTTCATATCAGGAGAGACGTTCCGCTAGGTATTGTGGTCCCGTGCCATGTAAGGGTTTATAAGTCAAAACTGGGGACTGATTGCTACCACCTGTCCCTCTTTGGAGGGATACATAAGCCGGCTGGCTGGGGTGGCCTGGGTGTTTGTTTTTTGTTTGTTTCTTGTGTGCTGCTTTTTTTTGTGTGTGTGGGATTGAGGAGGATTAATTTTATGAAGTTTTAATTGGAAATTGGTTTTAAATTGTTTAGGACTGTGGTTTGTTTTTGTATATGTATTTTATATATAGCTTTTTGTTATTGTAAGTTGCCTAGAGTGTCCACTAACCTGGACAGATAGGTGACCAATAAATAAAATATTATTATTATTATTATTATAAAACTAGCACTTTGAATTTGGCCCGGAAACAGATAGGTAGCCAGTGCAAACGAGCCAGAACAGGTGTTATATGTGCGGACCGCCTAGTCCTCGTCAACATTCTAGCTGCTGCGTTTTGCACTAGCTGTAGTTTCCGAACTGTCTTCAAAGGCAGCCCCACGTAGAGCACATTGCAGTAATCCAATCTAGAGGTTACCAGAGCATGCACAACTGAAGCGAGGTCATCGCTTTCCAGATAGGGACGTAGCTGGGCTACCAACCGAAGGTGGTAGAACGCATTCCGTGCCACCGAGGCCACCTGCGCCTCGAGAGACAGGAATGGATCGAAAAGAACCCCCAAGCTACGAACCTGTTCTTTCAGGGGGAGTGTAACCCCATCTAGAACAGGTTGAACATCCACCATCTGGTCAGAGAAGGTGCTCACCAACAGCGTCTCAGTCTTGTCAGGATTGAGCCTCAGTTTATTAGCTCTCATCCAGTCCATTATCGCGGCCAGGCAACGGTTCAGCACATTAACAGCCTCACCTGAAGAAGATGAAAAGGATAAATAGAGTTGCGTGTCATCAGCATACTGGTGACAACGCACTCCAAAGCTCCTGATGACTGCACCCAGCGGCTTCATGTAGATGTTAAAAAGCATAGGGGACAGGACTGATCCCTGCGGGACTCCACAATGGAGAGTCCAGGGTGTCAAACAATGCTCCCCAAGCCCTACCCTCTGGAGACGGTCCACCAAGTAGGAGCGGAGCCACTGCCAAGCAGTACCTCCAACTCCCAACTCCGTGAGTCTCCCCAGAAGGATACCATGGTCGATGGTATCAAAAGCAGCTGAGAGATCAAGGAGAATCAACAGAGTAACACTCCCTCTGTCCCTCTCCCGACATAGGTCATCGTACAGGGCGACCAAGGCTGTTTCAGTGCCAAAACCGGGCCTAAAACCAGATTGAAACGGATCTAGATAGTCAGTTTCATCCAAGAGCACCTGGAGCTGGCTGGTGACCACCCATTCTAAGACCTTGCCCAGGAATGGAACATTCGCTACCGGTCTATAGTTGTTCAAATTATCTGGGTCCAGGGAAGGTTTCTTCAGGAGTGGTCTCACTACTGCCTCTTTTAAGCAACTAGGGACCACTCCATCTCTCAAGGAGGCATTTATCACTTCCCTGGCCCAGCCGGCTGTTCCAACCCTACCAGCTTTCACTAGCCAAGAGGGGCAAGGATCCAGTCCAAGCACCTTGTCAACGTCCTCAAGCTGTAACAACTGAAACTCATCCAATAAATGAGGACAAGACCATGCTCCGGATACCTCATTAGGTTCAACTGCCATAATACTGGAGTCTAAGTCCCGGCGGATGCATGAGATTTTATCTTGGAAGTGTCCAGCGAACTCGTTACAGCGGGTTTCTGAAGGTTCTATAACATCCTGAGGACTAGAATGTAAAAGCCCTCGGCCAATTTTAAAGAGCTCCACTGGGCGGTTGAGAGATGATTTAATGGTGGCAGCGAAGTATCGCTTTTTCGCTGCCCTCACCGCTTCTGTATACAACTTAGTGGAGGCACTTACCAAGGCATAATTGCATCCGTCAGGAGTGCACCTCCATCTGCACTCAAGCCTTCTCCTCTCTTGCTTCATCGCTCTCAGCTCCGGGGTATACCACGGGGCTGCATGAGCTCTGGATGGGATAGGGTGCGCAGGAGCGATCGTGTCCACGGCCCGGGTCATTTCCGTATTCCACAGTTCGACCAGGGCTTCGACAGGAGCGCCTGTCTTATCAGCCGGAAAATCCCCCAGAGCCCTTTGGAAACTCATTTAAGGCTTTATAGGTTAAAACCAACACCTTGAATCGAGCTCAGAAACATACAGGCAGCCAATGCAAGCGGGCCAGAATCAGTTTTATATGTTCGGACTGTCTGGTCCCTGTTACCAATCTGGCTGCTGCATTTTGCACAAGCTGCAGTTTCTGAACTGTCTTCAAAGGCAGCCCCACATAGAGTGCATTGCAGTAATCTAATCTGGAGGTTACCAGAGCATGAACAACTGAAGCCAGGTTATCCCTGTCCAGATAGGGGCACAGCTGGGCCACCAACCAAAGTTGGTAGAAGGCACTCTGTGCCACCGAGGCTACCTGAGCCTCAAGTGACAGAGATGGTTCTAGGAGAACCCCCAAGTTATGAACCTGCTCCTTCAGGGGGAGTGCAACTCCATCCAGGACAGGTTGGACATCCACCATCTGGTCAGAAGAACCACCCACTAGCAGCATCTCAGTCTTGTCTGGATTGAGCCTCAGTTTATTAGCCCTCATCCAGTCCATTGTCACAGCCAGGCACCGGTTCAGCACATTGACAGCCTCACCTGAAGAAGATGAAAAGGAGAAATAGAGCTGCATGTCATCAGCATACTGATGGCAACACACTCCAAAGCTCCGGATGACAGAACCCAATGTTTTCATGTAGATGTTGAACAGCATGGGGGATGGAACTGACCCCTGCAGAACCCCATACTGGAGAGTCCAGGGTGCCGACCAATGTTCCCCAAGCTCCACCTTCTGGAGCCGACCTGCCAAGTAGGAGCGGAACCACCACCATATATAATGGCCAAATGAAAATCCTGTGGTTGACACAACATCTTAACTACAAAAAAAAAAAAATTCTCCCCCATCCCTAGTCTGTACTGACTTGGCAGTCGCTCTCCAGGATTTCAGACAGAGGTCTCTTGCAGACGTACCTGGAAATGCCAGGGACTGATTCTGGGACGTTCTATAGGCAAAGATGGAGAGAAGGGGAAATCCTTATTTATTATTACCATTAGATTTGTACATCTTCCTATCACAGAGAATGAAGATGTGGATTTGTGATATATGATTTGACTCATATATTTAAAAAAACTGAAAATAAAGCATATATACAACTTTACAAATATTAAGCACACATTGCTTGCCACAGTGACACACCCTATGGAGATTTGGTTTTCAACATACAGTGGGAGATCAAGACGACACCAGCTATCTTTGGTTGCTAGTGCACCTGATGCCCATGCATTAGAAATTGTGCTTGAATTTTTTTTTATTAGTATTATTATTATTATTATTATTATTATTATACCCTTCACCCTAACATCCCAGGCTGGGTTACAATAATTTAAAATACAACATTTAAACAGTTTAAAACAAATTACATTTACAAAAGTAGGATGTCAAAAGACAGGATAAAGAAGAGCCTATGTGCAAAAGCCCAAGATGTATAAACCCAAACAGCATGATTTGTAGATCATTTTGTGGTGTGAAGATCATGTAAGTTGGGCTTAATACCATTGAACTCAACATGTGTAAGAACAAAACCACACACACACACACACACACACACACGTGAACATCAGGTAACATGCTGGAGCGGAATGGAACCAGATGCTATCCTTCAGATCCTCATTACACATATAAAGTTAAGATCTGCAAAAATGGCACCACATTCTGCAATAGCTGAAATTTTGAGACACTTGTCAAGGTCAGACATATGTAGAAAAAAATAAGTCCTGGTTTCTATGCCACGTCACCATAGCATCTCAATACAACACACAAAAAGACCCCAAGCCTAAATGTAATTTAAGGGGTGTCTGCCTGCAATATCAATGCAACATCTCTTTAACACTATACAGTCACATATTTTTCACCGTTTGTAGTACACACTGAAGGGCTGGTTCCCCCAATACCCAGCTCACCAAGTTGGCCCAGAAGGATACCATGGTCAATGGTATCAAAAGCCGCTGAGAGATCAAGTAAGAATAACAGGGTCACACTCCCCCTGTCCTTCTCCCAAAAAAGGTCATCCATCAGGGCAACCAAGGCCGATTCAGTCCCATAACCAGGTCTGAACCCAGATTGGGATGGGTCAAGATAATCTGTTTCATCCAAGAGTACTTGCAATTGCTGCACCACAACCCTCTCAATCACCTTCCCTAAAAAGGGGGCATTTGCAACTGGTCGGTAGTTGTCATAAACCAATGGGTCCAGGGTGGGCTTTTTCAGGAGTGGTTGGATCACCGCCTCCTTCAAAGCGGCTGGAACCACTCCCTCCGGCAATGATGCATTGACCACACTCTGGATCCATTCGATCAACCCCCTCAGCAAGCTTTAATAAGCCAAGAAGGGCAAGGATCGAGAGGACACGCTGCTGGCTGCATCATTGCAAGCACCTTGTCTATGTCATCAGGCCGCATCAACTGAAACTGTTCCCAAGAAGTTCCAGCAGACTTTGCACTGGATGTATGTATATATACCACATCAGAAAGAACATCAGTTTACACCCGTTTCGTCATATATATTGGGTTTTGTTCAACATTTTACATAGAATAGATAAGCACACCCCCAGTTTTCTAAAAATAAAAGACATAAATCATGACCATCAGCTTCCTGTTCTAGACTGTGCTGGCCACAATTCTCAGAAAGATTGACATTTTACAAGAACAATATAACCATTCTGATCCATTTCTTTTGAGAGTACAGATATCAAGGCAGCAACTTCCTTGGACCTTTCAGAAAGGCTTCCCATTTCTGTGCGATGAAACTTTACAAGATTGCCAAGATTCTTTCCCTTTTCTTAGCTAACCAGATAGAATATGTAACAGTTGCCTGTAGAATGTCTGTGGTGGATTACAGTTGTACTTTTGGATCCAGGGGCTTCTTATGCTTGTAAGAGCTTCAAAGCTGTCCCATCAGCAAGGGTTCACCACACATTGCAGGGTCAAGCTAGCTCTGTGCATACATCACACATTTAATGGAAACCTGCTCTTGTGGGAAATTCATATGCACAGCAGAGCCCCCAAGAAGCATTGGATAAGAGCTTGTAATGTTAGCTTATGGTCTTAGCCACCACTGTGACATACCAACTTTAACATGGTCTTCACAGCAAGGAATGGTTGAGAAGTTTTGCAAATTCCAAAATGTACTAACCTGCTCTAAAATTTCTGGATTAATGTGTGGATTAGAACTTAATCATCCACTGGTTTTCACCCTTCCTAAATGTAATGACACAGCTAAATAAATAAATAAATACACTTAGAAATTCATTTTTGAGAGAAAATACATTTAAAACACACCTGTAAAGACTTTTTTAAAAATTCCAATGTTCATCTAGATACTTAAATAAGATTTTGCAGATTTAATGCAGAAATAAAAAAGAATGAAACACAGACCAGAAAAAGACTGATTCACCCAATCTTATTCACAATTCATTTAGTTTGCAGCATCCACTCTCAGAATATCTGGTTTCTTCTGTTGCTGTAAAACCAATCAGAGGATTTCAGTGGGGTTTTATATATCTTCCTATAAAAGGAACAGAGATGAAGATATCTACAGCAACACGCTGTTGTTGTTTTTATGTATCTTCAAGTCGATTACGACTTATGGCGACCCTATGAATCACTGACCTCCAAGACCATCTGTCGTGAACCACCCTGTTCAGTTCTTGTAAGTTTAGGTCTGTGGCTTCCTTTATGGAATCAATCCATCTCTTATTTGGCCTTATTTGGAACCAATCGGTTTCTCCATATTCTGTCCTCACAATAGCCTCTTGTTCAGAGTATAGGTTGTGCATCAGGACAATCAGATGCTGTGGCACCCCCATTTCTTTTAATGCATTCCATAGTTTTTCATGATCTACACAATCAAAGGCTTTGCTGTAGCACAGGGTGATTTCCTTCTGCAATTCCTTGGTCCGTTCCATTATCCAACTTATGTTTGCAATATGATCTCTGGTGCCTCTTCCCTTTCTAAATCCAGCTTGGACGTCTGGCATTTCTCACTCCATATATGTTAAGAGCCTTTGTTGTAGAATCTTGAGCATTACTTTACTTGCATGGGATATTAAGGTAATAGTTCGATAATTACTGCATTCCCTAGGATCCCCTTTCTTTGGAATTGGGATGTATATTGAATGCTTCCAGTCTGCGGGCCATTGTTTCATTTTCCATATTTGTTTCCTCTTCTCCCAGGCATTTTAGCATGTTTTTTAAATTGTTTTAAATTTTTAAATTGTGTTTTAAATTGTTTTTAAATGATGTGCTTTTAAATTTGTATATTTGTTTTAATGTTTTTAGTTACTGTAAATCGCCCAGGGAGCTTCGGCTATGGGGCAGTATATAAGTACAATAAATAAATAAATAAATAATTTGTTGACAATTTTTTATCAAAATTTGGACAGATTCAGTTTCAGTAGTTTGTACCAACTCTATTGGTATGCCATCTGTTCCTGGTGATTTGTTTCTTCCAAGTATTTTAAGAGCAGCTTTCACCTCACATTCTAAAATTTCTGGATCTTCATCATACATGAATGAATCTGTCATCCTTGCATCTCTTTTATAGGGTTCTTCAGTGTATTGCTTCCATCTTCCTTTTATTTCATCTCGGACAGTCAGTATGCTCCCCTGTTGATTCAACATCCCTACTCTTGATTTAAATTTTGCTTTAATTTCTCTGATCTTTTGGAATAGGGCTCTTGTTCTACCCTTTTTGTTGTTCTCTTCTGTTTCTATACAATAACTATTGTAATAGTTCTCTTTGTCCCTACATACTAGTCATTTGTATCCTAAATGCTTATCAGAAATTGATACATGATACCATCACAAGACCAAGCAGCGACTTGCTACAGGCTTGCTATGAGTTAATAAGTAGCTCTCATATTAATGAAGTGTCTAGAACAATACAGAACAACTAAACTGTGGAGTTTCTGAAAGGACGTTCTGGATGGTACTTGTTGTACATGACAGCACATGTTGTTGTTCTGCTTGATGAACCTGGCAGGTCTGGTTCTGATCAGTACCCTGATGGGTGATAATTCTGGAACTCTACATATAGCACTTTAAGTTCCATGTGGAACAAAAGGGTTTTTTGGTTGTTGTTTTGGTTTTTGCATATGTATACATCATATATCCCATCACTGAAAACCAAAGTGTTAGAATTTAAAAGTGTATAGAAACTACTTTAAAATGTAGATCAAGTGGAACTCCATAAAATATTATGTCAGAGTGGCCCTTTCTTTGGCTGAGTAGAAAGAAGTCCTTATTGGTACAGATATTTAGGTAATTAGAATGTGACCATAACAGAGCTTGCCCAGACATTTTATCAAGGGCTAATGAAATGTTATTTGACAAAACATTTAACAATGCTTTTTAAAAAAAAACATTTGGAAGGAGATCAGGAGATCAGCTGGGGATTTCTCAGTTCCAAATTGCTTTTGAAACAGCTTCCTCCACACTCCCACAAGATTTCCAAATGCACACCTCATGTTTTGAGCTCTGTGAAAGAAAACCACTTGGAGAGTAAATTGGAGCTTCACTTTAACGTTACATTCTATCCTCCCTAAGTGGCTTTCTTTCAACCCCCTTTTTTTACCCCTACGTTTTTTGCTGCATAGTATACTGGCAGCATGTAGTTTACCCCACAGAAAAAGCAAAGATCCTAGGGGTGGAATATAACCGTTTAGATATGTTACTGGGTATGTAAAAAAGAAAAACAAAAAAACAGTCCACCTACCTTACTGATGGGAGTTGCATGCTCACCAGCACATATAATCAATCTTACTACTGTTTACTTACGATGTGTGTAACATTAGCACACCTGCATCGTGCACTCCTAGGACAAGGAGCACTGGGATTCTAATGTTGCAGGTGCAGGTGCCATCACATGATGCCAAGTGTGTCAAATGCCATACTGGCATGTTTTAACACACCCCTAGTTTACATTTACATTTAAGCAGATCTGAGATCAGTTCTAGAATTACAGAGGGGCAATGGGGCCCTGACTTCTTTAGCTTTTGCAGTTGCTCTCCTATCTACAGCTTTGAGAAGGCTGCAGCAGGGACATAATTTAACTAAAACTGAAATATTAGAAATGGACAAGAAAATTATTGCAGCAAAAACCATTGTTGTCCTGATGAATATGAAATAGGAAGAACTCTGGGAACTTCATTGAAATGTCTCTTCAGAGTCTTAGAAAGTCTTCTACATCATCTTCTGCTACCTGATCCTATTAAATGGAGAGACCAAGGATTGCGTCTGGAACTTTCTGCATGCAAAGCACGTGCTCTGCAAATGAGCAGTATTTCTCTGCTCTAATAATCATCAGTGAGACCTGCTTGTAATTTGTTTCTTGGGATGCCCTTTGACACTGCAGAAAAAGACTCAGCCAGGTATGTTCAAGAACAGAATCCATTCTGTTACAAGACTCTGACCAACAAAATACAACCAGCCATCTCTCAGCACTTGGGGACTTTATTTTTCTCAGACATTACTGGGAGGCAGATGAGTCTAAAACACTGAAGCCTCAAATACTCAAGACAAGTTTTTTGGAGGGAAAAAAAGACAGTTTTGCCTACACTGTACTACTAGATTAACTTGTGGAAAGAGATTGTTGGACTTCAGCCGAAAATTCAGTATCATGTGTAACTCATTCCTAGACTAGTGGTCATGGGCAAATTGCTATGTCTCAGCCAGTGTTCCTTATCTATAAAATGGGAATGCTAAATTATGTAGCTACCTCAAAATGTAAGCTGTTCTGCCATGTGCAGTGTAACCTAGGTCTAGGGATGGGGGAGAAATTTGATTCAGTTCATATTTAAAGACAAATCTACTTAATTTGTGTTTTCTGAAACAATACACAAACTGAAAAAACAGCTATCCTTGAAATTCATACTTCTAATTTTGCAGTGCAGTTTTCCAGCCAAATAATGTGTACTAAAATACATATACTAGGCTAAATGTTGTGCACAAATGCATATATTAGTGAAACTAACATTCAAAATGCATTTTATTAGGGAACCTTGCTTTGAAGTTTTGGAACACATATATAACAAGAAATACCAGCGCATACTCTGTCAACCTAGTCACCAAACTGTGGCCCACTATCCGAGGCCCAGCTGTGAACCAATGTGCATTTGCAGCCCCAAGGCCAGCCCACAAGATCATACCATGGCTGCAGAGTAGGCTGCGCATCTGCTCCATTCCCGTCCAGCAACCTACCAAAAACAGAAACAATTGTGAACAGTTGAGTCCTAGATCTTCAGGCTTGCCCCAGGGGTGAATGTATTTTATAAGCCTCATAATTCCACCTTCCAATGGCCTGCACCTGTGTTTACCAAAACCCAAGATCGACTGTGCCACTGCCACGTAGGCAACTCAAATTCTGGAGGCGCATGTCCCCCAAACCCCCATGGGGTCCGCTCCCAGACCTTGCGATGCTAAACCAAAACTTTGTGAGGGGAGATCTCTACTCATGAATATCAGACAACCAGGCCTGGAGCCTCAGGTATCCAAGAAACACTATAACACCCTCACTGAGCAGGTGTCCAGTCCTGGGGCAAGATAAAATGATAGTGTGACCTTTGCACCACCGGTCTGCCTAAAAACTAGTAGCCATTGATAGCCTTATCCTTATATTTTGTATGCTAGAAGGAAAAGTGGTTTGATGACTGCAATATTCCAGAATAGTGATAGTACTACATTTTGCAGATGATACAAAATTGGGAGCATAGCTAATACCGTGGAAGATAGAAACAAAATTCAAAGGGACCTTGATAGGCTGGAGCATTGGGCTGAAAACAACAGAATGAAACTCAACAGGGATAAATACAAAGTTCTACACTTAGGAAAAAGGCAAATGCTATATTAGGCTGCATTAACAGAAGTATACTTTTCCAAATCGCGTGAAGTATTAGTTCCCCTCTATTCAGCACTGGTTAGGCCTCATCTTGAATACTGTGTCCAATTCCGGTCTCCGCACTTCAAGAAGGATGCAGACAAACTGGAGCAGGTTCAGAGGAGGGCAACAAGGATGATCAGGGGACTGGAAACAAAGCCCTATGAGGAGAGACTGAAAGAACTGGGCATGTTTAGCCTGGAGAAGAGAAGACTGAGGGGAGATATGATAGCACTCTTCAAGTACATGAAAGGTTGCCACACAGGAGGGCCAGGATCTCTTCTTGATTGTCCCAGAGTGCAGGACAAGGAATAATGGGCTCAAGTTGCAGGAAGCATCAGGAAAAACTTCCTAACTGTTAGAGCCATATGACAATGGAACCAATTACCTAGAGAGGTAGTGGGCTCTCTGACACTGGAGACATTCAAGAGGCAGCTGGACAGCCATCTGTCGGGAATGCTTTGATTTAGATTCCTGCATTGAGCAGGGGGTTGGACTTGATGGCCTTATAGGCCCCTTCCAACTCTACTATTCTATGATGCTACGATTCTATGATGTTATGTGGAAGCATGCAGAAGAAAAACCCAGAAAAAAGCAATAGAGCTATTAATTATTTGCCTGGAAAGGCACTATGCAAGAATTAGTCAGCATGTTTCAAAGGCAGTGCTAGTTGCCAAGAGGCTGATGGAAAACACGGGAGGCTCAGATATGGATCACTGCTCCTATGTTTTCTTGATCTTTGCAGCCAATGACAAAGTAGCATCTGAAAAGAGAAGTTCTGGATAAGTTTGAAGTTATGTGGCAGGGCTTCCTTAACCTCTTTGGGGACTGAGAAACTGTGTGGTCCCTCTGATTACTTTGGGGATTTATATGGATTTGCTCCTAAAATATACCTGCTTTCCTCCTTTTCCTCCTGCTCTTCCTTTCATTCTACTTTTTGTATTTAATTAAGGGTGTCTTTTGTGATTTGGGCCTCAGAAGGACAAGGCTTTGGGAAGGTTGAAAGACATTAAGGGGGAGGTGCAGTTTTACATGAAAAGGTTGAATGGGTTGGAGAAGGAAAAGACTGTATTTATTTTGGACCAGTTGTTTTGGAATACAAGATCTTATGTTTTGCAATACAAGATCTTTTATACATTGTTATATTTCAATTTTTAAAAACTGTCAATTAGACAAATTCATGATAATATGTCTGTCCACAGCAATTATTTGTTTCAGGCAGGTATGGTATACTTTGCTGGCTGCAGCAGCTGCAATTTCAAAACAGGGAGCAAAAGCACTCACACACCCCATCAAAATAATGACACAGTCCTCTAATATTTGATAACTATGAGTCTTTTCAGGCATCTTGGTGTGATTATATTCTTTAGATGTCCTCTTCACTATTAAAAGCTGTGATGGCAATGCTGTCATGTAATATTTATCCAGGGATTTGTATCTCAGTTGTTTCTTCCTAGGAAGTCTTTTAACATTTATGAAATATCACCATGCAAACACCATTGCAGGGGATCCAGAAATGGAAGCGAATGCCCTTGGTTTGACAAGGTTGTAGAAGCGGTACCTGTTGTGATATGTTCTTTGGCAAAATTACTACGTAAATAACAATTTTGCCCACTTGTGCCTGCACAGGGGTTGGAGATTTATTCTAAACCTTATTTCTTCAGGCTTTTAGGAAACAGAATAGATTTTGGTCTTCTGAAAAAGACATTTAAATCAAAAACTCATCTGAATTATTTGCAAAAGTTGAAATTAAGATGAAGTTTCTTCAAAAGAAATATAATGCTCCAACTCAAGGTTTAGGAAGGAACACTAACAACTGCAGTCTGGTGATATCCAGTTTGCTTTTTTAAAAAACAAAACAAAAGGCCCTGATTGTTTTCAGCTTGAGCTCTCTATTCTTTGCGAGCCAGGGTAGATTTTCAGTTAATGACCTTTGGCCAGATCCTTCACTATGGGGCAGTTTATTTCTTACACAGTGCTACTTTAGAGTCATCACATCAAGACTCTGTCTACATAAAATGAACAGCAGCTACTAAGGAATTCACAAAAAGAAAAGGAAATTCTTAAGGTGATTATTAGATCTTGAGCAGGGGATCGACTGAACCTTAGCCTGTAAAAGCTAAATGTTTTTTTAAGTGTTGTGACACACTGATGCTTACTGGTTTAGGATATAATGCATCAGTGGCCTCCTCTTCAGCAGTTATCATTCTTCAGGCAAGCAGTATCATGTGGCGGAAAGTGAGGGTGAGTGACAAAAGTTCTCCACTCTCCAGCTCTACCATCTTAAATATGCTGGAGGCCAACTTCTCAAGCGGGGAGTCCTTATACTTATGGAAACTCTCCATACAATTTAGAACCCCAGATCTTCCAGGGTTCTAAATTATACAAGGAGCTTTCACAAGAACAGGGGGTTCTCCACTTCAGAAGTTGGCTCTCCAACTTGTGGGATGCAATTGGAATGAATTTGTCCCCACTCTCCCCCACACAGTGTTACTTACAAGTGGTTTTTAAACCAGTTGCTGGAAATTGCAGGTGGGGAGACTGCTGTTGCACTCATGTTCTGCTTGTGGGCTTCCTATGGACATCTGGATGGCCACTGTGAGAACAGAGTGCTGGACTAGATGGGTGTTTGGCCCGATCCAGCAGTTCTTAATGCCTAAAGAGTGCTTTACAGAAAACGTATCAGCTGTTGTATTGCTATTGGGGATATGCTAGAATTCCACCCAATTTGGATTTGGTACCAAATTTTCTATTAATTCTCTTATTCTCTAGCATTGCAGATTGGATTTTTATGTAGTGATTTTCTGCAGCTATTTTTGAAAAACCCATCTTAATATCAATATTAAGAACGATAAGTTTATTGATATTTCCTTTCATTTATCAATTTTTCTTTCAAAATACAGGCATACCCTGCTTAACATTGCTTCACTTAACGTTGCCTCGCCATACGTCCCCATACTCTGCTTAACGTTCGCGTGCTTCGCAATAATGTACATTTTATTGGCATGATGCCGCTGCCATCTAGTGGTGATTGCGTGCAGTACAAGTGAAGACAATTGCTTCACTTAAAGTAGATTTTCACTTAAAGTATACTCTCTGGTCCCATTGCGAACGTTAAAGCGGGGTATGCCTGTATTGATATTAATATCAGGGTTTTTTTTCCGGGGGAAAAAACAGAACAGTAAAAGCAGTGGCTAGGTGGACAAAGAATGAACTGGAATCAATACTGATCTGTTAGGTCAACAGAATATTTTTGAACTGGATCCCATGCCTTATTACTATGAAGACTGGCCTGACCATATCCTTGGACAAGCAAAATTATGTTAATGACCAGTTGATGTTCCTTAATGGTCAATGAATATCCATTTATTGGAACTAATTGTTAGAAGATGGTTTCCCAGAGCATCAGAAGATTGAGAAGGATGGCAACCTTTCACAAACCCCCTGAATGAGAAAGGGGAGGAGTTTGTGTGAGAGAGAAAACAACAGAGGCAGGTTTGGGACAATGAGACAGAGAAACAGCAATATGAGAATGAGAGTCTGAGAAAGAGGCGGAGAAGGGAGTGAAGGCTGAAAGCATCAGGGATACTGGGATGACTCTCAAAAGATATGATTTGGGGCAGTAGAATCACTGTTTTAGGAGTTCTATGCTAGTTGTCTCCATCTAAGCTCAACATGTATATTTCTAAACAACCCTAAAATTGCAAAACCGACATAAGCCTCCAGTGACCTCTCCTTTAAAAGAAGTCAAAATCAAGTTCCTGTCCCTGGCACGTCATACCACATAATGAATTGAAAAGTACATAGCAGTATGAACAATAAAGCCTAAAATCCTCATGAGGTATAGCAGCAATGCTGCTGCCCCAGTGATCAAGAAGAAGCATTTTTACTCCCTCCCTAATAAGGAATGAAGATGTGGGGTTTGTCCCCATATTTTGGACATCCAGCATGTGGGCACAAAGGAGGAGTGAATCACACATTTAAAGACTGTACTACTCAAGCCAACTTCTTTTGGATCTGGTTCAGCAATCTGCTGTCACCCACCCCATTATCAGCATGGGTCGGTCACTTGTTTCAAGGATGCTTTTTTCTAAAATCAGCCATAAGAACTTGTTTTCTCCCTACTTCCTGCTCATCTGAGGGTGGAGTAAATTGATTTGTAACCTTTACTGGTTTACTATAATGTGCTCTATGTGGGGCTACTCTTGAGGTTGGTCCGGAAGGTACAGCTGGTGCAAAATGCAGCGGTGACACTGCTCACTGGGGCAGAGTATTGCCAACATGTCACCCTGCTGCTGAAAGAATTGCACTGGCTACCTATGAGCTACCGGGCTAAGTTCAAGGTTCTAGTTTTGGTGTACAAAGCCCTACACAGCTTGGGACCAGGATACCTGAAAGACCGTCTTATCCCTTATATACCCAGTTGATCACTGCGCTCTGGAGGTGAGGGCCTCCTGCAAATACCATCTTATCAGGAGGTTTGTTCCGGACAACATAGGAAATGGACTTTTAGTGTAGTGGCACCTACCCTGCAGAATTCCCTCCCTTTAAATATTAGACAGGCACCATCTCTGCTATCTTTTCGGCACCCATTGAAGGCTTTCCTCTTCCAACAAGTGTTTTAAGTTGAAACCTATCCCAGTCTGCATCTGTGTTGGAATTGCTTTTTAATATGTTTTTAAACCTTTTCTTTAAAAAATGTTTTAAAAGCTTGTTTTAAAAATGTTTTTAAATATGTTTTATTTTAATGTATTCTAAAGTCTGTTTTTATGATGTTTTAAAGTGTTTTTAGTACTCTTGTTTGCTGCGCTGGGCTCCTACTGGGATGAAGGGTGGGATATAATAATAACAATAACAACAATAAAGTTGCATTAATACTTGTTTTAGCTCCTGTTAGCTAATAAAAGCATAGAGCTTATATGAAAATATAGTCTCATGTTTTCATTCAAGTTGGGGCAGGGGCAATGGAACCAGAAAACTAAATTAGGCTGCAATCCTATACACTAACAATATGCATCAGATTTGAATTAATCTCCAATCAAGAACCAAGGCAGGCCACTTTTGACCATGTTCAAGGCCTGTCTTAGGCAAAGTGGGATTTCTCTGAAATGCCCCAAACCACAACGGGGAACTTCGAAGCAATTGGGGGCAATTTGGACATTTAAAAAACTGTGCAGGCACTGCCAAAAACAGAAATATTCCCATATATAGCAAGCTTGGAGAGTAAACACCAGTCTGAGGAGAGGAGGGAGGGAAAGCTCTTTTACAACGGGCAGGTCTAGCTTCTGATCAAAGGAACTTTACTAGACCTCTCCAGTCACAATGCCTTGGAGAAAGGATACAGATACATTGCCTTGTTCTTGTCTGTGCTGCGCTCTTTGCTAATTTTTCTACTGGTACTTATTTTGAAAATACTGGATATTAAAGTCTTTCTGCTTGTATGTAACATAACCACATATATACTCCAGTTTTGCTGATTTCTTTTCATAAGGAAGAAAGCCTTTTTTAAATTTCTCCATAACTGTGAATGGGACAGTCATGAAACTGAATCAAGGTTTGGATTTGGACCTGAACCAAGTCAGGCAGCCTCCAAAAAATTTTGGACTTGAATCAGGCTGTTTCCTAAAGATCAGTTCAGGGTCCAAACTGAATCTTGTAGTTGGTGCATACCCCTACTAAGTACACTTAACAGAGGAAACTCCACTGTGGGACTTACTTTCAAATAAGCATGCATACAATTGATTTATAAATTCAGTAAATCTAACAAAAAAAATGCTCTCTCTGTGTGTGTGTGCAGGGGGACAGAAATGTCTCAGTCTAGTCAAATAATGTCTTGATGAAAGGACCCACAGTAAATTCATGTAGAGCAAGGACAATTATAATAATGTATCAATCATGTTTCAACACACGCATTTTTCTCAGGGTCCTAATTGCAATGGATAACATTTGGAAAATCAGAAGAGAAAAGACAAAGAACAGTTTCAAGGCTTTATAGCATTCAAGTTACAGCATCATTTAGTTATAATAACAATAACTGCAGCAGAAAGGTCACCATTTGTAATAGCCGTCTAACAAGAAACAAAAGAAAATGGCTGAAATCTATACCTTTCCCTTTTTTCTCCTTCGATCATAACCCATGTCCTAAATGATTTAGTCATAAAGCCAAGATACAATGCACTTCATTGATTTAAACTACTTTTTGTCTCCTGCACTGTATACAATAACTTTCTGAGATTCATTGGCCATTTTAAATTCAGACAGTCTGCAAATTGCATAGCACCAAAGGGAAGCAAACGTAAAAAGAGAGAGAGAAAAATAATAATAATGTAGCTTAATATTGAGTTTCTATGGCGTGCAAGGTACAAAAATGTATCGGTAATGGCACAAATCTGGCGAATAAAACTGAGATGCTGTAGAAAGGATATATAGAAGGGATGCAGGGAGATGAAGTAGTTATGAGCTCATTAACAATAATTCTTTTGCAGGATCACTTACTTTAAAATCCCAGAAAGCCAACAATGAACAATGAAAATATTGAGCCAACAAGCAACATATTTTAGAAACATTACTGCCTCTTTTATATGAAGTGAAGGGCGGGCAGTGCTTACTTGTATGCTTTTCTAAGAAGCAAAATGTTTCTTGGTCAAATGTATGGCTAATATGTTGTCTATACACTACAAAAAGCATACTACAAAAAGACAGACAGACAGACATACGATAGATAGATAGATAGATAGATAGATAGATAGATAGATAGATAGATAGATAGATAGATAGATAGATAGATAGATAGATAGATAGATAGATAGATAGATAGATAGATAGATAGATAGACAGATAGACATCTGAAACATTATAAAAAGTTGGTTTAAGGCAATTGTCTTTGTGGATCAGAGACAACAAAATCCCAAATTCAGTTGGTAGGAAATGGAAATATTTGAAAGCAAAGGGAAGATAACAGGGCTTCTTCAGGAGTTCTGTTTAATCAGGCAGTCATCACTGTGCAGGAAAGGCTGACAAGCCCCACCTCCTTTGGGGTGTCCCCATTTCCTTATTTTCAGCCCTCCATGAGTTATATGGCAACACTGGGAAAAGGCCATAGCTTTCTGTGCCAAAAATCTTGAGTTCAGTCTCCAGGTAGGGCTGGGAATGTCGCCATATTAAACTCTGGAGAAGCTCTGCCAGTCAGTGGAGACAATACTGATCTAGATAGACTAACAGTCTGACTCAGCAAAGCAGCTTCCTGTGTTCTGAAGTGGTTGAGCTAACTCCGCTTGTAGAAGCTCCCTGTGCAATTTAGGCAGGGTTCTTAATCATGCAGAGAGCCTCCATGCAGAGGAGGCTTCCCACTTCAGAACTTTGCCTTGCAACTCAGGGGAGACTGAAAAGAAGGGGGGAGTGGTATCAGTGGAGGCTGATTTCAATGGGACAGTGAATCCACTCTGGATTTTAGTTGGAACTTTCAGGGAGTTGTCCAAAGTGCATCTGGAGCAGATTCATTGCCCCACTGGCATGAGAGCCACCAGTCTCCACTGAGTCATATGATGGATGTGGTGAGCATGTTCCCTGTTCTCCCACAAATGCATGATGACCATCACATGAGTAAATAGAATACCTGAAGAAGACTAGACATGTAGGACAATCCTAAACAGGTCTACTCTGAAGAAAGGCCCACTGGCTTCAATGGAACTTATTCCCAAGTAAGTATGTATAAGACTGCAGCTTTCCTGTGATAGATTCAGAGAGTTTCTCTTTATTAGATATCCTGTCCTCTTGCTTAAATGAGAGCCTGTACGTAGAGCAGAAGACAAGGAATAGACTGTGGGTTCTCGTAGTTTTCTGACTTCCTGGTGGAGTTGTTAATGGTAGCTGACTACTTGGTATTGAGGCCTTTTAGACCATTGATGCTGATCTTTGTCAAGTATGCCAATTTTTGTTTGTTTGTTTGTTTGTTGCAGCTCAGGATTTCATGGCTAGAACTGTGATGTTTTACAGACACATGTGGCAGTTAAAAATTAAGAACACATTCATAAATAAATATTCCATGGCCTCAAGCACAGAACAGACCATAACAGGGATTTCATATTTTTCAGTAGCCTGGATTAGATGATCTGCTCTCTCTCTCTCTCTCTCTGTGTTTGTTATGTTTGAGGGGGGATATTATATTAGCCTTCTCATGATCACATTATTATCAGGTGCAATGGATTATAGGGGCTCTTGGCCCCTAATAAACCCACATTACTTGAGGATCTTATGAGTTACACATCTGCTCACCTTGCTTTTCCTGTAACATATATCAACTGTCTCAAAAAACAGCCAAAAAAACCCAGGATTCCCCCCCCCCGTCTACTGGAAAGGTCTACAGAATTTCTATCTTACTGAAAACTGGGCAATGTAAGGGATCATCAGTTGACAAGGGCATGTATTATGCAAGACCAATTGTCCAAGTTGAGTATAAGTTGACACTAATATGGGGTTGTTAAACATTTTTGCCACGCAGTTCAGTTTAGTTTATACCAAGGAGAGAAATTCATACTGAAATATATCCAGAGGTAATATTCTACTGTTTGTCAAATCATATGTGTAGCTGAAGCAAAAACACAGAAAATGTAATGGATTGTACCCTCAAGGTAGGATAACTTACTAAAATGGGCTTTGTTTTATTGTTTAATAAGAAAAGCCTAGAGTGCTTGATTGAGTCTCTACACTCCCAGAAAGCACAAAACTGAATCCACTATTTAAAATGTGCCTTATCATGATGTAAACATATATTGTAAGTGTTTCAGCTCACTGAACCTGGGAGAGTGCCCTGTTAGAACTGAATGCAGATTTGCTATTTTATGTTATAATGAATGCAAGTGCATCTTCCTGTATTTATTTATAGTTGTATGCTGTTTTAAGACAGCAATCCCCGATTACTTTCCATCAACTCATTACGGCTTGCTCAAGTCCATTTCACTTGGAATTAAAAAGCTTTCCTATATATGTTTGCTTGTCCTTCCCAGTATTATTTTTTCCCCTGCCATTTTTTAACTACGTTGACCTCTGTCCAGAAATAAGGACTGTAGGGGCAATTCAATAAAATAAAATAAAAAAGGTTAAGGTAACATAAAGCATATGTACCTCTTCCATTTTCACTTAGGGAATTGTTATGTTGAAGGTACTTGGGTGTTCGCTTCTTATGAAAAAAGTTATATACCAAACAAAAAGGTGGTTGTTTTTTTAAAAAAAGGATTTTCGCTCCTGAAAACAAATGCAAACAAACAAACCAAACATCTCCTAGTTTATTATTATGGGCTCTTACTGGGAGGAAGGGTGGGATAGAAATCAAATAAATAAATAAAATAATATTATTGTCTGGCAGTCAGCTGATGCCGAGGGGTGAAATCAGACACAGACACAGCAGTTTGGGTTGAACAAAGGGCCACTTTATTAAAACTGTAACAAAACACCTTTTAAAGTGACCTGCAGAGGGAAAACCTAGGTGTGGGAACTGTCTATAAGCAAGCAGCTTGCCATTCAGCTCTCGGGCGACCAGCCCCTGCTGGGGCAAGGGCAAGCCCATCTGCTTACCCCTTACCCCGGCCACACCCTGTAGGTGAGCAGGGGGGTCTTCCAACATCAGCCCCAGGGGCTGTACAACTCTGGGAGGATGAGGTAAGTTGGCCCCAGATGCGTCCCGTATCGTGCCCTTGGACCGTAAAGCACCAACAGACAGGCCTCTGGAACCGCCAATCAGCTCCAAAGGTGCCTAAGGGGGCCACCTAGCTGTCCTTACCTTCTTCCCTTCCTGCACCTTACCACACCCATGCCTTAACAAAACTGCCCCACTCAGGGCATTAACCTTTTAGACCGTGCCAAATTAGCCAAAACCACCTATTAATCACAAACCCCCTTAACCAATTCCCTCCCACCCTCACAGTGTGGAGCAGGCAAAAAACCTGTCAGCCAACTAGAGTGGTCGGGATAAAAATTCCTACTTGGCCCTGAAGTGACCCAGAACACATCATAAACGAGGGAGGGCAGGGTGGGCGTCACACGCCAACAGTAGGATAGGAGGGGTGGCGCAGGCTTAAATAAGCCTCTGTTGCTCCATCCCCCCCACGCCACACGTCGTGCATGCATATTACATGCGATGCATGACACTGCCCATCCTAAAGATGGCGGCTGCGGCATCGCCCCCTGCTGCAACTATGCTCCGCCCATCCAGGCTGTGCACGGGCAAGCAAAGCGGCATCTCCATTGAACCACTGAAATATTTATCTATTATATTTATATCTCACTGGTAGCAAATGGTGTGGTGGGGCTCACTTGATCTCCATTCAGTTGTGTTGCTGCTGCATACTGGGAGATAGAGGGCAAGGGATGTGGTAGTGGTGAGGCTGACATGGTGCAAATGCACAGGTGGGACCCCCTAATTGCTCTGCAAGTGCTTTTTCATCAAGCTGACCTCACTGCCACCTCACCTATCCCCCTCTATCTCTTGATAAGCAGCAGTGACATGACTGACCAGAGGTCAGGTAAACACCGCCACCCCACAACACTTTCTGTTACTGTATCCTACCCTTCTTCACCATTACATCCTCACATTACAATCACTCTGTGAGGTAGGTTAGGCTCAGAGACAGACACTTTCTCAAGGTCAATAAGCTTTATGGCTGAATGGGGTCTTCCCGGCCCTAGTTCAGAATTCTAACCACTATACCATAATGCCTCTAAGATTACACTCATTACTATAAGGCAGTGGAGTCTGATCCATTACAGCAATGCGTCAGGACCCCACCAATCACAGTCTGCCCTTTGCTAGCCTCCACCTGCCTGCCTTCTTACTTACATCCAACCCATGGGGTGGTACTTCCTCCTGTATAGTCTCATTGTTGTCCCCTGTAAAACTCATCAGTGAGGAGGTTGAGAACAATACTAGAATTATTTGGCTCCATCTGTTATTAGGTCTGGCTGTACTTACTGTTGGCTTCTTTCCTTACACCTTACCAGTCCCAACGGCCACCTGCCACTGCTGTAAGGACCCTCGTATAAGGCAAGGCTGAGAACATTTTTCAGCTGAAGGGCCACATTCCTTCATGAGCAACCTTCACAGGGGCCACATGGATGGGGCCAGATGGAAGAAAGTGGGTGGAGCACTGTAGGCTACATTCCAGCCGCGCAGAAGTCAGAAATTTCTATACCACACATTCTCCATTCACTCGGTAAACAAGAGATGTAATCACAGTTCAAGGACACATGCCAGCCAGGCTAAAGTGCCTCAGGAAGCATCACAGCACATCAGTTTAGGGACTTGGGCTGAGGATGGGTGTAGCCTGTGCCAAAGGGCAGACAGAGAGGTCTGGAGGGCCACATTTGTCTCCCAGGCCTGAGGTTCCCTATTCCTGCTAGAGGTAATGACTTATAGGACTGGTGGATTGCTTGAGTGAAGAGAATGGCAGAAGCAATGGTGAATGGCAAGCAACAGAGGAGAAACACCACTGGTTTGGAGCTGCTGCTCCAGTCCTGAGATCCCAGAGCTCTGTGTGTTCACGTGTGGGGAAAGGCACAGGTAGCATGAACAAGCACTGTAGATGGGGTGGGAAATGGAGCATTAGCATCAGGGTCCACACCCAGGGATGGCAGTGGCCCCAGAAAACATGCATAGAGTCAAGACAAGGAGAGGGAGAAATGCCCAGCTGTAATCCCCAAAACCAGCCCAGGTATAAGCCTTGATATATTCAGGATCTTTCTCAACTGAAAATTAGGCTGTGGGAATTCTGACAGTTGTAGGGTAGGTGAAGGTGAACAAACTGAAGTTAAATTCAGACAAGATGTCAGTAGATTGGCTTGGGATTCTGGTGATCTAGGAATAGCTGTACAACCTGTGGTAGATGGAATTGTACTCCCTCCTAAAGTTGCATGTACACATTTGGGATTACTCCTGAATTCAGCCCTGCCCCTGGATGACCAGGTGGCAGTGGTGACCAGAAATGTGTTTTATCAGCTTTGTATTATATTCCAATGGTAACCTTTTTTACCATTTGGGCCTCTGTCATTCATGTTTTGTCAGCTACATATAAGATTGCTGTAATGCACTGCATGTGGGACTACCACTGAAGACAGTCTGGATGCATCATTTGGTTTAAAATGTGTCCGCTGGAGTTCGGATTGGAGTGAGCTGATCAGATCAGATTACACTGGTCATTGTCTCTTATTGTATATCAGCTACAATTATTGCCGATGTCATTCCCAATTCAATTCAAGGTACAAGTAGCCTTTACGAACCTAAATGAGCTGGGACCAGGATATCTCAAGAATCACTTGTTTCCATACGAACTTGCGTGAGCACTATTTTTCCTCTCAAGCCCTGCTAAAAGTCTTCCTGTCTTCATAGTTGTGGCAGCTGAGTACTCAGCACAGGGTCTGTTCAGCTTTGGCACCAAAAATCTGGAAAAAGTCTTCCCCCCCCATGAATGTTCAACCTGACCCCATTGGTTCTTTCTTTTAAATGGCTAATGCAGAGGTTTTTTTTTTAACTTTTCTTGAAGGTTATTGCTCTTAAACTGATATTATGCTGCTACAGCACTTTTTGCATTTTAATCTGTTTATGGTTGTAATTTTTTTAAAAAAATATTCTTATGTGGTGTTGCTTTATCTTTCTTATTGTAAGCTGCCTTGATTATGTAACAAAAAAGTAGGCTATAAGCCTTAAAAAAATAAGTGGCAGTATGGAACTCCCATCACCACCATGCAAAGTGGTAGGTCTGAAGCAAGACTCATTATGAAAAGTGCATATATTAACTAGGGATGTGAGAGACATTCAGTTTACACACTTCTCAAAACAATATGAGAAGTGAAACTCTGTTATCCATCAAAATCTACACTTCTTCAAAATTTGCAATGCAGTTCTCCAACCAAATAATATGTGTAATTCAGGACTGTGATACTTGTGTGTGTGTGTGTGTGTGAGAGAGAGAGAGAGAGAGAGAGAGAGAGAGAGACTGAAAATAACATACAAAATGCATTATATTAGAGAAAATTGCTTACAAATGTCTGTATTTGGAAAAATACACACTAAAATGCTGACATGTGGACTCTTGGAAAAGTTGCATGACGAAATGAGGAAAACTGAATTTAAGTTTGAAAAAATGAGTAACACAGAAGCTGAAAGACAGATTCATCTATCTTTAATTTTACATAATGTTAAAGACTTTTAAACAGAATTATGCATTCTAGAAAAGTAGAGAGGCCATGTCCTCCAATGTAGGGATAGGCTGCACATCTTCCCCATTTACACAACACCCAGAAACCTGGTAGAGGTTACTCTATAATGTTCAAAGTAGACCAGAGTTATAAAAGAAAGATGTACGGAAACCTTCTCCATTGCATCCAACCCCACCATTGTCCAGGACAATGTATCAATAGTGCACACTCATGGATCTACTCTGGACATCAATGATAACCTAGGAATTATAATTCTTGTTCATATGTTTGAAGTCATGAACATATACTATTTTAATGCCAAGCAGAAACACTAGTAAATGTTATTATTCCACAGTCTAAAGAGAGTCATATTTAGGGTTCTTGTTTTGTTTTTGTATAGAAGGCTAATACCCAACATTTTCTTTCAACACAAGAGTTATTTATTTTTCTGCTTCTTTGAGGCCCTCATAGCTTTACTGAAATAGGATTTTAATATAGCGATAAGGGAAGGGATATTGGCATATATATCATGTCACATTTAGATCCTCTGAGTGGCAGCAGGTGATCCTACTCACCCTTGTCCCAAGCTCAAAGGTATAAAAGACTTGTAATAGTTTCTCTTTATGAGGCTATATTGAGGTCAATCTGCTCATATGCCACTTTACTGCTTAAGATGCATCACAAAAGGTTCTTGGTGAATAGCAATTCAAAAGCTTCCTATTGCAATGCAGTAACAGTCAACAAATCAATGTTGCCAACAGAAACTTAATTGCCAATTAATGGTCCAAATCTTCTGCTAATAACACCAGCTGTTAATTTCTGAGGGACAAGTTGATACGATCTTTCATTTTTAAAAAGTACCAGAACTGAGTGTGACATAGAAAAGTGACCAGCCATTCTCTCCCCCCCCATGGCTTTTTTTGTGACAGCACTGACCAGTACAAAGTTCAGGCACCTGTTGGTGGTTCTTTTTGCTGCCCATACTAGCCATTTTGTGCTGACACTCATGGCATTTTTATGAGTATGAGCATGAATACTGATACCTCATTTTACTAAAAAATCTAGATATATAATCTCCCTTCTCTGCATTCTCCCCCCCAACACCCCCCCCCAAAAAACCATGCAGCACTTAGAGAGAGAGAAAAGATCCCATTCATACAAATAGGAGCTGTTTCTCTAAATCTAAATGCTACACATGGGGAAAGATTTAGCAGGGAGGGAAGGGCAGAGAGGAGGAGAAGGAGAGAGAGAGAGAGAGAGAGAGAGAGAGAGGGAGGGAGGGAGGGAGGGAGGGAGGGAGGGAAGGGGGAGAGATAAGGGTAAAATAGTAGGAGAGATGAAATAGGGGAAGAGAGAAGGGATAGCAGATAAAGAAAGAGAGGTTTAAAAAAACGGAACAAAAATGGGTCCACTGCCAGCTTTGTCCCCAATTACTTTTGTCCCAACCACTACCACTGAAATAAACCAGATCTGTTAGTGACCATTGAGGTGAATTGGTCTAACCCATCTGGAAACACTTGCTCACACATGCAGTATTCTAAGTGAGATGGGATATCATTTCACTGTTTCTCAGGAAGACCAATATCCATCCCACTTCTTTTCAAGCAGACATAACTGCGTCTCATTTTGAAACCATCCTACTTCCCTGCAAAACCATTGCACTTCCTTTTCCTTCCACTTCGGGCGCTGTACAAATGTGTCCCAAGCTATCATGCTGTGTTGTAAAGAAGACTGGCTACACCTAGATCACAATAGCTGTGGTGGGAAGACATCCTGAGATGCAGTGAATAAGCAGCCGTATTACAGAAACTGACAAGCAAGGATGCAAGCTCAAGGTTCCTAGGCAGTCATGTAGTAAATAAATATTAGCAGAACAAGCCCACACTTTTTTTGTGTGCAGCCAGACTCTCGTAATTAAAGCACCAATACTTTCCGTTTATTAAATAAATAATAAATATTTAATAAATAAAGAAACCGGTAGGAGAGACTGAATTATAAAGTATATCTTGTGCAGGTAAAATAAAGCAACAGCAACAGTAAAATGATAACAAAAAAGAGACAAAAATACTAGTAGAACTTACAGGATAATTTCAAGACCATCCAAAGAAGAAAAGTATTATTGGATGTAAACAAGTCTTAGAAATCATTTTGGCTTGTACACCAGAGCTAGAAATTCCACATTTTGTTGTGGAGTTGTTCATTGCCACCTTTTCTGTTTATCTCACCACCAAAGGTCACATTGGTGTGACTCCATCTCTAGCTCTAACTTGGAAATGACAAAGAAAGCAAAGCTTATCCCCCAATAGCTATGCCACTTTAATGACTGCTTCAGTGACTCAAAAACTGGTTCTGGGGAAAGTTCAGAAACTGCCTGGAAAATATGGGAGGTGTTGAACATTAGAAGTGTGAGCAAATGGCCTCTTGAAATTCTCCACCCTTTTGGGGACAGAAAAATTAGAGAGGTAACTTCAGTGCATTTCCCCAAGGTGAGAATAAATTCTCCAACAGGTTCTTAGGGATGGGATACACCCTTTACAGGGACACTAGCAGCTTTTCTTTCTCCCTCCCTAAGGGTTTTGTTTTTGCTCAGTTTTGGCAGCCTGGCCACCGTTTTGCATCATTCATTTTGCATCATATGTAGTGGATTGCTTCTATCATTGTTCTGGGGCATTATGGAGGGTAAATGTCAGTTACCATTTTGCATGCTCCTAGGTTCCTCAAGCCTAGGTATTGCAGCACCATAGAGGGGAAATGGCAGTTGCCATAAAAAGAGTGGATAATATTTCCAAAAAAATTGGCAGAGTGGTTTTCAGTGCTGGCGGAGATGGGTTGAGAAAAATAAAAATCTCAGAAATGTTCTCAGAAAGATATTTTCTGAGAAATTTCAGTTCAGCTCTATTGAATATCCGTGTGTGTGGACACATTTCACACAGTCGCATTGCTGGGGAATTTCACACCCAATAATTACCCAGCTGAACTGCCTCAGGACTGTACCACCAAACCACTGCAATGAGAACTTGACAAACAATGCAATATATTCTTCTGTGCCAGGAGATGGCACTCATTTATAGACATTTAATTCTATAAAATATGTAAATATATTATTTGAAGCTGTTTCTCAAACCAGTCTCATAAAAATATTTTGTAAATGAAGCCCTGATATAAAGAATAAGGATAAAGAAGGGCAAAATAATCTGGGGATGGGAAGACAGTAGAAGAATGCAGAAAAAACTGGGGGGGGGGAGAGGAAGAGAACAAAGTCTAGTTAACTAATTCAGTATTTTAAATCTTAAGAATGATGTTTATAATAAAACAAGGATGACTTATGAGTACTTTTGTTTAAACAAGATAGGTTATATTTCTAGAGACATTAATGGGTAGATGCTTCCCATACTTTGTTGGTTGGAGAATGTAATTGAGCTATTTTCTATACCATGAAGGCCTTTTGATATGCACACTATATCTGAAAGGGTAGTGGAAAGGGCATTAGTATACAAATCCTTGCCCACTATCTCTGGTTCCAAACTTACTTTGAACAACAGGGTTCTTTGGGCATATAGAGAAAACTCATTTGAAAATTCCAAAAACAATGCCAGCCCAAGACATCTTGCTGCCTGAGACAAAGGACAAAATGGCATCCCCTCCCCATTCCACATTCCAGAAGCTGATTTCAACACTGGTGATGAGATAACATTCCCCACTGCATTTGAGGAAGCCAGTATCTGTACTTTCAGTGGCAGGTATCAATCCCAGGGTGGAGGAGATGTGGGGAAAGTCCTGTTGCACTAGCAGTGATCCTTGTGCTAATAGTAGGGGTGTGCTAGAATTCTACCCAATTTAGATTTGGTACCAAATTTTCTATTAATTCATTTATTCGCAATCATTGTAGATCAGATTTTCCACAGCTATTTTCAGAATTATTTTTTAGAAAAACACCCATTGACATTTCCTTCAATTTATCAATATTTCCTTTAATTTATCAACATTTCCTTTCAAAATTTTGATATTTCCTTTCAAAATATTAATATTGATATTTTAATATTATGTTGATATTGATATTAATATCAATATTTTTCCAAAGGAAAAAAGGATCAGTAAAAGTAGTAGCATGTGGACAAAGAATGAACTCAAACTGATACCAGCCTGTTAGGTCAAAGGAATGCTTTCGAACTGGCACGGATCAGAGTATTAGAAAGACAGTTTCTAAAATAGGTACCCTTTCCCCTGTCTATCTGAAATTTGGTGGGTTTGATCACTTCGATATCTAGCTGAATTCTGGAACATTTAATGCCACTTGGAAAATACAGAAGTTACAGACAACAAACTCACGGATGTCCCACAAAAAGCAATGGGAAACAAAAATTCTAATGAATAGGATTTTCATAAATGGGTAATGTAATGAATGAGGTTTTAATGACAAAAATGAATGGAGTAACTAAACTAAAAAAAAAAGAGAGAGATCCTGAAACATCCCTATTCACATCCTAAGTAAGAATCAACTATCCCTCTAGACCAGCAGTTCCCAAACATTTTCCTCCATGCACCACTTGAAAATTGTTGATGGTCTTGGCAGACCACTTGGTGATTTTTCAGCCTGTTGTAGCGATCATAATGTGCTACACTAGATGGTGTTTGCTTTTCAGTTGCATTTTATTGCTTCTTTTATTTCTTATACAGTATATTGTGTTTTATTGTATTACAATTCAAATTACATAGAATTCACATTAAGGTTGTGCACAGTATTTGAACAAATCATAAATAACAAACCAAATAGGGCCAATTCAGGCCTATATGTATCCTGTCCAGGTCTGGTTGAAACAGCTACAGTAGGGCCCCGCTTTACAGCGCTTTGCTTTACAGCATTCTGCTAATACAGCAGTTGTGAATTGTAGAAAAGCCCCACTTTACAGCGCTTGTTCTGCTTTTACGGCGGTTTTTTGCCGCCGGGCACCATTTTTGTCAATGTAAGTCAATGGGATCCACTTTACAGCGGTTTTTGCTTTACAGTGGGGGTCCAGAACATAACCCGCTGTATGAGCGGGGCCCTATGTGATGTTCCTATATTAATGTATATATGGTGAGTGTTGTTGTTTTAGAAGATACATGGTAAGTGGAGTGAAAGAGGAGGGGGAGTGAATGGGCAGTAGAATGCGAGATGATTGGCTGAGTGTTTAAAATGGCTGAATGTATAAAAGGAAGAGTGAGAGTGGAATCTGGGGGGAGAAGAGAACTGAGTGGGTTGCTTGGTGGGGTTTAGAGAGTTGTTTGCCAGGAGGGAGGTGGAGTTTGGATTAGTATTGAGTAAAACCATATGCTTATGTGCCTTAAGAAGAAATCTTGTTAATCTTGTTAGCTTTGTTATCTGTAATAAATACTTAATTTGGTTTACCAAAGGCCTGATCCTTGGCTGGGGTTTCACAGACCAGAAGGGAGGGTAAGGTAATGACCAAGGCTGAAGGGGAACTGTAACAAATGGTGGCAGCGGTGAAGAGAATAACAATACCAGTATTCAGAGTCTCTGGGAATACTAGTATTGGGACATTACTGGTGGTTGCCTAGCAGGGGGATCTGTTGAGATCTGTGCTAGAGCGGGGAGAGAAACCATAAGAGAGAGCGGTCCGGACTGGTGGAGTCCCTGGTGGTGCCTAGAGACAGGCAGTAACCATGAGCAGGTAGGAACCTGACAGGGAGAGCCAGGGAAGGACGCATCACATGTGGTGGCAGTAGCGGTGGGATATGAACAACAGAGAATCCAGATACAGTGGTGTGGCAAACAGAAATAACAAAACAAGATTTCTTGTGAGAGTGACTGGCAAAATTTGTGTGGCAAAGAGTGAGTGAACTCAAACACCATGGCTGAATATATAAAAATGAAAAGAGAGGAGCTGGTGGAGAAGTGCATAGCATTCAATTTACCTCACGAGGGTAAAGGGGTAGATGAATTGAGGGTAGCACTTATAGGATTTGCAACTGCCCAGCAAAAACAACCTGTCAGAGAAGAGACCCCAGAAGGATATTTAAGCAATCCCGCTTATATAGAGTACTTGAGAGAGAAGTTAAGATGGGAGGCTGAGGAAAAAGACAAGCAGAGGGAGTTGGAAGCTGAGAGATTGAGGAGGGAGGCTGATGAGAAAGAAAAGCAGCGGGTCTTTGAGGCTGAGGAAAAAGATAAACAGCGAGAGTTGGAAGCTGAGAGATTGAGGATGGAAGCTGAGAAGTTGAAGATGGAAACTGAGAGAATGAGAATGGGGTTTGAGGAGAGGGAGAAGCAACGAGCAGTGGATGCCGAATTACAAGTAGAAAAGTTAAAATTTGAAAGAGAGAAGTTTCATTCTGATGAAACAAGAAAGGACAGAGATGGAGCAAAAATAAAAATTACTCCAAAGGACTTTGCTGTCTATGAGCCTGGTCAAGATCCTCAAATTTACCTCAGCACCTTTGAAAAAGCAGCTCAGTTGTGGGGGCTACCTGAAGATAAATACATGCAGTATTTATCAAATCTGATTAAAGGGGAATTGGCTGAGGTATACCAATATTTCCCCTCAGACAGGCCCGTCACCTATGCTGAATTCAAAGAAGCAGTGTTTAAAAGATTCAGACTGGGGCCTGATTATTTTAGAAAGCTTTTCAGAAATGGCCAGATACAGACAGGGAGGTCTTTTGTGGAACTGGGAGCAAAGTTGATGGATATATTTGGAAAGTGGATGAGTAGTGCCAAAGCTCAGTCAGTGGAAGAGGTGAAAAGCCTCATGATACTGGATCAATTATACCATCAGTTACCACCAGAAATAAGGCTCCTGGTCAAAGACCGTTCCCCTACATCGGTGCAGGAGGCCGCCGAGATGGCGGATCACTTTGCCTCCAATAGAACTGGCTGGGTGGGGAAAACATCAAGAGAGTTTAAACCCAGACCATATAGTGCTGGCAGAAGGGATGTGGTACCACAGCGAGTGAGTCCTCCAGTAAAATCTGAAGGGCACAGGACACCCCAGAGTGGATCTGTGTACCCTAAAAGTGAGGAGAAATTATGCTACAAATGTGGTAGACCAGGGCACCTACGTTTTCAATGTGAGGTTGCCAACCCCATTAGTAATCCTGCTCAGACAAGGACAGTGAAAACAGAGCCCAAGGCTTTAGAAACAGCGAAAAAGGTTCAGTTCTGCCAGATAAACTGGACAGAAGTAACAGACCTTGATTCAAGTCTGAGAGAGGAAGTGAGTGTACAAGGGGCAAATTATTGGGCATTGCTTGATACTGGTGCCGCTCAGACATTACTGAGGACAGATTTAATAAAATCTGAGGTAATATTATCTCAGGAAACTGTGACTATCCAAGGAGTGAGAGGTCAACCAGAAAGTTTGCCTGTGGCCCTGGTGGATATGACTTGGAGAGGCCGAGAGGGCCGATATAAAGTAGGCATTAATGCCCAGCAACAAGAACCAGTAATACTGGGAAGGGATGTAATGGGCGCCCAAGGAAAGATCTATGTAGTGACCAGACAGCAACTTGGCAGAGAAAAAGAAGCCATATTAAGGGGGGCTGAAACAAACAGGGTGGAATCTGTTAACCAGCCTCAGGTCACCATAGCAACCACTAGCAGGCCTGCTGAAGGAGACAAACTGTATCAAGTGGTCTCTGGGGAAGAAGCAGATCAATTCAGGGAAGAGCTGCAAAAAGATATAAGTTTGAAGCAGATAAAGGAACAAGCCCTGACCCAACAGATTCCTTTCACTGACAAACTGAGGAATCAAGTTGTGTGTGAGAATGGGATTTTAAATAGACTGTGGATGCCTGCTGAGAGAAAGGATGAATGTGAACCAGTGAAGCAATTGATAGTACCTAGCAAATACAGAACCAGATTGCTAGAGGTATCCCACGATGTCCCATGTGCAGGACATCTGGGAATAAAAAAGACCAAGAGGAGATTGGCTGCACATTATTATTGGCCAAATATCTCCAAGGATGTAAAACAACATTGTCTATCTTGTGGAATATGCCAAAAGGTGGGGAAAAGTGGAGTAAAGACCAAGGCACCCTTAAAGCCCCTTCCTATAATTGGACAACCCTTTTATAGAGTGGGAATAGATTTGGTGGGCCCTTTTTCCAAACCCACAAGGCATGGCAAGAAATATCTAGTGGTGGTGGTGGATTTTGCCACCAGGTACCCAGACGCAGAAGCACTGAGATCTGTAGAAGCCCCTGTAGTGGCAGAGGCTTTATTAAAAATCTTTATGAGGCTGGGTTTCCCTCATGAAGTGCTGACAGATCAAGGCAGTGTATTCATGGGAGAAGTGATACAATGTATGTGGAAATGTTGTGGTCTAAAACATCTAAAGACCACTACTTACCATCCCGCCACTAATGGGCTAACTGAGAGATTCAATGGCGTTTTGAAGGGCATGATAAGAAGCTATGTTCAAGATCACCCACAAGACTGGGATGAACGTTTGGGATGCTTCTTATTTGCATACAGAGATGCCAACTGTCCAGACCAGATTAGTCCTGATCTGTATTTACAAATTGGAGCCAAAAATTGGATAGGGTGTGTGTGCACAGCCCTAATTCAAATTGTAATGCAATAAAATATAAGAAAAATATCTCCATGTACCAAGATTAAACTTCTTAATTCTATGCTCCTACTAACTTCACTGCTAATCCTCTTCACTCCTTTCAAGGGCCTCAGGCTGTCGCTTCCTGTCTGTCCCACCCACCTTCCAGACACGCTACTGGGTTCTAAGAACAATGGAGCTGCTCCCACCATTCTTCACATGTACACTGCAGGCCAGCTGAATGAAGCTCATGGATCACTGTTTGGGAATCCTTGCTCTAGGCCATGGGTAGCCAACATGGTGCAGATGTTGTTAGACTATAACTCCCATAATCTCTACTATTGGCCATGCTGGCTAGGGCTGGTACGAGTTGTAGTCCAACAACAACTAGAGGACACTTTGTTGGCTATCCCTGCTCTAGACCAAGAAAATAGCTGAAATCAATCCACTTTTTTCTGATGAAACAAAACATTCTACAACAGAAGAAATCAAATTATTTCATTGCTATCAGCAGAAAAGATAAGATTTGTACTGGTGTGTTGCCATGATGGTTAATAGACTCTGCGCTTCATTGTTAATAGGATTGTTTCTGTCTGTGATGCTAAATGTTTGATAGATGATGTAGCTTATATTAGTTGATATATTGCAGATGGTTACCCATAATCCTCAAATATCATAGTAATTTGTGCTGACAGAATCTCTAGCTTGGACAGTCCTGTTTATACAGATGTCCTATTCATTCTTGTATAATGTACTACATCTCAGGGGCAAGTTTTTTTTTCAGTAGATGTATGAATGTGTACGATATTTTAATGATATAATAATAGGATGAATCAGTATTGTATGTGTCTTTTATATCTATCAAGCTTTGGGCTGAGAACCAATTTGTTCTAAGGCAGTGTCTATTAGCCACAATTCATAGAAGCATTTCAGTAAACTGTTACAGAAGTGCTGTCTTCAACGATCGACTATCTAAAATCAGGGTTCACTAGGAAAATGATTAAATATGTATCAGTTGGACAGTGGTTGTTTGAGTATGCAGTTATGGATTCATCATTTAAATCCTTATGTCATAGCATTTTTAAAAAGAACTTTTGCAGAGACATTTACTTTCAGACTGTGATGACTAAAAGCAAACAAACAGTAATACAAAAAGCACCTGCCTCAGATCAAAAAGAAGCTTAAAATGTTGTATTGTGAATTTAAGGATCAATTCACTTGAGATTTTGTGCTTGGACACAGTTAGCAAGGTATGGAGGAGAAATTCAGTTTGGTTTGCCTTAAAATGATTCTAACTTCTGAAAACTAAAGTGTTTCAGCTAGACTGAAATGTGGAAGGTGGACCTTGCCTTTAAAGCCAAGACCCACCCCATCCTGTCTGAGATCTTCTGGCATTGCCCAAGATGATAATTAGTGCCACAAGAGTTTGAATGTTGGCAGGAGGAAGAGCCTGACTGCTGCCCAGCCCCACAACAGGGCACCATGCGAAGATGCTTCCATCAGTAATTTAGAAAGTGCAGAACTTTTGTGTGGGCATAGGGGAACAAAAGCAGCTTAACTGCCTTCTCTTATGCTCCTGACAACAGAATGGAAGTGAGGGCAGAGGGATACTCTGGCGTTCATCCATTTCCTATTTGTTTACATTTTCCCTCACATTGGATTGAGAGGTTTTAGTTATTCTCAGAAGCACGTCTAATCTTTCTCCTCTCCCCCTCCTCCAGTTTGAGGATGTTTCAGGACACCACAATGGCTTGGGAACTTTCAGACCCAAGATGGTTCCCAGAACATTTCTCAGAAGATTCCCAATATGCCTCCCCCCTTTAGTTGTATTGGTTTTGGAAAGCCAACATTGGCTGGGCCAGGACATTGGAGTGGTGATGAAACAGAAGGGGGCACTGACACTGGATTTCTCTCTCCAATATTGGTGCTCTCTCTCTAGTGCCAGAGTGGTTGTTCCTATTCATCCAAATGCCCCAGAGTGGCCCTTCCAGGGAGCATAGCATTGTACCTTAAGTTTTTTTCATAAGATCCAAGCCACAATGTAACCTACTTTGAACTGCACTGAATGTTCCCTAGCAATTTATTTTATATAACTTCTCTTTCTCAGTTGCTGCTTTGGTGGCTATTTGTAAAATCCATTTCTTCTTGAACTTGCGAACACAATATGTGTATGCCACATAGCCAATCATGTATAGAATGTGAGACAATCACAAAGCCAATTCAGATCAGGGACCCTGTACTGACTCTTTGTAAAATACTAATAATACTAATACTAATACTAATAATAACAATGCAAAGAAACCTTGTACTTAAAGTACAAGTAAATGGTAGTTTGGCCTTACATTCTAACTGGGATAAATGGGGGCAGTGTGTGAGGGGCCCAAAGAACTTCATAGTTTTTGTACACTGTAAAATTTATACTTAAATATTGTGGGTTCTAAACCTTCCCTGTGCATCATATATTTTCTCAAAAACCATGTTTCCTTTTTAGTTGGATTCTCTGACTTACCAGTCCAAAAATGAGATATATTTTGCTGTTTTGTCAAGCTGGTCAAGTCTGTTCACCTCTGCTGTAGAGATTTTACATCTGTCTTCTACATTTCACCTGTCACGTAGAGTATCTGAATGTGATCTCTTGCTGCAGTTTGTGCAGATGCACGTTGAAGTTAGAAAAATCAACAGCAGTGGAGGGAGTTTAATTTCAATTTTGAACAGCTAGAATGGCCTCCATGACCCTGAGGCTCATTGCAGTTTTTAAAAGAAGCTTGGAGAAAATTCAGTTTTGACAAAATCACATGCATGGACTTAAACCACAGAATGACTTGTTTGCTCAAGGAGCTCTCAGTGTTTCCCTAAAGGAAATTTTCTCCTTTATTGATTCTATGGTATTGTAAAATGTTTATCCCTGAATATTTGTGGGACATTACACCATGGAAAGTTCCTGAAATAGAGGCATATACTTGAAACAACTGAGAAACCTAAAATAGCCTACTCTGCCTTCAGTTGACTTCATTACTCCATTTATTATTTCATTTATTTATTGGATTCATTTCTCAAAGAAATGGAGAGGCTGATGTGAAGGGCTAGTTAATACAAGAACTTAACCTTTTATTTGGGTAGTTCCAAAATACTAATTTGTGTTTCTGCTTTAGTGATACACTTGCAGTGACAAGCCCATGGAGTCAAGAAAATCATCCCAAAGTAGACATGATCACAGCAGCTGCCATTTGCACACAAAAATATGCATGAGCAGAGAATGGCCTTTTATCTTCTGAGACTATGGAAAGGGGATTCCCTATTGTTTACATGAGCATTGCCTGACTTTGATAAGAACAGATCAGCCCCTGTTCTTTGGGAGCTCTGTCTGCATATTTGTAATCCCATGGAGCATTGAATCGGATCATGCCAGTGCTCCAGTTGTGAGGATTATGTCTGAATAAGAAGGAACAAATGATATTAAGCTTCCTCTTTTCATTTGGAGCACATATTGTTACTGGTTGCTCATCAGAGACATATTGCAAAGGAGCAAAATGTTTGCCACCATCAAACCATGTTCTAAAGGAGTGTCTATTTACGTTTGTACATTAATGTCAATAATTAATCTTTGTCTCCTTCAAACAACCTCATAAATTAATAAGACAATGGTGCTTTTGAATTAATTGACAAAAGGGTTTGGGGAATGCAATGCATACCTTCTTCTGCATTATACACATTACCCTGATTTTATTGCTATTCATCTATAATGAATGTTGTTATCTCACAGACATTCACCAGAGTACAAGGTTAGGAAGGCACACACTGGGTTTCCCAATGAGATGTTAATGTTAATATTATGGAGACCAGATGCTGCTAAACAAATGTTAACCTTAAATATTGTGTTGCTGATCCCTCTGCATGACAGCCAATAAAGAACATGGAAGAGTACTGGGTTTTTAAAAGCTGAATCTTTATACATTGATGTATTGTTTGATACCACTAGTCACTGTGCAGAATTAGAAGCCAAATATGATAGACCTGTATTACAGCCCAGAAAGTACTACAGGAGGACAACAAAGTGGTATCAAGGTGAAGTTCAAGGTATTGCCAGATATGAGGTTTTCAAAAGAGCACAGGATGGATCTAAGCAAATACTGGCAATGAGCTGGGAAAAGAGGGAGGAAAGTGTGAAGAGAAAAGGAATCTGCTGCTAAGAAGGTTTGGTTTCTACAATATATTTTCTATCTACTTGAAGCAGATAGGGAGAGACAAATGGAAAAGGCTAGATATCAGAGAGAGAAAAGGAATACTAAAGAAAATATTAGGGACCTAGGAAGCTGCCTTTTGCAAAGTCAGACCCCATCAATCTAGCTCAGCATTGCCTGCAATGATTGGCAGCAGCTTTGCACTTACAACCCCTAAATCATCTGTGTGGATCCTGTGTCCCTGTTGCTGACCTACAACTCTCCACAACAACTGGAGGGCCAATGGTTCACCAACCTTGATCTGAATGAAGACACGAGACTCAGGACTCTTTCGGTTCAAACACATTTTATTGAATTTGGGGGGGGGGATCTGCAACAGGTTATCTTTGAATGTAACACAACAACTTTCTCAGTCCAATGTAAGTGCCCTATAGGACTAAGGTAAAGGAGTTTTGTCCTCCCATCTGTCTCTACCTCTTCTAGTCTCACTGCCTTGAAGTGTCAGGTCCAAAGAACCCTCCTTTCACCTTAAGGTTGGGCTTGCATTCCCCAAACCCTTTAGTCAATTAATTCTTGTGAGTTGGAAACTATGGGTTTTTTAAAAAATGTACCTAAAATTATTTTAGTCTTCATTTACATCATTGGTAAAATTAAAATAAAAAGCTGAAGAGTATCAGGCCCACAAGAGAGTCTTGAGGTACCCACTCAGATCTTCCATATATTTTCAACAGTGGGCACTTTCTGAGCATGGTTTTCTAACCAGCTCTATATCCATTTGATGGGGCTGTGCAAAAGTTTCAGTTGAAGTCTGAGGCAAATCGGGGGGATTCAGGAGGATCTGGGCGTCAACCAAGTTGGACCAAGACAGCCCCGGATTGCCCAGGGTCAGGCCACTCAGAATGGTTCACAACTGTCGGGCAGGGTGTTGGGTGAGAAAACTGATGCTTCTTTGTAAGCCCCTTCCACACAATGTCTCATTTTCCTGCCCCCTCACTGATTACATGTCCAACCCCCTTTGTGATTGCATATTTAATCAGGGTTTTAAAGCTCCTGTGGGTTGCATGTGAAGATGCTCCTTTCCCTCCCCCAGTGACCTAGACCAGGGGACTTTGATCCAGTGGGTGCTGCTTGTCAAGAAAGGCTCTTGAAAAGCAGCACCCCACAGGATAGAATCCTATGCAGGTTACTGCTTATCAAGAGCACCCAGAAGGATCAACCCCCACCATTCCTTGCTGGGTGGAGGGAAGAAGACAATGCATCTCCTTCCCCCACCTGATTGTATGTTCAATTAGGGTTTTAGTTCTGCAAATTGCTTCAGGTATGGAACTGGGATGGGGTGATTGCTCCTCAGGATAGCCTGATCTGGGGGGCAGGATTGGGGCCTTGGAATGGGTTCGGGAGGTCTTTGCACAGCCCTACTATGAACTAGCCCACATTTAACCAATTTGCTAAGCAATATATTGTGAAGAACATGATCAAGTGCTTTGATGAAATTAAGATAAATTATGCCCATAGTGTTCCCTCAATCCACTGAGCTGGTGACTTGATTTAAAAAGAGATACAGTATAAAGAAAAAACATAAAAGCCTTACAAAGTATCAACACTCACTGTAAAAGTGGCAAGCTGCTTTCTGTCCCATTTAGCAATGTAGGAGCTAAATTGCCAAAACTAATTTTTTTGGCTGCCATTGACAACTAGTGACTGGATTTTTTTTTCTTATGCAAAAGATGATTAGAAGTCGACCATCATTATCTCAATAAGATGACAAAAAAAAACCCTGTTGCTCCTTAGGAAGTCAGAGTTACTTTGAGCCAATGCTCAGAAGCTATCAGGAGTGTAACATTTAATCTCTTCAAACTGACAACACACAAAAAAGGAAACCCCAAAGTCCTGGTTAAAAAAAATCATTCACCCCATTTGTCACACCGGAAGACTTGTCAAAATACCAGATATGGCTTTTTAGACAGATATTCTTTGCACTATAATTACATACAGAATTTAGGGACTACTGTGTACTAAACATTTCAGTAAGAAGTGATGAAGGAAGCACATCAAATTTAAAGTCCCTGCAGCATTGGAGTGCTGAAATGCATAAAATATATTACTGAGAATGTTCTAAAATTGTTTTCATTTTATTTCTTCAATTTAGCTAAGATTAACTAATACACTCTAAAACTGCCTGCTCTCACTAAAAACATCTAACAGCCAGAGTTTAATTAGGAATAGGAACATGATTCCAAAATTATTTATGTGGAAATAAGTCCAATTGAGTTCAAAGGCCCTTACTCCCCTGTTAGGGAGTTTAGAAGTGCAGCCTAAATCTGCTTAAATCCAAGCAATCTGGCTTTCATTGAGTTATGGATTGACCTGGTACTGTGCTGACACCAGATGGGTCTTCAAACAAGTCTTACAACCAAATACTATATATACTTATCCCCAAGTAATCATTCTTTGGATGATAGTCTCAAAGATCAGTATCAATATAAAAATTTAAATAAACTATACAACCCACAGTGTTGCATACACACTAAACAAGAATGTTCAGAATCTTTTTATTATAATACCTGATGGATATTTATTTGGTATGAAATATGTGCTTGGCAGAAACTGAATTTAGCTGTTTTCAGGGATCAAGTCTGACACCCAGTATTATTTTGCATTTAAACACTTGCTTTGTTTCATATATATTTTCTAAAACAACCATCTCAGACAAGTCAAGATACTTAACCGTCTTTTGTGCTTCTTAACCTTTTTGGGTGTTACAAACCCTTTGAGAATCTGATCAATACTATGGAGCCCTCTCCAGAAAAATGCACAGAAACACACACACACAAAATTTTGCATACAATTTATTTTATTGCATTGGAAATTGATTCTTTTTGCACCCAGGTCATGGAGCCCCTGAAGCTCACAGACCCTCTGAAGCCCATGCATAGACCACAAGTTAAGAGCCTCAGTTTGATATAAATGTAATAAACAAATAAATACCCCTGGGTTATAATATGTGAAAATAATATACACTGACTACCCCAGTTATATTTTATACTTTAATTTCTTTAAAATGTTAATTTCAAACCAATTCCAGTTCTTCTAGGTATCAATTCATTGTTGATTTAAATTCCTACACTTAACCAGTTGGAGTCCTTTTAGAAACAGATATTTTTTTATCTGTGTGGCAGTTCACCATAAATGACAAGGACAAACATTGATGCACCTTAGCACACATTAAGCGGCTTTCAGCAGACTATTACATGCAGTCAAGACAGGCCATCTTGATTAAAGCCTTCATATACAAGCCACAAAACCCCAAAATTTAAAATTCAAGCCAAGAATTATACTATTTTTTTAAAAAAAGTTCAAACTCTCCAGCTACACATCCAGTCAGGTGAGATTGGACCAAGGTATAGATGAACATAACTCTGCTTATGCGTTGGGGCTTCCCTGTCTTCTCCCTCCATTACAGATTCTTTCTTCCACTGACAATTTTTGGTTTCTCTCTTTTTCTCTTTTTTCCAATCAAATTTCACATTTCCACATCAGTTTGCTTGAAATACAATCCTCATGAAAATTTATCAGCATTTTAATTAAACTTCTAATATTTATTTTGTTTATTGATTGTTATTTATATTCTGCCCTTTCTCTAGAAGGAGCCCAGGGCAGCATTTTTGCAAAGCAATTTTGCCTAATATAATGCATTTTATATGTTATTGTAAAATAATGTAATATACACATTTATTGTAGTAATGGAATATACACGTTTTAACAAAGCAATTTTGCCTAATACAATATAATGCATTTTATATATTATTTTCAGTAGTATATGCATTTCTATGCACACTTTACCCTAGTATATGCATATTTGTACACATTATTTGGCTAGAGAACTGCATTGCAAAATTCAGAGAAGTGTGAATTTTGAAAGAGGGCTGTGTTTCAGTTTGCAGATTGCTTCACCTTTAAAAGTGAACTAAATCAAATGTATCCCCTATCCTCCTGAACAACTAGGAATTGAGCTATACTCTGGAACAGCATGTTGTTGTAGTTTATTACATTTGTATAGTGCCCCATAGCCGAAGCTGTCTGGGCGGTTTACAACAATTAAAAACATTAAAAACAAATATACAAATTTTAAAACACATTTTTTAAAAAGCAATTTAAAAACACATGCTAAAATGCCTGAGAGAAGAGGAAAGTCTTGACCTGGCGCTGAAAAGATAACAGTGTTGGCGCCAGGCGCACCTCGTCAGAAACATCATTCCATAATTTGTTATGGGGCTTGGGGATACTGTGGCAGGGTAAAGAATAAGGAAAATTCAGCACGGGTGACTTGCATAAATACAAGTGCTTTTCTGCTCACATATGACATCTCTGTATCCAAACGATGATCATTAGCAAGAGTAAAAAACTAAAACGAAGTTGGATTCTGTCGTTTCACTGACCTGTGCACTTTTTAAATCAAAGTATCAATTTTCTCAGTCAACTGGATCTGCTTGATACTGAGTTAACAAGACTTTTTATGTATCGTAGGTACGGCACAGAAACTTCTGCCATCACTTTGCTTTATTCTACCGCACCTTCGTTTTACATGCCACAAACATCCAGGAGAAACTGTTTATTAGGGAAGCTAATTATTAGTAGTTTAGGAAATAAATACATCATTTAACAGTGTTGCATTTTAAGCAGTCATATCAATCAAAGGGCCTAAACAGGTTATTGGATATTACATTAGCTTATTAGAAAATGGATAGCACATCTTTAAAATGACCCCATCAGCAAAGCTGTTGCGCACTGCTGCCACGTTTGGCTCTAGTTCAAACTTCACTTTGAACCAACCTGTTATTCCTCGTTTGCAAACTATGAATCAAACTTCATTTCTTTGAACAGGCATATCCCAATAACATATGGGACTGTATTCAAATGAAGAATATTGTGGTGTTTATGCTGCACTATTCTGGCTTAAGAACATCAACTCAGCTGCTCAAGGGCTAGTGGAGGAGTATCTGCCTTGCATGCAGAAGGTCCCAGGTTCAATCCTTGACATCTCCAGGTAGGGCTGGGAGAAACTCCTGTCTGAAACCCTAGAGAGCCACTGCCAGTCAGTGCAGACAATACTGAGCAACATAGGCCAATGGTCTGACTCAGTATAAGGCAACTTCCTATGCTCCTATGAAGTAATGAGAGAAAAAATGTAGCCACACAGTTTCCTTAAACAATATGAAGATGTACAGAATATCCCCTTAAGAGAGAGAGAGCATCTATAATGAGAAAGCCAGTTTGGGGTAGTGATTAGAGTGTTGGACTAGGATCTTGGGAGACCAGGGTTCAACACCCCACTCCAGAATGAAGCTCACTGGGTGACCTTGGGCCAGTCACTGCCTCTCAGCCTAAGCTACTGCACAAGATTGCTGTGAGGATAAAATCAGGAGAGGGGGAACCATGTATACCACCTTGAGCTCCTGGGGAAAACAGGAATATAAATGTAATAATAAATAAATAATAAGTTCTCTGCTTTTTAATCCGTGAGGTAAGAAATGGGATCCTGTGCAAGTTTGCTGAGAATGGATTGATCATTTGCATGCTTATTGAGTTCAGTGGGATTTGCTCCCATGCAATCATGCTTAGGATAGGTAAAACTGACCATAGGGAGGGAAGCCTGGAGTGGGCGGGGGAGGAGGAAGAAGGAAGAGGGGAGGAGAGGAGAGGAGAGGAAGAAGGGACGAGGAAGGGAGAGGAGAGGGGAAGGAGGGGAAAGGCAGGTCTGATCATTTGCATGGGGGAGGAGGAGGGGAGAGTAGAGGGGAGAGGGGAGCAGAAGGAGTGGGAGTGGGAAGGAAGGGATTGGAAGGGGGAAAGGAAGGGGGAAGGAGGGAAGGAAGGAAGAGGGAGGGAAGGGGCAAAAGGGAGGTGCTGGGAGGGAGGAGGAGGGGAGGGCAGGTTTGATCATTTGCATGCTGATTGAGTGCAATGGGATTTACTCCTGTGCAATCATGCTTGAAAATGAAATGGACTGCCTTCAAGTTGATTCCGACTTATGGAATCCCCATGAATAGAGTTTTTATGGGAAGTGGTATTCAGAGGTGGTTTACCATTGCCTTCCTCTGAGGCTGAGAGGCAGTAACTGGCCCAAGGTCACCCAGTGAGCGTCATGGCTATGTGGGGATTTGAACCCTGGTCTCCCAGGTTGTAGTTTTAGAATAGGTAAAACTGACCATGGGGGAGAAGGAGGAGACGGGCAGGAAGAGGAGGAGAAATGAGGGGATTGGAAGAGGATGGGGAGGGGAAGGGAGGGATGAAGGAAGGCAGAGGGAAAGGGCAAGAGGGAGGAGATAGGAGGGAGGAGGAGGGGAGGCCAGGTTTGATCATTTGCATGCTTTTTGAGTTCAGTGGCATTTACTCCAGTGGAATCATGCTTAGGATAGATGAAACTGACCTGGGGGAGGGGCAGGGGGAGAAGGAGGGCAGGAATGGGAGGGGGAGAGAGAGGGGAGGAGATTGGGTTGGTGGGCACTGGGCAGAGGGGAAGCCCCTTTCCTTTCTAAAAGGAAAACATTGTGAACAGTATCATTCTTTTTCAGGGTTTCCCCCAGCTCTTTATTCTACAGCAGGCACATGTAGCCTCCCACACAAATTTAAACCAAAGCTGTCCCTGGCCACATCCACACGAGACCTTTATTTCACTTTAAATGGTCATGGCTTCTCCCTAAGAATCCTGGGAAGTGTAGTTAGTGAAGAGTGCTGAGAGTTGCTAGGAGATGCCCTGTTCCCCTTACAGAGCTTTAATCAATGCAGCTGACCCTTGAACCACTCTGGTCACTGGAGCTCTGTCAGGGGAATAAGAGTCTCCTCTCAGCACCCTTCACAAACTACACTTCCCAGGATTCTTTGGGGAAAGCAATGACTGTCTCAAGTGAGATAAAGGTCTGGCGTGGGTGTGGCCCCCTCATTAGACAAGCCCATTAGCTGTGAGTCTGGCTTTCAGAACAGTGACAGTTGGTTCTTACTGAGCATGCCGATATTATCATTGAGTTCAATGCTAAATTTCTTAAATTAATTAAAAATCAGCCAGGTACTTTTAAACTGCAGAAGATGAAAGTCAGAGTATGGGGCAAGGTTAGTAATAGGATTACAGGTGTTCTGTGAACATGGCTGATTTTTAATTAATTTCAACAGATTATGAGGAGTCTGACAGTAAAAAGTCCAAAAGGGCTCTGGTTTTTCTCTCTTTTACATTTTGAACTCCCTATTCCCTCTGACTGTTTTGTGTGTCGCCACGGAAATTTAGAGGGTTGTTAAGCAAGCGTTTCTGAGTTCAGGACTATACATTTTGTAAGCTTTTGTTTTGAAATGAGCTTATGGGAAGCATCAGAATGGCATGGGGGTATTTCCAATTTAACATTGTGGAATGTGAAAAATCCATGCTGACTATAATATACAGCCACTCTCGTGGATGTATATTTTCTTTTTCAAAAATCCTCTTCATACCATACATTATACATGCATAATGAAGGCTAAATGCCCCAGCCTGGTTCATAGGTTGTGATGGAAAGAAAACGAATTAGTGTAGCCTGTATATTTTTTAAAGTTTCCTCTGTCAGCCAGATCTCTCCAGCATCTGAGTCAGCTAGAATCATGTCACATGCTTTGGTTGAATCATAGATACCATAGCGCTAACTGGCAATTATTGAAAAAAAAAACAAGTATGTTCTTACAATGAATGTGTGGTGGGCTGTCTAATATCCCTGGTTTTGTCCTGTGTACCATTCTTCACCTATTACTTATATTTATAAATGAGCCTAGGGCAACATCCACACTATAAACTGAAAGCACTTTTATACTATTTTAAACTGTCATGGTTTTCCTCAAAGAATTCTGGGAACTGTAGTTTGCTAAGGTTTCTGAGAGTGGTAAGGAGACCCCTGTTCCCCTCCCAGTGGTTTAACAGTTGAACCTCTTTCCCAGGGAACTCTGGGAATTGTTAGGTTTATAAGTGATCTTTCTAGGTGGGAAGAAAACTTTATTCTGATATTGTGATCTATTGAATAATAGATATAGATATATAGATACACACACACACATACTGTGATCTACTGAATGACCTATGATCAGCTTAAACATTTATTTATTTATTTATTTATTTATTTATTATTTGATTTACATCCCGCCCTTCCTCCCAGCAGGAGCCCAGGGTGGCAAACAAAAGCACCAAAAACATTACATCATAAAAACAAACTTTAAAACACGTTAAAATATAACATCTTAAAAAAGGTTTCTTTAAAAAAAGCTTTCAAAACATCTTCTAAGATTAAAAACATTATTAAAAGGTTTAAGAACATATTAAAAAGCAATTCCAACACAGACACAGAGTGGGATAGGTCTCAACTTAAAAGGCTTGTTGAAAGAGGAAAGTCTTCAATAGGCTCTGAAAAGATAACAGAGATGGTGCCTCTAATAAATTGTAAGAACATACTTGCTTTTTTCCCTGATATTTGCCAGTTAGCACTACGGTGTTTAGGATTCATGTAACGATCCTAGACGACCCAGACCCTGGAGAGATACCCAGTCCAGTCTAAAGGCAGGGTGAAGAGCCCTATCTCAGAGATGCCTTATATCAGGGCCCCAATGACCCCATCTCAAGCTCTGCCTTGAACCCTGATTCTCCTCCATAACCCCCCACCCTGATATCAAGAAAAAAGGAAGTGGCGGATCAGGTGAGAAGCCCAAAGTTGCAAAACAAAGGTTGTCTGACTGCTAGACAGATCTATCAACAGGGATCTACTTAGAAGGAACAGTCTACTTGGGAGGAAGAATCTACTCTGGAGGAGGGCGAAGAACCAGCTGCAGGCAATGACCCAGCAGAGGATCAGGTAGAGGCTGTGACATAATATGTTCCTCAGACATGCATGAGGGGGGAATGGGACAGACATGGCAGTCATTGTTTGATGATCTGATGAGAATTTATGCAAGTACCAAGTCTTATGTGCATAGGGACCTCTTTATGAGATTGGAAACCTGCCTTTTCAGGTTGCTTACCACTTATGCGCAAGTCCCAGTGCATTACACATGTTTGTGTGAAGACTCTTTTCATATCTTTGAACAACTTACTCCTTATATACCCATCACTATGCTCTGCAGGTGACAGTCTCCTGCAGATAGCATCTTATCAGGAGGTCCGTTCTGCACAACTTAGGAAGTGGACCTTTAGTGTTGTGGCACCTTCCCTTTGGAATTGCCTCCCCTTAAATATTAGACAGGTGCCATTTCTGTTATCTGGCTGTCAGCTCCCTCTTTCTTAGTCTCATTGTTGCCCTTATAGAACCCAGCAGGGAGGAGGATGGAGGAAAAAAACTAGAATTACTTCGCCCTGCTTGTCATTGGCTCTGGCTCCACCTAGTGTTGATCTCTCTGATTTCCACCCTACCAGTCCCAATGGGCACCAACTGCCACTGGACACACCCAAAGGCAATTCCTCAAACAAATACTTAGGTCACTTCAAGATGACTGTTTATTGAACATTCTTCCTGATTTGCTTACAGGGAGATTAGGTGGTATTGACTTTATTGAGAATGCTTTCTGATTTGTTTGCAGGGATGATTCGTTCTGTTTTATTGTTGTTGTTGTTTGTTTCTTGCATCAAGCAAATATTATTCCACATTTTTCACTACATTTGCCCATTGCTTTTTTATCACATAAAGTCCATTTTTTAGGGGAAGCAGGTTTGTTGCACAAGAGCACCAAATCAGTTGTAATTGTGCAACCTGAATTTGCCAGTATGTGACAGAATCATACCCCAAAATAGCAACAGTCTGGAAGCAGCCATAATCGACAATTGCCTTGTTTCAAGCAAGCTCCAACACATCAGATAAAAGTTACAAACATGTTGCTTTCACCTAGCAGAGTATGAATAAAATGGAGAAATGTTATATTAATGCAAACTATCCATACTAACTTACTCTTTGAAAAAGGCAGCCACTGGAACTGAACTCTGTGAATCTAATTCAGGTGACTGGCCAGACACAAGCCTATGGTCAAAGTCTGAACTGAAATCCACCCAGTAAAATCACTGAACAAACCACAACAACTGAATAAATGCATTAAATAGCCATTTGCATTGTGGCTGCTGTCACATGATGAAATAAAAGTAGTGGCTGAGGAAGTGAAAGATTTTGGGGTTTTGTTGCAAATGGAATCAGAATTTTTAATATTATTTGTAAGGTAAGAAAACGTTATTAATTTAACTGATCTGTTTACAATGCATTGAGCAGATCAGAATATTAATATTGGAATTAATTCCTGAAGCTACCTTGTGTGATCCCAGCAAGTGGGAAGAATAAATTGTTCATGATACAAAAGCATATACAAAAAAGATGCCAAAAGTTTAGTTTGTTGTGATTGATTTAGTGTGTGAGAGTGAGGGGGAGAGAGAATGTGTATCCTGACAGATATGGGAGAGACTGAAATTGAACTGAGGTGTTAAAAGCCATTAATAGGAACAACGTTGGACAAAGATCATTACATGCAAAACAGCATTGGAGAATACTCTGCAGAAAAAAAGCAATGAAATATAGCCCTATGCATTCTAACCCATGAGATACTGTATATCTTTGTTCTGATTGTAGCATTTGAAAATCCAAACTCAGACAAAAAAAAATCCACCCATGGAATGTTTCATACTTTCCACCCCTTATTGCCCATCCTCTGAGAAAATCATACTCCCACTGAAGGCAACGCTGCTGCTTCTGCACTCTCCCCCTTTTTTAAATGCTGTCACGGTTGATCAGAGATAATAAAAAAGTATTTACTGCATTATATGCTCTCCATTAAGATAGAACTTTTCTATTTGAAAAGTATTGAGCATCAGTGAGTTCAGCTACAATTCAAGAGCATACTTTCAAAAACCATCTTTGCCCCCTCGTTGGGAAAGCGTATTCCTTGTTGCCTGCTTTTTATGTAACACTTGCACACAAGCTCTGCATTTTACTCTGAAGATTGATTTTTTTTTTACCAAAAGCATTTATATCCCACAGATAACATTGAAGAACTTCTACTGCTATATACATTTTTTTTTACCAAAGCAAAGCTAATAAATGTGAAATCCTCTCCCTACACTCAAGATATCAAGGTAAGGCGGATACGTTTGAAAAATTGCTCTAATACATCAGAAAATATAAAAATCAATAAGCTATAAAAGCTAAAAAGCTTCTTCAAGTTTGTCCCCTTATTGTTGAGTGTAGGTGGCTAGGGCCCAGTGAAATGGCCCAAGGTTGCAAAAAGCTATTACACTCCTGGATGTGCATGGTGAGGAATATATGAAGTCCACAGGTGGGCCTGTGAATGCACACTTGAAAAACAAAAAGGAACCAGATTTTGCTCACTTCATTGAGGGGATGGCAGGATTCTTGAAACCTGCTGAAGCTGTAATGGTGCACCCTCTTATCTTGGAGTTCTGATAAAAATGAAACAAGAGCATATCTTTGTTTTTATTATCTGTGTTCCCCTATGAAGGCAAAGCACACCTTTGTAGATCCATTGCTTTCTCTTGTTCTTATAAGACTGAAATTCTAAAGCACGTGTAACTCATACTGAGGTAGGAGGTAGGGTTGGAAGAGGTGTGTGCAAACCCTATTGTCTTATACTTCCTGCACACATATAGGTGGGGGAAGGAAAAAGCAGTGGATCCTCTGCCCATGTTGGACCAGATAAAGTCTAATAAACATTGCAATGACTGGTAATTCTTTTGAAAGCCAAACTTGGATTCTTCCAAAATGGGCTTAATATTGTTCAACGATACCTTCATCAATTCAAATGCAACAATCATTTATCACTTTTACTTATGGGGGGAAATGAGCTGATAAAATTAGAGCACCATCTTACAAATGCTCCACTTTAGACAAGTGGTAATGTAATACCAAAATGATTTGGTTAAACGCAGCTGTTCACAGAAGGGCTCAAAACATACAACAGCACCCAAAGAAAATACCTTAAACTAAAGAGGAACGCCTGCAAGTGGCATTCATTTATTAATACCATCTCACACTAAGGACAGAGCATCAGTGGCTTAGCAGATACATGGTGTGGATAGAAGATGGCTTCCTTTAGTTAAGCAGGCTGCAAATGGATGATACTCCTTTGGTTAGGAAGCTGAAAGTAGACAGATATGCTAGTTACCGCACTCCCCCATCCATTGCAATTGGTGTAGATTCACACATACTTTCCAGTCATAAGTTTGTTCTTGTTAGTGACACCCATGCCTGGAGAACTGCAGAAATGTAATCTGCTAATGTGGTTCCAACTTGCAGTTGACCTGGGATTGCAGAAATGAGGAGGAATTATAGCCAAAGAACCAAGGACTGCTGGGCCAGTTGCACCAAGGAAGGCCACCAGCAAGGGGAAATCGGCTTGGCCCCAACTGGATAGAAATAACATTGCTTTGTTGTGGCAATGGCAAACTGATCTGCCTCCCTACCTTTCCCTCTGGTCCCCTTCTTCAGTGTGCCTTGTCTTTTTAGTTAATAAGCTAGAGGTCATGCCCAGTACCTCATTTGTCTAAAAAGCAAGATATGTAATATAATAAAACCTATAATAGCATTTATGTCTTTATTATTACATTTATATCCCACAGTTCCTCCAAGGAACTCAAGGAGGCATACATGGTTCTATTCCTCCTCACTTTATTATACAGCCACAAGCGTGAGTTTCTCACATTCCGCAATGTTAAATTGAAAATATCCCCATGACATTCTGATGCTTCCCATAAGCTCATTTCAAAACAAAACCTTACAAAACTTGTAGTTCTGAACTCAGAAACGCTTGCTTAACAACCCTCTCAATTTTCATGGTGATACACAAAACAGTCAGAGAGAATAGTTCAAAGTCTAAAAGGAGAGAGACAAAAAACAGACCCCCTATTGGACTTTTTTCTTGGAGAGTTCTCATAATCTGTTGAAATTCATTAAAAATCAGCCATCTTCACAGAGTACCTGTAATCCTAATACTGACCTTGCCCCATACTCTGACCTTCCTCTTCTGCAGTTTAAAAGTTAAAAAAAATGCCTGGCTGATTCTTAATTAATTTAATAAATTTTGGCTGGCAGCCTATGATAACGCGGGGCATGTTCAGTAAGAACCAACTGTCAGAATTCTAAAAGCCAGACTCACAGCTCCTGGGCTTGCCTAATCAGGGGGCCACACCCACACCAGACTTTGATTTCATGTGAGACAGTCATGGCTTCCCTCAGAGAATCCTGGGAAGTATAGTTTGTGAAGGGTGCTGAGAGGAGACTCCTGTTCCACTGAGAGAGCTCCAGCAGCCAGACTGGTTTAACACTCAGCCACTCTGATTGAAGGTCTGTGAGAGGAACAGGACATCTTCTAGCAACTCTCAGCACCCTTCACTAACTACACTTCCCAGGATTCTTTGGGAGAAACCATGACAGTCCAAAGTGAAATAAAGACCTGGTGTGGATGTGGCCAGGGACAGCTTTGGTTTAAATCTGGTTGGGAGGCTACATGTGCCTGCTGTAGAATAAAAAGATGGGGGAAAGCATGAAAAAGAATGATACTATTCACAATGTTTTCCTTTTGGAAAGGAAAGGGGCTTCCCTTCTGCCCAGTGCTCACCCACCCAATCTCCTCCCTCTCCCTTCCCTGCCTCTTCCCTGGGTCAGTGTTGGACTATGACCTGGGAGACCAGGGTTCGAATCCCGACACAGCCATGAAGCTCACTGGGTGACCTTGGACCAGTCACTACCTCTCAGCCTCAGAGGAAGGCAATGGTAAACCACCTCTGAATACAGTTTACCATGAAAACCCTATTCAATGGGTCGCCATAGGTGGGGATTGAAGGCAGTCCATTTCCATTTTCAAACATGACTGCATAGAAATAAATCCAATTGAACTCAAAAAGTATGCAAATAATCAAACCCTCCCTCCCTTCTCCTCCCTCCTATCCCCTCCCTCTTGCCCCTTCCCTCCCCCTTCCTTTGCCCCTCCCTACCCATCCCCATCCCCTCCAAATCCCCTCCTTTCCTTTCCCCCCTGCTCTTCCTCCTCCCCATGGTCAGTTTTACCTATCTTAAGCATGATTGCATGGAAGTAAGTACCATTGAACTCTATAAGCATGCAAATAATCAAACCTCCCCTCCCCTCCCCCTTCCTTTGCCCCCCTCCAATACACTCTTTCTGCTTCCCATTCCCTCTCCTCCTCCCCCATGGTCAGCTTTTCCTATCCTAACCAAGATTGCACAGGGGTAAATCCCATTGAACTCAATAGGCATGCAAATGATCAGACCTGCTTTTCCCCTCCTTCCCCTCTCCTCTCCCTTCCTCCTCCCCTCCCCTGTTCCTTCTTTCTCCTCCCCTGCCCACTCCAGAGGCACATGTTACCAAATTCTTCCAAGCTACACAGGAAGTGGATTGGACTGTGAAAGACCGACCCAAATGGTGTTTGCATTTTGACCAATTTGTAGGGCAGTACAATATCTCAGAGAGGAGTTCAGGTCTCCTGCTCCCCTGGTGCATTCACTATAGCTGCCCAATTTCCCTGCTTTTTAAAGTTTGATAGAAATAGCTGTGGGCTATAGGTACGTTCTTAAACCGCAAGGTTTTTTGCCTATTAGTGAATCCTCACAAGAACCCTGTCAGGGAGGTTAGGCTGAAAGACAATGACTGGGCCAAGGTCACCCAATAAGCTTAATGGCTGAGTGTATTTTGAAACCTAGTCTCCCAGCTACAAGTTGCAGAGTAGTTTAACAAACTATCCCTTTTCCCAGGCACAGCTGGAAAGTGTAGCTCTATGAAAGGAACAGGGGTTTCCCAACAACTCTCAGCACCCTTAAACTACAGTTCCGAGAATTCTCTGGGGGAAGCCATCAATGTTTAAAGTGGTATGATACTGCTTTAGTGCAGATGCGGCCATAGTGCTTGCTATGTATTTAGCTCTTATTTACAGTTTCCAAAATGTGCATAGCAGCCAATTCAAAGAAGACATCAATTTCTGAATGGTAATGGAATGTTACAGTGTTGTTAAAAGTGACCTATTATAGAAGGTGAACCAATGAGAATCTGACCATTATGATTGAGAGATGGACTGTATTTGCCGTGTCCTGAAACAGATCATTTTCTTTGTTTCTTCTGTGTATACAAATGAGATATGAAGTCTATCTAATAATAAAAAGAAAGATACACAGGCACAAACGCTATTTATCAACCTGTTAAACTTTTAAAATACCATCCACGTGTCAGATGAAATTATCTCAGATGTGGCTGTAGTCATGTGACCCGCCTGTTTTATTCTAAGTTAAACTGCTCTTAGCTCTACTTACAGAGCAAAGTATTCCCTTTAGTTTGAGCTTCAGTGTCAATTTGAGGTCAAGCTTAGATGAGGGGCCAAGTAATGTGCCCAAACATGATTAGGCTATTTTGCTGGGGGGGGGGAAATGACTAAGCAATGCAATATTGAGCCAATCCTTTTCTTGAATCCTCATGCAGCTTACAGTGAATATGGGAATACATCGTGACAAGATTTATAAAAGTATATCATAGCTTGCAGCCAAGCAATGGTTCCTTCCCAGAACTGGATTTAAAAGAGTATGATTTCTGTCAGCAAATTACTATAGAAAATGAAAATAAAGCTATATAATATATTCATTTCTTACAGGGCATCCCAATAAAGAGCTGCAATCTTAAATTATTGTCATCACTGTGCTGCTTTGAAAAGGATGAAGGCTTAATTTGTTTTATCACTGCGAAAATGTATAATACACATAGCAACTTTCCTGCCTTTAAAAAAAAAAAAAAACTGTTCTCTACCATGGGAAGAAATTCAATGCTATCCATTTTAAAAGGCTGTAAAGGTTAGACATAAAAAGGAAAGTATCTTTGATTGTGCCTTTTACTGTTCTTATGATTTATAGAGGTGGCCCTGTAATATTTTCCCCCTTTCAGTTTTTTCCTCCCTTTTGTAGGCTTGTTATGTTCAAAGCTTTGAATAATGGTGTCCTGTATAAGCAAGGGAATCTCAGGACAAAAAGAAGGGATGGCATATTGTGGCAAAATCCTGGCAGATTGCCCTTTGCTTCCGAGAAGAGGCACAATGGCAGGCAAGTCACAACAAATGCTATGGATAGTACTAGAGATGGCCGTTACTCTCAGATTCTTATTTTTCCAGTCCTGAGTTCCATTTTCCCCATTTCAACATAAGTTTGCAACTGAACATTTGTCAGCATTTAAGTACACTTTTCTCCTTATATACACATTTTTGTATGCAATTTTACCTAATACAATGGGGGGTTTTGTATGCTGTTTTCACCTAATATATGCTCTTTTGCACACATATTTTCAGTTGGAGAATTGCATCACAGCATTTGTAAAAGTACAAATGTCAAAGGATAGCTGCATATTGTTTCACAAAGTGCAAACTAGGTATGCATTAAAATGCGAAAGAAACCACATTTCTTCCCCCACCCCCAGAATATCTGTATCCATTAAAAACGACATGGATGTGAGTGGCTCATGCATGCAAATAGCTCAGTCTGACCATTTTTTACAAATCTGAGTCATAGTAAACCTGATACAAAGGGACAGCAAGAAAACACTGCAGAGAGCAGTCACAACAGAAACTGAAGACTGAGTGCCATGGCCCTTTGAAATAGATTTATATTATTTTACCTATATTTCAAAATATTTTAGCCCACCCTTCACCATAGTGCAATCCCAGAGTGGGAAACAATTGAAACCAAGCTCAATGGAAACCATAATAATGTTGCGCGCCTCCCCCAATCTCCGAGCAGTGAGATTCCGGGGGTCCCTGTGCTCCTCCAGGGTTTGGTTTCCTTTGGGAAGAAGGTCAACAGAGACTGCGGTGTCTTTATGAAATATGGTTTATTTATTTACACACATTCCAACCTGAGCTTAGGATGGAGAGGGTTCAAGGCATCAGCAGTCCAATATCCAGCTTTTCCATCTGGGTTGCAGGAGGCACCCCAAATGCCATGGTGCAGAGAGCCAGTCTCTTTCTGCTTGCCTTTTAGTTCCCAACAATTCTCTCACCACAACTCAAACTACAAGCCTCTGCTGGGCTCCAAGAGGGGTGGGATGCTCTCCTGAAGAATTTCAATGACAAAAGGATCTCCCTGGCCCATTCAACGTTGCTAGGCAACTGATCAGCCCATTATCTTACCTTGCCAATCTATTTGGTTAACAAAAGACTCATTTGACCAGCAGAGAGTTCCTCATTTGAAGGCACAGGATTCCAAATTAGAGGCTGGAAAGGGAACCCACAGGAATCATCCATCCCAATCCCCATGCTCATAACACTACCCCCTTCTCTGAAAAAGGTCTGTCCCAGACCTGCAAACAAACAACAGAAAACTGCTTTTCCTACAAAGAAATAACAGGTACAGGTTAGTAAGACATTGAAATATACATCATTAAAAGCATAGTCGTATTACAGTCTCATTTCCACACAAGTACAAAAACAGTACATTCCCTTACAGCACATCTTCAATTAACTGCTCTCTCTTTAGGCTTCCTCTTTTTTCTTGGAACCCCCAGTCACAGTTCTGCATCCAAACAGCTTACCCAGTCCTTATAACTTGGCAGTTGCCTGAGTTCTTGACATGTTTAAGCATGCCCTCAACCACATGCACATTTTCCTTGCTCCCCTAAACAGTTGTACATACACCCACAATGCAACAGTCACAGAATAGTAAATCTTAACATTAAAACCTTATTGCAAAAACCTATCAATATAATTCCTAAAAAATCATTAAACAGCTCATATCCCCACACTCATGCAAAAAGCACAAATCAACAGCATTTCAAAAGGCAATGCTAAAACCATCAGAAGAATTCCTACAGCAAATCAATACACAGTCCCATCAGTACACAGTCTCATAAGCACAAAGCCCACACCCAAACCATGCGGTCAGCCCACATGGTGCTTTGTCTTGGGGCTTCTTGGAATTCCCAGTCCAAGCTGATCCCTGCTGCTACCTGCAGGGTGTTGGGACTCATATCCAGGAATAGATTTGTTTCCTCATCAGCACATGGCAGGCTGTAGCCATTTTCTTTCCACTCTCTGCTCTGGGAAAAGTCTTTAAGCCAGTCCACTTGGTCTCCTGCCCCAAACTCCAAATCAAAGTTCTGCCACAAGTCTTTATCTGGAGGCATCTTCTTCGGGACTAGCTGGCCTAGCCCACCCAGGTTGGCAGAAAGAAACTTTCTCTGTTCTCCCACACAATCTCCAGTGTGAAACATGGGCCCAAACAGGCAGGTAACCCTCCCAGTGTCTCTTGTCCTCCAAACCCACAGGGTGCTGGGTGCGTCTCACTGCTGCAATTTGCCCAGAGACTGCACCCATCATAGGAGCTGCATCCCACCCTATTAGACCATTATGGGGCACCCAAAGGGCGAAGTCACTTGGGGTTTTTATCTCACCCATCTCTCCAGGTGCTGGGAATCCTCTTGGACTTGTACTCCCACCTCAGGCCTCTCCTGCACTTTTTCTTGCACAGCCATTTCTCCAGGTGCTGGCAGCAACTCTTGCACACACGCCTAGGGTTACCATCATTTTGTCATTTCAAAAAGAGTACATTTGGCTTCGATAAGTGAAAAGTAAGAGTATGCTGTTGCACCATCTCAAAAAGAGTACATGTACTCTTAAAAGAGTACGGTTGGTAACCCTACACACGCCTCCAACTTTTCCTCCTGCACTTTCTCTTCCACAGCTGGCACACACTGGGCGAAGAAATCTGTTGACAGCTGCCCTTCTCCAGCCTCTAGTTCACCTTTCTCCAAAGCTTTTTCTTCCTCCTGCACTACTTCCTTAACAGGCACACAGGGAGCAGAGAAATCTATCAGCAGCATCTCTTCTCTAGGCTCTACCTCACTTTCTTCCGAGGCCTCTTCCTCTTCATTTTCCAGCCTGTCCTCCTTCAACTCTTGGGGCTTCACTTCCAGCTTTCTGCTGTCTTCCCCCCTGGCAGGCTCCTTGACAATGAAGGCATCTTCTTCCTCTCCTGCTACTGACTGCAACTCCTTACAGTCCAAACCCTCCAGCTGCCCATCCACTTTCTGGATCTCTTTAGCCACCCCAGTCTGGGTGCTCTGCAGCTGGACTCCTGCATCACTCTCGACCCCTTGTAGCGGCTGATCAGGCAGGGCTCTCACCTCCTCCTTTTCCCCTCCAAAGGTGCTTTCCAATATCTCCCTCATTCGTTGCCAGTGCTCCTGGCAGTCTCTTTGTCTTTGCTCCCATTCCTCTTGGCGCTCACGTTGCCTTTGCTCCTGTACCTCCTGGTGCTCTCTTTGCCTTTGCTGCCATTCCTCTTGGTGCTCACGTTGCCTTTGCTCCCGGTCCCATTGCCTCTGCTGCTGGTCCTCCTGGCTACACTGCTGGAACATCGATTTAATCTGTTCCAGGAGGATTGTTGTTCTCCCCTCCATCTTGACTCAGGCACACCTTGCTCTCAATGCTTCTTCTAGGAAACTCAATCCCACTTCGTACACCAGTGTTGCACAGCTCCCCCAATGTCCGAGCGGTGAGATTGCGGGGGTACCTGCCCTCCTCCAGGGTTTGGTTTCCTTTGGGAAGAAGGTCAGCGGAGACTGCGGTGTCTTTATGAAATATGGTTTATTTATTTACACACATTCCAACCTGAGCTTAGGATGGAGAGGGTTCAAGGCATCAGCAGTCCAATATCCAGCTTTTCCATCTGGGTTGCAGGAGGCACCCCAAATGCCATGGTGCAGAGAGCCAGTCTCTTTCTGCTTGCCTTTTAGTTCCCAACAATTCTCTCACCACAACTCAAACTACAAGCCTCTGCTGGGCTCCAAGAGGGGTGGGATGCTCTCCTGAAGAATTTCAATGACAAAAGGATCTCCCTGGCCCATTCAACGTTGCTAGGCAACTGATCAGCCCATTATCTTACCTTGCCAATCTATTTGGTTAACAAAAGACTCATTTGACCAGCAGAGAGTTCCTCATTCGAAGGCACAGGATTCCAAATTAGAGGCTGGAAAGGGAACCCACAGGAATCATCCATCCCAATCCCCATGCTCATAACACTACCCCCTTCTCTGAAAAAGGTCTGTCCCAGACCTGCAAACAAACAACAGAAAACTGCTTTTCCTACAAAGAAATAACAGGTACAGGTTAGTAAGACATTGAAATATACATCATTAAAAGCATAGTCGTATTACAGTCTCATTTCCACACAAGTACAAAAACAGTACATTCCCTTACAGCACATCTTCAATTAACTGCTCTCTCTTTAGGCTTCCTCTTTTTTCTTGGAACCCCCAGTCACAGTTCTGCATCCAAACAGCTTACCCAATCCTTATAACTTGGCAGTTGCCTGAGTTCCTGACATGTTTAAGCATGCCCTCAACCACATGCACATTTTCCTTGCTCCCCTAAACAGTTGTACATACACCCACAATGCAACAGTCACAGAATAGTAAATCTTAACATTAAAACCTTATTGCAAAAACCTATCAATATAATTTCTAAAAAATCATTAAACAGCTCATATCCCCACACTCATGCAAAAAGCACAAATCCAAGGCACAGGATTCCAAATCAGAGTCTGCAAAGGGAATCATTCATCCCAACCCCAATGCTCATACCAATAATAAAACAAGTGACTAATATACCAAACAATAATACAGTAACAGTAATTACCTGACCAGGCATCAACATCCTGCAAAGGAGAGATGTCCTTTCTTGCTAGTTATAAAATAGCGTATTGGGACAGGAATAACCCCTTGATTTTTAAAAAGAATTCCACTTAAGTGAAGGCTGTGGTCCTTAACCAGAACCTAAGACAGGACTGGGGAACCTGTGGCCCTCCACATGCCATTGGACTCCAACTTCTATCATTCCTGGCAATTAGTCATGCTGGCTGTGGCTGATGGAAGGCTATAACCCTGTCCTAAAGAAAGCCCAATCTCTAAGCCTAGGACAGGGGCACATCCAAGGTTCATTTAGCTGGGAAATATTACATGCCCACAGGAAATAATCCAGAGCAAATTGGATCCCTATCATCCTGATTCCTGGAAGGGAAAGAGAAACATCTGGACAGGGATAACCTGGCTTCAGTTGCCCATGCTCTGGTAACCTCCAAGCTAGATTATTGCAATGCGCTCTACGTGGGGCTGCCTTTGAAGACCGTTCGGAAACTGCAGCTTGTGCAAAATGCAGCGGCCAGATTGGTAACAGGAACCAGACGGTCCAAACATATAAAACCGATTCTGGCCTGCTTGCATTGGCTGCCTGTATGTTTCCGAGCTCGATTCAAGGTGCTGGTTTTAACCTATAAAGCCTTAAACGGCTTGGGACCACAATACCTGATGGAACGCCTCTCCCGATATGAACCCACCTATACACTACGCTCAACATCAGAGGCCCTTCTCCGGGTGCCTACTCCAAGGGAAGCTGGGAATCTGGCAACAAGGGAAAGGTCCTTCTTAGTGGTGGCCCCCAAATTATGGAATGATCTCTCTGATGAGATGAGCCTGGCACCCACACTGTTATCTTTTTGGCACCAGGTCAAGATTTTCCTCTTCTCCCAGGCATTTTAGCATGTGTTTTAAATTGTTTTTAAAAGATGTCTTTTTAAATTTGTATATTTGTTTTTACTTATTGTTTTCAAAAGATGTCTTTTTAAATTTGTATATTTGTTTTTAGTTATTGTAAACTGCCCAGAGAGCTTCGGCTATGGGGGGGTATATAAATAAATAAATAGCAGGCATAGAAGAAATACTTGAAGCATGGCTGTCGGGCCATCCTGTGGGGAGCAGTGTTTCAAACAGTGTATTTTTCCTATCCCAGAATCATGGATCAGACTATGTGGACCTCTCTATGGTTCAAATAATGTTGTCTATCTCATTTCTTGCTTAGGAAATGAGTAGTCCAGCCCATAAATCCCAGGTGGGGAAAAGGACACTCAACATGTTCATTTGCTGCTTGATGGGCAGCCCACTGGGTGCTATAAGACTTCAGGAAGCCTTCCTTCCCTGCTCCCTTTCCCTCCAGGTGAAGAGTTTTTGGGGAAACATTTTTTGCCATCCTTGGGCAAGAGAGGAAGGGCCTAACAGATGTAGATGAGGTGGAGTGAAGCAGTGTGAACCCAGCTGAAGAGGGCCTGGCTTGGTTGGGGCAGAGGGACTGTCCCCCCTTTAATTGGACTCATGCCTTCATATTCAACCAGGGATTGAAGATTAGCGCTCCTAGTCAAATGCATGCAACACTTCTACGATGTATTTGGCCAGTGTTTCCTCTACTTCATTATTTCCACCTAAAAAGGAGAATAAAAGCAATGATACACATGGGATTTGATCCAATGACTTTCTTTGATTTTTCTAAGGAGAAGTGCCAACAGCTGAGCCACATCAGCAGGTAGAGGCAAACAGAAACATCAGAGTGAGACCTTAGGGGTTCTTTTTCCAGCCAAAGGGAGGAAAAATCTATACTATAGATGTGTAACAATAATAAAAAATCTAAATCATGGATCTATAATAAACTTTTAATCTGTCCCTGAACTTCCCATTGTATCATGTATTTTGTTCTTATTTATTTCTGTGATTTGTTGTTTACATAGTAACAAATCAATTAACCATCTAACATCTACAGTATATTGTTTTTAACTTTTATCCCAACGTTTGAAAAAGAGATCCACTAAATTGCTGCAAGACTTGACACTTGCTTGCATTTATTCTATGTTCAAACAGTCTATTTTCTCCAGGACTATGATTGATTAAAGTAGGAAGAATTAGCAAAGTACTCAGATTCCTAACATGCCACCATCTGCAACAAGTGGCTTGCAGGACAATTTATCTAATGTAGTTTTATTCTAGGCACTCTCTGGAATAAGCACAACTCTTCACCATCTTTTAATCTCTTGCAAAAAAGAAAAGAAGCTGTTACTGCATACATTTTTCAACCTTCTTTTCTCTAAATCAAATACTGGATAAAATTATACTTAAGGTATCACGCATCTCATTTACCCATTTCCCATAGGAGGGAGTTCCCAGGGTGCATCAGCCTCAGCCATGCTGAAAGTATGGAGGAAATATGTTCTCAAGAGACTTTCCCCATGTTCCATTTTTTACTACCATAAGGTTGTCCTTGATAATTCTCAGTTTAAGGAGCAGAATATTTGTTCTTTGAACAACTAAGATAAAGGAAAAACAGAAAGCCTTGTACTATGGAGAGGGAGAAAGAGATAGACGGGACAGCTCATAAGCAGAAGGAAATGGAGGCCAAAGAGAAAGGGGCTTCACATACCTGCACTTCCATACACATTTGGAAGCTCCAAAGAATGCACCTGCACAATGTTGGAAGATGTAGATAATGAAATCAAACGAAATGCTACCAAAAATAGGCTTCAGCCATTTGGGAAAAGTCCAGTGCAAATAATGGCATCATGTTTGCCTATATTTCCCCTGATATTTCAACTGGATAATGCAGTTAGGCTGGATAAATAAGCCAGTTCTTGATATATTTACCAACAGAAAAGAAATATTTATTGCAAGGGTAGTTTCATTGTAATCAACCAAAATAAGCATAAAGTTAAGTTTAATGCTGAGTAAATCTCTCAGGGCATATTTGACTAGCATCAAACATGTGCAGTGCAATACTATACATCATTTACTCAGAAGTATGCCCCACCAGTTCCAGTTCCAGGTGCATAAGATTTAGATTTTTAGCTCATTGAAGAACTCAAAGTCACTAATCACAGCTTCATAACGAGGAATAGAAATAGCTCTGAAAGCATATGTATGGTTTGTAGTGAATTTATTTGTGGGGGGAGGGGTTAAAAATGAGGAGCCAATATGCATATTGTGATATAATTGCTGTTGGTGCAAAAACAAAATGGCTGCTATGGGCAACAACAAAAAAAGAAGTAACACTCTTCTGTACTAGTACCATCACAAAAAAAACACAGGTTGTTCTCATCCTAGTCATATAGCTCATATATAGATTTTATGTAGGGTTGCCAGGTTCTTGGCCTGAGACTGATCCTGTATCTTTAGGAGAAGAGAAAGTCAGCCAAGTGCAGATGTTCTTGCAATGCTGTAATGAGAAAAACCACAAGGTGGAACTCTTTCTTCCCCCTACAAAACTTTTAAAGATACAGAAGACCTCTTGGTTGCCAGGCCCAGCCTCCAAGAGGTCTTCTGTATCTTTAAAAGTTGTGGAGGGGGAAGGGAAAATTCCACCTTGTGGTTTTTCTCATTATAGCATTGCAAGAACACCTGCACTTGGCTGACTTTCTCTTCTCCTAAAGATACAGGATCAGTCTCAGGCCAAGAACCTGGCTACCCTAATTTTATGTGCTTTAAATTTAATCATTTGTGTGTGTGAAATTTCCTTACATTTTTAGGCCACTGGTTAGTCAAACTGCGTCTCAAATTGGCCTGCAAAATTAAAAGCTAATACAATTTTAAAATTGAATCATGTAGGAGTTTGATTAGGATTGCAGCTAGGGTTGCCAGGTCTCTGCTATTCACCCAGAGACTTCAGATTTTTGTGGTCCTTTCTGGGTCTCCAGGTGAGTCACCCCAATTTCTGAACTCTCAGCTTTCATTTAAAATGACAATTAAGTTTCTAGGTGGTCTTGTTCAAGAAATATTCACCAAAATGTCAGCTCCCCCGCAACTTCTGTTTAATAAGCTCATAGCTGGCTGCTCTAAACCTGCCCTTTCAAGTTTTTAGCAAATAAGTGGTTAGGGTTGTGACTGACAAGGGATTTCTTGACCTCCAGGCAATGGCTAGAACACGTTGCAAGGCCAGAAAATAGCTGTCTCTTCCTGCTTGTCTGAAAATCTCATAAATTGTATGCAGGTCAGGAGATGTAGAACAAAGAACCACAACAGAATTTTGGTTACGGTTGCCAGGTCTCTGGTTTTCACCCAGAGACTCCAGATTTTTGGGGTGATCTCTTGGTCTCTGGGTGAGTCACCTTAATCTCTGGACTCTCCACTTTCATAAAAAAACAATTAAGTTCCTAGCTAGTCTGGTTCATAAGTTACACACCAAAATGTCAGCTGCCCCCCTGCAACTTCTGTTAAATAAGCTTGTAGCTGGCTGCTCTAACCCTTCCCTTTCAAGTTTGTAGCCAATAAGTAAAGTCAGGGTTGTGATTGACAAGGGATTTCTTGGCCTCCAGACAGTATCTAGACCCCACTGCAAGGCCAGAAAACTGTTGTTTTTCCCTGCTTATCTGAAAATCTCATAAAGAGTAAGCATATAGCTTTCAACATTACCAAAACTATTTTTCTCTCTTGTGTACAGGGCAAGTTTAAATTTTCCTGGGCTGTTGAAGAGGGCAGTGTTTTGAAAACCTTCTCAATATGAAGCTTTAATCTAATACTCGCTTTTCTGGGATAAAAGCTGAAATGCTTATCCCACATACCTGGAGAAAACCCAACTGAATTCAATAGAACTTACTTTTGAGCAGACATGGTTAGGATTGTGCTGTAAATTAATGAGACTTTTGAGTGAACATAGAAAAGGATTGTGTTTGTGTTGTAAATCTTTCTCTACCCTTCCAATCCTATTTTTAAAGCAACTAGGCATGGCTTGCATAGGTATCACTGCTTTTATATGTAGGAAACTAATACTGTTTTTTTTTTTTTAAAAATGTATTTTTACATCTCCAGTGTGTGTGTGTGTGATCTTCCCAATAACCCTGTGAGGTAAAGTTGGTGATTGAAAACCAAGGCAGTTCACAACAAGAAATAAATCCCTTTAAAATCCAATAACCATAAAAACAAGTATAAACAATTGCAAAACAGCTTAAAGCGGCATGATTCTGAATGATGGGTTGGGTGGATAAAGTTTCTTATCACTTGAAGTTGCAGTTCTGTGCATGCTTCCTGTTTGAGTAAGCCCCTTTGAATACATTGGGAATTGCTTCTGAGTAAACAAACAGGATTACACTATAAATATCTTTACAGGTTGTGTAAATAATAAACATATTCAACAGTCATGCTTATATATATATATTTCTTCATATTATCTTCCAATAAGTATCTGATTTCACACTATGGTTGTACATTCTTCCTTCCTCTACATGTTAAGTGTGCCCTTCTTCCTTGGGGTGTTCATGGTTCCCCTCTAGGGTTGCCAGGTTCTTGGCCTGAGACTGATCCTGTATCTTTAGAAGAAGAGAAAGTCAGCCAAGTGCAGGTGTTCTTGCAATGCTATAATGAGAAAAACCATAAGGTGGAATTCTCCCTTCCCCCTCCACAACTTTTAAAGATACAGAAGACCTCTTGGAGCCTGGGCCTGGCAACCAAGAGGTCTTCTGTATCTTTAAAAGTTTTGTAGGGGGAAGAAAGAGTTCCACCTTGTGGTTTTTCTCATTACAGCATTGCAAGAACATCTGCACTTGGCTGACTTTCTCTTCTCCTAACGATACAGGATCAGTCTCAGGCCAAGAACCTGGCAACCCTATTTCCCTCTGTAGTTTTTATCCTGAGGGGCAGATTAGTCTGAGAGATGGTGAGTAGCCCATGGTCACCCAGTAAATTTTATAGCTAATTTCATTGTACAAAATTAATTAAAATGATTTACATGCAGGCAAAGATTTTTAAGTAGATCCACACAATAGATTTACAGCACATCCAACTCACATTAAAAGTGCATGACTTCCCTTAAACAATCCTGGGAAGTGTAGTTTCCCCCTCATAGTTATAGTTCTCACCACCCTTATCAAACTACAGTTCCCATGATTCTGTGGTGGGATTCATGTGCTTCAAATGGGTGCTGAGTTTGCTTTAAATGAATGGTGTGAATCTGCCCTAGGCATGATGTGCATTCATTAGTGGATTGAAAAGAACAATTTTAAAAGATACTTTTTTAACCAGGGAAAGGGTTGTAGCTCAGTGGTAGAGCATATGCTTTGCATGCAAAGGTACAAAATTCCATTTTTGGAAAAGAGTATTGCCTGGAATCCTGAAGAGCCAATGCTAGTCCATGTCATCAGTACTGAGCTAGATGGTACCAAATGGGCTGTGTCAGTATAAAAGAGGAAAAATACCCAAGACCAAGACAACCTTATGTGTTTCAAACTGAAGGTTATGTTGTCTTTGTATTTTGAGTGCATTAACAGCTGATTCTGAAACTGTAGTTTGATGTAAAATCAGACTGATTTCAATATGTTGTTACTTAAGCAATGAATCTAGCTGTTGGAATACATGTTTTCAGCCTGCTATGCTTAAACCACTCCACTTAAGAAACTGTGAGCTCACCAATGAAAAACATTAGAACACACCTAGAAATTTGCTGGAATATATTTCACCTTCCAATGTTTATCTTGTGCAAACCGAGACACTCCTCATGTCCATTGGAGACTGTTCTGCAGAATAGTCAGTGCTATTATTCCACAATTGTTTTTGGAGGTTTTTTAGTGTAAATTGTGCTAAGAGTTGCTGTACTTCACATATTTACAGAAAAAGAAGCAAAAGAAAATGGTTTACTATAGGAAACTTCACTAAAATTGCAAATTAAATCGAACATATTTAAAGTGACTATCTCAACTATATCAACTGTTTTAATATTGTTGCTTCCTCCCTGCTAAAAGATGATCAAGCATAGCACATGTCTTGTTTCTATTATTTGGGCTGGTTGCAGGTGTTGCCACCACTCACCATATGCTCAGAAGCACATGTTCCCAAATTCTTCCAAGGTACGCAGGAGGTGGATTGGACTGTGAAAGACCAACCCAAATTGTGTTTGCATTTTGCTAAAACTGTAGGGCAGTACAATATCTCAGAGAGGAGGTCAGATCTCCTGCTCCCCTGGTGCATTCACTATAGCTGCCCAATTTCCCTGCTTTTAAAAGTTTGATAGAAATATCTGTGTGCTAAAGATATGTTCTTAAACCACAATATTTTTTTTGCCTATTAGTGAATATGCATTTGTTCTGCTATACTCATTCATCAAGAGATCAACCATCTGAAGCTTTTAAGGACTATATTCCCAATCTGCAGACCTGGTCACTGGAGTATGGCCCATTGCCCACCATCTGTCTAAAACAGTTATCCACACTTCAAACGTTTTGAAAGCAATAGAACTTAAAATACACCAAATTCTGTGCTGAATTATGGTTGTTTGGTGCAACATCGTTGCAGAGTTGAAGCAGATAAATCTCAGCTGGTGAACATTTTGCTTGTCTGCTTACCTGAGGGAAACATATTAAGAAGGCACTGGAAAACAAGAAGTCATTAAAACTATTTTAAAAACCCTAAGCCACCACTTTGCCCAACAATCAAAATGCTCAACAATCACTACAGCTATCAGTGGAATTTAGCTTTGTTGAGAACCCTTCCAAGACTTGGAAATGAAACTACTTTTCACCTGCATCATTCCACCAGCACCTGTGACTGGCAGACTTTCAATCCCCCTTATAAGGCTGTTATGAATCATTAGTGACCCCTCATTTACTCCCTCAACAGCTGGATTAATGAGGTTGTACTATACGCATTTATTTAACTGGAAATGAAATATGCCTTCTTTAATAATAACAGGGGTTTTGGAAAAGAAAGGGCAGAAGAGGAGCTAAGCCAGAAGCAAATCGATCTTTATAGCACTGATAACTCTGGAGGGTTTATCCACCATTTCAATGTGCATAAGCTTTAATCATCATGATATGAGCCTTTTCACGCTTAAGTGATCTGGTGTTTGACACACACTGAAGAACTGGCACCTCTAAGGCTTTCTTACCACTCTGTTTTTATTCCTGGCAACAGTTTCCCAATGTTGTCCTGATCTTTCAGACGTTGACAATTCAACAGACAGGTTTGGTCCAAACAGGGAAACTCTATTGATACAGATGCTTAGTGGTTTTTTTTTCTTGTATTATCTTACATTTACATTGAAAACTCCTGGGCATATAACACAGCAAACAATTTATTTCAGCTAAAGTTTTCCATGAAAGCAAAGAATACTATTTGATGGCAAAGCCCACTGTATCTTTCTCAGATCCAATGAAGAAACATTTGATGAGCAACATTAATTACATGCATAAAGAGAGCTGAGATGCTAACAGCTAATTAGTCTCAAAGGGAAATTAAATTTAATTTCCTAAGTGGCAGTTGCTATCTGGTAATATTTTCCTTAAGCAAAATGAATTCTGATTTATCATAGTTGATACTTTGGAATTTTAATGGAACAATCAGACATATGCAAGTTGGGCAAAAAATTTTTTTGAGAACTTATACTTGAAGTCAGCTGTGTGTCAGCAACATTTCCTGATCAATATACATATTTCTTTGTTGACAATTATCATCTAAAATAAATGAATGTGATGCACCAAGGCTCCTGAGAAACTGCTTTCCTTTGGCCAATGGTGCATCTTTCATTTAAGACAGCTGCAGTCAGTAAGAACCAACGAACCTGATAAACAATTAAAGCTGCTAAACACTGGTGATTTTATTTGTCGTGCACTTATTCTTACTATGGAGCTAAAGTCTGCCTGTTAAGTTTATCATGAAGAACATTTTTTTTTGGGGGGGGAGACTGTAATGAAAATAATATTCTATCAAGAAAAGGAAAAAATGAAATTGTGTTATTTTGGAACAAAAGACAAGCAAGGATATGGGGAGAGCTGAGGCTGACTAAAGAAACTTCATGCAAAGAATGAAAGCATTGAAAAGAGCACTTTGGTGGTTTTATTTCAAAGCATTGCAAGGTGGGAGAATAGGGTGTGAGTGTACAACCATGGACCAAGTCCCCAAAGAACTTACTATGATCCTCATGACACCTAACTGGAGGAGGAAAATCTGACCTGAACAGTGACTTCATTTTGACTGAGGTTCATATAGCAATTTATAGAGTTGTTAGACTAGCAAAATTCCTTTGAAGGCTTAGGTTTTCAATGAGCTAACTTGTCAGACACATTATAGCTCATTCCCCAATTGTGGCCATGCTCACTTTTTCTCTCTTTCCTCCTTCCTCCCCCCCTTTTTGGCTTGTAGATTTTCAAAATTAACTCAAAGTATGTAATGAGTATTTGAAGAAAAGTAATCCCACCATTGCTATAAGTCAATAAAAAAATCATGGTAAATCCAAATGAAAATGTAATTAGACAAAAGGACAAAAACCCATTTTGATCAGGCATATTGTTGCCTTTAGTGAAAAGAATTATACAATGTATATAGGGTTGTCAGGTTCCTGGCCTGAGACTGATCCTGTATCTTTAGGAGAAGAGAAAGTCAGCCAAGTGCAGGTGTTCTTGCAACTCTGTAATGCGAAAAACCACAAGGTGGAATTCTCCCTTCCCCCTGCACAACTTTTAAAGATACAGAAGACCTCTTGGAGGCTGGGCCTGGCAACCAAGAGGTCTTCTGTATCTTTAAAAGTTGTGCAGGGGGAAGGAAGAATTCCACCTTGTGGTTTTTCTCGTTACAGGGTTGCAAGAACACCTGCACTTGGCTGACTCTTCTCCTAAAGACACAGGATCAGTATCAGGCCAAGAACCTGGCAACCCTAAATGTATATAATAATGATAAAGGGTTTGGAAAAATTAGGAAGAATTATTTTTAAAACATGCATGACTTTATCTCCTGAATCCTTGGGCTAAGTTTACTACTGTAGTTATTATAGGCCAGTGATTCTCAAATGGTGCGCCGCAGCACACTGGTGCGCCGCAAAAGGTGACTAGGTGTGCCACGAATATTATGAAAGTATATTTTAAAAATGAGAAGAAACCCATTTGTATAGAGATTTATTACATCCATGATCAATTAATAGCTAGGCTAGGCCCCTAGGGTAACAGTTCTTATTGTACACAGCTAGCAAGCAACAAACATCAAGTTCATGTCTCACATGACCATGCTTAATTTATTAAAATAAGGAAAGTAATAGTTTTCTATAGTTTAAGTTATTTTATTCATAGTTTAAAATATATTAATATATTTTCAATTTTATATATGAAGTGCGCCAGAAAATTTTTATATGTTTTACAGTGCGCCGCGAACCAAAAAAAGTTTGAGAACCACTGCTATAGGCACATCCCATTGTCATAGGCAACGTTCTAACAGATGAAAGAGATGTTCATAATTTAGAGGTGTCATAGAATTCTGGAACCTTGCATAACTCACATGAGCATGTTTTACTTACTTACTTTACTTACTTATGATTTACATACTTACCTACTGAATGACTGAATGAATTAATGAATTTATTTCGGTCATGGACCAGCCAAACTTACCTACCTACTTACTTACTTCTTTAATCACTAATAAGCAAAAAAAAAAACACCTTGTGGTTTAAGGAAGTACCTATAGTCCACAGATATTTCTAGCAAACTTTAAAAAGCAGAGAAATTTGGCAGCTATAGTGAATGCACCAGGGGAGCAGGAGCCCTGACCTCTTCTCTGAGATATTATACTGTCCTACAAATTTGTCAAAATGCAAACAATTTGGGTTGGTCTTTCACAGTCCAATCCATTTCCTGTGTAGCTTGGAAGAATTTGGTAACATGGGCTTCTGAGCATATGGTGAGTAGTAGCAACACCTGCCATCTCCAAAAATGGAGAGTTACATCTTTGTATGTTTGCTGGTGTTCTTCTTACTTTCCTTCTTTCCTGTGTTACTAATGTTTCTTCAGAGAATCTAAACTAGAGAATTTTATTTCCCTCATTATTCATCCTAGAAACCTGTGTCAAATTTATTTTTATTATTTTTGAAGCCTTTTCATTGGTCAATGTCATATGATGATGAGGACAGCCTTTTGTGTTTCAAACTAGAGATTATGTTCTATTTCTATTTTGGTGCATTAACAGTTGAATCTGAAACTGCAGTTTGATGTAAAATCAGACTGATCACAATACGTTGCTACTTTTTTTTGCCTATTATTTAATTTCTCAGCTTTTTAATCCAGGAGATAAGAAATGGGATCCTGTGCAAGTTTGTTAAGAATGAATTGATTATTTGCATACTTATTGAGTTCAGTGGGATTTACTCCTCTGCAATCATGCTTAGGATAGGTAAAATTGACCATGTGGAAGGAGGAGGAGAGGGAGGAAGGGTTGAAATGGGCAGGGGAGGAGGGGAGGAAGAAGGGAGTGGAGAGGGGAAGGAGGGGAGGGGAAGGAGGGGAGGGGAAGGAGGGGAGGGGAAGGAGGGGAGGGGAGGAGGGGAGGGGAAGGAGGGGAGGGGAGGAGGGGAGGAGGGGAGGAGGGGAGGAGGGGAGGAGGGGAGGAGGGGAGGAGGGGAGGGGAAGGGGGTAGAGACAGGTCTGATTATTTGGATGTTTATTGAGTTCAATGGGATTTACTTCTGTGCAATCATGCTTAGAATAGATAGGAGGAGGAGATTAGAAGGGGATGGGGAGGGAGGAATGAAGTAAGGGAGAGGGAAGGGGCAAAAGGGAGGGCATAGGAGGGAGGAGAAGGAGACTGCAGGTTTGATCAATTGCATGCTTTTTGAGTTCAACCAAAGTTGTCCCTGGCCACATCCACACCAGACCTTTATTTCATTTTAGACAGTCATGGCTTCCCCCAAAGAATAATGGGAAGTGTGGTTTGTGCAGGGTGCTGAGAGTTGCTAGGAGAGGCCCCATTTTCCTCACAGAGCTAAAATCCCCACAACAGGGGCTGACTGATAAACCACTCTGGCCACTGAAGATCTGTCAGAGGAATAGGAGTCTCCTAGCAACTCTTAGCACCCTTCACAAACTACACTGCCCAGTATTCTTTGGGGGAAGCAGGATTGTCTAAATTGAAATAACTGTCAGGCCTGGGTGTCACTGTTTTGCCCGAGGCAAGAAAGGTCAAAAGAATTTCAAAGGTGATGAAACAAACTTGTGGAGAAGAGCTATTCCTTTATTTGAAGTAGCAGCTAATGCTTTACAGATATGCTAAACAGATAAAGCAACTAATGAGCACAGTTATCTTACAGTCACCTTTCTGTTTTTGGAAGCCCCAGTTAAAAAAAACGGAGAGATGCCAGATAGGTGCCAACAGAGAGATGGCCAATACTTACACAGCACCGCGCTGGACTCAGTCTGTGTTGAGGCTTCTTGAGCAGGAGTTTTTGTTGTTGTTGTTATGTGCCTTCAAGATGATTATGACTTATGGCGACCCTATGAATCGGTGACCTCCAAGGACATCTGTCATGAACCACCCTGTTCAGATCTTGCAAGTTCAGGTCTGTGGCTTCCTTTATGGAATCAATCCATCTCTTGTTTGGCCTTCCTCTTTTTCTACTCCCTTCTGTTTTTCCCAGCATTATTGTCTTTTCTAGTGAATCATGTCTTCTCACTATGTGTCCAAAGTATGATAACCTCAGTTTCATCATTTTAGCTTCTAGTGACAGTTCTGGTTTAATTTGTTCTAACACCCAATTATTTGTCTTTTTTGCAGTCCATGGTATGCACAAAACTCTTCTCCAACACCACATTTCAAACGAAGAGCAGGAGTTAGGGAGTCTTATTTATACTCAAAAGAGTCCCTGGACCTGGATGCAGGTTTACATCTGTGACATTAACTAGCTATACCTGTGGAGATTTTTTTTAATTTGGTCTCAGGCTTCTCCCTTTGTTTATCAATTCTGTTGGTCAGTGTCCTTGAGCTATGTAGCAGCATGATTAATTGCATCTGCCTTGAAGGCCAAGTTCCCAGGCTTTAACAGTGAGAGAAAACATCTTCACTAACAACATGCACTGTCTATTTTTGCCAACTAAGGTCCTCTCTTATCTCATCTGTGTTACATAAACAAAGCTTCGCAGACTTATGTACTATTGTATTCTACATAGGCAGGGTTAGAGAAAGCATGCCAAAAAGTCCCACCTGGATGGGATGCAGGGGCGTGAGACAGGAACATGGGACAGGGGAATTAAGCATGCCATCCTACACCTCCTTGTACATCGAGATGTCTTGTGGTCATTTTCCCATACAGGCCCCTGATTAGCCAAGCCAAACAGCTGTGAGTCTGGCTATTAGAACACTGACTGCTGGTTCTTACTGAGCATTAGGGTTGCCAGGCTCAGGGCCTGAGGCTGATCTTGTATCTTTAGGAGAAGAGAAAGTCAGCCAAGTGCAGGTGTTCTTGGAAGACTGTAATGGGAAAAACCACAAGGTGGAATTCTTTCCCCCTGCACAACTTTTAAAGATACAGAAGACCTCTTGGTTGCCAGGCCTGGACTCCAAGAGGTCTTCTGTATCTTTAAAAGTTGGGCAGGAGGAAGGGAGAATTGTGTTTTTTCCCATTACAGAGTTCCAAGAACACCTGCACTTGGCTGACTTTCTCTTCTTTTAAAGATACAGGATCAGTCTCAGGCTCTGAACCTGGCAACCCTATTGAGCATGCCCAACATAATAATGGACTTCAATGTTAAATTTCTTAAATTAATAAAAAATCAGCCAGGCATTTTTTTTAACTTTTAAACTGCAAAGGACGAAGGACAGGGTATGGGGCAAGGTCAGGATTACAGGTACTCTGTGAATACTGCTGATTTTTAATTAATTTCAACAGTATGACACCACTGACAGAAAAACGTCCAACAGGGGTCTGGATTTTTTTCTCTTGTTTTACACTTTGAACTCTCAATTTTCTCTGACTGTTTTGTGTATCACCATGAAAACTGAGAGAGTTGTTAAGCAAACGTTTTTGTGTTCAAGACTATAAGTTTTGTATGGTTTTGTTTTGAAATGAACTTATGGGAAGCATCAGAATGGCATGGGGGTATTTTCAATTCAACTAGAGCTTTAACATATGAAGAGTAACAACAATGAACAGGCCCTCTTTAAGATTGTGAAAGACCCAGGAACAGAATGTCCAGTTAAGCCCCACCCCACCCCCTGGTGGCTTTTCTTACTGCACTGTATGCCAGTCATTTTTCCCCCTTGAGCTGGAGGGCAAAACTCTAAACAAACATATAATCCTATATATGAGTCTATATTTGACTCAGAAGCACCATGATTTTATGTCTCTAAAATTCAAAGACAAAAATTATATTGGATTCACTTGAAAAGGATATGGGGTTGGCCCAAAATAGTACAAGCAGAGATAAAAGAGACCATTCGCTCTCTTTCATCCTCTCCCCTTTTCTAGGTCTGTCATAATCATGATCTGGCAGTGAAGGGAGTCTGGGGGGAAACATAGTAAACCTGATTGTAATTGGACTGTGCTGCTGCTATTATCTCTGCCTGAGCAACCAAAAGATGCTCGTGCTCTCATTGTAAAGGAACTCCACCACCCCTTATTGGAGCTTATGTGATTTTTACCATTTAGTTTCATGGGATTCAGTGTGTGTGTGTGTGTGTGTGTGTAGTTGGCAACAATGCAGGAATGCCAAGGTTGCCGTGTCCCCTCCAAGTGTGTGTGGAGAGGCGTCTGAGGCCCAAGGAATTTGCCTCCAGTGCCTTCCTTAAAAAGCACCTGATCAGTAACCCTTAACAAAATTGATTGTTTATGACATAATTTAATTGGCATTGGTGAATAAATTAACCGCTGTAATTGGGATTGCCAGGTCAGAAGCATCCCAAACCGTGAGATTTCAGGGGCAGGCCCCAGTGATGTCATAGGGATGGGCTCTAGTGATGGCATTAAGCAGGATACATTAGGCATCAGCCACAGTTGCTTGGAGCATACAAATCAAACAAAAACTTTCTCTGATGGGTATCTTAGCTAAAAGATGGAGCCTGGGTAGGGAACATTTAATCTAGTCTACTTGCTTCTGGCAAAAAGGGTTTAAGTACCATCAGGTCAGGCTAGCCACCAGAAGGCCATTGTAGGAAGAAAGCCTAGTTTAGTGGAGATGTTAGATGGGAGCATCCATGGTACTTTTATCAAAGTATGAGTGTTAGCACCTCATTTTTTTACCAAAACAGCACCAAAAATTCTGAATCATGCCACTTTAAGCTGTTTTGCAACTGTTTTATACTTGTCTTTTATGGTTATTGGATTTTAAATGGCTTTATATCTTGTTGTGAGGTGCCTTGGTTTCCAATTAGCAACTCTACCTCACAGGACTGTTGGAAAGACTCCGTATACACACATACTGGAGTCATAAAAATACATGCACTCCATATAATAGGTTATTGTTAAAACCAGTCGGTCATTGCAGAACATTTTTTTAAATAATCAGAATTAATTTCCTATCAAACAAAAGTAGTGACACCTAAGCAAGCCTTGCTTAATTAGTTAAAAAAAGGATTGGAGGGGGAGAGAAAGGTTTGCAACACATTCCCTTGCTATGTTCACTCAAAAGTCTCTTTGAGTTACAGCACAATCCTAACAACGTCTACTCAAAAGTAAGTCCTACTGAATTCAATGCTGTTTATTCCCAGGTATGTGAGATTAGCATTGCTGCTTCACTCCCAGAAAAGTGAGTATAGGATTAAAGCTTCATATTGGGAAGGTTTTCAAAACAGTATATGAATTAGACAAATAAACTGCCCTCTTCAACTGTCCAGGAAATTTAAACTTGTTTGATTCCTTATAATTAAAAAAGTATAACACATTATAATGGCACCATAAGCTGCATGTACACATTTTTATTCAAAAATTATTTGAAAGATAAAATGTATAATATGTTATTTTTGCAAATAATTAAAAAACCCTATGTATACACTTTTATAATAATAATAATAACTGAAATTGTTTACTGTGCACGCCTTCGAAGATCCTGCTATGATCTTGTGTTCTAGAACTCCTGCTAGATTACACAGAGAGAAAGGTACTTTTGCTGCTGCTGCTGAAAGCTTTAAACTTACTCAACTCCTGATAATACAAGAAGGAAAAGGCAGCTATTTTAGGAATTGCAATGGGTCTAGCTATTGCCTGAAGGACAGCAAATCCCTCATCAATCACATGACTTCATCAAACCTTGACTTCAATTATTGGCTAAAAACTTGAAAGGGTGGGGTTTAGAGAAACCTGCTACTAGCTCATTTAATAGAAGTTGGGAGGGCTGAGATTTTGGTGTATATCTCTTGAACCAGACCACCTAGGAATTTTTTTTTATATGAAAGCTAAGAGTCTGAAGATTGGGTTGACACACCCAGATATCTGGAGAGGATCCCCAAAAAACTGAATCTCTGGGTGAAAACTAGAGACCTGGCAACACTATTTGGGGCCCATGGGCCCATTTGAAAACTGGAGAAAATATAACAGCTAGTACACATATACCACAAATCCATTCACAGCTATTAGGTTTGAGGGGAAACAAGCCTTCTATTGGCTAAAGAAGGGTTTTTAATCATCATATCAGTGGTGGCAGGGGATGGGGGCAAGGTTTATGGGACCCTGTGGGCATCAGGGAAGGCCTCTGTGAGTGTTTGTGTGGCTATGGGTGCCATATTGGAGACCCATGATATAGACAGACTCAGTACAAACCAGCTTTGTTTGGTCTTCCTTCTCATCTTAATGAATCACTATGCTGTAATTAGTTAAGCTGTACATTAAAATACAATCTATTGCAGAATCTGCCCTGATCAAGCCTTTTTCTTTGATACTGTGGAAATTGGGTTTGTTGCTATGTCAGTGTTAACATTAAGTGTAATCTGGCTATTCTTCAATCTATACACAACAAGATGTGCTCGCTGTTGACCTAAGCTTCTGATAGTTCCATCAAACTTTTACTGATGCCCATTTTATGGAATCTAGATTTCTGGAAGAGTTCTAATATTTGTCCTTTAATCTAAACTTTTTTTAAATGAATAAGAGAAATAGAAATGTTATGAAGAAAAAAAATGATCTGAATGGTATAGGAGTAAGAGAAGTGCCTGACACAAATACTTATATATTACACCACAATAATTTGAAACCAAAGTGCTAATGCATCTTTCTGAACAAAGCTTAGCAAATTGTATCCAATTTAACAAAAACAAAACAAAAAGCCTCTGCTTGTTTCCAGAAATATTTGGTGTTAAGTCACAAATCTGGACAGTAAGATCCAGTTTAAGCATTCAGCAGGCACATGATTGCCCGTGGGAATGAAGATAATACAATCCCATTACAATATCCTTCCTGAGGTTTCAAATTTAAAGTACTGTTATGCTTTTTGCAAGTCCCTCCCTTCTCCTGCACACAAGATGCACAAACAATTTGAAGGGGAGATGTGTGGGCAGATGAATGTATACAACAATCATTTTAAAATTCCTTAGATTTGAAAAGCCACTTGAACTATAGCAAGAAATATTACATCTTAACTCCCTTTGGGATGGTAATAACTGAAATTACAACCATTGGCACTAGAGATGTCACTGACACTCCGATTTCTGGGCTTAGAAATAAGAATCTCAAGGGTTCATGGTATTATATCGCAAATATTATATTTCCTTCCCTGAATTATTTGTTAATGTGACCCAGAGAAGTTCTATTCCTGTGGCTTATGTGAAAAGCTCCCAGTTGTGGCCAAGATGATTTGGATTTCTTAATGCCTCTTGCTTTTGTATACTGCTTTCGATGTGGAATTCTGTTGACACTAGTAGTGTCATTTTCCATATTTCCTCATTTGGTGTACATGTTCCCTTATTTCAGTCAGGCTTGTTTCCTTCTTTGACCTGGGAGGCCAGGGTTCAAATCCCCACACGGCCATAAAGCTCACTGGGTGACCTTGGGCCAGTCACTGCCTTTCACCCTAACCTATCTTACAGAGTTGTTGTGATGATACAATGGAGAGGGGGAGAAACATATATTCCACCTTGAGCTCCTTGGAGGAAAGGGGGGATAGAAATGCAGTAATAATAAAGGTCTATCCCACCTTTCCATTCTAATGCCTAGTAGTTTTCCCAGGGACTATTGGATGCCCAGAGTGGGGGTAGGGATCAGATGCTGTTGTGTTCCAAATCAAGCATGTGTGAGATAGAGTTCAAATATATTCAAATTGGTTTGGATAAAACTGAGCTATTTCCTTTTTTTCCTTTTTTTTTAATTGAGGCAAGAGAAATAGTTTGTCTTAATCCGTCAATACAAGCCAAGCAAGGTGGTGGTGATGGTGCCTATGACAAGTCATTTCTAGTAGTCCATTTTTGTCAAGCTTGTCAGTTATGTTTGACAAACATCCTGCAGTTCAACATTTGCAAAATAGGTACAAGTGGAAGAAATAGGAAAAGCTATTTCAGATCATGCAGTTGTTCAAGACCCAAGGAAATGTCAGGAGTAAAGATGGCAATCCTAATTTGCACTGTTTTCCTGCATTTTCAAGATACCTTTTCAATATAAAGAAATATCAATGTGTACAAATTAATAACATCACTCAGAGGGTCTCAAAACATGAGGAAGCAACCTTGGAAACTGCTGGGGGGTTGGGGGGAGACAGGGTGAAACTTTTAATGCTAAACTACAGGATTTTTTATTTTCCAGTATTCTTGGTGAACAAAATTCACACTAGCAAGTTAATTATATCTTAGCAGGGTGTAGTTAAAATAAAGGCTTTAAATGTTCCTTTATTTATTTATATCCTGCCCTTCCTCCCAGTAGGAGGCCAGGGCTGCAAACAAAAGCACTAAAACAGTCTAAAACATTATAAAAACGGACTTTAAAATATATTATAACAAAACATCTTTAAAACAACTTTTAGAAAAAGCTTTAAAAACATCCTTTAAAACAATTCCAACAGAGACACAGACTGGGATAAGAAAGGTCTTCAATAGGCGCCGAAAAGATAACAGAGATGGTGCCTGTCTAATATTTAAGTGAAGGGATTTTTTCATGCTGTTGTTACATTATAGTTTACTAGTCATAATCAGTCATGACATTGAAAAGATACTGTGGGGAAAATGGGTTGAACTTTAATGAAATACCTCTGACTATAGCTTCTGTAATATATAAAGTACTTATGAAACCATATGCATTGTGAAAAATAGAGAAGCCTTCAGTTTTCTGCAATTAACACAGGAAGCTGCCTTATACTAAGTCAGACCATAGCTCTGTCTAGCTCAGTATTGTTTACATTGACTGGCAGCGTCTCTCCCAGATTTCAGAGGGATCTCTCCCAGCCTTATCTGGAGATGCCAGAGATTGAAACGTGGACCTTCTCCATGCAAAGCAAATGCTTTACCACTGAGCTATGAGCTCTCTCCAAAAACAATGTACTTCACTTCAAAATAATACAATAAAAAGCCAAAGAAGAAACTTCTGCAGATGAAACAGGGCCTATACTAACTCAAAAACAGTAAGATTTCTCTCCATGTCTTGACTGATTTCTTGGCCATGACACTTTCTTAAGTATGATGCAACTCTGCTGTTCATAATAGAAAATCACCTCCTTTCCTCAGTCTGGAAAGCAGAAAATAACTTGCCAGTTAAATGATCCATTCCTATGATACACTATTTGAACAGTAATAATCCTTTTCATGACTCATGGATCCTCATTTTCCTTTCAAATGATACCTTTTCCTATGAAAAATCACAGGTAAACATGCTTATTCAATACCCATCAGCCTGACAACTTGTTCAGACAATGGAAGATTACTTCCGAAAGTTATTGAAATCTATGCCGTTGCCAAACATACAGACCAAAACAGACTTTTGAGGACCAATATATTTCACCCCTGCCTCTCTGACAAGGAGAATTACTGAGTGGGATATTTAGTTCCAGGTAAATTTCTTTCACAAATCTAAAATAGTAGAGCAGGTCAGATTACTTAGCACATATTGAACAATGGAGTATAGCACATATTGGATAATGGAGTATTTTTGAAAGAGTCCATTTTCAGATCCTGATTCCAGCCTGTCTCTTAAATGCAATTCATTTCTAAGCTCTGAGCTACACAGTAGTTTAGTGTGTTTGGTACTATTCACATCCCCTTTTAATTTGCATGGTTCACATGATGTTACTGGGAAACAGAAGCTATCACACTGTAAATCCATACTAACCCAATCCTCTCACAATATGAAAAGGGAAGGAAAAAACATCTTCACTCCGTATCTCTAGTGCTTGCAGATGCTGTGCTCCAATGCTTTAGGTAGGTGTGTCAATCGTTCCCTTTTGCACACTCCCTCCCTCCTCCTCCCTTCTTTCATTTCATATTCTGTGGGCTGAAGAGCAACTTACAGCTGCTGTCTCCCATTCTGCAAGCCTTTTTTATGTTGCTGCAAATGGTGCCTTATTGTTCTTTTCCCCCTAAGTTGTGTGCAAAAGCATAACACTGCTCAAATAAATATTTACTGTATTGTACCAGTAAAAATACAAATTATCACACTTCTGGGTTTTTTAAAAAAATGAAACTAACTAGCAGAACAAACTGAGCATGCTCAATTGCCAGGTAGCCAGAGGGACTGGGTGTAGTCATTAGGAAACTGCATGATTGATCCTTCCTCTTAGTGTGAATAGAAAACATCGTGTTTGCAGCTGGCATTGAGCCCTTACTGTGGATGATGCAAATAGAAAACAGAGGTAAAAGCAGTGTCTTTAGTATGAAGTAATGCTCCCATGTGGATAAGCCCTGTATTTGTGAGTTCGATAGCTACTGTGTCTCTGTATTACCAAAAATAACATTTTTAAAATGATTGACTTTTATATGGCTATCATGGATATCTGTAATACCACTGGAAGGTCTCTTTTAGGAAACTATATTAGATTAGCACATAGAGCAATCCAAGTCTTTCCTAGAGAGCAGCACAGTGGCAGATCCTCCACGTCACCTGTTGGCTGGCACCAGCCAGTGCAGAAAATGCAGGGGGTGGGTGGAGTATTTGCTTTAGCTTTTGCTGTGCAAGCTCTAGTGTGGTGCAGCTGCGAGATGCAAGGATCAGGTCATTCAGAGGATACACAGAGCTTTGGATCCAGTGGGTCCAAGACCACTGCTGCCCAACCTCACAGCACCCCCATTGTGTGGCTTTTCTGCAGTGGTGGGAGAACCATTAGCAGTGTCTGAGCCCTTCTCTCCAGTGGAAATCAACAGAGCGCAGCTTATCTTCTGCCTTATTCTAACCCCCTCCAGAAGCACAGATTGTGGGTTAGGAATGCATTGACCTTCCATTTTAAGTGATTAAGGCTGTAATTTTGTGCTCACTTCCCTAGGAGTAAGCCCCATTGATCTCAATGGAACATACCTCTGAATAAAATTCATAGGGGTTTGATGTTAGGCACCTAGAATATTGCTAGATTGCAAACCAGACCTTGAGCCCACTGAGGGGTTTGAAATGGTTGCTGAAGGATTTTCAGGATTCAGCTTCTCCTTCCTTTGTCCACAAGCACAGCATGGCACAGAGGAAGAAGAGGACTGAACACTTTCCTGGTCCATGTTTTCCACCCAAAAATTACTTCTCCCAGCTTCTCCCATTAGAGATCCAAGACTGGAAGTAATTTCCATTGGGAAAAAAATAGTTGGGAAGAAGAGGCTTGGCAGTGAAGTGTGGACTAGCCCACCCAGCACCCATTCCCACTAGTTAGTGTTGCACTTTGCATTACAACTGCATCCCCAGTTTATAGGAATGTTATGCAGTCCATATTCTAACCCCCTTGTGCTGCAGTGTGTCATTATCTAGTTTATTTTATTTATTTATTTATTTATTAGATTTATATACTGCCCCATAGCCGAAGCTCTCTGGGCGGTTCACAACATAAACATCCAATATACAATTAAAATATATATTAAACAACTTAAAAATAAAGTAATTATACCAGAAACCTAAACATAATTAAACACATAAGCAGCTACAAAACTCAACACTAAAATATTAAATATTAAAAAGTATTAAAAAGTATTAAATTGATTAAATATTAAATATTAACATATTAAAATGCCTGGGAGAAGAGGAAGGTTTTTACCTGGCGCCGAAAAGTTAACAATGTTGGCACCAGGCGTACCTCATCAGGGAGAGAATTCCATAATTCGGGAGCCACCACTGAGAAAGCCCATTTTCTCATTGTCACCTTCCGGGCTTCTCTCTGAGTAGGCCCCCAAAGGAGGGCCTTTGATGTTGAACGCAGCGTACGGGTAGGTTCATATCGGGAGAGGCGTTCCATCAGGTATTGTGGTCCCAAGCCGTGTAAGGCTTTATAAGTTAAAATCAGCACCTTGAATCGAGCCCGGAAGCATATAGGCAGCCAGTGCAAGCGGGCCAGAATCGGTGTTATATGTTCGGACCTCCAAGTCCTTGTTAACAGTCTGGCCGCTGCATTTTGCACGAGCTGTAGCTTCCGAACCGTCTTCAAAGGCAGCCCCACGTAGAGTGCATTGCAGTAGTCCAATTTAGAGGTTACCAGTGCATGGACAACTGAAGCAAGGTTTTCCCTGTCCAGATAGAGGCGTAGTTGGGCCACCAACCGAAGTTGATAGAAAGCACTCCATCAGGCTTGCCTAGAAGTTATGCCTTCCTTCACCCGACTTCATGAATGACTAGCCTTTAGTGAGAAGAAAACACTCTGTATGTCCATCAAGGCCCTTTTATAATTGTTTATTTCTTCACATATTCCCAAAGATAATCCCAACAAGAAACAAGGAGTAGTAGCCTCCCTTTCAAAAAATATGTTTTTCTGAAATTTTCTGCTACCCCCCCCACATCTGGTCAGAAAAGCTGCTTTGTGAATCACAGCAAGTTAGTAGTCAGGCAAGCACAGTAGAAGGCTGTCTAAGTCTGAATTCAACCTTTAAAAAGCCTACAGATTATTTTAAAATAAGAATGCCTCCTTCCATTCTTTTCCCAGCTACCAACTCAATAAACAAGAATGTACACTAGGAAAGATCCAACTTTTCAGGTATCAGTTCTGAGGCCAATCCTTCTCTCACTCTACATATCTGGTAAAGCAAAACAAATCAAATTCTCTTTTCCCATAGATTGTTTTGTCATCTTTTAGTTCTGTCAAGTATATTATGCTAGAGTTATCCCTACATGTTTGTGACTGAGGGCCACTACACATGCCAAACAGGTCTATGATTATTCCACTTATTTCAGAGCTACGATAATGGTGAGCCCTGTTACAAACTAAGCCTAGAGTTCTGAGCATGGAAAACAGTCCAAGTTTTCATTGCTTAGGATAGGGGTGGCTAACCTGTCCCCCCTCCAGATGTTGCTGAACTACAGCTTCCATCAGCCAGATCCAGCATGGCCAATGGCAAGAGAAGATGCTCTTCAGCTTGGTGTATGTTGAAGACTGTCACAAATCAAGTACATAAGGACTGTGATCAGTGAAATGTGACAAATACATTCCCATTTGTCTAAACCAGTAAATGTGGTTCAAGTATTAGAAAGTTTGATGAGTTGAATCATGGTGCTTTCCCTTTGTAGAATAAATGTTGTTATGTGCCTTCAAGTCAATTTCGACTTATGGCAACCCTATGAATCAGCAACCTCCAACAGCATCTGTTATAAACCACCCTGTAATAAATAAAATTCCATTAATTCAACTCCTTACTCCAGAATTATGCAGCTCCATACCAGTGGGAGCAAGTTTCTTAGTCAGATAAAGATGATCTTCCAGTTGAGGCGCAGAGCAGCTCCCTTCTATGAGCACAGTGACAAACATCATATGTTGATTGATGTGGTAGACACAGAAGTCAGAATGGCAGTTTGATGGATGGAAATGTCTCACCCAGTGTCCCAGTTGATCACTTCTAGCACTGGGATACTAAATTGTATTGTATGTGTCCATTATCCCACCAAAGATGTTTCCTTAGAAAAATGAACTTAGTGGGAAAAGCTCTCTGTTCCCTCTATTGCATGGGGAAAAAAAACCCTATATCCAGATATCTGGAAAGGCCTGTTAACTAGAGCTGAGCAGCAAATTTCATCCAAAATTCTCCACACATTTTGTGGCTGGCAAAAAAGGGAGGGCATTTTGAAGGAGAAAGTCTACCGTTTTTTATCTTCTGAGAAATTTTGACTCCCTTAATTATGAATGAAATTCTATTGTTAGTTCATATTAGTGGATGATAATGGGCTAAGTGGGGAGTAGGGGCCAAGCTCACTGCTTCCTTCAGCAATATTAAGATTATATTAAAGAATATTAAAACTGGGTTTAAATTCTTCCCATAATTCATAGACGGCAAAACTGATGAAGCAGTTTTTCTCCAGCAGAGAGTCCAACAGGAGCTCAGAAATATTGTCCTCCCCCAAAAAAGAAAATTATTTTCTGAAAAAAATGTATCCCAATTGTTAACAGTTCCACCCCTTACTAGTTATCGTTTAAACAATGGCACTGGAAATACAGCCTGTCATATATTGACAGCCACTTCATAGTAATAAGTAATAATGTGAAACATCTACTTCACAGACAATGTGAATTTGACATAAAATCATTGCTCATCGTGAAAATGGATGCATAGTTCCCCACTGTAAACACATTTAAGTTCATATATCATTAAATACTTCAAGCCAGTGCTTAATTTTTAGCAAATGCCAACAATGAGCATCTGCTGAGAGGCCCAGTGTTATTATTTTTTAATAACAGGGCAAATCAAAGGGCAAAATCCTTAGAGAGAATTATGAAAAAAGATTTGTGTTCACTTTAATTTGCTTTTCTTTCAGAATGGTATCTGATATTATCTGAAAGAAATAACTTGCATAAGACTAGACACTGCTGAAGCAAAGAAAAAAGATCCAACTCAAACATTGTGGATTCTTCTCTAAAATGTCTAGCATCCATATTCAAAATCTGTCTTTATTTCAACATACCTGCTGTATATTCCTCATAGACTAAGACATTTAGTGTCTGGCACATTTATATCACACTTGCATATTCACATAATTGGGTAATGCTGTACTAAAACATTGGTAATCTTCTCAAAATCTTCCAGAGGGGTGGATGTGTTAGTTTGTTATAGCAAAAGCAATAAAGAATCTTGCAGCACCTCAAAGGCTAACACATTTATTATGGCATAAATTTTCATGGACTAAAAGCAGACTGTAATCCTTGAAAGCTAATGCCATAATAATTGTTTAGGTTTTAAGGTCCTACAAGTCTCAAACAGACTTTAGTGGTCTGCATGTTTTGCAAACTGAACTGAACTGAACAGGGAGGAAGTTTAAGACAGGCACTAGCGAGCTCTTTATGACGTCCAGGTAAAGTGATGCCTCCACAGCCTACCCTTCATTGCTGGCTGGCTTGAGGGGACTAAGGGAGGGGAACATCAACTGGACCCAGGAGGCCTCTTCTTCTGAATGCTGGCAAATTAAACCTGAACTGTCACTAGAAGCTAAAATGATGAAACTGAGGTTATCATATTTTGGACACATAATGAGAATACATGATTCACTAGAAAAGACAATGATGCTGGGAAAAACAGCAGGAAGTAGAAAAAGAGGAAGGTCAAACAAGAGATGGATTGATTCCATAAAGCAGCTTTTCCCAACCAGTGTGCCTCCAGATGTTGTTGGACCACAACTCCCATCAGCTTCAGCCAGCATTGCCAATGGTCAGGAAAGATGGGAGTTGTGGTCCAACAACATCTGGAGGCACACTGGTTGGGAAAGGCTGCCATAAAGGAAGCCACAGACCTGAACTTACAAGATTTGAACAGGGTGGTTCATGACAGATGCTCTTGGAGGTCACTGATTCATAGGGTCGCCATAAGTCGTAATTGACTTGAAGGCACATAACAACAACAACAATCAATTGCTGATGCAGTGCCTGGAGCCAGGTGTCACCCAAGAGAGGAAACATGGGATACGTTCCCCAATTATTTCCTTCAGGTAATTACACCCAGAGAATAAGAGTTGGGCTATGGTTCAGCCTGTTGCAGATCCTTGATTATAATATTAATAAAATTGTAATATTTTCATCTCAACTACTGTCTGGTGCGGGGACAAAATAGGGGTCTGATGAATCCTATAATATCAAACGTAATTGAGAGAAAATATTATTTCTTTGTTTGTTTGTTAAATTTATATCCTGTCCTTCCTGCCAGAAGGACCCCAGGGCAGCAAAGTATTCACATGAAAGAATGATAATTATTTATGTATTTTATTTATTTATTTATTTATTTATGGTTTTTATTTATATACTGTTTTTGAGGCAGACCTCACAAATTGGTTCACAAAAGACCAATAAGCATCCTTTAAAAAAATAATTACAAGAAAAGGGAAATACAACTGTTTGTTTAGCACAAGTTATAATTGCATATTGTCCGCTCCCCGCAGGGCAAGACAGTCCCTCGGAAACCACTCTGGTGGAAGTTGAGGGAAGGAGAGGTTGCTACTGGGAGCTTAACATCCAGATACACAAGCTGGTGATTCAAGATACAACTTCTCTCTACAGCCAACATGCCCTCCAAAATTTTACAATATTTAATTTCCGTATGCAATAATTTGAGCTGGTCGTCTTCAGCTTCTGTACGGCAGTGAAAGCAACCACAGGAATGTGAAAGAGAGCATGTCTCTCCCACTCCCCACTTCTAGCTCCTTAAATTTTGCTGATGGACCCCCAGCTGAGCCGGCAAGGTCCCGGCTCCACCAGGCTCTGCTGGGTTCCACCAGGCTCTGACAGGCTCTGTCAGTAGAAGCCCCTTGCCCTGGCTCCACCATGGCAGAGCAGGGATACTGTCAGTTCAGCTTGAGGTCTGCCTGGAAACCCCAGCCCAGTGAAAGGGGTGCTGGCAGAAGCCAGAAGTAGGCCCCCAAAAGGGACATCTCCAACATGCCCTTCGAGGGGCTGGGGGTGGGATTTAAGCAGCATCCAACTCCCATTTGGAGCATTCCTCTGGGTCTGGATCTGAGCCAAAGTTACACTGAGAAAAAGGTCAGTCTAAGAAAATAATTATAATGGAAGTCAAAGGGGAGCACTTACTCGCCAGTAGGGGTACTTGTGACAGCTGCCTTTTTCTTTGCGTTGAGCAGGGGGTTGGACTTGATGGCCTTATAGGCCCCTTCCAACTCTACTATTCTATGATTCTATGATTCTTTTCTGTAAATGCACACAGCTCCTGGCTGAGCTGATGTCCTGGTGGCCCAGTGGCTCTCAGAGAGAACCCCTTCTTGCCTGTTTGTAGAATATATTTAATGACTGAATATGGAATGTATTATATTATTCTTTTTCAGTATGGTTTTTGGTAGTAGTTATGCATTATATTTAGTGATAATAGTAAACTTTGATTTAGAAGTTCAGAAACTCCTGCATTTGGAAATCTAAGTTCTTGGCAGCTAGCAGAAGGTGTGTGCTTGTAGTTTTTAGAGTGTTCTAGCTGCAGGCATGCAGAGAGGCTATCCCTCAGCATCATGGCTATAGGATGCTCCTGCACCCAGATGGAAAAGCTGGATATTGGACTGCTGATGCCTTGAATCCCTCCATTCTGAAGCTCAGGTTGGAATGTGTGTAAATAAATAAACCATATTTCATAAAGACACCACAGTCTCTGCTGACCTTCTTCCCAAAGGAAACCAAGCCCTGGATGGGCGCATGGACCCCCAAAATCTCACCGCTCGGAGATTGAGGGAGGCGTGCAACAGTATGTTTGCAATATGATCTCCGGTGCCTCTTCCCTTTCTAAATCCAGCTTGGACGTCTGGCATTTCTCGCTCCATATATGGTAAGAGCCTTTGTTGTAGAATCTTGAGCATTACTTTACTTGCATGGGATATTAAGACAATAGTTTGATAATCACTGCATTCCCTGGGATCCCCTTTCTTTAGAATTGGGATATATGTTAAATGCTTCCAGTCTGTGGGCCATTGTTTAGTTTTCCATATTTCTTGACTTTTTTGTCAAAATTTGGACAGATTCAGTCTCAGTAGCTTGTAACTCTATTGGTATACCATCTGTTCCTGGTGATTTGTTTCTTCCAAGTATTTAAAGAGCAGATTTCACATCACATTCTAAAATTTCTGGTTCTTCATCATATGGTTCCTCCGTGAATGAATCTGTCATCCTTGCATCTCTTTTATAGATTTCTTCAGTGTATTGCTTGCTTACAGATTGTATTTTAGTCGATTTGTTTCAATGGGAAGACAATTGGTTTGGTTTTTTTAAAAAGGCAACCTATTTCTGCTAGACACGTCTTGGCATACAAATGAAAACCATGAGTCCAAATATTCTGAAGTTAAATCTACTTGTTCTCACAACACGGGAATTAGAAATCTTGGTCCTTGAAACCCGAGTAACCTGAGAATTGACTATGAATAGAAAAGTTCATTTTGGAATGGTGCTGTAGTTGTTTATTGCCTAAAATAATTTTACAGCTCACAAGTACATTAATGGAAGACATAGTAAAAGATGTGGGGGGGGGAATCAATCATTCACAATCAGATCCATAGTTTGTATGTGTTTGCCATCTTATTTCTGAGATCAAAACCATTGTTGTTTGAGAGAGAAACCAGAGAGACGGAGAGAGAAGTAGAAAAGTGACATTTAAAAACAGAACATATCAATGACAATTGAGTAAATTTGCTGGTTTTCCTTCAGATTCCTAGGGACTTCAGCTCATTTTACCGCTGAGAAAGAATGAAGAAATTAGAATTTTTTTTGACAGAAAATATATTTCCCTAGAAATCAAGTTGCAATGGAAAATAAATTGGATCAGCATCATTGTTTATGCTGAATCTTACCAAGAAAGACACATTCTGATAATACAGTGTATGTGTGTTTGTGCTCTAGAACAACTATAATAACTCCACTTGTCAAAGTTCAGTCCACAAAAACAAGCAAGTCTATCCAGCTAAAGCACTGCTTATGTGATTTTTTGCTTCTATGCAGCAGTGGTATATCAAGTGGTAGGGCCAAAGCAAGAGTACACAAATTTATAGGGTCATATTATCAAATCTTCCATTTAGAAAGTCCTATACTGTAAGCAAACACAAGAAGAAATTACTATAAGATAAAAGCAAGAGAAAGAAACAAATCTTCATTTGGTGGTTGCTCATCAGCATGGATAAAGTATTGGGGGATGGTTTGCAGCTCTTTGCAGTGATCTAAGGTGGCATGGCATGAGAATAATATAGGTCAAATATGATAGTTGGCAAGCAGCGCTTTCCAAATCGCAACAGAGCATTGTCACCATTGCCATGAAACAGGTGAAGGGGAGTGGTGTCGGTAAACAACATGGGCAAATTTGAAAGATGTGGGTGCTTTAAAGCTCTCTTAAAATTCACCTGAAATCCCTACTTTTCCCACTCCACACCCAGAGCACTTTTGATGTAACCACTTTTTTACAGACACAGCAGTTCCTTTGCTATATCCTGAATGAAACTGATAAATACTGGTTATAGTCAAAATGCATTAAGTATGTCAAATGTAACTGTAGTGCTTTTACGATGAAATGTGCAATTTTACTCCTTGGCTTTCTTGGGGATGGAAGTGGTGCTGACCCAAAGAATTAAGACCTCTTGCTCTGATGCTAGGACTTCCTTTCTCTGCTAGGGCTACTATCAACTTTTTTTAAAAAAAAAAAATCAAATCATAGATCTGCAACCATCTTGTCTAGTTTGGTGGTTCAGAAAGGCCTGAGCAGGTCAAGGTACACCTGAAGGATCTTACCACATACACAGACTGCATACACAGCATACACTGAAAGCACATTGAAAGCACATTGCTTCCCCAAAGAATCCTGGGAACCGTAATTTACTCCTCACAGAGCTACAATTCCTAGCACCCTTAACAAACTACAAAGTAAAGTTAGTAAAGCTTAGTAAAGATTGTAAATGGCAACTAACTCAACTGAACTGTTTTTTGTTTGCTATAGCTTCTGATTTCAAGCATTTTATCTTTTTATCTTTTAATATTTAATACCATGTTTTTGTGTCTGTGGTCGGTCGACTGTAAATAAAGATTGTTGTTAGTAAAGCAAAGGCAAATCCTGCCAGACTAATCTTATCTCATTTTTTGATTGGGTAACCTCCCTGGTAGACTATGGGAATGCTGTGGACATAATATACCTGGACTTCAGCTAAGCTTTTAACACAGTGTCCCATGATAGTCTGATTAGAAAGCTAGCTAAATGTGGGCTGGATAGAACAACTATCAGTTGTGACTGAGGGGCGAAATAAGACACAGAGACATCAGCTTGGGTTGAACAAGGGCCACTTTATTAAATTATAACCAAAAAAACCCCTTTTAAAGTGACCTACAGAGGGAAAACCTAGATGTGGGAACTTTCTATAAGCAAGTATCTTGCCATACAGCTCTCGGGCGACCAGCCCCTGCTGGGGCAAGGGCAAGCCCATCTGCTTACCCCTTACCCTGACCACACCCTGTAGGTGAGTAGGTGGGTCTTCTCACATCACCACCACCCCGGGGCTGTGAAACTCCAGGTGGATGAGTTAGGTTGGCCCCAGAAGCAGCCCATATAAGAACATAAGAACATAAGAAGAGCCTGCTGGATCAGGCCAGTGGCCCATCTAGTCCAGCATCCTGTTCTCACAGTGGCCAACCAGGTGCCTGGGGGAAGCCCGCAAGCAGGACCCGAGTGCAAGAACACTCTCCCCTCCTGAGGCTTCCGGCAACTGGTTTTCAGAAGCATGCTGCCTCTGACTAGGGTGGTACAGCACAGCCATCACGGCTAGTAGCCATTGATAGCCCTGTCCTCCATGAATTTGTCTAATCTTCTTTTAAAGCCATCCAAGTTGGTGGCCATTACCGCATCTTGTGGGAGCAAATCCCATAGTTTAACTATGTGCTGAGTAAAGAAGTACTTCCTTTTGTCTGTCCTGAATCTTCCAACATTCAGCTTCTTTGAATGTCCACGAGTTCTAGTATTATGAGAGAGGGAGAAAAACTTTTCTTTATCCACGTTCTCAATGCCATGCATAATTTTATACACTTCTATCATGTCTCCTCTGACCCGTCTTTTCTCTAAACTAAAAAGCCCCAAATGCTGCAACCTTTCCTCGTAAGGGAGTCGCTCCATCCCCTTGATCATTCTGGTTGCCCTCTTCTGAACCTTTTCCAACTCTATAATATCCTTTTTGAGATGAGGCAACCAGAACTGTACACAGTATTCCAAATGCGGCCGCACCATAGATTTATACAACGGCATTATGATATCGGCTGTTTTATTTTCAATACCTTTCCTAATTATTGCTAGCATGGAATTTGCCTTTTTCACAGCTGCCGCACACTGGGTCGACATTTTCATTGTGCTTATCAAATTTGCAGATGATACAAAATTAGGAGAGATAGCTAATACCCTGGAAGAGAGAAACAAAACTGTGATCTTAATAGGCTGGAACACTAAATTTCATTCTAACAACAGAATGAAATTTAATAGGGGTAAGTGCAACGTTCTACACCTAGGAAAAAGAAAACAAATGCAAGGTTATAAGATGGGGATACTTGGCTCAGCAACAGTACATTTGAGAAGGATATTGGAATTCCTGTTGATCACAAGCTGAAAATGAGGCAGCAGTGTGATGTGGCTGCAAAAAAGGCAAATGCTATTTTAGGCTGCATTAACAAAAGTATAGTTCCCTTCTTTGGACTAATCTTTGACCATGATAAAATCAATCAATCAGTTCCCTTCCATGAGGGGAGTACTCCATGCTGAGTACTGCATCCAGTTCTGGGCAGCACACGTTAAGAAGGATACAAACTGGAACAGATTCAGAGGAGGGCAACAAGGATGATCAGGTGACTGGAGACAAAGCCCTATGAGGAGAGACTGAAAGAACTGAGCATGTTTAGCCTGGAGAAGAGAAGAATGAGGGGAAATATGATAGCACTCTTCAAGTACTTGAAAGGTTATCACACAGAGAAGGATCAAGATCTCTTTTCGATCATCCCAGAGTGCAAGACACAGAATAATGCGCTCAAGTTACCGGAAGTCAAAGTTTGGCTGAATATCAGGAAAAACCTCTAAACTGTTAGAACAGTACAACAATGGAACCAGTTACCTAGGGAGGCCTTCAAGAAGCAGCTGGGCAGCCATCTATCAGGTATACTTTAAGTTGAATTCCTGCACTGGGCAGGAGGTTGAACACAATGGCCTTATAGGCTGCTGCCAACTCTATTATTCTATGACTATGACACTGTTTGGAACATGTTTATAACGTATGTTTGGGATCATCGTACTTCAGTGTTCATGTCAGCTGCATTTTTAAACTTTGGGACTGTGACTAACATTTACCTGTAAAATATAACAACAGAAAGAGTTGTTAATTGAGTGTTCTAATTGTCAAGTCTGATCATTGTAACAATGACAGTTTTTCCCCAATTGATAATAATAATAATAAAATTTTATTTCTAGGCCGCCTATCTGGCCGCGCCAGCGGCCACTCTAGGCAGCGTACAAAATCAAGTAAAATACAGCATATAAAATACACATATAAACCAAGAATCTAATATAAAATTAAACTAAACCCCCCCACAGCTATAGCAGATAAAATTAGGCTATCCCAGGGGTCTTATAGGCCTGCCTGAATAGCCAGGTTTTCAAGGCTTTGCGAAAACTTGGCAGGGAGGGGGCATGGCAAAGATCATAAGGCAGAGAGTTCCGGAGGGTGGGGGCCACAATTGAAAATGCCCTCTCTCTGGTCCGCACCAGCCTAGCTGTTTTAACTGGTGGGACCGAGAGAAGGTCTTGAGTGGCTGATCTCGTCAGGCGGCATATTTGTTGATGCTGGAGGCGCTCCTTCAGATAAACTGGGCCGAGACCGTATAGGGCTTTAAAGGTTAATACCAACACCTTGAATTGGGCCCGGTAGACAACTGGTAACCAGTGTAGATCTTCTAACACCGGAGTGATGTGATCACGGCGACGGCTGTTCTTAATCAGATGCGCTGCCGCGTTCTGCATCAGCTGTAATTTCCGGACCGTTTTCAAGGGTAACTCAACGTAGAGAGCATTACAGTAGTCTAAGCGAGAGGAGACCAGGGCATGCACCACCCGTGGGAAAAGATGGACAGGAAGGTAGTGTCACAGCCTCTGTATTAGATGTAATTGATACCAAGCTGCCCGGCTCACTGCCAAGACCTGAGCCTCCATGGACAGCTGGGAGTCAAGGATGACCCCGAGGCTGAGGACCTGGTCCTTCAGGGGCAATTTTACCCCATTTAGCACCAGGTCTATATCTCCCAACCTTCCCCTGTCTCCCACGAGCAGCACCTCGGTCTTGTCAGGGTTTAGTTTCAGCCTATTTCCTCCCATCCATTCACTTACTGACTTCAGGCACTTGGAAATGGTCTCCACAGCCAACTCTGGTGAGGACTTGAATGAGAGATAGAGCTGGGTGTCATCCGCATATTGGTGACATCGCAGCCCAAATCTCCTGATGATGGCTCCCAGCGGCTTTACATAGATGTTGAATAGCATGGGGAGAGGATAGAACCCTGTGGCACACCACAATTGAGAGGCCAAGGGTCTGAAACCTCATCCCCCAATGCCACCCGTTGAAGTCTGTCTGAGAGATAGGAATGGAACCACCGTAAAACAGTGCCCCCTATTCCCATTCCCTTCAGACAATCTAGAAGGATACTGTGGTCGATGGTATCAAAAGCCGCTGAGAGATCCAGGAGGACGAGGAATGCATGTTCTCCCTTATCCAACGCCCTCCTTAAATCATCTACCAGAGCAACCAAGGCTGTTTCAGTTCCATGTCCAGTCCTGAAGCCCGACTGGAATGGATCCAAATAATCTGCTTCATCCAAGTGTGTCTGTAACTGTTCGGCCACCACTCGCTCGATCACCTTGCCCAAGAATGGTAGATTAGAGACTGGGTGAAAGTTGTTCAGCTCTTTGGGATCCAAGGAGGACTTTTTCAGAATGGGCTTTATTACCGCCTCCTTGAGGGCTGATGGTACTGCACCTTCTTCTAAGGAAGCATTCACCACTGCCTTGATCCCTTCGCCCAGTTTCTCTTTACAACCCAAGATGAGCCATGTGGGGCACGGATCAAGCAAACAAGTGGTCGGCCTCACAGTAGAGAGCACCTTGTCCACTGATCTAGGTAGAACCTTGGGGGGGGGAGATGTTTTTTGCTACTGTTATTTTCAGCTTATAGATGTTGGATTATCATTGTTGCATCATTTACCTCTGTATACTCATTGCATTACTTACCTGCACTGGATATCAGTGAATTACCTGTTCACAGCATATAGAAAATAAAAGGTTTTTTTAAAAAAAAAAAACAAAGAAACTACAGTTCCCAGGATTCTTTGGGGGAAGTTGTGAACTTTAAATGTATGGTGTGTGTGCAACCTCAGTTCAGGTCCCTGTTACAAGGGTACTTATATTTTGAGGGTCTAATAGCTGGGTTCATGATAATGGATCGTGACATGAGTACCTGAATCAAAATGGGCCCTGGGAGAAGCAGCCCTTTCTGTGAACTCTGCAGTTTTGTAAGTGATGAGAAGCAGCAAAGGCATCCTGATTCAGCAGATCATAAACCAAATTCCTAAGTTTCAACATCACCAGTAGAAACAAACAATGGTGGCTTGTAGACAAAGGTCATGAGACCCTTTGACCCTTAAGGGATAAGGGATTGATCACCCAAAGACAGAAATTTACACTAAATATTTTCAGGAGACAAAAGTCTTATCAGGAAACACATTTGACAGAGACAGACTTCACTTGAAACTCCAAAATGTTCCATTGTTCTTCATTTGTCACGTCAGCACTCCCCATCCCAATTTACATTCAACTCAGTGTAATTCAGAAGTACATTTATGGTCAGGGTTTTGTGCGGTTTGGTAGCACCTTCTTGGGGCTCTCACAACTTCCTGAATACTTCACATTGCACACTAGAAACACAATGATGCAGGACGATCAGACCAAGAAAGGATGAGATCTCTGATTGTCTCGCTGCAGGTTACATAAAGAGCAGAGATTTGGCTCTTGGGCTAGATCCAGAAATCTTGTTCCTGACTCTGAGTCTCAATATTCTTCCAAAAAGGTATGCCTCTATCACTTTCTTTTCTTGGGTGTAAATTAAGTATGAACTTGGAAGTGCTTAGCATAGGCTTCTTTCTTAATCTTTCTTAGTTCTAGGGATTAAATTATTGGCATTAGGTAACACTGCCTGTAACAACTGTAATTGCAAACATATGCTTCTCTGATTCCTCTTTCAATAAAACCACCTTTGTCTTACCTTTTGTGCATTTCTTTGGACATGGTAGGGATGGGTATACAGATGTAAGAGTGAAGTGTGGGTTAATTCCAACTAAAGATTCTGCTATGCTCTCGAAGCACGTTTTGAATCTCTGATGGGTAGACACGCATGCAGGGATTTAAACATTCATGTGTAATGTCCCCTATTTGATTCCATCAAGTTGACCTGGGGCTTGGCCTAACATTAGGCAGAGCGAGGCACCCACGTCAGCCAGCGGATGCTATGGGACAGGCAGTGGACAGAGCTGGATATGCTGTATGGCCTGCCCTGCACCTCCAAAGTCAGCCTGCTGCACTCAGGTGTACTACAGGACACTGTCCCATTGACAGCGTAGAAGTAAGATTCACTTCGATCTGCTCATCTTTTTGTCATGGAATAGGGGAGGCACCATCTTGCCCTTTGTCTCAGACAGCCAAAATGTCTTGCACCAGCTCTGAAGTGACAGTCACTAGTAAGTTAATAGCAGTCCATAAACATGTGATTTTAAAAATGATACCTTGGTAAGGCATACATTTAATCAAATAATATATATCAAAGGAATATACAAGATTATATTTTCTGATAAGTTCCACAGTGTGTTTAATTAGCCTTCAAAACTGTGCAACCAACTGCCCTATTTCCCCCCCTGCCCCATATTTTCTGGAAAACATGTCAAAATATTTATTTCTTACAACAGCATGCTTTGTTTGATCATAGCTTTGCATTTTGGTTACAGAAGATTCTCTGAGTCCCTTTTGAGTTTTTAACCCTTATAGGTGATTTCAACAAACAGAAATATTGTGCTTTATAATTTAAATATTTTTCAATGTAGTTTTTAGTTTGATGCTTTTATGAATGAAGATGAAAGAGGTACAAGTAACAAGCTTTTTTCTTGTGTTCAGTCAAGAAAAAACAAAACACACTATTCTTTTTAGAAGCTGTTTTCTTCCTGCATGTTTGTGTGAGATTATTTTCAGGATGTGGGGTAGCTAAATTTACTTCATAATATAAAATACTTTGTTTTCTATAAGATCCTTGGGTTCAGAATTGCAGTTTTGATGTGGGCTCTGGAAAATTGTTGAAATAATTGTTTTGTTTTGTACAAGAGACTGAAAATTGGTTGGCTCCAAAAATGGAGCAATTCTACAAGGGTAAAGACTTCTAGGAGGTGACCTGTTGTGCCATATCCCTTTGTTAAGATGATGTACTTTAAAAGATCTTTTCAAGTAAAAATGAAAGAACCAGTGAATGCAGTAGTACAGAACTATTGTCTTCAGCGACAGCTGAAGCAAATCTAAGTTTCCTTAAAAATAGATTTGATTCGCCCCCTTAGTGGTTTTATGCAAGATTAAAATGCTACACTTTTGTCACTCTTTTTTGCCTGCAGCTCCAGCATAACATTTATACTCCTTCACTATATTGCAATAGTTTGTGCCATTACATTGATAAAATGTCCAGTACAACTGATTTCCTATTTCAGCAATTCTGAGCATCAGACCAATACTGTGTAACATGCAGTATCCCAAATCATAAAATTAGAAGAGCAGCTCAAAACAGTTGGAGGAGGCAACTTTAAAAACTTATAAATGTATGCAATCAGATTCTAGGATTGACTTATTGTTCTGTGCATTTCCAATGACTAGTGAATGACATTAAAAGTTGATGGGGAATTAAATAATCTTCTCTACACAAATATATCAGTTGAGAGTACTGGAATCTAAAGAATACTGATAAAATGGTTATTATAAATAGGCTCTTATAGATATATTCCACACAAAATTATTTGTTCTGATATAAATTGAATTAAAACAAATATCCTTTGCCAAGTCCACTCCCCTAAGGTCTGAGTTTGAGGAAGACCATGCAGAATGCTGGGAAAAACTTTATTTTTCTTCTTGATTTTGGTAAGTTAAATGTAGCATAGTTGTTGCCACTGTTATATTTTAGGAGCGCATCTTTCTAATGTATTTATACTTTGTTTTTGAACAAATATGTCAGCGAGATTGTAATAAAATGATACATATTTTAATAGTGCTAGTGTACATTTGTCAAAACTGCAGACAAAATGTGTTTATTAGGAGAAATTTGCACTGAGATGCTGAAGAATTTTTGAGTCAGGTCAGAAAAGTCCCACAGGATGTTCTGCATATGCATTTGAAGCACATCACTTCCCTGAAAGAATCCTGGGAACTGTAGTTTATGTTGACCATTGAGCAGTACAGTCTGGAGTTTTTCCACAAGACTATGGCAGAGCTAAGCAGAGCAAGGGTTAAGCTGCTTACAGAGGCTTGCCAGGCACCCAAGGCCAACACCTGGCGTTGGCAAGGGCAACCATCCTGATAAAGGCTGGAAAGAGAAACCAGCAGAGTGTGGGGGGAAAGTCTATGGAGAGGAACGTGGAGCTGGATTGTATGTGTCTGAGGCTTGTGTCTAACTCAAGTAAAGGACTCTTAAAACTTTCAGAAGTCTGCACTTGTCTCTGTTCTCTGGTTCACTCACTGTCGGGTAACACCGGAACTGGGCACTCGCTTATTCACACAACGACCGGGGTTATTGGCCCAGATTGCTCAGTGAAAACCAGTGCAAACCAGTAGAACCAGTGCAGGTGTGAAGACGGTAGCCCAGGCTAAGGGGCTGACAGACGCAAGCAAGCTGAAAGAAGCTGAGAAGCGTGGCTGAGTGTTGGAGAGGTGAGCAGACGTGCTGAACATGGCTGCAATGTTGACAGCAGGCATGCCTCTTGAGCGGCTCACGGACAAGAATTATTCCAGCTGGAGACTTCACATGCAGGCTCTCCTGATCAAAGAAGACCTCTGGGAGGTAATTGATAGAGCCCTCCTGGCAGCTCCACAACTGGCTTGGACGCGGAGAGATGAGAAGGCAAGAGCATTTATTATTCTTGCGTTATCTGACTCACAGTTGCTGTATGCAAAGGACCAGACTACAGCGAAAGACGTGTGGGAGACTTTGAATAGAGTTCATATACGCCAGACAGCGGGCAGTAAAATATATCTGGCACGCCAATTATACCAGATGAGACTAGTTGAAGGAAGAACTATGTCTGAGCACCTCATGGAATTTAAGAGACTGTTTGCGGAATTGGAGGAGAGAGAAATAATCCATACCCAACTACAAAAGGTATATCTCATCCTGTCATCTCTAGATGAAACGTGGGATCCACTCGTGATATCGATGGAGGCTATGGATGACGCGGGATTGTCCGAGGAATACATTGAGGGCAAGCTGATTCAGGAATTTGAAAGACGCCAAGAATGTAAAGTAAAGAACAGGACTGAGCAAAGTGAAAGCAAAGAGAAGCTGTTCAAAAGCAGAGCAAATGGACTAAAAGCGTGTTTCTATTGCAACTCGAAAGAACACTTATTGAGAGACTGTGGAGCCAAGCAGAGAGATAAGGGCTGGAGGAAGTCAAGCGTGAAAATGGTGAGTGTGGAAACTCATAAATCAAAGAACTGTGTGAAAGGTGAAGATTGGGTCCTTGATTCGGGGGCGTCCCACAGCATGATCACAGACCCTAAGCTGTTTCACACCTCGAAAGCCGTGCAAGAGACTGTGATTTTGGCTGATGGCTCCAGAAGAAGTGTTTTGGGGTGGGGTTCCGTTAAGATAGATAAGTTAAATACAATAATGACAAATGTGTTATTAGTTCCGGAGTTAGAGAGCAACATTTTGTCAGTTAAGAAACTTAATGAAATGAATTACACTGTAATATTTGACAAAGGGGAGTGTTATGTACAGCAGAGAAACAAAGCCTGCTTAAAGGGTTTCTTGAGAAAAGCAATGTTTCATGTTACTATGGGTGTACTGAAGAAGAGATGGAATGATACAGTGGTGATGCATATAGAAAGCAACAAAAAGGGCTTGGTGAATGAAACTGTAACATCCCCATTTTCAGCATTCACTGCCAGGTTGATGGTGCCTGAGAGAGGGGTACAGGAGGAACCGTCCTCTATAGATGAGATCAGATGGTTGCCTATTGCTGAACAGGAAAAATGACATGAGGCCATGCAAGAGGAGTTACAGGCCATGGCAAATAATGGGACCTGGACTCTAGGAAATCTTCCTACAGGGAAGAAAGCCATAGGGTGTAAATGGGTATTCAAAAGAAAACGAACCAGTTCGGGAGAAATAAAGAGATATAGGGCTCGATTAGTGGCAAAAGGGTTTACCCAGCAGGTTGGCACAGACTATGATGCTGTGTTTGCCCCAGTTGTGAAGCACGAATCTGTTCGGGTTTTGTTCAAGATTGCAGCAATGGAGAAAATGCACATTATGCATTATGACATAGGCACAGCGTTTTTACATGGGGAGCTTAAAGAGGAGATCTACATGGAGCAACCCCCTGGTTTCGTTGAAAAGGAGGGGCTATTCTGTAAACTAAATAAATCAATCTATGGCTTGCGCCAGAGCGCGCGATGTTGGAACGAGAAACTGGACACAGTATTGCAGGACATGGGTTTTCAGCGTTGTAGGGCAGACACATGCGTGTACATCAAGAAACAAGGGACGCGCACAGCCTATTGCGCCGTTTATGTTGACGATATACTGTTGATATATCATGATACACAGCAGGAAGAGGAATTCCATAATAGCCTGAGTAGGCAGGTGGATACAAAACATTTAGGTCCAGTAACACAATACCTGGGAATGGACATTGTACGCACTGACGATGGCAGTGTAATGTTGAAACAGGAGGGGAAGATAAGTCAGTTACTGGAGTATTGCAAAATGTCAGATTGTAACTCTGTACCAACGCCCATGACTGTTGCATTCCAGCATGATGAGAGACGCCTTATACAGATCCGGGTCTGTATAGAAGCATGCTGGGAAAATTGCAGTACTTAGTGAAAATCTCACGCCCAGACATTTGCAATGCCGTCAGCCTGTTAAGTAGAAAAGTAGAGAATCCCTCTGAGGCTGACTGGCAAGGAGTGAAGAGGGTGATGAGATATTTGCAGGGCACAAAAACGAAAGGTCTGGTGCTCTCTGCACAACATGGGGGTGGCTTGGAGTGTTATGTAGACGCCGACCATGCTGGGGAAGTATCAAGCTGAAAATCCACTACAGGCATTGTAATAATGTTACATGGGTCAGTGGTTGACTGGAGCAGTAGAAAGCAGGCTATAGTCGCTACGTCAAGCTCAGAAGCCGAATATGTGGGCTTATCTACTGCATGCAATGAGCTTCAATGGTATGCACTGTTCTTGCAAGAGATGGGTATAGAAGTGAAGACACCCATCACTGTTCATGAGGATAATCAAACCTGTATCAAAATGGCGTTATCAGAGGCACACACTAAGCGCACTAAGCATATAAGCGTGAGGTACTAACGTACGAGACAACATAAGAACAGGTTTCATTACATTGACGTATTGCAACACAACAAGCATGTTGGCGGACATAATGACAAAGCCATTATGTGAGGAAAAATATAAGAGATTGGTCACAATGCTTGGAATGATGTGAAATAAAGGAATAAAGGAAAAGTAAATGTACACTGACCTGAAACATGAAAAATGTATTGATGCAGTGTTGAAATGTATTTACTATCTGTTTAATGAATGTAAAAAGGGGATGGATGTGTGCACTTTATAGCCTTTGTGGAAAAAGGTGGAGGCTGTTGACCATTGAGCAGTACAGTCTGGAGTTTTTCCACAAGACTATGGCAGAGCTAAGCAGAGCAAAGGTTAAGCTGCTTACAGAGGCTTGCCAGGCACCCAAGGCCAACACCTGGCGTTGGCAAGGGCAACCATCCTGATAAAGGCTGGAAAGAGAAACCAGCAGAGTGTGGGGGGAAAGTCTATGGAGAGGAACGTGGAGCTGGATTGTATGTGTCTGAGGCTTGTGTCTAACTCAAGTAAAGGACTCTTAAATCTTTCAGAGGTCTGCACTTGTCTCTGTTCTTGGATCCATACCAATCGGGTTTCAGGACTGGTCACGGAACTGAAACAGCCTTCGTCGCTCTGGTAGATGATTTGAGGAGGGCATTAGATAGGGGAAAATTCTCCTTTCTTGTCCTCCTCGATCTCTCAGCGGCTTTTGATACTGTCGACCACAGTATCCTTTTACATCGCCTGGAGGGATTGGGAATTGGAGGTACTGTATTGCAGTGGTTCCATTCCTTCCTCTCCGATAGGTTTCAACAGGTAGCATTGGGGGAGGAGGTTTCAGACCCTTGGCCTCTCAATTGTGGTGTGCCACAGGGTTCTATCCTCTCTCCCATGCTATTTAACATCTATATGAAGCCGCTGGGGGCAATCATTAGGAGATTTGGGCTGCAGTGTCATCAATATGCAGATGACACTCAGCTCTATCTCTCGTTTAAATCTTCACCAGAGTCGGCTGTGGAGACCTTGTCCAAGTGCCTGGAATCCGTGAGTGGATGGATGGGAAGGAACAAGCTGAAACTGAACCCTGATAAGACCGAGGTGCTGCTGGTGGGGGACAAAGGAAGGTTGGGAGAAGTTGACTTGAAGTTCAATGGGGTGAGTTTACCCCTGAAGGACCAGGTCCGCAGCCTTGGGGTTGTACTTGATTCCAAGCTGTCCATGGAGGCTCAGATTTCAGCAGTGAGCCGGGCAGCCTGGTATTAACTACACCTCATACGAAGGCTGCAACCCTACCTTCCTGTTCATCAGCTCCCTATGGTAGTACATGCCCTGGTCACCTCTTGTTTGGATTACTGTAATGCGCTCTACGTGGGGTTACCCTTGAAAACGGTCCGGAAACTACAACTTATACAAAATGCGGCGGCTCGACTACTTACGAACAGTCGCCACCGGGATCACATCACACTAGTGTTGTTCGATCTACACAGGCTTCCAGTTGTTTTCCGGGCCCAATTCAAGGTGTTGGTATTAACCTTTAAATCCCTATACGGTCTCGGCCCAGTTTATCTTACGGAGCGCCTGCAACGCCACCAATTATGCCGCCCGACAAGATCAGCCACACAGGGCCTTCTCTCAATCCCGCCGACAAAAACAGCCAGATTGGCGGGTACTAGAGAGAGGGCATTCTCAGTGGCATCCCCCACCCTCTGGAACTCCCTCCCACAAGATCTACGGCACGCCTCTTCCCTAAATACATTTCGTAAAGCCTTAAAGATCTGGCTCTTTCAACAGGCCTTTGGGATTTCCGGGGAGGGTTAATTACTAGATTGAATTGCCTCCCACTGTATTGTACGCTGTATTGTTTTTATACTGTTTTTATATTGTACTATTGTATTTTATTATGCTGTGTTTTAACTGTTGTACGTCGCCTAGAGTGGCCATAGGCCAGATAGGCAACACAGAAATTAAAATTTATTATTATTATTATTTATTGTTCTCTGGTTCACTCACTGCCAGGTAACACCGGAACTGGGCACTTGCTTATTCACAGGATGACAGTTTATACCTCACAGAGCTATAATTCACAGTATCCTTAAACTACAATTCCAAGGATTCTTTGGGGGAGTCATGTGATTTTAAAGGTGCTTTAAATGTATGGTGTATGTGCAGCCTAATTTTCAGAGTTGGGCTACATGAGAGACACTAAGGTGGATCACAGTCATACATAAATGTAGTTTTGCTCACTGTTCCTTTGGAAACTAAATTTAAAAGCAAAAATTGCCAACATGCTTGGCACTTGTGAATTACAAGTTTGCTGCTCTTTTATATCCTATAATGCCTCCACGAAGGAAGAGTTTGGATGGAACAGAGAGAAGCAATCTAAGTTGAAAATTTCCACACTGATTAACCTTTCAGGTAAAGAATATTATGTAGGTAATTATGGAAAACAGAGAGCTGTTTCTTACACAAAATCCACAGATGATATATTACTGATCCTTGGAAATGCCTTTTTATAAAAAGTAAATGGCCATCAACTTAAAGGAGGCACAGACAAGCACATAGCTGAAGGCATTAACTTTTATCTCCACAAAGCCTCATCATTTATTCATAACACATAAAATACATGCTCTGTTGACTTTCAACCTTAGCTCAGGGAGCATCTACCAGATTCATTTCATACGGAAGATATGAACTCAATGGGAATTCTTCTGCGACTTGGGAAAATCAACCAATAACATGAGAGTGATCTGGAAATGTAATGTTAAACGGCAATGCCACCTGTTCACATTATCTCACCACATCTTTATTTCTAAATATCAACACGTAAATAATTAAAATGTCTTCCATTTATAATAAAATGATAACAGAGAGTGCAATGAATAAGCAAAGAAAAGAAAAGGAGAGATAGCCTGTAAAATTTCTTTTATAATGGCATATGAAATGAATGCTATGCAGTTTCCATTGACAGTACAAAAGACATGTTATAGGGAGGCTACACAAACACAGGAACATAGAAAACTGCATAATACTGACACAAACCATTGGTCCGTCTAGCTCACTATTGTCTGCACTGACTAGAAGTTATCTTCCTGGGTTTCAGACAGTCCTTCCCAGCACTCCCTAAACCCCCTGAATCTCTTTTTTATTTGCCTTTTTATGTTTTTTATTGTTTTATTAGTTTTAGGTTGTATTTTTGTTTTCATTTTTTATATATTGTGCACAGTGTACACCATTTAGATTTTTTTAAAATATTGAGCAGTTTAGAAATGCTTTTTAAATAAAATTTAAAATAATAATAAAATAAATGCCTGAAGAAGCCAGAGATTCACCCTGGGATCACTATGCAACACTCTACCATTGAGCTATAGCCTCCCTTATAACAAGTATAACTGATTGGCAGTGGCTTTCCAACAGCAGATTTCAGACAAAAGCCTCTCCCAGCCCTACATGGTGGTGCTCGGGACTGAGCCTGGGCCTTATTTCCCTGGATTACACTGGGACTGCATAATTAAATGCTTCCAAGAAGCTATGCCAACAGTTCAAGAGATGCTAACCACCAACCACTCTTCACTAAGCACTTTTTCTGCAACTGTCCACTCACTCCCTTTCCTATGCTCAGGATCCAAATGATTGTATTAACACATGTTCTTCCGCTTGCTCACCAGTGAAGTTTAAGTTCTTACAAAAGAAAACAAAACCACTGGTGGCCTTCCTGAAAGAGCAGCCAAAGTAGGAAGCATTGTTGCGGCCGAAGGGCGAAATCAGACACAGACACAGCAGTTTGGGTTGAACAAAGGGCCACTTTGTTAAAACTGTAACAAAACACCTTTTAAAGTGACCTGCAGAGGGAAACCTAGGTGTGGGAACTGTCTATAAGCAAGTAGCTTGCCATTCAGCTCTCGGGCGACCAGCCCCTGCTGGGGCAAGGGCAAGCCCATCTGCTTACCCCTTACCCCGGCCACACCCTGTAGGTGAGCAGGGGGGGCCTTCCAACATCAGCCCCCGGGGCTGTACAACTCTGGGTGGATGAGGTAAGTTGGCCCCAGAAGCAGCCCGTATCGTGCCCTTGGACCGTAAAGCACCAACAGACAGGCCTCTGGAACCGCCAATCAGCTCCAAAGGTGCCTAAGGGGGCCACCTAGCTGTCCTTACCTACTTCCCTCCCCGCACCTTACCGCCACAAAAGGGGGACAAATCTCTATTTAGTCCCCCTTTACCCCACTGCTGAGAAGCACCTTTCGCAGACCCCTCTGCAGGTCTCCCAAGAAGATGTCATTCCCTACATCCATCAGATGAATGCCATCAGCCCTATAAAGTTCAACCCTAGAATATTGTATGTGTGGGTGAGGAATAGCCAACCCCCCATGCTCAAGAAGAGCCAACTAAATCTGCCGGTTGACCTTCCTTTGTGCCCAGTCTATCCCCTTTCGGGTCCCTCACACCACGCCAATCTCTGCATGGAAGAATGTCTGACCAAAGCAGATGTACCAAAGGCCAATGTTGCCTTATAAACTGCATGTCCTTACATGCCTGTATACTAAGGGCCCTGCCCTTCAGCAAACCAGGGTCATTCCCCCCCAGGAGAATGACCATAACATGTGGAACTGCCTGCACTAAACTTTGCTGGAACAATGTGGGTAGGAGCTCATCCCAGCACATCCCTCACTGGCCAAGCCACTGCACTGTAGCCCACTGACTGAGGCTCAACTGTGAGCCCACATGTGTCTTCATGGCCCTATGGCCTGCCCAGAAGACCATCTGCTCCGTCCCCGTCCAGCAACCTGTCAAAATAAATTACAACTCGTTAGGCTTCTGGATTTCCAGGCCTGCCAAAAGGACGAATATAGCCCTTATAAGCACTAGATGACCACCGTCCAATGGCCTGCAACCTTGCCTGAGAAAATCTGAGACCTGCTGCCGTAGAAGCAGCTCCAATCCTAAAAGAGTGGGTCTCAAACTCTGAGACCTTGCAAGGTCCATTTTGTAAGTGCCCAGAACTTTGTGAGGGGAGATCCCCCTTTGTGAATAAACAAGTATCCGATCACCAATCCCCTAGCCCCTAGAAAAACTTGTAATGCCCACAGGGCAGAGGTTCGGTACCATGGAAGGGGATAAAATCATGGTCCGACCCCTGCACCTCTGATCAGTCTTAGTTTAGTTTAGTTTAATTTCATTTATAAACCGCCCATAACCAACGGCTCCCTGGGCGGTGTACAACATAAGATAATACAATAAATCAACAAAAATCACGAAATATAAAAAATACAGATACATAATAACAATAATGTAATATTAAGATCACTAAACCATTAAAACATTAAAATACTTTAACATGAATTAAAATGCCTGGGAGAATAGAAAGGTTTTAGCCTGGCGCCGAAAGGATAACAACGTAGGCGCCAGGCGTACCTCCTCGGGGAGACTATTCCACAATTTGGGGGCCACCACCGAAAAGGCCCTGGATCTTGTCACTACCCTCCAAGCTTCTCGATGAGTCGGTACTTGGAGGAGGGCCTTAGATGTCGAATGAAGTGCACGGGTAGGTTCGTAGTGGGAGAGGCGTTCCATCAGGTATTGCAGACCCGCACCATGTAAGGCTTTATAGGTCAATACCAGCACCTTGAATCTAGCCCGGAAACAAATCGACAACCAGTGCAAACGGGCCAGAACAGGTGTAATATGTGAGGACCGATTGGTCCTCGTCAACAGTCTGGCTGCTGTGTTTTGCACTAGCTGCAGCTTCCGAACCGTCTTCAAGGGCAGCCCCACGTAGAGTGCATTACAGTAATCCAATCTAGAGGTCACCAGAGCATAAACAACTGAGGCGAGGTCGTCACTGTCCAGATAGGGGCGTAGTTGGGCTACCAACCGAAGGTGGTAGAACGCATTCCGAGCCACCGAGGCTACCTGAGACTCCAGTGACAAGGAAGGATCTAAAAGAACCCCCAAACTACGAACCTGTTCCTTCAGGGGGAGTGTAACCCCATCCAGAATGGGATGAACATCCACCATCTGTGCAGAAAAGGCATTCACCAACAGCGTCTCGGTCTTGTCTGGATTGAGTTTCAGTTTATTAGCTCCCATCCAGTCCATTATCGTGGCCAGGCAACGGTTCAGCACATCAACAGCCTCACCTGAAGAAGATGAGAAGGAGAAATAGAGCTGCGTGTCATCAGCATACTGATGGCAACGCACTCCAAAACTCCGGATGACCGCACCCAGAGGGTTCATGCAGATGTTGAAAAGCATGGGGGACAGAACCGATCCCTGAGGGACTCCACAATGGAGAGTCCAGGGTATCGAGCAATGCTCCCCAAGCACTACCTTCTGGAGATGATCCGCCAAGTAGGAGCGGAGCCAGTGCCAAGCAGTACGCCCAACTCCCAACTCCACGAGTCTCTCCAGAAGGATACCATGGTCGATGGTATCAAAAGCAGCTGAGAGATCAAGGAGAATCAACAGAGTTACACTCCCCCTGTCCCTCTCCCGACAGAGGTCATCATACAGGGCGACCAAGGCTGTTTCTGTGCCAAAACCGGGCCTAAAACCGGATTGAAACGGATCTAGATAATCGGTTTCATCCAAGAGCGTCTGGAGCTGGGTGGCAACCACCCATTCCAAGACCTTGCCCAGAAATGGAACATTCGCTACCGGTCGATAGTTGTTCAAATTATCTGGGTCCAAGGAGGACCTCTTCAAAAGAGGTCTCACTACAGCCTCCTTGAGACAACGGGGGACAACTCCCTCTCTCAAGGAGGCATTGATCACTTCCTTGGCCCATCCGGCAGTTCCAGCCCGGCTAGCTTTTACTAGCCAAGACGGGCAAGGGTCCAGTACCGACGTGGTCGCACGCACCAGTCCAAGCACCTTGTCAACTTCCTCAAGCTGCACCAACTGAAACTCATCCAATAATTGAGGACAAGATCGTGATCTGGGTATCTCAATAGATTCAACTGTTCTAACATTAGAGTCAAGATCCCTACGGATGCATGCGATTTTATTTTGGAAGTGCCCCGCAAACTCGTTGCAGCGGGCTTCAGATGCCTCTGTGATGTCCTGAGGGACAGAGTGTAAAAGTCCTCGTACTATCTTAAAAAGCTCCGCTGGGCGGCATAAAGATGATCTAATAGTGGCAGCAAAATAACACTTTTTTGCTGCCCTTACCGCTTTTATATACAACTTAGTGGAGGCACTTACCAAGGCATAATTGCATCCATTTGGAGTTCGCCTCCATCTGCACTCAAGCCTCCTCCTCTCTTGTTTCATCACTCTCAGCTCCGGGGTATACCACGGAGCTGCATGAGCTCTACATTGAAGGGGGCGCGCAGGAGCGATCGTGTCAACAGCCCGGGTCATTTCCGTATTCCACAGTTCGACCAGGGCCTCGACAGGAGCACTAGTCTTATCAGCCGGAAAATCTCCCAGAGCCTTCTGAAAACCCAGAGGATCCATTAGTCTCCGGAAGCGGACCAACTTAATAGGTCCCCCACCTTTGCAGAGGGAAAGGGTCGCCGTAAGCCTAAATCTCAGTAGGCGGTGATCTGTCCATGACAATGGGGTAGATGAAAAACACCCCACCTGCAGGTCACCATCTCCATGTCCAGTGGCGAAGATCAAATCAAGAGTGTGTCCCGACACATGCGTTGGGCCAGTAGAAAATTGAGACAGCCCCATTGTTGTCATGGAGGCAATGAAGTCCTGAGCTGCCCCAGATAAGACAGCCTCGGCATGGATGTTGAAATCCCCCAGTACCAAAAGTCTAGGGGATCCCAACAGCACCTCCGAGACTATCTCTGTCAGCTCAGCTAGGGAAGCTGTTGGGCAGCAAGGTGGGCGGTACACCAACAGAATTCCCAATCTGTCTCGCTGGCCCAACACAAGGTGGAGACACTCCAGACCAGTCACCGTCTGGACAGGGTGCCTAGTGAGAAGAAAAGAACTCTTATAGACCACGGCGACCCCCCCTCCCTGGCCCTCGGATCTACCACAGTGCTGCACCGTGTACCCGGGTGGGCAAAGCTGGGAAAGAGCAACTCCTCCCTGCTCCCCCACCCAGGTCTCGGTTATACATGCCAGATCGGCGCTCTCCTCCACAATTATATCATGGATAAGGGAGGTTTTATTATATACCGATCTGGCATTTAAAAGCAGCACTTGGAGATCCGAGAGCTGGCTGATAGGACAACCCGAAATCCTGTGGATATGAGGAGAACCGGAACAAGGTACAGACACGACTTGTCTGGAATGAGTTCCCCTTACCTGGCATGTTCTCCTCCTAACGCCATACCTCCCATTACCCGTCACTACGTTAATCGGGGCCCCTGATTGGACCTCTTCAATTTAATGTAGGCACAACCCCTTTCCATGCTGACATCTGACAGCAGGAGAGCGTGCTAGGAAGGGTCTAGCTTGGACCCAGCTACCACCTCTGCTATTCAAAATGCTCCAAAAAACAACGTGAGGGCTACTGCCTGGAACAGCCGGACCTTATAGCTCAACGAGCATACCTTTGTCCACTGGCCCATCAAACACATCAGAAAGTCCTGTGATAAAGGGCGGTGGAGATCAGGGGTAGTGGGGTGCTCTCTAGCCCACCCAGCCAACATACAACAGACCCTAAAGTCCCCTGAATGGTCTTGAAAACCACCAGCTTTGGCCATAAAGGAAAGTCCCGCCAGCTTACCTTGAAGCACTCAAACTGACAGGCCCTTCCTCCTGCCATTCACCAGGAATTCTAGCAGGTGACTCACCGGAATAGGCCACTCTGGCGCATAGCCCCTGCCGGCCCAGAACTCCTGAATCGCCCTACCTGCTCTCTGATAACTGGCAAGCGTGCTGGGGGCAATGGAGAAGCTTATGACCCTCTCCGACTCCATTCTCCAATCTCCCAAATCTTGGGGGGCACAACTTCCAGCTGAGCCCTGGCCAGTAGCGCCAGCTGACAAAAACGCTTCATCTGGTTCTGTGACAGAGCATCAGCAACACTATTGTCAATGTCTGGAACATGCTGTAGGCATTGGAGAACAAAACACGGGATGAGACCCATAACCCTGGTGTTCCTGGATGTAAGGGAATTGATAACATGTACTGTAGCCATGTTATCACACCAAAAATGGACCGTAGAGTTCCTCAGCCTCTCGGCTCACAAATAGACTGCCACCATCAGGAAAAATTCCAGAAAGGTCAGATCCTTGATCAGCCCCTCCTGAATCCAGGTCTGTGGCCAACGCCCATTACACCAGGAAGACCCAAAAACTACCACAAATCCAAAAGCCCCCGAAGTGTCAGATTGGACTTGTAACTCTGCCTCCAGGAGCCAGTCCTGCCTCCAAAAGGATACCGCAGGAAAGAGGCCTTTACACCGCCTCCACTTCAGTAAGGGCCCTAAAATGGTGCCCTCCACACGACTGCCACAAAATGGCTGCCACCGCTCCATGTCCCACACTGCTCCATCCTCCATCTTCAGCCGTCGCATGCCAAGATGAGGATAGAAGGCGTGGCACAGGCTTAAATAAGCCCCTGGTGCTCCATGCGTCGTACGTGCATATTGCATGCGACACGCGACGCTGCCCATCTTGAAGGTGGCGGTCGTGGCCGCAACTAAGCCCCGCCCATCCATGCTGCATGCAGGCAAGTGGAGCAGGATTTGTTTAGAAGAGTTGGAAGGAAAGTTTTAACAAAGAGCAGCTTTAAGACTTACTTTGCTCAGGGGCTTGTTGAAAGTGGCTGGAGAGCCGTGAGGTGGACAGCATTCATGTTCCCTATGCCATTTCAGCAGCTGGCCAATGACATGGGAATAGGAGTACAGTAACAATTTACCATTGCTTAGCTACTTTAAAGCACTGAGGTATAGCAGCCAGCCACAGCAGGGGTGGGGGAGACCACAGACCATCATTAGGTTAAACGAACTTCACCTTGATCTTCTGGGAGCAGAATCCTGGCTTCTACAGCATATTATTGGCTCACAGAAGGGTTAAGGAACTGTTTCTGGACCAAAGAAAAATTACCCGACAGAAAGCTATTGGGGATCATATTCAAGTAGTGAGTAGAGCCAAACCGAAATGTGGATAGGGCCAGACTTAAAGCTATTTCCCATAAAAACAGAGGCATATACGTAATTCTTAATCACTCAAGTGTAACTTTCCACTTTATTCATAGACTTTTTTTTACAATGTTTGCAAAAAAAGCTCTCCAAGTCTCCCTTTTGACTGTGCAAAAGGCAAAAAGAATTCAATAATCTCCACACAAGAATGTAAACCAGGCCTATGCACATCTCAACTGTAGACCCTATCTAACAACTATTTATAGTGCAAGGCTATACATGTCTACTTGGAAATAAGTCCCACTGAATTCAATGTAATTTACTCCCAGGTAAGTTTTTTTTAAAATTTCATCTTTAAAGTCTCAAATGTCAAAATATGATTGTACTAAAAAAAAAAAACCACCCTGCATGCATTCAGTTGGAAAATGTATAGACTATTTCTTGGATATTTGCAAGAAACACAAATCTGCTGAGACATTTCCCTCTCTGCTTTGAACTTCCCACTGAAGACTGATGGACTCAGATAAAATCCGGCTATGGGTCACACCGAGATGTGGGCTCCCCACTTTTGGCTTAATTTTACATCCAAATATGGCCAAAGTTGCCATTCTTAAATAGCAGAACAAATTATCATGTACGTCAATAAGTCATAAAATGTGTTTAGTACCTTGCATTAGGAATTTGCCATTCCCCTTTACTATTATTCATTTATTTATTATTTAATTTATATCCCACCCTTCCTCCCAGCAGGAGCCCAGGGCGGCAAACAAAAGCACTAAAAACATTTTAAAATACCATAAAAACAGACTGGGATAAGGTCTCAACTTGAAAGGCTTGTTGAAAGAGGAAGGTCTTCAGTAGGCACTGAAAAGATAACAGAGATGGTGCCTGTGTAATATTTAAGGGGAGGGAATTCCACATGGTGGGTGCCGCCACACTAAAGGTCCATTTCCTATGTTATGCGGAGTGGACCTCCTGATAAGATGGTATCTGCTGGAGGCCCTCACCTCATACTAGAAGTAAAATCATCATTCTTAAACACATTTTCTTTTTCTTTTTGAGTAAATGTTGTCCTAATTCAAATGATAGCATCTCATTTGTTTTTCCCACTTTTCACATCAATAGCAATGTGCATTCTATTGCCATTTAGTGAATTATAGGTTTCCTTAATTCAAAGCTCCCATTAAGATTCTGGCCAAAAATGTGCTCCCAAGATTTAAACAGATTTATTTTGTCTAGGTTCTATAACTTTACTTTGACTTCAGTCTGTGCTGAAAGGTAGAAGCACTCTTTATACACATTGTCTGCCAGAGTAACATCCTAATTGACAGGAACATTTATTTATTTGTTTGTTTGTTTGTTTGTTTGTTTATTGCACTTGTATACTGCCCTATAGCCGAAGCTCTCTGGGAACATGCCTATTATATTGGCCTTTTATCGTTACAATGTATTCTCTAAGTTGACCATTATTTTTTACAAAGTCTACCAGTACACATAGTTGAAAATATATATGTATTCTGTGGTATTTCTATAGTTCTGCCAAAGTGTTCACTAGGCTATTGACAGACTGAAGTGTCAAAGATGAAAAGACCTGAATTTACAGTAATTTGATTCTTCGTGTATTGCACAGGGTTAACTGCCATCCTATAAATTACAGTCTTAAGCAGACATTCTGACCCCCACTTTTGACTCTGCCCCTTATCACAGCAGAATTTTTTAAACAAAACCTCATTTTGACCAATAACACAAAATAACACTTGTTTATTTACTGTATTTTTATACTGGCTCAATTCACACATAACTCTAAGCAAAATCATGCCTTAGCACAAGCACACAAGCATGTGGACTCCTGAAAGAGTGTTTATCTCTTGTGCTGCTACTGTGCTCATCCTTTGCTGCTGCTACAAACCATGATTTAGCTTATTTGTAACAGACAAATCATAAGCTGTAAACCAAGAACAAAGGGGCCTTAGACACCTAATAGGCATTTGTGGCAAGCGACACTCCTGGAGATATTTTGGACTTAAATAATTTGAATCCTATTGTATAGGTGGCATCCGGAATTCTTTCAAGAGGCATGCTTGCAGTGTTGACACTGGAACTCCAGGCATAATAATCCTGGGATCCTGCCTCTATTTGTGTGCAGCCACATTCTCAACCATTTGAAACACCAAACTCTTTTCAAGGACAGTCATACAGAGAATGACTTCCAGTAGTCAACTGGTAGTCTTTGTCACTAGTCAGAGGCTCAAGTGCCACTGTATAGTTTCAACACTGTGAGGTTTAAAAAAACTCGTGAATTCCACATTCTGTTCCAGCTCTACCTGATTTGGTTTTGTGCCTTCGCCTCAATCAGGGACCAATTTAAAATAATGTTTTAGCTGTATAGATATGTCCAGTAGAACTTTAATCTAAGTGACAGAGTTGATGAAAGCTGTTAACAGCACATTTTCATCATTAAATCACTGGATACTGCACTATCACCATTATCTCTATATTGTCTGGATTAATCTTCGGGTAATCTACATCTCATCCAGTTAGACCAGTGATTTAGAAATAAAACCATAAACTCTGGCTATGAGGACAATATGAAATATAACTGATGTCAACTGCTTACCTATGGCACCATGTTTGCAGACTCCTGATGACCTCACCATTACACTCTCTGTGTGTAATACACATTATAAGTGTAGACTGGCCACAAGATTCAGTTCAGATCTGAATTTGCCACTTTAGGAAGCAGCCCAGTCTAATCCAAATAGCTCTGTAATCTGTCTGATTCCTCTTTTGTTTAGGGTCATAAGCAGCTTCATTAAAAACAAAGCTTTGATTCCCACCATTCACTATGATGGAAATTGGGGGGGAAAGGTATAACTTTTTTTCCCGTTTGACAAAAGTCAAGCCTCAAGCCTTGGCATGGGGCGCTAATTGTGGGGTAGAGTGCGCCCCAGGCAGCATCAGGAGGGAGGAGTTAGTATCCTCCCATCCATGCCCATCTCTTGTGAGATCACCCACAATCCTGGCCAGTCTCGCGAAAGCAGCCAAAGGGTGGAGCCAGGTCCAGGCCTTTAAAGGCCCCAGTCTGCTGAGAGCCAGCCTCTTTCTTTGTGGGCCGGCTTTGGGGGAAGGACATCACTGGACCAGACTGTTGGAGAGCCATGTGGAGAGCAAGGTCAGTATGGTAAAGGGCCTTCTGGCAATCGCTCCATGGCTCCTTCCCTCCAGGAGCTGGCACCCAGTGGCAGGCTCTAGAGAGCCAGGAAATGGCTGGCTTATCCCATTTGCAGGCAAGGCGGGGGTTGTTATGGAACTTCACCCTGAACCTGGGGATTGGGCTGCTATCACCACTGGATGGGCTCTTTCCTTGGAGCACTGGGGGGGGGGGAAGCAGCAACCCAGCACCTAATGCCCCTCTCCTTTTAGGCAGCTACCCTCGCCTCCCCCTTCAGCTTTACCTGGAGCACCAGTATCTAATAATTCCCCTTTCAACAAGCCTTTTAAGTTGAGACCTCTCCCAGTCTACGTCTGTGTTGGAATTGCTTTTTAATGTGCTTTTTTTTTTTAATGTTTTTGTTAACCCTTTTCTAAAGATGTTTTCAAAGCTTTTAAAAAATGTTTTTAAAGTTGTTTTGTTTTAGTGTATTTTAAGGTCTGTTTTTATGATGTTTTATGATGTTTTATGATGTTTTTAGTGCTTTTGTTTGCCGCCCTGGGCTCCTACTGGGAGGAAGGGCGGGATATAAATCAAATAATAAATAAATAAAATGATGATGATGATGATGATATTACATGTATTGGTATAATTTTACATGGATTCCTCCACTGAGCAGGGGTTTGGATTATTGACTGTAAAGACCCCTCCCAACTCTATTTCCATTCACAATATCATGAGAGCTGGGCTAATGTCAGTACTAAAGCTGAGTGCTACCTGAGAGCGCCAGGGTTGTCAGCTCTTGCCCTGAATTAACATCTTAGTCCTGTAGTTCTCTTTCAGCTGCCATGACCTCCCGAAATAAACACGCCACTGCAGCCCACAAGCCTTCCCTCTCAACTCCATGTAAGAAGGGTGTCAGGGTCAGGAGAGGTAGGCAGGCTACTGCTGCCTCCCAGATACCTACAGCACCAGATGGCATGCCAGACAATGCAGCCCTCTGGCAGGCTATGTGGAGGATGAGGGTAGTGATGCAGTTGCAGGCAAATAGCTGTCAACATCAGCCACCTCCCACGGGGGGTGGGGAATCAAATGGGGTGACCAGGGCAGGGCAGCAGGTGTCAGCCACCTCCAATACCTCAGAAACACCAGGGCCAACTCTGAAGGAGCCAGGACAGCACAGATCCTCATCCCAATCAAGGCCCCATTGCTGTAGGATTGGCTACAGGGACAGGTCAGAATCTGACACTGAGGGATCATCAGGTGAGCCTTCTTCTCGGATGAGAATGCACCACACAAGGGACTTATATACTAGAAATCCAGAGGTTCTATCCCAGGGCTCCCGGGGTGGGCATGGAGCAAACGTAAGGAACTGACCAGAACAACAGCCTCCCCAGGGAAGGTCTGGGGGTGTAATGTAGACATTGTCCAGCAGTTAAGGATGGGGATGACCCACCCCAGGTGAACATCTTCTTACAGAGTCAGGAAAAAGATCCTGGATGTCCACATGGCCACTATGTGGATCCTTAGATCTGAGGAGGAGGATCAATCTAACTCCAAGCACAAAAGGGGGCATAGGAGACATGTCGGGAGTACTTTCGACAACTGGGCACAGGGATACCTAATTTTCATGGGGGTTGCACAGTCAGCCTACTCTGAGTGAGGCCTGCCCCTATCCAACTATATGAGTTCTGTTTATATGGCCAGGGCTAAGGCTGGTGATCATACAGCAGTCACCTACGATAACAAATTCTGTTGCAAAGCAGCCAGCAATAAAAGCATGTGGTGGGACTTGATTTATGACAAACTATGGATTCAGGAGGTTAGCAGGGGGAGGCCTGACTCAAGTGAAGCTAAGAAAGGTCCCTGACTTCCCTGAAGGGAATGGTCCAAGAAAATATGTTGGGAATTCAACCAGGGCAGATGCAACAGGTCCAGATGCAGTTATGCTCATAACTGTGAATCCTGCTCAGGGCCACATGCCAGGATATCATGCCCCAGCCCTACAGCAGGATGGGGCCCTTTCATAGATTTCACCAACCCACTGCCAGGAATAAGAGGGACACCTCCACCTCCACAGCTCCCCCTTCCAAATAATGATAACTGAAACCGTGGGTTGGCTCCTTGGCTTTGGCCACTACCCCCGTTCGCCCTTCAGCTCTCTGTCCCTACCTCAACAGTTACCCAGTTCGTGAGGTGGTGTGTGACATCTGGGAGGGATTTACACAAGGTTTCTGCATTCCAGCCTCTGGTTTCCAGGGTGCTACAATGGCTCCCAATCATAAATCTGTCCTCAAATTCCCAAAATCTGAAGGCACATGTGGCCAGCTCCCTGCTGAGGCTAAGCAGGGTCAGGTCTGGTCAGTGCCTGGATGGGAGACAGCCTGGGAATCATATGTAAGGTGCCTTGGGTTTCAATCATGAAAAAGAAAGGCAGGGTAGAAATGTAATAAATAAATAATAAATAAAATCATGGCCTTCAAAATCACAAAGGAATGTGCAGGCCCCTTCTTCACCTCCTCTAGAGGACCTCCAAGTCTCCCCATGGGGAGTGGTCCCCAAGACGATACAAGGGGACTTCTGACTCATCCATAATCTATCTTTCCCAAGGGGTGCCTCAGCCAATGAGTCAATTCCACCTGAGTTATGTTCAGTATGCTGTGCAGATGGTGAGGGAATGCAGCCCTGGGGCACTCATGGCCAAGTATGATATACAATTGGCCTTCTGCCTCCTTCTGGTACACCCCCAGGATATTAGCCTCCTTAGGTTCAAGTTTGGTGAATGCTGGTATGTAGACAAGGCTATGCCCATGGATTGTTCCATCACCTGTGCAGCATTTGAATCCTTCAGCACTTTCCTGGAATGGGTTGTTTGCCAGGAATCAGGGAGCTGCCAGGTAACCCACCACCTGGATGATTTTGTATTTGCAGGCTCTTCAGGTACTGAAGAGCGCTGTGAACTACTGGGTATGTTCCAGAGGCTGGACGATCGCCTCAGGGTTCCCCTGGATCCTGACAAAACAGAAGGGCCCAAATGCATATTCACATACTTAGGCATTCAGCTGGACTTCATCGCAGCCACTTCTAGTCTCCCCCCTGACAAACTAGCTAACCTGCAAAACCTCTTGCAGGAAATGTTGACAAAACCAAAGTGCAAGCTCCAAGATTTGCAGGGCCTGCCGCTTCCTCAGGCAATACAATGGGATGTCCTTTTGGCAGGATAGCCTGGAGATGGGCACAGACCTTCAGGTTCAATCTGATGTGTCAGATAGCTTGGGTTTCGGGGTATATTCAAAGGCCATTGGTGCACCAACTATTGGCCTAATGATTTGGGTGGCATCAGGATTTACCGGGGATCTCACATTTCTCAAACTCTTTCCCATAGTGCTAGCAGCATCCCTGTGGAAAGAACATTTCAGGAATAAAGGGGGCAGATTTTGGCATGACAATCAGGCAGTGGTCAGGGTCATTAATAAGCAGTCATCTCGCTCTGAGCGGGTAATGACCTTGGTTTGGGAATTTGTCTTTTTGTGTCCAGAGGCTAATATATCCTTCTCAGCACATCATGTTCCAGGTGTGGACAACAACATCGCAGATGCTTTGTCTCATTTTCAGGAAGATAGTTTTTGAGCCCTTGTCCCCTTGGCTGACACGGAACCAAAGCCATTCCCGGAAGTAGGAGGTTGGAACAATAACAGCACTCAGGGAGTATTAGATTCTGTTGCACATTCCACTTTCCACTCATACACAATGGCAGGGGAAGCATTTGTTAATTTCACCAAAGTACAGGGATCCCTAAAAGCTTGGCCAGCATCTGAAGCTATAGTCCTCAGTTACCAGGGGCCATGACATCCCATTTAGCCGCTATTTCCCTCTTTTCCACAGCACTGGGTTATCCCGACCCCTGCAACTTGGCCAGGGCAGGGAGAGCCATTAAAGGATGGCGGAGGAGGGATCCACCTACGAAGGATTCCCGACAACCCATCACATATGACATTCTCTCTCGCATACTGGAACAACTACACGTGGTATGCTGGTCCAGCTATGAAGCTGTACTGTTCAAGGCAGCATTCACACTAGCTTTCTTCAGGGCCCTGAGGGTTGGGGAGTTCATGGTGCCAGCTAAGGGAGATACCTCAGCTGTATTCCTTCAATGGGATGACATTGTGGTTTCCAAGTCCAAGCTGTCAGTGACCATTTGGAAATCAAAAACAGACAAAATGGCAAAGGGTTCTTCCTTTTCACTCAGGCCATTTCCAAAAGGGGGCCCCTTGCCCACTTCATGATACCAAGGTTTATCTCTACTTCCGGCCTCCAAACTCAAGGCAGTTCCTTTATTCATAAGGATGGATTTCCCCTCACAAGGCACCAATTTGCAGGGGTGCTCAGGCTATGCCTGGCAAATGTAGGTTTCCCAGAGAAGGAGTTTGGCACACATTCCTTTAGGATCAGGGCTGCCACCTTAGCAGCCAAGTGGGGCTTGAATACAGCTCAGTTCAAGGCCATTGGGTGCTGGAGATCTCATGTTTTAGAAGCTCTATCTGGCCACAAGCAAAACCCAAAGCTGCCAGTAACTTATGATCCTTTCCCCATCTTTACCCATCTGGCTGGAAGGTACCCATCTACCTCGTTGTGGTGGTCAGCCTGGCTTCCAAGTTTCCAGTGGAGAAATGTGCATGCATTGAGGAGCATCAAGGGTGCCTGGTCAGCAGAGCCATAGCGAAAGTGGTCCGAGTGAATAGGGGGCCTCATTGTCTGTCACCCACTCATTAGACTCTTGTGAGTTTTATCACATGGATGGAATTCATCTTCCTATGAAGGAGAATGACGCCTGGTTTGGCAATCTCACCAAAGGACTATGGGCCTGGTTTCAGCAAGTGAATGGAGTTGGTGGTGGGTCAGGAAGCATAGCTCCCTAACCTTGTGGTGGAAATGGCATTGGGCAGGATCAATCATAAGGGGGACTCCCCTGAGGAGTCCAGTGGGGAACATGATGGCCATGCTCCTAGCTCAGGAGGGGCACCACCTCATCCAGCTCACAACCCCTCCCACTGGTTGGTCAGTGGGACCACAGGTGCCTTGGGTTCACACCCCACTTGGGTCTAAAGCGAGCCAACTCCCAAGGGTAGTTCCCAACTGCTTGTTGGTTGACTCAGCATTCCTTTAGAATGGGCTGCCGGAATGAAGCAGATCCTGGCGCTATCGCCATGCCAACCCTGCTTTACTTGCTCTAATCAATAAAGTTGTGGCCCTACTTCACCCAAAAACCATTGCCTGGCTGTGTTATTCTCATTGCTAAATGGGCCACAACATGCTCCTACCACACAAATGAATGAAATCTGCAGTCTGAGCAGGGTCTCCAGAGTAGATTAAGCATGCCAAATTACAGGCAAATACATCCAGGGGTTTGGAAGTTGGTACCTTGGGTTTTTCTCTCTTTTTTGTTGTTTTTTGGAATTTGTAGCCATGGTCACTGTTTTTGAGTGTATAAACTGAACTCCATCAAATTTCTGAAGGATTGCTACAGCAGATTTCAAGCAAGGGCAGCCATTACAGTTTGCAGTATGTAAAAAAAAAATTGCTTAGCCTCACAATGTTTTGTGGGCAATTGCTCTGAAAAGTGCAGACAGAGAGTTACCTTTGGATAACAAACATGACAAATTTCAGGGTCTGTTTGTGTTGGTGTGTGTGTGTTGGTATGCACCTTTAAAGTTCATAGGAGGGAGGAAATAAAAGTGATTCATTTTTCTCCTTGTGATTTTAAAATATTTATTTATTCCTCTTCTAAACCACTGTGATTGGTAAGCCATGATAAATCTTCCCCTCTGCTGAAAGCAATACATGTCAGTTGAGAAGCAGCCCTCATATTCTCCCTCCTCTGTTGTCTTATGTCTCACTTCAGCCTCCACCCCTACCACAGCTTGGTGTTTCCCTTATGGCTATACGCACTTTATGCAGCTTTTAAAAATGTCTGAGTCATGAAATGCCCAAGGCACTCTGTCTGACCTCCCAGTCTGCCCTGGTGCATCTTGTGGAAGCTCTGCAGAGCCACTGCACATGACAAACACATGTGAAATCCATTAAAAACACCAAGAGGTTGATGCCTCCAACCATTCTCACCTGTGAAATCAGGTATTTTGTAGCCACAGCTTAGTAATTTAAAACATTTTTAAAGTAGATTACCAAATGAAGTTCTGTGCTCCCTCCCTCTGAAGAACTATGAAGAAAAACAGAGTGAGGTGCATACAGTGAAATCTGTTCTTACTACCCATCCACCCCCACTTTATTAAAGTGATCAGTGTGACCTTTATACAAAGAATACCTCCCTGGTCACCAGTGTGGGAAAACATTCACTTTTCAAAGTGAACAGCTTTTCAGTACAGCAATCATCAGCATCCTGAAGCGCTTATCAGAAAAGAAGACAAAATGCAATTAAGCTAGATTTTCAAAGGAACCAAAAATTACTATTCACACATCTCAGCTGTATGGAAAATACATGATTTTGAACCGTGACTTTTTTGTTTTGTTAATTTTTCCTTTCCTTTTTCAGGCTCTCTTTTTTTCTTTTAAATGTTTATAAAATATGTCAGTCATGATGTAGCACAGCTGAATAATTGTCGTAGAGTCAAATGCTTGCAGATGGTTAATGGAAACAGAAAATTAAATGAACAGCAGTGAAGAAACTCATGCAAAATTAAAGAACCCTATTGCAAATTTAAAGGGTCATTTGGTTTCATCAAAAACCAAATAATATGAATATGTTATTCTCTGCATGAAAGAGACTATGTTAAATTGTTTTGAGTGCTAAAAAATGAGCAATCAATGGTGTGCTAATGAAATTTGTGAAAAATCATGCACTATTGAAATATGTAGTAAATTGCCAGCTTGTGGCTACAAAAAATGAAGAGGAGAAAAAAGCCTGCTTTGGCAGGGAGGGGGGCTTAATTTTGTTACTTATTGTTTACTCAGATTCCAGAAGGGGAGATCAGACTTTAAGAATCAGATAAGGGACAGAAAAAAAACCACTTAACGATTAAAGCTGAAAATTTTCCTTTAGCCTATTCAGATCAAGCACACTGTTTCAGAATTACTTGTCTAAGAACTTCTTATCAGATGCAGTTACCCAACATTTTGCAAGATGTAATATCTCCACAGTACAGAATCAATTTCTACATAGACTTGCAAGGTCTTGGAACTGTTTTACGAGTCTGAGCTTTCATCCACTTGACTTTTTTTTTTAAAAAAAGATGTAATTGATAAATCCTTTGTGAAAGACAGAGTTATCTTTCAAACTAGATATGCTATTACTCAAAGTATCAGTCTGAAGTGGGTTTAAGGTGAAGATCCTCTTCAAAAATGGATTTCAAGATTCAAAACATCATATTCTTTGTAAACTGCTATTTATTTTTCATCATCCTTTCAATTTTCCAGGAAAGTCTGCAGTCAATATCAAGTATCTCTGTCCCTCACATGAATAATTTTAGGTTCCATGTCTTTTTGTGCCAAACAAAAATAAAAAAGATGTACTTGGCATTATTGCCAGTAAATCAGACATGTATGTCAGACTGACTTACATTTTGATTTTTGAAAAATACAAACAAGTGCCAGTGTGCTTCTCTAATGTCTTATTATGAACAGTTTTTATAGAGCGAAACAAAGAAATGAAAGAGAAGGTATAACATCCTAATACACAATAGATTCACATGCATAGTCTCCTTTCCTGAGATCTTTGGAGGAGACATTGCTGGTGGCAGTACTAAAGTGGGTCTTGGTCTGATACTCAGGAAAGAAGGCTTGAGGCAGCATTATGGATTAAAAACTCCACAGCTTTATTAACAACAAACAGAAGGAACTGCACAAAGCAGGACTGATTAACTCAATCTATACAGGCAGCCTATTTGGAACTAGGTTTGCCAGGTCACTGGTTTTCACCCAGAGACTCTGGTTTTTGGGGGTCCTCTCTGGGTCTCCAGGTGAGTCACTTCAATCTCTGGACTCTTAGCTTTCATGTAAAAAAATAAGTTTCTAGGTGGTCTGGTTCAAGAGATATATACCAAAATGTCAGCCGCCCCCCACCCGCAACTTTAGAAGTCAGCTGCTCTAATCCTGTTCTTTTGGGCTTTTAGCCAATAAGTGAGGTCAAGGTTGTGATAGACAAGAGATTTGCTGACCTCCAGGCAATAGCTAGAACCCACTGCAAATCCTGAAAATAGTTTCCTTTTCCTGCTTCGGGAATTCAGTGAATTTATAGCTTTCAGCAGCATCAAGAGTACTTTCTCTGTGCATCTAGAAGATCATAGCAGGATCTTAGTAGGCATAGTAAACAATTTCAGTTACAATTATAATAAAAAGGTACATGCAGGGTTTTATTTCAATTACTTGCAAAAATAACATATACATTTTATCTTTCAAATAATTTTTGGACAGAAATTTGAAAAAGAGTACATGCTGCAGCTTATGATGCCATTACAATATATTATACTTTTCTAATGGTACGGAGTCAAACAAGTTTAAATTTTACTGGGCTGTTAAAGAGGGCTGTTTATTTGTCTAATTCATAGCCTGTTCTGAAAACCTTCCCAATATGAAGCTTTAATCCTACACTCACTTTTCTGGGAGCAAAGCTGCAATGCTAATCCCACATACCTGGTAGTAAACCCTATTCAATTCATTAGGACTTACTTTTCAGTAGACATGGTTAGGATTGTGCTGTAAAGCAGTGGGACTTTTGAGTGAACATAGCAAAATATTGTGTTGTAAATATTTATCTGCCCCTCCAATCCTTTTTTTAAGCAATTAGGCAGGGCTTACTTAGGTGTCACTGATTTTATTTGGTAGGAAACCAATACTGATTTTTTAAAAAAAAAAACAATGTTCTGCAATGACCAACTGGTTTTAACAATAAACTATTATATGCTGTGTATGTATTTTTACATATCCAGTGTGTGTGTGTGGAATCTTTCCAACAACTCTGTGAGGTAGGGTTGGAAACCAAGGCAGCTCACAACAAGAAGTAAATTCATTTAAAATCCAATAACCATTAAAAAGTATAAACAGTTACAAAACAGCTTAAAATGGAATGATTCTGAATTTTGGGTTGGGTGAGTGACGTTCCTTATCACTTGAGGTTGCAGTCCTGTGCACACCTCCCTGTTTGAGTAAGCCCCACTGAAAATATTGGGACTTGCTTCTGAATAAATATGCATAGGAATGCACTAAACTTTATTATCTTTACAGGTTATGTAAATAATAAGCACATTTGACATTCATTCTTATTTAAACATTTATTCATACTATATCTCGATATGTATCTAATGTATGGTTGTACAATATTATTTTCTCTACATTTTAAGTGTGCCCTTTTTCCTTGGGGTGGTCATGGTTCCCCTCTGCTGTTTTCACCCTTAGGGGCAAATTAGGCTGAGAGATAGTGAGTACCCCATGGTCACCCAGTAAATGTTGCAGCTGATTTCCATTTAAAAAAATAATTAAAAGAATTTATATGCAGGCAAAATTTATAAAGTAATGCAGATCCACATAAAACACATTCATCTCATATTGAAATCATATGGCTTCCCCGAAGAATCCTGGGAAGTATAGTTTCCCCTCACATGCATAGTTCCCACCACACTTAACAAACTACAGTTCCCATTATCCTGTGGTGGGATTCACGTGCTTCAAATGTATGCTGAATGTGTTTTAAATGCATGGTGTGGATCTGCCCTAGATATGCTGTGCATTCATTAGTGAATTGAAAAGAACAATTTTAAAAGATACTTTTTTTAACCAGGGGAAGGGCTATAGCTAAGTGGTAGGGCACATGCTTTGCATGCAAAGGTTCAAAATTCAATCTCCAGAAAAGAATATTGCCTGGAGTCTTGGAGAGTCAATGAACTGACTTGGTATAAGGGAGATTCCTTTGTGCCTAAAAAAGGAATGATATCCAAGGGCCACAGTGAGTCTGAAATTTATGTATTTTACTTACAACATTTATATACTGCTGTATTGTAAAAAAGACCTCTCAAAGCGGTTTACAGAAATAAAACAATAAAATTATTGGCAAAACCAGTTAAAAACAGGTATTTTAAAATTCAAAATAACAAAAACCACCAACGAGCTAAAAACAGATAAAAAGCATAATAGCTTCTACATGCCTGGGTAGAATTGCCTAAACAAAAAAAATATTTTTAACAGGCGCTGAAAAGAGTACAATGAAGGTCCTGCCTAATATCAATAGGCATGGAGTTCCAAAGTGTAAATGCTGCCACACTAAAGGATTGATTTCTTACAAGAGCAGAACAAGTACTATGTGGAATCTGTAACATGGAAAGCACACCTTGAACTTGGCCTTGTAGCAAATCGACAACCAGTGCAGATTTCAGAGCAGAGGTATTATGTGCTGACAGGCTGTCAATCATGTCAGCAATTGTGCTGCAGCATTCTGCACTAACTGCAGCCCCTAGGTCAGGTTGTGCTGCTGAGTTTTCTGCCTTACTCATAGGAATCTTGTTGTGGTTAGTGTGGTACTGAATTTAGGAAATCATCACAATATTTTGTTTTTCTATTTGCATTTCATTTACCTCTTACCTCAGTCCCTTACATCCATAGAAGCAACAGCAGTGGTTTCATGTGGTCAGCTCAACCCCCTTAAACCCACTGATGATGCACCTTGTTGTTGGTTTATTTCTTGTCCAATAGAGGTAAAAGAGAATTCACATACTGGGAAATGTGGCTTCAATTGCTGTTGTTCCCAAGCTATTGCCTGTGAAGGTAGACCAAACCATGTGTGTTTTCTGTCACTCACTGGAATTGTGATGGCTATCAAAGTAAGTTTGTAGCAGCCCACAAGATAGGCAGGAAAATGGAGAATCTTCTTAACTCTCATTCATTTCTTAGACCTCTCTCTGCAGTGAAGAGTGCTTGGACAGGTTCGTGCAACCACTTCTGTGCTGGATCCTTGCTCTTCTTGGCTAATAAAAGCTAATAAAAGCTAGCAGGGATGGAACAGCCGGCTGGGCCAGAGAAGTGATTAATGCCTCTCTGCGAGAGGGGGTGGTGCCTGGCTGCCTGAAAGAGGTGGTAGTGAGACCACTCCTGAAGAGACCCTCCCTGGACCCAAAAATCTTAATAACTATAGGCCGGTAGCAAATGTTCCATTCCTGGGGAAGGTCCTTGAACGAGTAGTGGCAGGCCAGCTCCAGACACTCTTGGGTGAGACTAATTATCTGGATCCATTTCAGTCAGGTTTCAGGCCTGGTTTTGGCACAGAAACAGCCTTTGTCGCCCTGTATGATGACCACTATTGGGAGAGAGACAGGGAAAGTGTGACTCAGTTGATTCTCCTTGATCTCTCAGTGGCTTCTGATACCATTGACCATGGTATCCTTCTGGGAAGACTGGCTGAGTTGGGAGTGGGAGGGACTGCATGGCGGTGGTTCCACTTCTACTTGGAGGGATGGCTCCAGAAGGTGGTGCTTGGGGAGCACTGCTTGGCACCCTGGACTCTCCAGTATGGGATTCTGCAGGGGTCAGTTCTGTCCCCCATGCTGTTCAACATCTACATGAAACCATTGGGTGCGGTCATCCGGAGCTTTGGAGTGTGTTGCCATCAGTATGCTGATGACACACAGCTCTATTTCTCCTTTTCATCTTCTTCAGGTGAGGCTGTCAATGTGCTGAACCAGTGTCTGGCTGAGACAATGGACTGGATGAGGGCTAATAAACTGAGGCTCAATCCAGACAAGACTGAGATGCTGCTAGTGGGTGGTTCTTCTGACCGAATGGCGGATGTCCAACCTGTCCTGGATGGGGTTGCACTCCCCCTGAAGGAGCAAGTTCATAGCTTGGGGGTTCTTCTAGAACCATCTCTATCATTTGAGGCTCAGGTAGCCTCGGTGGCACGGAGAGCCTTCTACCAACTTCGACTGGTGGCCCAGCTGTGCCCCTATCTGGACAGGGATAACCTGGCTTCAGTTGTCCATGCTCTGGTAACCTCCAAGTTAGATTACTGCAATGCACTCTGTGTGGGGCTGACTTTGAAGATGGTTCAGAAGCTGCAGCTTGTGCAAAATACAGCGGCCAGATAGGTAACAGGGACCAGATGGTTCAAACATATAAAACTGATTCTGGCCCACTTGCATGGGCTGCCTGTATGTTTCCGAGCTCGATTCTAGGTGCTTGTTTTAACCTACAAAGCCTTACACTGCTTAGGACCACAATACCCGATGGACTGTCTCTCCCAACATGAACCCACCCGTACACTACGCTCCACATCCAAGGCCCTCCTCTGGGTGCCTACTCGGAGGGAAGCTGGGAGTATGGCAACAAGGGAGATGGCCTTCTCAGAGGTGGCCCCCAAATTATGGAATGATCTCTCTGACAAGGTGTGCCTGGCACCAACACTAATCTTTTTGGCACCAGGTCAAGATTTTCCTCTTCTCCCAGGCATTTTAGCATGTGTTTTAAAATTGTTTTTAATTTTTTTTAAATTGTGTTTTTAAATTGTTTTTTGTGTTTTAACATTTGTATATTTGTTTTTAATGTTTTTAATTGTTGTAAACTGCCCAGAGAGCTTCGGCTATGGGGCGGTATGTAAATGTAATAAATAAATAAATAAATAAAATAAGTCTGTAAAGAAGTTTGGAGCAGCCATGTTAAAAGGCAGGCATGGCATTCCAGACAGGGGGTTGCCAACCCTGATTTGATATGGATATCTTTGCAGAGGATCCCTATTCTATCTTACCAATCTAACCATATGTACTCAGAGTATGTCCTGTTGAGTTCTATGAGGCTTAGTCCCTTAGCGAGTGTGATTAGAATTGCAGCCTTCAGGGGCATTCATCTTTACTCCTGAGTGCTCACATCTAACATATCCAGAACACTAGGCTCCCTTCTTGCTGCAATGGACTTTTGGTGACTGGCCTGGACTGTGAGTACTTAAACCCTTCTTGCCAGAAGCAAATAGGCTATATTAAATGTTCCCTACCCAGGCTCCCTAAGCAGGTGAGAAGGAATGATGCAATCATTTTAGTTGGACCTGGGAACACCCTCATTTAGCTATGACTTTTATCTTAATTTCCAGACAGAGAATTTTTTTTGTTTGAGTGGTATGCTCCAAGGAACTGTGGTCAATGGTTAACACATCATGCTTAAGGACATCACTAGGACTCACTCTATGGCATCACTAGGGACTACCCTTTGACATCACTAGGGCCCCCCTCTGAAATCTCAGGGTTTGGGATGCTTCTGACCCGGCAGCCCTATTTGGGACAGACAAAAGGGAATATCTTATACTTGTTTGGTCCACTCCTCCCAGCATTCGGAAGGGTAAAGCTTCCAAAGCCCCCCAAACCACTCCAATCTCTGTCCCAAAGCTGGCCATCAATAGAAGGTGGATTAGTGAGTGCCCTTTCATCAAGATGATGCCTTAGGGTGCTCACCAGGACAGAATATTCTATTTCCTCCCTGCCTGCACAATCTGTCACCTGTGACTATATAAGCACCCAATAAGCCAATAAATCAACACAAGCCCAACAAATGAAAGATGTATGGAGCAGATTAGAAAGGATGATCCCTTGGCCAATCTGGGAACACTGCAAACATTTTACTCATCTTCAAAAATGGTCCCTGGCTAAACCCATACTCCTTTAAGAGTGGGTGGACTAATTGCTGCACTGGACAAGGAGTGCCTTGTAAGGCATGCTCCTCAGAAGACAAATCATGCCCTACAAAGGGCCAATGGGAAGGACTGTGTGTCTTCCCTCTTGAATTTGTGTGGGGCAAATCCACCCCTGGATGAGTCCAGAGGAACATACTTTTCTATAGTAGTTCATACCCTTTGGAAGGCCCCCCCTTTTGTGAGTTGATGGGCTCCGACTGTCGGGTGTTTCTGTTGTTTATTGAAAACTCACCTGTTTGCTCATGCTTTCCTTTGCATTGATCCTTTGCACTGATCCAACTACCCTAGATTGTTACTGATACAGTATTTATGATTTTTGTTGTTGTTGCATTGAACCTGTTTTAGTGTATTTGAATTTTCATCCTTGTAAATCACTTCAAGGATGCTTTGCCAATGGTAAGCAGTATATAAACATTAGGGCTGTGAAAGCCTTCTCCACCCCCACCCCAAAAAATCTGATTCAGGACCCACTTCTGTGATCCAAATCTGGCCCAGTTCAGTTTGGGTTGATCTGACCATGATCTGATTAGATCCAGATCCAGAAATCCAATGTTTATACACTCATCTTCTTCCACTGGGAAGCCAAAATGGCCAAAGCTTTATTATTTCATATAGGTGAATGAAGTTTGGAGACATGATAGCCCCTTAAGCGACGATCAACCCTATCAAATGTCAGACCAGCCTCTCGGGGGGGGGTATGTTAGAAATCTTTAAAGTTTGCTATAAAAATAAAAACTGCACTGCACTGCACTGATATATGTAATATTACACTGTTCGGGTGCTGCTTGTGCACTGACTCTGTATAATGTACTGGATTGTGTACAATGTACTCACAAGAGAAAGTACTGATAAAGACAGTCACAGAGAACAGAATACAGCTAAAAATAAAATGCAAACCTAACCTTAAAAACTAGGGCCAAAACAGTGGAAAGGAAGTGACACTGCCAAAGTAAATTAAACTGAGGCAAGAGACAGAGAGAGGAAGACTGGGATTGACTGAGAAATGATAGAAAACAAACAGGTATAAGGCTGAGTAGGGTACTGTGAAGGAAATAAAACACAACCTGAGCAAATGTCACCAAACTCTTTCTATGTGGCAGAACTTACAAAATAGTGAAGGCAGTATGAACTTCCTGAATTTTAAAACTTTAACATCCTTGCCCCCAAACACTGTGATTGGAGAGTGTTGAGTGACATTCTAGCCCTGGATTGGTAGCTAGAGCTCTCAATGAGCAAAGTCCAGCTCCCCTTCTCCCCACCGTGGCAACCTCTTTATATGTTGTTGTAACTAATAATTGCAACACTTTGGAGACAGTCCATCTGGCTTTAGTTTTTTTTTAGTTTTGGATCATCACAAGTCATTACAAATTGACTTGGGTCCACCTAACATGCTGTGTAGTGATTTGTAGCTGCCTCCACCAAATCTGGATTCAGCACAAATTGGTATAGAGACAGAGAGAGGAAGACTGGGATTGACTGAGAAATGATAGAAAACAAACAGGTATAAGGCTGAGTAGGGTACTGTGAAGGAAATAAAACACAAACTGAGCAAATGTCACCAAACTCTTTCTATGTGACAGAACTTACAAAATAGTGAAGGCAGTATGAACTTCCTGAATTTTAAAACTTTAACCCATATTTGGCCACATGCTAATGGTACCGGGGAAAGGGGAAAGTAGTCAGAGCAATTAATGTGACTCTTATCTTTTTACATTAGGACTACAGCTGAACATCAAAAAGACTAAAGTAATGACAACAGAAGACTTTTGTAACTTTAAAGCTGACAATGAGGACATTGAATTTGACAAGGATTATCAATACCTTGGAATGAAAATGGAGACAATAGTCAAGAAATCAGAAGAAGGCTAGGACTGGGGAGGGCAGCTATGGGAGAACTAGAAAAGGTCCTCAAATGCAAAGATGTACCACTGAACACTAAACATTCAGACCATGGTATCCCCGATCTCTATGTATGGATGTGAAAGTTGGACCGTGAAAAAAGTGGATAGGAGAAAAATCAACTCATTTGAAATGTGGTGTTGGAGGAGAGCTTTGCGCATACCATGGACTGCGAAAAAGACAAATAATTGGGTGTTAGAACAAATTAAACCAGAACTATCACTAGAAGCTAAACTGATGAAACTGAGGTTATCATACTTTGGATACATAATGAGAAGACATGATTCATTAAAAAAGATAATAATGCTGGGAAAAACAGAAGGGAGTAGAAAAAGAGAAAGGCCAAACAAGCAATGGATTGATTCCATAAAGGAAGTCACAGACCTGAACTTACAAGATCTGAACAGGGTGATTCACGACAGATGCTGTTGGAGTTCGCTGATTCATAGGGTCACCATAAGTCATAGTCGACTTGAAGGCACATAACAACAACAAACATTCAAACCATGCAAAAGTCAGAAATGTCTACACCTTTCCATCCAGGCAAGCAAAAGACACTTTCACAGTACAAAGACCCATTCCAGCCATGCAAAAACACTCGAGGAGAATGTGAGGAAGGGCTGGTGAGGTATGTGGCCTGAGACAGAGACATTGGCTATGGAGAGTCTTAAGGGTCAGATAGAGAGGTCTGTAGGACTGCATTTGGCCCTGAGCCTGAGATTTCCCACCCCTGCTCTATAAGCATCATTAGCCTTAAAGCCATAAAGTGACTGAGTCAGTTCAAAGTTATGCAGAAGGCAATAAGCACTAGCAAATGTTTTGTGTGACAGCACTCTTATACCTCTAGGCATTCTTAAAGCCATGAGAACATGGTCTTTACTTACTGGTAGTATGTTTTCATGGTTTCGGACAGGGGACATGCTCATCCCTACATTCTCAGGGACTGAAGTTGGGATATTTAGCATGCCAATGAATCTGTATTGCTAAGCTATGTGTGTATTAACTGGAGATTCTAGTACAAGCAAAAACATCCTTTGCAGAACAAGAGTGTTCTGTTTTCTGCGACTGTCTTTATCAGTACTTTGTCTTATGAGTAAATTGTATACAATCCAGTACATTATACAGAGTCAGGGCACAAGCAGCACACCAACAGTGTAATATTCAGAGTTGGAAAAGTTACTTTCTTAAACTACAACTCCCATCAGCCCCAGCCAGCAATGGCCACTGGATTGGGCTGATGGGAGTTGTAGTTCAAAAAAGTAACTTTTCCAAGCTCTGGTAATATTACATATAACAGGGCAGTCAGTACACCTGTACTGCTTCCTGGTATTAGGACAGACCTGATGCAAACTTTCTTCCCACAGTATGTTATCCCATCTTTTCAAAGATCTGATGCTGGTTTTTATCAGTGTGTTGTGAGGAACAGAATGGGGGCACTCTTGCAAAGAAAATCAGAAGTTCAAGTGGCATGCTGGATTTTCCAACATCACCTCCAACTAGCGTGGACTTGAGTTTGTGAGTTGCTTACTGTTGTGATCTACAGGCAGAGACTTCAACTTGGCGTTTGTGTGGTGATGGACACTGGCTGGGCTATTCTCGACGGAGCAAGAAACAGCGGAGGTGATGCTGCTCGTCTTGAGTAAACTGGCTTGATACATTCTTTCATCACCAAGGCGCTGTTAGCTACGGACTGGTTTAAATTGTTTTGTTTGTTGTCTGCTGGTTTGTGGGTGTGTATGTAGTGTGTATGTAGTGATTGTGTGTGTGATGTATGATATATGTTAATACTTCTAACTTTGTTGGGCGAAGAGAGGCGCTGGCGTTGATGCCTGCCTGTACAGAGTGTGGGGATTGTGTTGGTGTATTTGATTTTTGAATGAATGTTGGTGTGTATATGTGATTGTGTCTGATGTGAATGAGTGTGTGAGTTTGTATATATGTTCCATTATGTGCCTGGGAAAGGGGTTTTGTCATCAATCGGGGGGACTTGAGGGGGTCTCAATTAGTGTAGTGACGGGCAGAGGGAGGTATGGCGTTGTGCGAAGGACGTGCCAGGTAAGGGGAACGCGGCCCAGACATGTAGTGGCTGTGCCTTGTTCCGGTCCTTCTCACATCTGCAGGGTTGTTGGTTGTCCTCTCAGCCTGCCCTCGGATCTCCAGTTGCTGCTTTTAAATGCCAGATCGGTGCATAATAAAACCTCCCTCGTCCATGATTTGATTGTGGATGAGACAGCCGATCTGGCATGTATAACCGAGACCTGGGTGGGTGAACAGGGAGGAGTTAGTCTCTCCCAGCTCTGCCCACCGGGGTATTTGGTTCAGCATCATGGTAGATCTGAGGGTCGGGGAGGTGGGGTCGCTGTGGTCTATAACAGTTCCATCTCACTCATCAAGCACCATGTCCATGCAGTTACCGGTCTGGAGTGTTTGCACATTGTGTTGGGTCAGAGGGACAGACTGGGAATCTTGTTGGTGTACCGCCCACCTTGCTGCCCAACGGCTTCCCTAACTGAGCTGACGGAAGTGGTCTCGGAGGTATTGCTGAGATCCCTCAGACTATTGGTACTGGGGGATGTCAACATCCATGCCGAGGCTACTTTATCTGGGGCGGCTTAGGACTTCATGGCTTCCATGACAACCATGGGGCTGTCCCACTATGTTAGTGGCCCAACAAATATGTCGGGGCATACTCTAGACCTTATTTTTGCTACTGGACATGGGGATGGTGATCTGGATGTGGGGAGTTTTACATCTCTCCCTTTGTCATGGACAGATCACCGCTTGCTGAAGTTTAGACTTTCAGTGGCTTTTCCCCTCTGCAAGGGTGGGGGACCTACTAAATTGGTCCGCCCCCGGAGACTAATGGATCCTGAAGGTTTTCAAAGGGCTCTGGGGGGTTTTCCGGCTGATAAGACTGGCGCTCCTGTCAAAGCCCTGGTTGAACTGTGGAATGCGGAGATGACCCGGGCTGTAGACACGATGGCTCCTGCGCACCCTCTCCTGTGTAGAGCTCATACAGCTCCATGGTATACTCCAGAGCTGAGAGCGATGAAACAAGATAGGAGGTGGCTTGAGCGGAGGTGGAGGCGAACTTCCAATGGATGCAATTATGAGCTGGTAAGTGCTTCCACTAAGCTGTACTCAAGAGCGGTGAGGGTGGCAAAAAAACAACATTTCACTGCCAATATTAAGTCATCTCTTTGCCGCCCAGCGGAGCTTTTTAGAGTTGTCCGAGGGCTACTGCATTCTGGCCCTCAGGACATGGTAGAGTCATCGGTGGCCCGCTGTGATGAGTTTGCTGGACACTTCCAGAATAAGATCTTATGCATCCACCGGGACTTAGACTCCCAGTTTATAGCAGTTGATCCTAATGAGGTGTCCGGAGCACAGTCTTGTCATGTTTTATTGGATGAGTTTCAGTTGGTTCAGCTCGAGGACGTGGACAGGGTGCTTGGTCAGGTGCGTGCAACCACATCGGTACTAGATCCTTGCCCGTCTTGGCTTATAAAAACTAGCAGGGATGGAACAGATGGTTGGGCCAAGGAAGTGATAAATGCCTCTTTACGAGAGGGAGTGGTCCCTGGCCGTCTGAAAGAGGCGGCAGTGAGACCACTCCTGAAAAAACCTTCCTTGGACCCAGAAAATTTCAACAGCTACAGACCAGTAGCGAATGTTCCATTCCTGGGCAAGATCTTGGAACGAGTGGTTGCTGACCAGCTCCAGGCGCTGTTGGATGAAACCGATTATCTAGATCCATTTCAATCGGGTTTTAGGCCCGGTTTCGGCACCGAGACAGCCTTGGTCGCCCTGTATGATGACCTATGTCGGGAGAGGGACGGAGGGAGTTGATTCTCCTTGATCTCTCAGCGGATTTTGATACCATCGACCATGGTATCCTTCTGGAGAGGCTCACGGAGTTGGAAGTTGGTGGTACTGCTTGGCAGTGGTTCCGCTCCTACTTGGCGGGTTGTCTCCAGAAGGTAGTGCTTGGGGAACATTGCTCGACACCATGGGTTCTCCAATGTGGAGTCCCACAGGGGTCAGTTCTGTCTCCCATGCTTTTCAACATCTACATGAAGCCGTTGGGTGCGGTCATCAGGAGTTTTGGAGTGCGTTGCCATCAGTACGCTGATGACACGCAACTCTACTTCTCCTTTTCATCTTCTTCAGGTGAGGCTGTCAATGTGCTGAACCGTTGCCTGGCCGCGATAATGGACTGGATGAGAGCTAACAAACTGAGGCTCAATCCTGACAAGACTGAGATGCTGCTGGTGCATGGTTTCTCTGATCAGGTGGTGGATATACACCCTGTCCTGGATGGGGTTACATTCCCCCTAAAGGAACGGGTTCGTAGTCTGGGAGTCTTTTTAGATCCTTCCCTGCCACTTGAGGCTCAAGTAGCCTCAGTGGCACGGAACGCGTTCTACCAACTGCGGTTGGTAGCCCAGCTACGTCCCTACCTGAGCAGGGAGGACCTCACATCAGTTGTACATGCTCTGGTAACCTCGCGATTGGATTACTCCAATGCGCTCTACGTAGGGCTGCCTCTGAAGACAGTTCGGAAGCTACAGCTCATGCAAAACGCGGCGGCCAGACTGATAACATGGACCAAGCGGTCCGAACACATAACACCTGTTCTGGCTCGCTTGCACTGGCTTCCAATATGCTTCCGTGCCAGATTCAAAGTGCTGGTTTTAACCTATAAAGCCTTATACGGCGCAGGACCACAATACCTGCTGGAACGCCTCTCCCGATATGAACCTGCCCATACACTACGCTCAACATCGAAGGCCCTCCTCCGAGTTCCGACTCATAGAGAAGCTCGGAGGGTGGTAACAAGAACTAGGGCCTTCTCAGTGGTGGCCCCCGAACTGTGGAATAGTCTCCCCGAGGAGGTTCGCTTGGCGCCGACGTTACTATCTTTTCGGCGCCAAGTCAAAACCTTCCTCTTTTCCAAGGCATTTTAATCTAACTTAATTTAGTTTTAACATGTGCTGTAACTGTTTTTAGTTTTCTTACTCTCTTATATTGTTGTATTTTATTATGGGATTTTATTGTATATATTTGTATTTCTTTGTTGTACACCGCCCAGAGAGCTATGCTAGTGGGGCGGTATAAAAATTTAACAAATAAATAAATAAATAAATAATCCACTTGCCTTTAAAAATCCTTTTTTAAAGTCCAGTGATAGATATATCTAATGCAGGAACAACCAACCTTTTTGGAGTGAGGGCACCTTTTGAATTTTGAGAGACTGCTGGGGGAGCCAATCACAAAATGGGGGGCATGGCTAAACACAAAATTAGAGACAGAGCAATCATGGTGAAGCTTTGCCCATAATTGCATTTCCATACAAGAAAAGGCTTAAGCTGTAGAATGTCCTCCTAGAAAATAAGACATAAGCAGGAAAAAATGCATTAATGAAGAATGGAAAACAGCAACTCTTTAGGACCCCAGAGATTCCTATTGCCTGGTGTCCAAACAATTAACTTATCAATCACAGCTCTGCCTTCCCTCATTGGCTGAAAACACTGACAGGTGTGAGCAGCCAGCGATGCTCATTTCACAGAAATTGTTTAGAAGGGTACTTGCCTATTTTACTCCATAACCTTCTTTCTAGGAGGGCTTGAGACTTTTTTTTTAAGAGTAAGTTCAGGGTCTGGGCCCCATCTGGGAGCACCCATGAAGGTCTTTGTGGGTGCTAGGTTGGTGATCCCTGATCTAAAGGTACAGACCTTATGATTTGTGGTCAAGAGTTGCCATCTACACATTTCTCTTGATGCAGCACCAGCGGCTTGGCTTCTCCTGCCCCAATGAAATATGGCCACAGTGGAAGGGGATAAAAGTTTTCTTTGGCACTGGTGCCAGAAGCAGCACTAGCCCAAAGGAAACAAAGAGCTTAAACAGTTTGTGAGCATGGCAACAGGTTCAGCTAGAGCTGTGCACACATGACCTGTTGAAATTATTCCCCTATAAGAACAAAATAAGAGCCTACTGAATTAAACCAAAGGCCCATCTAATCCAGCATCCTGTTCTCACAATGGGTAGCCAGATGCCCATGGGAAGCCCACAACTACAGCCTGAGTGCAACAGAGCTCTCTCCTCCTGTGATTCCCAATATGTAGTATTTGAAGGCATTTGCTTCCAACAGTAGATATAGCTGATTTGTGCACAGATAAACATAGGAGACAATTCCACTGAATTTCTCCATGGGGAGGAGAAATTCTGTAACAGTTTATCAGGTTGGTGGCTGTCCCGTTCAGAGCCGGAAGGACGAGGCTGAAGCGTAGGTGCAAGTAAATCTCATTTTATTAGAGTAATGGATACATCAAAGGCATTGCGCTTCATAGAAAACCCTGCGCTAACTCACTAGAATTCCTAACTACACTCTAGACATGCTCTGCAGTGTGTGAAGGAAGTTGACTCAACGACTCCCCTCTGTAAGCGGCAAGCTTAAGAAGGGAACATTTTCGAACGTAATCTCTGACTCCTGCGTAATTCCTGTCTTTGCCCTGTCCGTTTCTCACGGCGGCGGGAGCGCGGGGACAGAGGGCGTGTTTCCAATGGCTCATCGGAAGACACCTGTTCCTGAGCAACAGGCTCAAGATCAGGGGGTTGTGCCACACTGGTATCCTCCTGGGAACTGCTTGGCAAGGGAGGAGCTGGCACTGTCTCTGAAGCCTCCCCCAACAAGTCTTCTGCAGCACGCTCTGTTCCTTGGAGAGTGCGGGACCCGTGGGAATTGGCTGGTGTGCAGGCTGACCCCCTCCTGCAAGGTCCTGCTCAGACTCAACAATTCCCAACTCTGCTTCCTCTGGCAGCGGAAGTGCCTGAAACTCATGCCTCCCCCTTCCCTGTCCATTCTGAGTTAGCTGAGGCTCAACAGTGGCTCATCATCAGCACAGGCAGTAACACAGCTTCTTCCTTTTTTATTGTTTTTTTAAGTGTTGGCAGTGTACATTTTGTATGTTCAACAATGTCCAACGCTTTGTGTATTTGTAGGGCATTGCCAGGAATGGGAATGGTAGCAATCACCAGAACAACAAAAAATGTGGAGAATATTTGGATAAAGTTCTGCAAAGCGACTTTTTTTCTTGGGGGAAGTGAGAAAAAGAAATCACAGGCATTTTCTCAGGAAACTTTTTTTGACCAGTTTTGGCTCAGCTTTGCTTTCAGTGTTGTTGATGAAGCAATGTGAAATCCTGGAGATGTACCCTCAAATACATCAATAAGTGTCAAATATGATGTTGTATACAATTTCCACTTCAGCATCCTATCTAGCTTTGCAAGAAATTTGGCTACATGTGTATTTCTTTTTCTTTTCTTTTTTTGCCATTGCATGCCTAGGTATTTCTTAAGCTGTTGCTGACTGGATCCCATGACCTCCTACATTTATGTAGTGAAGCACAGAATCACTTGTAAATATAATGAACTACAGTTTCTATTGGGTTTTGCACAAGTATTACCTAGGATCCAAACCACCATGCACAAGAACAGTGGCTTTTGAGCATCTCTTTCCTGGTGATAGTCCTCCTGTGACTCCTGAATAATAATAATAATAATAATAATAATAATAATAATAATAATAATAATAATAATAATAATAATAATAATAATAAATTTAATTTCTGTGTCGCCTATCTGGCCAATGGCCACTCTAGGTGACGTACAAAATCGTTAAAACACAATATGATAAAATACAGTAATACAATATAAAAACAGTATAAAAGCAATACAGCTGGAACAACAATATTAAAACAGGGCAGGAGGCATTTCAGTCATGGCAATTAACCCTCCCCGGAGATCCCAAAGGCCTGTTGAAAGAGCCAGGTCTTTAAGGCTTTCCGAAATACATTTAGGGAAGAGGCGTGCCGGAGATCTTGTGGGAGGGAGTTCCAGAGGCTGGGGGCCGCCACTGAGAATGCCCTCTCTCTAGTACCCGCCAATCTAGCTGTTTTTGTCAGCGGGATTGAGAGAAGGCCCTGTGTGGCCGATCTTGTTGGGCGGCATAATACCCTCTCCCAGAGGTTGGGATTATCCAGAGCAGCACCCAGTGAGGTGCTAGAGACTTTCTTGGGGAAAGAACTGGCTACCATCATGTGCACATACAAGTAGTATGTGCATGGATCTCTCTGGACCTTGGCATCAATTTTTATTATAGCTTTTCATGAAATACAAATTCAGTGTATTTTACATAATGAAAAAAAATGAAATGGACTGCCTTCAAGTCGATTCCAATTTATGGGCGACCCTATGAGTAGGGTTTTCATGGTAAGCAGTATTCACAGGGGGTTTACCATTGCCTTTCTCTGAGGTTGAGAGGCAGTGACTGGCCCAAGGTTACCCAGTGAGCTTCATGGCTGTGTGGGGTTTGAACCCTGGTCTCCCAGGTCATAGTCCAACACCTTAACCACTACACCACACTGGCTGTCATTTTACATAATACTGTACATCATTGTTGGCATGCCGATAGGATTTTTACCTCTTGTAAGGCTTGTTAGTAAAGGCTTGGTAAAATTATTTCATAGGCAGTATATTGAATATTAAACTGATATAGAAATGGAAATATTGATCTTGTGCCTGCTAAGCATAAAATATCTAAAGTCTTTTAAATCAGAACACTTAAGAGTTTCTGCTTAGATTTAAAGAACTGAATTCTTTTCATTCTTAGAGAAATAGAATATCAAATTTTGAAATGTAGCTAAAGATAAAGTCCAATTCTGTACAAACAGTTTCGATATAATGCTATTTCCCAAATGGTAGCAGCTGCGATATGACAGCATCTGTGCAGTTTTCAGCAGGCACTTCAACTCTGTCAATATTTAAATGACAGATACATATTTGCCATGAAGAATCGATGGCTGACACTGAATAGGTGTAGTGGCATAATGTATGCAATGAATATATAAAATAACAGTAGACTTTGCTGACACACCATTCCTTAGGAACTACATTTAGTTTCTACGTGGATGGTATATGAATTTTGAATATCTTGGCCTCTATAAGCATTCTGGGTACAATACATGTATTTTTAACATTAAATGCTCTGCTCCTTTTTATTATCGTAGAACTGCATTCTATATTATATTATATACATTATTTTTAATGTGTGTATTGCTTATATTATAAATGTGTGCTAGGTCCTGTTTCATTTGTGAAACAGAAAGTATAACTGACATCTACCATAAGTGGCATCTACTTGGTTTTGGATTCAACTGTGAATGTACTGACTGGTGTTGGGGGAATTTGTCTTCCTCAGCTCAGTAGCAGAATGCATTTCCAATGAGGTATATGCCAAACAAGTGTGTATAAGGTTGCAGCCATAACTCCCCATTTGTACAATAGGAACAGTGCTCAACTCAAATGCTTGCATGTGCAAGAAATGTAAGTGCTAATAAGTAAAGCATATTTTATAAATATCCATAAAAACATGGTTTTGGATCATATTCACCATACAGACATTTAAGCATTTATAGAATTCCTACACCAATGGTTTTATTTGTTTGGTGTCTACATTTCAGTCATATGCTAGTGTGTGTGTGTGCTAACATTAAGAAATCCTGAAGAGCAAAAAATATGTTACAAGTCAAACCTGCAACAAACAGTTCAATATTCCAGCCACTTTGCTCCATTTTCTCTCTCCCACTCCCACCCAACAATCAGTCATCATTCAGTGTCCACTGAGCATGCTCAACTTTCACTGTGTCCTTAGTGTTTCATATGAGATTTTCATATGAGTGTATTTCTTTAAAAATCTTTTTTGTACTTCTGCAAATCTTGTAATCCCATGTGTGTACATCTTCTTCCTCTTATGCTTGGATGGGGCCTTCTGGGCTGCATAAGGATAGGCTTATGTAACTTTGATGTTGACAATGAGGACATTGAACTTGTCAAGGATTATCAATACCTTGGCATAGTCATTAACCAAAATGGAGACAATAGTCAAGAAAACAGAAGAAGGCTAGAACTGGGGAGGGCAGCTGTGAGAGAACTAGAAAAGGTCCTCAAATGCAAAGATGTATCACTGAACACTAAAGTCAGGATCATTCAGACCATGGTATTCCCAATCTTTATGTATGGATGTGAAAGTTGGACAGTGAAAAAAGCAGAGAAGAGAAAAATCAACTCATTTGAACCGTGGTATTGGAGGAGAGCTTTGCACATACCATGGACTGTGAAAAAGACAAATAATTGGGTGTTAAAACAAATTAAACCAGAACTATCACTAGAAGCTAAAATGATGAAACTGAGGTTATCATACTTTGGACCCATCATGAGAAGACATGATTCACTAGAAAAGACAATGACACTGAGAAAAGCAGAAGGGAGTAGAAAAAGAGGAAAGCCAAACAAGAGGTGGACTGATTCCATAAAGGAAGCCACAGACCTGAACTTACAAGATCTGAACAGGGTGGTCCACGACAGATGCTATTGGAGGTCGCTGATTCATAGGGTCGCCATAAGTCATAATCAACTTGAAAGAACATAACAACAACAACAACTAGGATAGGCACTTGAGAATGAGTTTACTGTCAGTATATATGTTACTACTAATAATTGGCATTAAATGTTTGGTAGATTTCAAGAAATTTTATCCAATATTATTTAACAGAAAAATAAACCTTTTCCTAGGGCAGTCCAGAAGACACTGGCAAGATCACAGCATGATTCAAAATTGGTTGGCTATATTGTTCTTCTACATTTCCAATTTTTTTAACTTAATTTGCTCCATTGTCTGCCAGTTACTAACTTCCACAAAGAAGCTTACACCCAAATCAGCTGACAAAAATAAAGTTCAACTATTAACTCATTTTAAAATCAATGGACTATGCAGATTGAAATACGAGCTTTTAGAACTTGAACGTCTTCACATAGCCAGTGATTACATATACATCTCAATGTACAAGAGCAGTAGATAAAAGGGAGGTGTGGAAATTTGGGGAATCAAGTAGTACATGCACGCACACACGTCTCCAATAGGCCACTGTGGTATGTGTGAGAGCTTCTCCTTCAAATTTGGAAGAGGATAGGACCCACTCCACAGCAACTTGGGGCAGGGCTTTCAGTGTGGCTGCCCCTGTTCTGTGGAATAGTATTCCTGCTGGGATAAAACAGGCACTCACCACATGCACTTTCCAGGAACAACTGAAAATATTTTTGTTTCGACAAGCTTTCCCTGCTGGGTGAATAGGCCTCTGCTATGGGTATCTTCTTTTATCATTTTAAATTCATTTGCCGTTATTTGTATGCTTTAATTTGGATTCCTGCATTGAGCAGGGGGTTGGACTCGATGGCTTTATAGACCCCTTCCAACTCTATGATTCTATTCTATTTTCTGTGTCATATTAACTGTTTTTAGCTGTCTTCTACATCACTTTGAGATGCATATGTGGAAGACAGTAAATAAGTACATAATATATCACACCGGTTAGAAACAAATTTTGAAAAGGAAATGCTGCAATTCATCCCTGGGTTCAGTGAAGTATGTTTCTGCCTTTGAACTAGTGGTTACTAAGGGCAGGTATATACCGTAATGCCTCAGTTAACAAAGTAGATGCGTTCCTGGACATTTCTTCTTTAACAGAAACCTTGGTACCAGAGATAGGAATAACAATAGGGATAGGTTCCTACACCTGCTCGTAGATGGTGGGAGCACCTTCAGCAGGGGCTTTAAAGGGTACCTATATGGCACCCTCCCCCTCTGAATTGTATTGGATCCTTCACTCCCCAGCCCTGGGAGAAAGCAAGAGATCTCTTTAATGCAAAGCAAGAACACCTGCCTAGCAGTTTCACCCTAGTAAAACAAAGGCACAAGCTTCAAAGTGTATTGATAGCAAAGCAAAGACGCAGGCTAGTCAGTTTCACGTTAAAGCAAAGGCACAGACTTGTAAGTTATCCTTAGCAAAGCAAAGACGCAGGCCGGTCAGTGTCATCTTAAAGCAAAGGCACAGACTTGAAAGTTTATCTATAGCAAAATAAAGTTAGTCAGTTTCACCTTTCAAAAAAGCATTCCTTGAAAGGAGCTTGTTTCTGGAGGATACCTTAACAGAAGTATTACTGTATGTGGATTACTGGACTGTATTCATATATTTTAGACAAATATTTATATTTCTTTGATGCCTAATCCACTAAAGCAGCTGGCCCAAAGCCAGTTTTAGTGGACAAGCTGAGCGGAGGGACGTATCCCTTCAGTCCAACTCCCCCCCCCCCAAAAAAACCCAGTGTGGCATAAGCAGAGGTCATACTCAAGACAGGCTTCTCAGACTGCTAAGCTGGCTTGGCTGCAATGGCTTTGCAGAGCCTGTGAGTCCCACTGGCAAACAGACAGTTGATGGCATTCAGTCTGGGAAATTAATTTATGCTCTTCATCTTGAAAGTACAGTCTAGAGGGCAGCCTTTTCACTTAACCATAATCTGCTCAGCCTCCTCAGAATCCAGAGTGCTTGTGACAAAGAAGGTAAGGTGCTGGAGCATGGCTGGTAAAGACCCTGGTTGAGACCTCACTCTGGACCTTATATCTCCTTTACAGGGTCTCCAGGGGAAACAGTAAAATCCCAGGGTGAGGAGACAGAACCAAGATGATGGATAACTTCTGCTCACCCTAAGATATTTTGGTATTAGCATTGCTCCAACTCTGAGGTACTATGCACAGCTAGGCCCTGATCCAACTATTGCCATTTCTCCATCCCACCACATTTTATTTCCTCATATACCAGGTGCTGTCCCCTATCCCTCAGTTTCTATCCCCTGAGATTCCAGGTCTGAGCTTCAGGAGACCTAGCAACCCAATAAATTTATTAAACAATAGCCTTTCCCCCATGCCACGTGCCAAACTACTTTTGAAACTGAGAAGAGTTTCCAAGGCAATTCATGACAAGGTATAGGACTTTGCTATTCAAAGGGTAGAGGGAGAGAGTTCAAATGCAATTATGTGCATCCTAGTTCTTGGTTGTGCCTAAGAGTAAGTACCCCCCTTGGATCCTGGAGTGTGATATTTATTTTCAACAACCTCCTGCCAGTATGTGAGCTGCACTTGCTGGTGGCCAGGGAGCAAAGTGCAGAGACTTGCTGCTAAATGTTTCGGGACTCGGGTTGCGTCCAAACCTGTTTATTTAGCATTCATGCTGATTTAATTGCCCAAAGTTTGTGGGTAAGTTAGACAATATCAGCTATTTATTGAGCATTCATGCCAATTCGTTTGTGGAGAGCTTATATGATTTTGCATCAAGCAAGCATTATTCACTACTTTACAATGCATTTCACCCCCACTTTATCACAGAAAGTTTGTTTTTGAGGGGAAGCAGGCTTGTTGCGCAAGAGCACCAAACCAACTTTAATTGTTCAACCTGAATGTACTGATATGTGATTGAATCCTACCCCCCAAAAAGCGACAGTGTGGAAGTGCCCTCAGAAGCATCTGCATCACATGAATCAGGGCCTTGCCACCTCTTGGTTGCCATTTAGCAACAGTGGCCATAAACTGCACTGTGCCTTCTACAGGGCTATGGATGCTCTATGGTAAAGATTCTTCAGAAATAAAAATGCTGGATTTAAAAAGACTGTTCAGAATACAGCCATTTTCCCCACATCATTTCCTCTTCGAAGCCTCCCATGACTAGTCCCATTCATTTAATCACGCTAACAAGAAATGGATAAATTTGTCAACCACTTTTTCAATCACAAGGCCAGTGATGCTTCAGATTTAGATTTCTTCACATACTATTCATATAATAGGTTTACAAAATGAAGCTTGAAAATACCTCAAGGCTACCTTGATGGTATTTATCCAGACTATGGAGTGGATAACTGAAATAAACATACTTATTTGCAGTTAAATGCCAGCACATTCACCGCCAGCCATTATCAGGAGATGAAGATGAGTTTAATTAGGGGATCAAAGCAATACCACCTTAATTCCCAATAATAAAGTTGCCCTTGTTATCAGTAAGGACATCACTTACTAAAGAACAGGGAGAAAGTAGTAGTTTCTGAGGGTTTTTTTGGGGGGGAGGATTCAGTATTTGATGTATTTTTAAGTCTTTCTACAGAACAGTTTAATGATATGTTAGCTTCTCTAAGGCGTAAATTGTCATATTTGCTTTAACCACTCTTTATGTTTTTCCCTACAGTCATAAAGATGGATGATACCCAAAGCCAGCCACTGCTAGTCCCAAATCCTCACAGCAAGGCAAAAAAGCGTTCACCCATCCATCCTTTCCCTGTGCTACCCAGAAGTCTCACAAGCCAGACCACAGTGTGACACAATGACAAGCAGAGCAGGTGCACCACACAACAATGCCATGAGAAAAACTAGCTCCAGAGTACTCAAGCAAGCAGACAATCTGCTTGGTTTAGTAATAGCAGGGAAATAGCTCCACATCTTCAACTCCTAATGTTAATTAGACTTAGTCACATATTCTGGTGGGAGTAGGGAAGAGGTTGTGTTTATCTTTAATTATTTGGAAGAGAGATGGGAAATTGTCAATATGTTTGTGCTCTAATTTGATTGATTATGCTGTAAAGCGAATGCCAGTTATAAAATCAACTTGCTTGCATGCATGCTTTTGAGGACACAATGGGCAATTTAATCTTCCATAATCTCCTTTCATATTTGACCTTTGGTTTCCAGGTCTATTAAGAACATTATTGTTGCTAAATGTTAGGATGAATAAATAATGAGATATAAAATAATGCAGGAGATATGTTATAATAATATTATAGAAATCAGAGGCATGATCTCATCTGGAAAATAGGACTCCATTTCTTTCCTGTTATTCAGGGGTTTATTCAGAGATCTCTGAAATATTTACCAACATTGATTAGATTATTGGGGAGAAATTTCAGTTACCGGGGGGCAGGGGAGGGTTTCAGGGTTCAAGAAGAAGGCTGACTGTTGGATACATTCAAAGAAAATAGTGTTTATAAGAGCACATATTGTGATTTTTAAAAAATATGTACCTCATCTATAGGTGTGTGTGTGTTATTTATGTGTTTAATTTATCAATTTGGTACACTTATATCTGGATCTCCTTTCATCATGGAGCTCATAGTGCACATGGGGTCCCAAGGCAATCTCATCCATGCACTGACCAGACTACGACCTGCTTAGGTTCAGCCAGGTGGCTGTATCATCTACCCTCAGGGCATGTCCTGGGACATCCACACAATCACATGTCACACACTCTTTATTTACCAAAATGGCCTGTGCTTTTGGCATGCCCATGAAGTTCAGTGTATAGAGCAAATCATCTGGTTATCTCTATGTCTATGATAAATATACCATCCCTTCATTACAACACATATTTTACATATAAAAACAGGTGGTTTTTTTAAAAAAAAGAATAAAAGCAGTTGGCAAGTTATTTAAACATACTAATAGCACCTAGACCCTTAATATTCAAAATGCCTGGGTTTTGAATATTACTGTTTTTTCCTCGTACCTGAAAGATGATCACGTTGATGCAAGGGAGGCCTTTTCAGGTGGGCACTGGAGCATCACATGCAGAAAAACCAACACCTTTTCCTCACTGATGTCCATGTCACCTATAATGCAGGAGGCACTCAGATAAGAATGTCAATAGATTATCTTAAAGAGCAGACAGGTGGATATGGAAGCCGATAGAGAAGCTCCAGTTGTCAAGTTACATTGAGGAAAAGCTTTCAACATGTTCCTGTTGCTACTACAGTCATCTGTTGGCTTCTCAGTATGCTTAGCCTTGGTTGCAGGATCCTGAATGGAAGAGATGCTAAGATGTCATATTCGTTTTTTCTTTAATTTGTTAAAGGAGGGAAGTATAAATATTGTTTCTACACCTAGAAACAATGTCTGGGCAGTGGAGAAGAGAACTTTTCACTTCTGCTTACCATGGGATCTTCAAGGAGCAGTGGTTGGAAGAGCTAAAGCAACCAAGGCTAATGGCTGCCCATTAGCTACTGGGCCAAGTTCAAGGTTCCGGTTTTGGTGTACCAAGCCCTATGCAGCTTGGGACCAAGATATCTGAAATATCATCTTACCCCTTATGTACCCAGTCGATCACTATGCTCTGCAGGTGAGGGCCTCCTGCAGATACCATCTTATCAGGTCCTGTCCACACAACATAGAAAAGTAGGCCATTAGTATAGTGACACCTACCCTTTGGAATTCCCTCCCCTTAAATATTAGACAGGCACCATCTCTGTTATCTTTTCGGTGCCTACTCAAGACCGTCCTCTTTCAACAAGCCTTTTAAATAGAGACCCTATCCCAGTCTGTGTCTGCACTGGAATTGCTTTTTAAGATGTTTTTAAAGCTTTTTAAAAAAGGTGTTTTTAAAGATATTTTGTTTTAGTATGTTTTTACAGATGCTTTGTTTTAATATGTTTTCAGTTCTTTTGTTTTTAAGAATTAGAGTGCTTTTAGTGATTTTGTTTCCTTCCCTGGGCTCCTTCTGGGAGGAAGGGAGGGACATACATTTAATAATAAATAAATAAAGCAGCAGCAGCAGCTATATAAATAAGTATATAAATGTATTAAAAATAGTGCCCAAATTTGTTTTCTTATTCCATAAAATGAAAAATGCAGGGGTGTGGATGTTTTCCACTTTTACTAAAGTTATAAGCAGAGCTCGGAAAAGTTACTTTTTTAAACTACAACTCCCATCAGCCCCAGCCAGCATGGCCACTGGATTGGGTTGATGGGAGTTGTAGTTCAAAAAAATAACTTTTCCGAGCTCTGGTTATAAGATGGCTGAGGGCTTGAATGTTCTTCATTGACTTTTTTAAAAAAAATAGTCCTTGTATGATGCTCTCCAGTCTCTCCAGCTGCCTGGTTGCCTATACTTTCTGGAATAAAGAAGATGCTGAAGCTTCCTCAGATAAGGGAATGCCAAAGCAAGGATGCCTGAGCAGCACATTTTTTTAAAAAAAGGTAAAAAATATTTCTTTTAACTTTTTTTTAAAAAAATGCATTGTTCTTAGGTGCTCTGCAGGCAGCGTTCCCTGCTGCCCACACTTGGATGCACTCCCATGGACATTCCAGGAAGCAAAGAGAGCCAAGGAGGTGTTAGAGCACTGCACAAGGACGTTTTTTAAGTTAACAAAGAACACACATGTCCTTTGGCCCTCTTGTAATATGATTGAATGAATGAATGAATGAATGAATGAATGAATGAATGAATGAAAATTTATTACGGTCTCAAGACCAGCATATTGTAACATGATTAAGGTAAGTGCAAAATTCCATGTGCTCCCTTAAATTTCTCTATTTTCTCCCTGCTTCCTCAATTTTCAAGGGTAATTCCTTTTTGCTCATCTCTACTGCAAATGGCCAAAATGAAAGTAAACAAACAAAAAAGCATGGCTAAAATTTATTTATTTATTTATTAGATTTATATCCCTCCCTTTCTCGCAGTAGGATCCAGGGCGGCAAAATTATTGGTACAGTCTTAACTTGAAGGTCATTCATGGGTAGTGCCGTTTTTGCTTGTGTTTTTTTTTTTTTACTATCCATGTGGGGGGATTAATTGGGGGGCATGTCAAAAGTGTTACGTCCCATCAGTTCTATGATGTTATACCTAGCCTTAAAAAAAAGTATGACAAGCAAAACTCTTCAGAAGGTACATATATCTTTATTCCCACACGTGTTGCTCAACACCGGGTTTTAAGGATGGAATACAGGAATATACAGTCCACAATTGGCTGTTAATTTCAGTCGTTAGAGAATAAGTCCATTCTAGCTATTTCAAGCTCTCCTTTTTCTATATAGGCTCCACCCAAACCACTTCTGCAGTAGATTCAATGGGTCCAAGACAATCCAGGTCATGTCTCCAGTGTGTTGGAGACTCAGATGAATAAAGGGGTTCCAAGAGCCCTTGTTCAATGGCTGTAGCTAGGAACTGTGAAGGAAAAAATGAGTAAGAGTAGTCTTGGCTCCTGGCTGGGATGATTGCAGTCACCTTAATGTGGTGAGTGCCAGTGGCGTCACTAGGGTTGGTGTCACCTGGTGTGGTAACTCATGGAGTCACCCCCATGGACCTCCTACCGTATCAGACCATACAGAATCCTTAGTAATGTTTTTTGTACTAATGTTACTCGTAAATCGTAATTCCCATATATCACTGAATGTAATGGCAATAGTAGTGACATAAACAACTAGCAAAATTAAAATTACACCTTTAAATTAAAATATCATACTCACAGCTCAAATTCTTGCTCTTATTACTAATGGGAGTTAATTATCTTGCATATGCCCATAGTAAATTTTCAGATACTTTCAGACCCTCAGCAATTTTCAAGTGGTCTATGTAGAAGAAGGGTTTGGGAACCCCTGGAATAAGACACCTGCTTATGTCCCTATGCTGCTCTCTCCCCTCATTTAGGTGCCTGGGATGCATGTGTGTGGACACACCTCCTTACAATTATGGAAAGTGATTCTTAATAATAAGTCTCCAGACACAAAGTTATATAGGTATTTATCAGTTTAGTAGAAAATTCAGAGCTGCAGGATCCCTTCAGGATAGTTACAGCCACGTACACCCTTTTTTGCTCCTGGATTAAGAATGAGATCTTTGTTAATGCATTCTCTCACAACAACAAACATCTCTAGGAGCCAATCAGCATGAAAGTGGAGAGTGTTAGCAACTGAGAAGAGTCTTCTCAGTGGCTGACTCACCTCATTTCACTCTGATTGGCTCCAATCTGCAGAAAAGGCAAGGAAGCATATTAGAAGACTCTTCTCAGTGACTAACACACTCCCTTTTCATGCTGACTGTAGGATGTTTGGAGATATAGGGACCCTGCTCCCAAAAAAGCAGAGAGACTAAGATCCCCTGGGCGACTACCCTCCTGGTGCTTATGGACATGACCGTAATATATTTTGTGATGTGCAAGTTCGATATTATTTATTAAGTGTGTTTAGGATTACACTGATGGCATTCCCAAATATGTACTTTCACACAGACTTTGGTTTTCCATAACACAATGTTTGTCCAAGCCTCCACACTTGGGGGGGGGCACTACTTGTACACCCCTTCCATAAGCACATCAAAGTTGGATACACACCTGAACCAAGACCCAGACAAAAGGGCGCTCAAAACAAAAAGGTAATTACAGTGGATGAGTAGATCTTGTACAGTGGTTATACTGACTGGGCAGCCACTGTCCTTCACATTTTACAAAATACTTTTTCCTATACAAAGATTAAATTTCTGTGTATGAAAAAGTAATATATGAAGTGGTCTCAATAGTGAGAAAAGTAAACAAGTGAATGGTGATCCAAATATTTTTCATTCTCACGTTATGAAGCTAGCTGCCAGATGATGTATCACCTTCGCTACGCATGCAGCGTAGACTGAAAAAACAGCACCCAAGCCACCATTCAATACGTGCATGTGTTCTTTCCAACATGAATCTACAGGTCTCAAAAAGTAATGTGTGACAAAGTCCTCAAACACCTTATAACATTCCTCAAACATGGTCTCTTGTTCTACCAGCATGCCTTCACACCATCACTTTGCCAAAACATAAGGATAGGCAAATTGCTTTTAGGGAGGTTCACAATTATGATTTCCTATTTATTTAATCTAAAAATATTTAAAATACATAAAAACAGCCAGGGGAAGATATTGGAGAAATATGAAATAAATACAAATGAAAAGGGGGAGAGGTGAAGAGACCTTAAATGTGCTACTCGCCATCTCTCAGCCTATCCTCCCCTCAGGATGAAAACAATGGAGAACCATGGCCACCCCCAGGAAGAAGGGCACACTTAAAATGTAGAGGAAAAAATCATCTATAACCATAATGTGAAATCAAATACTTATTGGGACACAGTATGAAGAATTATTTATATAAACATGACTATCAAATATGTTTATGAATTACACAATCTGTAAATCTATTTATAGTGCAATCCGATGTTTGTTTACTCAGAAGCAAGTCCCAACGTATTCAATGGGGCTTACTCAAACTGGGAAGTGTGCAGAGAACTACAGCCTCAAGTGATAAGGAACTTGTTCTTTCAACTTGTTCTTTTAAGTTGAGACCTTATCCCAGTCTGAGTCTGTGTTGGAATTGCTTTTTAATATGTTTTTAAGCCTTTTCTTTTTTTAAAAAAATGTATTTTTAAAGCTTTTAAAAAATATTTTCAAAGATGTTTTAATATATTTTAAAGTCTGTTTTTATGATGTTTTAAAGTGCCTTTAGTGCTTTTGTTTGCCACCCTGGGCTCCTCCTAGGAGGAAGGGCAGGATATAAATCAAATAATAAATAAATAAACTTCATTCACCCAACCCAAAATTCAGAATCATGCCTCTTTAGGCTGTTTTCCAACTGTTTATTCTGGATTTATGTTTATTGGATTTTAAATGGCTTTATTTCTTGTTGTGAGCTGCCTTGGTTTCCAACCCTACCTCACAGGGTTGTTGGAAAGACTACACACACACACTGCAGATGTATAAATACATACAGCCCATATAATAGTTTATTGTCAAACCAGTTAGTCATTGCAGAAAAATCAGTATTAGTTTTTTTAAAAATCAGTATTCGTTTCCTACAGAATAAAAACTGTAATACCTAAGTAAGCCCTGTCTACTTGCTTTAAAATAGGAGTGGAGGAGGGGGAGGGGACAGAAAGACAACACAAACACAATTCTTTTTTACATTCACTCCAAAGTCCCATTGATTTTCCGCACATTCATAACCATGTCTACTCAAAAGTAAATCCTATTGAAATATGGGATTAGCAATGCTTTTACCCCCACAAAAGCAAGTATTGGGAAGGTTTTCAAAACACTGCCCAGGATCTGACTCCTACACACAAGAGGGGAAAGAACTGAAATATATATACTTACCCAATTTATGAGATTTTCAGATAAACGGGGGGGAAACCACCATTTTCTGGCCTTGCAATGAGGTTTACTAGACACTGCCACAGGTCAACCAAACACTTCACTGGTGGCTGCAATCCTGAACGGGCGGGGTTAAAGCTACGAAGTGCTATACAGTAGTTTAAAAAAAGATTTAACGGGGGCGGCTGACATTTTTATGTATATCTCGAGAACCGGACCACCTAGAAACTTAATTTTTTTAAAAATTAAAGCCAAGAATCACCCCCCTCCGATGGTGTCACCTGGTGTGGTCTGCACCCCCGCACCCCCCTCGTGATGCCACTGTGGGGGCTGACATTTTTATGTATATGTCGAGAACCGGACCACCTAGAAACTTAATTTTTTAAAAAATTAAAGCTGAGAGTCACCCCCCTCTGATGGTGTCACCTGGTGTGGTCCGCACCCCCCCACCCCTAGTGACGCCACTGGTGAGTGCATTAGCTCCAGAGTGGGAAATGGGAGTCTAGTGGCTCTTTACAAAGGGGTGGGGAAAAAGAAATCACCTTTAAAAGGAGGTCTAAGAAATATTCAGTAGTGTTTGTGCAGGGGTTTGCCTCTAATTCTTACCTTAAATCCATTATAAGGTATCTTGAGTGATCTATTATTGCTTTTTAAACCTTTTTTTAAAACAAAAAACACAGAAGCTTTGATTGAGATTGTAGGTACAATAGAATGTTTAAAAGCCAAATAGACACTTAACTACTTCATAATGATTTCATAATGATAGGAGAAACAGACAACCCCCAGCCCCTCCTGAACATTTATTTGAAATCTCCCTCCCACTCCCCCCCCCCAAAAAAAAGTGGGAGGAAAAAATACCACATTTTCATAAGGGGACAATAGTTTGGTGAAATGGGGATTGTGGTGAGGATTTTGCACACCACTAGCCGTGTCAAGTTGCCAGAGTTTTACCCTTGGTGTTAGTGAAGAATGGGTTGCATTTCAAGACTTGCACTTTGATCACTGCCTGACACCAGTGCAAAGTGTGGACAAAATGACCCCTTCAGATGTGCTTGGATATTTTCACTCCAATATCCTGCTCTCTGCTCCCTCTGCATTCAGTGACATAGCTTCATACAATGGGGAAGGGAGGGGGATACCAGAATTATTACCCTTTCCAGATTTGAACCTTTTGACCTTGAAGAAATACAATAGTCTTGGGATATTATTAAAAGAATCAATCACTCTTCAAAATGATTTGTTTATGTATTTTAACCTCAGATTAATCCTCAATTTTTATTTATTTATTTTAACATAGTCAACCAATATGTCAATGCAGTTGTTTTCTTATTTGTAGTATTTGAATCCAGGTCCTTAATTTTATTTATCATTATTGGAACACCTATACACATTGCCTTTCTTTCATCATGGAATTCAAGGCAGTGTTCATGGGGCGTCCAGGGTGTCTGCCATCAAGGACTGACCAGCTCTGTACCTGCTTAGGTTCAGCAAGGTGGCTGCATGAAGTGCTTTCAAACCAAGGTACAAAGTGAGAAGTTATGTACATTGTTTAGAGATTTATTGCTCAATTATGTTACTTAAAATGTGGATTATTGTTCTTATGATTAGCAACTGTATTGAATGTAGAATTTATACTGATTTTTGTTGAAATGCAAACCACTTTCAGATTTTTTGAAATATAAAGTGGTATACAAATTAAATACATACAAATACATACAAAATACATACATACAAGAGGTTAAACAGTAAAGAAGTCTTTAACTTCTTAGGATCCTGCAAAGAACTGTAGCACATTAGCACATCTACTATTGTTACAAAACCTACCGAGAAAGATATATTTATCTTGTGGGGAAGGCACTTGTCTTTTTTGGGGATTCCCACATCCATTTCTGTTTTGCCCTTTCCTTCCTAGTTTTAGCCATTTCTTGCATGTTAACCTATAAAATGGGATAAATTGCAAGAGGGAACAGTAAAGATATAACCGTGAATACCAAATAGGCCATTTTGTGATGACAGGCAAAATAAACCAGAAATGTAGGTTGATGAATTATTTTATTTATTTATTTTGGCATTTATATACCTCCCAATCAAATATGTTCCTGGCGGTTTACAGTCAGTAGACACCTAATGCAAAGACGTGGACTATGAAAGCTGGCAAAACAAAGAAGTAATTAATGCCCAGTTCTATTCGCATCAGATTTTGTTTTTAAACTGTCCAGCTCTAGGTCTACTTATTTGGAAGCAAGTCCTATTAACTTCCCTTATGATGGCTTCTAGGTATGTGTGCTTAGCTTTGCTGAAATAATTGCAAATAACCATGGGAGCATGTTGCTTCCCCCCCCCCAATATTGGTTTACATAATTTCATTGCAGATCTGAACGTCACTCTCTCTGAATGTGGCCCTCCAGGTCTCCCTGTCTGGCCCTTGGGACTCTCCCCAGGCCACATCCTACCCCACCCCGAGTGCTCACCTTGTCCCCACACCATACTTTCAGTAGCCCTGCTTCACACCGTTCTTGAGTGTTCCCTGACTGCAATGAGTCTTATAACTCTGATAAAGCTTCTTGCTTACCTGGATGGATGACAGAGAAAGGTGTATAAACTAGTCTACTATAAAAAGATAGAATTTACCTTCATTGCTCTGTTCACTTTTGCTTCTGGCTCCACTGACATGTGGCTCCCAGAAGGTTGCCCTGAATGTAATGTGGTCCTCTAGGTGACAAAGGTTCCCTATTGCTTCTTTAAAGAAACCATTTAGTGACAGACTGATCTTTAGCAAAACACAGTGAAGAACATATCTGAATCATGGAACAAATCGAAGATGAAACATCAAGAAGAGTTCCTAAAGGCAGACTAACTAGGATGACTTTGGTGTAAACCTACTTAGAATGATCAAATGGGAGGCTAGAAACTGTTGTTGTTGTTATACAAATTTATAAACTGTTTCCCAATCTGAAGCCATCGAAGCAGTGTGCAGCAAGATACAAAAAGTACAAGTTCTATATGTTACAATAAATGAGTTTGAGTTTCAAGTACTGTCAGCACAGCTTCAAAGAGACTTCACAGTAGCAGATGCTGCTAAGGTGCAAATGGACTCGTTGTCAATGTCCACTCAGGAGCAGTACCTGTCTCTTTGCAACAATATTCTACTTTTGCTTTGACTGTGGAAGGGGCAGAGCTTGGAAAAGTTACTTTTTAAAACTACAACTCCCATCAGCCCCAGCCAGCATGGCCACTGGATTGGGCTGATGGGAGTTGTAGTTCAAAAAAAGTAACTTTTCCAAGCTCTGGGAAGGGGTTTATGGAGACACCCATATCACTGTAATAGCCTTTATAAGGGCAACATCTGTAACTTCAACAGTCTGAAAGCTTGACCATCAAATATGGTTTCATTCTCCTTCCTCCTCCCATACAATTTCTGTGTCAAAATGCACCGCATTTTGTAACCCTTTCAGCTGTCTTTTTTGGTACTTTTCCCTCCTATTTATTTATGTGTTGAGTTCCCACATGTGCTATTCATTACAGGCTATGCATTATCCTTCAGAGTTAACTTTGCACTGTATTCTGTTCCACACCGTCTCCTTCCTATCAGGATGAAGTGTAAGTACTCCGGCACTGTTACATAGTTAGTAATCATATTTTACAGCCATCACAAATCCCTTAAGAGCTCCTAAAATTTTATATCCTGAGCTCACTTGGCATACCATTTTTCATTTCACTAAATTTTCAGTTTGATATTCTGTCTCTCTGGCAGGCAGTAAAAAGATGTGCCCTGATCTTGAACTGATAACATGAAGGGTGTTGCTCTTAACTCGAAGATATTGCACACAGAATGGCATGACTTTCTAACTTTAACATTAGTATTTGGGAGGACTCTGCTTGTCATTTTTATTTTGCTTAATTACACTCTGAAATCTAGTGATCATTTTATTTTGAACCCTCTCTTGGAAATTATGTAAAGAAATAGACAATATGTACTTTTTATAGCTTGAATAGGCTGTTCATACCCATGCAGACAAAAGACCAATCTTCTTCACAGCTGATTAATCTTATTATTACAACTATATTTCCTCCAGCATTTCAATGGATGTCATTCATTTTCAATCATTTTTATTGCAGAAATGGGCCAATTTTTCTTTTTACACCTAAGTTGCTTTTTTACTGTGTTTTCTATAATTTGTCTAGATTCTGGCATTATATTGGAATTGTTCACCTTCACTCCTGTGAATTAGTTTATACTGTGCATATAAATGAAATAGAAGTATAATATTTGTGGTACATCAGATTGTTGTGGAGTGTTGAGCAGAAATAAACTGAGTGGTTCACTTTTGGGATACATTCCATATGGAATATGGCTGTGTGCATAATTGAAAGTTACTGTTATTGACTATAGCTTTCTTGCTTCATGCAGTAGAATACAAGGTGCATGAGGAATGAAAGTAAATTTTCTTTTCCTATCCTACATTTTCAGAGACGGTTATTTTCTATGGAGCAGAAGTGGGCAAGATCATGTCAAAGAAGTAAAGTAATAGTGACAGTAAGCTAAGTTGTGGAAAGCCTAATTTCAGTTTTCTTCTCCAAGTCAATGAGCAATTGATCCCTGTGGTCTGTCCAAAAATGGTGACAAGCTGGCAAGTAATTCTGGAAGGCTCTATCAGCCTTGTGATAGCTGGTTGCTAACAGCAAAGTGTCAAATCCTGGAGTCTTCATTTATAGGTCTGACTTGTCAATCACTGCTTATCCTAAAGAATATCTTTCAATAGTGCTGATTATTATTTTGCTTGACTTCCTGATTGTGCTGCTACTGCATATTTTCCACTAATCAAAATGAAACAGCTGATAACATATAAAATAATAATGTACACCTTTTTAGCACATGAATATGTTGCAGTTGTTACTTGCACAGGGAATTGGACATTGACCTGGGAGACCAGACTTGAAGTTCCAGTTAATCACAGGCGGCCTTGGTGGCCATATCATTTTATCTCTGTCACAGGAGTATTTGTGAAGGCAATCAGTTAAAAGACTTAATATATTTCTCATATTAATGTAAAATGCCTAATAAAAGCAACCTCTCTCACAACATATAATAATAGCCTTCCAACATGTTGAGGTGGAAACTACCAAGCACTGTAGAATAATAAACTACATTCATTTAATATAAATAGGTTTTGTGGCATGTCTCACTGATATTAACAAAGGATGTGAGGTAACAGTATTTGGTGGATTGCACCCTGTTTTCATAGAAGTTCATTATGGGAGGAAACTGAATATAACATTTTAAATTGCAATAATGTAATATAAAACTGAAGAGTTCATCTGAGGGTGCAGAAAAGAGACAGTGCCTAGAGTATATTTGCAATATAAACTGATGAAATTTTTAGGATTGGATGTGGCTTTCACAGTAGGCATTTAATCAGAAAATTCTGCAGGTTCCGCCTGAGCCTAGAATATGAACAAACCAAGAGATCTGTTAATAAAGTTTCTCAGTTTGAGAATAAAAGGATGGAATATTTGAAAAAGTACCTTAGTTCTTGTTGGTATCTTAATACTTTATATTCTTGTTTTAATCTTGTCCATTGAAAAATCCTTAGTAACATGAAAAAAAATTTTTTATCACAACATTTAGGAATGTGTTCATACATTCAATCAACATTGAAATAATCTACCCTACTTCTAGTTTTCCCTGACTATTCTACTGAATAAGCAATAACAAATGACTACTGAGATATCAGGAGTGAGGATTAGGTCTTCATTTGTGTGAAATATTTTTTATGAAGCCATTATTGTTCTGTTTTAATAGAACCTCAAACATCAATTCCTCAAGTGCTTAAGATACTGCAGTTATTAGGCAAAGTTTCTGAATGCAAGATGAATTTAAATAAATCTGAGTGGTTAAGGATTAATATTCAGGAGGGTGAGGGCAGGTCTGGGTTGCAAACAAATATGGCAGCATAGGCTGAGAGCTCCCTGGCCTTTTGGCTTATTATAGCCAAATGAGGGGGGGGAGACACAGCTGGGTCTCCCACTTACTGCCTCTGATGGGATATGCTTTCAGGCACACAGCAGTGCAAAGACTTGGACCTCAAAGCCTATTTTAAGCTGATTGGGCTGTAATGGACCCAGCCTTATATAGACTTAATATTAACTTAAAATTGCTTAAAATGAGGATAATATTATTGCTTCCAGTCCAAGGTTATATTGCAACCACATTTATATCCATCGCCTGTCTGCAGCTTCATTATAAATTGTTCTCTGAAAGGGTTTCTTTTCCCCCTCCTGTGCTACTAGAATCCTTTAACAGGGTACATAGAGATAATATTTCTGGGATGGCGGCCAATGCTCATGTAATGTTTGTAAACACATGATAACACTCCTCCTCTTCTCCCAGGCATTTTAGCATGTGTTTTTAAATTGCTTTTAAAAAAAATGTGTTTTTAAATTTGTATATTTGTTTTTAATGTTTTTAATTGTTGTAAACTGCCCAGAGAGCTTTGACTATGGTGAGGTATACAAATGTAGTAAATAAATAAATAAATAAATAAACACATGATAAGTCCTGGCAGTGAGTGGAATTACATATAAGACAGTATTATTGTGACCTTTGAGGGATGCTCTATGGTGTCAGAATCAGAGCCAGAGTTTGATTCTGGCAAGAGCCAGATTCATGATAAGACTCTTTGATAAGAAAGTGTATAAAAAGCCAAGCCACTTGAAGCTCTGGAACCAACTCTTAAAGATGTGGACAAAGACCTGCTGGAGTGATATATTGAATCCATATCAGCTGATGGGTGAGATGTATTACTGTATGTATTTCCATCTACTTTGTATCTTTGGCTGTGTAGTAAGACTTTGAGTTTTAACTCTGTCCATTCATATATTTGTAACTAAGTGATTTTGTGCCTTCAAGGTTCTATACTTTGATGAGAAATGTGTTTTTATAGCAACACCTTTCTGCTGATTTGTACTTTACTTTTCTGTTTCTGATGTGATGCTAAAGTAGGGTTGCCAGGTCCACGGCCTGAGATTGATCCTGTATCTTTAGGAGAAGAGAAAGTCAGCCAAGTGTAGGTGTTCTTGCAACACTGTAATGAGAAAAACCACAAGGTGGAATTCTCCCTTCCCCCTGCACACCTTTTAAAGATACAGAAGATTTCTTGGTTGTCAGGCCCAGCCTCCAAGAGGTCTTCTGTATCTTTAAAAGTTGTGCAGGGGGAAGAGAGAATGCCACCTTGTGGTTTTTCTCATTACAGTGTTGCAAGAACACCTGCGCTTGGCTGACTTTCTCTTCTCCTAAAGATACAGGATCAGTCTCAGGCCATGAACCTGGCAACCCTGTGCTAAAGCCAAGTAGAGTGCAGTTAATAGCTATAGTGTGCAAGACATGAAAAAATAGCATATTATAAGGGTATTCTGCTATCTAATATCTGACTCCCCCAGTTAAATATGTCTGGTACCTCCCAAGAATCCTTGGGTGGGGTCTCCAACTATTGTCTGCCTACTACAGACGCCTGCTGTTGGAAACCTGCAAGCTTAGGTGAGCTAATGTTCAACATATAAAGACTCTGAGTAGATACAGTTAAAGGGAGAAAGCAAGAACCTTCAGTCCTGTGTATTCACAAGAAAAGGGCTGGGCTTGCAGGAATCAGGGCCAACTCTTATTTTGAGGCCTTCTCTGAAGAGTGAGATGGACCAAAACAAGATGGTGCTAGGTACAACTGAAGCCACCAAAGGTGTGCAAATTGAGAAAGAGGCAAGAATCCCTGAGACAATTGCAGAAATGATTCAAGAGGAAATCTCTAAGCACTTTCAGTCCTTCAAATGAGAATTAATGTCTAGCTGGATGACAATTTTAGAGGAAAGAATGGGAGGCATGACAAAGAGCCTGGAGGTGCTGGAAGGAAAATTCATGGTGATAGAGGGTAAAGTAAAGGAGGGGGATAACATGAAGCCACTCAAAAAAAGTACAAGCAGAGATTAAACTTAAATTGGAGGACTTGGAAAAGTTTTTGCTGGGGGAAGAGGACTTTGAAAGGGCTCACAGGGCATTGGGCCTGCAGTGCAAAGATGGACTACACAACATTATTATTATTATTATTATTATTTATTTATTATTTATTAGACTTTTATACCGTCCGACTAGCAATAGCTCTCTGGGCGGTGAACACAAGAAATACAATAAAATCACACAATATAATACAACAAAACATATAAAAATAAAACAATCTAAAATCAGTTACAACAAATTTTAAAAATTAAGTTAACTTAAATTAAAATGCCTGGGAAAAGGAAGGTTTTAACTTGGCGCTGAAAGGATAACAATGTCGGCACCAAGCGCACCTCCTCGGAGAGACTATTCCACAGTTTGGGGGCCACCGCTGAGAAGGCCCTAGATCTTGTCACCACCCTCCGGGCCTCCCTATGAGTCGGAACCCGGAGGAGGGCCTTCGTAGTAGACCGTAGTGTACGGGCCGGTTCGTATCAGGAGAGGTGTTCCGACAGGTATCATGGTCCCGTGCCGTATAAGGCTTTATAGGTTAATACCAACACTTTGAATCTGGTCCAGAAACATATTGGTAGCCAGTGCAGGCGAGCCAGAACAGGTGTTATGTGCTCGGACCGCTTGGTCCTTGTTAACAATCTGGCTGCCGCATTTTGCACTAGCTGTAGCTTCCGAACTGTCTTCAAAGGTAGCCCTACGTAGACCACATTGCAGTAGTCCAAATGCGAGGTTACCATAGCATGTACAACTGATGTGAGGTCCTCCTTACTCAAATAGGGATGTAGCTGGGCTACCAACTGAAGTTGGTAGAACGCATTCCGTGCCACCGAGGCTACTTGAGCCTCAAGTGAAAGGGAAGAGTCTAAGAAGACTCCCAGACTACGAACCTGCTCCTTTAGGGGGAGTGTAGCCCCATCCAGGACAGAGTATATATCCACCATCCGATCAGAGAAACCATCCACCAACAGCATCTCAGTCTTGTCAGGATTGAGCCTCAGTTTGTTAGCTCTCATCCAGTCCATTGTTGCGGCCAGGCAACGGCTCAGCACATCGACAGCCTCACCTGAAGAGGATGAAAAGGAGAAGTAGAGCTGCATTTTAGTGTGTTTCTCTAAGTACGCAAAAAAAGAAGTGTTACTCAAGAGTCTGAGGGAACTTGAAGAAATAAAATTTAAAGACACAAATATCTTGGTGCTGCTAAACACTACAGTGTAGAAGGAACCTAAGGCCATGCACCCTGATCCTACAAAAGGCAGGTCTCAAGTATTACTGCGGCTTCCCATTCAAGCTCATAGTTCCCTACAAAGGGGTGACTTGTGTAGCAATAAGAGAAAAGGAAGTAGTGAACATTCTGAAGACTTCATACTTTGAATAACCGGAGTATGAAGAAGGGATGGAAGACAGAGAAAATGAAGGGGCGGTAGAGTCGGAGGATGAGGGAGGTGACTGGGAGCTAGTAGAGAAAAAGACCAAAAAGGAAGACAGGAGAATAGAGAATGAGGCAATTTCAATTTCCATGGTCCCTCCAATGCAACATAACCTCAGGGACTTGCCCAGTAAATGATGATGAACAAGAGAAGGCAGACCAGATCTGCAAGCAGGGAGCAATAAAAGGCCAAGAGAGTAGGACAAATTGAGACTAGCTGTATGGGACAAATGGCAGGTGAGGGAACAGGTTTCAATCTGGATCAGATGACTACCAGGACATGAGTTAAAAAACACACAGAGGCCAGGCGGGTCTCTTGACCTGCACTACTGATCTATGAAGTAATAGATCAGGTCACCCTTTTTTCTTTTTGTGTTCAATATTGGGGTGATGTGAAGGCTCATGAAAGGTGAGAAGTACATTGTTTATTGAACTCGGGAAGGCACGAACTAGTGCACCCATGAGAGTAGCCAGAACTCTTGGTTTGGGGTAGGGCAAAGATTGGGAGGGGAGGGTTCTATGGTTGCAGGTAGTGTTTATAGTTTAAATGTTGTTGAAGGGAAAGGGTGGGATGGGGTAGAAAGGGTTGAGTAGTGATAGCTGGCATAGGCATATTACAACAAGGGAAATTAGGGAGACTGCTTAAGATAAACAGCAAGATGAAAACATCCACACTTAATACTAAGGGAATGGGCACTGTCATTAAACATAATAGGCTACATAAATTAATTGGAGATTTACGTCCAACTATACTGATGTTACAGGAGACCCATAAGGCAAAATTGCAAGATGGATTCCTTAATATCTCTCAATGGAAGCATACATTTTTAGCAAAAGGAACTAGTAAATCAAGGGGGATAGCACTGCTTCTTCACAAAAGCCTATATTTCAAGACCAGTAAGTATCTCTTGGATAAACAAGGCAGATTCATTTTTGTAGACTTGGTGTTAGAGGGGCATATAATTGCTGTGTGTCTGCCATACTCTATGCACCAAATGAGAGGCAACTCCAGTTCTTTCCTAAGCTTTTTTAGGAAGTTACGCATATTCTCAGACACTCCTGTAATCCTGGGGGCAATGCAAATTTAAACACACAAGGAATAGACCTGGGGGCCCCAGACTGGGGAATGAGAATGCTACAGAGACCAGGGGCAGGTCAAACAATAGAAGGAAACACCACCCTGCAAAGGAAACAAGCAACAATGTTTTCCTCAATGCCGTGCAGGAGATATCGGCAACAGTCCACACATCAGAATATAGCCACACTTTTTATTCCAGACCACATAGAAAAATTTCTAGGATGGATACAATAATAGTCTCAGATGAGCTCCTTCTGTCTATACAGAGAATCAAAATTGATATGATATGGGTCACAGATCACACACTGGTAAGTTCAGATGTGGCCAGTAATGCTGCTGAATGCGCACATCATTCATGGAGGCTAAACCCCACTCTGCTCTCTTCCCCTCATTGTAGGAGTAAAATGCAGGAAGGACTAGAAAATTACTTTAAAGAGAACATGGCTGAGGAAATTGGGGAGGAGAGCAGATGGGAAGCAATGAATGAGATTGTTAGGGGTATGTATATTAGTGTACAGAGTTTCATACACTGTGAAAAGAAAAACAGACAGAGAAGTTACAGAAAGAGCTGCATGTACACCGCCCAGAGAGCCCTTGGGCTTAGGACGGTATATAAATTAAATTAAATAAATAAATAAATAAACTGACAGAGCAGTATAAAAGAACAGGCTCACAGAAAATTAGGACATGGACAGAAAATGGACTGAAATGAACTTAGTGGAATTGGATAAAACAATGGTCAACATCTTAAACAAACATACTATGAGTATGATGGCAAAGGATCAAAAACTGCTAGCTAACAGGGTTAAAAAGAGGAGAAAAATATGATTCACTCTCTCAAGATAGGAGAGACTAATCAAGTGACATGGGACTAAAGAGAGAGGAGAAAGACTGGCATCTTTGTATGACAACTTATATAAAAATCAGGTGGTGGAGGCACCTTTATCAGGTGCAGCTCTATCAGGAAAATTGAAACTATCAGAAGACAATAGAGTCTTTTTGGATGCACCTATTTGAGAGGAGGAAGTGGAGACGATAATTAATAATCTCAAAGCCAATAATGTACCTGGCCCAGATAGGTTTGCTAGCAATTTCTATAAGGTATACAAGGTTATTTTAACCCCACCTCTAACTAGGCTTTTCAAGCTAATCCTGTCCAGGGTGAGACTTCCACCTGCATGGTCCACCTCAATATTGTGTTGTTATTGAAACCAGGCAAATCGGCATCCACCCCAACTGCCTGATCTTTCTATTGATCATGGACTACAAAATCTTTGTAGCAGTTATGGCAAATAGACTAAAATTAATAATACCTACACTTATACACCCAGACCAATGCGGGTTCATCCCAGGCAGGTTTATTGCTGATCTGGTGAGAAGGTTGTTCAGCGTGATAAAATGGAGTAAACTTATTAAGACACCTCTGGCCATATTGGCACTGGATAGCTAGAAAACATTTGATAGTGTAAATTGGAGTTTTTTTAACTAAATTCTTAAAAAAAAATCCGGCCCTAAATTCATCTTAGCCATGCATGCTATACACGCTCAGTCTATAGCCAATATAGAATTCAATGGGACAGAAACTAGGAAAACCCAAATGCAGGCAGGCACTAAGCAAGGTTGCCCACTTTTGCCACTCCTCTTTATGCTGATGATAGAATTCTTGGCATGTAGCTTGCATAGGAATGTGGTGATAGCTGGAGTGAGGGTGCCACAGAAAGAACATCTGGTAAGTCTCTACACAGATGATGTGCTACTCATGTTATCTAAAATCACTAGAGGCATTGCCACATGTGCAGGAGAAGCTGACTAATTTTGGGGAAGCAGCAGGATTGAAAGTAAACTTCAAAAAATCAGAAATCTTTATGTTATAACATCTGACCCAAGGATAAGAGCCAGGTCTCCTGTACTCTGGGTGTGCCACTGGTTTAATCACACTTTATATATGTAGGGTGAATGTCTCCAAGAATCCAAAGAATTCATTTAGGGACAATTATATCCTGTTATGGAAGTACATAACAAAAGATTTACAGAAATGGTCTAAACTGAAACAATGTCTTTCTAGCAGGATTGCAGGGACCAAAATGATGATCCTTCCAGGGTTGTGGTCACCCTCTGTGCTTCTGCCAGAGGGGATACTCAGAGCAGGGCCTCCACTGATGACTTCAACTGTAGGCTCATAATGGGAAAGGTGTTACTTGAAGTATCGGGGTCTCAAGTCATGTTAGGATTTGTAGTACAGTAGGGCCCCTCAGAGCTTGGAAAAGTTACTTTTTTGAACTACAACTTCCATCAGCCCAATCCAGTGGCCATGCTGGCTGGGGCTGATGGGAGTTGTAGTTCAAAAAAGTAACTTTTCCAAGCTCTGCCCGCTTTACAGCATTCCGCTAATACAGCAGTTGTGAATTGTAGAAAGGCCCCACTTTACAGCGCTTGTTCCACTTTCACGGCAGTTTTTTGCCACCGGGTGCCATTTTGGTCAATGTAAGTCAATGCGAACCACTTTACAGCGGTTTTCGCTTTACAGCGGGGGTCCGCAACGTAACCCGCTGTATGAGTGGGGCCCTACTGTAATGATTTTTGTACCAGGTTTAGTTTCCAGACTGCAGAGGTTACCAGAGCATAGACCACTAATGCTAGATTATGTACATCCAGATAGGGGTATAACTAGACTATCATATGAAGGGGGTTGAAGGCATTCTGTGCCAGAGACCACTTGTGCCTCCACTGACCTGCTACCAACTCTCCAACCTACTCCTTCAGGGGCAGTAGGGCACCACCTATCTAGAACTAGCTAGTCACCACTTATCCAGAAAGAGGAATTACCCAACAAATCTCTCTCTGTCTTGTCCGGATCGAGTTTCTGTTCATTGACTGTCATCCAGTCCATTACTGCTGCCAGACATCAGTTCAGCCATCTACCACCATACCTGTTTTTGATGACAAATAGAGCTGTGTCATCAGTATACTTATGACAATGCACTACAAACCTCCAGATGATTTCACTCAATGGTTTCATATAAATATTGCATAGAAGATAAGATTGAGCCCTGCAGAACCTCACACTGGAAGCTCCACATGGCCAAATAATACTCCCCCAACAACAACCTCTGCATTCAGCTTCACAAGCAGAAGTAGAACCACTACAAAACACTACCATCCATCATTTATTTAAACCAGGGGTGGAGAACTTGTAGCCCTCCAGATGCTGGGGCTGATGGGAGTTGGAGTCCAGCAACGTCTGGAGAGCCAAAGGTTCCCCCTCCTGATTTAAACAAACAAATGCTAATTATTCTAGATGGGAGCATCATGATTAGTAATTTGAAAAAAACAATAACATTCACTTTCCAAATATGAATAAATACTTTACAAAGTCATAGTAAGTCAAGATGCAAATAAATTGTTTCCGTTTTGATTGTGTCTATGGGCCCCATAATCAAAGCCCTAACCCGCAACCTGTGTATATTCTTCTTTGCATGTAAAAAAGTATCAATGCGAATCAGCCTAAAAAGCACAGCAGAGTATGAAAATGCCAGGTTTTCAACTCATAACACTGTGATGTTCTCTTCCACTGCTAATTCCCATTGAAGCAGTTAAAAATTATATTTGGGAAGCTCACCAGAAAACTAAAGACTCATGTCTTTGGAGTTGTCAAGAGTATCAGTTAGGTGCTTATATGTGACCTGCTTTTCATGTAGCTCCAGGTACCTTATTTCATATTCATAAGTGCTTTGCTTGTAGCTGACCTTTACAAAATTACAAAAAAAAAAAAAAGCATACCTTGTGCCATTTTATGGCTGCTTTCTTAGACACAGTTGAAACTTGTGAATAGGAAAAGGTGTTGTAGGAAACAAGCATGAAACATCACAAAGCAGATGTAGATATGATGAAACAGGTCAGATCATAAGATAAGGAACTGTAACAGTCACCATTTCTCTTTGTCTATCTTTATTGCATTGTTAAGTTTTAGCCTTTTTGCCTGTCATAAATTAGTTTTTTCAGAGTGAAGATTCTCATTGAGATTAGAAATAATGCCTCCTTTGCTTCTACTTTCATTACAATGAAAATAAGTTGACCTCTAGTAAAATAACATTGTCAAATAATTAAGAATTCGTTCCTAAATACTCCTGCAAGATGGAACCTCCACACACCCCTCAATGACTAATCTTGTTTTAGTCCAGCGGCTCACAATAGCAAATACTTTCTTTAATTAGTAAATTAAAAGAGGTTTGCAGAGCTCCTTATCTTTTTAGCTTTGTTATTCCATCTGTGCATGTCTTGAAAAGAGCTAAGATATGTATAATGCTAATTAATTTTGTACCACACTAGAGCTGTTAAGCTAGGTATTCAAATCCTCTGCCCAATTCAAATGCATCCTGAAGCTTAAAGTTATTACTGCTAATGAGTAATTTAATTTACTTTAATTTAATTAAACTATATTTAATTCAGTTACATGAAGGTACTCTAGGATACTGTGAAAATACATATGATAATAATAGCCATGGTTTCAGGAAAATATTGTGTTACAAATATTGTTTATTACATTATAGAACTGTAGAAGCATAATAGTTCCTGGGTACCTCAGCTACCTTCTGCGAAAGACAATGATTAAAAACAAATCGCAGAATCAACAAGGATGGGTAAAATTAACATATAGAACATGATTTCTGGATAAACCAGTAAACCCAGATGATGCTTAAAGCCGACATCTCCTTTAATATTGATCATAGAATCAGAGAATAGTAGAGTTGGAAGGGGTCTATAAGACCATCAAGTCCAACCCCCTGCTCAATGCAGGAATCCAAATCAAAGAATCCCCAACAGATGGCTGTCCAGCTGCCTCTTGAATGCCTCCAGTGTCTGAGAGCCCACTACCTCTCTAGGTAATTGGTTCCATTGTTGTATGGCTCTAACAGTTAGGAAGTTTTTCCTGACTTTCAATCGAAATCTGGCTTCCTGCAACTTGAGCCCATTATTCCGTGTCCTGCACTCTGGGATGATTGAGAAGAGATCCCAGTCCTCCTCTGAATGGAGAAAGGGCAAAAACAATTTCTTATAGGAATAGTACCCATCAAAAAAAAAACACAATGAAACAGGGCCATGGCCAATGCTTATGTATTTTCCCTGAAGTTTTACTTGAATAGCAGATGTGATGGTTGGAGACACAGTCTACCAAGCACTTCTATGCAATTGCCATTGAACAAGTCTTGTACAATTTCCATTTCCATGGGGCCTGCAGAAGATATTCCAGCTATGGGAGAAGTCAAGCAGGGCTGCATTGTATTGCATTGCAGGGATGGGGAAGAAATTTGATTCAGTTAACAATTAAAGACAAACTTTCCTAATCCTGAAACTTCTACACCAACCAATGCACAGTCACACTTCCCTGAATTTTGCAGTGCAGTTCTCCAGCCAAGTAATGCATATACTAGTGTAACGTATGCATAGAAATGCATATATTACTGAACATGGCATACAAAAATGCATTAAGATAAAAAATCTTAATTTCATATATAGGCTCATGGGGTCTGAACTGGCAGTGACTGTCCAAGAAAGAGACCTTGAGGTCGTAGTGGATAGCTCAATGAAGCTCAGTAGTAGCTGTGAACAGGGCAAATTCTATTCTAGGGATCATTAGGAAAGGAATCAAATAAAACTGCCAATATCATAATGCAACTATACAAATCTATGGTGCAACGGTATTTGGAATACTGTGTGGTTGCCTTACCTCAAAACATTATATTGTAGAATTGGAAAAGGTTCAGAAAAGAGCAACCAATATGATCAGGGGGATGGATCAACTCCCCTTTGAGGAATGGTTGCAGCATTTGGGGCTTTTTACTTCAGAGAAAAAGTGAGTAAGAGGCAACATGATATAAATGTATAAAATTATGCATGGCATGGAAAAAGTGAATAGAGAAAAGCTTTCTCCGTTATAACACTAGAACTCATAGACATACAATTAAGCTGAATGTTGGAAGATTTAGGACAGACAAAAGAAATTACTACTTCTCATAGCACATAGTTAAACTATAGAATTCAGTCCCATAGCAGGCAGTGATGTCCACCAACTTGGATAGTTTTAAAAGAGGATTACACAAATTCATGCAGGATAAAGCTATCAATGCCTGCTAGCCATGCTTGCCATTCTCTGCATCCATGGAGGCAATATTCTTCTACATACCAGTTGCTGGACACCAAAGGAGGGAAGACTGCTATTATGCTCAGGTCCTGCTTGCAGCTTCCCATAGGCATCTGGTTGGTCAGCGTGAGAACAGGATGCTGGACTAGATGGGCCACTGGCCTGATCCAGCAGGCTGTTCTTATGCGCATTATATTAGGAAGAATTGCTTTGCAAAAATGTGTATATTAGGAAAAATTGCATACAAAAATGTATGTTTGGAATAATTCTCACTAAAATGCTGATGAATTTTCATGAAGACCTTTTAAAAAACATCCTCATGAAAAAATTGTTCAAAATTGCAAACTGGTATGAAATATGGACAACTGAAGATTGGAAACATGAGAAACAGAGAGAAATCAACACTGACAGATTCACCCATCCGCATATACACCTTGAACACAGAAGCCTCCATGTAATTTGGAATAGGCATCATCACAGGTAATTATTATGGGATGTGAGTGTTCAAGTAAACATGTTTCAAAATCTCCTTCACTGGAAAGGTTGGGGGTGAAGGGGGCAGACAGAGGCAATGGAAACAGCCCCATGCTTCCAGCCCCATTTTAATAATGACCGAAGAAGGCTAATCAATTTTAAATTATCAAGCTAAATTATTAAATTATGTCTTAGTTATGAGGAGTACAAAAATGCCAAAATTGCTTTTGAGGAGGATCTTAGTATCAGATTACTTAATTAAGACCTATGGAATCTGCATTGCATATTTTAGCAGCATTATTCGAGGAGTGGCTAAAACACTTTTAAAAACCAGAGTGAATAATAAATTTGAGCAATCTGACTTCTGTATGCTTGTTCCTTGGTATTATATGCTGGGTGGGGGGGAGTGTCATGAGAATGAAAGCTGTCTATCTGACTTTACAATGTACTGTCATTTGATGCTTCTACAAGTATAGCCTCACATTGTCACTGTGGAGTGTCATTGTGGGTTGCCATGCAGCCCCAGGCAGCAAGGTGTGGGGGACTCATTCTCCTGCCTGTGTTCCATCTCTCACAGGACTGCCCATAATCCCAGGTGATCCTGTGAGAGCTCCAGCAGTGGTGGGGACAGGCACAGGCCTATAAGAGGCCTCGGACTGCTTGCCATTGGCCTCTTTTTTTGCATGCTGGGTTTCCCACCTGCCCTCCCTCAGTTTTAGTGTGTTGCTAAGCTGCTCCTCAACAGGGTCTCTGGTTGACGGGGCCAGATAGGACTTTTTCCTCTCAATCAAATTGGCTGTTCGCTGCGGAGATTTTTTTTGCCTAACCCTTGTGATGCAACTGTTGGACATGCATATGTTTCTGTCACAACTTAAAGTGGAAATAGTATTGGGAAGGAGGACATGAAGGCCACACTCCTAGCTCAGGAGGGGCCAGGCCTCATCCAGCTCATAAACACCCCCACTGGTTGCGCAGCGGGATCACAGGTGGATTGGCTTGCACCTCACTTGAGTGTAATTGGCCAACTCCCAAGGATGATCCCCAACTGCTTGTTGGGCTGACTCAACATTCCCTCAAGTGACAGCTATCAGGATGAAAGCAGATTGTTGCCTAGTGACATGCCAACCCTGTTTACTTGCTCTGATCAATAAAGTTGTATCATGTTTTCACCCATAAATCATTGTTTACAGATTTATTCCTGTTGCTGATGGGGGGGGGCACATCTTGCTCCTGCCTCACAATAGTGGACTGTATATAGAGAAAGAAAGAGTTGCCAGTGGAGTTGGACTGTTATATAAACAACAAGATTGGAGCTAACACCTCTGGGCAAATACTATCGGTCCATTCACCAGAAAACTGCTCAGCTGTTAGCCAGAAATAGAAATGGTAATGAAAACATTGCACCTTATACTTTTTTTTAGCAAGACATCTAGTAGGAGGCCATTTTTATGATGCTGATTTTTAGAATATATTTGTTTGTTGATACACATGCAAAGGAATTTATATATCTCTATAATAGCATTTGGTCTGAATACATTTCCTTCATCTCACCATTTGCTTCAGTAGAACTGGCAAATGAGAAATTCTTTATGAATTGTGCCCTTCATTATGAACTCTTAGCACACATGTTGTGTGACTGTTTTTCAAGAAAATTACCCAAATGTGAAGAATCTGGCCTCATTTTTCTTGTTTAACGAAAACCTGCACATTTCATTCTTCAGCAGCAAAGAAAACTCAGTGCACATATGAGCGGCATGCTGTGATTTGAATGGTTTACCTGCTGCACGGAGTTTCAATAGAATATTCCCCAGGTATTAAGCCTCTCATTTTACTTCACCCAACCGAAGAAAGTCTTACACCCAAGGGTCTCTGAAGCAGCCTCTTGATAGGTTTGCAGGAGCAACAATTAACAGCTTCACTGTGTGCTCAACACCATATCCGCCCAGTCCAAGGATTCCAATTTTTTATTGCTCAGATTCACTTTACTTCCCTCCCATCACCTTATTCTCTCACCTGTCATTCCTCTTTCATTTTTTCTATGACTATCCTTGCTTATTACTATTCTTTTTTTCTGACTTGTTTTGCTCTTTTTTCCTGTTACTTTTGAACAGAAGCAAAGTTCAAAAAGTCCTCCGCATTCCTAAGAATTTCCCCGGCTTATGAGTTTGTAAGGTAGTTTTATACAGCAGAAAGTTATTGGGTAGCAATATACATAATATACAATATGTATATTATGTATACAATGTATACAATATATATCACTTTGTAAGTTGCTTTAGGTCACTTTTTGTGAAAAAGCAGCTAATAAGTACTACTCCTAATGCCACCAATACTACTAATAATAATTTATAGCTGGGTGAAAAGGTATCTGTCATAGGTGTGTGGGTTTTTTCTGTATTGTTTTTAAGTCTATCTTTAGATATCATTTTTGTACTGCTTTTAGATGTTTTTATGTAAATTGCCTGGAAACATATGTGGAAGATAATAATAATAATAATAATAATAATAATAATAATAATAATAATAATACAGCTACTACCATGAAGCTTTTGGATAAGTTATATATCATTTACAGAGGTTTTTTCCCCAACAACAGAAAGTTCCTGGGTAAATATAAATGTAGAGTCCATGGTTTAAACATCAGCCCCTCCCCACATTTACCATATTACCTGGAGAAAAGTTCTACATGGTATTCACATGGTACATTCAATAAATGTACAATCTGTGTGCCTGTGTATATAAATAGATGAACTGTGCACTCATGTAGTTATTCATATGTAATATTCATCATGTGTATACAATAGTTCAGCTGTACAAATCAGCAGTTGTACACTCCACACAAACACTTGCACATTTGTAGAGACACCTTGTACCTGTGTTCAATGCAATGTGTAAACAAACCTCTACAGATCTTGAAATTTTGCACACTATTGTGTGACCTTTTTGTTGGCCTAAGAAAGGTATTGTCTTGGTATTTTGGGATTTTGGAATTTATATGTCATAGAATCATAGAATAGTAGAGTTCTCAAGGCTATTGAGTCCAACCCCCTGCTCAGTGCAGGAATCCAAATAAAGGCATACCTGACAGATGGCTGTCCAGCTACCTCTTCAATGCCACCAGTGCTGGAGAGCCCACCACCTCCCTATGGAATTGGTTCCATTGTCGTATTGTTCCAACAGTTAGGAACTCTATCTTTTCTATTCCTATTTTTATTGTTATACAATATACCCTTCCACATGTTCCATGTTTTGACTGTCCTACTCACATGCAGTACTCTTTAACATTTTTATTAACGACTTGGATGAGAAGGTACAAAGCATGCTTATCAAATCTGCAGATGATACAAAGTTGGGAGGCATAGCTAATACCGTGGAAGACAGAAACAAAATTCAAAGGGACCTTGATAGGCTGGAGCATTGGGCTGAAAACAACAGAATGAAATTCAACAGGGATAAATGCAAAGTTCTACACTTAGGAAAAAGAAACCAAATGCACAGTTATAAGATGGGGGATACTTGGCTCAGCAATACGACATGTGAGAAGGATCTTGGAATTGTCGTTGATCACAAGCTGAATATGAGCCAACAGTGTGATGTGGCTGCAAAAAAGGCAAATGCTATATTAGGCTGCATTAACAGAAGTACAGTTTCCAAATCGTGTGAAGTACTAGTTCCCCTCTATTCAGCACTGGTTAGGCCTCATCTTGAATACTGCGTCCAGTTCTGGTCTCCGCACTTCAAGAAAGATGCAGACAAACTGGAACAGGTTCAGAGGAGGGTAACAAAGATGATCAGGGGACTGGAAACCAAGCCCTATGAGGAGAGACTGAAAGAACTGGGCATGCTTAGCCTGGAGAAGAGAAGACTGAGATATGATAGCACTCTTCAAGTACATGAATGGTTGTCACATAGAGGAGGACCGGGATCTCTTCTCGATCGTCCCAGAGTGCAGGACACAAAATAATGGGCTCAAGTTGCAGGAAGCCAGATTTCGACTGGACATCAGGAAAAACTTCCTAACTGTTAGAGCCATACGACAATGGAATCAATTACCTAGAGAGGTAGTGGGCTCTCCAACACTGGAGGCATTCAAGAGGCAGCTGGACAGCCATCTGTCGGGAATGCTTTGATTTGGATTCCTGCATTGAGCAGGGGGTTGGACTCGATGGTCTTATAGGCCCCTTCCAACTCTACTATTCTATGATTCTATGATTGCTGAGCCAAGTATTCTCCATCTTAAACAGTGCATTCGATTTCTTTTTCCTAAGTATAGAACTTTGCACTTATCCCTGTTAAATTTCATTCTGTTGTTTTCAGCCCAATGCTGCAGCCTACCAGCATCACTTTGAATTTTGTTTATGTCTTCCAGGGTATTAGCTATCCCTCCCAATTTTGTATCATTTGCAAATCTGATAAGCATTCCCTGTGCCTCCTTATCCAAGTCATTAATAAAAATGTTAAAGAGCACTGGGCCCAGGACCGAGCCCTGTGGTACCTGTAACTCCAAATGCCTAGCTTTTGCCAAGAGCAAGACTATTGAGTTCGAGATTTCAACACTGTTATCTTTTCGGTGCCAGGTCAATACTTTCCTCTTCTCCCAGGCATTTTAGCATGTGTTTTAAATTGTTTTTATATTGTTTTAAATTTTAAAATTGTGTTTTAAATTGTTTTTAAAATATGTGTTTTAAATTGTATATTTGTTTTAATGTTTTTGATTGCTGTAAACCACCCAGAGAGCTTCGGCTATGGGGCGGTATACAAGTGCAATAAATAAATAAATAAATAAATATTTCAAGAGGACCATGAACACAGCTGGCTGTGGGGAAATGTAAGGTTTATTAAAGCAAAGAGATACAAACAGCTAAAATAGAGTTAATTAGCTGTTAGAGCAGGATTACAAACAGCTAAAATGAAACTAAGCAGCTACCATGTTACCACTCTCCCCCTTGTCTCTAAGTGCTCTTATCTCACGTCTGTCTCCCTGTGTGCTGGAAACCTCATAAGAGCACAATAATAAATCTTACCTGAGAGGGGTTGAGTCTTCAGTCTTCTTGATGGAACTTTGAGGCTATGCCAGCCCCCTGTATGCTTAATCTGATCTTGTTGGTATCTTGGGGCTTCTTCAGCCCCTGGAGGCTTAATCTCCCTGTTATAGGGGTCCTTTATTTATCCTTCAAAGACCCCCTGGGAGAGGGCACTTTACGCCTATTAGATCACTATCTTCCTGTTATTCAGGTAGCTGGTTCCCCCTCAGGTGATGTCTCTTGATCCTGTCCTCGTGACATCTTGGGCTTGAGAATGCAGCTGCATTCTCAAGGTTTCTTGCTTGTTTTGATTATCAGGCTACTTGTTTACATTAGCCAAGTGAGAACATTCATAAGCCAGTTAGCTCATCACCTCTTCAAGCTTGGGAAAACTGTAAACAATCCCACCTGACAGAGCAGAAGCATGGGACAAGCTGCATTGTTTTGGTTACTGAGCAAAAACTCAGATTCTGTGTTGTTTTGAGCACAGAGGCATAGGGAAACATCCCAAATGCTGTGACTGTGTCAGGGAGCCTGCATTTTGAGCTTCCCAGACTTCAATTCTAGGCAGTAACAGAGTACAAAAGCAATCAGCACCCCCATAAATCAGGCATTTGGGGCAATAATTAGGGGACAGAGGCCATTCATGTGCCATTTCTAATCTCCTTGATGTACATCTAGATAATCTTCTGGTGATCGGCAATACAGTACCCTACTCATTACCTCCTCCCAGTTTCAGAAGGAATAATTGATAAGCACTCTTTGAATATGATTATGTAGCTAACTATGGATCCACCTGATATTTGTTCCTTCCAGCCCACATTTAGCTAGCTTTCTAATCAGAATACCATGGAGCACTTTGTCAAAAGCTTTCCTGAAGAGATATATTATGTGCACAGTATTTCCAGAATCTACCAGGGAGGTTACCCAATCAAAAATAAGGTAAGATTAGTCTGGCAGTATTGGTACTTGATAAATTCATGTTGGCTTCTAGTAATCATTTCATTGTTTTAAAGGTACTTACAGATTGACCACTTTATAATCTGCTCCAGAGTTTTCCCAGGGATCCATGTCATGTTTGTAGTTCCCAGGTTCCTCCTTTTTGCCTTTTTTGAAGTCATAAATATTTAATATGAAGTCATCAGACAAATGTATATATCATATGCATGCCCATTTTAATTATTATGTATGATACCCGTACACATGGATACACAAATCTCAGGCATTCATTGAATACACAATTATACAGAGAAGTTCAGGAGAATACAGAAATCTCACAGAGAAAAAGCTGAAGTTTATTTGTTTATTTATTTTATTCGATTTATATACCGCCCACAGCCCGGGGGCTCTCAGGGCGGTGCACAACATGGATAAAATACAATAAAATTACAAAAACAATAAAATATACATTATTAAACAAGTAAACAACCAGATATATATTAAAAGCACAAATAGATTAAAATGCCTGGGAGAATAAAAAGGTTTTAACCTGGCGCCGAAAAGATAAAAGTGTAGGCACCAGACGCACCTCATCGGGGAGACTGTTCCATAATTCGGGGGCAACCACTGAAAAGGCCCTAGATCTTGTTACTACCCTCCGAGCTTCTCTGTGAGTCGGAGCTCGGAGGAGGGCCTTAGATGTTGAACGCAGTGAACGGGTAGGTTCATATCGGGAGAGGCGTTCCGCTAGGTATTGTGGTCCCGCGCCGTGTAAGGCTTTATAAGTCAAAGCTAGCACTTTGAATTTGGCCTGGAAACAAATAGGTAGCCAGTGCAAACGAGCCAGAACAGGTGTTATATGTGCAGACCGCCTAGTCCTCGTCAGCAATCTAGCAGCTGCGTTTTGCACTAGCTGTAGTTTCCGAACTGTCTTCAATGTTCTGTCTTATTCAAATATCTTAAAGGAACTAAAAGTCTAGGCTTGCAGCTTCTCTACACTAACTTGCTATTCATCAATGCCACACCTTATGTCTGTCTCGCAAGGCAGAACACAGTGATCCTGCACTTGAAGCTGAGGAGGTCTTATCAGTGTTAGATACTGCACATGAATGCTGTTGCCTGCCATATGACTGATTTAAGCATACTCTGAAGAACTCACATTTTGGATGGTGGGTGCAACACTAATTGTACTTAGCATGATTATTAATCCCATATGGAGTGATTTTGAATTCATAACAGTGTGGAAGTTCAAGCAGTGCCAGCAGGAGGGAATTCTATATAGCAGACAACCATTTTTGTCTGGTATGGATAACAATTAATGACACCTTGTCATAATATTCTCTATATTTTACTGCCCTTGATGTCTATTTTGAATTTTCAGCTGGTATAGGAAACAGCAGTCTGTCTTCTGATATGGGTGAATAGGTGAGTAGGTTTGGTGGATGGAGGATTAGAATACTCAGCAAGACTATTACAATCACAGATGTTCATATTACAAAGCAGAAGGGAGGGGGTGCAGGTGTTCAGAAGACCAATTTTTTCCCTAGAACATATGTATTGGGCTGTGACTATTTACAACTGTGTTCTTGCACTTAGCAAATCCAGATACCATTTTAGTTTCTTTGCAAAAGAAATCTAGTCAATCACAGATCACATTGACACCACATACTTAATATTCTTCATTTTGGATGACATCAGAGGGGTGAAGAATGCTGCTCATTTGCTTTCAATCTAAATAGTTTGGAAGAAGCAGAGTGGCTAGACTAACCACCCTGTTTTGTCATGCTTTGTCATGACTGCTTGCCTGTCACTGCAAAATGTGGGGGGGGGAGGTGCAATTGCCAATGTGATCACATCTGTTCATGGAAAAGTTAAACTATTAGCTTCACAAAGAATTCTGATTGACATGATATCATTCTGTTCACAATAAGATCCCTCACTGGCTAGGATCATCTCATAAAGAAGAAAAATGCTCTTGGAGCAGCAGAGAGGTGGAATGCAAATACCCCATTTCTTGTTAATAACTTTGTGCCAACATAAAGATCCACCAAAAAGCACCAAAAAGGGGGAAGAGTGCTTTTGAGAAGATATGAAAATGTTCATGAAACCCAGTCTTTCAATTTGGTACTTCATTACTCTTAGCTTCAATAACTGTGCTCTAATGCAAAAAATTGAACAAAAGTGTTCTTGGTGACTGCCCCATTCCTATGGAACTTCATTCAGTAGAGACTTGCCAAAATTCAAGCCTTTCAGAATGATAAAACAATGAAATAGAAAACTCCAGCTGTCACTGTGGGAAGGATGAGAATACTAAAGATGGGTGAATACCCAACTGTTTACACTAAATACCATTGAGAATTTATGAGCATTCTTTGTAAGTGCTTGCAAAACCTCATGGGACTTTGCAAGTGCTAGCAAAGAATGCACACAAATTCTTGATACCCCACCCCACTTGGCAAGTAAGACATTGCATTCCCACAGATTTAGAGAGTGTTAAAGAACTTGAATCCAAGAAAATGACTGTAGGAGGGAGGAAAACAGTAACCCACAAGACTATTGGAGCAAAAAAAAAATTTGGGGGGGTATGAAGCATCTTTTCAACTGCTTTTAGCAATCAATGGAGATATTGTATCCCCCATTTCATTTCAATTGGGAGAGTTAAAGAATATGCAGCCCTCAAACTAGTAGGTGTGCTAGAGTTGCTGTTGTCCCCATCCAACAGCTATTTGGGGGCATGCAACCCCTTTAAATATGCCTACTGAAATCAATGGGGACACTATGTCACAAAGGTAAGCTTTCTTTCCTTATGTCTCCTTTCATTAGATTGTGAATGGTATAGGAAAGGCTAGGATGGGCTTGAAAGCAAGACCCAATTTTAGCTGCAATGTGTTACCAGCGTCTGAACTGGAGAGGGGTGTGTGTCTTTGAACATGCTCACCATACCTCTAGGACTAGGGATAAAGAGATCTATCAGTTTCAGTTTTCTCATCCCTCATGTTTCCAATCCTGAATTCCACATTTATGCAGCAATTAAAATTTTTCTTTTTTAAAAAATCATGAAAATTCATCAGCATTTTAGTGCCAAGTTCTAATAAACACATTTCTGTATGCAGTTTTGACTAATGTATACATTTTTGCAAGCAATTCTCCCTAATATAATGCAATTTTAAAGTTATTTTTACAGATATATCCATTGTCATGAACACTTTCTCCTAACATACGCATTTTAGTAATCATTGGTTGGTTGGAGGACTGCATCACAAAATTTGGGCAAGTTTAAAAGGAGGTCTTTGTTTTGGTTCATGTATTGTTTTGGAAAGTGTGAATTTGACAGATTTGCAAACAATCAAATTTATTTATTTATTTTTTATTTATTTAATTACATTTTTAGACTGCCCTATAGCATTGAGCTCTCAGGGCGGTGTACAACAGGATAAAACACATTTAAAATACGAGCAAGTGTGAATTTCATTATACAGTTATAAAAACATTTTAAGCACAAGATTAAAAGATTAAAATAAGCATTACAATTACAAAATTTAAACTTAATATGCCATTTAAAATGCCTGGGCAAAGAGGTAGGTTTTTACCTGGCGCCGAAAAGATAGAAGAGAAGGCGCCAGGCGTATCTCGTCAGGGAGGGCATTCCATAATTCGGGGCCACCACTGAGAAGGCTCTAGATCTAGTTGTCGTTCTCCAGGCCTCCCTATGAGTCGGGACCCAGAGAAGAGCCTTCGAAGTCGATTTCTCCCCCATCTGTACCTGGAACTATAGGAAGTTGCCTTACACCTGGCAGGACTAGCCCACTCACATCAGTCAGGGTTGAGCTAGAAAGCAGAAGCTGTGTGACAAACTGATGCAAGTCAGGACTGCCCCTTAGTTTGTCCTTCAATCTTGACTTGCTCTCAGGAGCAAAAAGCAAGTAAAGACAGAACAAGAAACCAGGAGGCAAAACCAAAGAATAACCAAGGATGCGGGAGCAGAGCTCAGGAAGACCTTGCTATTCAAGCAAGACTCAACTGGAATAGAAAGCCCCTTATATGCCTTCCTTCACAGTAGGATCCAACAGTCAGCCAGGTGGGTGCGTGGAATCAGTCCAGGAGCAGAAGGTGCTTCACTGAATAGCAGCCACCTGCAGTTCTGTGATCTACCACATGTGGCAGCAGCATCTAGCAGGTCCCCCCAATTCTGAATGGGTTATATGTTACCAAAATGAGAATAAATCACAGAGATTTCTATTATATATTAACAAAGATGGGGCCACATGTATTTACTAGGGGAGTGAATTCCAGATGTATGACACCACCACTGAAAATGCCCTGTCCCTGGTGTCTGTCAACCTAACATCTTTTACTGACAGGCCAGAACGAAGGACTTCAGCAGCTGATTGTAGGTTCATACAGATGCAGGTGATCCTTCAGATAGCCTGATCTCAAACTATTTAGAGCTCTAAGGCCAGAACTACCACTTTAAATTGGGCATAGAAATCAGCATGCATTCAGTGTAACCATTTTTGCTGTCACTTTCTGCACCAGTTGGAGTTTCTGAATCATCTTTAAAGGCAGGCCTAATAGAGCACATAACATTAATGCAGCCCAGAAGTAACCAACATATGTCACCAAGACTTCACAAATGCATGTGAAGCACATCCTGGAATCATTTTAGAGTGCATTCCCATTCGTGTCTACTCAGGATTAAGCCCTATTGAGTTAAATGAGACTTTAAGGCATGGAAGTTAGTATAAGCTTACAACCCAACAGGGTGGAAAAACAATGCTTCCTAGTGTGTATACAAAACTACACAAATCTATTCACTGAACGAATGCAACCCATAACATAACAGTGTGAATCAATAATAGTATGATTCCCTTTTTCGAGTTGGATCCCCCCCCCCCACATATAGAAATTATTGTTAGTATTTTGTTATTACTTGAATGTCATTACCTGAAGTAGAAGTGGGGCTACAGATTATAGCCTTCAGCTTCAATCCTAATCACCCATCAGTGCTGCTGGAGAGGGTTAGGATTAAGTGGATGACCCAGACCACACCAGCAGGGGCGCTCCACTATCATGGAGGGTCTTATAGCAGCCACAGAAAGCATGGTGGAGGAATTGCTACTGCTAGTGGTATTCCTGCGGGCAGCAGCTGGTGAAAAGCCTCAAAATGATGCTTTATGGGGGAAGGGTGGAGCAGGGCTGGCCATGACTCTATTGGATCCTTGGCTAGTCCATTCACTGGAGCTGCCACAGGGGCAAAAAAGCTTCTCAATTTCTGCCCTGGCTGGCAGGAGCTTGCAGAGCTGCAGATGTAGCAGAGAATCTACACATCTCCCTGGCCCCTCTTAGAGTTTCTCTGCCCTCTTCCTTATTTATTTCCTTTTCCAACTCCTAAATGCAGATACACAATAATAATAATAATAATAATAATAATAAAAAAGAAAATAGGCAATAGGCATTGTTCACTGTTAGAGGCAATTCTCCTAAATAATAATGACACTATTATTTACCCAGTGTCTTTGTTTTTGAAGTCTGAGTTATTTTTCTTGTGCTTACCTGTTAAGCATTCATACCCAATACAGTCTAAATAAATTATCCAAAGTGGCATTTTGAGAGGTTCAGTATCAAATATTCTACTCGACTTTACAACCATCTCAAGAGAAAACATCTGTTGAGTTTTCTTCAGATACCAATTTGGAACTTTTTTTTTTTTAGTTAAACTTGTCTAGTAATGATGAAACTTCCTCTTGCATTCTGTGCAGGCTGCATCCTTCTTGCCCTCCACAGAAAACCAATTACAAAAACAAAACAAAAAATTCAAAACTGTGCAAGTCAAAAGAGTGTTCTCGGTGAGATCAACTCATGATTCACTCACAAACCCAGGTGTGGGGAAACTTTGGCTCTCCAGAAGTTGCTAAACTACAACTCCCATCATTTCTGACCATTGGCCATGCAGGTTAGGGCTGATGGGAGTTTCTCCCACCTGCACTAAATCATAGGCAGCTTATCAGCCACACATTGCCATGGGCTTGGCCAGTCCATGTTTGTGCTGCTTAGGGGTGAAATCCAATTCATATTTAATCCGGGATGAGGGGAGTTGGATATAGCAGGACCCTGCCAGGGATGCCCAGCCTGGTGGAAGGGGTGCCGGCAAAAGCCAGCAGAAGGCCAGAAAAAAGGTCATTCCAGGGGTGTGTCTGAAGAGGGATTAAGGGGAGGATTTATGCAACATCTAATTCCCATTTGGAGCACTCCTGTGGGTCTCAGTCTAGGCCAAAGTTACACAGGGAAAAAGACGAGTCTAAGAAAATAATTACAATGGAAGTTTATGGAGCGTGCTTACTCCCCTGTAGGGGTATTTTTGAGGGCCGGCTTTTACCTTCCAGTCCCTGTGTGCAGCTCCTAACTGAGTCCACATTCAGCCAGCCCAGAGGCTCCCAAATGCCAAATAGATGTTGCAGACCTTACCACTGGCTCCTCCTTCACCAGCTTCTCTTCTGTCAGCTTCCCATGACTGGATTGCTCTGTAGGTCTGGTAAAGCAGATGACCTAACAGGACACATGACTGGTTGACTTCATTTTGCTTGATGAGTTGTGCTGACAGCTCTGAAATAAACATTTTCATTGAAACACTGAAACAGAATTAGGACTGCAATATGCAGGAGTTGCTTCCAAGATGGCATCAGACTGGCTGTATTGAAATATTCTCAAATTTCATTTCACACATAAAGCCATTGTAATAACAATGTTTTTACTTATTTTGCTTTTAAAAAAACCTCTCCCTTCTCTTCTCTCACAATGGCTCTGTGTGTGTGTGTGTGTGTGCGTGCGCGCGCGCGCGTGCGTGAGAGAGAGAGGTTTCAGTCACATGGGCTGTCATTAGTAATTTTGATGCATGGCTTATTTCAGTGAAACATCACTGGCTTTAAAACTATGGTAGTACACTATGTGAGGATTGTACCAGCCCAGAAATATATTGGGTTGTATTCAATGTAGCACTAAGGCAAACATTCCATCAGCACAACAGTTTCTCCTTGTGCAGCAGAATGCTTTCCCTCTACTCTCCCCCCGCACTCCCCCTATATCTATTGTGGGGGTTCCCTAACCCTCTGGAGCAGATTTAGAGGGTGCACACAGGAGGATACGGAGAGGGGAGAAGTCCTGTTGTGCAAACAAAAGTTGCTCCACTCATGCAATTGTTTAGTTGAATACCACCATTTGTAACTAAGTGCTTTGGAAGACCCAAGAGATTGGCTTTAGAAGCCATGAGGGAAGGGGAAAGGGCAGGTGTTAGATATCTGGAAGCCGTGAGATATCTGGAGGAAAGATACTGAGAGAGGAGCTAGCTGATGTGGCTTAACCTGGAGCTTGTCATATAACTGTTCTACCTTTTCAGTGACCTTGGTGATAGCAAATTTAGAGTAACATCGTAGCTGGAATTTTTGAAAGTATATTCCTTTTTGAGAGTCTGTTCTGTATGAATATCACACATTTTTCTTCCATAAACCTTGCCTAGGGTGGCCATATGTCCCATTTTATGAGAGAGAGAACAGTTCTGTATCTGAAGAGCAGAGGGCAGTCCATCCATTTCAAGACATCCTCTATCTGAAGGGCAGTTTTGTCCAAGGCTGCATTCATACTGCACTTTATTCTGTTTCCCCGATGATTCCTTACCTAATAATTTCCACATTTTATTTGGTCTTTCACATGATGTAAAAGCCACCTCCGGAAACCTAGCAGAATATAGTGGAGGTTTAGCACTCTTTCCATTATAAATTATTCCAGAAATAATCTGTTTGCAAGCTTTTTGAAACCCAGAATAGTGGGAGTTTTGCGTTAGCAGCAGCCACTCATGTGACAGGCTGCGATGCAATATCTTGGCATGCAGTGCGTTTCCATCCTTTAGGCTCACATCAATTCACCTGATGAAAATTGTGCTAGTATTTTGGTATACAGGGAACTGCACTGCACATGTACATAACAGGTGGGCAATGGCAATGATTGTTCATCATTGCAGTATGAATGAAATTTAGTGAGACATGGTGCCATACCAGTCAACAAGCCACAGTTCCTTGATGCAACAGGTACTGCAGTGTGAAAGGAAAGTTAGAAATCAGAACAGAAGTACTACCATTATAATCAGTTAAACACAATTCACCCCATGCCCAAATGCATCCAAAGTATAAACATAGAGAACCATAAGAAAAGAGAGTAGGGGCAGCCTTGAAGATGGTCATCAACATATAGCACCTAGACAGCTGATTGACAAGGCACACATGTCATCTGGTCACAGTCTTCCCCACTATGGTGAGATGCATTGCTAGGTACATTAAATAAATTAATGTGCATCTATACATATAAATTAGCATACTGAAATTTTATTCAAACCTATGTCCTCTATTGTTTTCTTTTTACACTTTTACAAAACGTAAAGCAAAATATGAAAACTTCCAAAATAGAAACATTAGAACAGCATTCATAGTACAGAGGCCTCCTGACTTCCGGGAAGTGGTGCTGGCTGGTGGTTGTCTCTGAGGGAGCTCTGCCTCAGAGGAAGCTTTTTTCAGGTTAAAAGCCAGCCAAGAGGAATCTTGGACTGGCTTAAATGTTCTCCAAGGTATAGGAGAACCGATCAGATCTTCCACAAGACTTCGTTGAGCTGTCGGCGGCTGGAATTGATCAGGAAATTCCTGAGATAAGAAGGCAAGCCGATCGGCTGAAGACGGAGTCAGGAATTCCACGCAAGCTGAACTGGAATAAAGCGAAGCGTTTTTTCTTCTCTCAAAAAAAAAACGTTCTTAACCAGCGAGCCCACTTCTGCCTAAACCTTATCATTCGGCTTAAATTACTGCAATAAAAGGGATTTGTTTATGAATCAGCAATTGAGAAACCTGGGTGAGTCATACTTTTTCTCTTTTAAATATAATTAAGGAAGAAAGAAAATATAAACAACTTATATACTTTTTTTACGACAAAAAGCTGGCTTGAATTTGGACTTTTAAAGTTTAAAAACGGATGAGAGGTAATTATTATATTTTGGACTATTTTTCTCTTTGGACTATTTCTTGTTGGATGAATCCGCTGCTCGTATATGCTACTAATTGTTTAGTCTTGGCAACCAGAATTGTTTTGCATCCTTGGAAGCAGATAAGGACTGTGTTGTGCTGGCTGGATTTCAATAATAGGCCTGGAATATTAACTCTTCTTTTTGGTGGAGGGAAAAAAAGAAAAGAAATAGACTGCCCTTAGGTTCTGAAACAGTGATTAATATTAGAAATTAAAGGCCTTTTTTTTGAAAATGACAACTAAAAAAACAACCAAGGCCCAGGGGCGAAGAGGTTCTATTGATACACAGGAAGAGGATATACCCCCAGAAATGTTTCAAAAAATAATGGAAGGGATTAATGCTATAAAACAGGAAATGAAACAGGAAATGAAAACTGAATTGACAGATATAAAAGACTATATTAAAACACAAGTGGATGAGATTAAAGGGACAATTGGGCAAATAAAGGAAGATGCAAAAAATACTAAAGAAAAGGTACAAACCTTGGAGAATAGAACAGATATACTAAATCTGGAACTAGAAAAAAATTTGGACTATTTAGCTGTGACTGAAATGAGAAATAAAGAGCATTGTTTGAGATTCCGTGCAATCCCTGAGGAAACAGGTGAAGACATTAGAGATAAAATTGTTAATGCTTTAGTAAAATTTCTGGACTTGAATGAAGATAGGATGGAATTTGAAATAGACAAAGTTTATAGAATTAACTCCAGATATGCAACAATGAAAAAAATTCCAAGAGATGTGCTTGTTCATTTCGTAAAGAAGACGACCAGAGATATGGTTTTACAGCAACACTTTAAATATACCTTTAAAATTGATGGTAAGGAAATACTGGTGATGAAGGAAATTCCTATTAGACTTTTACGTAAGAGAAAAGAATATGCTTTCCTTACAGAAAAACTTAAGCAATGCAAAATTCAATTTAGGTGGGACGTTCCAGAAGGAGTGATTTTTACATTCAGACAACAGAAATACAGACTGAATACTGTTCAAAAAGCAAGGGACTTCTTGAGAAAAGCTTCAAAAGATATGGAAGAAGATAAACTCAAAGATATGGATATAGTTCCTGGGAAACAAACTCAACAAGGATATGCAGAGGAAGGGAAGGAAGATGATGGATCAAAAGGAGCATCAGGCAAATTTTAAAATACACGCTTAATGATGGATTACAAATACCTAACTTGGAATATAAATGGAGCCAACACGGCGCAGAAGAGAAAGAAAGTGTTTCATTATTTGAAAAAATTAAAATTGGATATAATTTGTCTACAAGAAACTCATATTCAGAAGAAAGATTCCAAATATTTGATTTGTAAAAATTTGGGTGAAGAATTTATTTCAGCTGGACCAAAAAAAAAAAATGGAGTTGTTCTCTATATTAACCCACAATTGCTTCCTAAATTGGTATTATTGGACGATAGTGGTAGATTTGTGGGGGTTGAAATTACTTTACAAGGTACAAACATTTTGATAGTGGGTATTTATGCCCCCAATGAAGATAAAACAAGGTTTTATACAGGACTTATGGAAAAATTGTCAGAGTTTTCATATGAGCATTGGTGTGTCATGGGTGACTGGAATGGGGTAATCTCACCAAAAATTGATAGGCTTTCTGAAAAAAATATCAAAGAGACACAAGGTAAATTACCGAAGATTTGTTTTGAACTCATGGAACATTTAGAATTGGTGGATACCTGGAGATATATAAATGATAATGCAAAGGAATTTACTTATTTTTCAGAAAGACATAAAACATTTTCGAGGATTGATATGATTTGGATGTCAAAAATTTTAGCGAAGGATATTTTTAAAATGGATATATTACCAAAAACTTTTTCGGACCACAATCCTGTGATATTAACTTTAAAAAAAAAAAAAAATCTTGGATTTAGATGGAGACTAAATGAATCTTTATTACAGAATGATAAAGTAGTACAAGAATGTAAGAAGAAATTAAAGGAGTTCTTTGAATATAATTTATATAAAGGAACAAGTGAAAATATTGTTTGGGATACTAGTAAGGCATTTATGAGGGGATACTTTATTAAATGTAATTCTGAATTTAAAAAAAAGAAACAACAGAAAATGCAATTAATTTTGGAAGAAATAAAACAAAAAGAGGAAGAATTGAAAAAGAATCCAGCTAAAGTTTCTATTGTAAATCAAATTAAAATGTTACAGAAGCAAGTATCAATGTTGACAGTTAGAGAAATTGAAAGGAAATTAAATTTTGCTAAACAAAGGACTTTTGAATTTGCAAATAAACCTGGGAAATGGTTAGCATATAAATTAAGAAAAGAACGTCAAAAAAATATTATTTTAAAGATACAAGAAGGAGATGAGACGCTGACAGATAATGTAAAAATCAAAAAGATTTTTCATCAATATTACTCAACATTGTATAAGTGTCAAGAAATTCCATCTGAAAAAATAGAAGAGTATTTATCTAAACAGAATTTGCCGAAAATTACAGATTTTCAGAGACAAGTTATTAATGGCCCTATTACGTCAAGAGAGATATCTGAAGCTATAAATAAAATTAAATTAGGAAAGGCGCCAGGACCAGATGGGCTATCTGCAATGTATTATAAATGTTTGGAGGAAGAACTCTTGCTACCCTTACAGTCTACAATGAATTCTATTTTGCAAGAGGGAAAGATACCGGATAGTTGGAAAAATGCTAATATAACATTAATACCTAAAGAGGACCAAGATTTAACTAAAACAAAAAATTATCGGCCAATATCTCTACTGAACAATGACTATAAAATTTTTACAATGATTTTGGCTGAAAGATTGAAAATAATATTGCAACAATTTATTCAGGAAGATCAATCAGGGTTTTTACCTAAAAGACAATTACGTGACAACGTCAGGAATGTTTTGAATGTGTTGGAATATTTAGAACAACGAAATGATAAACAAGCAGCTTTGATTTTTTTAGATGCTGAAAAAGCATTTGATAATTTGAATTGGAAATTTATGTTCCAGGTTTTGGAGCAAATGGATTTTGGAGACAACTTTATAAAATGGATCAGATCGATTTATACATCACAGAAGGCCCAGATAATTGTTAATGGAGACTTAACGGATTCATGTGAAATACAAAAGGGTACAAGACAGGGATGTCCATTATCTCCCCTTTTATTTATTTTGGTTTTAGAAGTGCTGCTTAGAGATATAAGGCAAGATAAAAGGATTTCGGGATTAAAAATAAAAAAAGAAGAATATAAATTGAGAGCATTTACTGATGATTTGATAATTGTACTAGAAAACCCTTTGGAAGGAATTCATATATTGATGGACAAATTAAAAGAATTTGGACCGTTAGCAGGATTTAAGATCAACAATCAAAAAACAAAGATGTTGGTGAAAAATTTAACTTTAAGGGAACAGAAAGAGTTAATGGACAAGACAGATTTTACAATAGAAAAAAAGTTGAAATATCTAGGCATCATCATGACAAATAAAAACTCAAAGCTGTTTCATAATAATTACGAAAAATTATGGACAGAGATTAAGAAAGACTTGCTAAGATGGGATAAACTACAACTGTCATTAATGGGTAGAATATCTGTGATAAAAATGAATGTATTACCGAGAATGATGTTTTTGTTTCAAACAATACCTGTAATATCCTCTGATTTACCTTTTAAACAATGGCAAAAAGATATTTCTAAATTTGTATGGCAAGGAAAAAAACCAAGAGTTAAATTTAAATTACTTCAAGACGCTAAAGAAAGAGGAGGACTGGGATTACCAAATTTGAGACTTTATTTTGCTGCCTGCTGTTTAGTCTGGATAAAGGAATGGATCTTATTGAGGAATAAAAGACTATTGGATTTGGAGGGCCACAATCTGAAGTGGGGATGGCATGGATATCTATGGTATGACAAAGTAAAAGTAAACGTAGACTTTAACAATCATTTTATAAGACGTTCTCTGTTGAAAATATGGAATAGATACAAACCAAGGTTTTATTCGAAAATACCATTATGTGTCTCAAGTCAAGAAGCGTTTTATAGAAGAGAAATGTCTGGAAAAGAGAAATGGTTAACTTATCAAGAACTATTAGAAAATGTACATGGAGAATACACAATGAAAGAGAGAGAACAATTGATAAAGGAAGGATATAGTTTTCATTAGTTTGCCTATTTACAATTGTTAGAAAGATATAAAATGGACAAGAAAATGTATGGGTTTGAAATAAGTAAATCTGATTTTGAAATAGGTTTGTATACAAATGATGAAAACATAATTGCAAAAATGTATAAACTTTTATTGAAAATGGATATGGAGGAAGAACAAGTAAAAGAGTGCATGGTAAAGTGGGCAAAAAATTTTGGTCATAACATACAAATGGATCAATGGGAAAATATGTGGAAAAAAGGCTTGAAATTTACATTATGTTATAATCTTAAAGAAAATTTTTATAAAATGATGTACCGTTGGTACATGACTCCAGAAAAGCTGTCAAAAATGTATAGTAATGTCTCTAATGTTTGTTGGAAATGTAAACAACAAGAAGGATCTTTTTATCATATGTGGTGGTCATGTAAAAAGGCGAAATTATTCTGGGCACAGATAGGTAGGAAGATGCAAAAAATTTTAAAGATAAATATTCAGTCAAAACCAGAATTTTTTTTATTGGGTTTTATGGATAAACAAATAGAAAAGAAATATGGAAGAATATTATTATATATGATTACGGCAGCAAGATTATTATATGCACAAAAGTGGAAAATGGAATCAATACCAACAATGGAAGAATGGCTACTGAAATTAATGGACTTAGTAGAAATGGATAAATTGACGTGTTTACTTAGAGAAAAATCGACAGATACATTCCTTAAGGATTGGAAGCCTCTCTTAGACTTTTTGTCGAAAGATCAAAATAAAATGATGATACTGGGATTTGATGATTAATTAAGACAGCTTATGGAGAAAAGGGATTCTGTATGTACATATTAAGGGACAGGTTTGATGTATATTATATACTTATAGCTGATCTGTAACAAATCGGAAGTCAACCATTTTATTTTTATTTTTTGTTGTAGTATTGTTATGTTTTTTCTTACTTTGTTTTGTTTGTTTTTTGGAAAAATTTGAATAAAAACTATATAATAAACATAGTACAGAGGCCTCCTAAAATAAATCTGTTTTCACCTGATTTCTTAAGCTTGGGAGGAACTATAAGTACAGCAAACCTCATTAGGTGTTTAGATAAACTCCTTATGTCCTTTCTTACCTGGCATTCCTTTCCCAAAACTCTGTCCCATGAAGTCTCCTTCTTCTCAAACCTTCTTACTAAGTATGGAGTTTTAAAGGTTAAGGATGCTCTTCCCACCTCCACCAGGGTGAATCAGGAAGTGGTAGCAGTGGAATTTACCTGGCTGAAGCTCAGAATATAAGAAGAGTCCTGCTGGATCAGGCCAATGGCCGATCTAGTTCAGCATCCATTTCTCACAGCACCAACCAGATGCCAGTGGGAAGCCCAAAAGCATGACTTGAGTGCAACATTACTCTCCCCTCCTGCGGTTTCCAGCAACTGGGATGCAGAGATATCCTGCCTCTGACAGTGGAGGTAGAGCATAGCCATCATGGCTAGAGCCATTGATAGCATTACTTCCACGAACTAATTGTAATTCTACTTCATACCAGCACTGGCAACCCCTTTTATATTTAACGTGGGCATAATATACACACCTATCTATATAAATATCCAATTCATTCAGAATATATACTCCAAATTTAAATATAAAATTATCTGTCATATTTTTCTTTTTGTATCTTTCATAGCCAAAAGAGTCAAAGAAAAACCATTTCAACAAAGTTTTATGATGCAGGATTTTTAAGATATTGGACAACTTGAAAATCACTCCAAAAATTATCATTAAATTTTGTTCTGCACCTCCATGTAGTTACTCAGACCATATGGAACATTTTTGTATTATGTGCTTACACAATATAGTTTCTAGGGAATGGCATCCCAAAGTTAAAAGAAAGATTCTAATTTTAAACTCCCATAAAGCAGACATCCTGTGAGGTAGGTTATGAAGGGCATGTTTGCTCTAATGCTAGCAGATGTTCAACATAAATTAAAATTTGTATATAGTTTAAGCAAATTAAAATGGGATTGGAACCTTGATTACAGTTAATTTTAATATATTATTTGAGTTTGGCTTTTACAAGAAGACAACTGCACAGTGTTCTCAGTCTAGCATGCAGAGGACACTCCATTACTCCCAACAAATTTATTTTTTGATCATAATATCATGTGATTCATGATCAAACGACTTCAACTGAGGTTTAAAAAAGGGGTTCTCACTAGATTTTCACCAAATGTGATATCCAACAAACAAATTTGGGCATTCCTTCTCAGGTCATTCCATTCCAAATGTGAACATTCAGTTCTTCAAGGAATTGCAAAGGAAACCAACAGCTTTTCATTGAGACTAGAGGCATTATGCTTTTTTAGGGGGTTATTTGAAGTTTCCCCCTCACAAGACAGGATGAATTTCAAGGGGAGTCACATAATTTGGCAGGAGTTTGGAGTTTTTTCAGTGGCGTCACTAGAGTTGGTGTCACCTGGTGCGGTAAGTCATGGTGTCACCCCCATGGACCTCCTCCCATACCAGATCATACAGAATCCTTAGTAATGTTTTTTGTACTAATGTTACTCGTAAATCGTAATTCCCGTATATCACTGAATGTAATGGCAATAGTAGTGACATAAACAACTAGCAAAATTAAAATTACACCTTTAAATTAAAATATCATATGCACAGCTCAAATTCTTGCTCTTATCACTAATGGGAGTTAATTATCTTACATATGCCTATAGTAAATTTTCAGATACTTTCAAACCCTCAGCAATTTTCAAGTGGTCTATGTAGAAGAAAAGTTTGGGACCCCCTCATATAAGACATCTGCTTATGTCCCTATGCTGCTCTCACCCCTCATTTAGGTGCCTGGGATGCATGCGTGTGGACATACCTCCTTACAGTTATGGAAAGTGATTCTTAATAAGTCTCCAGACACAAAGTTACACAGGTATTTATCAGTTGTTTGGTAGAAAATTCAGAAGTGCAGAGTCCCTTCATGATTGTTGCAGCCACATACACCCTTTTTTACTCCTGGATTAAGAATGAGATCTTTGTTAATGCATTCTCTCACAACAACAATCTCTAGGAGCCAGTCAGCATGTAAGTGGAGAGTGTTAGCAATTGAGAAGAGTCTTCTCAGTGGCTGACTCACCTCCTTTCACTCTGATTGGCTCCAATCAGCAGGAAAGGCAAGGAAGCCTTTTAGAAGACTCTTCTCAGTGACTAACACACTCCCTTTTCATGCTGACTGTAGGATGTTTGGAGACATAGCGACCCTGCTCCCAAAAAAACAGAGGGACTAAGATCCCCTGGGCGACTACCCTCCTGGTGCTTATGGACATGACCGTAATATATTTTGTGATGTGCAAGTTCGATATTATTTATTAAGAGTGTTTAGGATTACACTGATGGCATTCCCAAATATGTACTTTCACACAGACTTTGGTTTTCCATAACACAATGTTTGTCCAAGCCTCCACACTTGGGGGGGGGCACTACTTGCACACCCCTTCCATAAGCACATCAAAGTTGGATACACACCTGAACCAAGACCCAGATGAAAGGGCACTCAAAACAAAAAGGTAATTACAGTGGATGAGTAGATCTTGCACAGTGGTTATACTGACTGGGCAGCCTTCACATTTTACAAAATAGTTTTTCCTATGCAAAGATTTAATTTCTGTGTATGAAAAAGTAATATATGAAGTGGTCTCAATAGTGAGAAAAGTAAACAAATGAATGGTGATCCAAATGTTTTTCATTCTCACGTTATGAAGCTAGCTGCCAGATGATGTGTCACCTTCCCTACGCATGCAGCGTAGACTGAAAAAACAGCACCCAAGCCACCATTCGATATGTGCACGTGTTCTTTCCAACATGAATCTACAGGTCTCAAAAAGTAATGTGTGACAAAGTCCTCAAACATAACATGCCTCAGACATGGTCTCTTGTTCTACCAGCATGCCTTCACACCATCACTTTGCCAAAACATAAGGATAGGTAAATTGCTTTTATGGAGGTTCACAATTATGATTTCCTATTTATTTAATCTAAAAATATTTAAAATACATAAAAACAGCGAGGGGAAGATATTGGAGAAATACAAAATAAATACAAATTAAAAAGGGGGGGAGGTTAAGAGATCTTTAATGTGCTACTCACCATCTCTCAGCCTATCCTCCCCTCAGGATGAAAACAATGGAGAACCATGACCACCACCCCTAGGAAGAAGGGCACACTTAAAATGTAGAGGAAAAAATCATCTACAACCATAGTGTGAAATCAAATACTTGCTGGGACACAGTATGAAGAAATATTTATATAAACATGACTCTCAAATATGTTTATGAATTACACAATCTGTAAATATATTTATAGTGCAATCCAATGTTTGTTTACTCAGAAGCAAGTCCCAATGTATTCAATGGGGCTTACTCAAACTGGGAAGTGTGCAGAGAACTACAGCCTCAAGTGATAAGGAACTTGTTCTTTCAACTTGTTCTTTTAAGTTGAGACCTTATCCAAGTCTGAGTCTGTGTTGGAATTGCTTTTTAATATGTTTTTAAGCCTTTTCTTTTTTTTAAAAAAATGTTTTTTAAAGCTTTTAAAGTATTTTCAAAGATTTTAATATATTTTAAAGTCTGTTTTTATGATGTTTTAAAGTGCTTTTAGTGCTTTTGTTTGCTGCCCTGGGCTCCTACCGGCAGGAAGGGCGGGATATAAATCAAATAATAAATAAATAAACTTCATTCACCCAACCCAAAATTCAGAATCATGCCTCTTTAGTCTGTTTTCCAACTGTTTATTCTTGATTTATGGTTATTGAATTTTAAATGGCTTTATTTCTTGTTGTGAGCTGCCTTGGTTTCCAACCCTACCTCACAGGGTTGTTGGAAAGACTACACACACACACACACTGCAGATGTATAAATACATACAGCCCATATAATAGTTTATTGTCAAACCAGTTGGTCATTGCAGAAAAATCAGTATTAGTTTTTAAAAAATCAGTATTAGTTTCTTACAGAATAAAATACCTAAGTAAGCCCTGCCTACTTGCTTTAAAATAGGACTCGACGGGGGGAACAGAAAGAGAACACAAACAATTCTTTTTTACATTCACTCCAAAGTCCCATTGATTTTCAGCACATTCATAACCATGTCTACTCAAAAGTAAATCCTATTGAATTCAGTGGAATTTACTCTGGAGATATGGGATTAGCAATGTTTTTACCCCCACAAAAGCAAGTATTGGGAAGGTTTTCAAAACACTGCCCAGGATCTGACTCCTACACACAAGAGGGGAAAAAACTGAAATGTGTATACTTACCCAATTTATGAGATGTTTAGATAAACAGGGGGGGAAACCACCATTTTCTGACCTTGCAATGAGATTTACTAGACACTGCCACAGGTCAAACAAACACTTAACTGATTGGCTGCAATCCTGAATGGGCGGGATTAAAGCTACGAAGTGCTATACAGTAGTTTAAAAAAAGATTTAATGGGGGCGGCTGACGTTTTTATGTGTATCTCGAGAACTGGACCACCTAGAAAATTAATTCTGCAAGGATAGCAGATGGATGACGGAATTAATACTGATAATAGAAGAATGGCTATTAAAATTACTGGACTTAGCTGACTTGGTAGGGATGGATCAATTGACATGTATATTTGGAGAAAAACTGATGGATATATTTCTCAAGGAGCGGAACCTCTCTTTGACTTTTTGCGGATAGAACAATATGATGTTAATGAGATTTGATGATTAATTAAGATAACTACTGGAGGAAAGTGATTTTGTAATATATTAAGGGACAGGTTTGTTATATACTATATACTTATAGCTGATCTGTGACAAATCGGAAGTCAATTTTTTTATTATATTAGTTATTAATTTGTTTTCTCTTTGTTTTGTTTTGTTCTTTGAAACTTTGAATAAAAATTAATAAAAAAGAAAAGAAAATTAATTCTTTTTTAATTAAAGCTGAGAATCACCCCCCTCTGATGGTGTCACCTGGTGCGGTCCGCACCCCCCGCACCCCCCTCATGACGCCACTGAGTTTTTTTACGCAGAACCTGAAGTAATCTGATTTCCTGTTTCAAGAGGCGGATAGCTTGACTTTACCAAAGTGCAAAATAGGCCAGAAGCAAACGAAAATCACTTTTGGATACATTGGCTTTAACCATAGTTAGACCCACATCTTCTGGACATCAGCTAAGCACAAGGATCTATTTGTGTGTTCACAACAGAGGCTTTTCTTTTCTTTTCTGGGATATTTAAGGCCATCATGGATATCAACACGGCACTTGTAGCTTGATAGTTTGCTTCTTATTTTTGGAATAACATAGGCAAAACTAGTAGAAATAAAAACATGTTTCAGATAGGTATTTTCACACTGCAAAAATTAATTTAAGGGCTACATAGAGTCATAGAATCAGAATAGTAGAGTTGGAAGGGTCCTATAAGGCCATCAAGTCCAACCCCCTGCTCAATGCATAGTTCATAGCTTTTGTTATATACCTTCCATGGACAAACTGAGGAAAGAATAAACTGTAGCCCAAATGAATCAGCTTGTTTTAATGAAAATGATTATACCGTAGGTAACCAAAGAATATTACTAAAATATATTAGAGTTATGATAGCTTCAGTACTTCAGAATAGTGAATAGTCTTCATCTATTGTTGTTTCAATAGATCATACCTGACCCATTTACATAAAGTGCTCTATCCTTATTTCACTTGATCTTTGCATTAGAATTAAAGAGAAACACAGAAAAAACTCAGCAGCAAACAAAAATAACATAATCCTTCCTTACGTTCCCCCCTTCACTCCTTCACTCCACCTAGTGTGCATTCTTGGCTGCATGGACAGTCCCTATACTGAGGTAGTTTAGGGAATGTGAGTTCTATTAACGTAACCCATATTCTCTTCAACCCTGCCTACCTACTGTGGAACTGAGTTAATTATAGAGCTCAGTTAAGTTCAAGCATGAATAGAGGGAAGGATAGAGTGTACAAGGATAGAGTGGGGTTGGATGTCTAGTTCCCCAAACTGCCTTAACATCATGGAACTTGTGTAAGTGGCAGCATTTGTTATGGAAAGTTCAAACGTTAGTGGTAAATGCTGCAATGCTATTTCCAATTACCTGGGAGCCAGCTCTGTTGAACTCAATGGTACTTACTTCTGAGTAGACATGTAATAGGACCACATGGTAAATGACTAAAAATGCATATAAATGTGAGTGTGTGACCTGTTGTTACATTCAGACTTCAATGTTCCTTCCTTCCTGGAGTTCCCATTGTGTCTATTTCACAGGGAAGTTTCTACAGAGAGCCCAGACATCTGAGAATGGTCTCAGGTTATCCAGATCCTGGTCTTCAACTGGAGCAAGCTGGCCATGCTCCCTGAAATCCATGCTGTTTCTCTGCCAGAAAGATAGAGCAAGATTCGGCTCACTGCCTAAAACTGATCTTCTGCAGGATAAGAAAGAAAACACCTGCCCAGATGCCTATTTTACCAACTAGGGCATGTTTATAAGTTCACAGGCTTACAAGCCTTAGGAGACAGAAATAATGTTTTAGTTGTTTGACTACAAGGCAATGTTGTGTTCTGTTTATTCTTGTTAATGTCTAGTTTTTAGTTAATTACTGCATTCTGATCTGGGTAGATGAATCAATAAATCTCACTCTGTATTGTCGCCTTGAATTTCTCATGCAAGCTACCAAACAGGTATATGCCAACTCTTTCAAGAGTTGAGTGGTTAGAGATTGGGAGCTGTAGTTTGGTGGTATGGTACTTAGATCTCTTCCAACATTTCAGAGTTCTACTGCTTTTTTAACTCAGCAGATGTTAATTCAGTAGGTGGTGGTGGCAGCTACCCAACTGTTGGGATAATTTAGGGGAGGTTTAGCACCAGTGGTAAAACTGGAGCAACCCAAACCCATTTATCTTGGATTACATAGTGACCCACTGGCATGTCAGTTGAAAGGGGAAGAACTCTTTGAAGGACCTCAAGGTACATCACAGATAAAATCAGTGACTGGGAAAAATAAGTTCAGTTGAATCCCATGGGGATTTTGTTTCCTGTGCAGGTGCTGTTGTGTCCTTACATGTAAACAGACTGTCCCCAAAGGCATTATCTATCCCTTTTCAGGAAACATGACTATTGAAATTCCATAGGCATTCAAGAGATAGCTTTTGTTTCTTGAATTACTGTTTTGGTTTGATTTGGTTTTTATCTTTAATATTTGAAACACCAGAACAAAATGTGATGTAAATAAAGACATATTCATTTATGTCTTACTTGTTTATTTGCTACTATTACTACCTAGCTTCTTAGTATTTGTATTTTACTACCAAAGATTTGTATTTTTCTGGTTTTAATGTATATTTCTTCTGGAAATTGTTGTGAATGCCACTTGAAGAGCAATATTTAAATGTTCTAGTATGAAAATAAGTAAATAAATAAAACCAATGAAATCTAAATTGTGTGTAAGAAGAGGGGGGAGGGAGGGAGAGACAGACAGACAGAGACCTCTTCTTGAATGTTCCATGGGGTCCATAGAGGAAATAGTCTCCCCATTCCAAAATCTGCTAGGAGGAAACCAAGCCTAGGTAACATTGGATAGAAAGAAGGGGGACAAGTGTAGCTCAGTGACAAAGCACCAGGTTTATATGCAGAAGGTCCCTGGTTCAATCTCCGGCATCTCCAGATACGGCTGGGAAAGATTCTGAAATCCTGGAGAGCCACTGCCAGTGAGTATTGATGGCTCAGTATACAACAGCTTCCTACCTTCCTAGAAAACTGTTCAGTTTTGCTTAATTCCAGTATTAAAAGGCACAATTTCTTCTTACTTGCATGTGGTGAGCATCTACTACAAATTATTGTCTGTGATAAATCTAGCATTTAGATAGTAAATTATGAGGGCATAGATTTAGCACCAATGTCAATGAGCAAACTGCTGTTTCTTGTTCTTGCTAGTACATCATGACAACAGCAGAAACTACAGAACCCCTGAAAATTGAGTTGAGATGGATGTCCATGTAGGTAATACAAGGCAGAAAATAAATCATAATTAAAAAAGAATTTGTGCTCTATTTGTGGGCTTCCCAGAACCATCTGGTTGCGCATTGATAAAACAAGATAATGGACTAGATGGAACTTCAGACACTGATCCAGTATGGTTCTACACACACACACACACACAACCACACAAACACACACTCTGTCCTATGGAGATGCTTCCCTTGCTGTTTGAAATTTCCCCCAGTACTTGCTAGTGGCTTGCTTTGTCACCTTTATTGTATGTGCTGGATTCCAGGAAGATTTGCCTTTCCGCCACTGGTCTTTCAGTGCTGTTTGAGCTGCTTGTGCATCCTTCTTGAGGGGAGTGACCTTTTGAGTCCTCTTTGGGCAATTTGCCATGACAGACAGCAGTGCAGGGACTGGCTGGCTCAGCCCACTCATCTAATGCATCATGCACTCCATGAATTGCATCAGGGCCTGTGACAAGATGGAATTGCTGTCTAAACAGATTTTGCCTATTGCTTGCTGTGCACAGTTCTGGGTGATTCATATACCAGTGACTGCACCCCCCCTCCTGGCACTTCCTCTAGGCATGTGGGCAACCTAAACGACACTTTGGAGAGAACTGAGAAGAAACTGTGAGCTGTGACAGAGAACTGAGATGACTAGAACATAGTTAATTTAATGAATGAACCAGATAGTGGCCATGTTGTTTTTGTTGTCATCGTTGTTTCAATTCATTACCTCCCTTTCACCCAAAAGGGTGGGTTACAACCATTTAAAATATAACATTAAAGCATTAAACTACAATAGGTCATTATCAATGAGAAGAATAACTATGGGCAGCAGAAGTTGGAGTCATGATTAGCAAGAGTCTCCCTTCCTGCAAGCTAGTGTCTGTTGCAGTATTCAGGATCAGGGCCTACCTGGCCCTTCATACCCACCCAGCCACCTTTTGTCCATGCTGCTTCTAGAATCATAGAACAATACAGATGGAAGGGGCCTATAAGGCCATCAAGTCCAACCCCCTGCTTACTGCTGGAAACCAGTTTACAGCACACCTGACAGGTGGCTGTCCAGCTCACTCTTGAATTCCTCCAGCGTTGGAGAGCCCACCACCTCCCTATGTAATTGGTTCCATTGTCGTATTGCTCTAACAGTTAGGAAGTCTGTCTTTCCTATTCCTATTATTATTGTTATATATATCACAAATGAATCTTTGACTCCACATAGGTTGAGCTGGACACCTGAGCTGTTCCCTGGAACCTCACAATCCCTGCCTTCCCGTGTGTTCCATCTTTCAGCTGTGCAGGGAGGGGATCAAGCTTAATGAGTAAGGGCATAAGAAGCTGCCCTCTCCCAGGTAAGACTATGCTTCCATCTAACCGAATATAGCCTATCCTGGCTGGCATAGGCTTTCAGGATATCAACCTGACATCCTTATCATCAGGGGTTGCTAAGAGTTAGTCTAGAATCTTTACATGCAAGCATGCATTCTATCACAAAGTTATGGTCCATCTCAAAGCTGGCACTTCCAGGGTACAGGCCCAGTTAACTGACCTTTGGAAGAAACTAAAGAACCCCCTACACACTATGGTTGTACTATAGGATCAAGCTAGACCCTTGTTCCCCATTGTGGAATCTGGATACCAGTGATTCTGACCAGTGCTTGCTCTTTGCTCTTCAATCTTGCTCATCCCTTGATGAAGTTAGCAATTGCAGTGCTGAAGTTGTGGCCTGGGCTTGCATTGATAGGCTCAGCACAGACCAGAGGGAACAGGTTTTCCCTCAGAACAGTGTCACAAGTTCCACACACCCCTAGAAGCCAGGCAAAGTCACTTCAAGATTGAGAGTGGTCCATAGCATGATGGTGCTAACCAATCAGGGAGTGGGATTGCTCTCTTGCTTCACACAGTGCCATTGGAACAATTGTAGCCCCATGGCATAATGGTGGCAAGCTGGAATATGTAGCAGAGATATCTCTTTGAAACTGTTTTTAAATTGCTTGGAAAGCAACTTTTTTTAGACACATAAGTCTTTTCCTACAAATATGTTAATTTTTCAAAAATTAATTTTTTGAATTAATTTTCTAGGAACATCTAATTTTTCTTCAAAAATGTATTGTGAAATTATTATTTGGATAGTACTGCTACCCAAAAGAGTTCCATAATACTATCATAACTTTGAGTAAGCAAGAATAAGAATTTTGTATTTCTTCCACCCCAAAATAATTTCACATTCTTTATCAGCTAATTCATGAGTCAGAAATGCCATTCTGTCCAATAAAAACATTTTTCCCAATTATGAGAAAAACTCTCTCTCTCTCTCTCTCTCTCTCTCTCTCTCTCTCTCTCTCTCTCTCTCTCAAGCATTACCACAAATAATATATATATATATATATATATATATATATATAATATCTACACCACACATGTGCATTTAAATATTAGATTTGCAGTTTGGAACATGCTTTTTCATGGGTTAATCTTATGACACTGCTGCAACATTTAGGCTGCAATCATATACCCATTTACCTGGAAGTAAGCCCAATTGTACTCAACAGGACCTACACATATTGTAGTGTTAAAGGCCTACATCCACATGGGCAGGGTAGGCCTGTAGCCAGGAGGAGGCAAATGGGGGCACTGCCCCTGTGAGCAATGCTTCTCCCCCTGTATTTTTTGGGGGAAATTATCTTTTTGATTTGTGACATGATCCAGGGGTGGCCACTCCGTGGCTCTCCAGATGCTGCTGGACTACAGCTCCCATCATCCCTGACCACGAGCTGTGTTGGCTGAGACTGATGGGAGCTGTAGTTCAGCAGCATCTGGAGAGCCACGGAGTGGCCACCACTGTATGGCAACCTCCATTTAAAGAATGACAGCTTGTTTTAAGAACAGGGAAAATTTAAGTGTGCTCACTCAAGACTTTCTCTGGCTAAGGTTGGATTTTTCATGATCACAATCACCCTATAATTACTGATCCTGAAAAAAATCAGCTTGGATGACCCCTAAAGCGCTACATATTAGAACTTTATATTATGGGCTAGAGTTAGACTCCACCCCCTTGGAATTTCTTTGGTCTGCTTTTCAGTTTCAGTTTCAGTAGTGTTCTCTACCCAGTCAGCAATAAAGAAGCAAGTTAGTTTGCCTGCAGTTAAGTAACAGTTTGTTTATTCTGCAGTTATTATAATGAGTAGAATAGGAATGGGTAAGGGTGAAATACAGAGATAACTTAAAGTGATCTTAAAAAAATGGCTATCCTAAGTTACCCTTTACTCTTTTAATGCACACACTGTACTCACAGTCACAGTGGCTATTTTTTCTTCTTTTTCTTGAGTATGTGATGGCAAAGGATGAAGACAGCCTTAGATGAATAGAGATATTGCTGTATACACTACAGTTACCTAGCTGGCTAGCTGGACACCTAGGCTGTAACACAGGCCTAATTTCTGGTTTTCCCAATACATGCAGCTCAGCATGAGATCTTTTCAAGTTTCTGTACAGAAAAATCAGTAACCGGTAAAAAAAAAAAATCCAATCACTTTCCACAATCAAGATTCAAATTGCTTAGTTAGTCCTTTATGTAGCAGCCGCTTAAAAAGTTTTCCCTTGATTGGCCAACAGGAAGAAAAATCTAAATGTCTGGAACAAGACTAGAAGGGGGGACTCTCAAGGAGGAGTTAACAAACACACCCGAAAGAATTTTTCTTAACACACTCTCTGGATGGAGGAGTGAAGGAGAAAGTCACTGCCTTTCCCTTCCCTTGGCCTGGCCCTCACATCTTCTCCAGTAGTTGGAGGGGGGGAATTGGCTGGCACTCTGTACCTCTCCCCCTCAAATTCCCCACCTAGAAATGTGACTGTCCCACCAAACAAGGAAGGCTGGCTACAGGACTGGGGCAGGGGAAATTGTATGGATCCTTACCACAAAATTGTCACTAATTCTATGAAAAAACAATTCCTGTGAGGTTTAAAGAGCACCACAACTGAAGGAAATTTTGAGTCATATTTTGTGCAGTGATATTTTGGCAATATAATTTTGCATTTTAAAGTGCCACTTTTTCCCCCAGAAAAAAATCTGCTATTATTGCTTTTTCAGCAGAATGCTAAAAATTTAGAAAACTGGTTCAGGGCCTCAAACACTCCCAGGAATAATGCACTTTTGCTATTGATTTGTATCTTATATAGCAAATGCTTTATTTAATAAGAACTTGGTTTATATTAAGCAGAAATTGCATGTCTTTTGATTAGGAGCTTGGGTCATTTGTGTCACAACAGTGATCAGCAACTTTTTTTGTTGTTATTAAAAAAAAAAAGAGTTTTTATCTTACTCTATAGATGCGCTGCCAGAGTTCACTTGTTAATTTTAGTGCATTTTTCCCTGGGATGGTCAGTAGGCAGAAAGATAATTTCTCTTGTGACCACTTTTAAGGATGTAGCAAATGTTTGTTTCCTCTAACTCTGTTATTCTTTGTCCCACAGTTAAAGGAGTTGTGTAAGTATCATATCCAATCCCCTTCATATTTCATTAGAAGTGCAAACACTGTAGCAGAAACAGTTGCTTTTCTGCTATTGTTTTATATTTTTAAAGAAAACAGTTTATTATATTTTCATCACTATCATCATCATCATCTATTATACAGTGACTAACATTGTGAAGTATAGTACATTAATGTTGGGAGTGGGGCAAGAGCAACTCCTGTTTGGGTTCTTTTGTTTGTATTCCAGAAGGAAGAAAGAGTTAGGATCCTCCAGTTGCCTAGGCTGCCTACCTTTACCTATGCTGTTCTCTACCTAACTTCCTTCTGCTGTAAACTGATACGCTCAGGGAAACTGACCTGCCCCTCCTTCCTTTGTCTTCTTCTTCGACTGTCGGAGGAGAGAGCAGACATCTCTGTCTTTGTTCTCTCTCCTGAGCCATGAAGGCAATGCCCAAGTCTGGGCATTGCACCTCCAACTTAGGAAATACATACCTAATTCTAATTAACTATCTACTATGTGTTTCTATAAATAAAGTAACTTTTCTTAGGTTACTAAGTCTTAAGTCTCAGTGATCTAAATGCAGGCTAAAAGCCTGCTACTTGGGTAAATACACACTGGCACACACTCAAAGTCCAAATAGCAGACCAGGAAGTTGAAGCTTTAGAGCAGATATCAGAATCCAAATTATTTATTTATTGAATTTATATCCCAACAGCTGGTATAGCACAGTGGGGAGGAGAGCCTGGCTGGGAGTCCAGAGTCTGTGAGTTCAAATCCCCGCTCGTGTCTCCTTGGTGCAAAGGGCCAGCTAAAGATCACCCCCGCAGTGAGTGGCTCGGGTTACGTGCCCTGCTACCTGTGCAGCTGTGGGCAAGCTGCATAGTCCCAAAGAGCCCAGTTGCCCCTCAGCTGGCAGTTGCGGACAAGGAAGGGGCTGGCTTGTGCAGCTGTGGGCTAGCCAGCTGGGAAGGCCTAGCCTCAGAGGGAGGCAATCGTAAACCCCCTCTGAATACCACTTACCATGAAAAACCTATTCATAGGGTAGCCATAAGTCAGGATCAACTTGAAGGCAGTCCATTTCCACTTTTCATATTTATATCCCACCATTCTTCCCAGAAGGAGCTCAACTGAAGTGCTAAATTAATACACAGGTAAAGGGTGCCTCTGAGAAAAAGTACTGAATTGTTGGTACCTCTTCTGATATACCTTTGCAGCTGCCACTTCTGATTTAGTGGTGTACAGTCACCATCTGGATGCCAACCTAAGGGTCAGGCTATGTAGCAACAATCTGAATGGTATCCAATTGCCCGTCAGACCTCTAAAGGCAAATGACTAAATCTGAATGGCAAGCAATATAATCTCATACTTATGTGGTTAGTTTGCTATAAGCCTTACGCCAATTTTTTTCCTATTTTTAATTTCTGTGAACTAATCCCTTTCAAAGTAATTGCTCTGTTCTCCATTAGGGAGAGACGTGCCAGCAATGGAGCTCAACAATTAACATTGGCATTGCATTAAAAAAAAAGGCTTGAAACAGTATGAAGTTGGAACTAGGAGCTCTCTTGGGCTTTTGTGATAAAGAAGATTGTCATAGTGTACATACTGTCAAAGAAAGTATTGTGTAAAGAAGAGGGATTCTGGCACAGTGAAGCATTGAGATGCTAGAAGGCAACATCCTAATACCAAACTAAACACATTTAAATTGAAAGCAGATCTTGGGAGATTCCAATGGAGCAGGCTTCCAAGTAAGTATGCTTGGAATCAGAGCCTTAGTTGAATAGTTAAGTACAACTATGGAAGTAATGATTATTTAGTGATATTCATTGGAAGTAAAGTAAAAAATTACATATTTTATCAGCCTTTCTTCTTTCCCCATCCTTCTGATAGGAAACTGAGTCTTGGCTGTAGCCAAAAGAAGTGCCCATTTGAGTCAGTCTCCTATATTAAATCATATAAATAACAGAATTAATATCAGCTATGTGTAACAGTGCTGTAATTTGTTGTAGCAAAATGTGCTTCAGAAGGAACACAGTCTGATAATCTTCAAGGATCACTTTATGTTTGTAATAACAAAAGCATTGTAATGTATGCATTTATAATAAGCTTGTGCACTTTACAATATAATTTGTGATTGTAATAATATTCAGTATGCTGTTCAGCAAGTCGGAAGGTATATACAGAAATGGAAACTGGCTCATACTGAATAACTTCTGCTTTTTCCGAAATAATCCTCAAGTGTTGGGTGTCTGAAATCATTTCTTCAGATATCTGTCTTTCTGTGAGTGCCTATCAAAGGTGTTGACACAGTATCACCCAGTAATCCAGAGGCTTATCATCAAATTCCACACAAAACTCATTTCAGTGATGTAGCAACAGTTTGAAGGTCATAATAATCTCTGAAGGTCAATTTCCTGATGCATGGTTCAGAGCTTTTGCTACACGCAGGGGTGAACTTGGTGTTTTGCTGCAGACTACTTCAATCAGGAGCTAACTTGTGAATAATCAAGAAGTACTTCACAAATACTTCTAAGCTCCACTTTCCTAATCCAAAGGTGTGATAGGGTGCAGCCAACCATGGTAATTCAACTTGGAACAAGTTATTATCAGATAGAAAACACGAAGGGAGGCTGAAAGGTGCTGGACTCTTTAAAGACTTCAAATGCTCTCACCAATAGAATATGCACTCTTCTATTTGTCCCTTTCCCTGAAATGTTTTTCTGTGGCACAGCTGAGCAGCCAGTTCAAAATCCAGTAAGCAAATTAGAAAAAGAACTCAGCAGAACTATCCTATTGTGCTGTTTCATTATAACAGACAATTGGTTGACATGGAGGAGAGAAGTTCATACACATGTCTGCATTCTTCGTACACAATCTGACTCACACACATTTGCTACCCAGAGATCTACACACACATGTGCCTCTAGTGTCTACATGAACATTAATAAGCTTCCATGCACCTAACGTTATCCTGGCTATGACTTCATATGCACAAAACGGCTCTAGAGTAGGGAAAATCTCACCTGGGTCAACAAGGTGCACCCACCACAAGCAAGGTTGGAAGTGAAAGCACTGATAATCTTTTTCATGACAATCACTACATGAAATATTCAAGCCAACTCCTCCTCCAAAGGGTATTGCTAAACATCTTAATGTATATTTTAAAATAAATATATTTTCTGTTCATGTACTTCAGGCTACATCAACAGCATTCAAATAAATGTCTCACTGTTTACATTTACCAGAATATGCTTAAGGTTGGCTCCCTGAGATCCTTAGTTCCAACACTTATCTTCACTGTCTGGATAAATTTTACTCAACCAGTAGGGAGTCAAATATCATACCATATATAACAATCTATAACGGTTGTCTCATAAATACAAGGCAGGACCTTGTGTATAAATGGTATGCCTCTCCTGATCTGAAATGTCTCTGTATTTAAAATTATAGCTGCCTAATTCAGAAGTTCTGAAATTGTGTCTGTGGATTGCCACAGGGCACCTCACATCTGCAACATTCCTTTATTGGATGGAATCCATTGGACGGAACACGGTTATAGTCATCCCTGCGACTAGGACCCCTGATCGTGCTGGCATGGATCCTGAGATCTCCTGAACTCAGCTCACAGGATTTTTGCTGATTCTGCTTCCCTTTGCAGGCCCCTGTGCTCCCTGAAAATTTGCTCTGGCTGATTAGAGGACTCTCCTGAACAATATGGGTGCAAGGGCTGCAGAGGATGGGAGAAATGGTGAAAATCGCCCACCAGCAGGAATGTTCACTGAATCAAAAGCCCTTCCACAAATGATCCAAGCCCATTTCAATAATATCCCAGGACCAGGAAAGCCAAGGGCCAACTCTAAGAGGGCAAATTCCAGCTGTTGAAGTTCTGAAATAATAGTTTTGTAAAAAAAAATAAAGAGGAGCACGTATTTGAGGAATGATTTGAGCAAGGAGATAATTCACCACCACAGTGGTTACACAAAGCAGTTTTGTTTCAGAAAACTGTCAAAGTAAGATCACTATGATAATGTTATCAGGAAACAAAGCAGACAGAGTGTGTTAGAAAAAGGATTCACAGAAAAATGATAAAAGAGATGAGATTCCTTTATGTTCCATGATAGTACAACTGCGATGTGTTATGTTCTGTGATCTGTTCTTATTTGCTAATTCTTTGCCCCCCCCTCTCTCTTTCGTGTGTGTGTGTGTGTGTGTGTCTTTCATATTAGGTGACTAGTTTTAGATCTCATGTTTTTATATTCTTATACTTTATGATTTTAACCTTTATTTTGTAATCCACCCAGAGAACTGGTTATTGGCTGGTATAGAATAATATTTATTTAGTTAATAAATAAATAAATAAATATTAAATGGCATGACAACAATCATAAAAAGCATTACAACAGTAGAGGACTTTACTTTTAATTTTTTTAAAAAAAGAAAACACTAAAAACTAAACAACTTTGGCTTAACTCTATTTCCCAAAATAAAACCAAATAATAAAGTCTTGCATGCCTTCCAAAAGATCTTTACACCTGAGATGTGAAAGGGAAAGGAGCCCCACAATTTGTAGGGCAGGCACTGAAAACGTGTCTCTCTGTTCACTATGCTCTAAATTGGCATTCAGATAGAATTGTTAATAGGACACACATGCTCAAGTTTGAGCCTACTGAGTGGTAGTAAAGGCAGTGAAGAAAGCTTATTTTCCCTCCATTGCACCTCAGTTTGCTATCCTGTGGAGTTGTTCCGGATGGCTAAATAGAGGGGGAGTATATCACTTCTGCTCAATCCCTCAGTGGCATTTGATATCCATTGATCATGGTATCCTCCTGGACTGACTCAGTGGGATGGGCACTGGAGGCTCTTACCTTCAGGGTGTTGTCCAGAGAGTAACACTGAGTGATGTTCCTTAGCTCTCCGGCACTTGTGCTATGGGATTCCAGAAGGTACTATTGTCTCCTCCTTGCTGTTCAACATCTACATAAAGCCATTGGGAGTGGTCGTTTGGAGCTTTGGAGCAAGGTGTCCCTTTTGTAGAGTGCAGCACCAATTTACCAGTATAACCAGTAGAGTCCAGTAGCGTTTTAGCTTGCTTATCAGTGCCAGTCGCCGACCGAAATAATAGACCATCAGCCACATCTTTAAGAAAACAAAACTTTACTGTTTTCACACCGTGCTCGGTCTCTTGCTCACCAACCAACTCTATAATGCTTTCCTATTACCCCCACACCTCTGTGTGCTCTTTGAAGCCTTTTTATTGCTGCTTCACTTATCAGTTACAGCTGCAGCCTGACCTTGGGCGTTTCTGCCAAGTGCTGTCAATTACCAGCTTCACTGTGTCTTTAACTCCTAACAGTCTTGTCTGGAACTGGCTGTGATGCCCACCTAAGCCTGACAGCCCCCACCTTCCAGACAGACGTTTCAAGTTACAATTTTACATTTTTTCACAGTACAATTATACATTTCCTTTGTTACATACATTTGCTTTTTACTTTGTACAGTCTTCAGGCATTTTTCACTTTTCTACATTCTTTACACATTTAACACATATATGCACAGTCACTGTCACCTTCTTGAGCATACTTTGCCATTCGTTCTCTTATGCTATTTATAAACAGAGTATCACTGTCTGTTATTACTTTGCACTGTTTGTTTTCCTCTTTGTTCGTCTCACCCTGTATGGCTGATACTTGGAAACGTTCTGGAGGTTTCCCTTTGTTTTGTCTTGTTGACCTCCTTAATGTTTCTGTTGCTTGTTCCTGTTCTGTATCTATGTCTGTGCTTGATGCACTGCTACTGGAAGCAGAGCTGCTTGTCTCTATCTCCTGTTTTGTTTCTTCCCTTTCCTGTTTTATTTGTTGAGCAGGCTCTGTTGCATTTATGCCATTTGTGTCACTGCAATCTAGATTTACATATGTTTTGTGGTTCTCTGAGTCTTGTTCTTGTGTTCTAACACTCCTGCTGAGTGTTACACTACCATCCTGTGGAACCCACACGCGGTAATTTACATTCTGATACCCCAACACATATCCTTTCTTCGCTCTGGGAGCCAATTTTCCCTTTCTCTTTCCCTTGGGAACATGAACCCAGCATGGGGAACCAAATCTCAGTATGTGTAGTAGTCTGGGCTTTCTTTTGTACAACAGTTCATATGGTGACATGGCAATAGTTCTATGCAGTACTCTGTTTTGAATATAAGCAGCATACATTAAACTTTCTCCCCAGAAAGATTGATCAAGGCCTGAATCCTTTAACATTGCTATCATTGCATCCTGCAATGTTTTGTTTTCAGCTGTCCCATTCTGATTCACATTTACAGCAAGGTTTATTCCTTTCATTTCCAAATATTCTTCCAGGGACTTTCCTGTGAACTCCCCGTCCTGGTCAGATCTAATGTGTTGCACCTGTGTACCATGCTGCACTTCTACTCTGTTTAGAAAACGTTTTAATTGCTCTGCAGCCTCATCTTTTGTTTTCAATAACTTTACATGACAAAATCTTGAAAAATCGTCAACAATCACGAGAAAATATTTAGCACCACCTTTTGTTTTGGGAAATGGTCCCGCTAAATCAACATTTATTGTCTGATAAGGCTTATCTGTATTTCTTTCAGCTACTTTGTTAATTGGAGCTACAGTGGCCTTTGTCTGCTGACATACTTCACACTGCATGTATTGCTTGCAGTCTTTTAGTTGTACATCAGCACTGAATTGCTCTGCCTTTTTCACAGTCTCATAATTTACATGCCCCAGCCTTCGGTGCCATTCACAGATACATCTATCATGTGTTTTCTTATGCGTTACTAGTGAGGCTTGTACTGCAGGGTTTACATTTACATAGAACATGCCTTCCTCACAATATCCTTTTAGGCACACCTTTCCCCTTTTCATTATTTCACATTTCTTGTTACTAAATAACACACTATAATTCATTTGCAATAGTTTTGAAACTGACAGAATGTTGTTAGTTAAATTAGGCACAAATAAAACATTTGTCATTATTGTTTGTAAAGCACATAACTGTACAGTACCCTTACCCATCACCTGTTGTTTAGTGCCATCAGCTAAACTCACGTCTTCATTAGCTGGCACCATTGTTTTAAATAGACTTTTATCTTTTATCAGTGAATGGGTGGAACCTGAGTCCAGGACCCACAAACTATTGTCTCTGTTAACAAAGTCTTTTTCATTCTTTGTCTTTGCACTCACCAACTGCACATGTGAGGGTTTTCTTCCGTCCCTCCTCCTTCTCAGTAAGTCACAGTCCCGCCTTAAATGATGCAAGGAGCCGCAGTTGTAACAAGCTTTAGTCCCAAAAGCCTTTATCTCAGTCTTTTCTTTTCTTTCACTCCTTTCGTTCCGTCCCTCTTGCCTTTGTTTTGTTTCTTTTCTTCTCTCCCACTCTTGCTTTAGTTTGTCTGCAACATATCGAAACGAAAGTCCAGAATCGGGCATCGCTTCAAGTGCGCTGATAACAGGATTCCAAGAGTCATTAAGTGTTGAAAGAGTGATATAGATCTGCTGCGTTTCAGAGTGTTCCACTCCCCTTTCTTGTAATTCTACAAACAGGCTTGTAATGTTCATTAAGTGTTCTGACATAGTTACTTCGTCAGTTAGCTGCATTCTGTATAGTTTTCTCGCAAGACTTATTCTACTGCTAGCTGTTTCTTGAACATAATATGCTCTTAAAGCAGTCCACATTTCTTTAGCAGTTTCTTTACCTCTTAGAAGCAGTAGTTGCGAGTCTCCAACAGCCAAGATAATTAATGACTTCGCTCTTTCATCCAAGCGTAGCCATTCAGCAGGTGGTGGAACGGAGGAGGATTGTGGGTCAATTACCTTCCATAAATCTTCTCTGTTTAGATAGGCTTGCATCCGCAGCCGCCAGCATGAGTAAGTTCGTTCAGAGAGACGTTCCAGTGGAATGCCAGCCAAAGTTACTCCAGTCATTCTTGCAGACCTCTTATCACTTTGGTTTCCAGGCAACACGGTTCTCTATCTCTGCTTTGCCGCTCTCCCACAGCTCACCAGCTCAGCTTCCTTCGGTTGTCCGGCGTAGCACAAGCTTGCTCACTGGTTTTAACTGGGTGTTACTGGTTTGGAACTGGGCCCATAACCCTTGTAGAGTGCAGCACCAATTTACCAGTATAACCAGTAGAGTCCAGTAGCGTTTTAGCTTGCTTATCAGTGCCAGTTGCCGACCGAAATAATAGACCATCAGCCACGTCTTTAAGAAAACAAAACTTTACTGTTTTCACACCGTGCTCGGTCTCTTGCTCACCAACCAACTCTATAATGCTTTCCTATTACCCCCACACCTCTGTGTGCTCTTTGAAGCCTTTTTATTGCTGCTTCACTTATCAGTTACAGCTGCAGCCTGACCTTGGGCGTTTCTGCCAAGTGCTGTCAATTACCAGCTTCACTGTGTCTTTAACTCCTAACAGTCTTGTCTGGAACTGGCTGTGATGCCCACCTAAGCCTGACAGTCAGCAATATGCTGATGACACACAGCTCTATTTCTCCATAACATCCAAATCAGGAGAGGCAGTGAACGCTCTGGATCGGTGTCTGAATGCTGTAGTGAACAGGATGAGTGCCAATAAACTCTGCTTGAATTCTGGGAAGATGGAGTCTCTTTAGGTAGGTGGTTCCCATGTCTGGGAGATAGGCAGGTTACCTGTTCTGGACGGAGTCACACTCTCTCTGAAGAACCAGGTCTGTAGCCTAGGAATACTCCTGGATTCATCTCCTGGATTCACTTGAGGCCTAAGTATCCTCTATGCCTTTTACCAACTTTGTCTGGTTTGTCAGCTGCAGCCATTCCTGGACAGGGATAGCCTGACCTCTGTAGTCCATTCATTGGAAACCTCAAAGGTGGATTACTGCAATGTGCTCTATGTGGGGCTGCCCTTGGCCCTGGTTCAGAAGCTCCAGCTGGTGCAAAATGTGGCAGCCAGACTGCTGACGGGAGCACATAACCAACAACATGTGACACCACTCCTAAAACATCTGCACTGGTTGCTCATCCACTACTGAGCCAGGTTCAGGGTCCTTGTATTAATTTATAAAGCCCTGGACAACTTAGGTCCAGGGTATCTTAGGGACCACCTGAATCCTTATATCCCAGGTTGATCACTGAGATCATCTGCAGGAGCGGCTCTGGTCGTTCCTTGAGTTGGCATGGCTCATTTAACATTGACACAAAATCAAGCCTTCAGTGTTACCAGCCCAATTCTCTGGAATGCTCTGCCAACAGAGATTCAGGAGGTACCTTCTGTTTTAACTTTTAAGTGCTCACTGAAAACCTTTCTGTTCCACCAGGCTTATGCAGGCAATTAAGAAGATTTTTTTTCATAACAGTTGACCTTTGTTTTTATTGTATTTTTAATGTTTCTATTTTATGGGTTTTTTTATAACGTGTTATAAACCGTGTTGATATTTTTAACAAAATGACAATATAAAAATATTTATATAAATAAAAATAAAATAAATAAAAGGCCTATTACATGTTGGTCCTGGGGAGGTGGTAGAGCCATCCAAAGTCCTTGTGACATGTTTGCAAGGCATTTTGAGGATAACAGCACTTGCATCCAATGGGATTTGGATTTCATTTTAGGAATAGGTGATTCTGGTGAGGTGTCTGGAGCACTTTCTTGTCTGATGTTGTTGGATGAGTTTCAGATGCTGTGGGCTGAGTACATGGATAAGGTGCTTGGCCAGGTTCATGTAACTACTTGTGTTTTGAATCATTGCTCCTTTTGGCTTATAAAATCAGGCAGGAAAGGGAAGCCTGTTGGGCCAGGGAGGTAATTAATGCTTCACTTCAAGAAGGAGTGGGCCTGGGCCACCTGAAAGAGGTGACAATAAGACCTGAAAAAAAAACCCCTATGCTGGACCTGGACGATCCTAATATTACCTTTCTGGGCAATGTCTGAATGGGTGGTTACCAACCAAATTCAGGTACTCTTGGAGAAGTATGATTTTCTAGGCGCATTTCAATCAGGATTCAGAACCAGTTCTGGCACAGACACTACCTTGGCTGATGATCTGTGATGATCTGTATCTGGAGAGAAATTGGGAAATGTGACCCTGTAGATTTTCCTTGACTCTTCATAGCTCTGGCCCAAGCCAGAGAGTTTTGGCTATGGGGCGGTATACAAATGCAATAAATAAAAAAAATTAATAGGCCTATTCAGAGGAACTTGGGCCTTGGCAGAATAGGGTGGAGATAGCCTCAGATTTTTACAGGTCAGAGTGATCTGGAACTATCAGGTGTGGGGTTTGGGGCAGAAAGGAGAGGCAAGCATGCACAGGAAGAAGACAAAACTGGGAAAAGGAGGTTCCTCTTTGTGGGATCATTTCCTAACCAACCTCTCCTTCTTCCTGCCAGGCCTCCCCCAGACTTGTGCAGTATACGAGCTTCCTTCAGAAGTGGCTTCCCTGCATGCAGGGAAGCTGCTTGTGAAGGGACAGCACCCCACAGAATGGAATTATCCCACTGATCAGCTGGTAGGCAGGAGGTAGTGCTGCATGTCAGGCAGATGCTCTACCACTGAGCTACAGTTCTTCCCCTGTGTGCAACACTTCCCCCTGCAAACCTGTATAATCAAAGGTAGTCTTAATGATGTTGGGAGTCTCTATTGCCCCTTGTGTTGTCAAAGGCAAGAGGTTTGTAATTTCGAGACGATGAAACACCCAGAGAAGAAAGTCTGCAATGCTTTAATTGAGAGCAGCTGGTGATTTACAGCAGGCAGAACATCAGATAACAGCCCTTTCTACAATTAATGAGCAAAGTTAGCTTACAATCTCCTTTCAGTTTCACTGGGAGCCCCAGTCCAACAGAGAAGTCAGCCAGTTGACAAACCCACAGCATCAGGTCATGTGGCAGATCTGTGACAAGGTTCCTTGAGCAGGAATTAGGGACCTCTATTTATACCGAAAGAGCTCCTAGACCTGGGTGCAATTTTGCACCTGTGATTTTAACTGGCTATACCTGTGAGATATTTATATTTACTTGGATCTCACACCTCTATCGTTTGTTTATTCCTTCTGTTGGGTCTGTGTCCTTGAGGTTTTGCTGCAGCCTGGCCTGAGAACATAACTTTGAGGCTGCATTCCCAGCCTTTGGCACCATGTGTGAAATCATCCCTAACGAGTTATTGGCATCCACTATCTGTTTTTGCCCATTAAGAGCCTCTCTTACCTCATCTGTGTTATATTCTCAGACTTCTGAACTGTTGTCTGCTATATGGGCAGTGTATAAGAAAGTCCACGTATCAAGCCCACCTGACCTAAATGTGGGCATGGGACAGAAGCATGGACAAAGGAATGGAGCATGCCACACTAAATCTCCTCGGTTTACATCAAGATATCTTGCAGTCATTTTCCAATACACTCCTAGATGCCAAAGGCCAGCAATGGTCACAGGTATGTGACTTTTCTAATTTTTTAAGTTTCATTCCAGAATTTATTTTGAAAATCCATGCTTTTAGCATTGCTTTTTATAGAGCTTAAATGTTTAAAAGAAGCATAGTGAAAGCAATTTCTTGTTTAAGTTTACTGTTCAAACCATTAGGTCATAGTAGAAGAAGCTCATAAAGCTATCAAATAAAATATCCTTTATAGTAACCTAGTAGAGAAACTGCAATATCAACAAAACTCCTTAATCACTGTAGCAATCAACATTTTTATCAAGGTATATTTTGTGCAAGTTAGTATTGTGTGATGGGGGGGAGACGCAACCTGTGTTGAAAGTAAATGTTCAATAAATGTGCCTTTGCTCTAATTTCTAGGCTTTCTTACTGTAAAATACATGATCGCAATTACCCAGGGAATTGATAAAGTAGTAAGATTAACAACTGGTGTTCAGTAGATAAGATACAGAGTACACATATGCATCAGATTTCACCTTTGAGATATTTTAATTGCAATATTTAGCTTTTTTTTAAAAAAATGATATACTGGAGTTGTATTATGAACAAGTCAGACCTTTTTTTTACTTTAATTTGCATTTTGAACTGATCTCACTCCCCAAGCACTAAAATATTACAAAGTAGCTCATGTTCAAGATCAGCCTTCAAAAATGTAACCTTCCTTTTTTAATGCCTTTAAAACAATTTTAAATAACAAAGCTGTTCAAAGTAATTCATCTTCAAACATGTCAAGATTCTTTAAAGTGAAAGCTCTTTTAGTAATAGTCATTTTCAATTACAAATTAACTTTGATTTGTTGCCCTTCCTGTCATTGGCATTTGACTGGAATGAATAACAGTGGCCTATAAATTACAAACCCAGAGTTAAACCTTGCAATCCATTACGGATATTCATTAAACAGAAACGGACTTTCAGTTTAACTCTTACATATACAATTGAAATCATGAACAAAAGCCAAATGCAACACCAATTCCTTTATCTCATATCTGAATGGTCTCTTTTCATCTTCGGAAAAGAGATTAGAGATTAGAATAGAATGAATCTTCCTGGTTCTTTAGGTTTTATAACTTTCGGTACATAAAAGAATCTATCTTGGGGACTAACCCAAGAAAACAAAAGAAAACAAATATGTGCACTCATGACTGCATGCTTTGTCCCATTTATCTCCATGGTCTTAAGCATGCATAACAGGACATGGGAGTTTTGCCTATGTGTTTTCCTAGTGGCCCCATGTTTCTACACATCTGTTACTCACACTAGCACTTTCTTTATCGTTCTCTCTCTCTTTCTCTCTCTCTCTCTCTCTCCCCTGAGGATCTCCCAATTCTCCTCTTGTTTTGTAGAGACTATTACATGAAAAAAACACAATGTAAAAATGTATACTTTGTATTTTCTTTTTGGTTGGTTCCAAATGATTCTCCTCGACTGTTACCAAATATTGCTGCTACAAAACCCAAATATGAATCTGTACTACATTATACTATGCTATTTGCTAATATTATTCAGATGGTTCTATACTCAGTGGTTGATGAAATGGGGTGCCAGCACTTACTGTGTAGTAGTCACCTACACTGCTGCACTGTACTAGGATAGGTGGTGCGGTGCAAATGCACTTGAAGAGCCAGTCTGGTGCTCCTGCCAATGTGTTTGCTCCACACTGACCTCACTGCCATCTCGCTCCTCCTGGCACACTGCAATGACATGGATGACAGGGGGTCAGTTACCATGTCACTGCTCACTGACCACTGCTGCTGCTACAAAGATACAGCAGGAGCAAGGTGAGTACCTCCATGTGCAGCTAAATCGCATTCAGGGCAAGCAGTGAACACATATGCTTCATAAGTATGAGTTGTGGCAAATGCTACAGCAGAAGACAAAATAACATAACAGGCACCTATGTTATTTGAACACCTAATTAAGTCCTGAACTCGCAGGAGTCTGTCAGTAAACATGAGAACTAGCAGGGGTGTAGTGATGGGGGGGAATGAGGGTATTGCCCCCAAATGATAATTCTGTCCCCCAAATGAAAGAGAGTTGGCAAACCTAAAGGTTTGCAATTGGAGGGAGGAAAGACGGGAAGGACGGTACTGCTATGCCCTGCAGAGTATTTCCCTGTCCCCTGTAGTGCCAGCCTCTGTAGATGGTGGGTGGTGGCAGTGCATCTGGTGGTTGTGCCTAGGCTTTGGGCCTAGACTGTGCGGCAGCCTGGCCTAGTCCAGGCAAGGACCTGAGAAGAAGCAGAGAGGTGAGTGAGCTAGCTCTCCAAGGCCCCAGGAAGCCCAATGAGACCCTGTTAACGTAAGGTCTTATTTAATAATGCTGGGAGCTGGAATATGGTGTGTGCATGCACATCTGCGGGCGCATTTTTCCCCTAGTTTGTTAGAAAAGTTGAAAAATGTATTTTTTCAAACCTTTCAAGCTGGTTCCATTTCAAAATGGTTTTGAAGAGTATAATGTGGCTAGAACCTTAGTTGCAATAGTTTTAGATCTCCACCCAACTGTGCAAATGATCACTATAAATAAATCACCTATTTAACTTTTCTCATGCAAACTTATGTACTACTAAAATAGGGTTTGTGATATTTGCTGGTAGAGAGAATCAGTGTTAGCTGGCTGGCCTAGGGCCTTTCTATAGAACAGAGATTGTGCTTGTACAGTTAATTCTAACATCTGTAGTTCAGAGAGCTGTATAGTTCCTATGTGAAAAGTTGCTATGAAAAGTGGTGTTTATAGGTAATTTAATTTCTAAAATGAAACTTCTTTTAATTGCTTTCCTGGCATGACAAAGGAGACCAGGGTAGTTAGTTCTGGGAAGCAGCTGCCTCAGGAGAACTGAACTCACAATTTACATTGTACCTGTACAATGAAGCCTTTCCATGCACATACACTTTGTAAGCTGCAGAACTTATCTTTGGTGCATCTACAGCTGTGTGTGAAAATTAATTCTCAAGTTCGACATATTTGCTGACATCATACAGCTGTTCAGTGCTTCATCAAAGAAAAGCAAGTTTAGTAATCTTGGCTTTTGAAAGTAACATATTTGAAGGAATTTCAGGTGAACAGTTCCTCTGCAAGTTTGCAGAGAAATCACAGTGCATACAACTTTATTAACTGTTCAGATCATTATGGTAGGATGACTTGCACAATATACATTTACTTCCCGGTCACTGCTATTTAGTTCATACAACTATTTTGCATGTGGAAAATACTGTATTATAAATTGATTTGCTTTTTTGTAAACTTCACAAGTTATAGTTCCCAATTAAAAGTCATAAACTGGGGTTTGTTTTTGTCATTACCTAGGAAAACATTTTCCCCCAAGAAAACTCTTTTATAGTGGCTGATACCTCAACACTTCTGCCCCCCCCCAACAAAAACTGTCTTGCTACACTCCTGAGACCTGACCTTTAAAAAATAATGACCAGATCTTTAGCAGAAATCAATCATACTTTGTATACTGGCTTTATTGTAGCTACATCTAATTCTGCAGAAAAGGATTTTAAAAAATATTCAGGAAGAACCATTTTCCCAATCTCAATGTGCTTTACTGAAAAAACAAACAAACAGATTATCACAGGATTGTAAATAGTCTGTGGTATATGACAAGTTTTTGCAGATGACCAGTCACAGAATCTCCTGTAATGAAAAGGGACCCCCCCCACACACACACTTTAGGCCATCAGTTCATCACAAGTGACTATAAACATTAAAGTGCTGATGAATTTTCACGAGGACTTTAAAAAACTGATGTGGAAACCTTAAAATTGGGAAAATAAGAAAGTGAAATTGAATGTTTCTCCTATCCCTACTCCTTGCTATGCGTTCATTTTTACTTTCACCCAAGCCATAATTTGTGAACCGTTGCCACTGAGTATAGTACGCAGTGTAATACAGCAGTGTTGCCAAAGATAATACAGTGTGTGAATTTAAAGAATTGTCCAAGGTATTACTTTGAAAAAGATCCAGAGCTCATTGAAGCTTATTTGCATATATATCTGAAAAATGAGCCAAAGAGTTTGGTTACTGGTGGAGTAGGAAAGCAAGCAAATATGGATGAGAAGGTTATACACAACAGATAAAAAATGACTGGTATTACTGGTAAAGAACAGCCCTCATATACTGTATTGAAAAATATTACATAGCAAGCAGCTGTAGTTACTGTCTTATCCTTTATCCTTCTCTGAGGACATCCAAAAATATAATAGTGATGACACCTATAAATACACTGTGAACAAAAGCCTGAATTTTAATTCCTGACTTTAGTCCCCTACTATGAACTATGCTTGCTAAAGGTTAATTGCTGTCATTTCACTGCAGTCAGCATTTTGTTGCTTATTGGACGCAACTTACACTTCATTTAACATTTGTACAAGTTTTTCTTCATTACTTTAAGATCACAAATGCTCCATCACCAAGAAGATGCCTTCCATTAGGCTCGACATTTAGAGGAGCAGTAAGAAGGGAAATTAAAAGGGACAGAAGACAAACTTGTGAAGAATCTGGACAGCAAGAACCAGATAAAGGGCTCCAACAAATAACCTGTTGGTTCAACATCCATCCTAACTGGCTTGCACAAAGCTTATGAGGAGATTAGACGATGGCTATGTACACATTACCAGCATAAAACCAGCATAGGTCATTGAAGCTGGTTTGGGGTATGGGAGAACCATCAAAAAGATGTATTTTACAAGAAATGACAGGATATATACTGAATAGATAGGTGTGAGGCTAATGCCATATGTACACTGCTTTCCAGACCAGCTGTGGAAGTACATTGGAAGCAGAGTAAACAGGAGTGTGTACACAGCCTATGTCTTCTCTTTATTGAGATTTGTTCCTATTTGTTTACAGGGCAATTATATGACAATGACCATTCATCCTGACTTGCTTGCAGGATGTTGACACATCTTCCTGTTAACCATTTTTTCATCCCAAACTTTTCAATACATTTCACTTTCCAAACTACAAAAGGTCTTTTTTTAATGAATTTGTTGTGCTAAGGTGACATAGTCTTTTAATCTACTTTAAATGCACAAACCTAAAATTCTGGCATGCACCTGAATGCCTTCCACAAAATACTGACAGTCTGGTGGCATCCTTATTCAAGACAAACTGTACAAAACGATGCAAAAGAAATAAATTTGGAGGATGGCATAGTTGTGAGTCTTTGAGGGGGCATAAGTCAGGAAGACCTCCCTCCTCACCTGAAGGAGTGTGGCAGGGGAAAAGGGATGGAATTAAGGCCATGCAGGGTAGACTCACCCAGTAATGCAGGGTAGACTCACCCAGTAATGACAAGTTGGGAGCCTAAGAGAGGACTGGCATATTTTCCACACATAGTCTTATTTCCCTTATGCAGTTTAGAAGTTTTTCAGTCCATATATTCTTAATTGTTTTACTTGTAGTTAATGAAGTGGGCCCTAGTTAAGACTCATAACTTGTGTTTTGCCTTTTTATTTCCAGGCTCCTAAAGCAAATGCCCATTTTCTGGGGTTGCACTGCAGTGTAAGCATAAAGGTAGGGTTAGGGAGCACAGACCTAGGCCACATCCACACCAAATTTATTCCACATTAAACAGCCATGGCTTCTCCCAAAGAAACATGGGAAGTGTAGTTTGTGAAGGGTGCTGAGAGTTGTTAGGAGACACCCTATTCCTCTGACAGAACTCTAATGGCCAGAGTGGTTGAACAGTGAGCCCCTCTTCCCAGATAATTCTGGGAATTGGAGCTCTGTGAGGGGAATAATGGTCTCCTAACCAGAGCTTGGAAAAGTTACTTTTTAAAACTACAACTCCCATCAGCCCCAGCCAGCATGGGCACTGGATTGGGCTGATGGAAGTTGTAGTTCAAAAAAGTAACTTTTCCAAGCTCTGCTCCTAACAACTCTCAGCACCCTTCACAAACTATACTTCTCAGGATACTTTGGGGGAAGCCATAGCTGTTTAATGTGAAATAAATGCCTAGTGTGGATGTGGCCCTAGATGAAGACTTTGTTGCTAAGGTCTGTTAGTGCTAGATGGTCCAAATCACTAGGGACAGAAGTGAAATTTGATTTTGTTTGCATTTTAATGAGAAACTACCTAATTCACACTTCTCAAACTAGTATAAAAACTGAATCACAGCTATCCTTTGAAATTTGCACTTTTCTGAATTTTGTAATGCAGTTCTACAAAAATGCATATATTGGGGAAAATGTGTGTCCAAATGCATATATTCATGAAAATAAGATGCAAATGCATTATGTTCAGGAACATTGCTTGCAAAATGTGTATATTAGTCAAAACTATATATAAAATGCATTTATTAGGAAAATTCACACTAAATGTTAATGAATTTTCATGAGTTGTTTTTTTAAAAACAACAACAAATTATTGCAGAAATGTGGAGAACAGACTTTATAGCTGGAAAAATGAGAAAGCAAAAGACACTGCAATTGGCATATTCATCTATCCCTACAAATACAGGGATTCTTGAGGTCCCCATCCATAATTTGACTGCCAAAACATTCTTCTGTGGTGACAAAGTTGCAATGCATGTCAGCACTCAATGATGGAATGTTGAAGAGAAATAGAAAAGTGGGAAAAGTGGGAAAGAAAAAATGGAAATAAGGGAAGAAATAAAACAGCCAAAATCCACACATACACACAAAACACCCTACAACAAAACTATACAGATACTGAGAAAGGTCCAGCGTATGACAAATATAAGTAATAGAATACCAATAGCCACTCTAAGTCCAGGAGTTAAACATACAGCATTTATTTAATTCTACTTTTGTTTTTAGTGCAAAACAGCTTGCTAAATAAATAAATCCTAAAACATAAAAAAACCACAATTTAAATTACCAAACAAAAGACCAGTATCAGCCCAGATATAGCATGAGTTGTAGTAGGCAGACCATCTATGTGCCCTCTTGATCCCTGCCCATCATGGTTGGTAAGATCTAGTATGATGAGATTGATTGGATGGGTCCAGGGAGTAGTTAATGTCTCATTACAGGAGGGAGTTATTACTACTATTATTACTATTACTAATATGTATGTATGTATTTATTTCATTTGATAGTCGCCTCATACCCAACAGCCTCTAGGTGACCTACAACAGATTTAATAACATACAATATAAAATAGATTTTAAAACATGCAATATAAAAACTTAAACCCGCCCCAAAAAGAGGAATAAGTAAAATAGCCCACTGTCTTGAAAGAAGCGATGGTGTGACCCCTATTGAAGAGGCCCTCCCTGGACCCAGGGCTTTTAGAAAACTACCATCCAGTCTCTAATATTCCCTTGCTGTGATCAAGGTGATCAAGAGGGCGGTGAGCAGCCAGCTGCAGGCATGCCTGGAAGAAGCAGATTATCTAGATGCATTCCAGTATGACATTAGCCTGGTTCCAGTACAGAAACAGCCTTGGTGGCCCTGACTGATTACCTTTATCAGGAGAGAGACAGGGGCAATGTAACCTTGCTGGTTCTCCTTGATCTCTCAGCAGCTTTTAATACCATTGACCATGGTATCCTTCTGGAGTGACTGAAGGAGTTGGGAGTTGGAAGTACTGTATTGCAGTGGTTCTGCTCCTATGTGCAGGGATGCTACCAGAAAGTAGTTCTAGGATATTATTTCTCAGCTCTGTGGCTATCGGGCTGTGAGATCTCACAAGGGCCCATTCTGTCTCCTATACTATTTAATATCTATATGACCCCATTGAGAACTCTCATCTGGGGATGTGGAGCATGGTGTCATCAGTATACTGGTGACACACAGCTCTATGTCTCCATTCCATCTGGATCATGAGAGGCTATGGAGGTATTGGACAGATGTCTGGAGGCAATGATGCACTGGAAAAGGGGGGCATCAAACTGAGGCTGAATCCTGATAAGACAGAAGGGCATTGGGTAGGTGATTCCCATGGCTGGGAATTAGGTGTACAGCCTGTTCTTTTTAACTGTGTTTTACAATATTTTGGCTGTGTTTTCAAATGCTTTATTTGTGTTTTTGAATGTTTTTAACTGTTTTCAGTATGCTTTTCTTTTTCTTGTTAATTTGTTTTGTTTATATTTGCCACCCTGATCTCCTCTGGGAGGAAGGACGGTATATAACTGCAATAAAAAAGTAAAAAAATAAAAACTAGAAAGATGACCACCATTTTCCACAGCCATTCACATGGAAGGTAGAAATTAAATAGGTATTGCCTTTTATAGAATGGGAGAGTCAGCAATGGAATAGATGTAACCATTGTAGATTATGCCAAGAGAAGAGGTGCACTGGCCATTTTAAGAGAACGTGAGCTTATTTGTATCTGTCTATTGATGAATAAAATATATTGTACAAGTACATTGTAAAGGCCATGTTGGTGTTATTGAGATCAATGCTAATGAATAGACCTGATAACATGGAGCAATTCAACAGCTGAAAGCTAAATATTCTATCTGCTTGCAAGCAGGTCAATAAAACATAGTTGACTTTGGAGACCTCTCTTTGAATGCTGTTTATTTTCTCACTCAGTATAGAGTCAAGATACAGAGGTCATAACTATGTTGACATTGCTGTTATTGGTAATAGCAGAATATGTCATCCAACAAATCTTTAAAACAAATTTGTTTCCATAAACTGTGCCAAATGGAAGGAGCTGGGTGGTGATTGCAGAATTATGGCTGTCAAATATGTATGTTGCTATGTCTTAATGTGTGAAGAGGAAAAAAGAAAGAAATCTCCTGCACTTGGCAGTGTTCAAATAATTGAGGAAGAGGTAATGGACTTATTGAAATCCACAAGCCCCAGCTCCCCCGTCTCTTTCTACAAACAAAACATAAGAAAAGCCCTGCTGGATCAGACCAAAGGGCCATCTAGTCTAGCATCCTGTTCTCACGGAGTCCAACCAGAGGTCTGTGAGGAGTCCAAAAGTAGGACATGAGTGCAACGGCACTCTCCTGTAGAGAGGTATGCATGCATTGGGGTTTTTATTCACTGGTTCATATTAATGGATCATTCTATGAGAGCCTCAGTACAGATACCTTTTGGAAACAGCCCACTTGTTGACCCCTGTTGCAAAATGGCCAGAACTAGTTTCCTGATCTCAGGAAGACATATATTTACTGAGCTTAATAAAAACCAAAGAGGGATCCAAATTCCAGGTTTGCTTAATGAGTAATCTGGTCAGCTATAGTGTCACCTCAACAGGATTTATGATACCCTCTGACTCCCCAGAGTTAAGGACTAGATTTCACCAAAACAGGAATTTACACTATACATTTTACAAGAGACATCAGACTTCTCTGTGAAATTCATCTGGTAGAAGCATACCCTAACCCTATATTTCAAATATTTTTTTAGTCTCATTTCTGTAGGCATTCCACTTCCAATTTACATGTAACCCAATGTAATTCCAAACCACATTTAAGGTCAGGATTTTGACTGGTTAAACCAGCACTTTCATGGCTCCTATGACTTCCTGATACTCCACAGTCTCCGTAAGAACATCAAATTGCTGAGCAGGATGTCATCCCAATGAAGGGTGAGATCTTTTGTGTCTAGCTGCAGGTTAAGTTGAAGGGAAGAGCTCAGCTCTCGCTAGATATGTAAGTCTCATTCCTGAGTTTGAGTCTTCATATTTCTTCAGAAAAGGAATACATCTATTGTTTTCTACCTTCCTTCTTTCTTTGATGTGAACCTATGTGCTTGTAATCTTGGAAGTGATTAGGCTTAAGGCTCTCCTTGCATTAATTTCTAGCAAATGAATGATTGTGTAAGTTAGATGCTGCCCATATTTTTTATTGTAAATAGAATGCTATTTCCTCTTTCAATAAACCAAGCTTTATTTTACTTTTGTGTATACCTTCTTGGGTTGTTGTGGGTGGGTTCATACACATTAGGGTGACATACGGGTTTTAATTCCAGCTAATGGTTCTGCTATGCTCTCCGGGGTGGGTTTGGGTCTCTAGTGGGTATGCACTCATCAGGAATTCACACATACACTCTTGCTTCTGATTCCTGAAACAGGTATTCAGAGGTATGCTGCCTCTGATACTGGAAGTAATATAGCCATCATGATTAGTAGCCATAGATAACCTTATAGATAACCTTATGCTTCAGAAATTTGTGTAACCCCCTTTTAAAGCCAACCAAGTAGTTGGCCATCACTATGTCTTATGGTAGCAGCAAAGATAGTTTAACTGCATTGAGTGAAGAAGTACTTCCTTTTTTCTGTCCTGTATCTCCCACCATTCAGCTTAATTTGGTTTTAGTATTATAGGGGAGGGGAAAACTACCCTATTCACATCATGCATAATTTTATATACACTTTTATACATTAAAAAGCCCCTAATGTGGGATCCTTTTCTTAGGGGACTTGTTCCATCTGCTTGATGCTTTTGCTGCCTTTTCCTGCAACTTTTCTTGCTCTACAATCTTTTTGAAGTGTAGTGACCAGAAATGCACAAAGTTATTCCAAGTGTAGTAGCTAATGACACTTACATAAAACATAAAGGGCCATATCCCTTCTTGCCCCCTTGTAATTTGATCACTTGCACTTAGTCATGAACTAATATCGACATGCTTTGTACGATTTTAAGGCACGTGTGTATGATTCTCCTCTGCCCCCTGGTGAGCTCTATTGGCTGAGTAGACTCAGAAATTTTTCCAAGGTACATAAAAATGTACACAGGACACACTTATGCATTACAGTCTGCTAAACAGATTTAGGTAGTTGTAGGAAGGATACAAAGTAAGGGACATGCAAAGTTCTGCTCAAAAAGGTACCTTTGTTTTTTTGAGGTACTGATATCTGCATTTTGAGCTCTGAACAAAAGTACCAGCGTGCTCCTGTGAAGACACACCTTTAAGGTAGCTTTACATGTGTGTTTCCTACAAGGGAAACTTGTAGGTTTGGAGTTTTTTTAATGCATGGTGAGTGCTTCTCAGCATACATACAAAGCACATGTGAAGTGGTCATCTCTATTACAGCTGAGGCGTCTCACATACACTTCTATGTGTGATGGTGAACACTACATATCTGAAGACACCCCCACCCAAAAAATACCCTGCCTTTATTCTCCCAAAATATATATTTAAAATGTTTAAAGCAAATTTCAAGTCATGCAAATCATTTCATTTCCAATGAAACATTTTTTAGTTCATGGATATTAAGGCCAATGGATAAATAGCTGTTTTGGCTGCAGTTCATAACAAAAAAAATGGTATTGCCAAATGGATGCATTAAAAGGGATAATGCTACCATTACTAGCTGCTTTTTCTACTTCTGATGGCCATGAACAGGAAAGAAATCAATATAAAAGCATTAAATAAAAAGACTGGACACAAATCACAACCAGCAGCAACCGATGCATTAACACAATTAGCATCAGTATCAAACTCCAAAGGAAGACCAGATATCATTATTAGCTGCAAACCATTAGATACTAATTATAGCACTGAGAATAAAATGGTTGCAGAAGTTTCCAACAAACTGATTAAAAATGCAGAATAATATCTGCCAGTTGCCTAAGGTGGGGTATTGCTGTCTCCTTCCCAACTCAAAATAACTTAAGTCCATCATGGATTAGTTAGAATAACATGAAACAGAAAGGAGAGGTCAAAGCAAAGGGAAATACAAAGACAATTTTATAGATACAGTATAGAGAACAGTAGTAGAAACCCAGAAATGAGAGCAAACCAGTATGAAATCAGTTCAGTAAAGGAAAAACTCATTCGTCACTCCCTCCCACCCTGGAGAAAGGTCAAGCTTTTATTTTGCAAGCGCCAATGCAACAAAGCAAACCTTTAAGGGGCACAAGCAGCCGGAGACTGAGACTGGCTAGAGACCTGATGCTAAATTGGTTTAGGTTTCTGAACTAGTGACAGAAACAGAGACAGATGAAGCGCTCATCATATTACAGATGGGTCATGAGTTTCAATATTGGTATTGTGATGTAGTTCTGTCGTGTATGACATTCAGCAGTAAAAACACTTGAAAAACAAATCATTATGCCTAGGGGGATGAGCCAAATTGGCACACCACAATAGGCACCCCCTACAGGAGGCAGCAGGAGTGTAATGCTGGCATCAAAACAAGCTGCAAGTTCTGTTTAGAAACCACTCCAGCAAAGCCTGTTCAGCAACTCAAATCCTCCAAGCTATTCAAACTGATAAAACCCATAACAATAGAATCTGCAAACCCAGACCTTGCATAAGTGACCATTAAAGACAAAATCACAGATGTGATGCATTTGGACAGGACACGTTCTCACCAGAATATTGTAGAATTGCCCAGCTACATATGCTGAGAAAATTTTGCCAGCAGTAAAAGGCAAGATGAAATGCATGAATGGTGCAAACATTTGAGAAAGCAACAGAATGCATTAGCTCTCTGTTTGAAAAAGAAAGCAATGATTATAGAAGCCAAGCATGCCTAAAGTGTTTTATCAGTGATACTGGGAAAGCAGTTGAGTTTCTTTTAGCAAAATCTTTCTCTTTTAGTTTAGTGTCCAAGCAGCACCAAATGGAATGTAGGCTGGTGCTGCTGCTGCTGCTGCTACTACTACTACTAATTCTGGAGAAAATTGCTGTCTTTTTTCCTAAGAACCAAGGTTTTGACCGTCCAGGCAAAATACACAAACCAGATTGCGCCCATTAAACACTGTTTATTGCTAGATTTAGTCAAAAGCCCAACCATACAACCTGAGAGTCTATTAAGCACAGCTGTTGTTGTCCCACCCCTTTAGAGAGGTGTAGCATGTCCTTCACATAAGGACTGGCTTCAGAGTGTGTGAATCTGTTGAGAAGATGGAAAATGCAATATTATAATTTGACTCTTATAGTTCTTCTGGATTTAATTTTGTAGTCTTTGCTACAGAAGCATCAGGCAACATACCTGGTTCTTGGGGAACATTGCTCGGCACCCTGGACTCTCCAGTATGGGGTTCCACAGGGGTCAGTTCTGTCCCCCATGCTGTTCAACATGGAAGCTTTGGAGTGCGTTGCCATCAGTATGCTGATGACACGCAGCCCTATTTCTCCTTTTCATCTTCTTCAGGTGAGGCTGTCAATGTACTGAACCAGTGCCTGGCTGCGACAATGGACTGGATGAGGGCTAATAAACTGAGGCTTAATCCAGACAAGACTGAGATGCTACTGGTGGGTGGTTCTTCTGACCAGATAGCAGATGTCCAACCTGTCCTGGATGGGGTTGCACTCCCCCCTGAAGGAGCAAGTTTGTAGCTTGGGAGTTCTCCTAGAACCATTTCTGTCACTTGAGGCTCAGGTAGCCTCGGTGGCATGAAGTGCCTTCTACCAACTTCGGTTGGTGGCCCAGACACGCCCCTGTCTAGACAGGGATTACCTGGCTTCAGTTGTCCATGCTCTGGTAACCTCCAAGTTAGATTACTGCAGTGTACTCTGTGTGGGGCTGCCTTTGAAGATGGTTCAGAAACTGCAGCTTGTGCAAAATTCAGTGGCCAGATTGGTAACAGGGACCAGACAGTTCAAACATATAAAACCGATTCTGGCCTGCTTGCATTGGCTGCCTATAAGTTTCTGAGCTCAATTCAAGGTGTTGGTTTTAACCTATAAAGCCTTACATGGTTAAGACCACAATACCTGATGGAATGCCTCTTCCAACATGAACCCACCTGTACACTATGCTCAACATCCAAGGCTCTCCTCCGGGTGCCTACTCCGAGAGAAGCTGGAAGCCTTCTCAGTAGTGCCCCCCAAATTATGGAATGATCTTCCTGACGAGGTTCTCCTGGCACCAACACTGTTATCTTTTTGGCGGTAGGTCAAGACTTTCCTGTTCTCCCAGGCATTTTAGCATGTGTTTTTAAATTGCTTTTTAAAAATGTGTTTTTAAATTTGTATATTTATTTTTAATGTTTTTATTTTTAAACAGCCCAGAGAGCTCCAGCTATGGGGCAGTATACAAATGCAATAAATAAAAAAATAAATAATGCCCAAATGAATGTCTTTACCACTGACATAATTTGGGGAAATAAAAAGCATTACTCCATCAAGACTTTATCTGAACATTAGGTGTTTTTCACCTAATGAAAACTCAAGAATACACTTTACAAAGTCAGACTGGATTTCATAGTATGCAAACATACATTTTTTACTTAGATAGTAACATATATGGTTCCCAGAAGATCCACATATTTTTCCTTGTTGCTTGCATAACTGCACTGTTTATTGGCCTTGTCATTTATTAAAATCCCTTAGTCAATTACACTTCAGGTATGCGAGGCTCAAATTAAACATTATGGAGGATGCTGCCATTTCTTCTTGATAACATCTAGCAATATCTGAAATCAGGGGTCACCACTTTCCCTGCCACTAGTACCTCCTATGGAACCTGCAAAAAGTTTCAGTAAATTTCCCCTCAAAGATCCAAAATCTGTGAGAGACTGTTTGCTCTTCCTGCTCAGTTTCTGTACAGCCTCCCCTACACTGAACATGACCCATAAACATGCCCCTGTTTCATTAGATGCCAGGATTGGACTCCCATCCTCCCTTCCATTCTAAAGACAGGAGAGGTGCAAAACATTTTTCACTGTGGTGTATGTGCCTTTTTCCTATCGAAGGGGAGGTATGCCCACACCATGTTTTGATCCTGAATTTTTTATACGCGACAGCCATTTTGTGTTGTTTCACATCCCAAGGCAGCCATTTCTGTGTTGTGCATCACCTCCATGGCAGCCATTTTTTGACTTGTACTCCCATCACTTTCTCAAAATTCCAAATGTGTTCCACTGGCCCAAAAGGTTTGGTGACCTAACTTAAATCATCTTACCTATTTTTTAAAAAAACTTCACTGGCTTCTTTGTCCATTTTTAGACACAATTCCAACTGCTCATTTTAATCTTTAAACTTTATATGGCTTGGGACATGGATGCCCGAAGGACTTCCTGCTCCCCCATGAACTTGTTGACTTTGCTTTTGCTCCTGTTTTGTCCTACTGCTCTATTCTTTATGTTTGTGGCATTTTTAAAAACATGTGGTTTATTTTTATTGAGTTTTCTTGCCGTTTTCATGTTTTTGGTAGGCCACCTTGAGGGCCCTCTGAGTGGAGTGGTTTATTAATTATTATATAAAATAAATATTTGCAGTGCAAAAAACCCTGTCATATCCTAAATGAAACCTGGAAAAAGAATCATGCAATAGATGTATCCATATAGTTACTACAGTCATAACGCTCACTGTACAAGAGCCTAGCTAATTGCTTCCTAGCTAAATGCTGTATATTTGCCATATGTCTATCAGTCTACAACAAGGCTGTGCTCCGTATTTGCTCCACGTTTCGAAGTGAATCAGGGTTTTTGGGAGTTATGGTTATGTGATGGTACAGATCAGGCTGAGTCAGTCACTGCCTCATATGAGGTGAAGAGTACATTTCCAGATATTTGTTTACAAATACAGCTTATTCAGAGTTTAAAAGGTAACTAGCAGAGCTCATTAATGGCAGGATAGGGTTGGGGAAAACCCTGCAGCTCTTCCTGCAAATAAGCACATAAAACCCTGGTGAGGAGAGGGGCTTGCTTCCAGAGCTTGGAAGTAACTCATTACTTTTAATGAGTTACTTGTAATTCGTTACAATTTTAAATAATGAGTGGGTAATTCCATTACATTTGGCAAGTAACGGAACGACTAGTAATTTCCCTACTTTTCAGCTGCAACTTTAACGTTTCCACGTTAGGTTGCACGTTACTTGGGGGCGGGAACAAGGGGAAGTCAGCTCCTGGCTGTGATTGGTTAACACAAGACATGTGCCTCACACTGATTGGACCTCTGCGCAGACTGTCTCTTCCCTCGTGATCTGTTAGGAGGCATGAGGGAAGAGGTGAATAGGCAGGGCCTGCTAGCATCTGAGAGGAAAAAATGGACGCCGGAGGAAAAAGCCAGGGCAAGGACAACGGAGGAGAAGGCAGCAGCAGAATGGCGAAGAGCTGTGGAGATGAGTGACGATGATTTGTGTGTGTGTGTGTGTGTGTGTGCCCCCCCCGTGGCCCCTTCTGCCCCCCCGTGGCATTTTTGACCCCCCACCCCCCGTGGCCCCTTCTGCCCCCCCACAGCCTCTCCTTGCCTTGTTGCCGCCCCCTCCATCAATCACAAGGCACTTCTGAAACTTCGGCCTATCAGAGCTTGGAAAAGTTACTTTTTTGAACTACAACTCCCATCAGCCCTAGGCAACATGGCCACTGGATTAGGCTGGTGGGAGCTGTAGTTCAAAAAAGTAACTTTTCCAAGCTCTGGCCTACTTCTCTTCCTTCCCCCCCCTTTTTGAACTCTCCCCCTTGTTCCTATGCACAGCTGTGTGCTGTATTTATCCAGACAGAGCACTCCTGCCTTTTAAAATGCCGGCTAGCTTTTTATTGTATATTTATTTGAACTCCATCTTTCTTTTTATTTGTATTTTTGTCCTGTTTAATCACAAGACTGAATTGTATGTGGGACAAAAACTGTCTCAGTAATAATAATAAAAATAAAAAATCATTAGGCGTATAATAAATGGCTTAAGGCTGATTTTTTTGTTCTTGGCAGAGATGAGGTGAGAAGTAGGGTCCTTGCAGCTCCTCCTCTCAGTCCCCCAGCTCTCAAACTCATGTTCTGTGAGAAAGAGAGAGATTCCCAGTCCCAGAGAGACTGTTGACAATCTCTGCTAATATCTATACAAATGTACATAACATGCATCACCTGAACTCACATGATCTAGAGTTACCTTAGATCTTGCAAGATTTGCAAATGAGAAGCAATAGGGTTTTATATTACTTCTGATTGTCTATTGGGCTATCATAGGTGATATGTTTTTTTCATTTTCTATGGCAAAAACTCCAACTTCAGTGGAATTTATGTGATGTGTTCTAATCATTTGAATTTGGCTAATGAATGCTTTATTCTTTCATCAGAACTTTAGCAGTAGTACTAAAATATTAATACAAAAGAAAAGGAAAAGAAAAATACTTTACATACATCATTCAGCTGTATTGCTAATTATAGATATAGATATAAAAGATAAACGGCATTTTGTCAAAAGTATTTTTGTCTACATTTTATACCTCATCCTTGGTTTTCCAAGCTTGGCATGGAATGCTTCTCATACAGAATTAATTTGAAATGCTGCATATTTATTATCATAATCATCATATTCAAAATAAAAAATATCTGTACCGCCTTCAAGTTGATTCCAACTTATGGTGACCCTATGAATAGGGTTTTCATGAGGCTGAGAGGCAGTGACTGGCCCAAGGTCACCCAGTGAGCTTCATGGCTATGTGGGGATTTGAACCCTAGTCTCATTTTGTTCTCACAACAACCCTGTGAGATAGTAGGTTAGACTGGCCCAGGAAGGGTTATTCAGTGAGCAAAAAATGATGCAAATAGGATCTCTTTTAATTGTGCTATCAACCTGCTTACTTCCACTCTGACTGGGGGATCTTGCAGCATGGGGAAGAGATGGGGGCACATTGTGACGTCCTTCCCTGGCTCTCCCTGTCAGGTTCCTACCTGCTCGTGGTTACTGCCTTTCTCTAGGCACCACCAGGGACTCCACCAGTCCGGACCGTCCTCTCTTATGGTTTCTCTCCCCGCTCTAGCACAGATCTCAACAGATCCCCCTGGTAGGCAGCACCACCAGTCACGTCCTATAACCAGTATTCCCAGAGACTCTGCCTGAGTCTCCCTCAATCTGGTTACCTCTGTGACTGAGTGCTTAAGTTGTCCCCAATCCCTTTGATTTACTCAGACTGCTTATAATTCTGGTTTGCTCTGAATACTTGTGGTGTTATTCTTCCCTTCCCTGCTGCCACCATATTATCCCTCAGCCTTGGTATTTACCTCACCCTCCCTTCTGGTCTGTGAAACCCCAGCCAAGGATCAGGCCTTTGGTAAACCAAATTAAGTATTTATTAAAGCTAACAAAGCTAACAAGATTAACAAGATTTCTTCTTAAGGCACATAAGCATATGGTTTTACTCAATACTAATCCGAACTCCACCCCCCTCCTTCTCCACTCTCTCCTGGCAAACAACTCTCTAAACCCCACCAAACAACCCACTCAGTTCACCTCATCCACCACCACCACCTCCCAGATTCCACTGTCTCTCTTCCTTTTATACGTCCAGCCATCATAAACACTCAGCCAATCATCTAGCATTCTACTGCCCATTCACTCCCCCTCCTCTTTCACTCCACTTACCATGTATCTTCTAAAGAACAACACTTACCATATATACATTAATATAGGAACATCACATTTCCCCCCCCTTAAAACAACGGCAGAGTATTATTCCTGTTCCAGGATTTATACGTCGTGTTAACAAATAAAAGTCTCTATGGGGAAAATGTCTTTCTTTGTTCCTCTGTCTGGTCACATCACTGCAGTCCCAGCCACTTGCCTGGAAAGTCCATCGGCCAGTACATTGTCCTTGCCTTTGATGAACTGGAAGTCCACTTGATAGTCCTGTAGGGCCCAGGACCACCTCTGCAGCATAGTGTTATGGTTTTTCATAGTCTGCAACCATAACAAGGCCCGATGATCCGTAGTCACTGTGAATCTTCGTCCCCACACATATGGGCGCAACTTGTTCAGTCCCCACACGACCTCTAGGCACTCCTTCTGGACCGACGAATAGTTTTTCTCCCTCGGCGTCAGCTTGCGACTCAGGTACACCACTGGATGTCTGGTGCCTTCTCTCTCCTGTAGCAAGACGACTCCCAGCGCCAGGTCCGATGCATCTGTAGCCACGATGAATGGTTTCTCATAGTCTGGTGCTATTAATATGGGTCCTTGGCACAAGGCTTGCTTCAGTAGATCAAAAGCCTTCTGACATTCATCCGTCCATACCACACACTCAGAACACTTCTTCTTTGTTAATTCATGCAAGGGGATAGGCCACGATTGCACTGCCTCTACCTTGCTCCATAAGGGGGTGACTTTCCCACTCCCCACCCCATGTCCTACACAGATTACTTCACTCACAACTTTCCCATTCACACAGCATGGTACAGATCTGACTGGGGCATGCTCTCCAGTATCAATGGAATGTCTGGCTATACTGGTTCGGCCAGGTTTATTGCCAAAGAGATTCCCATAGTTTTTCAAAACTCTCAGAATCTCTTCTGACCATTCCACTTGATCTACCCCTCCTTTGTCTTTGCTTTCCTGTACCAAATCCGGACTTTCAGGCCCACTTCCCTCAGGGAATAAGGTAACTTGCAACACCTGTACATCCCTGGTATGGTAAGGCTTCAACATATTTACATGAACCACTTTGCTTTTGTTTAATTGGTCTGTGGTGATTACATACGTCACTGTGTCAAGCCTTTCTCTGATGGTATACGGTCCTTCCCAGTTAGCCCGTAATTTGTCATGTTTCCTGGGTATGAACGCCATAACCATATCTCCCACATCATACACACGTTCCCTGGCTGTTCTGTCATACCAGTAACTTTGCTTCTCCTGTGCTTGACTCAAATTCTTTTCCACCACCTCCATCATTGATGTTAATTTATTGCGGAATTCCAATACAAAATCTACTACAGATGTTTTGTACTCTCCCAGGGTTCCTTCCCATGAATTTTTTAATAGTTCCAAAGGTCCCCTCACTTTTCTAGTGAACATGAGTTCAAAGGGTGAGAAGCCTGTTGACTCTTGAGGGACTTCTCTATATGCAAATAAGAAGCATCCCAAACGTTCATCCCAGTCTTGTGGGTGATCTTGAACATAGCTTCTGATCATGCCCTTCAAAACGCCATTGAATCTCTCTGTTAACCCATTAGTGGTGGGATGGTAAGTAGTGGTCTTTAGATGTTTTAGACCACAACATTTCCACATACATTGCATCACTTCTCCCATGAATACACTGCCTTGATCCGTCAGCACTTCATGAGGGAAACCCAGCCTCATAAAGATTTTTAATAAAGCCTCTGCCACTACAGGGGCTTCTACAGATCTTAGTGCTTCTGCGTCTGGGTACCTGGTGGCAAAATCCACCACCACCACTAGATATTTCTTGCCATGCCTTGTGGGTTTGGAAAAAGGGCCCACCAAATCTATTCCCACTCTATAAAAGGGTTGTCCAATTATAGGAAGGGGCTTTAAGGGTGCCTTAGTCTTTACTCCACTTTTTCCCACCTTTTGGCATATTCCACAAGATAGACAATGTTGTTTTACATCTTTGGAGATGTTTGGCCAATAATAGTGTGCAGCCAATCTCCTCTTGGTCTTTTTTATTCCCAGATGTCCTGCACATGGGACATCGTGGGCTACCTCTAGCAATCTGGTTCTGTATTTGCTAGGTACTATCAATTGCTTCACTGGTTCACATTCATCCTTTCTCTCAGCGGGCATCCACAGTCTATATAAAATCCCATTCTCACACACAACTTGATTCCTCAGTTTGTCAGTGAAAGGAATCTGTTGGGTCAGAGCTTGTTCTTTTATCTGCTTCAAACTTATATCTTTATGCAGCTCTTCCCTGAATTGCTCTGCTTCTTTCTTATCAGAGACCACTTGATACAGTTTGTCTCCTTCAGCAGGCCTGCTAGTGGTTGCTATGGTGACCTGAGGCTGGTTAACAGATTCCACCCTGTTTGTTTCAGCCCCCCTTAATATGGCTTCTTTTTCTCTGCCAATTTGCTGTCTGGTCACTACATATATTTTTCCTTGGGCTCCCATAACATCTCTTCCCAGTATTACTGGTTCTTGTTGCTGGGCATTAATGCCTACTTTATATCGGCCCTCTCGGCCTCTCCACGCCATTTTCACCAGGGCCACAGGCAAGCTTTCTGGTTGACCCCTCACTCCTTGGATAGTCACAGTTTCCTGAGGTAATATTACCTCAGATTTTATTAAATCTGTCCTCAGTAATGTCTGAGCGGCACCAGTATCAAGCAATGCCCAATAATTTGCCCCTTGTACACTCACTTCCTCTCTCAGACTTGAATCAAGGTCTGTTACTTCTGTCCAGTTTATCTGGCAGAACTGAACCTTTTTCGCTGTTTCTAAAGCCTTGGGCTCTGTTTTCACTGCCCTTGTCTGAGCAGGATTACTAATGGGGTTGGCAACCTCACATTGAAAATGTAGGTGCCCCGGTCTACCACATTTGTAGCATAATTTCTCCTCACTTTTAGGGTACACAGATCCACTCTGGGGTGTCCTGTGCCCTTCAGATTTTACTGGAGAACTCACTCGCTGTGGTACCACATCCCTTCTGCCAGCATTATATGGTCTGGGTTTAAAATCTCTTGATGTTTTCCCCACCCAGCCAGTTCTGTTGGACGCGAAGTGATCCGCCATCTCTGCGGCCTCCTGCACCGATGTAGGGGAACGGTCTTTGACCAGGAGCCTTATTTCTGGTGGTAACTGATGGTATAATTGATCCAATATCATGAGGTTTTTCACCTCCTCCACAGACTGAGCTTTTGCACTTGTCAGCCATTTCCCAAATATGTCCATCAGTTTTGCCCCCAGCTCCACGAAAGACCTCCCTGTCTGTATCTGGCAGTTTCTGAAAAGCTTTCTAAAATAATCAGGCCCCAGTCTGAATCTTTTAAACACTGCTTCTTTGAATTCAGCATAGGTGACGGGCCTGTCTGAGGGGAAATATTGGTATACCTCAGCCAATTCCCCTTTAATCAGGTTTGATAAATATTGCATGTATTTATCTTCAGGTAGCCCCCACAACTGAGCTGCTTTTTCAAAGGTGCTGAGGTAAATTTGAGGATCTTGACCAGGCTCATAGACAGCAAAGTCCTTTGGAGTAATTTTTATTTTTGCTCCATCTCTGTCCTTTCTTGTTTCATCAGAATGAAACTTCTCTCTTTCAAATTTTAACTTTTCTACTTGTAATTCGGCATCCACTGCTCGTTGCTTCTTCCTCTCCTCAAACCCCATTCTCATTCTCTCAGTTTCCATCTTCAACTTCTCAGTTTCCAACTCCCTCTGCTTGTCTTTTTCCTCAGCCTCCCATCTTAACTTCTCTCTCAAGTACTCTATATAAGCGGGATTGCTTAAGTATCCTTCTGGGGTCTCTTCTCTGACAGGTTGTTTTTGCTGGGCAGTAGCAAATCCTATAAGTGCTACCCTCAATTCATCTACCCCTTTATCCTCGTGAGGTAAATTGAATGTTATGCACTTCTTCATCAGCTCCTCTCTTTTCATTTTTATGTATTCAGCCATGGTGTTTGAGTTCACTCACTCTTTGCCACGCACTCTTTGCCAGTCACTCTCACAAGAAATCTTGTTTTGTTATTTCTGTTTGCCACACCACTGTTCTGGATTCTCTAGTATTCGTATCTGGATTCTCTGTTGTTCGTATCCCACCGCTGCTGACACCACCTGTGACGTAGTCTCCTTTGTTCGTATCCCACCACTACTACCACATGTGACGCCCTTCCCTGGCTCTCCCTGTCAGGTTCCTACCTGCTCGTGGTTACTGCCTGTCTCTAGGCACCACCAGGGACTCCACCAGTCTGGACCGTCCTCTCTTATGGTTTCTCTCCCCGCTCTAGCACAGATCTCAACAGATCCCCCTGGTAGGCAGCACCACCAGTCACGTCCTATAACCAGCATTCCCAGAGACTCTGCCTGAGTCTCCCTCAATCTGGTTACCTCTGTGACTGAGTGCTTAAGCTGTCCCCAATCCCTTTGATTTACTCAGACTGCTTATAATTCTGGTTTGCTCTGAATACTTGTGGTGTTATTCTTCCCTTCCGCACTGCCACCATATTATCCTTCAGCCTCGGTATTTACCTCACCCTCCCTTCTGGTCTGTGAAACCCCAGCCAAGGATCAGGCCTTTGGTAAACCAAATTAAGTATTTATTAAAGCTAACAAAGCTAACAAGATTAACAAGATTTCTTCTTAAGGCACATAAGCATATGGTTTTACTCAATACTAATCCAAACTCCACCCCCCTCCTTCTCCACTCTCTCCTGGCAAACAACTCTCTAAACCCCACCAAACAACCCACTCAGTTCACCTCATTCACCACCACCACCTCCCAGATTCCACTGTCTCTCTTCCTTTTATATGTTCAGCCATCATAAACACTCAGCCAATCATCTAGCATCCTACTGCCCATTCACTCCCCCTCCTCTTTCACTCCACTTACCATGTATCTTCTAAACAACAACACTTACCATATATACATTAATATAGGAACATCACACACATCACAGCTGAAGTTCACCCATATAGGAGCATTATCTCTTGTTTATTACAGAGACGCCTGTTGCAGGTTTTGCTGCTGAGAGCAGCAGTCAGTTAGTGCGGCCACTTGAGTCACAGCTTGTTGATCCTGAGGAGGCAAAACTAGAAAGTGAGGTTCAGAAAGGAGGCCCTGTGCATGAGGAGGAGGAGGGCATGAAGCAGTGCCAGTTGCCCACAGCCACATCTGCAGAACAGCAAGTACCATGGTTTGGCTTTGAGAAAGCTTGTACATTTGTGAGCCAGAGTGGGGAAAATGTTGTTGTACGATGCAATTACTGCCTTCCAAGGATGAAAAAACTGAGATCAGCTGTTTCCTCCTCATCCAATGTGAAGAAACATTTTGAGGTAAGCCTTTGTCATGCTGGTCCTCAAAGAGTGTCCATTGTCTATTTACGTTTAAATTGTGAAGTTCCTCTTCCATTTTTTCTTGGATTCATGCTTTGTTCTTCTTCCTCAGAGGGCACACCCTGAGAAGCTGAGGCCAATTGAAGAAGCAATAAAGGCATGGAGACGTGGCCTTCCTGAACCAATGCATGACACCCCTCCTCCCAAAATGCTGAAGCAGCAGCAGACAACCCTTGAGAGGTGGGGATCTGGCAGGGAGCCTGTCACCCAGAGCAATCTCGACAGGAGAATCATTGATTTCATTGTAGAGGAGACATTACTACTTCAGACTGTGGACAAACCATCATTCATTAATCTGGTTCGCATTGGACTCCCCAAAGATCTCACCATCATATGTGCCAAGACTCTGAGAGACAGAACTGAGAAGAGAGCATGCCACATGAGAGAAACTCTTGCAAACCAAATGGGTGCTGTGGCATATATAGCAACCACTGCAGATTGTTGGACCAATGGCAAGAAGAGTTACTTTGGGGTAACAGCGCACTGGATCAACCCAACTACCCTGAAACGTGAGGTCGGGGCCTTGGCTTGTAAGCATCTGAAGGGGCGCCATACATAAGATGTCCTTTCAAAAGCACTGCATGATGTACATGTGCAGTACAGGATCCACAACAAAGTTATGTGCACTACTACAGACAATGGCTCCAACTTTGTGAAAGCGTTCAGAGTTTTCATGGCCAAAGAACCAGTGGAAGCTGCAGGCACCAGTGACGATGATGGTGATAACCAGGAGGAGGAGGAGGCTGAGGTGGAGTTTGTGCCTATCTGTGAGATCCTGGACACAGGACCTGAGGCAGAGGAAGAAGCTGCAGACTCAGGAGAGGATTTTGTTTAACCACCACACCAGAGATGTGCTAGCCACACCCTCAACCTTGTGGCAACACAAGACATAGAGGCCATGCTTTCTGACTCCTCCAAAAGTAGTCTTCTTGGTCGTTTCAAGAAACAGTTTCGTTCCTTGATGGGAAAGTGCAGCAAGTTGTGGTCCAAGCAGAACCAGTCAGCCCAGATTGCTGAGTATATCCATGCGCAATGTGGTGTGTATCTGAAGGTACCAAATAAGACCAGGTGGAATTCCACCTTTGATGTGTTGAAGCAACTACATGAGCTCCTGTCAACTGTGCCACTAAAAATGCATGCCATAATGGACCGCTGCTCCTTGTCCAGGATCACAGCTGCTGAGATTGAAGTGGTACAGGAATACACAGAGATTATGGAGCCACTAGCCCAGTCCCTAGATATCCTGCAACGGGAGAACGGCATGTTCATGGGGTATTTGCTACCAACGCTCTGCAATCTGGACCGCAAGTTAGAAGGACTGGAAAACAAACCTGAGAGGTACACATACTGTTTTCAGCTGCTGAGAGGTGTGCGCGAAGCCCTAAGAAAGCAGTTTGCAGCTATCTGGGAGGACAAGAGGCTTCTTCTGGCAGCCTGCCTACACCCTCGCTTCAAACTAGATTGGCTGGAATCGTGTCAGGCCACCACCCATACCAACAAGTAAGAACATTAGGGAAGCCCTTTGGGTGGATTACTCCAAGGGAAATGTTGTCTCAAGGGAGGCATCAGAGGGCTTAAGGTGGTAGGCAGGGGCTGGGCCTTTTCTTCCTGGGGCTCCTCATCACAACCTTGGGTTGCTGCAGGTAATCCTTAAGGGTCTGCTGTGCTGCCCCATGAGTGTGGTGACTTGGTCACCTTCCTACCTTCCATGTCATCATCTACAGGCTCAGGCTGGACCCTGAACCAGGGGACATGACAAGCATCAGAAAATGAACAGCAGATGATGGTTTCCTAACATATATGTGTTAACATATCCTCTCTCTTTCTTAGATACACAATGGAAGCCTTGTTGAAAGCTGAAATAAAGATGGGTGTACTTAATGAGGACAGTGATCAGTCTTCAGATAAGACCAGGAAGGAGATGACTTAGAAGATGACTTCTTTAACTTTCTGCCCCAGGACAAGAAGTCAGCAGTGGACACAGCTGAGGAGGAACTGGTGAGGTACCTGAGGTCTCCCAGCAGGGAAGTGTCATCACTCTATGGCTTTCCACGTGTGCTGCGGTGTTTTTTGCAGCACAACACAGGCATGCCTTCAAGCGCCGCAGTAGAACGCCTGTTCAGTACTGGTGGCAACGTAATGACTGTAAAAAGACATTCTTTGTCTGACATGCTCTTTGAGCATCTTGTTCTTTTGAGACAGAACAGAAACATATTATAAAAGCATTTCAAGTGTAAAATTTGATTTCAAGAGTTGGGGTATCTTCATTGCTTGGGGGGATGTGAGATTCTGTTATGCCATTATGTTAATCTTATGGATAATTTTTTTTATTCTACTACCCCCTGTGTGTGTGTGTTTATTTTTAATATTGTTTTAGGCTTCTTAGATGTGCAGCAGCCAAGGCCAGCACCTTGTAGGAGTTTTTTTTAAAAAGTAACTGAAATGTAACTGTAGTGATTACTTTTGAGAAAAAGTAAAGTAATCAGTTACTTTCAGAGCAATTGTAATTGTAACAGTAATTACTACTTTTTGGGCCAAGTAATTGTAACTGTAATTTATTACTTTTTAAAAGTAATCTTCCAAGCTCTGCTTGCTTCCAATCATAGTGCTTGGGGTGGGATCACACAGCATGTGAGGAAAACATTGACTCTCTGTGTTTTATTGACAGCTATTTCTGCAAATGAGCACAGAGAAAAATGGTTGGAAGAAGAGGGGGGCTTTGCTTTCCAATCATGCTTGTGGGATGGGATGGGATGTTACTAAGACTGATATTTTTTCTCTCTGCTTCACTCTTCTGTTAGTTCTTTGAGCAGAACGCTTATTTGGAAAGACTAGCTGTGGGCTTTTAAACTCTCTCTCTCTCTCTCTCTCTCTCTCTCTGTGTGTGTGTGTGTGTTAGTGCAGCTTTTGTGAAGATTCATAAACTTACTTCCATTCATTTTCTTTCCATACCCCTACAATTTGCTGTTCTGTATTTGCAGCCTAATTTTTATTTTTATTTTCTAGGAAGCTACACAGCCAGCCACATACATTCATAGATGTGTTTGTTTCACACTTACATTATCTTGAATTTCAGAATATATTTTAATAGCAGCCATTTTCAATTTTTTTTAATTTTCCAAACAAACTAGTATTCTACCGAAAAGTATATTAGTAACCCAGCGTCCACAGTTGCACCATCTTTTGTTTACATCATCTTGATTAGAGTTTATTTTGACTAGCAGCCATTTTCATACTTTTTTCCAATATTTTCCAGACTAGAATTCTTGTCTTTCTGTCAGTGCTAAGGAGTTTATTAACAGCCCAGCATCCAGACAATTGTGCGGTCTTTTGTTTGACACCATCTTGATTATCTCAGAAATTATTTTGACTAGCAGCCATGTTAAGACTCAGACTAGTATTCATTCTTGTTTTATTTCAGTGCTCAGAAGTATATTTTAGCCACACTTGTGTTGTGATTTTTTTTTTACACTTTATTATCTTGAAATCAGCAGCAGCATTTTATATCTTTTTCTCAAACCCTTTAGCATACCAAGGGTGCTATAATAATTAAAAACAACTCACCTACACATTGTGCTGGGCATTCAGCAGGGCAACTTTACTGAAAACACATGTGTTATAACAAAACCTCACCCACATTTGTGCCAGGCATACGGAAGGACAACCCCCCCCCCAAATTCATTTATCTCAGCTTAGGGCACAATCCAACTGCTTTATATGATAGACTGAGGGGAGCTGGGCATGATGGACCCCAGCTGGGGCTCTGAGCAACAACTGGATGTGGTGGCCTCTCCGCCAGCTCCTCCTCCACTTGCTTCGCTTCTGCCAGCCTCCAACGAGTTGGATCGCTTTGTCAGTTCATTAGTGGGTTATATTAAAATACTCAACTGAAAAATATCTGAATTTTACATCAGTCTAGCAGCCACACCCTTGCTCCATACAATAAAAAAGAGTGATACAGTATGTGTAGAGCTAGAGCACAGGTTCTGCTGGCAGTAGCAGAGGCACATCTGGTGCTGGTGCTGGTAGGAGCAAAGATGCTCCTGCAAGGAAGTTATTTTTAGAGGAGACAGAAGGTGCTGATTGCAGCAGCCAATCAGGGGCAGGAGAGGGGAGAAGGGAGCCCAGCCCATTGCAGCTTGATATCCCTGGTGAGGTGGCGTCCAATGTTCTCCATTTAGTTGAAGAGGATCTAGTCCAGCTTTTCCCAACCAGTGTGCCTCCAGATGTTGTTGGACCACAACTCCCATCAGCCTCGGCCAGCATTGCCAATGGTCAGGAAAGATGGGAGTTGTGCTCCAACAACATCTGGAGGCACACTGGTTGGGAAAGGCTGATCTAGTCCCTAGTCAGCAGGCACACCCTCCATCAGTGATATCCATACTCAACAATCATAGCACCACTAACTTTTTTCTCCCCAGTACTCCTGTGCTGTCCTCTCAGGCTGAAGACAGCAGCAAGTCCGATAACTCACCCAAAGCAATATCAGATGTGCCTGCTGACTAGGGACTAGATATATACACATACACATACAGTGTTGGCAGATGGCAGTGCTAGGATCTTCTTTCACCTCAAAGTGGTTCCACACAACCTATAAGGATTCCGTTAATCACCTAAAAATATATGCACGTAATTGTGTTTAGCAAAACAGAGGTTTTTATTGTAATACCAAAATGTTTCGGCTTCCACCTTCATCAGCTGCTAACATACAAATGCTGTTACCAAGGTGGCAGTTATAGAGTTTTGAGGATGGAATGCTACAAAGAGGTTAAGTCATACATGCTGAAACAATCATGCGCAGCTGATCACCCCCTTTCAGCCCAGCCACATCATAAAGGGCATCAGGTGTAGGGCCAGTGGGCATGGCTTGGCCATATCAGGCTCATGAGCCAAATGGGGAGGTCTGGCAGGCCTGTGGGCCAGAGGTTTCCTCCGGCTGGTGTGGACAATACTGAGCTAGATGGGCCAGCAGTCTGACTTTCTGTAACTACCTCTGTGGTTTTGCTGTTCTTATGAGGGAAAGCAAAATAAGTATGTCAAGTGAATATTCTCAGTATGCACATCCTGTTGGTTTTTCATTCTAATGTATGCCAAAGAGTTGTTGGGAGGAGAGCTACTGACCCATACAGACTGAGAAGTTTGGCCCATCTTGTCTAGTAATGGCTGCCCTGATTGCCAGTGATTATCCAATCTCTCAGTGAGGCTTTTTCTAGCCCTGTTATCTTTTAGGGAGAGAAAGTATGAATTGAAACTTGAATCACATACATGCTGTACTATAGGACTACAGTTCCTTTCCAACATCATCATCATCATCATCAACAGTGCTTTTTATTAAATCAGAATATTGGTCCAAATAACACACAACAGTCTTTTCTGACTGTCAGGCACTCTCCAAGGGCACTTCTTTGGAGACAATATGATAAATAATAATAGGGCTTCACAGTATATATTCTAATTGCTAGCTGTAAATAATATATGAATTCAGATCTCTTTGCTTTCCTTTTCTAAATGCCACTACTGGAAACATTCCCAAAGAGATTAAACTACCACTGGTAGGGTTGCCAGGTTCTTGGCCTGAGACTGATCCTGTATCTTTAGGAGAAGAGAAAGTCAGCCAAGTGCAGGTGTTCTTGCAACACTGTGATGGGAAAAACCACAAGGTGGAATTCTCCCTTCCCCCTGCAAAACTTTTAAAGATACAGAAGACCTCTTGGTTGCCAGGCCCGGCCTCCAAGAGGTCTTCTGTATCTTTAAAAGTTGTGCAGGGGGAAGGGAGAATTGTGGTTTTCCCCATTACAGTCTTGCAATAACACCTGCACTTGGCTGACTTTCTCTTCTCCTAAAGATACAGGATCAGTCTCAGGCCATGAACCTGGCAACCCTAATTCACTGGTGATATAAAAGCAATATTCATTAATATAATTTCCACACAAAAATTCCAACTTCATGGAAGCAGAAAGGAACTACTAAAATGACCCATTTATATGGCCAGTTTTTTTCACTATGAAGTAACATTGGAACAGGCAGCTTCTGATGCAGTTCTGCAAGAGAATTTATTATTGTGAATGAACTCACCAAATAATAGGGTAGCTAGGCACAAATGACTTCCTATATCTTTAAAAGCTGTGTATATCTAAAACAAGAAAATAAGTGTTAAAGAAGCCCTGCCCTCTATTATTATTATTTTGAACTGTGGCCAAGCATGTGGTTTGTACTCTTGCAAGGGTTTTGATTATGTGAGGACCAGCATGAGTGGGGCTTAATCGCTCCCCTGGCTTCCGAACATGTGAGGCACTACTGTTGATCAAGAGGGGGAGTTGCAGAGAGCTTGGTGCAGTGCATGGAGGCAGAAGCATCAGATTAGCTCCAGCACATCATCCCAAGCTCCCCATGCCTTGCCCCTCCCAGCTAACGATCTGCCATGTTCAGAAGCCTAGTGAGCAACATACTAATGACTGCTTGTTAAATGCCTTATATTGGGAAACAGTTACATGAACTAGGAAAATCTATACTGATTTTATAATACCTCATTCTTTCAGAGAGGGGAGATCCATAGCTCACATACAGTAGCAGTGTATGTGATGAGATGGAGCTGCTTTCCCAATACTGGCACTACTGCTACTTACCAGGATGGATTGAGAATAGGGCAAAGTAGAACTGATGTTTGGGTGATGTAGACTGGTGGCATCACTCCCACCGATGCAACCATGTGGACCTGATCTCAGCACCACCGCAGCCCAGTTCAATCCAGATAAGCAGCAGTGATGCTTACTGCTACTGTTTAAGTGGTGCTCTTTCTTCTGTTCAGACACTGATCCATCCTACATCTGCTTAATTTCAACAATGCTACAGCATTGAATGTTCCTCTGACAAACCACCAGATGGAATTTCCTATTTGGGTGTTCCAAATTGCGCAATTAACTATGGGGCTGCACCCACCATCCTTGTGTCTCCACTGGCCCCACTCCTTTACTGCCCACATGGTGAGGGAAAGATATGATTGTGCAGCGTTCTCAGTGATGGTGAGAGCCTACATAAGTAGAACTGGTTGCCCTCTTCAGAACTTCCTCATCAATGTGTAGATAGCAGGGGGTGGGGCTGAAGGAGCTGTGGCATGACATAACATGATGTCAGGGCCTGGAAGTGTGGCCCAGTCTCCCATTCCATGCAGTGTTGCTCACATGATTTGGAATGTCCAAACAGAGCTCATATCAACTACATAAAGAAGGGAAGAAATTATAATAGCCCTGCCCCCCTAGGTATTTTCCATCTTCTGGACAGCATAGTACAGTTTCTGCCACCCAGGTTTACTATTTCTAGCTGCCATGTTTTACTCTTACTGGTCTCCTTCACCTTTAAAAGCTGCAGAACAAACAGAAATTAAGCAAGTGTAGCTTTTTCTGGAATGCAGATACAATTATGGTATAAGCTTCACTGCCTACTTTCTATATGCTGTTAAAGCAAAGAAACGTTTTCAGAAGAAAGGCCCTCTTTGTGATCCTGCTCTTCCATAATAGGTCCAGAACACTGATAACACATTCTAAACTATGGGTTACTCTCTCTCTCTCTCTCTCTCTCTCTCTCTCTCTGGTAGAAATACTTAAGAGCAAAAAACCCTCTCTTGCGGAATTTATTTATTTTATTTATTTATTTGGTATATTTGTATGCCGCTTTTCATCACTAGGTGACCTCAAAGCGGCTTCCAGAGCAAGAACAATACAATAAAATAAAAACAAATCAGAACATAATAATAATAAAAAACTACAACAGTATCAATAAATAACACCACAAAATATCACAAAACAGTCTGAAATCTCAAATCAATTTAATCTTCAAAAGAGAGAGAGAGAAAAACAAATATACAATAAAGCCCATCATTGTATAACAGTCCGTATCCTCCAAAGAAGGATGAAACAGATTCCTTTGTAGCAGTGACTTCCCCCAGTGTCCAGATAGGCTTGCTTCCATCACCATGTCCTCGGGCTCGCTTGGCTGCTGCTCCCCGGGCTTCTGCTGCCGCCGCTGCTGCTGTTGCTGGTGGTGGTTCATATTGGGCGGTGGCTGCAGCAGCTTGGGCTCAGGGGCCTGGACCTTGCCTAGAGGAGGAGTGGACATGGCAGCAGCTGTTGTTGTTGAGCCTGGGGCCGCACGCTGGACGGCAGTGGCAGCAAGGGGTGCTCATCTGCCTGCTGGTATATAACATCTGGACTGGTCCATTCCATGCTGATTCGTTTACGGTACAGGTTGCATTTTGGAATATAAGTACAGCCAACATCTCCCAGATCTGGATAGAGAACTTCTAGATCTCCTCTACAAAACAGGCTGTCTTCATTGTGTAGTTTCTCAAAGATGCACTCCTCTGTGTGTGCAGCCTCTTGTGTACCAGTAAGAATCAAACCAACTGCCAGGAAATAAGTTATGGGAAGATCCATCCTGTCCTGCGGAGAGTGATGAGTCAAGGCCAGGACAGAACAGGGAGTTCAGGAGGGAAATCCCCCCCCCAAACTAGTGAATAATCCCCGCAGCTGTTGTTTGATCTAGCATGTTCCTGATGACTGCTTTTAACATCCACTACTGAGTGCAAACACCTGCCACCACAAAGCCCAATGTGATACACTGCCAGAGCCAGTTGTGGGCTTTTTTAGAAAAGTGTATCAGCCAAGCAGGCCAGGGCTGGGTAGAACCATAATGGAACAATTACACAGAAGGTTTCCATAGCTTTCTTCATTTAACAGAGACTAAAACCTTATTACGAATGTATGGGAAATTATCTTTCCATTGACCTTTGATTGCCTTGAGTCATAATAATCTAAAAGAAATTAATGCCCAGATAACTAAACTACTCTCAGTTCTAAAACAAGTGTCCATTTACTTTCCAAAATATTAATTTAACACACTCTTTACCAATGACAGTTCTTGCTTTTCAAAACAAACACTCAATAGTAACACTTTTGTACAAGCAAGAAGGTTATAAACTATTTCACAACTGACTAGCATTACTCTAATCTCTCTGTTTTAACTTAGAGAATCAATTAGAGCACCATGTTAAGCAATCCTAGCATCTGGCTCTTTGGCACAATCAACAGACAACTGGCAGTCCAGGCTTAATGCGTCTGTCAGCTGGTTAAAAGGCTGCTGATGGGATGCACCTGGTTGTTTACCCAAATGTCTTTCCCTCCTTAAAATCCAAATTATCAAAACTTGTATATCTGTTTATAAACATGTCACTGTGTCTATCAAAATAATATAATAAAGGAGCAAAGAGTAAAATATATGTGTCAATTTAGGAGTCACTTTGCAACTGTTCATATTAGTGTGTTGGCAGAAACAGCCAAAACATTGGATATGACAATGACAAAGATACATTCGTGCCAGGATTAAAACTCTAATCTAGTCCTTTTGGGGATAAAATTATACTCAAGTGCAAATTTCATTGCAGAATTTACTAAGGCTGTGCTCTGACCACAAAATTCAGTTAAAAACTTCAGTTTGGTTCTTCTTAAAAAATTCTTCTGCCTGGGAGAATTCAGAAGTGGCCTGATTTGCTCAGGGCTCCAAATCTGCTTGGTCCCTCCCCCATCTCCATTCACTGTTGGAATTCTTTTTTTCACTGTAAGTAAATTTTATTGCATATAGCCAATAAGCCGGTGCAACATAGACAGGGAAAGAGGAAATATAAAACAAACAAGGTTAAAATCTTCTATACAGGATAAATATTTAAAACCATAAAACGTAAGCAAGACTCCATACAAATTTAGACAGTTTTAACAAGTGCTGCTCTTATCTTTTTCACGGCCAATGCAAAGTTGGCTACAGAGATTATAATGTGCTTTTGTGAGGCCGACAATAAACTAATTACTAGTTGATGGAAGGGGATCCCCTCGTTCAAACTTATGAAAGGAGCTATGAACTTCTCTCTTGGGAGATGATATAAGGGACAAATAAACATATAGTGAACTAGATCTTCAGGAACCATACAGCCATTGATACAATAGCATTCCGCGTGTGGGATGCCAGCATACCTGCCTTCGAGGAATGCAGTGGGCATTGTTTGGAATCTCAGTTCAGTAAAGGCCCTGCAAAGAGGGGCGCAAGTCAAGATGTCAAAATAGGGAGCCAGAACATGGTTGGGTTTAATATAGGAAAACCAAGGGGAAAAGGAAGCGACTACTATCGAGGCTCTATCTTGTTGAGCATCGTAATCAAAAATTCTATTACGCAGCTCAATGTGATTAAGGCTGAAAAGTTTACTTTGGGTGAGATCATAAAGAATTGCTAATTTATCAAATTTAGAAGCCCAGCCCCCTTTCTCCAATTGGTCATTCCAGCACAGTTTTGCAAGGGATAAATCCTCTGACATAGATAGCTTTTTCCAATATCTTAGGTATGCGAGGTCAATCCTGGCCATTAAGGAAGGGAGACCAAGTTCTGCTCTAATGTGGGCTGATGGGGTGCCTTTAGGGAGCCCCATGAGCTGCTTCAAGAAGGTGTTTTGAAGGACTTCAAGACTAAGACGTGCAGAGTAGCCCCACAGTTCTGCCCCATAAAGGATTTTGGCGAGAATTTTGGCCACATAGAGTTTAATCATTGGTCTTATTAATTGGCCGCCAAGTGAGTAAAAAAATTCTTTAATTGGCCACTAGATCTAGAGGCCTGAAGCTTAATACTTTCCAGGTGGGAAGTCCACTGTAGTCTATTACTAAAACATATGCCTAGGTATTTGAAGGCATTCACCTGCTCGAGTGGCTGGCCGTTTAGTGACCAATTAGATTTTACTCTATAATTTTTCCCGCAAACCATGATTTTAGATTTGGAATAGTTAACCTGTAAGTGCTGGGCCTCACTATATTCGTGTAGGTGAGATAGCATTCTTTTTAGTCCAATCTTATTTAAAGAAAGAAGGACCAGATCATCCACATAGAGTAATGCTGAGATCTTCCTATGCCTCAGTGATGGAGGAAAAAAAAGCAGGAGAAACCATTGAGGGGATAATATCATTAATAAAAAAAATAAACAAAAAAGGGGCCAAAATACATCCTTGCTTTACGCCTCTCTTAACCAGGATTTCGCGAGAAAGGGATCCATTCAGGCCTAAATGGATCCTTAGAGATGTGTCATGGTGTAAGGCTTGAAGTAACCACAACAATCTCTTCTCGATACCCGCCTGGTAGAGTTTTTGCCACAATATCGTCCTGTCAATTGAATCAAAGGCAAAGGAAAAGTCGATAAATGCCAGATACAGGGACTTAAGTGCCCCTGTTTTGGTCTTATTTATAAGATGGTAAAGCACAAACGCATGATCGAGTGTACTTCTACCTTTCCTAAACCCTGCCTGTTCTTCATGAATGATGGAGTGATTGTTATCCCAGTCTAATAGTTTATTTAATAAAAAATGGCCATATAATTTGGATATCACATCGAGCAAACTGATGGGTCTATAGTTGTGTGGATCAGTGGGGTCCCCTTTCTTGAATATGGGCACCACTATACTGGTGCGCCAACCAGGGGGGATGATACCGGTGGAATTGATATTTGTAAAAAGTATTGCAAGAATTGGACTCCACCATAAAGGGTCAAGGAGGAGTAATTCGGGCGGTATCATATCCTCTCCTGGGGCTTTACCCGAGCGAAGGGAGGATATTAAATCTCCAATGTCCGCACAAGTGACTGGTGGCCAGGGGGGCAGGTCTGAGGGGACTACATTAATATTGGGGAATGTTAAATCCATGTTCCCAAAGATTGAATGGAAGTGGGAGATCCAGGCTTCCGGGAGAACAGGAGGGACTGGCACAGAAACATTCTGTGTCAGACCTCCCCAAACTAATCTCCAGAACTCTGAATCATTCCCTTGAAGAACGGCTAGGCCCAGGGAGCGCCAACTATTGGCGATAAAGGCTTGTTTTTTCTCTTTGAGTAGTTTCTTATACTCCCTTTTTTGTAAGAGGAGACGTGAAACAGCTGCTTCTGAATAGTTACGTCTGGTGAGTCCTATCTGAGCACGTAATTCCTGTTTCTTAGTTTGGCAGGCCTTATCGTACCATAATTTAGAGCCCTGATGGGATCTAGTTGTAGCTGATGAGGAGACCAGAGGTTTAAGGGCTGCAATAACCTCTTCATACATCGAATGAATAGCATTAGGGGATGAAAGGGCCTTTTGGCGTAACTCAGTTAACTTGGGAGCAGCCAGAGACTGTCTTATAATAGTCTCTATGTCTTGAGACCATTTAAGGCGTCTAATCCGTTGCAGATCGCCCAACAGCGGCACCGATGACTGTGGGTTAGCATAGTAAAGAGGGCCATGGAAAGATAGCTTCAGGGGGAGGTGGTCGCTATCTGATCTATCTCCCACAGACAACTCGCTTACAAGGCCAATCAATAAGGAAGACCCCAGTATATAGTCCACCACACTAGCTCCTTTGCCACAGATGTAAGTAAAGAAGCCGTTGGAGGAGTCCAGGTAGGTACCATTAAGGCAGATTAACTGGAATTTGATCAACATTCTAAACAAAGCAAGGCCATTTTTATTGGCGGACCTATCGCGGGAAACTCGGGGCAAAAGCGCTACATCACTGGGAGAAAAGTCAAGAATATCATAGATTTTCGGGTAGCTAGCACCCATCCTGGCATTAAAGTCCCCTCCTATAAGCAGTGGGCATGAAGGGTATACACATATGAGATTGTCAATAAAGTTATCCAATTCCAGCCACATCAACATCACTTGTGAAGACCATAAGGAGGGGGAGATAGACATTAATACAAATGAAGGGTGGGAAATCAGAAGATGGTATTATTTGAAGAGCCAGGCAAAAGTCAGGAGCCAAGCAAGGTAATTCCACAACATGCACGTCGGTGGACGTGGCGATCAAGGTTGCGAGGCTGCCACTACCACGTCCCATATTGGCTGAATGCTTCGCCGGTTTGGACCAAGATTTAAAGCTGTCAATTAAAATGGGACTTTCCTCAAGTAACCATGTCTCTTGCAAGCAAACTATATCAAATGATTGGAGATGAGTAACAAACTCCAGGTCAACCACCTTGTTATTCCAGCCTGCTATATTCCAGGAAATGAAATTTGTGAAGGGCGAGGGTGGAACTACACTGCCTGCAAGAGTCTTTACCGATGGTGGGGTCGCCTTGTCAGAGTACCATTCTTGTTATTCCATAGCATTCTGTAGGGGAGTAATTTGGTCTATTTCCGATCTCCGAATGCAAATGTTGGAAAGTGGTGGACCAATGTAGCATGGCAAGGTTTTAGGTACGCAAGAGGGCTTTCCTGGGGAGCCCAATTCCTCTGGGTCTAGGCGACGCATGTCTGTCCAAGAAGGGCCATTAGAAGGTTTTAATCTAGCAGCGGTTGTAATCCTGTTGGGATGGGCTGTCCTATGGTCCGACCCTCCATGCTTAGATTGATTAGAATTATTAGCTTGCAGGGCTGACAATTTCATTCTGAGATGGTCCAATCTTTGGACTATTGCAAGCTGTTCCTCTCTAGGTAGATCTCCAAAGGTTTCCAGCAGCTGTAGGTCTTCTGATTCAAACGAATCTTCAGGAGAAGCAGTTAGAGGATCTTGAACTTCGAGCAGAATAATGGAGTGAAAAGTGACTGGAGAGTGGGTTACCGTGCTTGTTTCAGATCTAGCCGAATGAAGAATAGTCCTTCTCTTATGAATCAGAGGTGCCTGGAAAAGAGGATAAAGGGGCTGCAGTGGGGCCACATTTTCAAAATACCTCCGAATATATATGCCGGTACTTTCTAGCCGCTCCTTTAGACCATAAACCATTTTTACAATAGAAGGCTTCTTGAAAGAGACAATTGCACTCACAGTCTTATAGTTGTTAAAGAGGAAATAGATATGTGAGATATCAGAAGGGTGAAGCTGACCTGGAAAAAAGGACTCCAAAAATTCCCAAGCTTGAAATTTACAAAGATGTTGCGATTGGTTTCGAGGAGGCTTGGGATAGTTAAGGAAAACCAATTTATTCTGAATCAAGATCAGATTCCAGAGTGATTTAGCTGGAAAAATGTGTGAAGACTCCTTCTGTAAAGCCCTAGAAAAGTTAGAACAGGGAACCGGGTTATGGAGCAGGGACCGAGCAGTTGGAGGGAAAGGCACACGCACAAAGGAGGATTAATGGGGGCAGACTCAGCCAGTTCTTTCCCCTTAGCCTTTTCCTGTTCCTTAGATTTCACTGGAGGGCGATTCCCTCTAGAAGGGCGGGGGGGCTCATTAGATAAAGATTTCAGCAGGGCGAAAAGTGGCTTGTAATTTAGTTTCTTATAGTAAGGTAATTTGAAATTCTTAATGTTCTTTGGCTTCTTTTGTAGAGCGTTCCTTCGACGACTGAAGGTTGGATGTTGCTTAGCCGTTCCTGTCCTCGATTGAGGGAGCTGGGAAGAGGTCTTCTTTGACCTGACATTCAGCTTCCTTGGGAGTGTCTCACTGGCATCCCCTGCTTGATTCACATTGCCAAGGTTTATCTTCTTGGCAGCTGTCGCCAGAGTGTTCGGGAGAGCGTTCCACTCAGAAAGGAAGGCTTCGATATGTTCGAGTTCTTCTAAAATCAAGAGAGTCCATCCTATCAGGGAGTTGTTATTGAGTTTTACTGCCGAGGGAGGAGTTGAGGAGTTTCTAACAGTCCTGCCTGTATCAGGAGGGGATGAAGTTATTCGTGCCGGTTCCGTGATGGGCGTCATAGAAACTGGAGGAAGATGGCGGTCTGCAAGTGCAAGTTCCTTTGCAAGAGATAGGGAGGGAGTCTCCTTTCAGGTCATAAATATCATTTATGTGGTCTAGGGACCAGTCCAAAATTGGGGTCGAAGAGGGAGGTGATGTAAAAGACTCCACTCCAGGGAGGAGGGTGTCAGTTACCGTAGTTGGGAAGAATTGAGTAATCTTCGGTTGTGAGTCTATTAAAGGAGCCTCGTCTAGCTGAGGTTTCGCCTCCAGTTCTTTACACTTTTTCCTTGTTAAAATCATGTCGTGAAATCAAAGGAGGAGAGATGTTCTATTTTGATTTATGGCTTTAAGATAAGATAAGGAGACGTCTTGGGCTCTTCAGGCTTCTGCTTGCGAGGATACTCAAACGCTGGATACTTCCCAAACACTATGTTTAGTAGTGGCAGATTTACACCCGTTTAGTAATAAAGTTCTAGCCGACAAATGAAAATTCAAGGAAGGGAAAACAGGAGAATTGCCAAGTGAGCTGACTGCCAGCTGCCTAAGCCCTTATTTAAACTCTTAAAACAAACTATTAGGAGAGCAGTAAAACAAGCTGCGTACCTGCCTCCATCTTGCACCGGAAGATGGAATTCTTTTTTTAAAAAATGGCCATTACTTTTATTTTCCTTTTGACAGAAGTGAAAGAAATTAGCAGGCATGATAGCCCTTCCAGGTTGTATAAAGGCTGCCAAAATACAGGCAAATGGGTTTAGGATTTTTGTGCTGAACACCTCTAAAATGTCACCCCCCCCCAAAAAAGACCAACTTTTTTCAGAGGGAGGAGAATTGGATTATATTTACAGGCAAGGTCCTGGCAAATTATCTTCAGTGATTTCAGTTTGAGTTGAATAAAAAAGGTATGGGTGATTGATCCAAAAATTGCAGTCATGAGAGAAGCACCCCTGGATAAGAAACCTGGCTAACTACAGATAAATAGGTCTAGGGGCTCTTATGCTGTGCAACCTTGAAGTTGATTTTGAGGTGGAAAAAACTAAAAGGAAATAGTTTTCTTGTTAAAATCATTTCCGCTTATTATAAGCTAGTCATGGAGGAGCTCTCCCTCCCCACTCCCTAGCCTGTTCTCTTCCTTAAGTTTAAAGACATAGGTTTCACTCTTCCAAAGATTCTCCCTTCCCCAAAGCACTGTGATTGGAGAGAGTTTCTGAGTCACTCTTTGTATTCTCTGCTTTGATCTATAATTTGGCTCATGAGATGTTGAGTGTAAAACAAAGCTTTATGTTTCTCCATCCATTATAATGGGGAATCTAAAACTGGCTATAAGCTTTTCTCCTTTTGGCCAAAGTGGATGGAATTTACAGGCACAGGAGCCCCTTCAGAGTGGATTGAGCATTTCAAATTTCAGACAGATAGATCCAAGGGCTTTTGTGGGGGATGGAAAAGGGATTATTTTTTCTTTATAAACCCTTATGGAGGAATGGAGGAATATTTCTCTTGATTTTAAGGGGAGGAGTAGGAGTTTGTCTTTTGTTCTTTCTTAACTAAAGTAATCAAGAGGTGTCTAAATGGTAAATATTTTTCCTTGTACATTTGGAAAAGCATTGTAGCTTTATGCCAGCTTTATGTATATTTCTGATGGCTTTTGATAGGCTTGACAGGCTTTGGCTGCTTTCAGACATGGGGCTTATTGTATTAATTTTACAAATGTAGATGGTAGCGCTTCTGTCCCAATTTCTAAAATTCCTTTCCCATTGCAGTACCTGTTGCGTTAAGGAAGAGTAGCTTTTTCAGCCAATATGCCAGCATGTCTTTCACACAGCTGCAGTGAACATCTTGTCATCCCTCACCCATTATATGCATGCACACTGTTCCTCACTGTATAGGAGGTCTAAGATCTTGTCCTGTCAACATGCAAGCCCTCTCCCTTTAGCATCTGACTTTTAAAATTATTTTAGTTGTATAGCCACGGGGGTGTGTGGGAAATGCTACTGCTATCTGCTCCTATGCCAGAATACCGGTACAATTTTCATCAGTCAACCCCCCCCTGCACGTCTAAAGGGTGGGAATGCACTGCATGCTGGAATGCCTGTCATGTGAGCAGCTACGCTAGCAAAAAGAAACAAGACCCTGCAATTTTCCTGGTTCCCAGGCTTGCAAACGGATTATTTCTGGTATTATTTATCACAAAAATTAGCATAAAACTTGCACTATATTCCACTAGAATTCCAGAACTAGCTTGTATGTCATGTGAAAGATCAAATATAATGCACAAATTACCAGGTAAGAAATCATCAGAATAATGGAATAAAATGCAGTGTGAAAGCAGCTTTTGTCTGTGTCCTCCAATAGGCCCCAGACCTCTGATATAGGCCTTACAATACGATTCTGTCTGGAATGCTCCTGTACAGTTTTGAAGAACTCTTTTTTCTCATCTTTAGTTAAAGCAGAGCAATGTAGGTTTTTTTAAAAAAAACTTAAATTAAGCTATTAACTTAAATAAAAGTTCTGCTGCACTTTAATCAAAAATAAATAAATCCAGAGCTGTTCAGTTCTCCACAGGCAACTTCTTTCAAAGGCCATGCAGAAACAAAAACATATACTGTAGCTATTCTGTGCAAACATGTACAGAAAAACAAAGTGACAGTATGCTCTGTAGCTTTGTGGGGTCCTTGATCTAACTTGGGGACTTAGTGGACCATGCTTCAACTTGGGAATCACCTAGGGTTGCCAGGTCAGAACCATCGAAAAACCTGAGAAAACAGGGGCAGGCCCTAGTGATGTCATGGGGTGGGCCCTAGTGATGTTATGGGGCAGGCCCTAGTGATGTTATGGGGCGGGCCCTAATTATGTCATTAAGCACGATACATTAAGTATCAACCACAGTTGCTTGGAGCATACCATTCAAAAAAGAAAGGAGCTTAGTGTTGCAGAGATGTTAGATGGGAGCACAGATGGATGCTGTAGTTTGTCATGGGTGGCGGGAACTCTAACTGCGAGGGGGAAACTACACTTCCAAGGATTCTTTGGAGGAAGTCATGCACTTTAAATGTGAGTTGGATGTGCATTAATTCTTGCTGTGAGCTGCCTTAGCTTCCTCTGGAAGCTAACAAGTAGGGCCCCAGTACCAAAACAAAAACATAAAAATTAACACATGGAAGGAATACAGCAGGCATAGGGAACCATAGGACTTCCAGTTATGCTTCTGGTCCTGGGGAGTTGCAATTCAGAACCATCCAGAAGGCCTAAAAAAAAAAGCAACCCCCCTTTTTATATTGAAATAAAAGAACATAAGGTTGCCAGTGGTAAACTTACCAGAGCCAAACCCACAACATTTTAAAGGAATTTATACACCTACACACCTGATCATGTGTAAACAATTAAATAGCTGAAGTTAGTTCAAAGCATGTAACAAAGCTACAATCCAGTACACACTTACCTGGGAGTAAGTTCCATTGAACCCAATGGAGCTTACTTCTGAGTAGACATGTATTGGTTTGTAGCAAGAAGTGGGGGATGGTTATATTGGATGGCAGTGGTGAAAACAACCCTTAATCCTCTGCTGAAGCTTTCCTCTGAGTAGCTGCTTTTTGTGTTTATTTATTAAAGGCATTTATACCCCACCCTTTAGCCAAAAGGGCTGGGAGACTGTTACTTGTGTCTGCTGTATAATGGCCAAGGGTGTTGCTAGCAGTAATGCAGTGGCAAATTCAGGAGTGCAGGGTCCCTTCATGATAGTCACAGCCACACCCCTCCCACCTTTCCCCCTTCTGCTGCTGGGTTGAGAATGAGATCCTTGCTAATGCATTCTTCAACAACAGAGGTCCCTAGGAGCCTATAGGCATAAAAGGGGAGTGTATTAGCTACTGAGAAGAGTCTGCTCAGTGACTTACCTCCTTTTACTCTGATTGACTCCAATCAGCAGGAAAGGACAAGGATGCATGTTAGAAGACTCTTCTAAGTGGCTAACACACTCCCCTGTCATGTTGATTGGCTCATAGAATGCTGGAAACACAGGGGTTCTGCTGAGACCCTGCTCCCAAAAAAGTAAGGTATCTAAGACTCCCCAAGACCCTGGATGACTACACCCTTGGTTGCTAGGTTCTTGAAAGACTCTGGGCAACAATCTGCATAAATGTATACAGTGCTTCTGGGCAAATTAAAGTAGTGTGTGTACACACAATATATTTAAAGCATGTTTCTCCTTCCCCAAAGAATCCTGGGAACTGTTGTTTGTTAAGGGTGCTTGAAATTTTAGCTGTGAGGGGTAAACTACATTTCCCACAATTCTTTGTGGGAAGCCGCACATTTTAAATGCATGTTATGTATGCAGCCTGGGATCTCACTGGCACTGCAGTTTGCTGCCCTATGAGCAAAATAAAAATAAACATGTGTTTTTAAAAAGTGGGGAGTAGCAGATCTGGGTCTAGCAGAAAAGACCCAGGGCTCAACCTCCCTTGATAATGCCTCTAGCGATTGCAGATTATTAAAAATAATAATTAATGCAGTGTATGGCAAGCAAAAAAGACAGGTCTCTGCCCTCAGATGTTTAGAACAGAAAAATAAGATGAAGGTTTTTTTCTGGTTGACCCAATTCGTTTTAGAGGGAAAGACTCTAAAGCCCATCCCAAGCCTAGTTACTCCAAAGCAATCCTCACGAAATTCAGTGGGCTTTCTCCCACCCAAGCGTATTTAGGATTGCAGTCTTCATCCTGGAGGAAGAACATGCTTTCTTGGAAGTAACTATCATAGGAAGGTTCCCAAAGGGGGCACAAGGCTGCAGCAGGTTTTTCTGAGTAAATGAACACTTACAGAGAGAAAAAGAAAGAAAGAAAGAAAGAAAGAAAGAAAGAAAGAAAGAAAGAAAGAAAGAAAGAAAGAAAGAAAGAAAGAAAGAAAGAAAGAAAGAAAGAAAGAAAGAAAGAAAGAAAGAAAGAAAGAAAGAAAGAAAGAAAGAAAGAAAGAAAGAAAGAGGGATGGAGATCAATTTCTAGTTTCATCAGCCCACGTATCTCCACCCCGAGCAGTTAGTGAGTCTGCTACAGGCTACTGGTGCTTGGGAGAAAAAAGGCTCCCAAACATGCAAGAGAAGAGGTGAGGGAGCCCTGGGATCAGTGAGGGAAAGAAGCAGAAGAGGGGAAGAGAAGGAGGAGGGAAAGAAATACCAATGTTTCTCATGCAAAATAAAAATAAAAAAATAAACAGACAAAGAAATCAAAGGGGGAGGGAAGAAAAGGGAGGGGAGTCAGGGACAGGGAGAGATGATGCCTCTAAATGCAGGGGGGAAGATGGGTGAGCTGGAGCTGTAAAAGAGGCAGTGCCTGATGTGTCATCCTCTTATTGCCTGCGCTTGAAATGCCACTGCTCCCCAGCCACAGCTGCTCATCAGCTCTAAAGCAGCTAGAGCTCCCTAAAACCCTCAAATCCGGGGCATTTACCAGCCAGCCAACTCACCTCCTACTTGCTCCAATTTCCTCCCTCACTATGCTCCACGCCACAGAGGAAGCCTGGGCTCGGCTCTCATTGGGTCTCAGGGGCAGCCAATGAGAATGCGAGATAGTGTTTGGGAAGGCAAATTGAGTCCTTCCCCTGCGGTGTGCATGTTTGCATGCAAAGGAGAGAGAGAGAGAGAGAGAGAGAGAGAGAGAGGAGGCAAAGCAGATAGAAGAAGCAAGGGGAAAATTGGCATCTACATGTCTGGCTCCTGGCTCCTGGGAGTCCACAAAAGCCGGAGATTAAACAACATGGGGGCAATTCTGGCCAGAGGTGAGAAAAGCAAGGGTAGGACCAGAGTGTCCAGCTGTTTGCCAGAGACCTGGCATCGCTAGAATCGCCCCAATTCACCTTGTTATTCAGACCCTGCGGATGCACACACCCACACACATATATCAGCTTGTATCCTAAGGTATGTTAACTTAAGGAAGTTTATGGAAGGAAAGTTTCCCATATCCTCCTTCCCTCATCAGCAACTCCCTGACTTAATCCCACTTGGAGGCTTTGTGGATGATGGATGGTCGCAGGGGGGGAGAGGATGGGAAACTTTCTGAGAACTTCCTTAAGTTATCTTAGGATTCAAACCATATTCAACAGAGTTTCTTCAGTCTAAAGTGCAAATCTTATTTTGTTAAACAGTTGTCATAGAGGCAAATTTCCACAGTAAGATTTTTCAATTATGAAGGAATAGTTGTTGAATAATACGCATTGAAGATGCTACTCGAGGTTACAAAATCTTCATGTTTTAAGGGAAAAAAAGTCTCACCTGCAGAAGTGGGCCAGATTTACTTCTCCTATCCTAAGATCCCAGCCTCCTGAAAAATCTGTCTAAATTTTTCTTTAGTACAAAATGCCTTTTTCAGCTATTCTTTCACATCTGTTGCTCCATAGCGATGCTGAAAGTAGCCTCATGATGTATTTATTTAAAACAGTTGTATCCTACTTTTATTTTTTGTAATTTAGACATCCATGACATTAACATAACTTAAATATATTTGTTACAGAAAAATAAATATAAAGCAGTAAATAGCTAAATTCCTCAGCAAACAATAAAAATAAACATCAACAGAGAACAGTAATCAATCAACAAAGGGCCTCTAAATGCCTGGGAAAATAAATATTTTATTTCTCCAGGCAGGCCAATTCAAAATCAGGGTTCTGCTACTACAAAAGTGGTATTTCATATGCCCGCCTGCCTCTCTTTTGTTGGTGGGGCACCCGGATCAGAGCCTCTGTAGAGAATAACAGGCAGGTTTATGTGGATGAGAAAGTCCTTCAGATATCCTAGTCCTTAGGTCAGGCATAGAGAACCATAGTTCAAATGTTGCTGAATTACATCTCCCATCAGTCCCAACAAGCACGGCTAATGGTCAGGGATGATGGGAGTTGTAGTTCAGCAACATCTGGTGGGCCAATGGTTTTCCACACTTCACCTAGATTTTAAGGGTCAAAACCAACACTGAGTTATACCTGGAAATAAACTGGAAACCTGTGTAGATATTTAGGCAATAATGAAATATGATCAAGTCTATTAATCTCAGGAATATTCTGAACTTATTTCTAAATCATCTTTATAGGGAGCCACACCTAAAATGTATTCTAGTAATCATATTTTGTTACTGAAGTAGTGAACAAAAAGCTATGTCCAGTGTGTGTGTATGTGTGGGGGTGGCAGGATACAACTTTCCCACTTGTCGTCTCTGTGGAGACTTCCACAGGAATAACACATTGAAACAAAGGCTAGCAAACCTATTTGGATGCTTGCCTTCTTTAAATTGTGCCTGAGGTCAGCTAAGAGAATTCCCAGCTAATATTAGGAAGCTGGGCAACTACAGATGCAACTTGGATGCATAGATATTGACCTTAAAATAGGGTTCCCATATTGCCCGGTTAGTCGGGTTTTACCTGGATTCTTTGCATGCCACCCAGCACCCGTTTAGCCCCTTAGGTGGCCCGGATTCTCAGCTTTAATTTTTAAAAAATTAAGTTTCTAGGTGGTCCGGTTCTCGAGATATACATAAAAACGTCAGCAGCCCCCCAGACTGTTAAATCTTTCTTTAAACAGTACTGTATAGCACTTCGTAGCTTTAACCCTGCCCGTTCAGGATTGCCTCCAATCAGTGAAGCCAGGGCTGTGTTTCAGTTTGATTGACCTGAGGCAGTGTCTAGAAAACCTCATTGCAATGCCAGAAAATGGTGGTTCCCCCCCTGTTTATCTGAAAATCTCATAAATTGGGTAAGTATATACATTTCAGTTTTTTTCCTCTTGTGTGCAGGAGTTGAAAACCTTCCCAATACTTGCTTTTGTAAAAGCAGTGCTAATCCCATATGCCCAGGGTAAATCCCATTGAATTCAATAGGACTTACTTTTGAGTAGATGTGGTTATGAATGTGCTGAAAATCGATGGGACTTTGGAGTGAATGTAAAAAAGAATTGTGTTTGTGTTCTAACTCTTTCTGTTCCCTCTCCAGTCCTATTTTAAAGCAAGTAGGCAGGGCTTACTTAGGCATTACAGTTTTTATTCTGTAGGAAACTAATACTATTTTTTAAAAAAACTAATACTGATTTTTCTGCAATGACTATCTGGTTTGACAATAAACTGTTATATGGGCTGTATGTATTTATACATCTGCAGTGTATGTGTGTGTGCGCGTATGGAGTCTTTCCAACAACCCTGTGAGGTAGGGTTGGAAACCAAGGCAGCTCACAAGAAATAATGCCATTTAAAATCCAATAACCATAAAAACAAGTATAAACAGTTGCAAAACAGCATAAAGTGGCATGATTCAGAATTTTGGGTTGTGTGAATGAAGTTGCTTATCACTTGAGGTTGCATTTCTGTCCCTGTTTGAGTAAGCCCCAGTGAATACACTGGGATTTGCTTCTGAATAAATAAACCTAGAATTGCACTATAAATATCTTTACAGTTTGTGTAAATAATAAATATATTTGATAGTCATGCTTATATAAATATTTCTTAATTTATCATATTTTTGGTTTTTGGTTAGGAATCCTGACTGATTGTGAGATGCTTAGTTTTCTGCCTTACTCATAGGAATCTTGTTGTGGTTGGTATGGTATTGCATTTAAGAAATCATTGTACGAAATGGCCTGAATCAGTATAAGGCAGATTCCTTGGTTCCTAAAAGTGGGACGAGACTCAAGGGCCACAGTGACTCCAACATTTATTTATGTATTTTGATTTACAACATTTATGTACCGCTTTATTGTAAAAAATCTCAAAGCAGTTTACAGAAAGAATTAAAACAATAAAATTATTGGCAAAAGCATTAAGGACAGATACTTAAAAACATTCAAAATAATAAAACCAACAATGAGTTAAAAACATATTTAAAAACACAATAGCTTCCACATGCCTGGAGAGGCTTGCCTCAAGAAAACTGATTTTAGCAGGTGCTGAAAAGAGGCATCTGCCTAATGTCAATAGGCAAGGAGTTCCAAAGCATAGGTGCTGCCATTTTACAGGACTGATTTCTTACAAGAGCAGAACAAGTACTATGTGGCACCCATAACATGGAAAGCACAGCTTGAACTTGGCCTGGTAGCAAATCAGCAACCAATGCAGATTTCAGAGCAGAGGTATTATGTGCTGATAGGATCTCACTCATGTCAGCAATTGTGCTGCAGCATTCTGCATTAACTGCAGTCCCCAGGTCAGGTTGTGCTGTATGGGGATTTCTGTGTCATTGGCTGACTGGCTGCTAGGATTTTTTTAGTTTCGCTTTTTGGTTATGAATCCTGACTGGTTGTGGGATGCTTTCTGCCTTACTCATAGGAATCTTGTTGTGGTTGGTATGGTATTACATTTAGGAAAGTGTTACTGCTTTTTGTGTTGTTGTTTTTTCCTATTTGCATTTCACTTATCTTTAACCGTTACAGCCATAGAAGCAACAGCAGCATATGCAAGATAATTAACTCCCATTAGTGATAAGAGCAAGAATTTATAATTATTATTTTAATTAAAACAAGAGGTTTATCAGTACTTTGAAGAGGACCAGATATTTATTTTCTTTCTGAGCTCAGGACTGGGTCTTTCATGATGCCCAGTGGGGGGGGGAGCAGGAGAGTAGTCGATAAGACAGACATCCTGGCATTGGTAATCTAATTAGCAAGGTATGTGTGGGGTTGTTGCACACTTCCAGGCCCAGTTTCATTTTGAGTATGGAGGTGCAACCTGTGTAGATGTGGTTGATCAAAGGGAGAAGAAATTTTGAGTTAAGCAAAGCTCTGCTTTTATAAAACCTAAGAAACATACAGATACTTTGAATGTCTGAGTACCTGCACCAGTGGAATACTGGAGGAACTTGTAAAACTTGCTGCAACAGTATTTATAACTGAGCATGTGGTGTGAAAGACTCCTTTTCCTAACATTTTGGCTTCTTGTTTTTCTCCACCCACCACATCTCTGAAATATATTGTATATGTAATGGTTAACTGTACTGCTGCCCTGACTTACTTTATGTTTGTTGCTATTTTGTGTTTTTATTATGTTTTTATATTGATTGTGTATGTTTATTGTTTTTATTATATTTGTAAGCTGTGCTGAGCTCTGTTTTTAACAGCAGAAGGGCAGGATATAAATCCTCTTAATCAATCAATAAATACTCCATAGTGTTGGAAACTAGAGTCTAGGCATTTAAGGCTGAAAATGTTGCTTTTTAAAAAAAGATTTCTCACATCTTTCCCCAGTTTTTGGGTGGTAATTCCTAGGCACAAAAACAAAACAACTGGACAATCCAAATATTAATATGCAAATAATATGCAAAATATGCAAATTAGCCTGCCCGGATTTGTGGAACTGGAATATGGCAACCCTACCTTAAAATAACTTATCTGATTTAGTGGCTGTTGCTTGAAAAAAAAGAAATATGTATTACTAGGCTTCAACCTGTATTCCCTTTTTCAAAACAGAAATACTGTGGTTTACCTAACTACTTCCCCACTTAAAGTTAGATAGAAAGCTACTTATTTTATTATTTTAAAATATCCTCCTAAACTATTATCCTGTTTTTGTCCTTTCTTTTTTTCGGTTCAGTAAAGATATACCATTAGCCATTGTCAGTTTAAGAGCGTTGTATATCTTTGCTGCCAGTGTATGAAAGTTGCCAAGAACCTTGACTCAGTGAAATCTGTGAAACGTGAATATGGTTTGCTGTCTCTATTTCTTAGATTCTGTGAAAACTTCAGGGAGTGGCAGTTGCCACCCCAGAAATCTGCTTTGGGTCCTGACAAATTGGACTGCTAAAGCTGATTAGGGTTATAATGCAAGATTTGGCTTGTGGAAAGTAATGGATGCTCTCCAGCTGGCTGAATGCATATTAGATGCCAAGTATAAATAACATGGCTTCCTAGTAGAAGGCTTCTTTCTTTTTTCTCATGTACAGTATATCAAGGGATTTGAATTGTTTGAATGATTCTTATTCAAATATAGGGTGATATCTAGGGATGGAGGAGAAATTTGATTCAGTTTGTATTTAAAGCCAGATTTATCAAATCCATACTTTCCGAAACAATATGAGAATCGAAACACAGCCATCCTTCAAAGTTCACACTTATCTGAATTTGCAATGCAGTTCTCCAGCCAAACAGTGTTTACAAAATTGCATATATTAGAAGACAATGTGTATAAAAACGAATGCAATAGTGAAAATAGCATACAAAATGCATTATATTAGGAGAAATGGCTTACAAAAATGGGTACATTAGTCAAAACTGTTTTGACTAATAAATGTGTTTATTAGGATAAATCAGAACCAAAATGCTGAAGAATTTTCATGATGATTTGCAAATTGCTGCAGAAATCTGAACTAAATTTAATATTGGAAAAATTAGAGCCAAAATTGATTGATCTTTCATCCCTAGTGATATCCAACTAAGTCATACTGAGAGTAAACCCAGTGAAATCAATGGACACTAACAATTAAGTTAATTGATTTCATTAGATCTACTATAAATATGATTAACATTCAGTATTACCTACAATGTGTACTTGGTTAATTTTAAATGTCTATTAAAGTATTTGACCAGGTATATCTTGTTGTTTAACCTTGCCAGCAGAACCACTATTTTCTAATCCAATTTCTTAAAATAATTTATCAAACTTCTTTAGTAGATTGCAAGGTTGAAAGAGCCATAACTAGAAGGACTGATTAAAGTGAATCTGGGATCTACTTCATACTTACAGTAATTGTGATAAACCATTCAGTAAATACACATATAACCTCTGGCTTTGCTTACATTTCCTAAATATTAACCATAACATTGGAATCTCAGTCTGTATTTTGTTCAAAAACATACTTTTTATCATCAAGAAAATGGTTTCATTCTATTTTATTCCCTATAATATTTTCTTACTTTAAATTTTTCACTGCCTTAAACATCCCCTTCTGGAAAAAAAAAAAGGTTTATGGGGAGAAAAATAGAACTATGCTCCAAAATGGTTGTGTGAGAGAACAAAGAGTCCTACTATATTTAGGTACATATTCTCTGCCATAATAGCCATCTGCAAAATTGCTTTCATCCAAGCACAGTATACAATGAACTGTAGCAAAGCTTTGGCATCATCACTGCAGGATTTACTGTGTTTCTATCAAGGGCAACACACTCATAGAGCAAACAACAGAGATCCCAGCTACTACAGGAATATAGGTTGCTATGTTACCATTCACGCAAGTCTTACAGCAGCAGATGGGCATTTTGAATAGAATTGGTGCCCACTTGGCTTCTGTTCATTGGACTTCTAAAAGTTAGAGTTTTAAATCAAACCATCCACAAAATGTATTCAGGTTGTCGAACATGTGGCTGAACACATTTTAGCATTTTGTGGGCTATCTGCAATGCCAATATCAAATTCTTAAAATGGCTTGTAAAATCTAAAACCTTAACCTATTGCTGTATCATTCATCCTTAACTGACATTGATGAAAGATAAGGGGGAGTAACACAACAAAGCATATTTCCAGTGCAATCCACTATCTTTGATCTAGGGTGGCAGTCAGGAATTACCACTAGGGTTGCCAGGTGTTCAGTTTTTGGCCACATACTCTGGCTTTTGGGGGTCCTCTCCAGGTCTCCGGGTGAGATACCTTAATCTCTGGATTCTCAGCTTAATTTTTTTTAAAAAAATTAAGTTTCTAGGTAGTCTGGTTCACGAGATATACACCAAAACGTCAGCTGCCCACCCCCCACAACTTCTGTTAAATCAACTCTAGCAGGCTGCACTATCCCCACCCTTTCAGGATTGTAGCTAATAAGTGAAGTCAGGGTTGTGATGTGTTCACCTCCAGGCTGTGCCTAGACCCTGCTGCAATGCCAGAAAATGGTTGATTTTTCCTGTTTATCTGAAAATCTCATAAATTGAGTAAGTATATAGCTTTCAGAGTTTTTTCTCTTGTGTGCAGGTGTCAAACCCTGAGCTGTTCAAGAGGGCAGTGTTTTGAAAACCTTCCCAATATGAAGCTTTAACCCAATACTTGTTTTTATGGGAGTAAAGCTTCAATGCTAATCCCACGTACCTGAAATAAACCCCGTTGAATTCAATAGGACTTACTTTTGAGTAGATATGGTTAGGATTGTGCTGTAAATTAATGGAACTTTTGAGTAAGCATAGCAAAGAATTGTGTTTGTGTTGTAAATCTTTCTCTCCACCTCCAATCCTATTTTTAAAGCAATTAGGCAGGGCTTACTTAGGTATCAGTTTTTATTATGTAGGAAACTAATACGGATTTAAAAAAATGTTCTGCAAGGACCAATTGGTTTGACAATAAACGATTATATATATGTTTACATCTGCAGTGTGTGTGTATATATGGAGTCTTTCCAACAACTCCATGAGGTAGGGTCGGTGATTGGAAATCAAGGCAGCTCACAATAAGAAATAAATCCATTTAAAATCCAATAACCATAAAACAAGTATAAACAGTTACAAAACAGCTTAAAGTGGCATGATTCTGAATTTTGGGTTGGGTGAATGAAGTTTATTTATTTATTATTTATTGGCTATGTGATTTATATACTGCCCTTCCTCCCAGTAGGCGCCCAGGGCAGCAAACAAAAGCACTAATACACTTAAAACATCATAAAAACAGACTTTAAAATATATTAAAACAAAACATCTTTAAAAACATTTTTAGAAAAACTTTAAAAAGCATATTTTTTAAAAAAGAAAAGGTTTAAAAACACATTAAAAAGCAATTCCAACACAGAGGCAGACTGAGATAACGTCTCAACTTAAAAGACTTGTTGAAAGAACCTTACCACTTGAGGTTGCAGTTCTCTGAACACTTCCCTGTTTGAGTAAGCCCCATTGGGACTTGCTTCTTGGTAAACAAACATAGGATTGCACTATAAATATATTTACAGGTTGTGTGAATAATAAACATTTGATAGTCATGCTAATATTTCTTCATATTGTATCCCAATAAGTATTCGATTTCACACTATGGTTGTAGATGATTTTTTCCTCTACATTTCAAGTGTGCTCTTCTTCCTTGGGATGGTCACAGTCCTCTGTTGTTTTCACTCTGAGGGGCAGATTAGGCTGAGAGATGGTGAATAGCCCATGGTCACCCAGTATACTTTATAGCTCATTCCATTTTGAAAAATTAATTAAAACAATTTACACGCAGGCAAAGTTTAAGTAGATCTACACATTACATTTAAAGCACATCCAACTCACATTGAAAGTGCTTGACTTTCCCTAAAGAATCCTGGGAAGTATAGTTTCCCCCTCACCATTATAGTTCTCACCACCCTTAACAAACTACAGTTCCCATGATTTAGTGGTGGGATTTATGTGCTTCAAATGGGTGTTGAATGTGCTTAATAAACGGTGTGGATGTGCCCAAGTATGATGTGCATTTAAGAGTGAATTGAAAAGAACAATTTTAAAAGATACTTTTTTAAACAGGGGAAGGGCTGTAGTTCATTGGTAGGGCATATGCTTTGCATGTGTTAGGTCCAAACCCAACATGCGGGCCGTCACTGTCTACTCAGCCCACATACACCCGGGAAGGTGTGGAGTTGAGAGCAAGAACCTATTACCAGAGGCCACGAAATAACACACAATATTTACCTTTGCAAAGGGGTCCCAAGACCTGCTAGCAAGATGCCTTTCAGAAGTGGGAACCCCATTTATTGAATTACGGCAGATTATATAGTTTCCCCAATGGTTACATAAGTGGGGAGCGGACGTCATAAAAGAGTAGAAAAACATAGCTAGACATAGTAATTTCTTAGATATGGAAAGAGGGGTGCTTAGGATAACAAAAGCCAGAAACATCTTGTCTTCTTTCAGGCATAGGCTTGCATAGTTTATACGACCTTGAGATAAGCACTCAGAGCCAGAGGTACAAAAGATAGATAGGAAAAGGGAGGTTCGGTTACAAGGGGAATCATTAAATCAAGTATGTCCTCAAGTTATAGTTTCTACATTTGTAAGAGTATGCATGTCAAGAGTATGCGTGTGGCTTTTTGATTGTATATTGTATTTATATTGTTGTACATCACCTAGAGTGTCCGTTAGCTCAGACAGATAGGCGACTAACAAATAAAATTTTATTTATTTATTATTTATTAAGGTCTACAACCATGTAAATGAAGCACAGTCAATCTTTTGTGATACAGTTGGTAACATCAATATGAGACATTGAGTATGGGTATGCAAAAAGGAAATGGGGAGGGGAGTACATTTCCAGCTCAATCAGGCTTTTATTTGCTTAGCCACTGGAATGCCAAGAGGTCAGGTCACCAGGAAATAAACCGATATCTGTTATATCAAACCCAAATAATATTTCCATACGTAACACATGCAAAGGTCTAAAATTCAATTTCTAGAAAAGACTATTGCCTGGAATCCTGGACAGCCAATGCTAGTCCATGTCATCAGTACTGAGCTATGCGGTACCAAATGGCCTGAGTCAGTATAAGGCAGATTCCTTTGTTCCTAAAAGTGGGAAGAGAACCAAGGGCCACAGTGACTCCAACATTTATTTATATATTTTATTTACAATATTTATATACCGCTTTATTGTAAAAAATCTCAAAGAAGTTTACAGAAAAAAATAAAATAAAATTATGGGCAAAAACAGTTAAAGACGGGTATTTAAAAACATTCAAAATAATAAAACCAACAATGAGTTAAAAACATTTAAAAACAAGAAAGCTTCTACATGCCTAGATAGGCCTGCCTAAATAAAAATGATTTTAGCAGGTGCTGAAAAGAGGTGTCTGCCTAATGTCAATAGGCAAGGAGTTCCAAGGTGTAGGTGCTACCACATTACAGCACTGATTTCTTACAAGAGCAGAACAAGTACTATGTGGCACCCATAACATGAAAAGCACACCTTGAACTTGGCCTGGTAGCAAATCAACAACCAATGCAGATATCAGAACAGAGGTATTATGTGCTGATATTGCCTCACTCATGTCAGCAATTGTGCTGCAGCATTCTGCATTAACTGCAGCCCCCAGGTCAGGTTGTGCTGCATGGGGATTTCTGTGACCTTGGCTGACTGGTGCCAGGATTTTTTTAGTTTTGGTTTATGGTTATGAATCCTGACTGGTTGTGGGATGCTGAGTTGTCTGCCTTACTCGTAGGAATCTTGTTGTGCTTGGTATGGTACTGCATTTAGGAAAACATCACTGTCTTTTGTTTTTCTTTTCTATTTGCATTTCACTTATCTTTAACATCAATCCCTTACATCCATAGAAGCAACAGCAGTGGTTCCGTGTGCTCAGCTCAACTCCCTTAAACCCACTGATGTACCTTGTTGGTTGCATGACGCTTTGTTTCTTGCCCAACAGTGGTAAAAGAGAATTCACATATTTGGAAGTGTGGCTGCAATTGTTGTTCCCAAGCTGCTGCCTGTGAAGGTAGATCAAACCATTTTTTTTTTCTCTGTCAGTTATTACTCACTGGAATTGGGTTGGCTGACAAAGTGAGTTTATACAGCCCACAGGGTAGACAGAAAGGGTAGAGAATCTTCTTACTCTTACTCATTTCTCAGACATCTTTCTGAAGTGAAGGGTCAAATCTGTAAAGAAGTTTGGAGCAGCCATGTTTACAGGGAATTCCAGGCAGGGGGTTGCCAACCTTGCTTGGATATGGATGTCTTTGCAGAGGATCCCTAGTCAAGCTTGTCCAACAGCACAATCCAAACTATATGTACCCAGAAGTAAGTCCCGTTGAGTTCTATGGAACTTAGTCCCTTAGTAAGTGAGTTTAGAATTGCAGCCTTCAGGGGCATCCATCTTTACTTCCGAGTGCTCCCATCTAACATCTCTACAACACTAGGCTCCTTTCTTCCTACAATGGCCTTCTGGTGACTGGCCTGGCCTGGGAGCATTTAAATCCTTCTTGCCAAAAGCAAGTAGGCTAGGTTAAATGTTCCTTAATCAGGCTCCATCTTTTAGCTAAGATTTCTATATTAATTTCCAATCAGATAAATGCTTTTGTTTGAATTGTATGCTCCAAACAACTGTTATTGATGCTTAATGTATCATGCTTAACGACATCACTAGGGTCTGCCCCTATGACATCACTAGGGCACCCCCCTGACATTACTAGTGCCGGCCCCTGAAATCTCAGTGTTTGGGATGCTTCTGACCTGGCAACCCTAATTACTACAGCTTCCAAGAAATGCTCCAGGAAAGACCTCAATTGTATTGTTCTCTCCAACCATAGGGGAAGCATACCATACCTCCACGTAGCTAAGTTCTCTGTTCATGAAGCCAGGTGCTCTTCTCCAACCATTGCCATTTTTATGTATCACTAGTAGAAAACTACAAGCACAGGCAGTAAGAATAACAGTCTGTTAACACAAGGTTTTGTTCCGCTCCACTGGCACGCATTCAAAGGCTAGCATTTTCATGGGTTGTATAATGTGTCAATTGCAGGATCACACATACATAGCTGGCAGTGTCCCATGACTTTGGGATCTGGGCAAAACACCACCCTATTTTCAGAAATTGTTGCTGATGGAATCTATGAACTCTTAATTCACATGTGACATTACTCATATGAATGTGGAGTACAAGAAAACATCTTACATGACTTGCCCATTAGTCTCAGCTCATTAAATAGTTTTCCACCCCACTTGCATTTCCTCCATTGTGATTGCACAATTTTCAAATTACATTTCTTCACACAAATGTACAACAAAGGATAGTTGTATTCTGAAGGAGCGATGGGAGGAATCACTTCCCTTATGAGGGTTCTCCTGAACTTGGGAAACCGGTTTGGCCCACGTCCTCAACCAAATGGCTGCCTCTATTTAGGGCCCCCATATCTGCATCCAGTTTGGGATGTAAAACTAGGTTAAAGAAGCTCATGGAGAATTAAATAAGGTTTATTCATGCAGACAGACATAAGTATTTCTTGACACAGCACTAGGAATGGGGGAAAATTCAATTGTTCACCTTTAAAGCCAAATTTATCAAATTCACACTTTCCAAAACAATATGAGAACTGAAACACAGCCATCTTTTGAAATTCGTAATTTTGTGATGCAGTTGTCCAACCAAGCAATGTCTAAAAAATGCATATATTAGGCAAAAGAGTGCAGAAAATGAATATATTGCTGAAAATAACATACAAAATGCATTGTATGAGGGGAAATTGCTGCAAAAATGTGTACACTAGCCCCAAACTACATTCAAAAATGTATTAGGAGAAATTCACACTAAAATGCTCAAGAATTTTCAAGATTTTTTTTAAAAAAACCCTAATTGCTGCAGAAATGTGGAGAACCACATTTAAGATTAGAAAAATGAGAAACTGAGAAAACTAAAATGCCAGATAATTCCATCCCTATGCAACACATAATTAAATTATGGAATTTCTCTGTCAGAAGATGTAGCAATGGCCACTAACTTGGGCAGCTTTAAGGGGATTAGATAAATTCATGGAGGATACGGCTATCAATGGCTACTAGCCATGTTGGCTATATTACCTCCATTGACAGAGGCAGCTTATCTCTGAGCACCAGTTGCTAAGGAAGTCAAGCAGGAGATGGCTATTGAACTCATGCCCTACTTTGTGGACTTTCCATAGGCATATGGCTGGCCATTGTGGGAACAGAATGCTGGACTAGATATGCCTTTGGTCTGATCCAGCATTTGTTATCTTACATTCTTGTATAAATTTAAATTATTTAAAATGTTCTCTTGAAATTGAACTGCTGAATAAGATACACCACTATTTTAACTTCCATAACAATTTGCAGCAGTGTCTGATACCATATAGTGTTTTGTCCCTAACATGGCCATTGATCTTTCCAGTTTTTAAGAGAGATAAAGCTGATTTCTGAAAGAGAATGTTAACGACAAGCATTTAACTCACACAAATACCTGCTGTTTGCAAAACTGGGACAGCAGTTCTCTTGATTAATGATGACTTGGATAAATAATAGATTAAAGTTGAGAAATATCCCCAATATATTGCTCTTCCGTTCAGAGACAAGATGGTTTTGAAAATGGAAGATTTACAACTGGTAATACAGATAATTTTTAGTATAATACAGCAATTCAAGAAGCTAAATGTTCCAGCTGTGATCCTTCTATTGGATGCCAAAAAGGCATTCAACAATATCAAATGACATTATCTATTTCCTGCATTAGGAAGCACTGGATTTCATCCTTACTTTCTTCATTTGATAAAGATGACTAAATCTTTCAAATTAAAACTGGGTCCATAGAATACAATTATTACATCAAGATCTCAGTGAGCCCATCTCCCAGAATATATTCATGTCTCAAGCCAAACAATACCAGGATTTGTTTGGTATTGGGTCTCCCTCTCTCTCCCTCCCTCCCTCTCTCGTCTCTGTTAGGGATAAATTGTGTACAAAAATTTTGCATTACATACTTCTATTTGCATAATTTCTTATGAGTTCATGAGAATTTGGGATGTTTCACAGCAGAAGACTTGGTAGCATAAGGAATTCAGAGATATGATTATCAGGGAGAGAAAGACATGATGCAGAAGAAAGAAAGAGTGAAAGGCTGCATGGCTACTCACAGCTGGGTTGGTTAAATTCGACTGCTGAAGTAAATGAGTTTAACTAGGCCATTCTGTGAAGAACTGTGGTCAACGATTCTGGAATACACAACAGAAACATAGGAAGCTGCCTTATACTGAGTCTGACCATTGGTCCATCTTGTTCAGTATTGTCAGTGCTGACTGGCAGCAGCTCTCCAGGGTTTCAGACAGGTCCCTCCCAGCCCTACTTGGGGATGCCAGGGATTAAACCTTGGACCTTCTGCATGCAAAGCAGTTGCTCTGCCACAGACCGCTAGCCCTTCCCTTAAATGTTGTCTTCAGACATAATCCCAGTGGTGTCACGAGGGGTGTGCGGGGTGTGTGGACCGCACCAGGTGACGCTGTGGTGTTCCTGCTTATAGTGTAAATATGGTAAGTGCTGTTTATATAGAAGACATATAGTAAGTGGAGTGAAAGAGGAGGGGGGAGTACATGAGCAGTAGAATGCTGGATGATTGGCTGACCGTTTGAATGGCTGGGAGTATAAATGGAAGAATGACAGTTGAATCTGGGTGGATGTTAGTAGGGTGGAGAAGAAGGTGTTTGGTGGTGGATGTTGGGAGTGTGGAGAAAGAGGTGTTTGAGGGTGGAGGTCAGGAGTGTGGAGAAAGAGGGAGTTGGAGTTCTGATTAATAATAAGTCAAGTACAAAACAGGAATAGATGAAACCATACGCTTGTGAAACATTCTAAAACTAATCTTGTTATTTCTGATATTTAATAAATACTTATTTGGTTTACCAAAGGCCTGATCCTTGGCTGGGGGATATACATACCAGAAGGGAGGGCAAAGTAATTACCAAGGCTGAACAGAAACAGTGTCTAATGGTGGCAGGGGTGAAGGGAGGAATAATAACAATTCAAGTATCCAGAGCAACCCAGAGTTGTATGCGTTATCTATAAAGATACAAGGGGGTTGGGAACAGCATAAGCATGCAGTCACAAAAGTAACCAGCTAGAGAGAGACTCAGGCAAAGTCTCTGGGAGTATTGGTTATAGGACGTGACTGGTGGTGCTGCCTAGCAGGGGGATCTAGTGAGATCTGTGCTAGAGCAGAGTGAGAAACCATATAAAGGACGGTCCGGACTGGTGGTGTCCCTGGTGGTGTCCCTGGTGGTGCCTAGTGAAAGGCAGTAACCACAAGCAGGTGGGAACCTGACAGGGAGAGCCAGGGAAGGACGTCACAGACACCATCAGAGGGGGGTGATTCTCAGCTTTAATTTTTTTAAAAAAAGTTTCTAGGTGGTCCGGTTCTCGAGATATACATAAAAACATCAGCCGCCCCCATTAAATCTTTTTTTAAACTACTGTATAGCACTTCGTAGCTTTAACCCCGCCCATTCAGGATTGCAGCCAATCAGTGAAGTGTTTGTTTGACCTGTGGCAGTGTCTAGTAAATCTCATTGCAAGGCCAGAAAATGGTGGTTTCCCCCCCGTTTATCTGAACATCTCATAAATTGGGTAAATATACGCATTTCAGTTTTTTCCCCTCTTGTGTGTAGGAGTCAGATCCTGGGCAGTGTTTTGAAAACCTTCCCAATACTTGCTTTTGTGGGGGTAAAAACATTGCTAATCCCATATCTCTAGAGTAAATCCCATTGAATTCAATAGGATTTACTTTTGAGTAGACATGGTTATGAATGTGCTGAAAATCAATGGGACTTTGGAGTGAATGTAAAAAAGAATTGTGTTTGTGTTCTAACTCTTTCTGTTTCCTCTCCAGTCCTATTTTAAAGCAAGTAGGCAGGGCTTACTTAGGCATTACAGTTTGTATTCTGTAGGAAACTAATACTGATTTTTAAAAATACTAATACTGATTTTTCTGCAATGACCAACTGGTTTGACAATAAACTATTATATGGGCTGTATGTATTTATACATCTGCAGTGTGTGTGTGTGTAGTCTTTCCAACAAACCTGTGAGGTAGGGTTGGAAACCAAGGCATCTCACAACAAGAAATAAAGCCATTTAAAATCCAATAACCATAAATCCAGAATAAACAGTTGGAAAACAGCCTAAAGAGGCATGATTCTGAATTTTGGGTTGGGTGAATGAAGTTTATTTATTTATTATTTGATTTATATCCCGCCCTTCCTCCCGGTAGGAGCCCAGGGCGGCAAACAAAAGCACTAAAAGCACTTTAAAACATCATAAAAACAGACTTTAAAATATATTAAAATCTTCGAAAATATTTTTAAAAGCTTTAAAAAAACATTTTTAAAAAAAAGAAAAGAAAAGGCTTAAAAACATATTAAAAAGCAATTCCAACACAGACTCAGACTGGGATAAGGTCTCAACTTAAAAGAACAAGTTGAAAGAACAAGTTCCTTATCACTTGAGGCTGTAGTTCTCTGCACACTTCCCAGTTTGAGTAAGCCCCATTGAATACGTTGGGACTTGCTTCTGAGTAAACAAACATTGGATTGCACTATAAATATATTTACAGATTGTGTAATTCATAAACATATTTGAGAGTCATGTTTATATAAATATTTCTTCATACTGTGTCCCAGCAAGTATTTGATTTCACACTATGGTTGTAGATGATTTTTTCCTCTACATTTTAAGTGTGCCCTTCTTCCTAGGGGTGGTGGTCATGGTTCTCCATTGTTTTCATCCTGAGGGGAGGATAGGCTGAGAGATGGTGAGTAGCACATTTAAGGTCTCTTAACCTCCCCCCCTTTTTAATTTGTATTTATTTTATATTTCTCCAATATCTTCCCCTGGCTGTTTTTATGTATTTTAAATATTTTTAGATTAAATAAATAGGAAATCATAATTGTGAACCTCCGTAAAAGCAATTTACCTATCCTTATGTTTTGGCAAAGTGATGGTGTGAAGGCATGCTGGTAGAACAAGAGACCATGTCTGAGGCATGTTATAAGGTGTTTGAGGACTTTGTCACACATTACTTTTTGAGACCTGTAGATTCATGTTGGAAAGAACACGTGCACGTATTGAATGGTGGCTTGGGTGCTGTTTTTTCAGTCTACGCTGCATGCGTAGGGAAGGTGATACATCATCTGGCAGCTAGCTTCATAACGTGAGAATGGAAAACATTTGGATCACCATTCATTTGTTTACTTTTCTCACTATTGAGACCACTTCATATATTACTTTTTCATACACAGAAATTTAATCTTTGTTTTTTTTTTTTTAATAATTTTTATTCAAATTTTTCCAAAAACAAACAAAACAAAGTCAAAAAGACATAACAATACATCAACAAAAAAATGAAAATAAAATAGTTGACTTCCGATTTGTCGCAGATCAGCTATAAGTATATAATATACATCAAACCTGTCCCTTAATGTATACATACAGAGTCCCTTTTCTCCATAGGCTGTCTTAATTAATCGTCAAATCCCAGTATCATCATTTTATTTTGATCTTTCAACAAAAAGTCTAAGAGAGGTTTCCATTCCTTAAGAAATGTATCTGTCGATTTTTCTCTAAGTAAACATGTCAATTTATCCATTTCTACTAAGTCCATTAATTTCAATAACCATTCTTCCATTGTTGGTGTTGATTCCATTTTCCACTTTTGTGCATATAATAATCTTGCTGCCGTAATCATATATAATATTATTCTTCCATATTTCTTTTCTATTTGTTTATCCATAAAACCCAATAAAAAAAATTCTGGTTTTGACTGAATATTTATCTTTAGAATTTTTTGCATCTTCCTACCTATCTGTGCCCAAAATAATTTCGCCTTTTTACATGACCACCACATATGATAAAAAGATCCTTCTTGTTGTTTACATTTCCAACAAACATTAGAGACATTACTATACATTTTTGACAGCTTTTCTGGAGTCATGTACCAACGGTACATCATTTTATAAAAATTTTCTTTAAGATTATAACATAATGTAAATTTCAAGCCTTTTTTCCACATATTTTCCCATTGATCCATTTGTATGTTATGACCAAAATTTTTTGCCCACTTTACCATGCACTCTTTTACTTGTTCTTCCTCCATATCCATTTTCAATAAAAGTTTATACATTTTTGCAATTATGTTTTCATCATTTGTACACAAACCTATTTCAAAATCAGATTTATTTATTTCAAACCCATACATTTTCTTGTCCATTTTATATCTTTCTAACAATTGTAAATAGGCAAACCAATGAAAACTATATCCTTCCTTTATCAATTGTTCTCTCTCTTTCATTATGTATTCTCCATGTACATTTTCTAATAGTTCTTGATAAGTTAACCATTTCTCTTTTCCAGACATTTCTCTTCTATAAAACGCTTCTTGACTTGAGACACATAATGGTATTTTCGAATAAAACCTTGGTTTGTATCTATTCCATATTTTCAACAGAGGACGTCTTATAAAATGATTATTAAAGTCTACATTTACTTTTACTTTGTCATACCATAGATATCCATGCCATCCCCACTTCAGATTGTGGCCCTCCAAATCCAATAGTCTTTTATTCCTCAATAAGATCCATTCCTTTATCCAGACTAAACAGCAGGCAGCAAAATAAAGTCTCAAATTTGGTAATCCCAGTCCTCCTCTTTCTTTAGCGTCTTGAAGTAATTTAAATTTAACTCTTGGTTTTTTTCCTTGCCATACAAATTTAGAAATATCTTTTTGCCATTGTTTAAAAGGTAAATCAGAGGATATTACAGGTATTGTTTGAAACAAAAACATCATTCTTTTTCAATTCTTCCTCTTTTTGTTTTATTTCTTCCAAAATTAATTGCATTTTCTGTTGTTTCTTTTTTTTTAATTCAGAATTACATTTAATAAAGTATCCCCTCATAAATGCCTTACTTGTATCCCAAACAATATTTTCACTTGTTCCTTTATGTAAATTATATTCAAAGAACTCCTTTAATTTCTTCTTACATTCTTGTACTACTTTATCATTCTGTAATAAAGATTCATTTAGTCTCCATCTAAATCCAAGATTTTTTTTTTTAAAGTTAATATCACAGGATTATGGTCCGAAAAAGTTTTTGGTAATATATCCATTTTAAAAATATCCTTCGCTAAAATTTTTGACATCCAAATCATATCAATCCTCGAAAATGTTTTATGTCTTTCTGAAAAATAAGTAAATTCCTTTGCATTATCATTTATATATCTCCAGGTATCCACCAATTCTAGATGTTCCATGAGTTCAAAACAAATCTTCGGTAATTTACCTTGTGTCTCTTTGATATTTTTTTCGGAAAGCCTATCAATTTTTGGTGAGATTACCCCATTCCAGTCACCCATGACACACCAATGCTCATATGAAAACTCTGACAATTTTTCCATAAGTCCTGTATAAAACCTTGTTTTATCTTCATTGGGGGCATAAATACCCACTATCAAAATGTTTGTACCTTGTAAAGTAATTTCAACCCCCACAAATCTACCACTATCGTCCAATAATACCAATTTAGGAAGCAATTGTGGGTTAATATAGAGAACAACTCCATTTTTTTTTTTTGGTCCAGCTGAAATAAATTCTTCACCCAAATTTTTACAAATCAAATATTTAGAATCTTTCTTCTGAATATGAGTTTCTTGTAGACAAATTATATCCAATTTTAATTTTTTCAAATAATGAAATACTTTCTTTCTCTTCTGCGCCGTGTTGGCTCCATTTATATTCCAAGTTAGGTATTTGTAATCCATCGTTAAGCGTGTATTTTAAAATTTGCCTGATGCTCCTTTTGATCCATCATCTTCCTTCCCCTCCTCTGCGTATCCTTGTTGACTTTGTTTCCCAGGAACTGTATCCATATCTTTGAGTTTATCTTCTTCCATATCTTTTGAAGCTTTTCTCAAGAAGTCCCTTGCTTTTTGAACAGTATTCAATCTATATTTCTGTTGTCTGAATGTAAAAATCACTCCTTCTGGAACGTCCCACCTAAATTGAATTTTGCATTGCTTAAGTTTTTCTGTAAGGAAAGCATATTCTTTTCTCTTACGTAAAAGTCTAATAGGAATTTCCTTCATCACCAGTATTTCCTTACCATCAATTTTAAAGGTATATTTAAAGTGTTGCTGTAAAACCATATCTCTGGTCGTTTTCTTTACGAAGTGAACAAGCACATCTCTTGGAATTTTTTTCATTGTTGCATATCTGGAGTTAATTCTATAAACTTTGTCTATTTCAAATTCCATCCTATCTTCATTCAAGTCCAGAAATTTTACTAAAGCATTAACAATTTTGTCTCTAATGTCTTCACCTGTTTCCTCAGGGATTGCACGGAATCTCAAACAATGCTCTTTATTTCTCATTTCAGTCATAGCTAAATAGTCCAAATTTTTTTCTAGTTCCAGATTTAGTATATCTGTTCTATTCTCCAAGGTTTGTACCTTTTCTTTAGTATTTTTTGCTTCCTCCTTTATTTGCCCAATTGTCCCTTTAATCTCATCCACTTGTGTTTTAATATAGTCTTTTATATCTGTCAATTCAATTTTCATTTCCTGTTTAATTTCCTGTTTTATAGCATTAATCCCTTCCATTATTTTTTGAAACATTTCTGGGGGTATATCCTCTTCCTGTGTATCAATAGAACCTCTTCGCCCCTGGGCCTTAGTTGTTTTTTTAGTTGTCATTTTCAAAAAGAGGCCTTTAATTTCTAAAATTAATCACTGTTTCAGAACCTAAGGGCAGTCTATTTCTTCTTTTTTTCCCTCCACCAAAAAGAAGAGTTAATATTCCAGGCCTGTAATTGGAATCCAGCCAGCACAACACAGTCCTTATCTGCATCCAAGAATGCAAAACAATTCTGGTTGCCAAGACTAAACAATTAGTAGCATATACGAGCAGCGGATTCATCCAACAAGAAATAGTCCAAAGAGAAAAATAGTCCAAAATATAATAATTACCTCTCATCCGTTTTTAAACTTTAAAAGTCCAAATTCAAGCCAGCTTTTTGTCGTAGAAAAGTAAATAAGTTGTTTATATTTTCTTTCTTCCTTAATTATATTTAAAAGAGAAAAAGTATGACTCACCCAGGTTTCTCAATTGCTGATTCATAAACAAATCCCTTTTATTGCAGTAATTTAAGCCAAATGATAAGGTTTAGGCAGAAGTGGGCTCGCTGGTTAAGAACGTTTTTTTTTTAAGAAAAGAAAAAACGCTTCGCTTCATTCCAGTCCAGCTTGCGTGAAAATCCTGACTCCGTCTTCAGCCGATCGGCTTGCCTTCTTATCTCAGGAATTTCCTGATCAATTCCAGCCGCCGACAGCTCAACGAAGTCTTGTGGAAGATCTGATCGGTTCTCCTGTACCTTGGAGAACATTTAAGCCAGTCCAAGATTCCTCTTGGCTGACTTTTAACCTGAAAAAAGCTTCCTCTGAGGCAGAGCTCCCTCAGAGACAACCACCAGCCAGCACCACTTCCCGGAAGTCCAGAAATTTAATCTTTGTATAGGAAAAAGTATTTTGTAAAATGTGAAGGCTGCCCAGACAGTATAACCACTGTACAAGATCTACTCATCCACTGTAATTACCTTTTTGTTTTGGATGACCTTTCGTCTGGGTCTTGGTTCAGGTGTGTATCCAACTTTGATGTGCTTATGGAAGGGGTGTGCAGGTAGTGCCCCCCCCAAGTGTGGAGGCTTGGACAAACATTGTGTTATGGAAAACCAAAGTCTGTGTGAAAGTACATATTTGGGAATGCCATCAGTGTAATCCTAAACACACTTAATAAATAATATCGAACTTGCACATCACAAAATCTATTACGGTCATGTCCATAAGCACCAGGAGGGTAGTCGCCCAGGGGATCTTAATCCCTCTGCTTTTTTGGGAGCAGGGTCGCTATGTCTCCAAACATCCTACAGTCAGCATGAAAAGGGAGTGTGAGTCACTGAGAAGAGTCTTCTAAAAGGCTTCCTTGCCTTTCCTGCTGATTGGAGCCAATCAGAGTGAAATGAGGTGAGTCAGCCACTGAGAAGACTCTTCTCAATTGCTAACACTCTCCACTTACATGCTGACTGGCTCCTAGAGATTGTTGTTGTGAGAGAATGCATTAACAAAGATCTCATTCTTAATCCAGGAGTAAAAAAGGGTGTATGTGGCTGCAACTATCATGAAGGCACTCTGCACTTCTGAATTTTCTACTAAACAACTGATAAATACCTATGTAACTTTGTGTCTGGAGACTTATTAAAAATCACTTTCCATAACTGTAAGGAGGTATGTCCACACGCATGCATCCCAGGCACCTAAATGTGACGGGTGAGAGCAGCATAGGGACATAAGCAGATGTCTTATATGAGGGGGTCCCAAACTTTTCTTCTACATAGACCACTTGAAAATTGCTGAGGGTTTGAAAGTATCTGAAAATTTACTATGGGCATATGCAAGACAATTAACTCCCATTAGTGATAAGAGCAAGAATTTGGGCTGTGCGTATGATATTGTAATTTAAAGGTGTAATTTTAATTTTGCTAGTTGTTTATGTCACTACTATTGCCATTACATTCAGTGATATACGGGAATTACGATTTACGAGTAACATTAGTACAAAAAACATTACTAAGGATTCTGTATGGTCTGATACAGGAGGAGGTCCATGGAGGTGACACCATGAGTTACCGCACCAGGTGACACCAACTCTAGTGACGCCACTGCATAATCCAATAGTTTGAGAGAACTTGCTCACTAGCCTTCTTGAAAACAGACGTGGAACTTTAAATGGGGTTCCTTTTTTAATTCTGAAAATATTTCACTTATTTCAATCTTTGAGGCGGATATTTATTATTTATTTTATTTATATTTATTTTTTATTTATTTATTAAATTTATATACCGCCCGACTAGCAATAGCTCTCTGGGCGGTGATATCACATTGCATTGCATTCTCTATATTAGTTGGTCCTCTTGAAAATTAATAAGGCTCTTGAAATGCAAAATGTGGTCCAAATGTACACTGAGCAACAGACATCTCAGGAGGAGCTATGGCTCCTGGGGAAACTGGGAAATCAAATTCCCAGTGGGCCCATTGAAGTTATCCATTGATGTAGGGCATTGGAAACTCTATTTCTCAGGTTCCCCAGAAGACACAGATATTTTGCATAGCATTTAGGTCTTGAAGAGGTTTATCCCGCTCTGCTTGCCCGCGCAAAGCCTGGGTGGGTGGAGGGTAATTGTGGCTGGAGGGAAAAGCTGCAGCCACCATTTGAAGTAAGGGCAGCATTGCGAGTCGCACATAATTGGCACACACGATGTGCTGCATGAAGTGGCAGAGTGCCAGGGGGCTTATTTAAGCCTGTGCCGCACTCTCCTTCCTCTTCAGCTCACGATGCCCACCCCGCCGTCCCTCTTTTATGGTGTGATCTTGGTGGCTTTGGGGCTGAGTAGGAATTTTTATCCTGCCCACCCTGGTTAGCGGGCAGTTTTTTTCCTACTCCACACTATGAGGGTGGGAGGGAATTGGGTTAAGGGGTGTTGTGATTAATAGGTGGTTTTGGCTAATTTGGCTAATTTGGTCAGCTAAAATTGATGCCCTGAGTGGGGCAGGTTTGGGGTTACTGATGCGGTAAGGTGAGGGAAGGGAGGTAGGTAAGGACAGCTAGGTGGCCCCCTTAGGCACCTTTGGAGGTGACTGGTGATTCCGGAGGGTCTATCAGGGTTTTACAGCCTGAGGGCAGAATATGAGCTGCTTTTGGGGCCAACTTACTTCATGCACCCAAGGGTTGTATGGCCCAGGGTGGTGGTGACATGGGAAGGCCCCCCTACTCACCTACAAGGTGTGACCGGGGCAAGGGGTAAGCCAAAGGGGGTTGCCCTTTGCCCCAGAAGGGGCTGGTCGCCCAAGAGTTGTAGGGCAAGCTGCTTGCCCATAGTTAGTTCCCGCACCTAGGTTTTCCCCTCTGCAGGTCGCTTTAAAGGTTTTGTTATATTTTAATAAAGTGTCCCTTTGTTCAACCCATAACTGCTGTTGTCTGCGTCTTATTTTGCCCGTCGGCCACAACTCCCCTGATGCTGGATTCCCTTCTTCATATGGTAAGTTTGAGGAAAGGGCTGACTAGAAGGATTATCTAATGGCAAGGAATGATGGCGCAAAGCTAAACCCATTACAAACCAGGCCTGAACAGTGAGGAATAGCTCAGCATTTTCTGAAATGGAGAATTCATTTCCAACCCATCCACCACCATTCTGAACTTTGATACCATCACCACCATGTCTTGTGTACGCCCAAGCAAAGTTTTTGTCTCCTGTATAGCATCATACCATTTTAACTGTATGACATTAACTAGCATGACTTCTGTTTATGCAAATTGTATAAATATTACCAAGTGCATTATTAAAAAAATAGAGACATTATCCATCTTTGTTGCGCTTAGAACATTAAGGCTACTATAGATACTACTATGCGAAGGACACTCTGGATTCTATATAATGACCAGCTGTATTGGGAAATTGCAGAAAAGACATTGTATGGCGAGGAGATTAGGTGTCCTTCCTCAAGATCCCATCAGGTCTTATTTACAGTCATTGGGGAGGAGCTGAATTCTCCCCTCTAGAGCTATTGCTTATTTAAGCCCCCTGGCTGTTGCATCAGACAGGGGAACCATAAGTTAAGCGTACAGAGGGATAACATGTTCAGACTTGCCTCTGTGGCCAGCCCCCTGTTGTCCTTTGAAGCTTTGGGACTAAGATGACTCATTCACCAAGTATGATTTTGCCTTTGAAGTCTTACAGAGAGAGGTCAGGTGACCTAGTGACCTAGTACCAGCTGTGGCCAGCATGTTGTCAGGTGGCTCCTGGCTTGTCGGCTATAAAACAAACAAGGCAGAGGCAAGCAGGATTCATTCACTAATTCATTTTCTTAGGAGGAGCGTAAGAGAGGAAGAAAGAAAAATCCAGACTTAGACTGTAATCCTGCAGACAGTGTGGGGTCACCCAGGAGGGTGCACAACCGGGTTTGGGCTACATTTGAAGGGTTTTTTTCCCATAGGCACTGAGACAGTTTATAAGATGAGTATACAATCATGCAGCATGACTGTGTAACTGTTTTACCACCTGTCAGTTAACCTGGATAATTGCATAGCAGCGTATGATTTTATCTGTTTAGGCTCTGAGTAGGTAATGACATATATTTCTGCCTGCTGTCTGTTAAGCCTGGAATAAAACTCTCTTTCTTCTTCAGCCACAAGATGCAAAACAACTTCTGCTCAGGTTTAGCTACCCTGGGGCTGAATACCAGCCATCTTCAATAAAGAGTAGATATGGCCAATGAGGAAGAGAGAATTAAAGTGCTCCATTGTTCAGCCCTGCACACATTGTTCTATTAACTGTATGTGTGGGAGGGGATGGAATTTACAGTTAATGATGTAATCTTGATTTGCTTCTGCAGAAGAGGAAATAAATAGAATGTCAATCTGATAAATAAATGTGCAGGACTTTTATAACTCAAGCCAATCAGCTCTGAGGATTGCACATTACAATGGATATCAGGAATACCCATAAACAGAAGGAGCAAAAACATAATTTTCATCTGTTTAAAAATGTTTTTACTCAACCTAAACCTTAACAAATGGTCAGATTTTAGGCTGCATTAACAGAAGAATATTTTCCAAATTAATAATTAATTAAATTAATAATTTAATTTTTGTGTTGCCTATCTGGCCAAGGCCACTCTAGGCGACGTACACAATTAAATTCCAGTAAAATACAATTTAAAATACGATTTAAAATACATAGCAATACAATACAGTCGACAATAAAGGATTAAATTACAGCATAAAACAGTATGTAAACAACGGGCATTCAGTAATAGTGATAAAAGCTTAGCCCACCCCGGAGGTCCCGAAGGCCTGTCCAAAGAGCCAGGTTTTTAATGCTCGGCGGAATGCATCCAGGGAAGGGGCATGTCGAAGATCGAACGGGAGGGAGTTCCAGAGAGTGGGGGCCGCCACTGAAAATGCCCTCTCCCTAGTTCCCACCAACCTAGCTGTTTTTGTTGGTGGTACTGAGAGAAGGCCCTGCGTGGCTGATCTAGTCAGGCGGCTAAGTTGGTGGTACTGGAGGTGCTCCTTCAGGTAAACTGGGCCGAGACCGTATGGGGCTTTAAAGGTTAATACCAACACCTTGAATTGGGCCCGGAAAGCAACTGGAAGCCAGTGTAGATGAACTAACACAGGCGTAATGTGATCAGGGCGGCGGCTATTTGTAAGTAAACGGGCCGCTGCATTTTGTACCAGCTGTAGTTTCTGGGTCATTTTCAAGGGTAGCCCCACGTAGAGCGCATTGCAGTAGTCCAGTCGAGAGGTGACCAGTGCACGCACTACCAGTGGGAGCTGATGAGCAGGGAGGTAGGGTTGCAGCCTCCATATCAGGTGTAACTGATACCAAGCTGCCCGGCTCACTGCCGAAATCTGAGCCTCCATGGACAGCTTGGAGTCAAGAATAACCCCGAGGCTGCAGACCTGATCCTTCAGGGGCAATCTTACCCCATTGAGTTCCAGGTCAACAATACCCAACTTTCCCCTGTCACCCACAAGCAGTACCTCAGTTTTATCAGGATTGAACTTCAGCCTGTTTCTTCCTATCCATCCACTCACAGATTCCAGGCACTTGGACAAGGTCTCTACAGCCAACTCTGGTGAAGATTTAAACGAGAGATAGAGCTGTGTGTCATCAGCATATTGGTGACACCGCAGCCCAAATTTCCTGATGATACCACCCAGCGGTTTTAAATAGATGTTAAATAGCATGGGAGAGAGAATAGAACCCTGTGGCACTCCACAAGTGAGAGGCCAAGGGTCTGAAATCTCATCCCCCAATGCTACCTGTTGATGCCTGTCAGAGAGAAAGGAACAGAACCACTGTAAAACAGTGCCTCCTATTCCCAACCCTCCCAGGCGATCTAACAGGATACCGTGGTCAACGGTATCAAAAGCCGCTGAGAGATCCAGGAGGACAAGGAAGGTGAATTCTCCCCTATCCATAGCCCTCCTCATATCATCAACCAAAGCGACCAAGGCTGTTTCAGTACCATGTCCAGTCCTGAAACCCGATTGGTATGGATCCAAATAATCCGTTTCCTCCAAGTGTGCTGACAGCTGATTTGCCACCACTCGCTCAATGATCTTGCCCAAGAATGGTAAATTCGAAATAGGGCGAAAGTTGTTCAAAACTTGGGGATCCAAGGAGGACTTTTCCAAGATAGGTCTTACAATTGCCTCCTTGAGGGCCGGTGGCATTACACCCTCCTTCAAGGATGCATTTACCACCACCCTAATCCCTTCGCCCAATCTTTCTTTACAGTTCACAAGGAACCATGATGGGCCAGGATCAGTCAGACAGGTGGTAGGCTTTACAGTTGAAAGTACCTTGTCCACATCCTCAGAAGGAAGAGGCCGAAACAGATCCCATGAAACCGGATTGTAGCTGGCCAACTCAGGATCATCTACCGCATCCACGGCGTACGGAATCGAGTTCTTTAGATGTTCGACTTTATCCGCAAAGTGCTTTGCCAATTTGTCACAGGAAGCCTTAGAATGTTCCAGGGGTTCCTGAGCGACTGGACCGACCAGGCTTCGGACCACCTGGAACAGCTTCCTGGGACAGCACTCTGCGGATGCAATAGAGGCAGCAAAGAAATCCTGTGAAATCATGTGAAATATTGGTTCCCTTCTATTCGGCACTGGTTAGGCTTCATCTTAAGTACTGTGTCCAGTTCTGGGTTCCTGCTGGGAGGAACGGCAGGATATAAATCAAATAATAAATAAATAAATTCTGGACACCACACTTTAAGAAGGATGCAGACAAACTGGAACAGATTCAGAGGAGGGCAACGAGGATGATCAGGAGACTGGAAACAAAGCCCTATGAGGAGAGACTGAAAGAACTGGACCTTGAGAAGAGAAGACTGAGGGGAGATATGATCATACTCTTCAAGTACTTGAAAGGGTGTCATGCGGAAGAGTCATCCCAGAATGCAGGACACAGAATAATGGGTTCAAGTTACAGGAAGATTTCAGCTGAACATCAGGAAAAACCTCCTAACTGTTAGAGCAGTATGACCATGGCACTAATTACCTAGGGAGGTGGTGGGCTCTCCAAAACTGGAAGCATTCAAGAGGCAGCTGAAAAGCCACCTGTCAGGTATGCTTTAATTTGGATTCCTGCATTGAGCATGGGGTTGGACTCAATGGTCTTTTAGGCCCCTTCTAACTCTATGATTCTATGATTATATGAGATACAAACTGAGATAATTTCAAAGAAAAAGAATCAGTATTAATATGTTATATTGCTGTAACTTGTAGGACAATCCCACTCATCCCCATGAAAACCAAGATTAGTTAGAAGGTAAATAATTTACCCAGTTTTCATAAAACTTCATACCTCTTAATGAGTAGTGTATGCACATCAATAAATACTAAGAATAATTGTGCTAGCTTTGCAAATTTAGTCAACTATCATAAATGACACTTTTAAACATACAGTTCGAAGCTAAAAGTAAAATAAAAAGAAAGGAAAAACTAATAAGGTTTAAAAGAGATGACAGTAGTTGAATGTTTCTAAACATTGATTTGAGAATCTTTAGGACTACTTGGGTTAGATGGTGAAGGAAAAACAAAACTTGGTAATGACATAGTGTGGAACACTAGCATGGGAGAAAGTGGTCTTCTCAAGCCTCACAGCTATGAACAGACCAAGAAGAATAAGAGGAAATCGTCACGAAGGAAGTACAAATAATGCATGCACATTATCCCTTGTAGGTAGAACCAATATTACTTGGTGGGTTAATAGTATAGCTGCATATACCAGAAACTCCACCTGGAAATGGAATAAAGAAGAATGAGGTTTATATGCTGGAGAAATGGAAGACACCAAAGGAAAACAATTTAATGAATTATGATAAATAAAAAACCTTATTTCTGGTAAAGTTTTATCTTAAAACTTATAATAACCATTAGCTCCAACAAACACATCCCACTCTAACTTATCCTTCTACTCCAGAGGCAGGAGAGGAGAGTTCTGTTACACTCAGATCCTGCTTGCATGCTTCTCATAGGCATCTGGTTGGCCACTGTGAGAACAGAATGATGAATTAGATGGCCCATTGGCCTGATCCAGCAGGGCTCTTCTTATGTTTGTATGTTATATCAAACTTTTTTGCCCAAGGGCTGCATTACTCTGTGGGCAGCTTTCTAGGGGTTGTACGGCAGTGGTGGGTGAAGCCAGAGGCAAACATGTGTGGAGCAATTGATGTGACTCTTTCCTTTGTACCAGTAGCACAAAGGAGGGGGAAGCATTGCATACCTGAGTTCTAGATGTCAAGGGTTGCTGCTACTTACTGAGAGGGAGAGGGTGAGGCACGGGAGTGAAGCATGGTTCAGGGGGAGCAGAAGAAGCATCAAATTGGCTCTGCTGCATGGCCACCACACCAGCAATGCACCTCACTGCCTGCGTATTGCCCCTCCCCCATCGGGGCACTGATCCTCGGCACCCAGAAGCCAGGTACACAATGCCACCTTGGCTGCCACATTGACCATTACTGCTTGGTGCAATAGGCTGCACTCTACCCTTGTAAGTCAGAGGGTTGTCCATACATAGCTTCACCCAGGCAAGCCAGAGGTGCAAAACACAGTGCTAAAGCACTGACGGTGTTGAGCAGGACTGGTAAATGATATGGCCTGGAGTGAGGGGAGTAGCCATGGGCAAGTTGTGAAGACCAGATACAGAGGTCAGGTAGGCTTCAGTTTCTCACCCTATTCTGTTTCTTTCCCCAAATTCTTTCTTCTCACCCTAGGGTTCTATCCATAATTGGAAGAGCAAAATAATAAAAGAAAGAGGGACAAAAGGAACTGAAAGATACAAGAGAATAAAATTAAAAGAAAGAATAACTCTCTTGTTTTATCAGATGAACTCTGCTAGTAATCCACTAAGTAAATTCATCAGCCACGTAGGTTGAACTGTCAGATGTTTTGGTAAGACCACAAAATACTTTAATTAAATTCATCATAGACGAGTTTGTAAAATACGTCAGCATCAATTTTATATAGTGCTCCAGCATTTCAGTATCCAAATTCAAAATCTTCCATTCATCAGACCCCATACGTTTTGGTATATTGGTAATTTGTGCAGAACTGTTACTTGTTTTAGTTAAAATCTGGACAATTGGGAGGTTTTGTGACATGTACAATCCCCTCTGATTTATTTTACTTAGAGAAAGAACTTCAAAATATATCATTTTGAATTTGGCCATTAGAATGGTAACTTCAAAGTTTTTGGTAAGCCCCTGTACATTGTGTGGCACTATCTTCCTTAGTTTCTATTGCCAGTCTGAAAGGATAAAGACATTTGACTTCTAAGCAAGTTGATCCCTTCATTCAGTTGAGCAGGATGAGGAAGGCTGATAGGCTTATCCTTCTCCACTTTTTCCTGCACTAACCTTGAAACTAAATTGATACCTAATACTCATACAATGCTAGTAGAGGAAGAATAAAATGGCATTATAAGTGGGTTCTGGAATCCATATTAATAATTCCTTAGTGTTTGACTTTTGCTGTGAAACTCAGATTTTCTATTTGCAATATCATTTCTGTCATAGAAAACAGTGCATCAGTTCGACATGAGCTCAAATTAAGCTTGCAGAATAGCACCTGTCCATAGCTATAATGGTAATTCCCACAGTTCCACAGCAGATTTGCAAAGCAATTCTAAATGTTATGCTGTGTAGCAATGTGTTTTGATTGCACTGTGCCACCCACAGTCATTAGTGTTGTTGCACTTATGGCTTTAGCTCAACATAGATGGGAATAAGGCAGGGGTGGGAAACCTTTCCCACCATGAGTGCTGGATTACCTCAGTGGAAACCTGTTGGAAGCCACATTCCAGCAGTGGATAGGGCCACTGCCAAGTAGGCTAGACTGCTTTCTCTCCTGTGTGTGACATCCACCTTTACTGCAGGCAGTGGAGGCTGATGGCTTCAATGTCAGTGGGGCAGTGAAACCACTCTGGATTTTAGTCTGAACATTCAAGGAGCTGTCCAAGGTGCTGATACATATTTCCAAACTAAGTTCAACACTCTTTGAAAGTTCAGACTAAATGTTGGAGCAGATTCACTGCCCTAGTGGAATTAGAGCCACCAGTCCCCACTGCCTTCAGGTCATTCCTTATCCTTCAGAGATGCATTTTGTATGTACTTTTTCAGTTACCATAGTTCAAGTTGACATTACAGCCAAGCAAAGGGGAGATATGCATGATCCATTTTTTTTCCTTTTAGTAGTTATCCTGCACTTCCAAGAAATACACAGTATTCTGTCTTCCTCCACAGGTAATTTAGATACCACCCTTGAAATACCACTAGAAAAATACAACTAGTTACAAAAATGTTCCCCCCACACAATGGGGAGGAGGTCAGTCTCTGGCCCACCAATAATCTCTGGCCCATCAGTAATCTCTGGCCCATTTGTGGTCCCATTACCATCTGCTAATCTGGTTTACCATTTTGATTTTAAGTTTAAACATGACCAAGGAGAAAAACTATCTTGGGAGAAGAAGACATGGTCAAACTGCTTCCAGGAGCCCTGCCAAGAGACTAAGCACAACCAATGAACTCTGAGTGCTTCTGAACAGTGCCAACAGCAGCTGAGCTCTTTTGAGCATTTCAGAAGCACCTCTGAATGACTAAAGGTCATTTTTGATGCTGCATTTTCCACACAAAGAGGCTGCAGCTGCGAAGATAATTGTGGAGGGACTGGGGTGGGTCTAGTGAAGGAACGGTAAGTTGGTAATGGACAAGGACTATGGAAAGTGCCAAGGCTGGATTAAGAGGCTTGATGGGCTAGATTTTGGATGGAGACTCTTGGAATCAGGAACATAAATGCAGGAGATGGCACATATATTTACCAGAGGAAATTTACCAAGAAGGTGATACAGATAAAGCAGAGGTTCTTAGAAGGTCAGCAGAGTTAACTCAGCAGTTACAACAAATCAGTCTGTTAAGACCACGGGTAAAAGTGAAAAATAAAAGTTAGGGTTTATTCACTAAGAACATAACCGTCTCTCTGAGTAAGAGCTCAGAGAGACACAAAGGAAGAATGTGTGGTCTGAGAAGAAGCAGGAAGAAAGTGCTCAAACAAACAAGTTACAAGGTGGTCAGTGAGAGGAACACAAAATGTTACTTTCTGTCTAGCTCCTCCCACTGGCACCTCAAGTAAATAACTACAAGCATTGTTGCTTTATTCCAACAGAGGTAGGGAAACTTTTTCAGCCCAAGGACTACATTCCCTCTTAGGTGGCCTTCTAGGGCTCCACATGCACATGGTGGGCATGGCCAGAGGCAATGGATGTGACTCTTACCTTTGTACAGTAGGCTACATTTCAGTCATACGAACCAATCCATACTTCTCCATCCACCATTTAGGTAAGCAAGAGGCATTATCACAGTTCAAGGACACATTCCAGCCAGGCAAAAGCATTTGGGGAGGGTGTGGGGCAAGACCAATGAGGGGTGTGGTCTTCATAGGGGACATGGTCTAGGAAAGTCTCAAGGGCAGGATATAGAGGCCCAAAGGGCTGCAATTGGCCCATAGGCCTGAGGCTCCCAATCTCTGATATAAATAATCACTTTGTCAGACATCACAGTGGCTAGAATGTAAACCTTCCAGGCTTTGCATGGCCATTCTGTTTGATAAACCCACCAGGACTGCAGTTTGGAGTATTTTCCCAGGCATGAAAGTATATGCAGGCTCTGTACTGGCCCTGTTCACCCAATAAAAGCACTAGAAAAGGCTTCCTGTTTGGACTAGGATTTTTATCTGGGGAACAACAGTCTACTTGGCTTAAGTGCAGGGGATTCCAAACTGTGGTCTGGAGACCAGAAATATTCCACAAGCTTCACTCAGGTGGTCCGCAGTGTGCCTACAAAAATACAATTAAACAGTCTTACAGGGCAGTATTCAACAAAATAAGTATGCTAGCACAAGAATTAGCACTAGCACAACAGGACTTCTCCCCCTTCCTGTACATGTCCCGTGCCATCCCCAAATCTGCTCCAGAGGCTTGGGGGGGGGGGGAAATTCAGAACATATTTACAGGGTGCACGGGGGAGGAGATAGAATAATGTTCCACTGCACAAGAAGAAATCTTTGTACTGATGGAACCAGTGACTTAGTACTGAATACAACCCACAGTATCTAAACACAGTGCATTACAATTGCTACAAGAGGCAGAAAAATCATCAAGTGGTCTGCCAAGAGCATCAACCATTTTCAAGTTTTCCATGGGAAACAATGTTTGGGAATCATTGCTTTAGTGTATTCTGGTTTGCTCCTCTGCTCTGGTTCAATATATTCAAAAACAGTAAGATATCTTTGCTGCTAATTCATTTAAAATTGCCAGTAACAATACCTTTTAACCATTGAATGCTTAGGCTCAGTTCTGATAAGTTCTAACCCAACTGTCCAGTACATAAAAGGGAACAGGAGATATTAACTCCAACTAGCCTCTGCCTGTCTTGAATAGCCAGTTAGCACGATTGCTGATTTTCTGACAAATGTGGCAGCTGTATCAAGGTATAAATCATGCTCACACCAAAGGTTTACATGTGCATGCCCTCATTAGTAATGTTGCCAAAGTTTTTAATGAACAGTTACTTGGTTCACTATGTGAATTTGCCCAGCTCATAATGCTCAGATATATTACAGATTAAGAGACATTTTCTTGAGCAGTTCAGGAGACTCTCCACATGTGCAGTCAGTGGTAGAGGCCAACCAGACTGCTTTAAAGATACATGCACAAGTAGTATTTATATTAACCCCCTACTCAGTGAAACTCTCACCAGTCATTGTGACCTACAAAGCTAGCTTTTATGTAGGCCAAGTATTGGGATGGCAACAATTTTCACAAAAATAAAATTTGATACTGAAATATGTCCTGTTGGCATGTTCATGATCGGTTTGCGAACTGATCAGGCTTGAAGTGAATGTTAGCAATAAAAAAGAACATAATGGCAATTTCAAATGCCATTGCCTAACTCCCCTCCTTGTTAGATTTGTTGTGCTGGTGAAATGTGTATTCCTTTGAAGTCGGTTTTATTGATGTGCTAATGGAGCAATTAACACTCATTGTTATATTTCCTATCTGTCTCCTACCTATATAGCTCTCTTCTCCATGGGGTGGGGGCTGGTAGTAACACTTAATTATTCTCACCTAGGAGCTTGCTAAAGAAAACTGAGCTCATTCTAAATTACAAAAGTTTTATTCAATGTTCTCCCATTTCTCATATTCAGTTCATTATACAATAATATCATGTTTTTCTGTTCTTTCTCAGAAGACGAAACAATCTAGACACTTTTTTTCCACTGAGGGGAAGGACAGACTATGTTTTTATATATGGTTTTATGATGTCATCATGAATTTATGAGCATTTTGTAAGCATGATAATTTTCATTGAATACATTTATTATTATGCTTGGAGGGGGGAGTCCACTGATCATGGGGATATATGATATGAGGTATCCCAATGTTTATTTTGTAGTTCAGGGACATATAAACTTTCCTGTGGAGTTCAGGGACCCATGTACTTTGCATCCTTTTTAGTGTTCCAGTGCCTGCGCAGAGTGCAGAGAGTAGAGTTAGAGGGGGACAGACACCTTTTTTTTTTAATCCTGCCAAGCAGCAGGTGATTAAAGAAAGCAGGATTGGGAGGGAAGCCCTTTTCTGTTATAAGCATCAACAATTTATATGTTAAGGTAGTCTCTTCCTGAACATGGAAGTTTCATTAAAAATTCCTGACTAAACATTCCATTTGCCAGACTCCAGGTGGGGAGGGGGAGGGGAGGGGGAGAGACCAGTTTGCAACCTCAAAATCTGGTTTTACATCTTGCCTGCCAATGTCAGTGGAAGTAGGGGGACTAGATGATTAGCACTGGCCCTTGCATAGATAAGCAGACAGAGAAAGGGAGACTGGGGAAAGGAAGAAATCCTAGGCACATTTACTTGAGGATAACCTCCACTGAACAGTAAAAGTTACTTTGAGTAAACTTGCTTGGGATTAAGTTAGGACACATTTCAACTTCAAGGAATAATGATTGCCCAAAGCTACTGACGACTATCATTTCTGAGCCCTGTGTTACCTAGGCATTAAGTTACTTTATTGTTGCAGTTGGGATGGCAGCAATTATTCATTACACACATTAAAGATTTAACAGATTTATTATAAATACTATATTTATTGAGAAATCATCTCATCTTTAAAGGAAAGAACTGAATTTAGATGTTTAAGGATGCAGTTCTGTACTCACTTACTCAGGAGTAAATCCCATTAAACAGTGGGATTTACTGCTGAGTAGATACTTTTAGTCTCACAGTCCTCCTAGGTGTATGCCCCTACTAGTAGTTATAAAGGTAATACATAAATAGATAGTTGCACCAGACATTTCCTTAGCCCCTTCAGGTGACAGATAATCTCATCCTCAAATCAGTGCCTGCTATTCCTCTAGCCTTTTTTTATCAAGACTCATAAGAACATAAGAAGAGCCTGCTGGATCAAGCCTGTGACCCATTTAGCACAGCATCCTGTTCTCACAGTGGCCAACCAGTTGCCCATGGGAAACCCGCCAGCAGGACCTGAGTGCAAAGAGCACTTTCCCCTTCTGCGGATTCCAGCAACTATAGCATACCATCTCCTACTATGCATAGCTATCATGGCTAGTAGCAACTGACAGCCTTATCCTCCATGAATTTATCTAATCCTCTTTTAAAGGCATCCAAGTCTGTGGCCATCACTGCCTCTTCTGGGAGTGAATTCCACAGTTTAACTATGTATTGTGTGAAGACTTTCTTTTATCTGCCCTGAATCTTCCAGCTTTATTTGATGTCTACAAGTTCTAGTGTTATGAGAGAGGGAGAAAAACTTTTCTCTATCCACTTTCTCCATGCCATGCATAATTTTATACACTTCTGTCATGTCACCTCTTACTTGCCTTTTGTCTAAACTAAAAAGCCCCAAATGTTGCAATGTTTCCTTGCAGGTGAGTTGCTCCATCCCCTTGATCATTTCGATCGCCATTTCTGAAACTCTCACACTGACAGGGTTCTCATTTCTATGAGGGTGCAATCCTAAACCCACCTATCTGGGAGTACGTTCCATTGAACAGTGACTTCTGAGTAGAAATGGTTAGGATTGCAGAAGCACAGATGAGTCTGACAGGGCAGGGGAAGGGGGAATGAAGGAAATTTATTATTACCAAAGCAGTTAATTACTATGTGGATGGAACAAGCATTACAAAGTTTGGTTGGGAGTAAGTTGTAAAGTGAGGAGAAGAACAAAGCACTCCTGCTTAAAGATCACACACACACATAAAATGCCTGAGAAGATTAGTTAAGGACCATAAACAAAGAACATAAAGAAGCATTCACTACAGGATATGAAACCAATTACAAAGTCCCAGAAGCTGCAGCAAACACGACCGAAATGGTCATGAACTTACAAAGCTGAACAGCTTACGGAACTGAACAGAAGATCAAAAGAACCAGTGAACAAATCTTACACAATAGTGAATCACATCCCTAGCCAGGAGTGGGCTCCATGGGCCAGATTCTTATCAGGATGTGCCTTGCGGGCCAAATTGGACAGTTGGGTGTGGTCACCCACCAGTCAATCACATGAGATCATGATGACATCACATGATTGGTAGGACCAGCCATCTGTCAAAATCCCTTGTGCTTCACTTTTAAGTCTCTGGCTGCTTTCACACTGCACTTTATTCTGTTATTCTGACCATTTCTTACCCGGTAGTATGGGTATTTTATTTGATTTTTCACACAGTGTAAAAGTTAGTTCTGGAAATCTAATGGAATATAGTGGAAGTACAGCACTCATTTCCATGATGAATGATTCCAGAAAAAATCTGTTTGTAAGCTTGGGAATCGCAGGAGTTTTGCGGTAGCTGCTGTTGCTCAGGTTCCTACCCTTTAGGCGCACACCATTTTTTTTGTCTGATGAAAATGTTAGGCTCCATGTCCCGAACCAACAGGCCACTCGATGCTTGTTGCTCGGAGAAAACAGAGATGTGCATTTTCGCAGTGAGCCTGGCTAGTAGGACAGCAAGAAATCACTCCAGCACACTTCGGCTTTGTGCAAACAAAACAAACTTTATCTGAGCGCCAAACAAAGCAGTCACCAACATTTACTTCTTCCTTTCTTCCCCCCCCCCCCGTCTGAACTCTGTGTTTGTGCTTTATAGCCAAGCCCTTTGATGCAGTACAGCTGTGTGACCTTCACACATTTACAGTGCATAATTAACCCATTCCCAACATGGGGAATGACTCAGCATCTTGAGCCAACAGAAAATTGTACTGATATTCCAGCATAGGCATGGATAGCAGCTTCCCCTTCCCCATTCTCCTACCCACACCCCTGTGTCAAGACACCTCACAAAAATAATGTCAGATGCTAAAGGGAGAGGGGTCACAAGGTGATGGGATGAAATCTTGGACCTCCTACACAATAGGGAACTACAGTAAGCATGTGTATAACAGGTGAGGGACAAAAACAAGATGTTGTTCCTTGCAGCAGTATGAAAGATATTTGTATGAAATGCTGGTACATCAGCTGAAACAGCCAGTATTCTTTAAGACAAGAGGTACTGCAGTGTGAGAGGAATTTTAGAAATTGGAACAGAAGAGCTACTATTTTAATCGGCAATACTGATGCAATCAACCCCATGTGTGAAAGCAGCCTCTGAGATTGGAGACCTAAAGGGAAAGGGGGGGAGACTTGCTAAAGCCTTTTCCAAGTCTCCACACTTCCCTTTTAAGTCCCTGAGATGGGGGCTTAAAGGGGGAGAGGGGAGAGACATACAAAGTCTCTTTCAAGTTGGAGTCTTAAAAAAAAAAAGTGCAGGAAGATAGCCCCTGGACTCCTGTTTGAGCAAACGGAAGTGCAGGAGCTATCTTAAAGCCTTTTCAAAAGCCTCACACATGAGAGCTGCTTCAAAGTGTCTTTTTGCACAGAGCTTTAATCCTGCTGTCTTAGTTGCATAACCTTGTTCCCTGCTGGAACAATCCTGAAAATGCAGGAGTAAACCATGTCCTTCCCAGAGCAGGGAAGGGGAGCAGGGGAAGTCTTCTGCTCCTCTGAATTGTGGATGAAAATCATGTGCCTCAAACTGGGCTTCTGTGCAGCATCACTCTTCCTTCATGCTCTGTGGTTGGGTAGGAGGCGATAGAGAGTGAGACGGGGTGGAGTGGAGAAAACAATTATTTAAAAAAACGGATAGTGGTGGTGAAGAATGGAGTGGAGGGAAAAAGGATCCGGAGGTCAAGAACATGGATAAAAGAGGAGGAGGCAGCAGCAGAATGGATAAAGAACTGTGGAGGTGAAGGATGACGTGTGTGTGTGTGTGTGTGTGTGTGTGTGTGTGTGTGTGTGTGTGTGTGTGAGTGAGTGTGTGTGAGTGAGTGTGTGTGAGTGAGTGTGTGTGTGAGTGTGTGAGTGAGAGAGAGAGAGAGAGAACACTGTGTTTGCACTTGGCACACAAAGTGGCCTCCACCACCCTCTCTGGCTACTGTGCTGCATTTGCAATATTTTGACTTTTTTGCATCTCAGGGGAATATGTTTGCTTGAGTGAGTGTCCTTTAGTTGGTGGGAGGTGGTTAAGTGAGAGAGATTATGCTGGCTGGCTGAGTGGGGGGGGCGGTTGCACTTGGTTTGACGTGCAAAGATCTGAGTAGTGGCCTCTGCCTCCCTCCCCACCACCCTTAACAGCGGAGAGACCACCATTGCTATCTTATGAATAAAAATAATTATTCTACTAACTCTGTATGTGTTTGTTTATTTTTAATGTTGTTTTAGGCTACTTAGATGTGCAGCAGCCAAGGCCAGCTCCTTGTAGGTGGTTTTTTTTAAAGTAACTGAAATGTAAATGTAGTGATTACTTTGGAGGAAAAGTAAAGTAATCAGTTACTTTCAGAGCAATTGTAATTGTAACAGTAATTACTACGTTTTTGGCCATGTAACTGTAACTGTAATTTATTACTTTTTAAAAGTAATCTTCCAAGCTCTGGTCCTTCCGCCCATCTGTTGACATGACTAGTGGGCATGTGGCATGGTTTGGGGAAAATGGCCTTGGGGGCCAAATGGGATCTTCTGAAAGGCCATGATTAGCCTGGACACTGGAGGTTTCCCACCCTGATGTAGGCACATACACAGGGCAGTGCTACCCTTTTGATTGTTATTGGCATCTCTGCAGATATTGATGCCATTGACTATGGTATCCTGGAGCAACATGGGCAGGGCCATGTTACTAACCTGGCTTCCCAATGCCACACACTGCTGCTAGTTACCAAGAGGAAGAGGGGCAAGGCAGTGGGGAGCTTATTGTGGTGTGGCCCAGAGCTTGGAAAAGTTACTTTTTAAAACTACAACTCCCATCAGCCCCAGCCAGCATGGCCACTGGAGTGGGCTGATGGGAGTTGTAGTCCAAAAAAGTAACTTTTCCAAGCTCTGGTGTGGCCATAGCATGGCATGAATCCAATGCTTCCACCACTGAGTCCATGATGCACTGAGATCCCTGCTAACTTGTCTCTCCCTCTCTCAGTAACTGGAAGTGGCGCATAACATTGGGAAGCCAGGTCATCAATACAGGCCCACCTGTGTTGCTCCGCTGTCTACTACTGAGTAGTGCATCCAGCGATGTGGAGCTGAGGGAGATCAGTATGTTGATGATGTCCAATTCTATTTCTCCATTCCATCTGAATCAGGGAAGGCCGTGCAGCTGCTTTCCCAGTATCTGGAGGCAGTGATGGGCTGCATGAGGACCAAGAAACTGGGGCTGAATTCTGACAACATGGAGGTTCTGTGAGTCGGTGGTACTGAGAACTGGGAAGTAGGTAGGTGGCCTGTTATAAATCAGGCTCCTGAAGAAGTAGCTTCATAGTCTGGGTTTGTTTCTTGATTCTAAGCTATCACTGGAGGTCCAGGTGGCCTCAGTGGCGAGAAGCGTCTATATCCATCTCTTACCATTTCACCAGATATGGTCATTCCTGGACGTAAATAGCCTGGTCTTAGTTATCCATGCTCTAATAACCACCCATATAAACTTGTGTTCTACCTTGAAAACAGTATAGGTATCTGCAGGAGGTGCAGAATGCTTTAGTCTGGTTGTTATCAGGCATATCCAGACAAGAACATGTCACTCCAACACTGAAGGCACTACACTGGCTGACAGTAGTAATTAGTATTACCATAGCTAGTAGTTATAAATGTAATAAATAAATAAATAAATAGTTGGACCAGACATCTCCTTAGCCCCTTCAGGTGATAGATAATCACAGCATCAAATCAATGCCAGCTATTCCATGCCTCTCATTATATATATATATATATATATAAATCTTATGACATAAGAAGAGCCTGCTGGATCATGCCAATGGGCCATCTAGTCCAGCATCCCATTTTCACAGTGGTCAACCAGAAGCCCACAAGCAGGACCTGAGTGCTAGAACACTCTTCCCTGCTGCTATTTTCAGCAACTGGTATTCAGAAGCATACTGCCTCCAACTATGGAGGCAGAGTACAGTCATCATGGCTAGTAGCTATTTATTCCATTTAAAGCCATCCAACAACCAGAAAATTCATAAAAATGTTTTCCTCCTTCCATAAAACATCACCAGCACCACCCATCAGAGACCAGTTTGAGCTTAATGCCAGCATGTGACCAGTCCACCCAACGAAGTAGTTTTTTCATTTGATAATGTCTTTATTTAAGTTAGTTCTCTTGATTGTTTCTTGTAAAGATGTTACGAGGTTGCAAATTGTCTCTTGCTCCCATGTTCTTTGGAGGAGGGTGTGAATTTCCAAGTAGTTTTCCAATCACGGCTGGTGCTAGGAACTCCAGTTTCCAGAGAGTAATTTAATAATGTGCAGCAGCATCAACTTACTTGTGCTACCACTACCAGCTTGGAGAAAACTCTCAGAAAAGGTAAGCTTTTTCTGAAAATTCTCTGAGACTTCTTGTAAATATCGAGCCATTTCCAAATTAAGCCAAGGGAAGTTCACCCATCATTAGTTCTCATCAAGCTGGGGATATACACATGGATGTCTGCTTCTGCATGTGCATGTTCCCTAGGTGGATCATAAAATACAAGATTAGTAGTCACTGACACCATAGTGGGAATGACCTGCTCCATTTGCCTCCCATAAGATGTCATGCTGATAACACCAATTGTCACTGCCATGCATTTCCTTCATTCACAAAGCTGGCATTTCCAGCTATTTAAATATAACTGATGCAACATCAAATAAATTTATTGTGTGACTTTGTAAGGAGGACAATAACATTTGCCTTTATGCATTTTCTTAGAAGTGACTATATGAGCTAGTTCTTGTTTAAGAGTGGTTGAAGGCTGATTTATACTAGTACAATTAAACTTGATTAAAAATGTGTTTGTAGTTAAGCTAAGGACAGCCCTTAGGGACTGCCACATCAAGATCACTGTGCAAGAGAGCTTTATTTCAAGAAAACATGGAAGGTGTTTCATTGAAGAATATGGTTCCCATTCTATGCGAGGATCTGGCTGGGAGTCCAGAGTCTGTGAGTTCAAATCCCCGCCCGTGTCTCCTGACTGTCAAGGGCCAGCTAAAGATCACCCCCACAGTGAGTGGCTCAGGCGTTACATGTCCTGCCACCTGTGCAGCCGTGGGCAAGCTGCATAGTCCCAAGGAACCCAGTTGCCCCTCAGCTGGCAGTTGCCGGACAAGGAAGAGGCTGGCTTGGGCAGCTGTGGGAAGCTGAGCAGGCCCCAGCCAGCTGGGGAGGACTAGCCTCAGAGGGAGGCAATGGTAAACCCTCTCTGAATACCACTTACCATGAAAACCCTATTCATAGGGTCGCCATAAGTCGGGATCAACTCGAAAGCAGTCCATTTCCTATCCGGGGACATTTGCCTCCACCCCCTCCTTTTGGAAGGAGACGAAGATGATTTAGCCCAGTGGGAGGGGGAGGTCACATGACCCAGTGGTCAATCAGGTTTGGAACAGTTGAACCAGGTTTAAAAGCTGGCTCTGTCCCAAACACCCTCTTGGCTTTTTGCTGCACCCACCTTCTCGCCCTTTCAGTATGGGCTTGCTAGTTGCCGCTTAGGGGCTGAGTAGGATTTTTTTGGTGGGATTTGCGTTTTAGTCTCCCTCTTGTTTTGCCTGCTCAATACTGCGCGGCTTAATTTGTTTGGCTTTGGAGTGGTGTGGTTGCTTGCCTGTTGGTGTGGAACCCAGGTAGGTAAAGAGGTTGGGGTGAGGCATTATGGGGCTGTGGGCACCTTTTAGGCATTTACCATTGCTTCAGGCATGGGTGGACCTGGGGGTTGTCCCTTGTGGCCTGGCTTGTGCATTTGGGTGAATGTCAGAACAGCAGTGCCTGGGTGTGCAGTCTGGTTTCACACCCAAACCTTGCCTGATAAGGAGGGAGGTATTTCCCCTTCATATTTGACTAGGGAGGCACAGCTTGTGGCAGGTTACATGCCCAGGGGGTTGGAGGGGGATATTTCCCCACCACAGTTAGCTACAGTTCACCTGCCTGGACAGTTTGAATTCAGTTAATTTGATTGATTTGGCCTGCAATTCCCCCCCCCAAAAATTGTTATATTTTAATAAATATAACATTATTCCAACTCATGTGTCTGAGTCTTCCTTTGGGTATGGGGGCAAATAGATTGTGGAGTATTTTCTTAACTGCAAAACAAGTGATATAAAGCAGCACACAGAAACAGAAATGGCATTTTGTAGTGACACCTGATTTTAATGAAAGTTAATGGGACTTTGGTGAGTGAACATCAGGGCTGGTATGGAATTTCCCCCATAAATATATAATAAACCCTGAATTTCATTTATATATTGCGAAAATAGAAAAGAGTAAGGTAGCAACACACTTTCTACTGAGTAAATCTCATGCACTCAGAAAACTTACTTCTGAGCAAACATTCATTTTATCTGTTTTTTATACAGAAACGTCTATCCATTCTTCTAGTGCCTAAGCATTACTCTGAGTGGTTTACAACTAAATAAAACTGTAGCATCATATAATGCTATAACAATACCACTAGAGTTGTATTCTCCCTGTTAAGTTAGAACATAAGAACATAAGAACATAAGAACATAAGATGAGCCTGCTGAATCAGGCCAGTGGCCCATCTAGTCCAGCATCCTGTTCTCACAGTGGCCAGCCAGGTGCCTGGGGGAAGCCCGCAAGCAGGACCCGAGTGCAAGAACACTCTCCCCTCCTGAGGCTTCCGGCAACTGGTTTTCAGAAGCATGCTGCCTCTGACTAGGGTGGCACAGCACAGCCATCATGGCTAGTAGCCATTAATAGCCCTGTCCTCCATGAATTTGTCTAATCTTCTTTTAAAGCCGTCCAAGCTGGTGGCCATTACTGCATCTTGTGGGAGCAAATTCCATAGTTTAACTATGCGCTAAGTAAAGAAGTACTTCCTTTTGTCTGTCCTGAATCTTCCAACATTCAGCTTCTTTGAATGTCCACGAGTTCTAGTATTATGAGAGAGGGAGAAGAACTTTTCTCTATCCACTTTCTCAATGCCATGCATAATTTTATACACTTCCATCATGTCTCCTCTGACTCGCCTTTTCTCTAAACTAAAAAGCCCCAAATGCTGCAACCTTTCCTCGTAAGGGAGTCGCTCCATCCCCTTGATCATTCTGGTTGCCCTCTTCTGAACCTTTTCCAACTCTATAATATCCTTTTTGAGATGAGGCGACCAGAACTGTTCACAGTATTCCAAATGCAGCCGCACCTTAGATTTATACAACGGCATTATTATATCGGCTGTTTTATTTTCAATACCTTTCCTAATTATCGCTAGCATGGAATTTGCCTTTTTCACAGCTGCCGCACACTGGGTCGACATTTTCATCGTGCTGTCCACTACAACCCCGAGGTCTCTCTCCTGGTCGGTCACCGCCAGTTCAGACCCCATGACCGTATATGTGAAATTCAGATTTTTGGCTCCAATATGCATAATTTTACACTTGTTTATATTGAATTGCATTTGCCATTTTTCCGCCCATTCACTCAGTTTGGAGAGATCTTTTTGGAGCTCTTCACAATCCCTTTTTGTTTTAACAACCCTGAACAATTTAGTGTCGTCAGCAAACTTGGCCACTTCACTGCTCACTCCTAATTCTAGGTCATTAATGAACAAGTTGAAAAGTACAGGTCCCAATACCGATCCTTGAGGGACTCCACTTTCTACAGCCCTCCATTGGGAGAACTGTCCGTTTATTCCTACTCTCTGCTTTCTGCTTCTTAACCAATTCCTTATCCACAAGAGGACCTCTCCTCTTATTCCATGACTGCTAAGCTTCCTCAGAAGTCTTTGGTGAGGTACCTTGTCAAACGCTTTTTGAAAGTCTAAGTACACTATGTCCACTGGATCACCGCTATCTATATGCTTGTTGACACTCTCAAAGAATTCTAATAGGTTACTGAGACAGGACTTTCCATTGCAGAAGCCATGCTGGCTCTGCTTCAGCAAGGCTTGTTCTTCTATGTGCTTAGTTAATCTGGCTTTAATAATACTTTCTACCAGTTTTCCAGGGACAGAAGTTAAGCTAACTGGCCTGTAAATTCCGGGATCCCCTCTGGATCCCTTTTTGAAGATTGGCATTACATTTGCCACTTTCCAGTCCTCTGGCACGGAGGAGGACCCGAGGGACAAGTTACATATTTTAGTTAGCAGATCAGCAATTTCACCTTTGAGTTCTTTGAGAACTCTCGGGTGGATGCCATCCGGGCCCGGTGAATTGTCAGTTTTTATACTGTCCATTAAGCCTAGAACTTCCTCTCTCGTTACCACTATTTGTCTCAGTTCCTCAGAATCCCTTCCTGCAAATGTTAGTTCAGGTTCAGGGATCTGCCCTATATCTTCCACTGTGAAGACAGATGCAAAGAATTCATTTAGCTTCTCTGCAATCTCCTTATAGTTCTTTAGTACACCTTTGACTCCCTTATCATCCAAGGGTCCAATCGCCTCCATAGATGGTCTCCTGCTTTGAATGTATTGATAGAATTTGTTGTTGTTGGTTTTTATGTTCTTAGCAATGTGCTGCTCAAATTCTTTTTTAGCATCCCTTATTGTCTTCTTGCATTTCTTTTGCCAGAGTTTGTGTTCTTTTTTATTTTCTTCATTCAGACAAGACTTCCATTTTCTGAAGGAAGACTTTTTGTCTCTAAGAGCTTCCTTGACTTTGCTTGTTAACCATGCTGGCATCTTCTTGGCCCTGGCGGTACCTTTTCTGATCTGCGGTATGCACTCCAGTTGAGCTTCTAATATAGTGTTTTTAAACAACTTCCAAGCATTTTCGAGTGATGTGACCCTCTGGACTTTGTTTTCCAGCTTTCTTTTTATCAATCCCTTCATTTTTGTGAAGTTTCCTCTTTTGAAGTCAAATGTGACCGTGTTGGATTTTCTTGGCAATTGGCCATTTACATGTATGTTTAATTTAATAGCACTGTGGTCACTGCTCCCAATCGGTTCAACAACACTTACATCTCGCACCAGGTCCCGGTCCCCACTGAGGATTAAGTCCAGGGTTGCCATCCCTCTGGTCGGTTCTATGACCAACTGGTCTAGGGCATAGTCATTTAGAATATCTTATCTATCAAGGAGACCCCAAATGTTTCAAATCTAGGTCTGCTCCATAACATAAAGTTCCCTTGGTGAGTAGTACACCTTCCCTAAACCTAATTAAGGTATGGAGGAAGATTTTTCCCTTCCATAGCTGTAATCCCTTCAAATGCTCCCCACCACAATTAGGCTTGAAAGAAGCCTTCTTTATAGCTAGTAGAAGCTTAAATGCAATGAGAATGAGTGGTTTGGGTTGTGGGGGCATACACATGATTGTGTGATGCCCAAAACAGTTATTCTAGATTGAAAATGTTCCCATAATCCCAAAAAGATTGCTGAACATCTTCATATTGAGATGCCTTACTTCTCAGTTACACTGATACTGTGCATTTCAGGATTGTGCAAACCAAACTCTCTCTGTCTCTGTCTCTGTCTCTCTCTTTCTCTCTCTCACACACACTTATACACATCCAGGCCTACAGATACTATTAGCTCATGTTTCTCCTTTTAAAAAGTGGAAAACATATATACCAAAAATGCAGTTTTGAGATTTTTGTGATACTCCAAAATGATCTAACCAAACTGAACATTTTGTATAGCCTTTGTAACATTAACAAACTACTACCTTAGGTACAATAAATGGCAGATATATTGAAAATGACTTGGGCAGTCAATATCTGGAATGAAACAACTAGTTTCATCTTGTCCAATTTTATATTACTCTTCATTTTCCTTGGGAACTACAGTGCTGCAACACTTTCAGTAAAACACTTCCTTGTAAAATGATCTGTTTTTATCTGTCACCAAGAAGGAATGCATTTTCATTGCTTTAGTACCATGACATGCATCCTTCATTTTATCTTAATTTAGTCATTGGAATCCTAATGATCAAAGCCATTCCAGGCAGTCCCATCAATTACATCAGGGATCTCATTCAAGGGTGAATGATGAGTCCTTTTCTCTGTTACTTAGAGGTCAGCAATAATTCCAAGACTTCTGCCTGAGTGTACAAATACTGCAGTATTTTAGTATATCCCTTCCATTTTTCTGAATGCCATTCTATTATTACTTTTCATAAAGCGATATCTAACTTCCCATGTTTTATGACAAACTCCATGATGAGAACACAACAATTTTGCTTTCATCCAGTTTGATTAATTCAATTGCGTCAGGTATATTGGCTTTTAGAGTGAATTCAGTAGAAGAGAAGGGTCCTTACTCGTAAATCTGAGGCAGTAAATAATCAGAAGTAATATTTAGTATCATAATGACACTTTTGGTTGCTATTTGTCAAAAGATGAATGATCAGAATTATCTCTGTATATTTTTACATGATTGTCTGCAGCATATGGGGTTAGCTATTGGGCATTCACAAAGATGGCAGGACATTAAATCATTAAATGGAACTGGAAAAAGTTCAATGAAACAGTGAAAGTTGAAGGTGTTGCAACAATAATGTGTCGCTAAGCTTAAAAATGTTTTATACAGAAGAAAAATTGCAATTAGAATTCCTAGTATCTCTTTGTTGTCATACTTAATGGATGTTAATGGATCTTCACTGGCTACCAGTTGTCTACCGGGCCCAATTCAAGGTGTTGGTATTGACCTTTAAAACCCTAAACGGTTTCGGCCCAGTTTATCTGAAGGAGCGCCTCCAGAGTCACCAATTATGCCGCCTGACAAGATCAGCCTCACAAGACCTTCTCTCGGTCCCACCAGTTAAAATAGCTAGGCTGGTGTGGACCAGAGAGAGGGCTTTCTCGATTGTGGCCCCCACCCTCTGGAACTCCCTTCCTCTTGATCTTCGACATACTCCCTCCCTGACAGGTTTTTGCCGAGCCTTAAAAACCTGGCTATTCAGGCAGGCCTGTGGGATTGGGGAGGGTTAGTTTTATGATGTTTTAATTGGAAACTGATTTTAAATTGACTATGACTGTGTTTTATTTTGTATATTGTATATGATGTATTGTTTTTTAATGTAAGTTGCCTAGAGTGTCCATTAACCTGGACAGATAGGCCACCAATAAATAAAATTATTATTATTATTATTATTATTATTATTATTATTATTATTACTTTACAACAGAGGTTGCATTTTTTTTTCAGCTCAAGAATTGCACTCCCTTTTGGCTAGATGTCTAAGGTATGGTCAAAGCAGAAGTGAACATGGACAAAGGTAGTGTGACCAACCCACAGTCTCTCTCTCTCTCTCTCTCTCTCTCTCTCTCTCTCTCTCTCTCTCTCTCTCTCACACACACACACACACACACACACACACACACTCACACGCATGCACCCCCCCACGTAAGGAAGAAGTAGTATTGGAAACATCAACAGTTAAAAGTGAACATAAGAATATAAGAAGAGCCTGCTGGATCAGGCCAGTGGCCCATCTAGACCAGCATCCTGTTCTCACAGTGGCTAACTAGATGCCTATGGGAAGTCCACAAGCAGGACCTAAGCATAAGAGCACTCTCTCCTCCTGTGGTTTCCAGCTACTTGTATTCAGTAGCATACTGTCTCGCAAAGCATAGCCATCACACTAATGTTTCTTTTGGGAGTCGCTGTCCTTCCAGCTTCCCCGACTTCATTGAAAGCAGTTGTGGTTTTAAAGTTAAATGTGTGGCTGAGTGGGAGTCCCTCCCCTGTCTTCTATAGCTTTTAACTAGCTCAACGTACAAAAGATCACACCCCTATTTGCTTTCTTTAGTCTGGGTAATTACTTATCCTTGAGCCTGTACTCATCAGTGCTCACTGAATCTCTTCTTAAGGGAGGTTTTCACATGTCATAGCATCAAGGCCGGTGCCAAAGGGCAGCCAGGTCAGGCCCTGGCTGGGGCCCCCTAAAGGGCCCCTCATTAGGGTGGGGGAGTAGCACTCCCCTTCCACAATCTGTGGGGAATCACAGGGAGGGAGCTGTCTGCCTGCCTGCTTGCTCACCAGCCAGCCTGCACCCACTTGCTCCCCCTCCCACCCCCCTTCCTGCCCACCCACTCACTTGCTTGGTCACTTGCCTGCTTCCCCTCCCACCCACTCACCCACCTGCCTGCTCCCCCTGCCCACTTGCTCACTCACTCGCCCACTCCCCTGCCTGCCCTCCTGCTCACCCACTTGCCCCCTGCCTGCCTGCTGTCCCACCCCCATGCCTGCCTGCTCACCCTCCTGCCTGCCCACTTGCCCACCCACTCACCTCCCCACCTCCCCACTCACTTCCTTGCTCGCCCGCCCTTCTGCACCCTCCTGCTCTGTAGGTAGATAGGTAGGTGGGGAGTGTATGCATGCAGGTGTCAGGGAACAGGACAGGCTGGTGCCCAAGGGGCCTGGCATGCCTGGTGCCAGCCTGGCATAGCATAATTAGGACACTGCACATACTAACTGCCCCCAAAAGCTGGTGGATTGGTATTTAAAACTACAACAAGCTGGTACTCAGCATGAGGGCAGAAAGACTTGCACTCACTCTGAGTTGGATTACTGAGTTCATCACAGCCACATCTGATTGGCAACAAAGCCAGTTCAGGATGAGAAAAGGGAGCACTGCCCTCTCTTGAAAAAATAATGTGAATCTCTCTTCTTATATAATAAAAATGTAATACACCATCACGCTGTACTGGCATGACATAGTGTGACATGGGGACATGTGTGGAGCAGGGCAGCAAGTGAGGCACCAAGGAAACAAATATGACTGGCATAGGAGTGAGGCAACCAGGTGGCTATGGGGTGGATGGGCAAGGTGAGTGGCTGTGGGGTGGATGAATGAGTGAGGCGAGTGGCTGTGGGGCAGATGAATGAGGAGTGGACAAGCAAGACAAGCAGTTGTGGGGTGGACAAGCAGCTGTCGGGTACACAAGTGATATGACAGAGATGATCAGCTGTGGGGCAGATAAACCAGGTGAGAGGCTGTGGGATGGATGAACCAGGCGAGTGGGCAGCTGTGGAGCAAGCAGGCCAGGAAGCAAGTGGAGAGGCTGCCTGGAATGGTTTGTGAGTATGCCTGGAAGGATGTGGGAGGGGAAGGTTTGTGAGTATGCCTGGGGGGCAGTTTGAAAGTGCTGGGGGTGGTTTATGAGTGCTTGAGAGGGGACAGTTTGAGAGTGCCTTGGGAGGAGATGGTTTAGGGGGGCTTAGTGATTACAGGAAGTGAAAGGGGAAGGATCAAGGGATTCCCATGGGAGGAGTGTGGGTTGGTGAAGGGTAGGGGGAGTTTGGTGAGTGGTGAGAGAAGGTGGGGTTGGTGAGTGAAGTGAGCAGGGGCACAGCATCTAGTATATATGTAAATTTTTCTGTTCTGGTAAAAGTTGTAGAAAAAACTTGTAGATGGGGTGAAGAGTGTGTTTACACATGATTTTTTAAAATATAAATGTACCATTGATTTTTTACAGAAAAAAACAATTACAAGTTAAAAATACAAACTGATAAAATAGCTAAAAACAATAAAATCATAGTACTAAAGTGTCCATCTACCAGCAATTAATAACAAGGAAAATATCCTTCCCCACCCAACTAAAAGATGAACACCAAGAACAGGCCAAAATCAAACCACATCAAGATCCAAATGTCTGGGGAAAACATGAATGTCTTTGGCTGAACATGTGTCTTCTTCACCCAACATATATGTTTCTTTCCTATAAATGTTGTCAGACTAACATGGGATCTAGTCATGCTGATGTGACCCCCATGACACTGATAATGAATTGGTTGTAATTGTGATTAGGAATGAGAAAAGAATAGATTCACCCATTGAATGCATGCTAATAAGTCAACTGAATGTAATACGTGTTAAGTGACGACGAATATTATTTGGGGGTGGTATTTATTTTAGATTAATTCTATGAAATAATTGTGCTACTAATATCGAGACCAATGAATGTGGCCTAGTTGCTCCTTTCACACTGTCATATGCACAATTACAATGGCTAAACGTTGGGAAAATGTGATGGCAACACTTATCTGTCCACATAGATCCTTCCCATAGATGTTGGGAGAACAGTGTGAAATCTAGCCATGCATCTACTAAGGTCTTCATAGTGCACACATTGAGGTTTTGAAAAGGTGTATATGGTAGCTAATCCATGTTAAGTGCTATTGAGTATAGCTCCCTTTACTGATACACTTTTTTCTTGGTTTCCCTCCTACAAGCAGGTGTTTCTCTATGCTCTGAAGATCAAAATCATTCACTGAGTTGATTGGGGAAAAGAAAAGAAAACGTAATGCACATTTAAAAGCTTTTTGTGGCCAAATAGAAAAAGAGAGTTCAGAAGCAAAGAAGTGGTGCTTATTTGCATGATAAATGCCACAAAGCACCATTACCTGATAACCATGTTCTGGGAAAAGAAATGCCAGAGTTAGAGCTGATTCCAAGAAGACTGAGTCACTTTTCGAGAGTGACTCCCTACAGTGAATTTTGCAGACAAAATTGTTGAGACCTTTCCCCCCATATTTATCCAAGATTGCTGTAACAAACAATGCCTTCTTTATAATAAGCTACAGTATGGCTTAATTACCTTTCCCTATTCATGCAGCTGCACTTTGGAACCTTTTTTGTCTCTTGATTCTTTAATGAAGCTGTCTTTTATAATGTGCTCTATTAGAATTCCGTGCTTCATGTTCCAACTATGTATTATCTTCATTACCTCCAACACACTCAGCTCCCAAGGATAATGGTGAAATGGAATATTCATAAAACTAACCTTTAAAAGTCTTGAATCACTTCTTTAAGGTGAATTGCTAATACAGGCAGCCAATTCTGCAAATTCTTCAATGTGAATGAAGTACCATAGGTAGATATTGAGTTGCAGACATTTTGTTATCCCAATTATTTCAAGGTTGCTGGGGTCCAACTGTGTCAAGAGCTCACGCTTATACAAAAAAAAATGCTATTGTTGAAAATCAAACTCCCCTGAGCATCGACCCAAATTTTCAGGAACTACATTTTTTAATACTAGGAAAATTGGCACAAAATTGCAGGATTTGTATACTAAACGGAAATCCGGCCACGAAAACAGAACAGGTTTTCTCTGAAAGGGTAGATGAGTGCAGGTTATTGCTCCTCTCTCTATGCTTACATTCATTATTGGACTTTTGCTTACAGACCTCTTCCACTTAGCATTAGTGGCATGCATCACAGTAGTCTAGCAGGACAACCGGGCATGAAAAGACCCGAACCGGTGCATTCACTGCTGCCACTATTGCTCCTGGTAATTAAGTCTATTAATATTCTCCTAATTCCTTCTCCTGCACCCATACTGAGTTTGAACTGTCAGTCTGGCTATTCCTCCATTACTGGTGTGGTGACCATAACAGAGGGTTTTAAGAAATGCACTCCTCCTGTGCCACCACTACTATCTCAAAGGATAGAAATCAAAGAGGTAGATCCCAAGTGCCTGTGAGATCCTGCTTTGGCCCCTGCCCTCCATTACTAGCACCAGCAGCCACTGTGATAGGCTGGCTGGCATAGGAAAGTTCCTTTGGCTATGGTCTAGAGATGGGTGAGGGTGCCATGATGCTAAGTAGCCAAAGCCAGCTGCTGGTTATGTGTAGGTAGGTTGTGACCATTCCCTAGTTACACCCTCATCATTCCAAACCAACTGGTGGTTGCTGAGAATGACAAGCAAAGCCAGATGCCTTCAACCTCATGTCTACCATAAACACAGACATGACCTTCTAAGATTGTCTCCTAGGTAGATTGAATGATGGCTAGTCTGTACCACCATTGTATTACACCTCCTACTCCATATCACCTTTCAATGTTACTGAGGCAATGGATCTACCAAAATATCACAATCTCTTCCATAAATGCATCTGGCCTTGTAGACATGCCTAAACATACACATAAATCAAAACAAAGATGGTGATCCTTGGTGGCATCTCTTTCAATGTCTCCAGTGACCAATGGGTTCTCTTCCAGTTCATGGGTCGCATCCGCTACCTAACAGTGATACTTTGATTTGGATTCCTGCATTGAGCAGGGAGTTGGACTTGATGGCCTTATAGTCCCCTTTGAACTCTACTATTCTATGCCTGCTAATAGTATGCTTGACCAGCATCTTATAAACCTTACAGAAAAAAACCTCTGAATGGCTTGGCACCAGTACAAACCTGCCAAAAGATTAAATAAAGAAGATGATCACCAGAGATAGGATCTTCTTAGTCGTGGCACCCCACTTTTGGAATTCCCTTCCCAAACAAGTTTGTCTGATTCTCCCTTCTTTTCAAGGTGACAATCTTTTTATCTCTCCATGCCTTTTACATCTATCAGTTAAATAAATAAATACATTTTGCCTATACTTATAAGATACATGACTTCAAGGCAGCAGGTGCATCTTGCAGACATTTTGAGCTCTTACCTTTCTTCCAGTTTGATCTGGAAAAACAGCTCACTCATATTTGCAATCTCTGAGTTTCATTCTGCATGAAAATAATCTCAATAAACCCCATGTAAAAAATTAAAATTTCAATTTAAAATTACTGTAAAATTCAATTCAGCTCTGATTGCAATCAATTGTTTTTCTAATCCCTGAAATTTTGTTCAATAATTCATTTGGGCCCCACCCATAAACACAGGTGCGTGCACGCACACACACTCGCCCGCGCACACACACACACCTGTGTTACCACATGGTGCCTTGCTATTTCATCACCAGTCCTACTCTCTCTACTAATATAATTTCTCTGTTGACAATATATGTGCACAAGCACCACTTTGCACTCCCAGCAGAGTAACATTTTGTCCTTTAGGTTGTGTTCAGTCATTATTCCATTCACTACCAAAAATGACTAATGTCAAATAACTGAACCCTGCCAACAAAGTAAAACAGTGACTAATATGGGACCATGCTGAGAAAAAATAGTGTGTGGTCCACAAATTCACGGCTAGCTGAGCTTGAACTGAATTCAAATGTAAACTGCAGGAGAGTTTTCAAGTTTTATTTTTAATTGCTGTTCACTTTCCCTTATTAAAATTGCTTAATTAATTTGCCTTCAATACATTGAAGATATAAAGTTACTTAGAAAAAGTGGTGGTGTTTTTCTTAAAAGGATTTATTTTGTTACTATTCCAATAGAACTTCATTTTGGAATGCAGCACATTAAATTACTTCTGTAACTGAATATTCTTGTTTAGAAAACACCTTAAAGAAAGTTAATGCTATAATACGGAGTGGTAAACTTCTTATTAAAGTTTATTGCCACATATAGAAAATTCTTACACGAATTCTGATATACCAATGGGGATGAAAGACAGTTTTTTGTTCCGAAGTCCAACACCAGTCACTGCATCACTATGCTTACATTGATAAATATGGCTGACATGCAATTATGCTTCAAAGACACAATGTATAATAATATGCATTAGCAAAATATATAATGAGAAAGCTACACACAATGTTTACTGTTTTGTGTGTGTTCATTTTCTGTCTAATACATGTATAGTTGGTAGGTGGACTGTGTGTCTCAGGTTTGGGTTTGTTAACAGTTTGGGATGGGTTGCTCTCCTCCTGAAAGAGCAGGTGTGCAATTTTGGGGTACTTCTTGATTTGGAACTCCAGGTGGCATCAGTAGTGAGGAGTGCTGTTTTCCAGCTACAGTTAGTATGCCAGTTATGTCTCCTCCTGACAAAGACAGACCTTGCCATGATCATCCATACTCTAGTGACGTCCAGATTAGGTTACTGTAATGTCTTCCATATGGGGACTGCCCTTGAAAAGCATTCAGGAATTTCAGTTAATGCAAAATCTGGCAACAAGAATGCTAACAGGGGCTAGGCATTCTGTATTTATCATTCCAGTTTTATGTGACTTGTATTTGCAGTTAATTAGTTTTTGAGCTCAATTCAAAGTGCTGCATTAACCATTAAAGCCCTTAATCACCTTGGCATAGTTAAACTCAAGACTGGATTATTGCAATGCATTCTATGTGGGGTTTTGCTTGGGCTTAACCCAGAACCTGCAGCTGGTACAGAATGCAACAGCTAGGGTGTTGACTGGGGTATCCCATCAGCACAATATAATATATAACATTTTTGCTGAGGAAGCTGCACTGGCTGCCAATATACTACTAGATACAATTCAAGGTTTGGCCATTAACATTTCAGGCCCTAGATAACTTGGGACCAGGTTAGCTAAGTGATCACATCACCCTATATATACTGCCTGATAACCGTGTTCCTCAAATGGGACACTGCTGAGAGTGCTGCATGCCACAGAGGTATGTAAGTTTGGACTAGAAACTGGGCTTTTAGTGTTGCAGCTCCAGCCCTCTGGAATCAATTACCAGTTGAAATTTGACAGCACCCATCTTTTAGGCAGGAACCTTCTGAATATCTTTTTATTTAAGAAAGCTTCCCCACAGTATGACCCAGTCATTTATGGAATATTATTTGTACACCTGTAGAGAATGTTTTATTGTTTTTAGAGTTCGTAGGGATGATTTTGATTGTTTTTAGATTTTTTTATTTTATCTCATTTTTATTTACTTATTTGATTTATATCCCACCCTTCCTCCCAGCAGGAGCCCAGGGTGACATTTTTATCTTGTTGTACTCCACTTTGATGGCTTCAGGCTGTGAAGCGGTATACACATTTTCTTTTTTTTTTCAATAATTTTTATTCAGATTTTCATAAAACATACAAGACGAAATCATAAAACATTCAAAGACAAAAAACAAAATCAAAAATAGTTAAAAAAAAAAAAAAAAGAAAAAAAAAAAATAAAAAATAAAGAGTAAAATATTGACTTCCCATTTGTCAAAGATCAAATCAGTTATAAGTCTATAATATATAACAATCCTGTCTCTTAAGTCATATTATAAAATCACTTTCCTCCAGTAGTTATCTTACTTAATCATCAAATCTCATAAACATTACTTTATTCTTTCCACAAAAAGTCAAAGAGAGGTTTCAATTCTTTAAGAAATATATCTATCAATTTTTTTTTTCCAGATAAGCATATCGATTAATCCATCTCATTACTAATTATGATAATCTTATTGTCATAACCATAGTCAAAATAAACATTTCAATTAATCCATCACATCAGAATCTGTTAGGTTCAGTAATTTCAGTAGCCATTGTTCTATTATCCCTATTAGTTCCATTTTCCATCTTCCATCTTCAGTAGTCTTGTTAAGTCCAGTAATTTCAATATCCAATCTTCCATTATCAGTATTCCATAATAATCTTGCTGTCAAAGCCATAGTCATATAGTAAGAGTCTGATGGGAATTACCTCTATCCCAAATATTTTCTTGCCATCCATTCTGAGTAGGTTGCTGAAATACTGCTGTAAAATCATATCTCTGTTCTTTTTTTCAAAATACACTGGGTCATCTCTTAAAAGTTTTTCCATTGTCACATGGCTGCAGTTAATTCCATAGATTTTCTCTATATTGGGCTCCATCACATCATTCCAGTCCAGAAGATTATCCATGCCATTGATAACTTTATCTCTAGAATCTTCATTAATTTCTTCAGAGATAACATTGAGTTCCAAACAATAGATTTTATTTCTAAAGTCCATAGACTCCAAATCTTGTTCCTGTTCCACGTTTGTTCCAATCTCCGGGATCTCCTCTCTCACAGGGACCCCTGTTCCAGTCTCCAGGGTCTCCTCTCTCACAGGGACCCCTGTTCCAGTCTCCAGGGTCTCCTCTCTCACAAGGACCCCTATGTCTTTAATCTCCTGTGTCTCCAAACAATAGATTTTGTTTCTAAAGTCCATAGACTCCAAATCTTTTTCCTGTTCCACGTTTGTTCCAATCTCCGGGGTCTCCTCTCTCACAGGGACCCCTTCCAGGGTCACCTCTCTCACAGGGACCCCTATATCTTTAATCTCCTGCTTCATTTTACTCAATTCAATTTTCAGCTCCTTACAACCCTGTCGCAGGTTTTGTTTCGTTATCTCAATCTCATCCATTATTTTCTGAAACATAGTTATTTCCAGATTCTCAGCCACTTTCTTAATTGCCATTTTAAAAGAAAAATATAGGAAAACCACTTCTTATTTCAGCAACAATTGGGTTAATACTCCAAACTTGGTGACATCACAGTATAAACAGAGCAGACAGCCTTATCTCTCCATGCTTAAGTAAACAAAATGCAGTTCCCAGGATCGAAACAATTAATGGCGGTTGTCAGGAAACAGATTCGTCAAAATAAAATAGACCAAAAAGAGAGTAGTCTCAGACAATATAATATTCTTCAAAATAAAAATCTGGAATAGAAATCCCTCTTCTGTGTATATCTTTAGAATGCAAATCCAGGACAGCTTTTTGCAACAAAAACAGAGATAAGCTATTAATTAGTGAGTAGCAGAGAGAAGTTATGGCTCCCCAGTGAGATGTCAAAAACCGATCAATCTGGCAAATCTCTTTTAAACAGCAACAATTTAAGTCAAGTAAAAGAAAAATATAGAAAGAAGGGTGCTTGCCTGTTAGTGCGTTCTCTCTTAGAAGATAAGATGAACGTTCGCTTTATCAGATAGAGCTTGTTGTTGAAAATCCGTCCCACCTTCGTCGGCTGGACCTCGTCCCATAAATTAATGAGATCTGGTCGTCCCAACAAAAATAGGCTTTGAGGTTAATCTCTTCGTTTCTCCCTACCCGGGAGAAGTTTAATCAGTCAAAAAAAAAAAAAAAACCTGACTGATATATCTGAATAAGCTTCTTTTGAGGCAGGAGCCCGTCTCAAAAGCAGGCACAGGCTAAGTCACCCTTCCCGGAAGTCGCGGTATACACATTTTCAACTAAATAAATAAATAAAGGCTTGCAGCCTGAATACCTTAAGAACCATTTTTTCTATATGTTCCCTCCTCCATGCTCTGTCATCTTAGGGGGTGAGTCGACAGTCAGCTGGTCTGGCCTTTTCTGTTATGACGCCTACTCTATGGAACATCTTGCTGACTGAGACCTATTGGGCCCCATCACTATACCATTTCATGTGGTTGGTGGTTCTTTAAAAAGACATTTGGTTAATCAGGTAACTTTTTTCAACTGACTTAGATCTATGTTTGTTATTTTGTATTGCTAGAATTTCTTAAACATTTTGAATATTGTTGCATTATTAATTTGAATGTGTATTGGGGTTGTTGTTTTTAGGGACTACATTTATTTAGTTCTGTTTTTATTACTGTCTGTTAGCCACCTTATGTCTCCATGGAGAAACAGGTGAGATATAAAAATTTTAAATAACGTAATAAAATACCACTCCATTTAAACAGATACTATTTTATCTCTCCTTATAGATACTTGCTTCAAATGCCCCCAACCAATTCCTTTCTGCCTTTTAGTTTCAGAATTTTTGCCCACGTTTCCAATTTGTCTACCTCAAGTTGTTCCAGGTGACTGATTATTATGACCAAATTTCACATCCCTTCCCCAAAATATCTCATCAGGAAGCCCCCCCCCAAAAAAATTCCTGCATGTAAACTGTAAGGCCTATGCATTTTCCTTTATTCTTTGTGTATTTGTGATTTTTGTGCAGTGCATTTTTCTCCGAGAGGGTTAATCATAATGCAATATATAATCTAGTCTACAGAGAATGCTTGCCTTTCAATTGGGTAGAAGTCCACGGGTCAACCAAAGGTGACTGTTGTTTATCACAACTGAGCATTACACCTGGCCAATTAATTATATGTATGCTGAGAGCTGCTTCTGTGCTGGCACAAAGCTATTTGGAGACCCAAGAACAATTGCTGCATGATTTCTGCCATTATGTGGTGAATATACTATGTTTGACTCATGCAAGGAATTTTTTATTTTAAGAAAATTAGGCTCTCCACATACTTTTGAAAGTAGCTTATACGCAAATAGTATTCAATTTGTGAGGTTTATTTATCCGCGTTGTCGTGACTCGTCCCCATGATGACCAGATTAATGCAGGAATATCAATTCTATCCACAATGAGCTCTTATTTCCTTTTCTGTTTTGAACCACAGTCCTTTTTCTTCCATTGTTATTCTTTGCCAGCAGCTTTTAAAACTCTTTACTTTAGGCCACACTTGCAATGTAATGGTGGGGGTCAAAAAGATCAGGAAAAAGTCTTTGCCTCTACACCTGCAATCAAGACACATGAGGCTAAGTGTTGGTGAAAGAGGCAATATTTATTAAGATAACAAATGGAAGATCTACAGAATCAAATTCATAATGTCGGAGCAGGTGAGGAATTTACTTCTTTCCAATAGGCAAGCATTCCTCCAGACCCCTGGGCACTTAAACAGCTGTGGCTCCCTAGCCAAGGATTATGATGAAATTACTCCTTCCTTGCTAGATGAACTTTGGGTATGTGAACCCAACGCACACACCCAGGCCCAGCTGCCCAGCATTCACCCATATGTGCATGTCAGGCCTAAAGGGCACCCCCCCAATGACCAAATTACTCCTTCCTTGCTAGATGAACTTTGGGGATGTGAACCCAATGCACACACCCAGGCCCAGCTGCCCAGCATTCACCCATATGTGCATGTCAGGTCTAAAGGGCACCCCCCCAATGACCCACAACACAGAAGGCAATGACAGGTGGCTAAAAGGTACCCTTAACCCAATAATGCTTCCATATACCTAACATTTCCAATCTTAACTTCTTCAACTACCTGGACTCAATGCTACAGACCATGCCTCACCATAGAAAAATGGAAATGGACTGCCTTCAAGTCGATTCCGACTTATGGCGACCCTATGAATAGGGTTTTCATGGTAAGCCGTATTCAGAGGTGGTTTACCATTGCCTTCCTCTGAGGCTGAGAGGCAGTGACTGGTCTAAGGTCACCCAGTGAGCTTCATGGCTGTGTGGGGATTCAAACCCTGGTCAAAAAAAGGCCAGACAAGGAGATTCTCCAAAATTCCTAACTGGCCCAAGAAACAGGTGACTAGCAAAATCCACACTGCATCAGGGAAGGAGAGAAGATGGGGGCAGCAAAAGAGCGAAGGACTAGTTGGGAGAAGATCTGTCTTAAAAAGCCAATCTCCAGCCCCTTCTTCATTGGCCCACATGATCCCCACTCAAATCTCCTCTTTTCAGGAGTCAAGTTCTTGAATCTTCCCTGATATAAGAGAGGGGGTGGAAGAAAACACATCTCCACTCAAAGAGTAGGAATGGATTTTCTATGCCCTTCATAACAGGATTCTTGGACTTGAAGCATATGCATGAGTATTATAAACACATTCAGCTGAACATGTGAGGAATATTCCTTCAGACCTTCCCTCTCAATGCTGGAAGGTCTATAGTGAATCCACCACATAACAGGACACTGAGGCTGGGGCTTGCATGTATGCCCATGGATCCCCCTCATACACACATTCAGGTGAATGCTTGAATAGCAACAAAACATTCAACCCTTCCTCTGCACTTAACAATACTGTTTTCTAACCATTCCCATATTTTACATATGGCTGTTTCCCTTATGCCCTACTTGTGAACTATCTAGGTCAGCCTTTCCCAACCAAGTGTGCCTCCAGATGTTGTTGGACCACAATTCCCATCAGCCTCAGCCAGCATTGCCAATGGCTGAGGCTGATGGGAGTTGTGGTCCAACAACATCTGGAGGCACACTGGTTGGGAAAGGTTGATCTAGGTAGTCATTGATAGAGACAAGAGTGCTGGACCAGATGGACCATGGTTCCAATATAGTGTGGAACTCCATATGTTATGACTCCAGCAGAGGGGGAAATGGGACTGCTGCTTCACTTTTGCTGAGATACCAGCTGCTTTGCCACTGCTGTCACTGTGCACCACTGCCACACTCACCCAATAAAAGTCCCTTTGATATGTGTCAGAAAGAGTTCTCCACATGAATAGATGTATACATGAATAGCTCCCACCATGATTGACCAGACCAAGATATTTTGCTGCCAGAGGCAAAAGACAATACGTTGCCCCCCATTTCATGTGCTGAAGTTTACTAGATTGGCTGTGAATATTACTTCAACACGGAATACTGGACAGCAGACTAGCTTAGGGGACACAGGTATATAACAAATTGTACACGTTAAGGAAAAATGCTTTGGCCCATCAGTCCTCCTAAGCATCCTTCCCTATGGAGATTAAACACATGGAGTGTGGGAGAGTGGGACCACACCAGCAGCCAGGATTCCTGGTTGCACGGAATACTTAGCTTTATCATTGGGGGTACTCCTTTGCTTAGGTCATGATGAATGGCTTGTCATTGGGGGCAAAACCAGTGGGCACATTCCCGTTCCCTGGCCATGTATTTAACCTACATGTGAAGGAACACATGAAAATGGCTATATTTTGCTGTCCTGAGTGGGAGATCAACAAAATAGACATAACAGTGATGTGCAAAGCAAAGTATATTGATTTATTTGTGTTCACCCCACTAATATCCATCTCAAATAAGATCACAATAATGTATTTCCATAATGGTAGCTCTCCTGCTATCATGGAGAATGATGGTCTCGGGGAAGAACAGCATCCAGCCGAGGAAGAGGGAAACAATCCCTTAGAAGGGACCCATTCCTTGGGGGATGAGCAGCTATCCTCTCATGCCGAGGATATATCTCCGAGGGGTGGAGGGATCCTTGTAGTGGGTGATTCGATCATTAGGAACATAAACAGTGGGGTGTGTGATGGGCGTGCAGACCGCAAGGTGATTTGCCTGCCTGGTGCAAAGGTTGTGGATATCATCCATCATTAAGATAGTTTGGTGGACAGTGCTGGGAAGGAGTCAGTGGTCGTGGTGCATGTTGGCACCAATGACAAGGGGAAATGCAGCCGTGAGGTCCTGGAAGCAAAATTTAGGTTGCTGGGTAGGATGCTGAAAGCCAGGACCTCCAAGGTGGCTTTTTCTGAAATGCTACTGGTTCCACGTGCAGGACCAGCCAGACAGGCACAGCTTTGCAGTCTCAATGCGTGGATGAGACAATGGTGTCAGAAGGAGGGGTTTGGATTTGTTAGGCACTGGGGAACATTTTGGGACAAGCTGGGCCTGTACAAAAGGGATGGGCTCCACTTGAACTAGAATGGAACCAGACTGCTGGGGGGAACCAGACTGAGGGGGGAAGCCTGACAGGAGCTGAGGAAGGTCTGGTTCGGAATAAACCTCCCTCCTGGGATAAAAACCAAAGAAATGATGAAATTTTAAAAGGGGTAGGCCTAGAAGTAGGCATTGTGAGAGCAGGGGCACAGGATATCAATTCAGAAGGGCAAAATTACCACAGGCCAAACCACAAGTGCCAAAGACACTTGAAGAGAGACACTGCTTACAAGTGTCTGTACACTAATGCTAGGAGCCTCCAAACCAAGATGGGAGAACTGGAGTGCTTGGTCTTAGAGGAGAACATTGATATAGTGAGCATAACGGAGACCTGGTGGAATGGAGAAAACCAGTGGGATATGGTCATCCCTGAATATAAACTATATCGGAAGGACAGGGAAGGACGTATTGGTGGCGGTGTCGCTCTATACATGAAAGAAGGCATTGAATCTAGCAAGCTCAAAACCCCAAAAGAGGCAGACTCCTCCACAGAATCGTTGTGGGTGGTGATACCATGCCCCAGGAGGGATTTAATACTGGGAATGATCTATCGTCCCCCTGATCAAAATGCTCAGGGAGACCTTGAGATGAGATATGAAATTGAGGAAGCATCCAAACTAGGAAATGTGGTAGTAATGGGTGACTTCAACTACCCGGACATAGACTGGCCGCGTATGTGTTCAAGTCATGACAAAGAAGCAAAATTTCTAGATATTCTAAATGACTATCCCCTAGACCAGTTGGTCATGGAACCGACCAGAGGGACGGCAACCCCGGACTTAATCCTCAGTGGGGACCGGGACCTGGTGCGAGATGTAAGTGTTGTCGAACCGATTGGGAGCAGTGACCATAGTGCTATTAAATTAAACATACATGTAACTGGCCAATTGCCAAGAAAATCCAACACGGTCACATTTGACTTCAAAAGAGGAAACTTCACAAGTATGAGGGGATTGGTAAAAAGAAAGCTGAAAAACAAAGTCCAGAGGGTCACATCACTTGAAAATGCTCGGAAGTTGTTTAAAAACACTATATTAGAAGATCAACTGAAGTGCATACCGCAGATCAGAAAAGGTACCGCCAGGGCCAAGAAGATGCCAGCATGGTTAACTAGCAAAGTCAAGGAAGCTCTTAGAGGCAAAAAGTCTTCCTTCAGAAAATGGAAGTCTTGTCCGAATGAAGAAAATAAAAAAGAACACAAACTCTGGCAAAAGAAATGCAAGAAGACAATAAGGGATGCTAAAAAAGAATTTGAGGAGCACATTACTAAGAACATAAAAACCAACAACAACAAATTCTATCAATACATTCAAAGCAGGAGACCATCTAGGGAGGCAATTGGACCCTTGGATGATAAGGGAGTCAAAGGTGTACTAAAGAACGATAAGGAGATTGCAGAGAAGCTAAATGAATTCTTTGCATCTGTCTTCACAGTGGAAGATATAGGGCAGATCCCTGAACCTGAACAAACATTTGCAGGAAGGGATTCTGAGGAACTGAGACAAATAGTGGTAACGAGAAAGGAAGTTCTAGGCTTAATGGACAGTATAAAAACTGACAAATCACCAGGTCCGGATGGCATCCACCTGAGAGTTCTCAAAGAACTTAAATGTGAAATTGCTGATCTGCTAACTAAAATATGTAACTTGTCCCTCGGGTCCTCCTCCGTGCCAGAGGACTGGAAAGTGGCAAATGTAACGCCAATATTCAAAATCTATCAGGCGGGGAGACTTGAGGGGGCCCCAATTGCCGTAATGACGGGCAAAGGAAGGTATGGCGCTGTGAGAAGGACGTGCCAGGTAAGGGGAATGCAGCCCAGACAAGTTGTGGCTGTGCCTTGTTCCGGTCCTTCCCACACCCGCAAGGTCGTTGGTAGTCCTCTCAGCCAACTCTCAGATCTCCAGTTGCTGCTCTTAAATGCCAGATCGGTATATAATAAAACCTCCCTCATCCACGATTTGATTGTGGATGAGGCAGCCGATCTGGCATGTATAACCGAGACCTAGGTGGGTGAGCAGGGAGGAGTTGGTCTCTCTCAGCTCTGCCCACCAGGGTACTTGGTTCAGCATCATGGTAGATCTGAGGGTCGGGGAGGTGGGGTTGCTGTCGTCTATAAGAGTTCCATCTCACTCACCAAGCACCATGTTCATGCAGTTACTGGCCTGGAGTGTCTGCACCTTGTGTTGGGCCAGAGGGACAGGCTGGGAATCCTTTTGGTGTACCGCCCACCTTGCTGCCCAACGGCTTCCCTAACTGAGCTGGCAGAAGTGGTCTCGGAGATATTGTTGAAATCCCCCAGACGATTAGTACTGGGGGATTTCAACATTCATGCCGAGACTACTTTGTCTGGTGTGGCTCAGGACTTCATGGCTTCCATGAAAGCCATGGGGCTGTCTCAATATGTTAGTGGTCCAACGCATGTATCGGGGCACACTCTAGACCTTGTTTTTGCTACTGAACATGGGGATAGTGATCTGGATGTGGGGAGTCTTACAACACTCCCTTTGTCATGGACAGATCACTGCTTGCTGAAGTTTAGACTTTCAGTAACCTCTTCCCTCTGCAAGGGTGGGGGACCTATTAAATTGGTCCGCCCCCAGAGACTAATGGATACTGAGGGTTTTCAAACGGCTCTGGGGGATTTTCCGGCTGATAGGACTGGCGCTCCTGTTGAAGCCCTGGTCTCTCTGTGGAATACGGAGATGACTCGGGCTGTTGACATGATCGCTCCTGCACGCCTTCTCCTGTGTAGAGCTCATACAGCTCCATGGCATACTCCGGTGAGAGCAATGAAGCAAGATAGGAGGCGGCTTGAGCGGAAATGGAGGCGAACTCCCGACGGATACAATTATGTGCTGGTTAGTGTTTCGACTAAGCTGTATGTAGGAGCGGTGAAGGCAGCTAAAAAACATCATTTTGCTGCCACTGTTATATCATCTCTCTGCCGCCCAGCGGAGTTCTTTCGAGTTGTTCGGGGGCTTCTTCATTCAAACCCTCCGGACACGGTGGAATCATCAGAGGCCCGCTGCAATCAGTTTGCTGATCACTTCCAGAATAAGATCTCATGCATCCGCCGGGACTTAGACTCTCAAGTTATAGCAGTTGATCCTAGTGAGGTGTCCGGAGCACAGTCTTGTCATGTTTTGTTGGATGAGTTCCAGTTGGTTAAGCTCGAGGACGTGGACAAGGTGCTTGGACAGGTACGTGCAACCACTTCGGTACTGGATCCTTGCCCCTCTTGGCTAATAAAAACTAACAGGGATGGAACAGGTAGCTGGGCCAAGGAAGTGATAAATGCCTCCTTACGAGAGGGAGTGGTCCCTGGCTGTCTGAAAGAGGCAGTGGTGAGACCACTTCTGAAAAAGCCTTCCTTGGACCCAGACAATTTTAACAGCTACAGGCCAGTGGCGAATGTTCCATTCCTGGGCAAGGTCTTGGAACGAGTGGTTGCTGGCCAGCTCCAGGTGCTATTGGATGAAACTGATTATCTAGATCCATTTCAATCGGGTTTTAGGCCCGGTTTTGGCACCGAGACGGCCTTGGTCACCCTGTATGATGACCTATGTCAGGAGAGAGACAGAGGGAGTGTAACTCTGTTGATTCTCCTTGATCTCTCAGCGGATTTTGATACCATCGACCATGGTATCCTTCTGGAGAGGCTCGCGGAGTTGGGAGTTGGAGGTACTGCTTGGCAGTGGTTCGGCTCCTACTTGGAGGATCATCTCCAGAAGGTAGTGCTCGGGGAACATTGCTCGACACCGTGGGTTCTCCAATATGGAGTCCAGCAGGGATCAGTTTTGTCCCCCCTGCTTTTTAATATCTACATGAAGCAGTTGGGAGAGGTCATCAGGAGTTTTGGAGTGCATTGTCATCAGTATGCTGATGACACGCAGCTCTACTTCTCCTTTTCATCTTCCTCAGGTGAGGCTGTCGATGTGCTGAACCGTTGCCTGGCCGCGACAATGGACTGGGTGAGAGTTAACAAACTGAAGCTCAATCCTGACAAGACTGAGATGCTGTTGGTGGACGGGTTCTCTGATCAGATGGTGGATATATACCCTGTCCTGGATGGGGTTACACTCCCCCTAAAGGAGTGGGTTCGTAGTCTGGGAGTCTTTTTAGACTCTTCCCTCTCACTTGAGGCTCAAGTAGCCTCGGTGGCAAGGAATGCGTTTTACCAACTTAGGTTGGTAGCCCAGCTACGTCCCTATTTGAGTAAAGAGGACCTTACATCAGTGGTACATGCTCTGGTAACCTTGCGTTTGGATTACTGCAATGTGGTCTACGTAGGGCTACCTCTGAAGACAGTTCGGAAGCTACAGCTGGTGCAAAACGCGGCAGCCAGACTGCTAACAAGGACCAAGCGATCCGAGCATGTAACACCTGTTCTGGCCCGCTTGCACTGGCTGCCAATATGTTTCCGGGCCAGATTCAAAGTGTTGGTATTAACCTATAAAGCCTTATATGGTGCGGGACCACGATACCTTGCGGAACGCCTCTTCCGATATGAACCGGCCCATACACTACGTTCTACTACGAAGGCCCTCCTCCGGGTTCCAACTCATAGGGAGGCCCGGAGGGTGGTGACAAGATCTAGGGCCTTCTCAGTGGTGGCCCCCGAACTATGGAACAGTCTCCCCGAGGAAGTGTGCCTGGCACTGACTCTGCTTTCTTTCCGGCGCCAGGTTAAAACCTTCCTATTCTCTGAAGCATTTTAATTTAAATTGATTTAATTTTAAAAATGTTATTGTATTGATTTTAGACTGTGTTATTTTCTATTATATTGTGTCATTTATTGTATTTCCTATGTTATTGTATTTCTATGTTCACCGCCCAGAGAGCTATTGCTAGTCGGGCGGTATATAAATTTAATAAATAAATAAATAAAAAGTGATCTGGGGGGATCCCGGAAATTACAGGCCAGTTAGCTTAACTTCTGTCCCTGGAAAACTGGTAGAAAGTATTATTAAAGCTAGATTAACTAAGCACATAGAAGAACAAGCCTTGCTGAAGCAGAGCCAGCATGGCTTCTGCAAGGGAAAGTCCTGTCTCAGTAACCTACTAGAATTCTTTGAGAGTGTCAACAAGCATATAGATAGAGGTGATCCAGTGGACATAGTGTACTTAGACTTTTAAAAAGCTTTTGACAAGGTACCTCACCAAAGACTTCTGAGGAAGCTTAGCTGTCATGGAATAAGAGGAGAGGTCCTCTTGTGGATAAGGAATTGGTTAAGAAGCAGAAAGCAGAGAGTAGGAATAAATGGACAGTTCTCCCAATGGAGGGCTGTAGAAAGTGGAGTCCCTCAAGGATCGGTATTGGGACCTGTACTTTTCAACTTGTTCATTAATGACCTAGAATTAGGAGTGAGCAGTGAAGTGGCCAAGTTTGCTGACGATACTAAATTGTTCAGGGTTGTTAAAACAAAAAGGGATTGCGAAGAGCTCCAAAAAGACCTCTCCAAACTGAGTGAATGGGCGGAAAAATGGCAAATGCAATTCAATATAAACAAGTGTAAAATTATGCATATTGGAGCCAAAAATCTGAATTTCACATATACGGTCATGGGGTCTGAACTGGCGGTGACCGACCAGGAGAGAGACCTGGGGATTGTAGTGGACAGCACGATGAAAATGTCGACCCAGTGTGCGGCAGCTGTGAAAAAGGCAAATTCCATGCTAGCGATAATTAGGAAAGGTATTGAAAATAAAACAGCCGATATCATAATGCCATTGTATAAATCTATGGTGCGGCTGCATTTGGAATACTGTGTACAGTTCTGGTCGCCTCATCTCAAAAAGGATATTACAGAGTTGGAAAAGGTTCAGAAGAGGGCAACCAGAATGATCAAGGGGATGGAGCGACTCCCTTACGAGGAAAGGTTGCAGCATTTGGGGCTTTTTAGTTTAGAGAAAAGGCGGGTCAGAGGAGACATGATAGAAGTGTATAAAATTATGCATGGCATTGAGAAAGTGGATAGGGAAAAGTTCTTCTCCCTCTCTCATAATACTAGAACTCGTGGACATTCAAAGAAGCTGAATGTTGGAAGATTCAGGACAGACAAAAGGAAGTACTTCTTTACTCAGCGCATAGTTAAACTATGGAATTTGCTCCCACAAGATGCAGTAATGGCCACCAGCTTGGACGGCTTTAAAAGAAGATTAGACAAATTCATGGAGGACAGGGCTGTCAATGGCTATTAGCCATGATGGCTGTGCTGTGCCACCCTAGTCAGAGGCAGTATGTTTCTGAAAACCAGTTGCCAGAAGCCTCAGGAGGGAAGAGTGTTCTTGCACTCAGGTCCTGCTTGCGGGCTTCCCCAGGCACCTGGTTGGCCACTGTGAGAACAGGATACTGGACTAGATGGGCCACTGGCCTGATCCAGCAGGCTCTTCTTATGTTCTTATAATATTATCTCAAATGATTTCCTTATAGAATCAGGTCCTCTTTCTCCTAACATTTGGGCTTCAAATTGATTGCTGCTGCAGAACTCATAATGGAAAAAAAACATTATGAGTCAGGCCATATCAACCAATACATATAAGGTGTGTTTGTATATCTATATCTATATCTATATACACAAGCAGAAAATGTACAGAAATGTTAATGAATACATTTTTGCTTAGGATTTAAAATCTCTCAACTCTGCCATGGTACACCAACTTTATGCCAGAGCAGCTGAGATCAAAATTTAACTTATTGTCTTCTCAGCATAAAGTGCCTAAGGGGATCAAATTTATGACAGTAAAATGGCAGTTCTGTCAGTCTCGCTCTTTCTCAGTTTGTTTGCTGTTCTGAGTCACTGGTCTGAAGATGCATGGAATTGAAAAGAGGGGAAATGAAGAAAAAAAACCCTTTAAAACTTTTTTCTCTGTGAATCACCCGGAATTTCAAGATGCATCCTGAAATATATTTCAGGATTTTAAGCAACATGGAATTAATTGGGTTTATGGCTAATCCTTGAACAGTCTGAGGGCAGAATTGGTTTTAATTTCAGAAGATGTGAGGGCCTGAGAGGGAACAATCCTGTTGTATATTACTACACTCCATTTTATGTGAACATTGCTGAATTCTGCAGAGTTTTATCAGACGAAATGTTGCTTTTTAAAAAGAAAAAAAATGTGATCACATTGTGTGGAAGTAGGGACATATTGTGTGGGATTAAATCATGCAAACTTTGGCAGGTAGAGAGGACTGAGAGAGAAAAACACTAGAAAAAAGTATGAGGAAGTTATTATTTTAAAGATTTGGAGGATAAATAGTTTTGAGGCAGGGAGTGACTAAATTGTAAAGACAATCAAGCAAACCATATGCAATCTCTTATTTATAAAATATTGTTTGGCAAGAGCCTTAGGTCAGTGGTAGAGCACATGCTTTGCATACAGAAAGTCCCAGGTTCAGTTCTCAGGTAGGGCTGAGAAATAGCCCCATCTGAAACCCTAAAGTGATGCTGCCAATCAGTATAGATGGTGCAAACAGTACTGGCCTAGATGGATCAATGGTCTGACTATGTATAAACCCGGTTCCTATGTTCCTAGAATGAGGAATACCTAAGGGCCCCTTCATGCATGCAGCCAGCAATATAGAAAAAAATTAATTAAATAAATAAAAATAATTAAATGAATGTGGTGCCATGCTGCTGGAATACAGATAGGAATTGGTTTGACATTTGGTCTTTCCCATTGAATCAGCACCCTGCTCGGATGAACGGTGTTGACTGACTTGGAAATACATTATCTCTGTGGTTTCTTTATTCATAAGCATGCCCCTACAGTTTGGGAATGCACTGCATGGTGGTGGCTTCCACACTGCTCGCTGCATATGTGAAATATATGCTTAATTGCAGCCTTTATACTTAGTTTATTTATTTAGTTTAGAAATTTATATGTCACTCTTTGCCAAAAGGCCATAGGATGGTTTACAACATACAACAACATAATGACAATACAAAAGAGATTTTTTTTAAAAAAAAATCCATATAACTCTATGCTGGAGAGGAAGTGGACAGATAGGCACACGGTACCATATGTGATAGACATGCAATGTAATCCCGAAATTTTGGACTGATGTGTTTAGAGAGATAACATTAATTACTGGTCAAGAGGTTTGTTGCATGCCACATCTGGCATTACTGACTCTGTTCTTAAATGACCAAAGTAACCTACAACGTAAGGAACTGATTACTTTTTTGCTAGTTGCAGCAAGGCAAGCAATTGCGCCAAACTGGAAATGATTGGAAGCTTTAAGACATTCATCTTGATGGGAAAAAATGACAAAAGAAGTGCATGCACTTAACAGAGATCAAAATGCAGATGACTTTATTAAAGTATGCTTTTGCTTTTTTTTTCTTATGTGAACTCACAATATTGAACAATGCATCCCCCAGCTTCTCATATGCAGTTATGGAAGGGAGTTTTGGGCTGAGACATTTTAGTGTTTTGCCATTGTGTTGCCATGGTCTCAACCAGAGCTTGGAAGATTACTTTTAAAAAGTTATAAATTACAGGTACAATTACATGCCCCCCAAAATAGTAATTACCGTTACAATTGCAATTGCTCTGAAAGTAACTGATTGCTTTACGTTTTCTCAAAAGTAATCACTACAATTACATCTCAGTTACTTTTAAAAAAAAAAAACGCCTACAAGGTGCTGGCCTTGGCTGCTGCACATCTAAGTAGCCTAAAACAATATTAAAAAATACACACATACAGAGGGAGTAGAATAATTCTTTTTATCCATAAGATAGCAATTGTGGTCTCTCTGCTGGTAAGGGAGGTGGGGAGGGAGGCAGAGGCCACTACTCAGATCTTTGCACATCAAATCAAGTGCAACCACCCCCACTCAGCCAGAAAGCATAATCTCTCTCACTTAACACCTCCCAGACCCTGCCCTGCCACCAACTAAGGGACACTCACCCAAGCAAACATTTTCCCTTGAGTTGCAAAAAAAGTTAAAATACTGCAAATGCAGCACAGTAGCCAGAGAGGGTGGTGGAGGCCACTTTGTGTGTCAAGTGCAAACACAGTAATCACACACACACACGCACACACAAACAAGTGCGTCATCTTTCACCTCCACAGTTCTTTATCTCCATTCTGCTGCTGCCTCCTTCTTCTCCTTTATCCATGTTCTTGCCCTCTAGCTCCTTTCCCCCTCACTCCATTCTTCACCACCACCATCTGTTTTTTTAACCAATTGCTTTCTCCTCTCCACCCTGTCTCACTCTCCACCTCCTCCCTCATCGCCTCCTACCCACCCACAGAGCATAAGGGAAGAGCAATGCTGCACAGAAGCCCAGTTTGAGGCACATTCTTTTCATCCACAAATCAGAGGAGCAGAAGACTTCCCCTGCTCCCCTCCCCCACAAAGTAATGTCCCAAAGTAATACTGGAAACATTACAATTACTCCACAAAAGTAATAAAATTATTCCTAGTTCTATTGCAATCAAAATGTAAAGGAATTGCCCACTCGTTCCTCAAAAAAGTAATGAATTACAAGTAATTTGTACATGTAACTAATTACTTCCAAGCTCTGGTCTCAACTTTATGTACATGCATAGAAACCTGCAGGGGAAAAGGAAGTTACAGTTACGTTTGCAAAGGGGGGGAGGCAAGGGAGGCTTCGGGGGGGAAGGGGGAAAATTATATACATATCTGTTTGTTTATCCTTGAAAATGTAATAAAACATATCTTAAAAAAAACATACAGCTCATGCAATAAAAAGCTGCAGCATCAAACTATTCATAAATTTCATCAGTAATAGTTCTCATCCAAAAGCCTGCCCCAAAAGGTATATATTTGCCTGTTTCTTAAAAAACACATATAAAGGGCTCTTATATTATGTTCTTATGGATCATCTGGCTGTCCTCTGAGAACTGTCTAAAACTCACCCCTGTTTACAATAAAGTTCATATGAAATAAGGTGTTTCTTTATGGAGTGTGTGAGAGAAGAATAGCTCAGTGGTACTACTTTCAAGTCCTGCTTTTGGACTTGCAAGGAATTTCTCAATGGGGAATTTCCTTTGCAGCTGATTCCAGCCGGCTTGATTTCACTGCTAATCAGCTGATCAATGGTGACAGGAAGCCTTCCTTGCCAAGGAACAAACAGGAGCACACGTTAAGACTCCCAATCACTCTTTGGCAGCTGTGTATCCACCTGATCCGCACCACATCACATATTATATCAGGTGTGGATAAGGTGGGCATGATTTGTGGGACGTAGCCTCGTGGGCAAAATTGGGACCCATGTCAGGCCTAATTAGGTCATGGACTGGAAGTTCCCCATGCCTGCCTAGAGAACCTCTGGCAGTCAGACTATAATACTGGTCTAGATACCAAGGAAATTGGGCCTGGGGGAAAAAAGAAGCATGTGAAGATCTTTTAATGCAGGGGTGATATGGTCCAAACAGTCAACATGAGTTAACAATCTGGCCACCACATGCACTATACAATTTTTGCCTGCAGATTTCAAAAACAAAGATATTTGCCACTAGAGATGAACAAAGCTATCAATTTCAGTTTCTCTTTCAATTTTTTCCAGTCTTAAATTCAGTGTACCTCATTTCTGTATGTCTGCATTGTTTATATAAAAAGTCTTCATAAAACTCCATCAGTATTTTTGTGTGCATTTATCCTAATGTACACATTTTGTATGCAATATTCCCTAATATACATATTTTTGCAATAAATTTTCCCCAACATAATTCATTTTTGTATGTTACTTTCACTAATAGGTGAATTTTCTTGCATGCTTTACCATAGCATATGCATTGTTGTACACTTTTCTTTGGCTAGAGAACTGCATCACCAAATCTGAAGAATTATGAATTTCAAAACAAAGCTTCATGTTTCAGGATGTACAAAGTAGGTAGGTTTGCATTTAAATGCAAAGTGAACTAAATTTCTTACCCATTCCTGCATCTAGGTAATGGCAGTATATGGGCTTAGATATTCCTAAGCATGGATAACTGTGGTCAAGACTTATATGTCAGCTTTATTTGTAAGTCTTGCAGCAAGACAGAAGACAAAACAACTTTCAATCATAATCTAAAGGTGCATGTTCTCTAGAATCTGATCTAATAAAATTTGATCTAACAAAATATTTACAAACTTTTATTTAGTAGATTTTAAAATGTCTAATTATCTCTAAATATATACATATGCTGAAATATAGGTCATTGCTGGTTTTAGCTCTGCAACTCTGTATTGCTGACTCCGAAGTAATATCATCAAAATGAAAGCTTCTGATCAAAAGAAAAATGTTTTAAAATTCAAGTGCTGATGCACAGCTGCATTATTATTAGGTAAGAAACCTAATACTCAAGTTTAATCAAAGACAACAGAATAGAAATGTTCATTGGAATGACTGTTCAAATTTTCTCAATAGAAGTTTTATTATTAATTCCCTTTATGTGAATAAGTCAAAACAATTTATTGTTCAGCTGACATATCTGAACTCATTTTTTAAAAAGCAAAGACATAGCCTAGCCCAATGACAATTTTACAACTCTTGTTGAATGTTATGCCCCAAAATTAAATCAAGAATGAATGTTAAGTGTCAGAGTGTCTGTTTGCTTTATACATCTCAAATAACCTGCCATTCGAACAGATACTTTGATTAAAGCTCTCACTGTTGGATGTATCAAAATGTTTATTCCCTGAACTGTGCTCTTCCAATATTTCTGATCTGATATGTAGCCATCAATCAACGAACTCATAAAATTGTCAATACTACAGCTAGGCTTAAAATATTGAACAATGAGATCTGCCCTTGCCCTTCATTTGTCTTAATTTATATGAGGCTCTATTTTTTATTACTTCACCAGGAGATGGTTTTATCACTGTATTTTTAAAAAGGATGTGCAATTCAGTGCCAATGTTGTTTCTTCTGTCTTCTAAGTGTGCCGACAAAGGGCAACAAAAAGGCAGGTGCTTAACAGGGCTTTCCCCCTGCCATCCTGGAGAGATGTTTAAAAGTTTCTCTTTCCCCCCTACCCACCTGCAAAATTCTGTTGACAAAAATGCCACCACAGACTTTATAATTTTCCTTGATGTTATACACTTTAGCCACAGTAATATGTACTTAGTCTAACAGTATATTAATGGAGATCTTTCATTTCAGACAATACTGATAAAGATGGTAATTGTTCATAATCACTGCGCTCTGCAGGTGAGGGCCTCCTGCAGATACCATCTTATCAGGAGGTTCTGCACAATATAGGAAATTAACCTTTAATGTGGCAGCACCTACCCTGTGGAATTCCCTCCCTTTGAATACTAGGCAGGCGCCATCTATGCTATCTTTTCGGAGCCTTTTGAAAACTTTCCTCTTTCAACAAGCCTTTTAAGTTGAGGTCTATCCCAGTCTGCATCTGTGTCAGTATTGTTTAATATGTTTTTAATAATGTTTTAACCCTTTTTTAAAGTTTTTTTTAAAAATGTTTTTAATGCTGTTTTGTTTTAATGTATTTTAAGATCTGTTTTTATGATGTTTTAAAGTGTTTTAGTGCTTTGTTTGCCACTCTGGGCTCCTGCTGGGAGGAAGGGTGGGATACAAATTAATTAATTAAATAAATAATAATAAATAATTCTAATTCACATCACTGTGTGTATATAATTTGTTGTTTGGGTACTGCTGCAAATCCTGTAATTTCACATTGCTGCTTCTTGGCAAAATACTCAAGTTTATTGTGTGCCTTTATTAATTAAACACATTTTTATTTTGAGTCTCAGATGCTAGTGTATGTTTGTGTGATGGCAGAAGAGGTTAATATCTTGCCCATTAAGGTTAATGATATGGAACATGTTGGGAGGACCTTTGTAAAGAAGTATGGATGAAATGCAGGTAAGTGCCACATTGTGATTAATTAAGAGGTTTTGTGAGAATAATGACTCAGTCCACTCCCATGCCAATATGACTGTAGGAAAGACAAACGTGTAATTCTGAAAGACATAATTTGTAACTCAGGAATAAAATTGCACCAATTTTATTGGCTTCAATGCATCAACATGGAAGTAAAGGCCCCATACGTCCAGTGGTGCAGTGGATCAGGAATGTAGAGGGGCACAGATCCAGTACTTTTTAACAACAGAAGCGATAACATATGGCTTGTTCACACAGCAACTTACTGTGAGATTGGTACTACTTGCATCCTCATTTAATTCACATGCTTCACATGAAGTTGCAGGCAAGAAGAAGCTATAATGAAGTTTTCCCCTTTCAATCAGTGTCAACCCAATTCGCTGATAATGTGAAAAGTGGCTTAACCAGCCACTTCCACCTCACTCTGTCCTCCCACATCGGAGTTCTGTTTGCTTACTTCACTCATTCCCCTCTCTAATCAGTTTCATATCAATTGCACCCAAGGCTCTCTGGCTTCTGTTTGCCTACTTCACTCACCCCCCCCAATCAGTTTAGAGTCAATTGCACCCCAAGGCTTCAACCTGGATAGGCGTGCAATTGACAAGAAACAATGAAACTGACAAAAAACCCACTCCCTTCTCCATTAGTAATAGTGATACTCCAGAGGGAGTAAACATCCTTCCCAGAGGAACACCAACTAGTGTGAATGGAAAACAGCAGATCTGAAGATAGGAAGTGTGAACCTTGCAAATCTATCATGATGGCAAAAGCTGTGTCTTTAATACGAAGTTTAGCTTCCATGTGAATGAGCCCATAGTTTGCTGGAGTGGTATTTGCCATTGTTGACAGCTTTCAGGGAGGGGACTGAATAACATGTCTAGCTGGGCACAATATCCCTTTGTTACATAGGCTAAGTATAGACACTGTATAGACAGTGGCTGCGACAATGGACTGGATGAGGGCTAATAAACTGAGGCTCAATCCAGACAAGACCGAGATGCTGCTAGTGGGTGGTTCTTCTGACTGGATGGTGGATGTCCAACCTGTCCTGGATGGGGTTGCACTCCCCCTGAAGGAGCAGGTTTGTAGCTTGGGGGTTCTCCTAGGACTATCTCTGTCACTTGAGGCTCAGGTAGCCTCGGTGGCATGGAGTGCCTTCTACCAACTCCAGTTTGTGGCCCAGCTATGCCTCTATCTGGATAGGGATAACCTGGCTTCAGTTGTCTCAGCTGTGGCCAGGAGTGCCTTTGCCCAGGTAAGACTGGTGCGCCAGCTGCGCTTGTTCCTGGAAATGCCTGATTTGACTATGGTGATGCATACCTTAGTTACATCCTGTTTAGACTACTGTAACACACTCTACATGGGGCTGCCTTTGAAGACTGTTTGGAAACTTAAACTGGTACAAAGAGCTGCAGCCAGAGTATTAACAGGGGCTGGTTACAGGGACCATACAACTCCCTTGTTACAACAGCTCCACTGGCTGCCAGTTTGTTTCCGGTCACAATTCAAAGTGCTGGTTTTGACCTATAAAGCCCTATACGGCCCAGGTCTAGGCTATTTGTCAGACTGTATCTCCCTATATGAGCCTGCCCGGGCCCCGAGATCTTCAGGAGAGGCCCTTCTCTCAGTCCCAACACCCTCGCAAGTGCAATTGGTGGGGATGCGAGATAGGGCCTTCTCGGTCTGCAGTGCTAAAGATCTGGGTTTCATGATCACTCCCTCTGATAACACGTGGTGAATACTGACAGGAATGGAACCAAAATGGGGCCACTGAGAAACATGAAGGAGGCATCAGCACGCTTGGGAGAACCCTGAGGTGTGCAGATGTACCAAAATAAAAAATAAGCTAAAAAGTCAGTGCAGTTAGAACTGACCATTCTTAATACTATCCATGGAAAGTGGAAGAAGGAACTGCTCTGAGGGAAGACAATAGGACTACATATCCAAATATCCCTGGTGGAAAAATGATGCTGCATGTGTCATCTTCTGCTGAGGAGAAACTGAGGGGCAGTTTTATTTTCAATTATCCCTAGTATGTTTTTTTTCCCCTTTTCACAGGTGCCACACACTAGGTCAGCCTTTCTCAATCTTTGTGATCTCAGATGTTGCTGGAATACAATTCCCAACATTCCTGACCATTGGCAATGCTGGCTGGGGCTGATGGCAGTTGTAGTCCAACAACATCTAGGGATCCAAAGGTTGGGAAAGGCTGCACTAAGTTGACTTTTAAAAAAATGAAATATCCTCTATAGCCCCGAGATCGCTTTCTTTGTAAGCTATTTCCAGTTCAGACCCCATCAGTGTATAAATGTAGTTAGACTGTTTTGCCCCATGTGCATCACTTTACACTTGAACTTCATTTTCCATTTTGTTGTCCATTCACCCTGTTTGGAGAGATCCTTTTGGAGCTCTTCACAATCTCTTTTGTTTTTATCACAAGTTATGCAAGCACATTTCCACAATGTGTCTGCTCTCTGTTTGTGACACACTGAGGTCTATCTTGGTTGTTCTTCCAGAAGATAGTGGAGGGAGTGTCTGCATTATGGCAGGATGAAGATGTTTTATTCCCTTCCAGTTCTGTGAATCACTGAGAATTTTCATATGGATTGATGGGGACAAATCAATGTTCAATTTGATCATGGGGTCATGGGTGCGTGTGGAGTGCAGGGCTTGAATATGTACTCAAAATATGTCAATGCACCTTCCAAACTGCCATATGAGTACACCCATATTAAGGAAAAGAATGACTTAATACAAACACATTTATTGGGCATAATTTGAATTTGAACATTAGAGAAAAGTGTCCCAACTTCAGCATCATATTTTGCAGTTTTCATACAAAAATGGCTGAGTGTTATTTTAGGCAAGCCCTTCGCCTGATAGCTAGCATTTCTACAATTTAGAGCAAGGCTTCTTTGGTACAGCTGATCCTGTCTAAAGAGTGGAAATAATGCTATTGTTCTCACTGCAGCAACATCATCAGCATGACTCTCATTGTTCCACAGAAATAAAGTAATTGAAGCCATTTATCCTCAGGACATCTGCTATATAACTCTATCTGTTATGGCTGTTGTGAAGTTTAGTAAATAGTGCTATGTGCTAGTTAGATCAGAGGAGACCAATGTGCAGGAATTGATTTTCTAAAAAATAAGCATTTTTCTTCTGGGGCCACTGAGCCTATTCCAGCAAAGTGTCACTTTTGGCTTATCTATTTACCCTGTAAACCAAAGTGCTCAGCTGAGGTTAACTTTGCTAAGCAACAAATATAGACTAGACTAGCAGACTTACAGACTGTAACATCTCCTTTTCATAGGTCTCTTTTCAATTAAATTGAGACCTTCCTAGGTCTAGTTCTGAACCACTGACAATGGATTAGTGCCCAATAGGATATTGTAGAGAACTGAAGTCTGATAGCCACTTAGACCAGACCAAGTTGATATGCATTAGTTAAACATTTCATAGGGTTTTCCCAGTGACCCCTTCTTCCTAGCTCTGGGACAACAAGCCACACACTGGCTAAGCACCAGCAAAGCTATACGGGGGTTAAAAACCCTCTTAAATCTTGGTATGCTGCCACCACTCCTTTACATCCACCCGGTCTGGGCCAGGAGACTCCTAAACCATTACATGATCCCTTGAGCTCTTTGGGGCCAAGGCTACCAGCCCTCCCTCTGCCTACAGAGCTCTTAAACCAAAAAGAAAACTTTACATGGTAGCTAATGGGCTTTGTGGTCAAGACACTGGGAAAGTACTCTGGAAGGCTTTCCCATACAAAACACTCAGTAAGTTTAAGAAAAATATTTATTCAAAAAATATGAAGCAATGTACATAAGAGAACCATACAAAAATATTAAGCAAAATAGGTAAGAGGGATTAAAATAAATGGTAAGGGGAAATGTTAGGGGAAAATGGAAAACAGGTAAAAAGACAAAAAAGGTAAAAAGACAAAGGGGTAAAGAGGTAAGGCAGAATAAGGTACAAGCCAATCAAAACAACAAAGACTATCTCAGCCTGTTACAAACCTTTGGGACCTGACTAAATCGTTAGAAACCGTTGGAGCCTGCCAATAGTAACCATAAATCAGTGTTTCCTGCAAAACAAGAAACCTGGCATGCATATAGTATACCCTGACAAGAAGCTGTGCTCAGTGGCTTCCTTGACCTATGGAATGTTGAAGATGTCCATTGGAAAGAGGAAGTGGGAGGGAAGAGTAGACATGGGGGGAGAGAATATGTCAATTTTGGTTTCCCTCATCAGTTTATCATTTTCCCCCATTCTTCAATTTAGCTCTCTGCATTTCCTTTTTTTTTATTAATTTTTATTCAAATTTTCAAAAACAAAAAAACAACACAAAACAAAAACAATTATACAAAAAAAATAAAATGTTGACTTCCGATTTGTCGCAGATCAACCATAGGTCTACAATATATAACAATCCTGTCTCTAAAATTATATTACAAAATCACTTTCCTCCAGTAGTTATCTTAATTAATCATCAAATCTCATAAACATTACTTTATTCTTTCCACAAAAAGTCCAAAAGAGATTTCAATTCCTTGAGAGAGATATCTTTCAATTTTTCTCCAAATAAACATGTCGCTTAATCCATCTTGATTCAAATCTGTTAGGTCCAGTAATTTCAATAGCCATTCCTCCATTATCTATATTAATTCCATCTTCCATCTTCAATAATCCTGTTAAATCCAGTAATTTCAGTAGCCATTCTTCCATTATCAGTATCCCATAATAATCTTGTTGTCATAGCCATAATCCAAATAAACATATCGATTAATCCATCTCGTCGAATCTATTAGGTCCAATACTTTCCATAACCATTCTTCCATTATCAATATTAATTCCATCTTCAATAGTCCTGTTAAATCCAGTGGTTTCAGTATCCACTCATCCATTATGAGTATCTCATGATGATCTTGCTGTCATAGCCATAGTCATATAACAAGAGTCTGATGGGAATTTCCCCCTTCACAAATATGTCCTTGCCATCAATTCTAAATATGTTGCTGAAATATTGTTGTAAAGTCACTTCTCTGCTCTTCTTTTTTACAAAATGCACTGGCTCATCTCTTAAGAGTTTTTCCATTGTCACATATTTGTAATTAATTCCATAGATTTTTTCTATGTCAAGCTCCATCACATCATTCCAGTCAAGAAAATTATCCAAGACGTTGATAACTTTATCACTAATATCTTCATTAGTTTCTTCAGAGACAACGTTGAATTCCAAACAGTAAACTTTATTTCTAACATCCGTAAACTCCAGATCTTTTTCCAATTCCTCATTTGTTCCAGTCTCCATGGCTTGTATCTTCCCTTTAATTTTTCTTTTCTCATCTCTAATTCCATCAAAATCCTCTTTCACAGAATCCCCTATTTTTTTAAACTCCTGCATCATTTTGCTAAGTTCAATTTTCATCTCCTGTCTGCCCTGTCTCAGGGTTTGTTTCATTATCTCAATCTCACTCATTATTTTCTGAAACATAATTTCTTCCATGGTCTCAGTCACTTTCCTGGTTGTCATTCTTAAAACCACAAAAACAAAAAATTATTTCAGCCACAATTGGGTTAATGTTTCAGGCTTGTAGACATCAATACAGCCTGTCTTATCTCTTATATATTCAGGAAAACAAAACAAGTTTAGTTCCCAGCTTCAAACAGTTAGTGGCATCGTGAGTAAGCAGATTCGTCAAAATGAAATAGACCAAAAAAAAAAAAATAGTTCCAGACATGATACTCCAAAGTTCATAAATCAAAGTTTCATAAATCAAACTTCCAGGCCCGCTTTTTGCAATAAAAACAAAGATAAGCTTTTTTCGATTTCTTTCCTCCTTAGTTTCATGAGTGAAAGAGAAATTTTTTAACTCACCCAGTTCTTTATAGCTGATTCATTGACAAATCTCTTTTTGGTGCAACAATTTAAACCAAGTAAAAAAAAATGGAAAGAAGGATGCTTGCCTGTTAGTTCGTTTTTCTTTGAAGAAAAGATAAACGTGTCGCTTAATCAGCAAGAGCTTTGATGGAAGTCCTTCCGGCATTCGCTGGCTGAATTTTCTTTCATAAATTAATGAAATCCAGTCCTCCCAACAAAAACAGGCTTTGTGGTTAATCTCACGTTTCTCCCTGGCCGGGAGAAAATCTTAACCAGTCAAAAATAAAACATTCTGACTGATTAAAGCTGAAAAAACTTCATCTAAGACAAGAGCTTGTCTCAGAGGCAGCACAGGCGAATCACCCTTCCCGGAAGTCCAGCTCTCTGCATTTCCAAATCATCTTGGATTTTTTAAAAAAAAGTACACATGAAAATTCACCAGAAAATTTATCCTAATATATGCATTTTTGCAAATCATTATCCCCTAATACAATAAACTTTGTGTGTTATTTTCAGTTATATGCATTTTTGTACACATTATTTGACTGGAGAGCTACAGTGTCAAAGGATGGCTGTGTTTCAGTTTGTGTATTGTTTGTAAAGTGCAAATTAGGTAGGTTCAACTTTAAATGCACCCCTAATTAAATTTCTCTCTCATCCCTACAGGGAAACTTGGCCTGCTTGAGCTTCTAATTCTAGAAGCTCACAGTTACCTAGAAGTAGAGATTAGGGCCTGACAGGGATGCTGCCTTGGGAACTACACAGGCAGAGCAATCCAACTTTCCAGAGGCCAGCGAGAGTGAAGCCAGCAGAGGCAGAGCTGTTGGAAGGAGCCACCATATCCAGCTGTCACTTGGAAGCCTCATGGAGGGGAAGATGCTGGCTGTGCCGTCAGGGTGTGTTGGAAAAAAATACAATTCATGCTTCCTTCTGTCACCCCTTTTCCCGGTGTACTGGCTGCCATGATGAAGGGCCATGGGAAGGAGCTGAATGGGACCTGGATATCAGGTAAGTTTGCCCCTGGTCCCTCCTCTGACATGCCCCCAGAATGCCCCTTCTGCTGGCTTCTGCTGGCTTCATTACGCCGGGCTGGGCTTCTCTGGCAGACCTCCAGCTGAGATGAGAGACTTATGCCAGCATAGCCTGGCTGAACCAAGATCCAGCTGGCTCACCCGGAGGTTCACTGTATCCAACTCCCCTCAGCCTGGAGTAAATGCATCCTAAGTCTGTGTTTTAGTTTCACTGGGCTGCATTACAAATGTGTGTTTAGTCCCTTTAAGAGATGGCTTATCCTGTTTTAACAGGACCATTTCCTTTCAAGGTAGAATGATGAATGCTGGGGTTGGCAGACAGAGATGTCTGGCATCAGAAGGAACTGACTCTTCTTTTGAGGTTTGGTGAGGAAGACCATTTGCTTAGCCCAGCTGAAATGCTCACCTTTCCATGGGATGGCAGTCTCCTCTTTCATACATATATGTTCTCCCTTGACCTCTTTCCTCTTTATATCATGCGTCTAGAACAATGACAAGGTTGGGGCTCCATTCTTGATTCTCCATGCTCAGCTGGGTTCTCCGTTCCTACCTCTGCTTGAGCTTTGTCCACAGCCAAGCACCTGATGGCAATAACATTATTTGGTGTCCTGGACTGCTGTTGGCCCACTGATGAGGAGCACTGCAAGGTGCAGTGAACAGACAGCTGAATAATAGTGGTACAATCTCTGTATAAATTTTACTGCATTTTATCCAGTGTTATTAAAAGTATATGCAAACATTTGCAAAGGAAAAGACATCCATACTACCTGTATTGTATTTGCTGATAACACATACTGTGCAAATTGTATACATATGGCAAGAAACCCTTTTGAAAATTTTCTTCCCAGTCGACTTGAAATCAGCACTAGGAGTTTGCAACATTGGCTTCCTCCCCTGATATTTGTTGCAGAAGCAAATTAATCAATTGACTCTAATACAGTTCACAGAGCCTTAATCACATCCCTGCAGTTACCCTTACTAATGGCAAGGTGACAGTAATTAGTTATTGATGGCAATCTTTGATATCAACAAAACAGATACAAATCCTATTGATACTGATACCTACATTTCTGTAGGCTCAAAGAACACAAGTTACAGACATGATGAATGAACAGAAGTTTAAAAGTAGGAGATGCATATTTGACAGAACAATGGATGTGGGAAGCCCAGATGCAAATCCCTGCTTTCCCAAATAGAGATAGTACCATTTGGAACTGCAAGGCGCATTATTGTGAACTTTTGTTTGTTTCCTTCAGACTCATACAATTGCTTAGAAGGGTGCCTGCACATCTTGCTTTATAACTTGCCTTCTAGGGCTAGCACTATTTGCACCATTATAAATTGCCATCCCCACATCTGGTGAAACAGAAAATAATAAGAAGGGCTCAAAGGTTTTCAGGGAGTTTGGGATACTCACAGGGGTATTGGGAGGAAGCATTCAGGCCCCACCAAGGTGCCATGAAAGCAATGGGGGGTCTAGGGCTTTCAAATGAGTTAGATTCCAAATTATATTAGCCCACCCTGTTTTGAATCAAGCAGAACTCTTTTATGGACTGGTTGGGATGATTGACACAATTTTTCTGTTGCATGGTTTGTCTAGGTGCTGCAAGTTCTACATCTATATAATCTGGCAGTTATTGTGCTAAAGGTCTCCTCACTAGCTTCCCAGCAACTCACGTATATATACTTTCATTTCTATTAGATCTAACTTTATTGACCATAGCGCTTGAGGGACTGACTCTAGCATTGAAGAATATTTGCTTATCACAAGATGCACAGAACAACTGGAACAAAATTTTTCTTGCCTTGGTATTGCTTGAGTTGTGAGACAATAGGGTTTAGCAACAGGTTCAGCAGGAACCACCCCTCCTTTCTTGCAGGTGTCTCCTGAAAACTGAACTTTTTAGGCTTTTGTGACATGAAATTCTCCCTGACCGATGCAGTATTTATTGATGCTTTTATTACTACTTTTAATGATGTTTTATTGATTTTTAAAACTGATTATGTATTTGTTTGTTTGTTTGTTCGTTTTGTTTGTTTAATTTATATCCTATCCTTCCTCCCAGAAGGAGCCCAGTATGTTGTAAGCTGCCTTGTAACAGGTTATGTTGTAAGCTGCCTTGATGTACTTCTAGGAAAAGTGCAGTTTATAAATCCTTTATTTGTTTCTTTGCAGAAATTATTTATAATCCTGTATTTTTGAGTCCACCTTGTTTCACATAGCATCAATGTGCTTGCTATTAGATGTCTTTGGATGTTCTCACAGAAATAAAAATTATTATGGCCTTAATTATGCCAACTGTATTACACATATCGCTTACACAGTTCAGATCATTTACAGTGACATTAAATATATGGGATGAACAGTGGACAAAGCTTGCCTGTGGATAGATTGCTGATTTGTACTTGAAACCCCCCCCTTCTTCTGCCATGGTTGAACAACCATCATATCCTTGTTCAATTAACTTACCAAGAACTAGTCCAAAATTAGAACAAGCACATAAGATTGTGATGGCTATCCAAATTGCAGTTTGGTCTGAGATTGAAATGAACCCAAGGAATTCTTCATGCCCATCACTTTTTTCTGCAAATCTTACACCTAGAGACAATTGTTCTATGCCAGAAATATCTGCTGTTTCATCTGCTAAAACTGAGAAGCTCATGGAAGCATTAACCACAACAGTATTTTTCCTCAAAATTTGGCCACACATCTCTATTAACTCATTCACATTCTTGCAGTTGTGTACTTGGCATTGTCTGCCCCAGTTTCAAGTGTGTGCGTGCGTGTATGTATGTATGTGTTTAAATATTCCATCCCGTCTCAACATGAAACTCCAAAAGGTCTATGGTGTTACCTGTGGTACTGGTCTTATCCTGAAGACCAAGGTCATGTGACTTACAATACACAATGGTTGATATCATAGAGTCTAGCTTTTGTCTATTTTCCTCTGTAGCTCTTTCATAAGACTTTTTAAGCTGTTGCTCAGTTGACATAATTTTCCTGTTCATGACAGAAAGGAAGTTAAAAGCATCTTCATGTGCACCACTATGCCGTCCACTTTGTGAGAGTTCCCTTGCAGCTTTATTGAAGTCTTTGTACTTGGTACAAGTTTTGGTAATGAATGTGCCCCTTACCCCTCATACTACTGGCTGGAGAAATAAAATGCCATAATGATATACAGATCCTCTCAAAACAGCTGAGTATGCTAACCATGGAAAATATTTAGAAAGCAATGCATGGTGAAATGCTCTTGGGCCCATACTATCTTCCTGAAGTCATAACTTTCTGGAGGGATCCAGCACTGTGTAAGCAGCCCAAATTTCACATAACTATTAGAGGATTTGCTTTTGATACGTAGTTCCCTATATCCAGCCTTTCTTGTAGTTCAAGCTGTACAGTATTGCTAGCTGCCTCAGTATTTTCAGTTGAGATGTTGTCATGCCCTCCCTTTACCTGCATATTTTCTGTTGCTTTTGAGCCAGACACATTCAGCACTGCTTGCTGTCTGGTGAAGTAGCATCTTCAGCATGTGTCTACAGCTCACTAGATGCCTTCTGATTTTTAAAGTAATTGTGGATATCCATAGCTAAATATAGCTCTGCTATTTTGCTTTCTCTCTCTAGCAAGCTTATATGGAAAACTCTAGTGCCCTTTTCCAACTGTAAACCAATCAAAACTGTAGCACTAGGTTTCTGTTGCCCATATTTCCTAAGAAACCTGTCAGTGCTTACGGTTTCTGTTCTCCTCAGGGGTGTAGTCATTGGGGATCATAGGGGTTGTGAAAAGCATCAAAAGGGAGTGTGTTAGCCACTGAAAAAAGTCCTCGTCCTTTAGTGCTGATTGGAGCCAATCAGAGTGAAAGGAGGTGAATCAGACACTGAGAATACTATTCCCAGTAGCTAACATACAGCCTCCCCTTTCTTGATCGGCTTCTAGGGATGTTCTATTGTAGTGGAGTGTGAACTTGTGAAAAAACAGGGAGATCAAGGGAGATGAGGGAAAGTGGAAAAGGGGGCGAGGCTGTGAGGGGTTATGGCATGATTATCATGAAGAGACCCTGCACTTCTCATTTTGCCACTACACCATTGGTTCTGCTGCTGAGTTGTCGCTTTAACCCCACAGCAAGCTCCAGCTCTCAACTATTTTTAAAGCAAAACCCAAACCTATCTACATAACATTCATAAAACTGAGTAAACATGGACATTCCTTCATACTTTGCTTGCAGAAGGAAGAAGGCCTACAGTCAAATAAGGGCTTTGTCAGGGTTCAACCTAGGAGTAAAAACAGCACTAGCTATATTTCATTAGGGCTCAGTGTAGTATAGGTTATTGTTATTTTACGGCCAATTCCTAGAAGATCTCTAACATAAGGAACTTGCCACAACCTGGAAACTGTAAGGGAGATTAGTGCAATAAATATAGCGGTTAGCATACTACAAGCTGCTTCAGGCTGTTTTCAGATTGCAAAAAGAGGAATATGTTACCGTAAGGAAAGCTAGAGGCTATTGCAAGAAGACCCATTACCAAAAAAAAAAGCCATACTGAAATTAAGATCACTAATAGGCAAAAAAATCCTTGCTGTTTAGGAACGTACCTATAGCCCACAGATATTTCTATCAAACTTTTAAAAGCAGGGAAATTGGCCAGCTATGGTGAATGCACCAGAGGAGCAGGAGACCTGTATGGCCCTACAAATTTATAAACATGCAAACAATTTAGGTTCATCTTTTACAGTCCAATCCACTTCTTGTGTAGCTTGGAAGAATTTGGTAACATGGGCCTCTGAGCATATGTTGAGTGCTGGCAACACCTGCCATCTCCAAAGATGGAGAATTACATTTTTGTATATGTTTGTTGGTGTTCTTCTTACTTTGCTTCTTTCCTGTGTTACTACTGTTTCTACAAAGAATCTAACCTAGAAAATTATATTTCCCTCATTATTCATCCTAGAAATCTGTGTCAAATTTATTTTTATTAATTTCAAAGCCTTTCTATTCATCAATGTCATATGATGGTGAAGATAGCCGTTTGTGTTTCAAACTGGAGATTATGTTCTATATCTATTTTGAGTGCATTAACAGTTGAATCTGAAACTGTAGTTTGATGTAAAATCAGACTGATTACAATATGTTGCTACTTAAGCAATGACTCTAGCTGTTGGAAAAAACAAACTTGGCCTGCCCAAGATGCATGTTTTCAGCCTGCTATGCTTAAACCACTCCACTTAAGGAAAGGTGGGCATGCTCAATTAAAAACATAGAGCACACATAGCATTTTGCTAGAATATATTTCACTTCTCCCTGTTTTATTTTGTGCCAACTGAGACGCTCCTCGTGTCCATTGGAAACTATCCTGCAGAATAGTAAGTGCCATTATTCCACAATTATTTTTAGGTTTTTTTTAGTGTTGCAAAGTGTTGCTGTACTTCACATATTCAAATAAACAGACACAAAAGAAAACAATTTACTATAGGAAACTTCACTAAAATTGCAAAGTAAATCAAACATATTTAAATTGACTATCTGAACTATACTAACTGGCTGAATATTGTTGCTTCCTCGCTGCTAAAACAAGATCAGCAGAGCACATATCTTGTTTCTGTTATTTGGGCTGATTGCAGGTGTTGCCACCATTCACCATATGTTTAGAGGCACGTTACCAAATTCTTCCAAGCTACACAGGACATGAATTGGACTGTGAAAGACCAACCCAAATTGTGTTTGCATTTTCACAAATGTGTAGGGCAGTACAATATCTCAGAGAGGAGGTGAGGTCTCCTGCTCACTGGTGCATTCACTATACTTGCCCAATTTCCCTGCTTTTTAATGTTTGATAGAAATATATGTGGGCTATAGGTACGTTACTAAACCACAAGGATTTTTAGCCTATTAGTGAATTTCTTTTTAATCCAGGAGGTAAGAAATGGGATTCTCTGCAAGTTTGCTGAGAATAGATTGATCATTTGTGTACTTAATGAGTTCAGTGTGATTTATTCCCCTGCAGTCATGCTTAGGATAGGTGAAACTGACCACAGGGAATGGGGAGGGGAGGAGGAAGAAGGATAGGGGTTGGGGAGGAGGAGGAAGGGAAGCAAGGGCAGAGAGGAGGAGGGGGAGGGGAGCAGGCATGAGGGGGAGGGGAGGAGGAAGGCAGGTTTGATCCTTTGCGTGTTTATTGAGTGCAGTGGGATTTACTCCTGTGCAATCATGCTTAGGATAGGGAGGAGGGAGGGGAAAGGAGAGGAAAGGAGGAAGGGAGGGGAGGGGAAAGAGGAGATTGGAAGGGGAGGATGGAGGAATGGGGAGGGAAGGGACAAAAGGGAGGTCATGGGAGGGAGGAGGAGGGGAAGGTTTGGGGTTTGGTGCCATCAGTATGCGGATGACACCCAACTCTATTTCTCCTTTCCACCTAAAGCCAAGGAAGCTGTCCTGGTCCTGAACCAGTGCCTGGCATCAGTGATGGACTGGATGAGGGCGAACAAATTGAAACTAAATCCAGACAAGACAGAAGTGCTCCTGGTCAGTCGAAGGGCAGATCAGGGAATAGGGATTTAGCCTGTGCTGGATGGGGTTACACTCCCCCTGAAGACACAGGTTCGCAGTTTGGGTGTGCTCCTGGACTCTGCTCTGAACTTGGAGGCCCAGGTCTTGGCCATGGCCAGGAGTGCCTTTGCCCAGTTAAGACTAGTGCGCCAGCTGCGCCTGTTCCTGGAAATGCCTGATTTGACTATGGTGATGCATGTCTTAGTTACATCCCGTTTAGACTACTGTAACACGCTCTACGTGGGGCTGCCTTTGAAGACTGTTCAGAAACTTAAACTGGTACAAAGAGCTGCCGCCAGAGTATTAACAGGGGCTGGTTACAGGGATCATACAACTCCCTTGTTACAACAGCTCCACTGGCTGCCAGTTTGTTTCCGGTCACAATTCAAAGTCCTGGTTTTGACCTATAAAGCAGTTGAATGGAGGGAGGTGCCCAGAATGACGAAAAAGCTTGAGTAAAAAGTCACAGTTTTATTCCATTTATGTAAATTAAAATTGTATAAAAAAAGCCCAACACGTTTCGGCTAATCTTATATAACCTTCATCAGGGGATGCTTATTTTAAATTCTTCATTCAAAGTAATGATGATTCAGGTTTTATTCAAAAGATTGTTGATTATCAGCAGCACGTTCGTCAGGCCGAATCTGGTGAGCCAAACACTGGATTAAACTGAAGACTTCCATTATTGCAGCATGTGAACAAACTATTGGATACCAAACAAAGAAACATCAAGACTGGATTGATGAGAATGATAGTGAGATTGAACATTTCATTTACAAGAAAAGGAAAGCCTTCCAGATATGGCAGAAAGACATTAACTGTGCTGCTAAGAAAAAAATCTATGCCAGTGGAAAGGCTGAGGTCCGAAGAAGAACTAAAGAACTTAAGAACACCTGGTGGATAAAGAAAGCTCAAGAAAACCAGCATTTTGCAGATGCTCATGATAAAGGTAAAGGTGTCCCCGCATTTATAGTGCGAGTTGTTTCCGACTCTTAGGGTGACATCTTGCGACGTTTACTAGGCAGACCGTATATATGGGGTGGGTTTGCCAGTTCCTCCCCCGGCCTTTTTTTACCCCCCAGCATATGCCAGGTACTCATTTTAGTGACCACGGATGGATGGAAGGCTGAGTGGACCTTGACCCCTTTTACCGGAGATGCACGGGGCTTTTTTAATGCCACAAAGGCCATTTATGGACCAACAAATTATGGTACAAGTCCCTTACGTTCAATAGATGGTACCAAATTTCTAAAGAATAGTCTACTGCACAGTGTTGGAAAGAGCATTACCACAACCTCCTTAATTGTAACTCTTATGTGGCTGGTGAGGACTTCTCGCAAATCCCACAACAACAAATTAGAGATGAGCTTGCTTTGTTGTTGTTGTTATGTGCCTTCAAGTCGATTACGACTTATGGCGACCCTATGAATCAGCGACCTCCAAGAGCATCTGTCATGAACCACCCTGATCAGATCTTGTAAGTTCAGGTCTATGGCTTCCTTTATGGAATCAATCCATCTCTTGTTTGGCCTTCCTCTTTTTCTACTCCCTGCTGTTTTTCCCAGCATTATTGTATTTTCTAGTGAATCATGTCTTCTCGTTGTGTCCAAAGTATTATAACCTCAGTTTCATCATTTTAGCTTCTAGTGACAGTTCTGGTTTAATTAGTTCTAACACCCAATTATTTGTCTTTTTCGCAGTCCATGGTATCCGCAAAGCTCTCCTCCAGCACCACATTTCAAATGAGTTGATTTTTCTCTTATCCGCCTTTTTCACTGTCCAACTTTCACATCCATACATAGAGATCGGGAATACCATGGTCTGAATGATCCTGACTTTGGTGTACAGTGATACATCTTTGCATTTGAGGACCTTTTCTAGTTCTCTCACAGCTGCCCTCCCCAGTCATAGCCTTCTTCTGATTTCTTGACTATTGTCTCCATTTTGGTTAATCACTGTGCCGAGGTATTGATAATCCTTGACAAGTTCAATGTCCTCATTGTCAACTGTAAAGTTACATCAATCTTCTGTTGTCATTACTTTAGTCTTCTTGAAGTTCAGCTGTAGTCCTGCTTTTGTTCTTTCCTCTTTAACTTTCATCAGCATTCGTTTCAAATCATTAGATGAGCTTGCAGTATCCCCTAATTTGGATGAAGTCAGTAAAGCCAACAATCAAGTGAAGAAAAACAAAACTAGTGGACCTGATGGGATTCCTGCTGAAGTCTTTAAAGAAGGTGGGCCTGAATTTACACAACAACTTCATAAGCTCATCGAAAAAATCTGGATGAGGGAGGAGATCCCGGAAGACTTTAGGGATGCCATAATTATCACTCTTTTCAAGAAGGGTGATAGAACAGATTCTGGGAACTACCGAGGCATCTCTCTTCTAGCTACTGCAAGTAAAATCCTTGCAAGGATCCTCGCAAATCGTCTCTGACCCATCTCAGAAGACATCCTCCCTGAATCCCAAAATGGTTGTCACCCTTCCAGTGGGACAATGGACATGATCTTCACTGCACGGCAGCTTCAGGAAAAATGCAGGGAGCAAAACTGACCTCTGTATATTTATTGATCTGACTAAGGCCTTTGATACTGTAAATCGAACTGTTCTCTGGACCATCCCTCTGAAAATTTGATGCCCTGACAAATTTGTGAGTATTTTGTGACTCCTCTATGACAACATGATGGCGACAATTTTGGATAACAATGGCTCTCAAAGTGATCCATTCAAATTGGGACCATGCGTCAAACAGGGATGTGTCATTGCTCCAACCTTATTAGCTATTTTCATTGCCATGATTCTACACCTTGTTGAGGGGAAACTTCCCACTGGTGTGAAAATCACATATCGAACAGATGGAAAGCTTTTTAATCTCAGTAGGCTGAAAGCAAAAAGTAAGGTAATTTCAACCTCTGTCGTACAACTTCAATATGCCAATGATAATGCAGTCTCTGCACATTCAGAGGAAGATCTTCAAACTATCCTAAATGTCTTTGCAGAAGCATATGGAAAGTTTGGGATCTCTCTTAACATCAAACAAACCCAAAGTGCTTCATCAACAAGCGTGAACCAATCCTTCTGTAACACCATCAATCCAGCTTAATGGTGCGACACTAGAGAATGTTGATCACTTTTCTTACCTTGGCAGCCATGTCTCTGTAAAAGCTGACATTGACGCTGAAATTTAGCATCATCTGAGCTCTGTGAGTGCCGCATTCTCCCGAATGAAGCGTAGAGTGTTCAAGTTTTGGGATATTCACAGGGAGACCAAAATGCTTATTTACAAAGCCATTGTACTACCGACCTTACTGTATGCCTATGAAACATGGACCATATATAAACACCACTCCCAACTTCTTGAAAGATTCCACCAATGCTGCCTCTGGAAAATTCCCGAAATTACTTGGGAAGTTAGGCAGACTAATGTTAGCATATTGGAAGAAGCAAAGACCACCAGTGTTGAAACAATGATCCTCCAACGTCAACTTTGCTGGACCGGCCATGTTGTTCGAATGCCTATTCATTGTCTTCCAAAGCGACTACTTTACTCCCAACTTAAGGATGGAAAATGGAATATCGATGGACAGCAAAAGAGGTTTAAAGATGTTCTTAAAGGTAATCTAAAAAAATGTAACATGAGCATCGAGAACTGGGAAGCTTTGGCCCATGAACATCCCAATTGGAGGTTGGCCATTGTCAAAGGTGCTATGGACTTTGAAGAAGCAAGAGTACAAGGCAAACGGGACAAACGAGCGAAGCGGAAGGCACATCAAGCAAATCCTCATCGTGACCATCTTCCATCTGAAAATCTATGTGCTCACTGTGGGAGGCTGTGTGGATCCATAATTGGCCTCCTCAGTCACTTACAGACCCACTGTTAAAGGCCTTACCCTGGAAGACAATCTTACTCGGACACGAGTGATCGCCAATGATACCGCTCCATAGCTGAAGCTCTCTGGGCGGTTTACAGCAATTTTGTCTTCCTTTTTACACTTTGAACTCTCAATTTTCTCTGACTGTTTTGTGTATCACCATGAACATTTAGAGGGTTAAGCAAGCATTTCTGAGTTGAAGATTATAAGTTTTGTAAGGTTTTGTTTTGAAATGAGCTTATGGGAAGGATCAGAATGGCATGGTGAGTATTTTCAATTTAATATTGCAGAATGCAAAAAATCTATGCTGGCTGTAGTATATAGCCACTCTTGTGGCTGTATAATTCCCCCAGATTTATATTATGATTGAATTTTTAGAGTGTTGTGAAATCTTGTAAAATTTCCAAAAGCATCATCATTAGATGAGAACAAGCAGCATTCATTTGAGCTTTCTGTTGGCCCAAGGAGGCTTTCCTGCAGAACAATGCAGAGAGTCCAAGCCTAGCAGCTGGAATTTACTGCTCTCTTGATAGAAGTGATCTCAGAGATCACTTTAAACTTCCTGCTGATCAGCTGGATGTGCATGTTCCAGGCACATTTAAATAAATAAATTTAGAATTCGGAGGTGGAGTGCCCCCTCCCACAGATAACCTTAGACAGATTTCATATTTTCTGAACTACTGCATCGTGTGTATAAGATTAACATAATCATAATACTGGGAATTTAACCTGTAAACTATCTCTCTATTTGCTGTAATAAAGTTAATGCTCTGTGCTAACAAGGTCATTAAAAGTAGCTAATGTAAAAAAGTTTATTACTTGGCCTGACAACCATTTCTACAGATCGCCAGTCATGGTCAAGAAATCAGAGTGTTTCAAAAGCTGGATTTATAGTGCAAGTTTGTTGGGCTTTGCATTATAATCCAAACAGTGTACATTACAGAGCATGAAACATCATATTTATTGGGAAGGAGGGAGGAAATCACAGTAGATTTTTTTCTTTGGACTAAACATACAGTACAGATCTCCACAAATGTTAGTTGTGTCCAAGGACACACACTTTTTAAAACTTTTAAGTGGCAATAGGAAGATGCAAACTTGAATAAAGGAACAGAGGAAAGGAAGGGCTACTTAATTTTTTTTCCACTTGGGGTATTTTTTTATTCAATGTTTTCCCCAGCTGCTTTTCTCCACGGGACAGGATCAGCTTGTGGTGGGATGATTTTGAGTAGGAAAATAACTGGCAGTGAACACCTGCTGTCTACTCACCCTTTATCACCATTTGGGTGACTTTAAAAGAGGATTAGACAGGCCTTGGGTCTGATTCAGCAGGCTCTTTTTATGTTCTTCAATGCAGCTGCTTTTCATTAAGAAAAAAGACTCAGAAGACAGTTACATGTGACTGCATCATGTAATGTGCAATTTGGCCATAACCCCAATTAAAAGCAATCAACGGGTATAGCCATGACTGACTTAAGTCCTCATTGACTAATTGAAATTTAGTTGTAACTTTTCCCAGATTGTGGCCAGAATGTGTGTAAGGGGTTTTTTTTCAGATAGTCATCATCTTGGACTAGTGGAACATGATGCAAAATCAATTTTTAAACAAGCATCCAAAGAACATCTCTCTCTCTTTTTTTCAATGCGCACAGGAAAAAGAAATTAATTCTAGAATTTGTTTTGCCAAATAGGAAGTGTATGCCAGAGGGGGGGGGAACTCTCAGTTACCAGGATGATGTACTCTTGGGGAACCACCAACTTCTGTCACACTTGACATTTCAACAGCCTTTCCATAGCAGGTTTCCACAAACTAACGCAAACCTATCAGAGGAGAAACCAAAATTAGCAGTTTCTATGGCTGCTACTTATAATCTTCAAAGTTGAGCCTCACACTCTCCCTCCTGACCCTTCCCAAGACTTTCAATGCTATGATAGCTATACTACTGCTTCAGGAATAAGCATAGATATTCGTAATAAAATGCTAACAACACTGTGAGGATGTGTAGATTTGCTGCAGAAATAGCCATGAAATATTCAAACCACAGAGACCAGCATTGTGAAAATGCAACAATAAACTCTTAAACTAATGCATCTTAATGCAAGATGGGACAAAGTTAACAATGTTGTGATTCAAGGCATAACAAGCTGTGTTGAAAAGGGGTCAACATATCCAGACAAGACTGAGATGCTGCTAGTGGGTGGTTCTTCTGACTGGATGGTGGATGTCCAACCTGTCCTGGATGGGGTTGCACTCCCCCTGAAGGAGCAGGTTCGTAGTTTGGGGGTTCTCCTAGAACCATCTCTGTCACTTGAGGCTCAGGTAGCCTCGGTGGCGTGGAGTGCTTTCTACCAACTTCGGTAGGTGGCCCAGCTAAGCCCCTATCTGGACAGGGATAACCTGGCTTCAGTTGTCCATGCTCTAGTAACTTCCAAGTTAGATTACTGCAATGTGCTCTGTGTGGGGCTGCCTTTGAAGATGGTTCAGAAACTGCAGCTTGTGCAAAATGCAGCAGCCAGATTGGTAACAGGGACCAGACAGTTCGAACATATAAAACCAATTCTGGCCCGGTTGCATTGGCTGCCTGTATGTTTCCGAGCTCAATTCAAGGTGCTGGTTTTAACCTATAAAGCCTTATAGGACCACAATACCTGATGGAATGCCTCCCCTGACACGAACCCACCCGTACATTCCTCTCCACATCCAAGGCCCTCCTCTGGGTGGCTACTTGGAGGGAAGTATATTAAAACAGTTCAGGTAGCCTCAGAGCCGATTGAATTTACTTAATGTATATTCCCATTGCTTTTTCTGTGTTTATGTGCAAATAAAAATCTGGTACATAGGTGCCCAACTACCATAAGTCATGCCTCTATTTCCTGTGCATGCATGTTAACAACAGAAAGCAGTGGCAAATTGCTGATAAGATGCACTGGTAGCAACGGCACTACTAGAAAAATGGCACTACTACTATGCAGATATTCTCTTGATCTGAGTCTCCTGTTTTAATCACTGTGTTTTAATGAGATTATTTTATTACATATTTTAATTATGGGCATTTATATTTTAGTGTTTTAATGGACGTGTTGTAGTGCATTTTAACAATGTTGTATAATTGGTTTTTATACTTTTGTAAACAACTTAGAAGCCTATTTTGGTATTGGGTGATATATACTGTAAGCTGATGATGATTATGATAATAGGGGGGGAAATCAAGAGAACTGCTCAAAAAAGGTCCAAGGAGGTAATTAATTGCCTTGGAGTTTTCTGAAGGATCCATAATGCATCTATATGGCTTCCCAGCATGAATTCAAAACTTAGTATCTATAGGGCACAAACACATGACTCAAGAGGCCAACACAGCTAACTCTGATATAGAGAAGCCATGTGGGCTGCACCAATGAGGAAGATGCATCCATTCTGAAAACCATCTAATATGTGTTGAGTTATCCTAATAGCCTATCCGCAATCTCTCCTGCTCCTAAATCATTTCAGGGCTTGATTCATGCCTCAGCTCAGCTAAAAGGCATCAGAGAAGGGAAGCAGAGCCACCATCAGCTCTGCTGAGAATCTGCCTTCATCAGGGTCCTCCCTCCCTCAACTGTCACCGAGCAGCCACCATTCCACTAGGCTACAGGAGATGGAGAAAAAGGAATCAGGACCATCCCACTGGGTCTGCTAACAGACCAGCAATTTCTGGCTCCTCTTTTTCTTCAACTATTTTCATTCCAGCGGATCATTAAAAAACCTTTGTTACTAAGAACAGGTGTCTGACTTTGCTTTTCCCCCTGATCCTTCTTAGGCCCTCTCCGGGCTATCCTTTTTTCATGGTGCATTCATGATTATGGGGGTTCTTTGTTATGTTATTGTGGTCACACACAATCTCTCTTTCATTACTGTTTCCACCTGTAAATATTTTCGGATGGTCACACTGCTTTGTTTCTAATTTGTGCATAACCTATAATTTCCTGCTAAAATCCTCTTATTTTTATACTAAAAATGTTCTGATTTATTTTTGTCCCACTTGTGTTGTTCAGCTCCTCCGGAGAGCAATAATGTGGTAGGGCTGGGGAAGCATCGCAGAACAAACTAAAGCAGAATACATTCTCCACTAACACACTATATTGTGTCAAGAACAAATTGCAGAATACACACGCAATCAGGGATGTCGGAGAATTCCGATGAAAACAAACTGGAGTGGAAATTGCTAATGTTCGCATATTTGTCCCATGTTTGAAATGGAAATCAATCCAGCAAATACAATTGATATTTGTTGCTGTTGTTGTTTTCAATCCACAAACAATACATAATTGGTTTTTTTCTTCCAATTGCACTGCTTCTTTTGCACTGAAATGAATGAGGTGCAATAATGTAACACAATTTCTATAATTAATTATATTAATTATATAGTTTTGCTGCAGGGGACAGAGAAACAAATAGCATAATTTATTATTTATTTATTTTATTTATTACATTTCTACCCTGCCTTTCTTTTGCATGATTGAAACCCAAGGCGGCTTACATATGGTTCCGAGGCAGTCTCCCATGCAAGCACTGACCAGACCTGACCCTGCTTAGCTTCAGCAGGGAGCTGGCCACATGTGCCTTCAGACCATAGCCTGGGACTTGGCAAAAGACAAACTTCAGTAGAATGGAAACAGTGTTGCATGTGACAAATACAGGGCAGAACCGAAACTGAGGCCTGCTTACATCCCTGCCCTCAACAAACCCCAGTCTGGAGCAGCCTCCAATCCCTTTTCCTTTTGTGTTGTGTCTTTTAGGCAGAGCTTGGAAAAGTTACTTTTTTAAACTACAACTCCCATCAGACCCAGCCAGCATGGCCACTGGATTGGGCTGATGGGAGTTGTTGTTCAAAAAAAGAAACTTTTCCCAGCTCTGCTTTTAGGTTGTAGCCTGAGAGCTGGGAGTGACTTATGGTTGATCATTATAACCTGCTCTGGAACTCTTCTTTGTTGTTGTTGTTGTTGAAGAGTGGGGTTAAAATGCTTCAAATAAATAAATTGGGTGCCAGGGGGATAGCCTAACAGGTCAGTCTGCAACTGCACAAGAATTACTGCTTGGTATTCTGAAATGGTCCTGAAGCTGCATTTCCATATTAAAACAGGAGATACAGATTGTTATGTTCATCCATTCACTACCTGCACCAAGTGCAAACAGTTTAATGCTCAAGTACTAAGAAGCTCCCACCCCATCCCCAAATTTGAAATAAATATGCATTCATACATGCACATATTTTTGCCTGCCTTCCTCAAAACAGAGCCTTTTGTCCAGCTGCATAGGTGCAGGAAAGATAGCCATCTGTAGTGTGACTAACTAAAATGCAGCAGACAGACACTAAACAAGTCCCAACTTTACAATGTTAAATTAAGTTTGTCTCAATAAGAAGATCCTTTGTAACATAGAAATAACTCCTAATTTAGTTACTTGGAAACAATAATCCAATTGCTCTGCATAACATGATTGAGAAGGTGTTGTATTAACCAAGTGGAGTGTAGCTCTTGTGCTATCACTCCTTTGTATTGGCAAAACATCAAACTGAAAAGGGGGAATGAAAGGGGAGAAAAGCATTCAGTGTTGTTTTCCCATATAGTGTATGGTTTCAGTTTAAAACCCTGTCAGCATTAAGGCAGTGGCTTATTGCTCTGTGCTGCAGATGGACTATCTCACACTTTTGTCAAGTGCTTTAGGTCTGTCTTGAAGGACATTTTTTTAAAAGCTAAGGATTGACTTTTGCTTTGTTGTTTTTCAGATATCCCAAATGTATCACACTAGCCACTGAATTTCATCTTAGTTTCATTTTATTTCTTAGATTTCATTTTTGCTCACTTTCTTGGATCAAAATGGTTTAGCTTCTTTGATGCAGTTTTAAGATCAGTTCATGTTGGAATGCACCTTCTAATTAGCTTCTGTATGGGATGAAACTACTTTATTTGATCATAGACCTCCTTTAGAACAGTTGTTCTCACCAGTTATGCAAAGAGACATGAGAATTCTGGAAAATGCAAATACCTTCCTTCATTGTAATCCTTAATGCAATCAAGCCATCTGAGGTGTGTTTCCTAATTGCCTGTCCTTTGCCCTTTGCCCTGGCAAAGGAAAAGTCCATGCCTGAGCCACTGCAACCACCAGTAAGTTCATTAGTACCCATTAGCATCCATAAAGGTTAGGAAACTCCACCCAAAATGTGTACACAAACTTTTCTTGTACTCCACACTTTTTTTACTCAGCATCCATGGCAAGGCAGGTCAGGTGAGGTCCAGCTAATATTTTAAATGCCCTTTTTTTAGGTCAACTAAGGTTGTTCCAACCAAGTTCAGGTTTCTGTTAGCTACTTCTGTGCACCATTATACCATTTCCCCCCAGTTTTCTTTCCCTACTTCCAGGTTTGCTATTTCTGTGCAAGATTCTTAGAGCTTCAAGGGAATCTGTGGGTTGTTGGTGTGTATGGTTCCCCTCCAACACTTTGACCAAAGAGGCTAACAAAGATTTCCAAAAGTGCTCCACTTGTCCTGGGCCCCTCACTGTAAATTTGGAAAAAAAGACAGCTCCAGAATCACAGCATCTCCCAGAAGAAGACAACTTTTTTACCACGTGGGGCATGTAATATCCATACTCTGATTCTTTGTCCTATCCTGCTTTTGTGTTTCCTTTCCATATCTTTCATTTTCAGGCAAGTTAGAAACACAGCTTTTACCCAAGTGTTGTCTCTCTTATTCCTTCATTTGCCCCAGGGCTGGCCAACCTCTGGCTGTCCATATGTTGCTGGACTGCATCATCCCTGATCATTGTCTCGGACTGATGAGAGATGGAGTCCAAAAACATCTGGAAGGCACAATCTCCCACTCCAATCTAACCTAATAATCTGGTATTTATTATCCTCTCTTCTCCTTATTTGACATCAGGTCCCTCCCTTCTCTACTTTCCCTTAGATGTAACTAGGTAACTGCTCGCCCATTCTGAATGTTACCTTTGTGCATCTTTTTATTTCTGTAACAAACCAGCTATTTCATTACTCTGGTACTGGCTCATTGTCTCATTGCTAATTAGCCATACTAGAAAGATGGCACATGGTGGCTCTTGTCTCAAGACGTAAAACACATGTTCTTCCTGTATACATATATTCACTGGCATGTGTCAATGAGGACACATGGTAACACCTCCTTGCATGCAGAAATATAGTGGCCATGTTTTGATGCAATACTAAGCCATAGTTTAGCATGACCTGAACAAGCCTAGCCTTTCCCAAGGCTGGTATGCTTTCATTGTCTTCTCTCCCTCTCTCACATGGCTCAGGGAAGAAGTTTGGAAGTTTTTGCACATGCTTTTAGTTTGCCATGTTTTGTGTGTGTCTGTGTCTGTATCAACTGGAACAATAAACTGTGGTTAATATTAAATATAGTTAATTTAGAACAGGCCATCTTCAAACTGGTATATGAAGCTGGCTTGTTTAAAGTGATCATAGTGTTAAATACAATTCCCAGTTTGGATGACACAACATGCTATGGTTAGCCAAGAGCAAAGGCTTTGAATGCGTCATCTCAGTTATGCAGGAAGAAGAGAGGGAAGTGTGTGAGCCTAGGAGATGGTTAGGTTTGTTCATGTAGTGCTAAACCATAGTTTAGCATTACATCTAAACATGGCCAGTATGGGTAAGAGAGAAGGCTTTAGGCCCTTCCCACATGTTGCAATGAATGCATGGAGGGTGGGGCAGGCCGGCAGGCCTAGAAGACATAATTCCATTACCTACAATCCACATTCACTGAATGGGAATATGAAAAATCCATGTGAAAATGGCTTTTGCTGAACCTTTTCCCCTAATTTTCTATGGGTAGTGACTTTAGTTCTGTTTTGTCTGGGAAATTTTCTTGTAGATGGACATTCAAACATGCAAGATCTTGCCTAATAGTCCAGAAAAAACTTCACCCTCTGAATCTGCTTGTTCAAAGCCATATTAGAGCAGTTGCTTAAAATGTTATTCCTATTTCAAATGTGCCTCTTAGAGTTACCGAGTAAAGTGAAAGAAATTTCATAATAATGAATGATTGTGTATAATAGCAGAGTAGTCCCATTAGCTTTAATAGTAGTAGTGTTTTAGTCTGAGATTTGTGTCCTGAATATATGGCACACAGAATCAGTGGTTTTGCTTGCATACAGCCTTCTTATACCCCTCATAGTAAAGGCATCATGCAGCACTCCCTTGGTGATCCAGGATTTAATGCAGACCTATGGACCTTGGACTATGAGAATGTGCTGTCATTTGACAACTCCTAATGCCTTGGCAACTTTAATAATGTTTGGTGATGCAGCAGTGCATCAACTATTCAGTAAAAGCAAAAATGGCTGCCTAGTCTAATAAGTGAGCAGGCTGTTTTTTCTTCCTTTAGGCAAAAAGAGGTGAATGGGAATGATTATTTTAATTATGCAGAGCCTTGCAGGTCTCTAGTAAAGGATCTTGAATACATAAATAAATAAATTGTTGATTTCAAATATATATTTAGGAGCCACTTCCCTCATTGATATATAAGCATCTTGGCAAAGAAACAAAAATCCTATCTTTTTTTCCTCAACAAAAATGTTATATTTAACAGCCAAACTGCTACTGTAAATTACTTTTACAATAACTCTCTAGATTTTTACTTCTCTTTGTAAACTCTTTGCAGTTTATATTTTGGCTCCCATCCACACTATATTCAGTCCTATTATATTTACGGCATACTATTATAATACCCTTGACCTCCTAAACATTCATCTATGAGTGTTGCCTTCTGTTCGCTAAGCAGTTATTTTTGCCGTCAAAATTTATTTGTAGCTTTCTACATATTACTAAAGGAAAAAGCGTGCAGAGGTTTAGACTACACTGAACAGTAAATGAATCTCTAGCTAAGAATTTATAACCAAAAAAACCTTACAGAAGACAGTGTGTGTTATCCCATGCATTTTTATCAAGAATATTAACACAAATGTTTTAGGTATAATAGAGCTAAGTTGCTATATTAATGGAGACATTTTGAGATCAGTATTTAAAACCTTTGAAATGTTGCATCTTATTATTTATTTTATTATTTTATTTATTTAAAATATTTCTATCCCGCCCTTCTATCCTACAATAGGGCATTCAGGGTGGCTACAATAAAATCACACACATATATAATAAAATACACAATAAAAACACAAAACATTAAATTAAAATGCATGAAATACTATTAAAATACATAAAATACATTATGCATATACATACATTAAATGCATTATGCATACACATTCAAACATTCATACATGTATATATGTGCATACACATATGAGAAACTGAGAATAAAAGAACGTAAAAACTTAAAACAGTGTCAGGCTGACCCGTCAGTCCCAACCAAAGGCTCTCCCGGAACAAAATAGTTTTTACAAGTTTCCAGAAGACCATCAGGGAGGGAGCAAAGCGTGCTTCTTGGGGCAGGTAATGTGTGTGTGGTGTGTGTGTGTATCCTGTCAACCTTTCATATAGATAAAATGGTAATGCCACTGCATGTTGCCAAATGGAAAACTATGGCCACTCTGCCTCAGTGTTTGCTACAAAAGCCTATCTAGCCTTCTTAAGACTCCTATAGACACACAGAAATGTCCATTCTCATCAGCCTACTACCAGGGCTGGCTCCAGGCATGTGGGGGCCAGAGCTTGGAAAAGTTACTTTTTTGAACTACAACTCCCATCAACCCAATCCAGTGGCCATGCTGGCTGGGGCTGATGGGAGTTGTAGTTCAAAAAAGTAACTTTTCCAAGCTCTGGTGGGGGCCCTTGGGCATCAGCTTGTCCTGGGCCCCAGTGTGTGTGCGTGCGTATGGGCATGCATGTGCATTCATATGAGCATGTGTATGAGTGCGTATGTGTGCATATGCATGTGCGCGCCCCCTGTACCCCCATCCTCCCTACCTATCTAGTCTTTTACCATTGCCCTTAATGAAGATGGCAGCCGCGGTTTCCCTAAGGGGAATGAAGCTTGCTATGCACACACATCTCTGCCATCAACTAAGATGGTGGTGGCAGCTTCAGTACCTTAGGGAATCTGCAGCTGTCATCTTCATTAAGGGCAATGCTAAAAAGCCGGCTGACAGGTAAATGGGGTGTGTGTGGGGGCCGTGGATCACGGAAGGGGAATGGAGGGCCCCTCAGGGGCTCCTGTAGCTCTGGGGCCCTCGGGCCAGTTCCCAACCTGACCACCCTTTAGAACCGGCCCTGCCTACTACTCACAGGATTAATTGCCTGTCCTTTTGTGTATGGAATATATCTGTAGGCTTTGCTGTGCCCAATTTGCATTATTATTATGGTTTATATGTATGATTCTTCTCAGTTACAAAGAAAGAAACAGAATTAATAAAAGTTATTTGTTAGGAACTACTGATCAGCAACTCCATATTCTGAATATAAACAGTACACATAAGATCATTTGTGCTTCCTTGCCTTTTTTGGCCTCTCAGCAGCCCTTGTAAAAGGCAGCATGAAGGCACTGCTGACAGGGTGGTCAACAGCTCCTGTTTGGAACTTCTTGATTGTGCCCAATCTTAAACTTGGCTGCTCATTCTTCTGTTTTCCTTTCCTGGGCTCTCCTGTAATCTTGCCTGTGTTGTTCTAGAATCCTGTCTGGTCTGTTTGCCACTTCCTGCCCTGATGGCCTCTTCATTTTAATGTTCATGCTGCTGCTAAACCTGCTTCTAAACTAGTTTAGTCCCTGACTTCCCAGGAGGATCCCTCCGCCTGTGCTGCCTCTGAGACGGGCTCCCGTCTTGGATGAAACTTATCCAGGTTAAATTCAGTCAGAAGGCTCTTTTCTGACTGGGAATAATTTCTTCCGGTTAAAGAAGAAACGTGAGATTTCCTACATAGCTTTGTTTTGATTGTTGGAGTCTGGAATTCGTCAGAATTGTCTGTCTTCCAGCAGCCCAGACAGAGCGAGGATTTTTATGCTAGCTCAGCTGGATAAGTGACCCGTTTTTTTATACGGATTAACAGGCAAACATCCTCCTGTCTACATTCATCATTTTCTTATCTATACAGCTAAAGAGATTTCTCAAAGTAACAGCAATTGAGATAACCTAGGTGAGGTAAGACTTTCCTTTTTTTATTCACGGAACTAAGGGGGAAGAAAATATAAATAGCGTATCTTTTTTTTATTGCAAAAAGCTGACATGGAAAATAGCATCTAAAGATTAAACGGACGAGAGATTTCTGATTGGAAGAGATAAGAAATCTTTTTGATTTACTGGCTGGGACTATTTTTCTTGATCTACTTTTTTTTGACGAATCTGCTCATTCTCTCTGCTACTAGCTATTTCGACGCTGTGAACTAAAGCCGTTCTTACACTTCTGGGCAGATAAGAGATAAGGGCTGTCTAGCGTGTGACGTTAGTTTGCTGGAAAGATTAACTCCTTTGTAACTGGTTAAAGAAACAAGCTGCTCTTTGTTTGGGACATTGAAAATTGAAGAAGTTTTGTTCCTTTGGTTTTAAGAATGACAATTAAGAAGATCATGGATGTACAAGAAGGGACTTTATCTCTAGACATGTTTCAGAAAATAATGAATGGGATTAACTCAATAAAACAAGAACTGAGAAATAATAGACAAGCGTGGAGAATTGAATTTCACGAAATGAGACAGGAACTGAAAGAAACTCAGGATTCTATGAGAAAGGAGAATAAAGATAGATCTGGAAAACAAAAAAAGGATGAAAGAGAAATTAAAGGCAAGGTTCAAACTATGGAGATTGGCTTAATTATGGACATGAAAAAAGATTTGGATTTCCTGGCTGTGATGGATTCTGGAGACAAATATTATAGTTTGGAATTCAGCGCTGTCCTTGAAGGAATTGAAGAGATTGGAGATAAAGATATTATCGGTTCAAGAAAATTCTTGGACTGGAAAGATTTGATGGAACTTGAAATGGAGAAAGTTAATAGAATTAATCCCTGTTTTGTGTCAATGGAAAAACCTTCAAGAGATGTACTAGTGTATCATGTGGAAAAGAGGAACAGAGATGCGGCTTTGCAACAATACTTCAGTGATACGTTTGGATTTGATGGCAAGAAAATATCTGTGATGGAGGAAATTCCTATCAGACTTTTATTATATAACTATGACAGCAAGATTTTTGGGTGCGTAAAGATGGAAGATGGAAGATGGACCCAATATGGATAATGACAGAAGAGCGATTTAAAATTACTGGACTTAGTAGATTTGATGAGTTGGATTAATTGGCATGTTTATTTAGAAAAAAAAATGATTGACATATATCTCAAGGATTGGAAACTTCTCTTTGACTTTTTGTGGAAGATTAAAATGATATGATGTTAATGAGATTTGAAACCAACTAAGATAACCGTTGGAGGAAGGTGATTTTATAATCTATTAAGAGATAGGTTTGTTATATATTATAGATTTATAGCTGAACTATGACAAATCGGAAGTCAATATTCTTTTTATATATATATATATATATATATATATTTCTTTCTTTTTGTATTGTACTAGTTATTGATTTGTGTTGTTTTCTTTTTGTACTGTTTTGGTTTTGAAAATTGGAATAAAAATTAATTGGGAAAAAAAAATAAACTAGTTTAGTCCCTGTTTGCCCCAGCTTCACCTAGCCTATTTTGTATTATAAATAACAAGGATTTATCAAATAATCTGTAAGTTAACCCTTCTTCCGTTGTGTCCACTTCTTCCTATTCTTTTGTCCTTCCACTCATTTAAACCAATTTTATGTTTGTCAAGATGAAACACAGCATTTGTTTTAGAAAGTTAAAAAGTATACTACAGATACTTTCTGTGTCTCTCTTTCTTCTTTTCTTCATAATTCACTATGTAGAAGTAGCATTTACCTTGTGTTCATCCATGTCTTTAAAACAGAAAACAACAAGGATGTTTGTGCAGAATATTTTCTTGAAAACTAACATTGCTCTATCAACACCCAGTGGGCAGACATATTTTTCGGCATTCCTCTTTTAATTAACTTGTGTTACAAACAAAGGCTACCAGATGAACACAATTTATCTATTGCATATATTTTCAGCCAGGAGGCAGATAATTATTGCTCACTGCAGAAATAATGTTCTACTTGCTCATGTAAAACAAACTTTAAATGTCATTTTTACAGCAATAAAGATTACACAGCACAGTGCCATCTTAAGACACAGCAATTACACAGAGGAACTTCTCATTAACCTGAAGGTCAAAGGTCAGAGTCTATTACCAATTCTTGCTAATATAAACCTAAATTGGTTTACACTAAGAGTAATGATCTAATAATCAGAATGAAATGTAAAGACTGGAACATTCATTGTCTTATGTACTTTCAAATAGAGGCATCCATTCCATAATGGATGGGGCCAGTATGCAGAAAGTCATGGGTGTACTTCATGTACACTGGGGGTTTTCAGCTCCCTTCCTTTTCCACCCCCCCAAAAGCCACTCCTGAAGGATAGAGCAGCATTCAATGTGGCTGAAAGATGTACAGCAGTATGAGACTCTTTCTATCCCACTTAGTGTCTCATAGCCCATGGCCAGGGCCAAAAGAACAATTTTTCAGGCCTAGCCACACCATAAGGCATACTTGGGCAATGCATGCCCTGGACCCATTTTTATGAACAATAACCTTTTGTTGGAGTCCCTCTGATGTCAAGTCACTTTCAATCACCATCTTGGATTTGCCTTCAAAGCTCTGGAAGTTAAATAATTCCAAAATCATTATCGGAAGAAAAGCAAGGCCATTACAATGCTTTTATGTTGGTAAAAGTTGTCACTGCCAAAAAAGCATGTGGCCACTTGGTGCAGAGTATACCCCCAAAAAGATTTGTTTAAAAACATGGGGTCCCACATGATATGTTGCAGCATCCACCTCACCCTGGAGTCAGCCCTGCATACAACTACTGCATATAACAACTACACATACCAAGGAAGATGTGGACTTATGTTTCACTAAAAGTAGCCTCCTCTTGCTGCAGAGCAAAAGCAGTGTGTGATATATCATGGAAGAAAACGGGACCTACTAGTCAATGTAAAGTAAAAAATAAAATCCACTGGGCACAAACAAATCCTTATATATGTTATCTGAAGTATATTTTCATTTCCTGGCTCATTTTCCTTTTGCTAAGAGGCAAATAATATGGCTGCAATCCATATCTATACAGGGCAACAATGTGTATATGATGGTCTGTTCCAGAAAGTGATGATGATTATTTTGATTTATTACCCACCCTTTATCCCACGGTCCTAGGGCAGTAGGAATGGGATCCATTGGCTGGTGCCAGTTCAAAGGCATTCTAACAGGCCAGTATCAATTGGAGTTTGTTCTTTGTCCACTAGCTGCTGATTTTACCGATCAGTTTTTTCCCTTGCAAAAATATTGATATTAATAAAGAAATATCAATATTTTGAAAGGAAAATATTGATAAATGAAAATAAATATCAATACAATTATTGTTCTTAATATCCATGTTTTAGAAGTGGATTTTTTTAAAAAAAAATAGCCTCAGAAAATTACTACTTAAAAATTCGATCTACAATGTTAGAAAATAAGCAAATTAATGGAAAATTCCACCAAATCCAACTTGGGCAGAATTTTAGCACATCCGTACAGGGCAAGTCACAACAATGGAAAATACAACTTTAAAAACAGTTTAAAACAAATTACAATCAAAAGTATACATCTAAAAACATACATCTTACATTTCAAATGCCAGCATAAAGATGTGTCTCTTCAGCATATAACAAAAGCTGTATAGACAGATGTGTCAGTGGGTCCATACACATAGAGAGTTGAATCCAAAGGTTTCTTTGATGGAAGAAGTCTTCTTCCAATAGACATAGCCTTCCTTTTATGGATAAATACCTTTCCAAAAGTGGAAGGTAACCTTTCAATCCAAAACTAAGTAGTCTCTTGCACTGGAATGAACAGGGTAGCATCTTTTCATCATGAAATCATAGAGCACATTGGGAGCTCTATGTGTGAATACTGGATAGAAATACTAGATCACAGTACATGCTTGTTTCTGTGTTCCAAGCAGAGTCGTGGTCTATCCTGTGTATGTTGCAGAAGGAACAAATGTAATTTTTCAAATAAACTAGTGGCAGCTTCCTAATGTTAAAATGTATTGTTTTGATTAAAACAAAAAACAGCCTAGCAATCTGTACACATTAAGGGGAAATTGCATTTTAAAACTGGAGTGCTAGAATATCTCCAAACATATTTAACCTATAACATTTAAACAGCATATAGAAAAATATAGAATAAACTAACCACTTTTCTGTTTCAAACTATAAATTGAATTATGCTGCTCTTGTAGTTTTCAAGAAAGACCGCTTCTCAGTGCTAACTCGATAATTAAATTCTAAGCTAGTCACAATTTCTATTAAGGAGGGATGCCCGTTATTTCCATTTGGGAATTTGAATGATAAGTCTCTATTAGAAAATGGATGGTTTATGTTTTTGCATGCAATAAAGGAAAATACAACCTTACAATAGAAAAGTTTTAGAATAGTACCTGCAGGGCCAAATCAGATGGCAAACGCATATCTTCAGTCACTTCCACGCCAGACATTTATTCCACTTTAAACAGTCATGGCCAGTAGTATAGTGACAAATTCAGAAGTGCAGGGTCCCTTCGTGTTAGTCACAGCCATGCTCCCTCCCCACATTTTTTGCTGAGGGGTTGAAAATGAGATCCTTGTTAATACTTAGGAATCAATAAGCATGAAAAAGGAGAGTGTTAGCCCCAAGAAGACTCTTCTCACTGTTTGACTCACCTCCTTTCACTCTGGTTGGCTCAAATCAGCAGGCAAGGACAAGGAAGACCCTTCTTGGTGACTAACGCACTCCCTTTTCATGTTAATTGGCTCATAGGATGCTGGGGACATACGGACCCTGCTGGGAGCCCGCTATGAAAAAAGTGAAGGGTCTAAGACCTCCTGACACCCCTCATGACTACACCCCTGGTAATGGCTTACCCCAAAGAATCCTGGGAAGTATAGTTTGTTATTGGGAAACTCCTATTCCTCTCACAGAGCTCCAGTGGCTGGAATGGTTTAACAGTCAGACCTCTTCCCAGAGAATTCTGGGAATTGAAGCTTGGTGAGGGGAATAGGCCATCTCTTAGCAACTCTCAGCACCCTTCACAAACTATTCTTCCCAGGATTCTTTGGGGGAAGCCATGTCTGTTTAAAGGATAAATGTCTGGTGTGGATGTGGCCATAGTTTCTGATGTTTTTTGTGGGGGAGGATATCTAAAAACCAAACATCTACAACAGTTATAAGACTCCAAATTTTAGTAATACAATGGTGACAGGGACTTTCTTTTCCTTTTCACCATCTTTTCTATCCTGAGTGAAAAAGTAGCTGGGAGGTGTAATTCTGAGTACAGTAGGGCCCCGCTTTATGGCATTCCACTTTACGGTGCTTCGTTCATGCAGCAGTTTTCAATTAGGGAAAGGCCCCGCTCTTACAGCGCTTGTTCCGCTAATACGGCAGGTTTTTTCCGTCGCGTGTCATTTTGACGTCATTTTTGCGTGACGCGGCCCATTATAGTCTATGGGGCCCCGCTTTACGGCAAATTCCGCTTTACGGCGGGGGCCTGGTCCCTAACCTGCCATATTAGCGGGGCCCTAATGTAGAAGAATTGCTGATGGAGCCAAAGTGTCAAGGGGTGGTTCTCATTGTGCCATTCAAAGACACAGTATCCTGAAGCTGATTCTCATTAAGTCAGGCCACCATTAAATGGGTCTATAGTGTAACATCTATGCTACATTCATACCATACATTTATTCCAATTTAAACAGTCATGGCTTCCCCCAAAGAATCCTGGGAACTGTAGTTTGTGAAGGTTGTTGAAAGTTAGGAAATCCTGTTCTCTGGACAGAGCTACAATTTCTTGAATGGTTTAACAGTCAGTCCCTCTTCCCAGAGTACTCTGGGAACTGTAGCCCTTTGAGAGAGGAAGAGGGATCTCTTGACAACTCTCAGAACCCTTCAGAAAATACACTTCCCAGGATTCTTTGGGGGAAGCCGTGACTGTTTTAAGTGCTAATAGAGTGGAATAATTGTATAGTGTGAATGTGGCCCAAGCTGGCCCTTCAGGGGCAGTAGCATATCAAATTTTGTGATGCAGCTCACCAACCAATGTCTACAAAAATGCCTATATTAGGGGAAAATGTGCATAAAAATGAATATAATAATGAAATAACATGCAAAATACATTATATGATGAGAAATGGCTTGCAAGATGTGTACATTAGACAAACCTACCCACAAAAATATGTTTATTAGGAGGAATTTGCATTAAAATACTGGAGATTTTCATGAGGATTTTTTTTAAAAAAAAAACCACAAATTGCTGCAGAAATGTGGAAAAGTTTGGGAGGGGACTCAGATAATTCAAACAAGTGTGAATCTCGAAGGAGGGCTGTGTTTTGGTTCTCGTATTATTTCAGAAAGTGCAAATTTGATAGATTTGGCTTGAAATGTAAACTGAATTGAACTTCTTGCCCATCCCTAGTTGACATAGATCTGGGATGGATCCCAGCAACTAGAAACAATATGATTAATGATTTATTAAATAAATAAGCAATTTTATTCCACTTTTCAAAAGAATCTCCTCACACAGGCAAACATGATATGTAAATTAAGCAATATATATTATGAAAACACAGTATAAAACTTTAAAACATCCAAACCCTTAAAATAGCCAGCACATAAAAATAAATATACAGCCTAGTTCAATCATAAAATACAATATACAAAAAATAAGTGACAATGCTATTTCTGAAACTTAATTCTCTAAATGCAGGACAGTAGACTACATTGTAGTGATCCAGACTTGCTGTTACTAGATCATGTGTTACTATGAGCAGGTCTGGACTGAAGTCATGAGTTAGAAAAGCTCTACAGAGCACCCTCTCTAGAATATAATACTGAAGTGACTACTTTTTGTTGTTTCATAGTAAGGGACAAATACGTTTTTCATGAGCGCCAGGTCTAAGAAATACCAGGTCCAATGTTTTATTGTAATCCCTATCCACCTATCGGCTGCACTTAAAGTATTAATGTTGGGGGGGAAATCTTGCTTAATGCAGCATTCAGACTGAAATGAAAGCTGAAGTAGTGAAGGCCTAATCAAGCTGGCCTGATAGGAGCAAAGCTTTTGACCTGAGCAAAATTAGCCTGACATTAGCAAAGCTTTTGCTCTGATTCTGTGTGGAAGCTTCATGCTTATGCCTGCAGAACAAAAATATAAAGGTGGGTAGAACATGCATTGTCCGGACTGGAGAGCTGACAAGCTGAAATTTGAACTGATTTGAGAAAGGCCATGGCACAATTTGAAAGGAGCCAAAAGTGAAGTGGGATGTTTGTGTGACAGAGGAGAGGAGAGGTCAAGAGAATATTCAAGCTGGATGGACAGAGATATTAGAAAAGTAGGGTAAAGATCATGTCTTTGTTCTATCTTTGGTGAAGACATCCTCTTTCACCCAGATTATTACAAATACATTTTATGGCGGTATCATGCTGCATAGATAACAGATAAAGAAATCATGCAAGAAATGGTGCAAGGATACTTTGAAGTCACCAACCAATTTTTGCAAGCACAGGGGATGGAATGGGGAAGTTATATAAAGGGGAAAAGAAAAACATAAGGTGAGAACATTGGACAAAATCCAGTAGTTTTGATTATGAGGCTTTGAAGATCTCCATGGGCAACATGCTTCACAATGGTCTATCTGCTCCAGTGGTGAAGCTTTGCCTTAGGCTGGCCAGAAAAGGTCCAAGACTCACTTCCATCAGAAGATCAGGAAATTGGCCATCCTCCTTTGCTGAAGATGTTCTTTAGGTTGCAATCAGCCATTTTTTAAAATAGTAATTATACCCCCTCTAGGTTTGAGCTTTGTGGCAATTAGTTTAAATTATGATTGGAGCCTTTGCTTTGCAGTCAACAGAACTGAGTTTTACCGTTTTGTGGTCTGGATTTCTGTTTCTGCTTATATGGTCTGTAGAACCCTGCTAAATCCTCACACTGGCCCATAGCAGTGTTTACAGTACTTGTAATATGCTTTGTAACTCTAGGGGCTAATCTTTTCAACCTCGTTTCAGCAGCATAATAGGGTTTTTGATACTCAGTGAATGAAATAACTATCTGTAACTTTATGTTTCAGCTATTTTAAGCATACAAAAAATTCCTATCTATAGGGAGGAGGCATGTCAGGTGTGACTACAGTTACCAGACCTCTGTTTTTCAGCCAGAGACTCCATTTTTGGGGGGTCCCCTCTGGGTCTCCAGGTGAGTCACCTTAATCTCCGGACTTTCAGCTTTCATTTGTTTAAAAAAATTAAGTTTCTAGGTGGTCTGGTTCGAGAGATTTACACCAAAACGTTAGCCGCCCCATGTAACTCATTAGTTGCTCTAAGTTCTGCTCTAATCCCTGCCCTTTCAGGTTTTTAGCGAATAAGAAGTCAGGGTTGTGATTGACAAAGAATTATAGAGCCGAATTGTAGAGTGAAATTGAATTGTCTGCCTTCAGGTCAATTCTAACTTATGGAGATCCTATGAATAGCGTTTTCATGGTAAGCAGTATTCAGAGGGGGTTTACCATTGCCTCCTGTTTCGTCCTTCCCATGGCACCACTTGTGACGCTCTCACTCGTGGCTACCAGCAGTCAGGATCGTCGTGTTTATTTTTACCTGTCTCCACTCTAGCACAGATCTCAAAAGATCCCTCTGCTAGGCCACACTACCCAACACTCTGTGTATCCAGTATAGCCTCTAGACTGTGCCTTAGTCTCTTCCTGGCTATTTTGATACCTTGTGTCTGTGTGTTTAGGTAATTCCCACCCCCCCTGAAGCCTCTTGCCTATGAAGCTCACAGCTCTGGGTTGCTCTGTAGTACTGAATGCTGACACAATATCTCCTCCTTTACCGCTGCCACCATTAGATACAATTTCTTCTTCAGCCTTGGTTACCCTGCCTTCCCCCCCTGGTCTGGACACTCCAGCTAAGGAATCAGGCTTTAAGTAAACTAAGAAAATATTTATTGCTAACACTAGGAATAACAAGATTACTTATAGATTTTGTTGACAAGCGTATGGTTTCATATATAATTCTCTTATGTTCTTAATTCTTAATATATGCCTCAGAACTCCTAATCCAATCTCTCAACAGCCACCTTCTCTCTACAACAACCTTCAACACCCACCACCTTCAACCAACCCAACTCTCAACAACTCCCCTGACTCAACTGTCATCCTCTCATTTATACCGTCAGCCATTCAAACACACAGCCAATCATCATCCAGCATTATACAGCCCATGTACTCCCCCTTCTCACTCACTCCACTTACCATATTTCCTATAATAAACCTGCACTTACCATATTTACATTAACATGTAGGAACATCACACCTCCCTCTGAGGCTGAGAGGCAGTGACTGGCCCAAGGCTCAGAAACATGCTTTTTCCTGCTTTTCTGAACATCTCACAGATTGAATAAGTAAGCCTTCAGCCTTTTTTTCTCTTGTGTGTAGGAGTCAGACAGGTTTAAATTTTGAAGAGGGCAGTGTTTTGCAAACTTCCCAATTTGAAGATTTAATCCTCTTTCCTCTTCTCTCAGGCATTTTAACAGCATTTTAATAACATGTGTTTTTAACTTGCTTATCTGTTTTTATGGGTTTTAATGGTTTAAATTTGTATACTTATGTTTAATGTTTTTAATTGCTGTAAACCGCCCAGACAGCTTCAGCTATGGGGAGGTATATAAATGCAAAAAATAATAGTAATAATAATAATAGTAATCCAGTGCTTGCTTTTCCAGAGTAAACATACCTAGAGTAAACCTCATTGAATTCAATAGGATTTCCTTTTGAGCAGACATGGTTAGGATTGTGCTGTGAATTGATGGGACTTTTGAGTGAACATAGGAAATAATTTTGCTTGTGTTATATATCTTTCTTTCCCCCTCCAATCCTATTTTTAAAGCAATTAGGCAGGGTTTACTTAGGTATCACTGTTTTTGTTATGTAGGAAACTAATACTGATTTTATCTTTTTTAATGTTCTGCAATGATCAACTGGTTTTGACAATAAACTATTATATGGGGTGTATGTATTTTTATATCCAGTGTGTGTGTGTATATATGGGAATTTTTCCAACAACCCGGTGAGGTAGGGTTGCCGTCTGGTAACCAAGGCAGCTCGCAATAAGAAATAAATCCCTTTAAAATCTAATAACCATAAAAACAAGTATAAACAGTTGTAAAACTGCTTAAAGTGGCATGATTACGAATTTTGGGTTGTGTGAATGAAGTTGCTTATCACTTGAGGTTGCAGTTCTGTCCCTGTTTGAGTAAGCCCCACTGGGATGTGCGAATAAATAAATAAACCTAGGATTGCACTATAAATATCTTTACAGGTTGTGTAAATAATATATTTGATAGTCATGCTTATAGAAATATTTCTTCATGTTTCATATTTTTGGTTTTTGGTTAGGAATCCTGACTGGTTGTGGGATGCTTAGTTTTCTGCCTTACTTGTAGGAATCTTGTTGTGGTTGGTATGGTATTGCATTTAAGAAATCACTGTCTTTTGTTCTTTTTCTATTTGCATTTCATTTACCTTTATCCTCACTCCTTTTTATCCATAGAAGCAACAGTGGTTCCATGCGCTTTGCTCAACCTTCTTAAACCCACTTATGATGCATCTTATTGTTTGTTTCTTGCCCAACAGTGGTAAAAGAGAATTCACATACAGTAGGGCCCCGCTTCCCGTCACTTTGCTTCCCGGCGTTCCGCTAATGTGGCACCTTTCATTCCCCATTTTAAAGCCGATTTTGCACTTTTGCAGCATTTTGCATCATTTTCACATCATTTTCACACGATGCACCCCATTATATTCAATGGGGTTCCGCTTTATGGCAATTTCTGCTTTACGGTGGGGTCTGGAATGGAACCTGCCATATAAGCAGGGCCCGCCTGTATTTGGAAGTGTGGCTGCAATTGTTGTTCCCAAGCAGACCAAATCATGTGTGCTTTCTCTGTGTCAATTATATTCACTGGAATTGGATCGGCTGATAAAGTGAGTTTATAGCAGCCCACAGGGGAGACAGAAAAGGGTAGAGAATCTTCTTACTCATTACTCAGACCTCTTTCCGAAGTGAAGGGTCAAATCTGTAAAGAAATTTGGATGTTAAAAGGTAGGGGCAGGGCATCCAAGCAGGGGGTTGCCAACCCTACTTGGATATGGATAGTTTTGCTTTATCAACAACACAATCCAAACCATATCTACTGAGAAGTCCTATTGAGTTCTATGGGGTTTAGTCCCTTAGTAAGTGTGTTTAGAATTGCAGCTGTTCAGGCATCCATCTTTACTCCTGAGTGCTCCCATCTAATATCTCCACAACTCTAGGCTCCTTTCTTCCTACAATGACTTCTGGTGACTGGCCTGGCCTGAGGGCACTTAAACCCTTTTTGCCAGAAGCGAATTGGCTAGATTAAATGTTCCCTACCCAGGCTCCATCTTTTAGCTAAGATTTCTATCTTAATTTCCAATCAGATAAATATTTTTGTATGAATTATATGCGCCAAGTAACTGTGGTTGATGCTTAATGTATCATGCTTAATGACATCACTTGGACCCTCCCCATGATGTCACTTGGACCCACCCTGTGACATCACTTGGACCTGCCCCATGATGTCACGTGGGTCCATCCCATGACATCACTCAGGCCCACCCCAAAAATCTCAGGGTTTTGGATGCTTCTGACCTGGCAACCCTAGGTATGACACACCAAGAAATGAGACCATGCTTACCACATTACTGCAGGCCTTTCTCTTTAAAAACAACTTTAGATGGTGCTTTCCAAAAACTTACTTCTGTTCGGTAGCAGCAGCAGCAGCAGCAACAGCAGCAACAGTGGCAGTAATAGTAATAGTAATAATAAGATACTCATTGTGACAGTTCAATACAATTAGGGTTGAATCCAGCTATTCAGAACCATTGTGTTTTGTTCAGTGCTCCATGAGCGGAACTCTGCTTGTGCAAGGGGAGCCACCCTTCCTCTCCTTCTCTCCCCCACACACCCACACTCTCCTTCGGAGAGTCTCCCAACTGTCTGGAGCTGATATTGAGGATGTGTTGCTAGGGGCCACAAGGCAGAGGGGGAAGAGTTCTGTTCTGCAAACAGAAGTCTCTTGCATTGGTAGAACACAAACATTGGATAACATCCATTGGAATGAATAGATCCATGTCATCTTCATTAATTTTACTGGGTCTACTCTGAGTATAACTAATGTTGAATGCAAACCTTAATGGTTCAGACCAAATCAAACTATATTCAGATATTAGTTGAGTAGGCTAAACAGACATGTAACTACAGGCATACCCCGCTTAAAGTCGCTTCACTTAAAGTCGCCTCGCTATAAAGTACATGCTCCATACTCCACCATACCCCACTTTAACGTATGCGCTTCGCAATAACGGACACTTAATGGCATGACACCGCTGCCATCTAGTGGTGATTGCAGTGCAGTACAAGCATAGATAATTGCTTCACTTTAAGTACATTTTCACTTTACATACACGCTCTGGTCCCATTGCGTATGTTAAAGCGGGGTATGCCTGTATAGAAGATTAACCCAGATGCAATCCTATACCCAGTGACCTGGGAGAAACTGAATAAAAGGGACTTACTTTTGAGTAGACATGTATAAAATTGAACTGCATAATGTGTTAAATAACGAAAAATCTCACCCAAAAGGCTGCTCACAGATATTTACTATAGTTTTTTTTAATTGCTATCCAGGACTCAGTTCCTTGATATAGCTCCTTACATAGTACAGGAGACCCATGGGGTTCTTCTTTTTGGTTAATCCACCCCTCAGTGACTTGGAAGTGGGCTTTGAAGTCATCACATACACAACTATTTCACCATGCACCTCTGATGTACTCCATACACAAGGTTAGAAACAGATGAGCTCTAATTTATCTTTATGCTGCAGTGTGGCAACCCTTTAGACGGCAAATTAGACATGTGAAATTTGTGTCTTATGGTTTACACATGATTTTACTTTGGAGTGGTATCTATTTTGGAACAGACTTGTGTGACGCAGCCCTCAGTGACAATTAACTAATGCCAATACACTATTGAAAATTAGCAGTGTTAATTAATTAATTAATTAAGGTATTTACATATCACTTTTCATTACAAGGACCACAAAGAAGTTTCTAATATCCAGGAAGAAAATTAACAATACAAGTAGCACAATTAAGCAGATTTCTAAGAAATAACTATCAGTATGAGTTCCACGCTCTTGCCACCTAAAACCAGATACCGATTTTTCCCCTTCTTAAATAACTATATGGCATTCTAAGTTGGCCTTCCCAAATAACTTACAGATATGTCAAAGTGGCCCATAAAGTATTACCTCCCACAAGCTGCTGGAAATCTGAAGATCAAATAATGCTTTATCTTACTTATGCTTTTTTTAAAAAAGTGTTTAAATTGGCCACTTATGTTTTGAGGTGCGGGCAGCAGCTGTGGGAATCATGCTGCCAATCTGGATCAGGGCCCTGCACCAGTTTCCTGTCAAAAATTCTCCTTCAGCTGCTCTTTGCCCCCAAAGATTTCTTTTGCAGGAAACAGGCAACTAGATGAGCTGTGAGATGACTGAGTCTTTCTGATTTCTAGAATGGATGGTTTAGGATGTTCCCTTTCCCCACTTCTTTCTCCTCATCCCCTAAATTTGAGTGAGTTGTCATAATTGTCAACCAAATGCATGCCCATCTCCCTTAAATATATCATGCACTGCACAAACTACCTATTTCCTTTTTTAATGTTTTGGCTCTTGATGCTATTTCCTTTTTTAATGTTTTGGCTCTTGATGCCTTGAAACAAAGGGCAGACTGGAATTGGTTCACTGTTTGAACCAAACATCTCAACATCAATTGTGTCTCAGCCAATCATAATATTGAAAGCCTATTCCCAGAGATGGACTTCTGTTTGAGTGCTGATAGCCAGTTGTTGGGATAATACAGTTCTAACTGGTGATTTTTTTTGTCAGGAGGTATCAAAAACATTCTTCTCTTTCTAGAAAATATCTTTGCTGGTTGGGGGATATAAATGCTGCTGTGCACTTCTTGTGCAGTAGCGTAGAATTACTCATTTCTTTTATATTTTGAAAAATTTATCTTTTGACTATAGTCCTTGGGAGCATTACACCTTTTCTAGTGTACCTTCATTGATTGAGTTCTTCTGGATGAATCATGCCAGTTGAATGTAGTTTTGAAAAGATAAACAAGAGGCTATAAGAGATTCTACAGCTGCCATCTGTCAGAAATTCTCCATTTTTTTTCCAAATTAAGCTTAAATGGGATGTAATTCAGGAAGTCTTGTAATAATTTGAGGTGTTTGAAGAAATGGTTATGGCTGCACAACGGTGTACCATTCATATTTACATACATGCTCATTTTACATATACGCTTGTTTTGCTGATTTATAAATTACTTTTATACAATTTTCATTGTTTTGGGGATTCCTGTGAAATAATAACAGGACAGTTTGTATCAGTCAAATCAGTCATGTGAAAGGTACTAGGAAAATGATTTTCATGTGGATATAGATTATTTCAGATGTGTAACCCTGTGCAGATGGTCAACATGAGTAGAAAAGAAACTTAAATTGTGACAGCAACAAGAAATAAAGAGGCAAGACACAAGTGTATGGGTTTAAAACTAGGGCCACATTATTAATTACAACGTAAACATTGTGAACTGTAACTAAACTGCATAGGAGAATGAGCCCATGTGCAAGGAATCCCATCAACCTCATTCAGGCTGCTAGGCCTGTTCTTCCTGGGTGAGGCTACCCTGCAGGTAGGATTCAAGCTGGCTTTAATTCCAGCTCTTCCTCCCTGCCACACCCCTAAGCTGAGGAGAGAGGTCTTCCTGACCCACTCTATCTCCAGATACAAGACTTTAAATGAGTAGTACAGGTTAATCTAAATATTGGTCCGTATCCCACCCCATGGGTCTCTCAGCCCTATGTGCAAGTCTCTGGAGTCTCTATTCACCTTAAAGTGTCTCAGGGTGCTCACCATTCATTTCCCACACCTCCCTTCTCCTGTACACACCTGCTATAGAAAGAGAACAAGTTCCAACTTAGTCCTTCATTCGTCTCTCACCACTGCTCAATAGTAAATCTCACTGCACTATGCAAATCACACAATGAAATATCATTTCCAATGTCTGACAAATGTATCTCATTGGGCCAATACAGGTCTTCCCTAATATATTTCATATTGGGATGGCCAATCACCTCATCCCCAACCCACAACAATGCAAACTAGGGGTGGGCAAGAAATTTGATTCAGTTCACATTTCAAGCCAAATGTATCAAATTTGAACTTTCCAAATTATGATAACCAAACATAGTCATCCTTAAACATTCACACTTATCTGAATTTTGCAATGCAACTTGCCAACCAATGTTTACAAAAATGCATACATAAGGAGAATGTGTGCATAAAAATGAACATATGAGTGAAAAATAACATACAAAAATGCATTATATGACAAGAAATTGCTTGCAAAAATGTGTACATTAGCTAAAACTGCCTACAAAAATGTGTTAATTAGAAGTTTGCACTAAAATGCTGGAGAATTTTCATAAGGATTTAAAATTCTCCTTTTGCTGCAGAAATGTTGAGAACTGAATTTAAGTCTGGAAAAATGAGAAACTGAGAGAATTGAAACTGACAGGTCTTTTCATCCCTAGTGCAAGCCTAATTTCCCAATTGACACTCTTAGCAGCCCTAGCAAGGGCTTTAAGATTCAGATTATCCTTCTGTAGTCTCCTAAGAAGGATCTCAGAGCCCAAAATTGTGATCCCAGGCCACCTCTGTCTGATCATAGCAAAAAAACCCAATGCTTACAACATCAACACCTTACTTTTCAACAGACCAAGGTAATTGCCACCCACATGCAACACAACAATGTGTGGCATTTATTTGACCATGCCCTGTTGGAAGACAGTGGGCAACAACCTACCCCAGGTCAGGCCCCTCTGACCCAACCATTGCATGGAGGTCAGCCCCTTGAGACCTAACTGCATTCTCAGATAAGAGCATATCGCTCTCAACTGGCCCCCCAAAAACATGCCATGGCCAGCAATGAGGACTCTGATTTTCTCTCCACCATTCCAGCCACCCGTTAACAAAGAACAACAACAAGAAACTGTAAAACTGTCAGCAAACTTTCAGCATTTTTTCTTTTATTGTTATCTACCTGCTCCATTTCTAAGAACAAGAGCAAAAATGCATCCACATACTCACCCTTACATCTCTTCTCCTGAGTGGCCGGTAGCAAATGATAACCCAACCTACTCGATCCCTTCCCATAAGGAATCGCACCATCCTTAACCATCACAAGCCCATCAGCCTTCCCTGACACTTCCTGATTGCACCCCAACAGACTGTGTAGCACCCACAATTCCTTCTCTGCTGTCTGTATAGCAGTGCTAACCATCTTAGAAGCATGTGAAGTGGAAGAATGCAATGTAAAAGTTTTAGCAATGGAAACCTGCATTGTTCTGTGTTTCCCCAGAGGCCTCCCATTCCAAGCCTGTGGAACCCCCTAATGTGGTGTGCCCCATGGAGAAGACGGGCCTCAAACCGACCAACCCCATGGCTCTGGAAATGCATAAACCTCACCTGTAAAACAATCCCTTGGCATAACAGGCACCTCTGCCCATGTCTCATCAATGTAGGGCTCCTCACTGGGCACCGTCCTGGCAGCCGGGGGTGATAAGAGTCCCTCTGGGGTGATAAGACTCCCGCACTCCAGCTGATCTTGCCAGAGGAGGGGAAGATCATCTCCTCCTCGGGGGCAATAAGACTCCCACACTCCAGCTGATCTCACCGGAGGAGGGGAAGATCAACTGTAGCACACTCCAGCTGATCTCCTCTTCTGGCATGATCAGACTCCCGCACTCCAGCTGATCTTGCGGGAGGAGGGGAAGATCAGCTGTAGCGTGCTACAGGTGATCTCCTTGGGGGCAGTCAGACTCCTGCACTCCAGATGATTGTGCCAGAGGAGGGGAAGATCATCTGTAGCGTGCTACAGCTGATCTTCTCCTATTCTGGCACCATCAGACTCCTGCTCTTGAGCTGATTGTGCTGGAGGAGGGGAAGATCAGCTGTAGCGCACTACAGCTGATCTTCTCCTCTTCTGGTGTGATCAGTGGGTTAGGTTCCACACCCCTGCGCTGCAGCTGATCTGCATTTTGGCAGTTTTTGCTTTTCAGCAGGGGTCTGGAACCTAACCTGCCATATGAGTGGGGCCCTACTGTAACAATCAAGTACCCATTACAACAGCAACCTAATACCAAGCACTCCCCCAGATCAACAGAGCACATGATATCAAATTATGCACCAATCGGACAAAATAGGATACCCACTAGGTCCCAGCCAAACCAGGCCTACTGCTAACATGGTCAGACCCAAGTCAGTCTAGCCCCAATACCTAGGCCAGATAAGCCTAATCCTTTGCAAGGGCCTTATGGCCTGATAAAAAGCCTACAGCCAAGCCCAAAAGCACTTGGCCCAAAGGTTTATGTCTAGTCCTAGGCCCAAACCACAGACACATGGCCCAATGACAAGGCCCAGCACGTAGCCACATGTATGAACCCAAGGCCTACTCTCTAGGCCCCAATAACAGGCCTAATGCCTGACACACAAGCTCGAGGCCTATAGGTCTTGTGTAAGGATCAATGCCCAGGCCTGAATGCAGGCCCAAAGCCTATATGGCCTCAATTCCAGGCACATAGCCCACAAATATATAGGCCCACAAATATAGACCTAAGGCATTGATGCCCTTACAACCCTAAGGCCTGTTCATAGTCCCAAACCTGAAACCCAGATGAAGCTCCAAGAAGGCCAAAATCCCTGACCACCCATACAGCCCACTCCACCTACCAATCTCCCTGGCATACCCCAAACCCAAGGGAAATCCCTGTCACCCAGCAGGGTGAAAAGCCAACCACCTAGTCAAAACACACCCACCAAAGTCCTTAGACATGTCCCTCATCACTTGCTTTCCTCACTGCTCATTCTCCCTGTGCTTGTCAAACTCCTTTGATGCCGCAAAAACTCTGACAAGACTGAGGGACAGAGGCCAGAATGACCAATATATCCTTTGGCCCATCCTTTCCACCACCTGAAAACAGGGCCGGAAGTGGTTTCTTGTCCATCTTCCGGTCCTGCCACAAATGCACTCTTGACTGAATAACTTGTCAGTGCCGGATGGGGGCAGCAGAGTTATCGAAGAGAGGTTTATGAATGTGTATTCAAACCCCATACCTAACCTCCATGCGATGATCATAACTTCTACATAGGGGAACTTTGGACAAATTTATCTTGTGTTCAGAACCTACACGGGAGCACTTCAACATTTTGTTCAGAACCTATGCACCCTGGGGTGTATGTATCTAGATGCTGTAGAGAACTTAAAATTAAGCCATTGAGATCAGGTTCATCTGCACTAAATGAAATCAGAAGTGGGTTCATCAGATCCAGTATCAATTCCCATATCATACATGCATTTCTCCACAATCTCCAGGGTATGGTCTGACAGGGCATGAGGCTAAGCAGTTCTGGGTCTGGTCAGTGCCTGGATGGGTGAACATATGTAGGCCACCTTGGGTCCATAATGGAAGAAACATGGAATATGAATGTAAGTAAAACAATTTAAAGATGCTGAGCAAAAGTTTTTCTTATTCTCCTTAGTTCTTGTTTCTTTTCTAAAGTCAAGATCACAATTCCTTTTTAATTCAAGCTATTTCCCCAGCAAACTGCATCATTTCACCTTCCTTCTCTTTTTTATTTAACAGACTTAATTTATAATGTTTTATTTCATTAAAGAATAAAATACATTTTGACAATGGACGAGTGATACAGATCGTTTAATGCTCAGCTGTACCCATTATCATGAATTAAAAGAATTATATGTGGAATAGCAATCCCATCAGAACACGAGGCTTAATTGAATGGAAATAGCCTGATAAATTGAGAACTCTGTATGAAACAATCATTTCTTAGACTATAGCACACATGAATTATAGCAGGAAGCATTCATGAGTACAATTTATTATTTTATACTGAGTTATTTTAAGGTTTGCAATATGAAATGTAGGCACAGATTCTTTAGAACAACCAAGCCATATAACTCCCATTCACAGTGATGAATCCAGAGGCAATGTATTGATTTATGTTTTCTTTTCAAAGTAAGAGCCAAATACTAACCACAAGCATGCAAGAAAGAGCATGAAAGGGTCTTAATGCATACTTTGGGATGATGGAAAACTTTATTCAGATATATGTAGATTACTTTCTGATCAGAGACAACATGGTCCATAAATTATACCTGACTAAAGTAATGCATATTTTGTTAGTATGGTCATCACATATAAAACAGTACCCTATATCTAACAGTGTTTTAAAATGTATTTATTTCTAATAATTTTACTAACCTTTTCTATACAATAGATAATCAAGGACCACAGATAGTGATAGAGCACAAGCTTTGCATGCAAAAGGCCCCAGGTTCAAACCCTGGCATCTCCAAGAAGAGTGGTAAAAAGCTCCCTCTCTGAAATCCTGGAAAACTGCTGCTGCTAATCAGTGTAGGCAGTGCTGACTTAAATGGGCCAATGGTCTGACTCAACATGAGGCAGACTCTTTCTATGATGGCTTGTCTATGAAAGAAAGTGTATCAATTTGGCTGGGATTTAAACCTCACAAGTTCTAAGTACAGAAGAATCTTTATGGGGAATGATGAGGACTTGGATGATATCCCAGAGATAGGGCATCAAGATGAACATGGAACCTAGCGGTGTGGCTGAATGAAGGGTCGAGAGTACACAACTGTGGTGGTCCTCAGTTTGTGGAACTTGGTCAACACAGAGGTATCACATGGCCCTGATGCTGCATATTTTACAGCAGGTTTTAAAAGACCCATAGTTTTAGGACCACTTTTCTTCGATTAAGATCATTCTCAGAGAATTAAAAAGTGAATGGCTAATTTTTTAAGTTGCCATAGTAATGTAAAAAGCTCTGTATGCCTTGTTTGAACTGGCTTGCGTTTTATGTTTTGTGCTAAGCTGTTTTAACAGATGGTTAATGCAGCTCCAGTTGTTCTCTTAGAGTGTTGGCTATACACTGTTTTTATGATATTGTGAACCACCTTGAGTGGGCTGTATCCAAAAGGGAGCATATAAATAATTTTATAAATAAATAAATGGATTAAAAAATAAGAACTCAAGTGAAGGATAAATAAAGAATATCATCTGAGGAAACAGGGAGAGGGGATAGGGAACTTAGGCAAGAAAAGGCTAATGAGAGGGAGAGTTTTAAAAGCCCACAATACTTAAGGGAAACATGGGCCTGTACTGTGGGTGAGGCAGGGAAGGCAACAGGAGTCCTAGAGAGGCTGCTCAAAAGACAAGGAAGAGCCAGACATGAGATAAAGTAGGGACTAATGGGTGGTGGGGAAATGGGATGAAGTAAAGCAAGAGCTAAGGAGAAAATTATGATTTGATGGTTAATTTTAACTAATTTATCTTTTTTGTATCTTTTGTAACCTTGCTGTACACTGCTTAGAGGCTATGGTCCAAGGCTAAATGTGGTATTTTAATTTTGTGAAATAAAACAAATATTGTTCAAATAAATCAATCAATTAGATTGGGGGCAAAATCTCATTCTTATTACTTTGATATAGACAGAGGTCTTCTACTACCAAAAAGGAAGTGGACAGAAAGTGATTGTTTTGGTGGCTGGCGACCTACAAATCAAGGATTGTGTTGCTTAGTCTAAACTCTGACTAGAATAGCTATGCTTTTCAGGGTTGTCAGGTGAACATTGCCAGTTCTGCTGTTGCTAGAACATTGTAGCTTGTCAAATTTAACTAGAAGTAATGAGGGTCAAAAAACAGGGAGGGGCTGAATTTCACACACTGATCCGAATATTGTGCCTGAAGGCTACTAGTACAATTTTTCAAAAAGTGGGGAAGGGCTCAGTGGTAGAGCATCCGCTTTGCATGCAGAAGGTCCCAAGTTCAATTTCCGGTATCTCCAGGTAAGGCTGGGAGAGACCACTGCCTGAAATCCTCCAATCAGTGTAGACAATATTGAGCTACATGGACCAATGGTCTCACACTTTATAAGGAAGCTTCCTATGTTCTTAAATTTAATATACCATGACCTCCACACCCCCAAAAATATTTTACCACACCTATATGGGCAGTCCTATGTCCACCTTCTCTCCCTTCCCATGTCCTGATGATAGTTGCCTACCCTAAATAACTCACAACAGGATGGGGGTTTAAATCTCCACAGCAGAAGATGTTGTTACTCAGTCTGACATAGGGTTGCCAGGTCCATGGCCTGAGACTGATCTTGTATCTTTAGGAGAAGAGAAAGTCAGCTAAGTGCAGGTGTTCTTGAAACCCTGTAATGGGAAAAACCACGAGGTGGAATTCTCCCTTCCCCCTGCACAACTTTTAATGATACAGAAGACCTCTTGGTTGCTAGGCCTGGCTCTGTTGGCTTGACTTAAGCAAACAGGACCACTGGCTATACTGAAGGGTTACAAGGTAGCAAAAGGAGGAATGAGACACTGATATTCTGCTGCTTTACAACCTTTTCCCCCAACCACAATCATTAAAATGTCCAAAGTTGTCAAATGTCAATCATATACTGTTTCTGTGCTCTTCTACTTAGTTTTTTCAATGCTTTTCATTGCTGAAAAAGTTTTATACAGGTTCACAACAGGGACAAAAGAAAACAGAGTTCTGAAAGAGTTAAACAGCAATTTGTTTTTATTTTATGGCAGCCAGGATTCCAGCAGGAAAATGGTGCCATGAGGAGAGAATGCAAAAGCACCAAGCTGCATAAAACAATCATAACAATTTTCCCTCAGATTTACATAACTGTGTACACAGAATTTGATGTGTACAGTCTTAACTGGAAACAAAGGTTTGGCATACACACACACACAGCTGAAGCAGATTTGAGGCCAGCTGGAGTTATGAATGGAGCTCTGAATCCCTCTGCTGTGGCAACTTGTGTGATAACATAAGTGTTTTCTTTTTCTTTTCCATATGGTTGTTTGTTCAACAGAAATTCTTCTGATTTAAAATGTTTACTTTCCTCTTGGAAACTTTAGGAATAATCAGTTAAAATGATATTTTACAAGGCTTCCAGATGAAACTATGTGATTAAAGGGCCTTCCTGGAAAAGAACACAGTGGAAGATGTACCTTGCAGAAGAAAGTGATTTAGCTGAGAAAACAGAACTGTTGAAAGGAAATATAAAACATAACTAGGTAACACCATCCAGTGGCCATTCCCTGAAGCTCATACACATTCTGTGCTTCAGGTACTCCATATAGCACAACTGAAGCCAGTTGGTGCATTCAAAGAGCTTTTCAGAAGTCCCAAATATCCAGGGGAGACAAAAGCAACTGCTTGTTTCTCCCCATGTATTATAAGTGACTTTTTTTGTAATTAGGGAAGAAATTAATATCATTATAGCAGCAAAAGAGAAGAGAGACCTACAGGTTACACCCCAGCAATTGCTTTAGAAAAACACACTCTGTGTGCAACATATGAACAAAATTATGCCATTCACATCTTCTGGGCCTTGTAAAATGGATTTCACAATGAAGTTCATGTTCATAATGAGGTAAGCTCATGTTGCTTCAGAGGAGCAATGGATTGTGAATTAAAGATGCTAGTCTGCCAGTCTGCTTTCATGGAAAAACTGCAAAAAGCGTGTGTGGGAGTGTGTTTTCACCTCTGTGCATCAAGAAGACCAGGTTTATTCAAAATAAATTGAGGAAGAATTTTGTAAAGATTTCCCCAGTTATGTTTTTACTAGTTTCTTACCATAAATACTAGACCATGATGTTTTTGGAGAACCTTGAGCCAGTCAAATGCTCACAGCCTCAACTACTTCATAGGGCTGTTGTGAGGAGAAAATGTAGTCATAGGAGACCAATGTATGCTGTGCAGAGGAATGCCATTCCCATTGATCTGGCAGGGATGTATTTGTCTCACACGATGAAAAATTAGTCTAGAGAGATTTTCTCCCAAGGGGAGGGGGAAGGAGAGGGGTACAAACATGGGCCAATTGGCGTGGGTACTGGTGTGTGCCACAAAAGGTGATGCCACTCCCAGCACTTCCTCTTCATATTCTGCAGCCTCTCACTCTTGGGGTAGTGTGGGCTTTGCCAGTCACCACAGGGGGCTGAGTAGGATTTTATTGGGTGCACGTGAATTGGCCTTCTGTGTACCTCTGTTTTTCTTTTTTATTTCTTGCCTACTTCACACTGCCCTTAATTTGATTGGCTTAAAGTGGGTCTCAGTTTCTGATTCCATCTGGCGTTAACAGCAATTGGCATTTCATGTGGGCTGGTAGGGTGCTATCTGCTGGATGCTGAACAGTGGGGGTGTATACCCAATGCTCGCTGTTAAGGGAAGATGGAACACTTTATCTTTCATCATGCCATTTAGGGTTAAGGAGAACTGGTATGTGGGGGGAATTACCCACATTTGTTAGTCGAGGTATTGGTGCTGATCCTCAAACTACATTATTAATAAATATAACAGGTATACCAAGTTTAGTCTCTCAAGTCTTTATCTGGATTTGGGGACAAAGACAGGCTAGAAATTAATGAACAAACTGAATGTATGAAGTGACACTGAGTCACAAATCCTCAAACAAAGTACACAGCAGAGAGACAGAGAGAAGAAGAAGTCTAAATAGACTCCCCTCCAAATCCCTGCAAACAGTCACCGGTTTTCAAAGCCAGTAAAAGCGAGCCCCTGTTTTATTGCTTGTGTAAATGGGCGCATTCCAGGAAGGATCAGCCTACAGTCAGATGTGGATGCTGCTTAGGCTGCATTCAGACATGGGGTTTATTGCATTAGTTTAATGGATTAAAATGGTTGCCCTTCTGTCCTGATTTCTGAAATTGCTTTCACACTGCAGTACCTGTTGCATTAAGGAGCCATGGCTTTTTTAGCCGATATACCAGCATTTTGTGCAACTGTCTTTCACACTGCTGCAACAAACAGCACCTTGTTTTCACCCTCACTCATTATACATATGTACACTATAGTTCCCCCATAATTCATTGTTTGAGTTAGTGTCTGGACACAGGGGTGAATGTGGGAAAAGGAAGGGCATGCTGCTACCCACACCTACACTGGAATACTGGTACAATTTTCATCAGGCCAAAAAAAAAAATGCTACATGCCTAAAGGCCAGTAAGGCATTGCATGCTGGGATGCCTGTCATGTGAACAGCTGCAACCAGCACAAAGCTCCTGTGATCTTCTGGGTTCCCAGGCTTGCAAATAGATTATTTCTGGTATTATTTATCACAATAATTAGTACTAAACTTCCACTAGAATCCACTAGATTTCCAGAATTAACTTTTACATCGTGTGACAGGTCAAATGTAATGTACAAATTACCAGGTAAGAAATTATCAGAATAATGGAATAAAGTGCTGTGTGAAAGCAGCCCCAGACACAGAGGGCTCATCCATATGTCCATTTAATCTGTAATGTTAGCCCCTTGTGTCTCCATTAATTCACCCACATCCATATGATTTTCCTCTTCAATCACTGCCTTCCCAAACTTTCCCCTCTGTTAATCTAGATTTACTCATACCAGAGATACTCCAAAAAGGAGAGAAAGAGTGATTACAAATCATTGCTAAGGAGAGATCTGCGGTTGCATTAAGGAGAAATCTGTGTTTCCCCATTGTTTCCTATGTGGGTTGTTCAAACTCCACCTCCTTCAATGCCTCCTGCTTCTCTTGGGTTCCCATTGGCGTCCCTCCCCTTCTCTATCATCTGAGCCAAAATACAATGAGTTGAGAAGGAAGTAACTGAAAAATAATAAAAGGAAATGGGAGGGCAGCGTCAGAAGAGGCAGGTTCTCAGAAAGTGAATGGCATCAACCAAAATAAAAGTGAAAGGTTTACAGACATTTTAAATGTATGTTGTGGATTTAAGGTTGTGGAGCTTTCAGAGGCACACTGGAGAGGGAAAGGGACTCCCTCCCTCCTGGTTTTTCTCATCTCTCCCCCCCTCCATTTTTGCTGAGGTTTGCGATGGTCAGTTCTGTGCTGGGAGAGAAGGAAGGAGGGAGGAGTGTTTGTAAACAAGCCAAACATACTTTGTGGACTCACAGAAGAAGAGGGGGCAGAGGCAGGCAAACAGCAAAAGAAGAAAGTAAACAACAACAACAAAAAGGACATGCCTACAAGTATGAACAGGGAATTTGTTTCATCTGAGTATAAAGGATGTGCAAAGCAATGAAGTCTGGAGTACCAGGAGACAATTTAAATATGGAAAATGTTTTTTAAAGCAATTTTACATGATAGTATGGATGAACCCAGATACACACATCTTTGCACAGCATCCTTTTTAGTTTACATAGGTTCCCTGTTGAGGAAACCACCTACATAAACAGAAATCACGCATTATAGGTTTAGCCACCTAACAGCATATTAAGTAAATATGAGAGAAGCATCTTTTGGGAATATAATGGTATAAGGCAGCTTAGCGTAGTGAAGGGAATTAAATGACATGACCCATTATTACTTCAGATGTTTTACTTGCACAGATCATGATTATCCAAGAACAATGGCACATCAAGTTTTAGTTTTACTGCAGTACAAATTGCCATCCCAAGTTGTTGCTTCAATTTGTCATGTAGGTGTTATTTTGCATCAGTTGTGTGACTCCTGTATTTGGGCATTCAAAAGAAGCCAATAAAATGTTTACAAAAACTACCTTGTTATGAGAAAGAAAGAAAGAAAGAAAGAAAGAAAGAAAGAAAGAAAGAAAGAAAGAAAGAAAGAAAGAAAGAAAGAAAGTTTTTCTCTGTGGTGAAAAATATCACTCTAACAAAATTCAGGGTCCTAATGTAAAGATATTAACACTGTAAAAGAGAAACATTTATTAATATTAACCCTAGTCAGAGGCAGCATGCTTCTGAAAACCAGTTGCTGGAAGCCTCAGGAGGGGAGAGTGTTCTTGCACTCGGGTCCTGCTTGCGGGCTTCCCCCAGGCACCTGGTTGGCCACTGTGAGAACAGGATGCTGGACTAGATGGGCCACTGGCCTGATCCAGCAGGCTCTTCTTATGTTCTTATGTTCTTAATATTAAATCTTAATGTTTTTCCGTAGAAAGCAATTTAGCATCTGTAACTGTAAAACTAGATTGGTGGGTGGGAGGGAATGTGTGTGTGTGTTACAAATATTCATTTTTGGGGGAAAATAAAAGCATCCTCTTGTCTAGATGTAAGATAAGAAATATTTCAGTTTGTTGGCTACCAGTGAAAAGTAACATCTCTGCATATTTTATGAACATATTTTTTCCTGTATTTCTCTGCAATTAAAGGGCTATGCATGCTTCCAGGAAACTGGTTAAAGTCAGCACATGATGGGGCAGTAGGGTCACACCTGCTTACTACTTCTCTGGAGTCCTGACATTTTTTTTGAACACCTTGCTCCTCAATATTGGGCAGATGAGGGCCAAAACAAATGTGAAGTTAAATGCCTGGATGCCTTTAATATGTCTGCCTACTTTAACAGTTAGGATACCCGACAGGGATTGGAACTGCAGTGTGCAGAGAACGTTAACTTCTTCTCCCTTCACAGTCCCATTGAAAACTGCACACACACCCAAAGCTGTTATTAATCCTGAGAGGGAGGCCTCCAGTGGCAATAATTACACATGTAATGTCATATGTGTTTTGGTCTTAAGTGCATAGGGCAATAAGTATGTGTTGCATTACAAACAGCAAACATTTGCAGGCCTGAATGTGCTAGTGATGTAAAATGCCTATAATAGGCAACACCCATCACATCATGTGGGCATATACCATGATTATTACCTTCTGAATGGGGTGCAAAATAACATTTGTGGGACAGATCATGAATGACAAAGACTGGATGTCCAACCATTAACACCGGTCATCCTCCATCTGCCAAGTTCTATTTCACTACACAGCATTCTTCTTTCTCAGGATACATAAGCACATGGCTAAATATAACTGTTTCAGCTTTGATCCTTTTGGATCTGTAATCCAAACCTTCTAGAGTTTTCATCTCCATGTATTTATCATGTATGAAGTGTTCATGCACAACAGTAGCAGGGGTAGTATTTCTTGCCTGAACGGCTCGCTTAAATCTTTCTAGTTTTGATGGCTCCACTCAAAGTGTTTATGCTGTCTAAAACATTTATTGGGACCTTACCTTCTCCAGCCAATCATAATGCAACTGGCAAAGACTTTCAAATGTCATTAATAGTTAAATACCTGTCAGGCTTTTAAATTTTGTACTGTGGAACCCCAAATGCCATTCATTCATAATTCAAAAGGTGTTTGATGACAACAATTACTGCCCCTCAATAGCCCCCTAATCCATGCATTGCAGTCCAACATAGGATTTGCAGGCCAATGCAATTCAAATGAGCTTTATGGGTAAAGTAACAATTATATTTGAAAGTGGAAGAACTAAAAGGCATTCAGCTTGAATCTGAAGGTGGAAAAAAACATTTGCATAGCTATACAATTATTCTGGATAGATGGATCATAATGCTATGGGAAAGTATCTTTTGCCCTATGGAAAGCATATATAGATTCACATTCAATAAAGATTTCTCATCTTTATAAATAATAACAATAAAACTAAGACACTATTTTAGAGAGAATTAACAAAGTAAATCCTCAGAATTAAGAGGAATATAAGTTCCCAGGGAAAGTTTACCCTAAATTCAGAGCACTACTGTAATTAAAATGTCCTCCTAGATTGATAATTAAACTCAATTGCAGATGTAACAAATATATAATATAGTGATATAATATCTCAAACCATGATAAAAGCACACTACGTTGGAATATTTTTTAAAAAAATCTATTGTGTTCCTTTGAGTAACTGTGATGGGAACTGTGGTGTAAAGACTAAACTAGATATGATGGCTATTTTTAAAAACCCAAGTGTATACCCAGTCAAATATAAAGCAGTGGTAAGGAGTCTTATTTTTTTTAGATCAAAAGAGTAACAGAGTTCAGTTGAGAGGGACACTATAGGAGGAGACAGATTATTGAGGTCAGCTGCAGGCAGAGCTACACATAGGCTGCAGAGAGATAAGCTGGAGGGGGAGGTTTATAACACAGAGAGAGAGAGAGACTTTTCTTTTTTTGCTTTTAAATGTTTCCATATGTTTCTGGGCCCGATTCAAGGTGCTGGTTTTAACCTATAAAGCCTTACACGGCATGGGCCCGCAATACCTGATGAAACTTCTCTCCCGATATGAGCCTACCCGTACACTGCGCTCAACATCGAAGGCCCTCCTCCGGGTGCCGACACAGAGAGACGCCCAGAAGGCAATTACAAGAAAGAGGACCTTCTCGGTGGTGGCCCCCAAACTATGGAACACCCTTCCTGACGAAGTTCGCCTGGCGCCTACATTACTATCCTTTCGGCGCCAGGTGAAAACCTTCCTCTTTGCCCAGGCATTTTAATATTTTAATATTTAATATGTTCGTATTCTCCTATTCCCCTGACAGAGCTCCAGGGGCCAGAGGGGTTTAACAGTCAGCCACTCTGATTGAAGTTCTGTGAAGGGAACAAGGCCTCTCCTAGCAACTCTCAGCATCCTTCGCTAACTACATTTCCCAGATTCTTTGGGAGAAGCCATGACTGTCTAAAGTGAAATAACAGTTTGTTGTGCATATGGCCAGGGATAGCTTTGGTTTAAACTTGGGTGGTGGGCTACAAGTGCCTGCTGTAGAATGTAAAGGTGGGGAAAACCCTGAAAAACAGTGATACTGTTCACAATGTTTTACTTTTGGAAAGGAGCTTCCCCTCTGCCCAGTGCTCACCCATCCAATCTCCTCCTCTCCCCCTTCCCCTCCCCTCCCCTCCCTGCCCCTTCCCTATGTAAGTTTCACCTATCTTAAGCATGAGTGCACAGGAGCAAATCCCACTGAACTCAAAAAGAATGCAAATTATCAAACCTGCCCACCCCTCCTCCTCCCTCCTATCCCCTCTTGCCCCTTCCCTTCCTCTTCCTTCACTCGCCCCTTCCCCTCCCCATCCCCTTCCAATCCCCTCCTTCTCTCTCCCCCTCCTCCCTCCCCCATGGTCAGTTTTACCTACCCTAAGGATGATTGCACGGGAGTAAATCCCATTGAATTCAATAAGCATGAAATGATCAAACCTGCCCTTGTGTACTCCTTCCTCTCATCACCTCACTTTTGCCCTTCCCTCCCCCTTCCTTCATCCCTCCCCCTCCCCTTCCAATCCCTTCCTTCCCCTTCCCCTCCTTCTCCATCCCTTCTCCCCTTCCTCCTTTCATTTACTCTACCCCAGGTCAGTTGTACATATCCTAGCCACTGAACTCAATAAGCATGCAAATGATCAGACCTGCCTTTTCCCTCCTTCCCTTTTTTCTCCCTTCCTCCCCCTTTCTTCTTTTCCTCCCCTCTTCTTTTTTCCTCCTCCCCTGCCCACTCCAGGTCTCCCTCCCCATGGTCAATTTTACCTATTCTAAGCATGATTGCACTGGAGTAAATCCCACTGAACTCAATAAACATGCAAATGATCAATCCATCCTCAGCAAACTTGTACAGGATCCCATTTCTTACCTCCCAGATTAAAAAGCAGAGAAATTCACTAATAGGCAAAAAAACCCTTATAGTTTAAGAACATAGCTATAGCCTCATGTTCCCAAATTTTTCCAAGCTACACAGCAAGTGGATTGGACTGTGAAAGACCAACCCAAATTGTCTTTGCTTTTTTACAAATTTGTAGGGCAGTCATCATTTGCATTGGAGATCACTCGTGGCTGAGTAAGATTGTCTTCCAAGATAAGGTCTTTAATGTGGAGGCCAATTCTGGATCCACACAGCCTCCCACAGTGAGGACATAGGCTTCCAGATGGAAGATGGTCATGATGAGGATTTGCTTGGCATGCCTTCCGCTTAGCTCGTTTGTCCCTTTTGCCCTGTACTCGTCCTTCTTCAAAGTCCATAGCACCTTTGATAATGGCCGAACTCCAATTGGGATGCTCATGGGCCAAGGCTTCCCAGTTCTCGATGCTTATGTTACATTTTTTTAGATTAGCTTTGAGAACATCTTTAAACCTCTTTTGCTGTCCACCGATATTCTGTTTTCCATCCTTAAGTTGGGAGTAAAGTAGCTGCTTTGGGAGACGGTGAACAGGCATTCAAACAACATGGCCAGTCCAGCAAAGTTGATGTTGGAGAATCATTGTTTCAACACTGGTGGTCTTTGCTTCTTCCAATACGCTAACATTAGTCCGCCTATCTTCCCAAGTAATTTGCAGAATTTTCCAGAGGCAGTGTTGGTGAAATCTTTCAAGAAGTTGGGAGTGGCGTTTATAGAAGTTCCATGTTTCACAGGCACACAGTAAGGTCGATATTACAATGGCTTTGTAAATAAGCATTTTGGTCTCCCTGTGAATATCCCAATCCTCAAGCACTCTACTCTTCATTCGGGAGAATGCGGCACTTGCAGTGCTCAGACAATGCTGAATTTCAGCATCGATGTCAGCTTTTACAGAGAGATGGCTGCCAAGATAAGAAAAGTGATTGACATTCTCGAGTGTCGCACCATTAAACTGGATTGATGGTGCTACAGAGGGATTGGTTCGCACTTGCTGATGAAGCACTTTGGTTTTTTTTGATGTTAAGCAAGAGGCCAATTTTTTCATATGCTTCTGCAAAGACATTTAGGATAGTTTGAAGATTTTCCTCGGAATGTGCGGCATCGGCATACTGAAGTTGTATGACAGAGGTTGTAATTACCTTACTGTTTGCTTTCAACCTACTGAGATTTAAAAGCTTTCCATCTGTTCAATATGTGATTTCCACACCAGTGGGAAGTTTCCCCTCAACAAGGTGTAGAATCATGGCGATGAAAATAGAAAATAAAGTCGGAGCAATGACTCATCCCTGTTTGACGCCTGATCCCACTTTGAATGGATCACTCTGAGCGCCATTGTTATCCAGAATTGTTGCCATCATGTTGTCATGGAGGAGTCACAATATATTCACAAATTTATCAGGGCATCGAATTTTCAGAAGGATGATCCAGAGAGCAGTTCGATTTACAGTATCAAAAGGGGCAGTACAATATTTCAGAGAGGAGGTCAGGTCTCCTGCTCCCCTTGTGCATTCACAATAGCTGCCCAATGTCCCTGCTTGTTAAAGTTTGATAGAAATATCTGTTGGCTCTAGGTAAGTTATTAAACCTCAGTGTTTTTTGCCTATTAGTGAATACCTATATTAAGCCAGTGCCCTTGATAAAGTGACTGCTTTTGGATTTAAAAGACTAACCAATCATGTAGTAAAGAATAATACACTTCTTATAAGTTCTACATCCTAAAAGACCAGGCATCAATTCATATAAGGATATCACAGAGTGAACTTTACAGTGCCATAAAGTTGGTGCTTCCAGGTGTGTCACTGATGTTCAGCTATACTAGGAGTTACAGTGTCTTCAGTTCAGAGCTCCATGTGTGATTAATATGCACATGAAGCTCCTGAATGGAATAAGAGGAGAGGTCTTCTTGTGGATCAGGAACTGGCTAGGAAACAGAAAGTAGAGTAGAAATACTGTAAATGGACAGTTCTTCTAATGGAGGAATGTAGAAAGTGCAGTCCTTCAAGGATCAGTATTGGGACCTGTGCTTTTAACTTGTTCATAAACAATCTAGAGTTAGGGATGAGCACTAAGGTGGTCAAGTTTGCTGATGTTACTAAATTGTTCAGGATTGTTAAAACAAAAAGAGATTGCAAAGAGCTCCAAAAGGACTGAGTGAATGGGTAGTAAAATGGTGAGTTATGCAGATTGGAGCAAAACATCTTAATGTCATGTATACCCTAATGGGGTTTGAAGTGGTGGTGACTGACTAGGAAAGAGACCTTGAGGTCATAGTGGATAGCTCGATGAAGATGCTGACACAATGTGTGGCAGCTGTGAAAAAGGCAAAATTCATGCTAGGGATCATAAGGCCCAGAAGTAAAAATAAAACTGCCGATATCATAATGCCACTATACAAATCTATAGTGTGACTGTATTTGGAATATTGTGCATAGTTTTGGTTGCTTCACCTCAAAAAGGTGCAAAAAAGGGCAACCAAAATATCAAGGGGATGTAGCGCCTTGCCTATAAGGAAAGCTTGCAGCATTTGGGGCTTTTTAGTTTAGAGAAAAGGTGAATCTGAGGTGACATGAGAGAAGTGTGTAACATTATGCATTGCATGGAGAAAGTGGACAGAGAAAAGTTTTTCTCCCTTTCTCATAACACTAGAACCCGTGGACATCCAATGAAGCAGAATGTTGGAAGATTCAGAACAGATAAGAGAAAGTACTCCTTCACACAGCACATAGTTAAACAATGGAATTTGTTCCCACAGGAGCAAATGGCCACTAGTTTGGATGGCTTTAAAAGAGGATTAGAGAAATTCATGGAGGATAAGGTTATCAGTGGCTGCTAGCCATGGTGGCTATGCTCTGCCTCCATAGTTGGAAGCAGTATGCTTCTGAATTCCAGTTGCTGGAAACTGCAGGAGGGGAGAGTGTTCTTGTGCTCATCTCCTGCTTGTCAGTTTCCCATAGGCATCTGGTTGGCCACTGTGAGAACAGGATGCTGGACTAGATGGGCCACTGGCCTGATCCCCCAAGCTCTTCTTATGTTCTTATGAATAAAGAAGTGTTATGTTTCATTCAATTTGGTGGGCAGCTCCATTTGTGAATCTCCCTACCCACAAAAGCTTCTGAATATGGATGAAACTACGGAAAAGCATTGTTTCTTTCTGTTTCTCTTTATGTGCTACGTGATTCAATTTGAATCAGATTGGGGTTTGTGATATCCTCTCTGATTCAGAGATGTAGAAAAAGATCTACTGAATGATCTGCTTTTAAAAATAATGCAGAAAAGATTATCAACCTTTCCCTTATCATTAAGTCGCTAATCCAGTGCTAATTGTCCTGAATCAAGTCAAGATCCAAAATTAGATAAAATATTTTAATCAAACTTTGACACATGTCCTCCCCATGTCTGCAACCACTGTAATTTGCTGCTTCTTGCTACTGTTTCCCAGGCTATGGCTATTTTAAAATCTTTTGAGCTCACATGGGCAATAAGGTTTACCATGACGTCTCTGCTGCCATCTTCCCCAGACCACCACCATTTTCTTGTTTTTAATGTATTGTATATAAAACATGAGAGCCAGTGTGGTGTAGTGGTTAAGGTGTTGGACTACGACCTGGGAGACCAGGATTCGAATCCCCACACAGCCATGAAGCTCACTGGGTGACCTTGGGCCAGTCACTGCCTCTCAACCTCATGAAAACCCTATTCATAGGGTCACCATAAGTCAGAATCGACTTGAAGGCAGTATATTTGCATGTATATAAAACATATATTGTGCACAGAGACAGGAAATGATCTGGAAACAGGATGCAAGAAAGGATATGGCACAGGAAGGCCCTTTTGGATTTTAATTTCTGAACCCCAAAACACAAATCATTTTACAGACATTATTAAACAGCTACATTTCTCTACCCCCACCCCATTTTTGTATACACATACATTTGGATGAAATGAGTTACTGCTACTTCCCTGTCTGTCTCCCTAAATAAGGTGCCACACGTTACATTTACTTTTCTCCTGTCCCAGTTGGCAGTAATTGTCAATGATGCCAAAGTATGAACCATCTTCTCTGGCTTGTGCTTTGTTTTATGTTCATTCCAATTTTTCTCTATGAAATTTCCGTGAGAAGCAACTTTGAAAATAAATGATGCCTTCTTTCAATGAGGAAGCTCTTACTGTCAATTCCCCCTTTCTTTCAGAAGCGTTTCCTTGAAATATTTGGCTGGCTGCATCTCTCATTCTTTTTGTCCTAAGTTGCAGTCTAACTATATCAAGTAAGAAACTCCAATTTATTATAAGCAATGATGACATAGGATGTGATGTGATATGTATTTTTCCTCAAATATATTTAAATGTAAATATTTTCAGATATGTTTCTTTCCTGTAGTAGATAAATTAGTCTCATTCCTGCGTTTGACACAGAATGAAAACTGCCTTTGAGACATGCTTTTCTTGAACTTTCATATTTTTTCTCATTTGGATTTTCAGCATGGAAAGCTTATTAATATATTGTTCTAGTTACATATTTTGACATTGCAGCGCATAGCCGGGAAATGAAGAGGCAAGACAAGATGAGGTATGGGTAAATCAAGAGCCACATTTATTGGAATAAAGCCAATTACATGCTCGATTGCATAATAAAATGATCTGCAGAGACAAGTGCGGGACCTATCTCATCCCTAATCGGGCAAGGGCACCCTCTTCTAGGCCCCATCCCCACAGGGTGGTTAGGGAGGCCTTCCTGCTCCACCCCCCCTCAGGGCCGCACAACTCTGACTGGGTGTTACAGGTTAGCCCCAAAGGTGAGCCTTATCCTGCCAACTGGCCACACAACCTGGAAGGCATGCCTCAGAACCCACCAATCACCTTAAAGGGTGCCTAAGGGCAGTCACTAAACCCTACTTTGTAAAATTCTGCCCCAATCCGCCACAGAGGAGGACTGTGATGTTCCTATATATTAGTGTATATATGGTAAGTGCTGGTTGTTTAGAGTATACATGGTAAGTAGTGAAAGAGGAGGGGGAGTGAATGGGCAATAGAATGCTTGATGATTGGCTGAATGTTTAAAATGGCTGACAGTATAAATGAAAGGATGACAGGTAAATCTGGGTGAATGTGAGGTGGTAAATTGTGGAATCTGGGGGGGAGAAGAGAAAGAGTGGATTTCTTGGTGGGGTTTGAGAGAGTTGTTTGCCAGGAGAGAGTGAAGAAGGAGGGAGGTGGAGTTCGGATTAGTATTGAGTAAAACCATATGCTTATGTGCCTTAAGAAGAAATATTGTTAATCTTGTTAGCTTTGTTATCTGTAATAAATACTTAATTTGGTTTACCAAAGGCCTGATCCTTGGCTGGGGTTTTACAGACCAGAAGGGAGGGTAAGGTAATGACCAAGGCTGAAGGGGAACTGTAACAAATGGTGGCAGCGGTGAAGAGAATAACAATACCAGTATTCAGAGTCTCTGGGAATACTAGTATTGGGACGTTACTGGTGGTTGCCTAGCAGGGGGATCTGTTGAGATCTGTGCTAGAGCGGGGAGAGAAATCATAAGAGAGAGCGGTCTGGACTGGTGGAGTCCCTGGTGGTGCCTAGAGACAGGCAGTAACCACGAGCAGGTAGGAACCTGACAGGGAGAGCCAGGGAAGGACGCCTCACAAGGACAAGCCTCAGCTTAGTCCCTCTTCTCCCACCTGCAGCAAATTATTTCATGCAGGGCACTCTGAGATAAGAAAGAAACAGATCATTACCCAGGTCAGACATATAAACACCATCTGGCCGGTATAGAACAGCCCTGGCACACTTCACCTCTGGATGATGTATTACCTCGCCATGCTTATTAGTGAGGGTGAGCCGGACTTCCCTATTTACCTTTCAACTGTCCTTGTTCAGGCTCCTGGGGTCAATCCCACCCCACCAAATCCTCCTGGGGAGGATATCGGACCAAACAGTCCCAGTCCCAGGCCACCCACTATGTACGGCCTCAAAGTCCAGGCAAACCTGAGTGATAAGGGCTTTTCCCCTTCAGCACTCCCAGGTCATTGACTCCCTAATGGAGAACCAAAACCTGTGGAGGGTGCTGTACCAACGATGCATCAGCATTGGTAGGAGGCATTCCCACAGCATGCCACGTCTACCCAGCCACTGGACCAAAGCGCAATGGCTGAGCCCCAGCTGGGTTCCATGCCTGATCTGCGATGCCCTCCTCTTGGCCTAGAACTCCACCTGTAGCCACATGAGTACCTTGACTCTATCCAGCACCCTCCAACCTGTTAAAACAGAAACAACAATTAACAATACGCTCTTTAGTGCAACTGTCCACATGGGCCCTTGATTGGCTTGACACAAGCATGGGAAGCACCCAATTGCCAGCGCTCCACTGCCTGGATGGCTGTGCTCTCAAACCCAACATAGCTGCAATAGAAGCCACACCAGTCTTGAAATAGCACATACCGAACTAGTTGGGATCCAACCATAAACATGACAGTAATTAAAATCTGTGGTCAGCCTCTCAGGCAGAAAGTGGTCACTGCACGTTATTATAATGTGAATAGTAGCTTCCATAACTTCCCATACTGGGTAATCTGCTACTTTATTATCAGAGCAGCTTTTACCGGCTCAATATAGCATTAAAGCAGTTGGGATTAGACATGGCATGTTCTGAATATAGAGTAAATATTCTGCCTTTCTTTTCCTCAAGAAACCCAAGGCAGCCTACTGTGGTTCCCAGGCAGTCTCCATCCCAGCACTGACCAGACCTAGACTTGCTCAGCATCAGCCACATGATGGCCCCATGTGCCTTCAGGACTATGCCTTTCTTAAATGACAAAATGATCACTAAGAAATCATGGCCACCACAGTCCCGGACACAATGCACCATGTGTGAAGTCTACCCATCATACTTCTCAGGGGTGTTTGCTACTCCTGATACCTGTCTGGAAGCCGGCCATCCCTGTCAACGCCCTAGTGATGCCAGCTTCTGCCCATGCCACCTGCCATGCCTCAGCACACCATCTATCCCAGAATACAACCCCAAAGCCTAAAGTCCCAGAGGCATCAGAGTGAACTTGCAACTCCGCCTCCAACAGCAAATCCCTACCCAAAATGAAACTGCTCCAAACTAGGAAATCTTCCCTCATGTCCCCAGTAACTGTAACCCGATGATGTGGCTTGCTTAGGCCCTTCAGCAGGTCACAAATCCTGCACAGAAACGCTCTGCCAGGTGCTATGAGTCTGCACACAAAGTTCAAATGCCCTACCAACTCCTGAAGCTCCCTGAGTGTAACCTTCCTTGCTTCCTGCATGCTATCGACCCTGCACTTCAAATCGCCTAGTTTGACTGCCGGTAAATGACAAGCCTGTGCCACCAAGTCAAGCTCAATACCCAAAAAGGTGAGCACAGGTGATGGGCCCTCAGCTTTTTCTTTGATCAAAGGCACACCTAACTCCTCTACCAATTGCCCAAACATCCCCATCAGCTGGCTGCACTGCTGTGAACCAGCAGGAGCTGCAAACAGAAAATCATCTAAATGATGCACTACTGCATCACAGCCAGCTCACCTCCTAAGAGCCCACTCAAGGAATGTACTAAAGCGTTCAAAAGCTGAACACACAATAGAACACTCCATGGACAAAGCTCGATCCACATAAAACAAACCCTTGAAGGAAAATCCCAACAGATCAAAGTCCAAAGGGTGGACTGGCAAGACGCGAAATGCTGACTTAATATCACACTTACCCATGACAGCACCCTGGCCAAACACCGGACCATCAAAACTGTGCTATCAAAGGAAGCGTAATGCACTGAACACAAATGTTTGGGAATAGTGTCATTCACCAACTGCTCCCTCGGGTAAGACAGGTAATGAATGAGCCTAAACTGTCCAGGATCTTTCTTAGGAACGATGCCCAAGGGAGAAACCCTTAGCGTAGGCATGGGAGGGTGATCAAATGGGCCCAAGACCCGTCCCTCAGCCACCTCATTAATTTTGTCCTGCACCACTAGCTCCATTCCCACTACAGACTCAAGATTCCCTGACATGTAAGGCCTATGCTCCCCAACAACCAGAATCCTGAAACCAGAACAAAAACCCTTCCCCCAAATAAGTTGCATCTGACCTACTAGGATAATACCCAAGCAAATGCATAAGCTGAGGAATTTTAATCGGTGTGTGGCCCCTTTCCTGAAGGCTGTCCTCCAGTCCCTTAAATCCCCGAGCTCTAGGGCAACTGGTGAAGGGATGGGAGCCAGTGCAAATGGAACACTTGTGCCTAAATTTACACAGGTTCCTGTTACAAAAGCCCTTGGCGCTAAACTCCCAACAGAGCAGGCGGGGTTGAACCCTCTGCCCCGTGGACCCACAGGTAGGAGCCACACTGGCAATGCCCGCTATCTGCCCTGTCACCCTGCATGGGTCGAGCTGCAGTCATAAACTGCAACCACAACTTGGGGTCCTCCCTGTCCCACTGCAGATAACGATCCACTGCCGCCCTCATCCTCAAGAATTCATCATCGGCCAGTCATGCTGACCCCATGAATTCCGTATGCGCTCAAAAAACTATATCAAGGTACTTCACCAAGGCTGCCACCCCCATGGGCTGGCATTGGATCACTACCCCATAGAGATCAAAAACGCTGCCAACCAATTGCCTCGGGTCCTATCTACCTTCTTCCTTTTAAATTTCTCATTTTCCCGCTCTTCCTGCCTATCCTTTTCCTCCTGTTCAGGCTCTCAGTACAATAAGGAGAACATGTCTACGTATTCCCCTTTCCATATACTCTCCTTTGTTGCAAACAACAAATGAGCCCCCAGGGGAGAGGATGTCTCCCCAAATGGCAAAGCACCAGCCTGAACATAAGCCAAAGGATCAGCATGCACCTGAGGCGGCCCCATGGTAGAGCCGCCCACAGAAGTCCAGACCTGCCTACAAACCTCATTTGCAGGCTGCTGTTGGACCTGATGAGACATCCCCCTTCCATACCGAGAAGGCATTGCACCTGCATAAGGAGAATAAGGCCACTGCTGATGTGTTCCCCAAGGCGTACCCCCAGGCCCCATCCCAGGGCACCCAGGCATTCCCCAAATATTACCTGCAGGTGTAGACTCACCATAACCCAGATGAACAGCAGCCTTCTCCACTGCATGACTCTCAGGAGCCACCGCCTCCGCCTCAGGCACTGAACAAGGAGGTGCAAACCAACCTGAGAAGCCCTCCAGAGCCGCCAATCGGCCTAAAACAGAATCCCAATCAGTGCCATACTGACTTTTCGTATTCTGCGGCCCCTTAGCTACTTTAACTCGATGGCGGGAATTCTCTTAGAGTGATCACTTATACATTGCCAAAATAGAACATCAACTTCCATAAACTTTGCATATGCTAATTTATATGCATACATGCAAAGTTAGAGTGAAGCATCTTTTACCTTCTTGGCTTGTGGCCCAACTACATCCCTATCTGGATGTGGAGACCTGTTTCAATTGTCTATGCCATGGTAACTTGCAGTTAGCTTATTCAGTTGGGTTTTATGTCAGTGTACCATTGAAGACTGACTGGAGACTGCAGCTTGTGCAGATTCAGCAGCCAGACTCAAAACAGAGACCAGGCACTCCAAACATATAGCACCAATTCTGACTTGGCTCTGCTGGCTTCTGATACATTTCTAGGCCAAGCTTAAAGTGCTGGTTTTGACACATAAAGCTTTGCAGAGCTTGGGACCTCAGCACATTACAAATTATCTCTTCCTGTATACCTGGATCCTTACATAATCATTGGAGGCCCTCTTCTGTCATCGAAAGTGCATAGAGTGGCTATAAGAGTGAGGACCTTTTCAGTAGTGATTCCCTCACTATGGAATACTATCCCCAGGGAGGCTTGGCTGGCACCAACATAACATTTTGGTGCTAGGCCAAGACTTTTCTCTACACCCAGGCATTGGACTGATTATTTCTCTCCTCCTGATTGATTTTGTTTTTGTTAATTTTAATGGTGATCATGCTGATGGACTTGGGGAATTGTTGGAAATTAGTGTATGTTCACTTTTTATTTCAAGCTAGTGTATGTAATTTTTATATTTTGTGTGCTTCTTAAGTAGTCTTGAGTAGTAATAATAATATAATTTAAAAAGAAATACATCTCATCCTAGTGGGAAAGACTGTCACCAGGTGACCTGTGTGCCTACTCAAGTCTGGTGGCCAAGCGCTAATTGTTGATGATCATCTTCATGACCCTTGTTCTCCCCTCCTATGCTCCTTTATCTTTTAACTGGACTTGAATCAGAGAGCTCTTCAAATAAAAGCCTGTCCTGGCTAATGTAGTACACTTGGCCACCCTACCTTCTCTGTCTTCTGTTTCTCTGCTGACACCGGCCCTTTTTTTCTTCCTCTTCAAGACCTTTAATATAAACTCTGGATGCATCATCATAGGCTTTATTTCTGAACTCTGTTGTTTCCATAGCTGATGGGCAGTTCTTTGCATAAAACTCAGTGCACTGAAAGTTCACCTCCTGGAATACAACAAACATTCATATCTATAATTTTCCTTTCTGCATAATTCCTGCAATTCTTTATTATCTTTAAAACCTTGGAAATTCATACAAACATCTGTTGTGACCTATGCATGGCTACGTGCTGCATTATTACTTTGCCACTGCTAGCAGTTTGTCTACCATCGGGTGGCAAGTAAGATTTCAGAGGAGGTGCAGCATATGTCAAGGTAAACAAAAATCTGAAATATATTGTAGGAGACAAAAGACTACTTGGCTTTGGACCCATAGATTAAAAACCTATCCATTTTGAAACAAAACAGTTTCAGTGTAGCCTTCTTCAGCAGTATACTTCCATCTACTGATGATATGTACCATCATCAGAGCTTGGAAAAGTTACTTTCTTTGAACTACAACTCCCATCAGCCCCAGCCAGCATGGCCACTGGATTGGGCTGATGGGAGTTGTAGTTCAAAAAAGTAACTTTTCCAAGCTCTGACCATCATATAGGGATTGGGAACCCCTGGCCCTCCTGATGTTGTTGGATTACAATTCCAATCAGCCCAGCCAGCATGTCTCATGGTCAAGGATGATGGAAGCTGTAGTCCAGCAATATTTGGAGGGCTACAGGTTTCCCACCCTTGATATAGAAGTAGGAAGCTGGTGTTTATAAGATTTTGTGCATGCGTGTGCGTGCACACACACACACCAGTTAGTCTGTTGTAAAAACAAAAGTGGGGTGGCATTTAAAATGGGGTGTAAAAACAAAAATGAGTGGGCTGGACTAACACTGCTTCACTTGTTGAATGTTTTTATTGCTCTAAAATTCAGGATAAATTTATCAGATGCCTTTGCTTTCATTTTAACTGGGAGTTCATAGGAACTCACACCTCCAACAAGTTACACTGAATTCATCTCCTGTGATTGCCTAATTAATGTCAAATAGTCCACCTTGTCCCAAAAGAAGGATAGCAGTATATTGAAAAATTTCACCAACAGTTGACATTTTAACTTCCTATGATGTTATGCTCTAACACAGATCTTTGTTACAACTTCTCTGCTACAACACTATAACTTTACAAATCTTTCTTTATTGCTTAGTCAAAGGCCATAGCAACTCACTCTTCAATGCTTGGGCACTACATCTGCATAAATGAACTCAGATGTATTTTTAAAAAGTTTCAAAAGAGTGCACAAGATATCACAGTTTCAGAAGAATTTAACTTGGAAGCTTATTATGTGGTTTAAAAAGCTCAGTTGGAACATTATTCAAATCTAATAAGTAAATTTGTGCCAGAAATGTCTTTACTGATCATGTTTTGTACTTTTTACCTAGCAAGCTTGGTGCCTTTATAATCCCTGACCCTTCTTTTATTCTACTTGTTTTGCTAGGAATTTAGGAGCTTGCTGTATCAAAATAAAAAGCCCATAGAAATAAAAGGAACTGAGCAAAGGTTTTATCCAGTTAAGGATACACAGTACCAAAGGATGGGGCATGAGTCAATCTAATTCTGTTATGAACAGTGGTAATTTACTGTATTACAAAATTATGCTTGCAATTAAGTCTTGGGATATCTTTGATTAAAATAAATGCTTTCCCCATTTATAAAAAAAATCATGAAGGTTAGTAATGGTTGCTTACATATCCACAAGAGACTACTCACTAACCTTTATTTATTTGTTTAGCTACTTGCATAGTCCATGGGCTGTGTTGGATTTAAATATCCATGACACATTAAATAAAAAAAGAAAAGAATGCCCTATTTTTCCCCAACTGTCAAAGACAGATTCCCTTTTTAATATATATTTTACTGATTTTATCCACAGAAACATAAAAATGAATTTAAAACATAAATAAAATTCTGAACATAACTTAAATAAAAATTCCAGAGGCTAAAAGGCACAGCAAAAATCACACAAGGGTTACTCTCTTCAAAGCACAGTAGAAAGATAACAAACGTTGCTGTTATCCTTAATGTTACTGTAGCAAAAATGAACAGCAAAAGTAGCATACTGAGATGGCAGCATTTTCTTATTCACACACATTACAGAATCAATCCAATGTTATTCAAAACTATCCCTCTTCTTAGAATCTCGAGCCAATTTTATTTTGTCAGTTCAGTTCAGTTTGTTGAATTTTCAGCCAAAGCTATGTCCAGTCTTCCTTTGTAGCTCTTCCAAACCCTCGTAGGAATGGGCATATTGTCAAGTTCAGTGCATTAACACTTAAAAATGAATGAATGAATGAATGAATGAAGAAGAAGAAGAAGAAGAAGAAGAAGAAGAAGAAGAAGAAGAAGAAGAAGAAGAAGAATTACCCACCCTTCACCCTGAAATCCCAGGGTGGGTTATTTGTTTTATTTATTTATTAAATTTATTAGTCACCCATCTGGCTGGCTGTCCAGCCACTCTGGGCAACATACAAAATAAAAACATACCAATACATTAAAACATTAAAAATTCTACAATAATAATGAAACCTAACCCACCCCAAATGCCTGCCTGAAAAGCCAGGTCTTCAAGGCCTGGCGAAAGCTCATCATAGAGGGAGCATGGTGGAGATCATTTGGGAGGGAATTCTACAAAGTGCGGGCCACAATTGAAAAAGCCCTCTCCCTAGTCCTCACCAGTCTAGCTGTTTTAATTGGTGAGATTGAGAGAAGGCCTTTTGAGGCTGATCTTGTTGAGCGGCATCCCTGATGATGTTGGAGGCTCTCCTTCAGATAGACTGGGCTGAAACCATATAGGGTTTTAAAGGTCAGAACCAACACCTTGAATTGGGCCCGGAAAACAACCGGTAACCAGTGCAACTCCTTCAGCATTGGAGTGATGTAATCTTGCCGGCGGCTGCCTTTAATCAGGTGAGCCGCCACATTCTGTACCAGTTGCAGCTTCCAGACCGTTTTCAAGGGTAACCCCATGTAGAGCGCATTACAGTAGTCTAGGCGAGAGGAGACCAGGGCATGTACCACCGATGGGAGTAGATGGTTGGGAAGGTAGTGTTGCGCCTCAGCTCTCCCAGAAGGGACAGGAAGGAGGGAGGCATGAGTTTCAGGTGCCTCTGCTGCCAGGAGACACAGGAGACTTGGGAGTTGTTGAGTCTGAGCGAGACCTTGGAGAAGGAAATGAGCCTGAATTCCAGTCAGTTCCCACGGAAGGCGTGATCTCCGAGGAGGAGAGCACGCCACCCCCAGTTGCTGCTGAGGACCTGTTGGGGGAAGCTCCAGCAAAGTGCCAACTCCTCTCTTACTATGCAGTTCCCAGGATGCCACCAGCATGATGCAGCCCCCTGACCTCGAATCTGTTACTCAGGAGCAGGTGTCTTCCGATGAGCCATTAGAGACACGCCCCCCATCACCTCACTCCCGCTGCCGCGAGAAACGGACAGAGCAGAGACAGGACTTGTGAAGGAGTCAGAGATTATGATCGAAAACTTTCCCTACTTAAGCTTGCCGCTTACAGTGGGGAGCTGCTATGTCAACTTCCTTCATATGCCGCAAAGCATGTCTAGAGTGTAGTTAGGGATTTTAGTGAGTTAGTGCAGGTTTTTCTATGAAGCGCAATGCCTTTGATGTATCCATTACTTTAATAAAATGAGATTTAATTGCACCCGCATCTCAGCCTCGTAGATCCAGCTCTGGACGGGACAGGTAGGGGTGCAGCCTCCATATCAGATGGAGTTGTTACAGTGCCGCCCAGCTCACAGCCAAGACCTGAGCCTCCATGGACAGCTGGGAGTCAAGAATGACCCCCAGGCTGTGGACCTGGTCTTTCAGGGGCAATTGTACCCCATTGAACACCAGGTCAACATCCCCCAAACTTCCCTTGTCTCCCACAAACAGTACCTCAGTTTTGTCAGGGTTCAGCTTCAGCTTATTCCTTCCCATCCAGCCACTCACCAACTCCAGGCACTTGGACAGGGTTTCTACAGCCAACCTCGGTGAAGATTTGAATGAGAGATAGAGCTGCGTGTCATCCACATACTGGTGACACTGCAGCCCAAATCTTCTGATGATAGCCACCAGCGGCTTTATAGAGATGTTGAACAGCATCGGGGAGAGGATGGAGCCCTGTGGCACCCCACAAGTGAGAGGCCAAGGATCCAAAACCTCATCCCCCAATGGCACTCTCTGGTACCTACCAGAGAGGAAGGAACGGAACCACTGCAATACAGTGCCCCCTATGCCTAACCTCTTCAGGCGGTCCAGAAGGATACCATCGTCAATGGTATCAAAGCCGCTGAGAGATCCAGGAGGACAAGGAAGGTGCATTCACCCCTATCCAATGCCCTCCTCATATCATCCACCAAGGAGACCAAGGCCGTTTCAGTCCCATGTCCAGGCCTGAAGCCTGATTGAAATGGATCCAGATAATCCGCTTCCTCCAAATGCACTTGCAACTGCTTCACCACCACCTGCTCAACCACCTTGCCCAGGAATGGCAGATTTGAGACTGGTTACAACAATTGAAAATACATCATTTAAAACAATTAAAAAAACAACACATCACACACACAAAAATAGGGTGGGTCCTAAAAAATATACATCTCAGGTGTCAAAGGCCAGGATAAAGAAGTGCATCTTCAGCATTCACCAAGAATTGTACAGTGAAGTTGCCAGATGCACTTCAGTTCTATTCCAGAACTTTGGTGCTTCAAAAATAAAATATACCTTTGTTTAAAGAAATTATAAGGTCGTAAGTTTCACAGAGCTCCTCTTCAGTCAGAAATTGAATAAGAGGCTACAATGAACTCTTAAGTTTAAAAATAAACTAGTTTGTTAAAATACTTTCTACTAGACCATCTTTCTATATTGTATATTGTAATATAACCCTTTTAGGCAATGTTTCCTACTAATAACTTAATACAAATTAATGCATTCTTAAGGATTCCACATGGATTCACCTTCAGCAGAGATAAAAACCCACTCCTTTGAATTCACGGTGCCTTCTAGGGTGTGTAGACACTGTTACAGTTTCCCTGCAATCAGTGGTCAAATGCTATAGTGACATCTATATAGATGCATTGAGGGTAGGGGAAAGGAAGACAAGGGTCATAGGATTAAACCATATAGAATTTATCAGATCATATTTCTAGGAGCACTATTTGCATTCTGCTTCCATTTAAGCAGAAGCAGCCATTATACATTTACAGCCAAACATGTCACTTCTTTAAAAACAACAACACTGCTGTTGTCAAAAGTGGCTGTAATCTCATGCAGATGAGATATTGATCTGTTGCTGATCTTTGCTGCACAGCCAAAGGGGAACCAGGTTGCCAGCTACAAACTCCATTAATCATAGTCTCCTTAATAACAGCACTGAAACGATCTATCTCGGTATTAACTGATATTGCATCTCTGGCTTTTATCTAAGTTTGTAAGGAAAAGGATTCCTTGGAAGGGGTAGTTTTGTGGCCACTGTAGATCATTTAAATAAAAAGACGCCTACTTTACTCGAGTGCTTTGTCTACAGTTATTAGGCTGTATTAAACGCATTCGCTTGATTTAATCCAATTAGTTCAACAGGAATTTAAAAAAGTGAACTCTCTCATTTGCTTACATCAAATAAAATGAGTGTGACAGAAATAAAAAACGATGAGTGAAATTCTCAAATGTAGATGTAGCTTATTAAGAATCCTCACCAGAGCTAAGCATGACAGAGAAAAGAGGTCTATTTATTGTTGCATCAGTAGCGTTCGCTTTTCTCCAACGGATGAGTTTTATTAGTATTGTGAGCGAAGTCCTGTCAGAATGAAATGCACAGCTTCCACTGATCGTAACAAGTGTTGCTCATATATCAAGCTAATAAATTCAGAATATATATAAAAGGCCATTGCTAAAACCTAGCTCCACTTTAAGGTAATAAGATTTTTTGCAACTGACTTTGGAGGAATCTAGGGTCACCAGCACCTGGCCTTGAATAATGGGCCTGTACCTTTAATAACCACATGACAGAGGGAGATGCTTTGCTTATGCAAGTGCCACAGTAGAATTCTGTAGCTGACATCCTGCTTTAAAATATACTAGGCTCCTCTTGAGATTGATAATTGACAACCAATTAGAATGTCATCTGTGCCCTACTACCAAAGCTACATTCAGGGCAATGAAATCTAACATTGGCATGGTCTAAACAGAAAACATAAAATCTAGCTTTCCTATTTAAGAGACAAGGGAAATTAAGACTGAAGGAGATGGGCTGTATGAAGCAGACTCTCTACTCTGACAGGTAATGGCTCTCCAAGGCTTCTGCCAGGAGTCTTTTGCAGCTTTGCTGTCTGAAATTCTTTAACTGAAGATGTCAGGAGCTGAAACGGAAATACTACCAAAGTATGTGCTCTGTCATCTCAGCCATGTCCTCTCCCAGCTGTATTATGATTTTTATACTTCAATTTTAAAAAACACTCTGGGCTCAATTAAAAGCCCTAAATCAATTGGGACTTGATTACCCAACAAAGCATTTCTTCCTATGCATGAAGTGGCTCAAATACTCAGATCATCACTGGATTCCTTAGCAATCTGCACATCAGTGTACATGAGTAGGGCCTCTTTTACAGTAGCTCAAAGACTTTGGATTTCCCTCCTGAGAGAGTTCTGGGGTAGTGATGATGGTTTTATTTCCCTGGGCCTTTGACCCCCATTTTTAAAATTGGCTTTGTCTATGTCTGCTGTGTCACTTTCTTTGGGTCACTTTATGTGAAAAATGTGACTAATAAATGCAATCAACAATAATAAATGATAAAATAATAATTTCATATCAGAATGTATTGATGGATATTTTTTGTTGTTTTAAAACCCTTACAAGTTGCTCTGATGGTCTTCAACTAGAAGAGCAGTCTTCAAATGGTTAGAAACATGTCTATGTATCTGTATCTCTCTTTGTAGAGAACTTTCTGGTTGAAATTGAGAGCTTGAAATGCTCTGAAACATCCCTCTACTTTCCCCCCCACCATTGTATTTCACAGCAACAGGGATGCTGTTGCTGGTAGCTAGTGGGTGCTGACTGTTTAAAAATCTAGTCCTCTAGACTCAAGTGAAGGTTGATGCATTGCTCTCATTGCTGATTAGCTTCAGAAATACTCCACTGTATATGAGGATGTAACATTGTTTTGAAGCCAGTCAAAGTAAGGATGCTTCCCACCTTCACTCTAGAGGATTTCTGGGTAAAACAAAACCCACAAAAGCATGGTGGTTGCCAGCCACTAGGACTATCACTGGTATGTTTGGCTAGCTTTCATCCCTTTCATACATATACACCCCAAAATGATCAAAATTACCCCCCCAACTTTGCCACTTTTTAATGGAGAACCCAGTTGCGAAGGCAGGCATTTTGACTCATCTGAAAAAAATATTAAAATATTTATGTCTTCCTCTTCAAGTGGTTCTTAAGACAGCTGATTGGTCCCATTCCATGTAGAGTTTTAAAGGGCAATATTAGCACTTTGAATTGAGCCTGGACTGCATTTTTTAAAATTGAACCATAAACTAAACACAATAATACCAAACTAGGCAACACAGTGGACAATCAGCAGCACAAGATCCCACAGCAAAATTTCAGAGCCAGCCAAACAATGAAAATAATGGTGATAGGACTCAGAACCAAACATTGCCTAAATGTTAAGGCAGGATCATGTGGGAAAAGATGCTCTTTCAGGTAACTTGAACATAAGGCATTTAGAGTTTCAAAACAGCACACTTTAAATCCATCAGAAATTAAATGGAAGCAAGTGTTCCCCAAAATTGGCTCTGGTTAAAACTCTAGCTGTTGCATTTTGGATGAGCAGATGTTTCTAAGTAAATTTTATGCAGTATCTTCATACACTATATTGGGTGGTTTGGATGAAACAGATTATCTTGACCCATTTCAATCTGTGTTCAGGCCTGGCTATGGGACTGAATCAGCCTTGGTTGCCCTGCTGGATGACCTTTGTTGGAAGAAGGATAGGGGGAGTGTGACTCTGTTATTCTTACTTGATCTCTCAGTGGCTTTTGATACAATTGACCAGGATATCCTTCTGAGCTGACTTGGTGAGATGGGTATCAGTGGCACTGTTTTACAGTGGCTTCAATCCTAACTCCAGGGTCATCAGGAGATTTGGGATAAGGTGTCAGCAGTACGCTGATGATACCCAGCTCTATTTCTCTGTAACATTTGAATTGGGAGAGGTCATGTAAGCCCTGAACTTGGTGGTGAGTTGGATGAGCCAATAAACTGAGTCTGAATCCTAGCAAAACCGAGGCAGAACTTGGAAAAGTTACTTTTTTGAACTACAACTCCCATCAGCCCCAGCCAGCGTTGTAGTTCAAAAAAGTAACTTTTCTAAGCTCTGGACCGAGGTGCTGTGCATTGGTGGTTCCCAGGTACAGATAATTGATCAATTTCCTGCATTTGATGGGGTCATACTCTGAAAGAGCAGGTTCATAGTCAGGGGATGCATCCATCTTTGGATCCATCTTTGTTGCTAGAGGCCCAGAGGATCTCCGTGGCTAGGAGTGCCTTTTACCAGTTTCGGCTGGTAAGACAATGTGGTCATTTCTGAACCAGGATAGCCTGACCACCGTTGACCATGCACTGATAATCTCCAGGCTGGATGACTGTTATGCATTCTATGTGGGGCTGCCCTTGAGGTTGGTATGGAAGCCGCACGTAGTGAAGCTGTGGTGTGACTGCTCACTGAGGCAGGGTATCACCAGCATGTTATCCCACTGCTTAAAAATTGCCCATTAGTTACCTGGCCAAGTTCAAGGTTCTAGTTTTGGTATACAAAGTCCTATGCAGCTTGGGACCATGATTCCTGAAAGAGCAGGTATCTAGCCGATCATTGCACTCTGCAGGTGAGGGCCTCCTGCAGATACCATCTCTTCAGGAGGTCAATTCTGCACAATATAGGAAGTGGATCTTTAGTGTTATGGCACCGACACTAGGAATTCCCTTCTCTTAAATATTAGGCATGAGAGCCAGTGTGATGTAGTGGTTAAAGTGTTGGACTACGATCTGGGAGACCAGGGTTTGAATCCCCACATAGCCATGAAGCTCACATGGTGACCTTGGGCCAGTCACTCCTCTCAGCCTCATGAAAACTCTATTCATAGGGTCGCCATAAGTCAGAATCGACTTGCAGTACATTTACATTTTAAAATATTAGGCAACCACCATCTCTGTAATCTTGTCAGGACTTATTGAAGACCTTCCTCTTTCAACAAGCCTTTTAAGCAGAGACCTTATCTCTGTCTGTGTCTGTGGGGAATTGCTTTTTAAGATGTTTTTAAAATTGTTTTTTAAATATGTTTTAAGATGTTTTGTTTTAATATGTTTTAAAGATTTTTAAAGTCTTTTGTTTTTAAGATGTTTAAAAGTGTTTTTAGTGTTTTTGTTTGCCTCCCTAGGCAATATAAATTTAAGAAATAAATAATAAGAATAAGTAATAAATAAATATGCTATAGCAGTCCACCTTCCAGGTAGCCACAGTTAACATAATCCTGGCCATCTTCCCTTGTTTTGGCTGCCATAATTTTATCCACTCCAAGCCCCCTTCAGAACAACACTATGCCTTGAGGTAGCATTACTCCAGGGGCATTCTATGTGGGAAATTATGCTCCACAAGAAGATTCATTGCTGCTGCCACAGGTGATGGCATACAATTAAGAAGAGAGAAAATAAAGGGGAAATGACTGTCTGACTTTCATCTCTCTTCTTATGCACCTCTAAAGCAAAAGTGAGATCCTTTTCCTGAAGAATTTGTCCCTCCCACTGCATGCAAAAATCCACATATCAACCAGAATCAACACAGATATATGATCACAGTAGTCCCACTCATCCAATTCAATCATTCTTTTAAGATGCATGAGTTATGTATAGAGCCGACTCATGGAACTTGTTTCATACCAAAAGTTTCTTGCACCATAGGAAAGGGCATGCAAACTCTCATAAATTGCTGCATGTAATATACCTTGTGGTACAGTGTGCACTTTAGACTGAATCTCTCCAATTAATAATCTGAACTCTCCAATATTTGAGCTCGTTCATACCCGTGCCTAGTTGTAACAAGGAATGATAACTGACCAGTTCCATTTTCCGCTTGCAAAATGATTCACCTTTCCAATGGACTTGAATGTGACTTTGACCTTGTATTGGCAGATACAAACATGCTATCAGTAAATTACCCCAGGCCAAATCCAGAACTCATGAAACTCTAAGCCAAAACAAAAAAAACCCAAATATACCCCCTGATTCAGCAGAATACTTTGCCAGATGTCTAACTTTAAAAGTGTGCACAGGCATGGTTTCCTTCAAAGGGAATTCAGCATGAGCTTACCATTAACCATTTGTTGAAAAGAAGCAATAATTACTGCAAATATTGCACTGACTAGATCAAAATCTCAAGCACAAAATGGAAAGCCTAGTGTCCCTGTTGATGTAAAGTTTCTTAGCTGGAAAAAAAGGAATCCTTTTTTGTCACCTTCCTGTTCAGGAAAATACACAGGCTCATATCCTATCAAATAATGGTACAGATCTGAGGATTTTAAATTCTGCTGAAGTTAAGCAGAGTTTTGTGGTCTCCATTTCTGACAGTAAGGTCTTGTTGGAACAATGTTTCCTGGCTTGCACAGAATCATACAACCTGCCGAAATGTGCTTTTATATCACAAACCAATTTGAAACCCAAACCAATATGAACCCCATAAAATTGGAACGACTTTTATTTTATTTTTAAAGCTTGGTTTTTTATAAAAATCCATAATGCCCACATTTTGCAAAATGAACCAAATGAAAAAGTAAAGTGCATTAACCATTATGTATATTTTCATTTCATTTTAAATCATCTTCATGGCTATATGTCTAGAAATTGCTTGCATTTATTGTAACCTTCTGGTTTTGCTGCTGAACATTTTAAGTAACATCTTCTGCAGAGGCTCTACCACAGGAGCCTTAATAGGGATGCTGTTTCCATAACAACAAATAAGATTTGAGTAAAAACACAATACTCAGTGGTTGCTGTTCTTCACAGCAGATAAAAGCAGTTATTCAAAATTGCAAGCCGCAGCGTGGAGGGTTCTATTCCACATTTAGCAAATGTTTAACTTGTAAATACTTGAGGGGCAGCTATACAGCCTCACAGATAAAGGCTGCATCTGACACTCATTTGTAGCCTGGAGTAGACTTGCCCTGGTCATTGATTTTTATGTTTAAAATCTAAAAGAATAGCCATTTGCAATAATCTACATCACTTCAAACTTCTTAAAAAACTTCACTGTAGTCTCAAACCACTCACAAAATGCTGCTGTGTTTCAGTCTGTTTTATTGTGCCTTTTTATTGTATTGTTGGATGAACATTTTAGGAATTTTTTACTGTACAAAGTTTTTAAATCTGTTTTTAATTTATTTTGATGTTTTGTTTTGTGTTTTTGTTAAGTCGCTTTGAGACAATTTTTTGTATAAAGTGTTTAATTACTACTACTACTACTAGACAGTCTCACCCTGTGAGGGAAGCCAGCGGAGGGGCGCCTGAGGGCCGACTTACCCTCAGCTGCTGCGGCCATGACTCCGCTCTTCAGGGAGCTTTATTCTTGCGGAGAGGGGAGATGTGAGGGAGACCGGTCTGCAGGTATGCCGTCCCCAGCATGTGGGGAGAGACAGTGGCAGTGGCAGTGGCTCTCGGCCTGCTCCCCATGTTCATCTTCATTGCCAGTGCGACTGAGAAGCCTTCCTTGCTAGGCAGACTCTCGAGCAGGACTCTCCCGGAGGTGCATCAGTGCTGTTGGTCACTCGATGCCGTGGCTTGAGATTGGGCCGCCAGGGAAGAGCTACGGCGGGCGGTTGGCGGAGACTGGTGGAGTTTAAAAGGACTTTTTGTTACTAGAAGAATGAGACTGAATAACATCATGGGTGGGGTGGTTCTAGTAGCTAAGTTGAAATTGTGTTACTTCTCTTCTACTTTTGCCATATTGACTAGTTGTGTAATAGGATTGTTACAATGTGTTATGTTATATTTATAGTGTTGGTATGGTTTTTGTGTTGCTGTTATATCTGCCATTTGTTTTTTCTCTATTATTGTTGTATTATTTCACTTGAAATTGTTTTTGTCATCGTTTGACTTGCTGTAACCTATTTCATATGCAGTGTGTTTTTATTTTCCTTTTTGTATGTTGCTTTGAGTCCTATTCTTGGAAAAAATCGACTAACACATGCCATTAATAACAATAATAATAACAACAACAACAACAACAACAATAATAATATTTATTTATTTATTTATTTATTATATTTATATACCGCCCAATAGCCGAAGCTCTCTGGGCGGTTCACAGCCTAAAAACATCCAGTATACAATTAAAAACATATATCAAACACTTAAACAATATATCAAAATAACTAAACATAGTTAAACACATAGACAACAACAGACACAATCCTAAAATGTTAAGTATAAAAACGTATTAAATCAGTTAAAATATTAAGCTGTTTAAGATGTTAATATTAAAATTACTAAAATATTAAGATTGTGAGTGATAGATGTAGGTGTTAAAAGTAGATATTAAAATGTTAAAATGCCTGGGAGAACAAGAAGGTTTTTACCTTGCGCCGAAAGGATAACAATGTTGGCGCCAGGCGTACCTCATCAGGGAGAGAGTTCCATAATTCGGGGGCCACCACAATAACAATAACAACAACAACAACAACAACAATAATAATAATAATGTTTTGTTGGTTATCTGTGAATAGCTGTGTTGTGGCTCGGAGAACAATTTACAGAGCAATCCTATGCATGTTTATTCAAAAATAAATTCCATTGAGCTCAGTGTCTCTGTTGTCTTTCCTGTGCGTATTGAAGACCTTCCTTTTTCAAGCCTTTTAAATTGAGATCTTTATTCCAATCTGTATCTGTACTGGATTTGAAACTGTTTTTAGATATGGAAGTGTTTTGTTTTTTAATTGTTATAATTGCTTTTATATATGAACATGCATTTTTTATTGCTGATGTTTTTAATATATATTGTGGGAATCAATTCATAAATGGAATTATATAAATAAATACTAAATAAATGTGACTTACTCCCAGGCAAGTGAATATAGGATTGCAACCTTAATGGACTAATCATGTGAGAGGAGGAGAATTGGACTGTGTCTCAATTCCATGGAAAAGACCCATGTGATTGGCTCCATTCATCTGGTTGGGTCATTTAAACTTTTTTTTCAAGTATGTAGGAACTGCTCAGGGACAAACAGTTCCCACACAGCTGAACTAAATAGGCATCTTTGTTTGGGTGATTATGGTAATTTATATTGGCAGAAGAACTGGAGTTTGGCGTTTGGAAGTCATAAACCACTCACAATTGGTCTTGTGTCTCATTACAACTCCTGTCCTAATCTCATGCTCACCACTTGTGATTCTTACCTCCAGTTTCTCTGTTCTCCACTAGAGTCCAAATCTAAGAAGCTGCATTATCAACAATAGCACAGAGTGTGCCTTAGCGACTAAAATGACATCTGATTTCAAAATGGCAACTAAAAGGGCATAGAGATTAGGGATGGATGAGAATTTCGATTCAGTTCTCATTTCACACCGAATCCATCAAATTTACACTTTCTGAAACAATATGAGAACTGAAATCATCCTTCACAATTCACGCTTAACTGAATTTTGCGATGGACTTCAATCAAACAATGTTTACAAAATGTATATATTAGGAGAAAGTGTGCATAAAATGAATATGAGTGAAAATAACATACAAAAATGCATTACGTGATGAGAAATGACTTGCAAAAAGGTGTACATTAATCAAAACTGCCTATAAAATGTGTTTATTAGGAGAAATTCACACTAAAATGCTGGAAAATTTTCATGAGGATTTTTTTATAGAAAAAAAGGGCAAATTGCTGCAGAAATAAATTGAAGATTGGAAAAATGAGAAACACTGAGAACCAAAATGGAAGATTTTAAGAATTTATTTATTTTATTAAAACATTTATGCATTGTCCTTTATTGAAAACCCCAGGGCAGTTTACTACAATTTCCATCAGAATCATACAATACAAGCAGAAAAATACAAAATCCTGGGTAAAAACTACTAATGCTGGCAGTAGCAAATGCTTTAATAAATCAACAACTTTTCAGCAAGTGCCTAACTCCAGTCAAGGTTGCAATCAGCAATATTATCTACATTAATCCACCCCACCCACTTATAATTTACAAAGCTAGAGAAAGACCCTAAAGGAACCAATTTAAATATTCCTAGGCATACTAGGAGGGCAGCAAAAGTGCTATAGGCTGAGTACTATAGGTGGGATAGCTTCTCCACTACTTATTTTAAAGGGTTTTCCTAAGAAGTGTGGGGGATACGCAAGAAAGAACAGTGTCCCTGTACATTGAATATGATAAGTGGGAGGGTATGTTATGGGCCATGTAAAATTAGGCAGGCCAAAAGCTGCCAGGGTGGGGGAGGCTGGAGGTGCAGATAAAACACTTCTGAAAAGAGACAGGAAGAAAAAGGCATATTTCTTAGAGACTATGCATAGTGACCAGAGAATGTGCATATTGCCTGGAGAATGTACAAAATGCAGTTGAGATATGTACATTCCCCAACGCCTCTTATGCATAATAGCTGGAGAATGTAAAATAATTCAGTCAATATATGCTCATTTCACAAGGCCTATTGGGGATTATGCATATTGGCTGGAGATTATACATATTTCCACATTAATCTACATGTAAAGTTATATTTAAATGTAGATTAAAATATGTCTTCTATATGTATTTTATCTCAAAATAGGTAATTCTAAATTAGTTTTCTTTCAAAATGTACTTTTGTAAAAAAGTATTTTGATACTTTTTTCCAGCCAAGACATGTGTTGCAAAAGGCAATGCATGCCTATGTTTTGATATGTACTTTAATATTGGAGATGTCAATTAAGTCAATTCATATTGGAATTCACACAGAGCTAATTCTTCAAGCAAACATTACAGCTGCTTTTACACTGCCTTTCCCCACGCATCAGTGGCTGATGCCCATTGGGAATGATAGGGCAGAAGGCAGGGAGACCAACAGTAGGTGAAACCAGAGCCAATAACAGGCAGAACCAACTAATTCTAGCTTTGTCTCCACTCTCCCCAATCCTTCCTGAGTTCTACAAGGGGCAACAGTGAGCGACAGTGACTGGATTGGTTGTAAGGAAGAAGTAGGAAGGTGGGGGCTGGCTGAGAGCTGACTGAGGCTGGTGGGTCACCGTCCCATTTGCCCAAATGGATCAGCCTCCAATGGACACTGTTATTGTCTTTCATATGGCTCATGTGAATGAGATTCTTTCCACCCTACTGTTGCCCCTCCCTCAGAGCTTGGAAAAGTTACTTTTTTGAACTACAACTCCCATCAGCCCAGTCCAGTGGCCATGCTGGCTGGGGCTGATGGGAGTTGTAGTTCAAAAAAGTAACTTTTCCAAGCTCTGCCCTCCCTGGAAAGAAACCACATTGTTCACACACACCCATTTCTTTTTATAGATAGTACCTATGTGCACTGAGACCAGACTTCCACATTCCACTGACAGCATACCACTGAGCCTTATTTTCTTACACATTTTTAAATGAATAACATAATGCAAAAAGAGTTCAGTACTATAAAGATATATTTTACATTAAATTATGGACCTATTCATTTAGAAGCCTCCAGAGTAACCTCCAACCAGACTTATCTCATCATTAAAAAGGAAATTGTATCAGCATCATTTCACAAACAAATTTAGACCTCAGGGATCTTTTTTTCAAAGAAATGCTAGAAATATTAGGCAATTATCTGTTACTAAAACATCAACAACCATCTCTGCCCTCCAAAATGAGAAAGTCTTGAAAAATTACATTTCTTGCTCAAAGCAAATAAACTGCAGATGGATTAGGAATCCACTTTTAAGACACCAGCATTATATGATCTTGATCAAACAGAGGACACCATCAGGCAGCAGTAATACTTATTAAATGGAAGAAGTTGAAATAGGGTTGTTTTGCACTGATGGAAACCTGAGAGCCAATTACAAAAAGTTTAAGACCTGAAGGGATATATAGTTTTATGCTTATTCTGGGTACACTCAGGCATATGTTCCATTATCTGGATATGTGATACAAATCATACAAAATAATTGGAGTGAATAATTGGAGTCATTTTATGTATTCATTAATACACTAAACAAAAGAAAATAACAAAAGGACATGTTTTCAGCTTGCTAAATGCCCTAATGGCAATGTATTACATGAAAAGGTAGTATTTTATTTTATTTATTTTCATTGGTATCAACATTCACCAACATGGCCTTTAGAGGCCAGTAGGTCAGAAGAATCCATTGAAAATGGACTACCAAGAAGATTACCTTCATTCTGCCTGTTTGGCCCCCATCATGGCACAGAATTTCTATGAATGCTTTTTGCCTTAGTACTCTACAACTACAATAAAAATACTTTGCTTTCAACATGAGCACATTGGATTGTATTCAGTTAAGTCCTATTCACAGCAGACCCATTAAAATTAATGAGCATTAGTTAGTCATGTCTATTAACGTCAATGGTCTACTCTGAGTAGGACTAGCATTAAATACCACCCATGATATATATACAGTATCTATAGATAAGTACATTGCTTTGCAATTTATGTTATTTGCGTATTCACTGATATATAATTGCTGCTAGCTCAACAGAGACCTTATTGCTTTTCTTTTTTCTGATGTGTTGACTTCGTGTGCATATAAATCATTTGTTACTACAGGCAGTCTATTGGCACTAAGGATGCAATCTTAATTATGTCTACTCAGAAGTAAGTTCCATGGCATTCAATGGCCCTTACTCCCAGGTAAGTGAGGTTATGATTACAACCGAAGCCACAGACCTGAACTTACAAGATCTCAACAGGGTGGTTCATGACAGATACTCTTGGAGGTCACTGATTCATAGGGTTGCCATAAGTCGTAGTTGACTTGGAGGCACATAACAACAACAACAACAAAGTATATTATGAAATGCCTAATTCATTATTGTTCTTTCCACATGGAAAGAAGTTATCTCTTTGTTACCAGTTGCCTTTATCTGTCGTCCTTAAAGCCTGAAGATTTCAAGCTGTCAAACAGAAAATCATGTTTACTACAGACATTAGATTAGCTTGAGCATTATGTTTCAGCAAATGTGCACCCATAGCAATTTTCATAAATGTGTATAAAACACAAATTTATTAAATAAAATATTACATTGCAAAAAGGATTTATATAAATGGTATTACACTGAGTGAAGGAGTGTACAATATTTAAGATGTCTACAAGAATTCATACAACCCAGGACACAAAGAGCTAAATATCAACAGGGTGCTAATCTATCCTTCCCTAATGCCTGAGAGAGGGAAATGACAAGATTAAGTTTATACTGAACTGTAAAATCAATATAGTGAGGCTGCAATCCTAAACCTGCGAGTAAACCCAGTTGAATTCATTAGGAAACCATTAGGATAGCAGCCATAGATGGCTTTGTGATGGGCCATTAGCTACTTCATTAACTTTGTCGTTAAGGTGCCACAATACTCTTTATTGTTTTTGTTGGAAAAGACAAACAGGGATACCCCTCTGGAAATTCATTACCTTTGAAAGAGCACAGGGAAGGTACTTGATTGTTAAATATCTGTTGATGGTTGAGATATGCATGTCTATAATGTACTATGATATAGATAAAAACATGTATATACCCACATCAGTGGAGGACAAAATGGAAGAAAGACTTATTGAAAACACAACGAATTGCAGTTGAATGGAAAATACCAGATGAAAGTATAAATGAATGTAAAACTGATTGAAGCATATTTGTACATCCCTAGAGACTAGCTATGATGGCTGTGAGCCATTTCAGATGGTGGATTTCCCCCTTTTTTTTTACATTTTCACAGGGGGTGCAGGTTTGCTGTGAAGTGAAGCATCAGCAGAGACTCCAGCCACCCACCATCTTCATTTCCCAATAAAATGTTTTTTTTAAAGTAGGTGCACACGTCCCTCACTACACCTGGTATGCTTGGGGATGGGTGGGAAATGGAATGATTAGGGCAGGAGTGAGGAAGAGGAGGAAGAGGAGTCTCCGTGTTTCTTGATGTTAGATATGTATGACTGTTTTGGTTATCTACCAAAGGGCTAGCTGATTTGCTACAGGTAAGGATATGCCCCTTGTTGAATCTATAATCACCCTTCAAAGTTATCACAACTGGCAGTATAAGAGGTGTTCCTAACAGCATCAACCTCTGCAGCTCTTTTTTCATATATACTTAAAATAAGTTTTCTTGAATACAAAAAAAGAGTATTCTCAAAATGCTGGTTTGTGTTACATGTGGGTTCAGATCCATTGATTGATAGAGCTTTATAAAGAAGCCAAGATAAGACAGATCCTCACTAAACTAGCATTTAGCCAGAGCTATCTGTCTGCACCTTCCATGAGCACTGAAATTCATCATGTACAATTTATTTCTGCTACCAAGACCCTTAAAGTGCCTTCTGAAGCACCAGGATAATACAGAAAAGAACCTGACAAAGCTAGATACAAAAAGGAATATTAAAAGGACTGAACAGACTGACATGTGCACAAATACCTGCCTTGATAACCTTGAAACTTATCACTGGGGCAGGGGAAGGGAGGAAGCATACTTTTTTTCCCCAAGGATGTACTCTCAGATCTGAGTATTAGTTTGTAACTCTCAGAATAAGCTGCAGTGTAGACCAATCCATAACTAATTCATTAGGATGGACAACTGACCCTAGGGAGCAACTGAATATGTATTTAAAAACCTATATCAGCTTACTGTAAAGCTAGGGTAGGGAACCTATAGCCCAACTGCCCAGACACTGCGGCCCTCTTTTCTTCTTTGAACCACCCCTTTGGGAATCACTTTCTCTTCCACTTCATAAGTGTGTGTGTGTGTGTGTGTTTGCATGTGTTCACACCTATGTGGATGTGTGAGATGATGAGCAGGGAGTCATACACAGCAAGAAAGTGCTTTACTGCAAACTCCTCTCACTTTTGGCTCTGGTTGTTAACGTCATCAGCTGCAACTCACAGTTGACTTTTCCCATGGGTCAAAGTCCCAATTGACTTTTGCATAGGAAAAGGCTTCTTCGCCCCTGCCATAGATTCTACAGTGTAGAGAATGTAGAGCCCTGCTAGGTTCAAACACCATGTGTCACTCTAAAGAGGAACAACTAGAAGATGTTAGAAGTATGAGCTGTTTAACAGGAATACTGATGGTTCTGCATAGGCATAGCAGGCCTCTAACCTACATCAGTGACTGTAGCTTGTCCTTGTTCTACATTCATCAGAGTGGAGCAAAACCTCTAACACAAAGCATCCATGAAGCAAAAGAGATAAGGAGGAGGGGAGAGATGGTGGCACAAGGGAATGACTTGTCCCTAGAGATTACACTGGGAATCTGATGCTTCTACTGGGAGACCCATGGTATCAAGCTCAGAGCTTGGAAAAGTTACTTTTTTGAACTACAACTCCCATCAGCCCTAGGCAACATGGCCACTGGATTAGGCTGATGGGAGCTGTAGTTCAAAAAAGTAACTTTTCCAAGCTCTGATCAAGCTATACATTGACTTAATGCTAGTGCTTTTGTTTAACTGAGATGGGGGTCAGGGACTAGCTGTGCCAATGCAGAACTGTAAGTATTCAGTTTAACTACTTGTACTTCAAGTATCTGTCACATTCCTCTTGAAATTGATTTGCTTTGTCCTACTCAATCATTGGACCCCTTTGGTACTGCCTCTGATGGCTGCCCGCTCAGCATCGACCCAAGATAGAACCTATTTGGTGATGGTTCTCCATCTGTGGAATGCTCCTCTTGGTAAGGTGTGTCTGTCTCCTTCATTAGTGACTTTCAGGAGAAATGTTAAAACTTTCCTTTGCCCAGGCATTTGATGGCTGACACATACTGGTCATGGCAACCTTGACATTATTAAATTTGAGGATATGTGTTTGCTTTTAAATATTTTGAGATGTTCTAAGCATTTTAAATGGTTTAAAATTGTTTTAATGTGCTTTTTGTTTTATCTTAAATTGCATTGTTTTAACATTTTGATATTTGCTGCCCTGGGCTCCTTTGAGTTGAAGACCAGGATACAAATGTAATAAATAAATAAATAAATAAATCATCACAGTTGTATCCAAAAGGCAATTCCTTCCATATTGTGATGTAACAACACCCTGTCTGAATCCCTTATTTGTGATCTTGTCCAATGTTTCATTTTTAGTTTCAGTTTCAGTCCTTTTGTTTTTCATGTGCTTCCTATCAAGTAAAAAAAACATGCTGGCAGCATCAGTCTGTTCTTTCCAAATCTTGTATTTATTTGTTTTAATTATTATTACATTTATATCAAAGCATTTCCTAGTTTAGTTCCTAGCCTGTTACAAGTGACCTTGGTCAAATATTTCCCAGGACTTCATAATAAATACTGCAGAATCATTCAAACCTTAGACATCTCAGATATTGCCTTTGCACATGCATCCAGAAAGACAATTTGAGAGACATATTATCAGATATTAACAGGTTGTATTTACTATATAGCAATAAGAAGATCTGCAACCAGTTAAACCAGTATAAAAGTGCAAGCTGGTAGATAAGCCGGATACAGTTGCATCACTCCATTCCTCTGGGCATATTCATCCAAACCATCTTCCAGTCCCAAAGCACAGAACCTAAAGCATCATCCTCCACAACGGGTGCTGTGGGTATGTATGCCTAACACATGCATGCCCAGCCCCTGCTGTCCAGCATTCAGCAGGGTGCAAGCCCAGGGTGCCAAGCCCAAAGAGCATCCACCAAGGACCCACTAAGCTGGGCAGCAATAGAAGGTGGTTGAAGAGTGCCCTTTACCCAATGATACCTCAGAAAACGTATCCATCACATCTTAAAATCCATTCACCTGCTTACACTAAATGCCAACCCGAAAGAATATCAATAACATAAAATGTCTCTCAAAAGCCAGTTGAATCCCAAGCAGTGTGGAGTAGGCAAAAATAAAGGGGGGCAGCCAATAGAGACCAATGAAGGTTGCCCCCCTAAAAAAGATTCCTACTCAGTCTTCTGAAGGGTGACTACCATAGCCCACACTGCTGAAGGTGAAAGGGTATGTGCTGCCAGAAGAGAAGATTGTTTGGTGGGGTAGAGCTGGCTCCTGCCCCTCTGTGGTTGGCCCTGAAGGCCAGGAAAATCTCACTCCCCTCTCAAATTTCACCTCACATATAACATGACCAGCATTCGTCTCTTTTCCTATTTTCAAACAATCTGAAATCATCACCACCGTCATCTCCTCCTATATAGTGACTGTAAAAATGATGAAGTGTTTCCAGTGATCTCTTGTCAACTACATCAGAGAAAATATGCCAGAAAACAACACCTAATTCATGTTCTGTTGACTTAAGAAAAATAAATAAAACCCAGATTTCAAACACCTCTGGAACAGGCAACATACAAATTACAATGATGATCAATCCATAGTCAGGTCTCTTTTTCTATTATTGTTTTTTTCCCTCCCTCTCTCAAAATAAACCTTCAGGCCACAATCCAGCACAAACTTAAGCATACTTAAGCCCACCGACATAAAGCTGCTCTGTTTGGCAAACATAAAATAAAGCTGTGAAGGACATTGCTGACAGGTAAATGAGCAGCCAATGTTATTCCAAAAATGGTGATTTTCTCGAGGAAGCTTTGGGGTGCAAATTTGCTCTTCCTTACTGACAACTCTCTGACCTGAAACAGGTGCTCACCACAGGCAGCAGATGCTGGTCAAGGGAGAAAACCATGCAACAAACCTTAATCAATTCTGGCAGTACAGGTCATAAGAACTATCCTACTACATCAAACCAGAGGTCCATATAGCCCAGCATTTTTCAGGAGCTCATCACCCAAGTATTCATTGAGTTCTTTTGTATTATTTAGAATTATGGAAGTACTGGTAGTTGGGTAGGTCATCTTTCTCTTAAATCCAACCCCTTGCCCTAAGGCAGAATATACTATGGGTGTGTGTTGATTCTATGTGTATCCCAAGTTACATGGTGAATTGGGGTGATCCAGGGAAGGCTCTCACATTTTCCAGATGGGTTGTACTATTAGCAAAGTGTCTCAAGGTGGATCAGGTATTCCCTAAGCTTCTGTGTAACTCTGTGGTTTCAGCTCTCTGAAAAACACATAGTCTCTCCCTCTGTGTTCGTTTTTCATGTGGATATATATCTTCCCCTATGCAAGTAAATGGAGAGATCTTCGTTGTATCGCCAGAAATCTGGAGATGGGCAGAAGTTCACTTTCCACCAGTGACCCTCCAGTCTAGTATTTTCTGGGGATTCATGGTCTTTTTTCTGCTATCATCCTTCTCCTATGCAAGTCAATGGACAGATTTCTTCCCCAGGGAGAAGAGTCTGTATCCCCCAAATTCTATAACAGCAAGAAGCCAACCCACCAGTAACCCTTGGGGTAACAGGGTCATTGCTGGGAGATGACATTTTCCTCACTCCAGTCTTTCTTGAGTGGCCATGCTCACCACCACCCCAACCTCTATGATTCCTATTCTACCCACTCCCAAATTATGAATATTCTACATATAATATGTATCAAAGTGTCAAGACCCATTCCACACTCTATTTTTGTTATGCTGTGGGTGTATAATTTGCATACACTATTGTGTGTATGTATATATATATATATATATATATTCATATTTTTAGTGGAACCAAGAGGAGAAAACGTACTTCTCATTAAGATTAAGGACTGAAAAGGGAATAAACCCTGGGATAATCTACACATGGAATTCAATGGGAGCCTTATATTTCTGATAGGGGTTGGCAAATATGAGGAAGGAACCAGCTTCATAAACCAGGAGGAACTTAAAGAAGCAGCTGAAATGCCCCCTCTAAACCCCTTCATATGTATAGCTGTTTCCTTACCTACAGGTACCCAATCATGCTTTGGTTTGCTGTTGGCTTAATGAAGATCTTATTGATGGATCTCATCTTTCCCCTTGAATTTCTTGTTAGGTGGAATCCATTCATGCAAATTTATATTCAGATATCTAGTATCATGTGTGAATACGTTTAAATGAGCACTGCCTCCATGCTGCACTGCATTCAGCGGGATTACTTTGGGATAAATGGTCTGAATATTTAAGCCTAAGAATATAAATAAATACTGACATGAACTTTCTCTATTAAACTGTTGTCTTGAATGTCCTTCACTAAATCAACAATGAATTTTAAGTATTATTAAGCAAGTTTGGTAATCAGAGGTAGATGCTTATTTTTAAGGTCAAGTTAATTACCTGGGAGAGTTTAAAATTAACTGGTTTCATTACTCTTTTGTTTTAAAAACAAAATAATAAGGAAGTTGGGACAGCCGCAGCTTGCAAATGATGTTGTTGCATTTCATTATAAAAAGATCTACCATTTTCTAATTGCCTGGGAATTAGAACAACCTAAGAAAATTAGATTAGTTTAAAGTACTCCCACATGTTTTCACTGGTCATTGCCCTGTTATTAATAGAAAAACAAGCTTCTAAAATTGTTTGACAATTAGAAAAAAAGAAGAAATTCTATCTTCTACTCAGAGAGATCCCTGGGATGTATCACTGAAAATTAAAGGGATAATGTTGTTGTTATTGCTGCTGCTGCTGTTGTTATATTGATAGTGCAGAGAAATGTTTACTCAAATCATGGTATATAGTTTTCATGTGTTTTGGAAACCAGAATTGTTGACAGACACCAGTCATTGCATTATAAACCTAGTAATACTCACAAGAAAATATTTTTGTTCTTATAATAAATAAAGAACCTCAAGAATTACCACCAATTTTTTTATGTCAGAACTACTCATACTTAAATGCTTAATGAATTTAATGAAAGTTTTGATGAGTTTTTCATGATTCACTTAGATGGTTAATTAAATCAAGAATAAGTGATGTAATCAGGGATGCTATTTAAATGGAAAATGAGTTTTTGAGAAAAGATATGGTTCGTTTGACGTCTGTCATGGATAATCTCATGTCTCAGGCTGCTGATCTGTGTTATCAAGCTGCTTAAACAGAGTTTGGTTGGATTTGCCAGAGTGACTTTGATTACTGGCAACCTGTGTCCATGTTTGGTATTTTGCATATTGACAATATATAAATTAAGGATAAGGAACAAGTTAACAATCCAGTTTACTTAAACTGCTTTTTATTATCACAAACATATTACTTTTCAAATATCAACATTCCCAGTTATACTTGCTAACAATCACAAACATACATATAGCTAAAACATATATCTAGTATACCTGAGCAGTTTATACATGACAGTCATTGTGTAAATTGGAAACTGGGCTCCTCTAGTAAATAATTCCATAGATGAAATTAGTGATGCAGCATCATATAGAACTTTTGGAAATATGGACAGTAGTGCAAAGATGTACTTATCTGATGATGATGTTGATGATGATGATAAGCAGTATTAGTTTGGGAAAAAGTGTTATGAGGGAATTAATGCTTAACCCCTTTCCTCACCTAACATGTCTCTGTTCAGAATTAACCACAAAATGTTTTCCCCATTATAAGAGCAGACAAAAATCTGGAACTTGGAATGGAGGAGCAGTTCTGGAGATTGATTTGGAATGTTGAGAAGTGCAAAAACACACGTGTGTGTGTATCCAATTAAATCAAGAAAGATACCATGGTTGATTGAATCAAATGGTACATTCACTAATAGGCAAAAAACCAAAGATGGAGAATTACATTTTTGTATGTTTGTTGGTGTTCTTCTTTCTTTGCTTCTTTCCTGTGTTACTACTGTTACTACAGAGAATTTAACCTAGAAAATTATATTTCTCTCATTAGTCATTGTAGAAATCTGTGTCAAAATTATCTTTATTAATTTCAAGGTCTTTTTATTGGTCGATGTCATATGATGGTGAAGATAGCCTTTTTTGTTTCAAACTGGAGGTTATGCTGTATTTCTATTTTGGGTGCATTAACAGTTAAATCTGAAATTGCAGTTTGATGTAAAATCAGACGGATTACAATATGTTGCTACTTAAGTGATGACTCTAGCTGTTTGAAAAAACAAACTTGGCCTGCCCAAGATGCATGTTTTCAGCCTGCTATTCTTAAACTACTCCACTTAAGGAAAGGTGGGCATGGTCAATTAAAAACATAGACCACACCTAGAATTTTTATAGAATATATTTCACCTCCCACTGTTTTATCTTGTGCAAACTGAGATGCTCCTCATGTCCATTGGAAACTATTCTACAGAATAGTCAGTACCATTATTCCACAATTGTTTTTGGAGCTTTTTTTAGTGTTGCAAAGTGTTGCTGTACTTCACATATTCACAGAAACAGAAGCAAAAGAGAATGATTTCCTATAGGAAACTTCACTAAAATTGCAGAGTAAATCAAATATATTTAAAGTGACTGTCTGAACTATATCAACTATTTTAATATAGTTGCTTCCTCCCTGCTAAAACAAGATCAGCACAGCACGTCTTATTTCTGTATTTGGGCTGACTGCAGGTGTTGCCACCACTCACCACATGCTCAGACGCACATGTTACCAAATTCTTCCAAACTACATGGGAAGTGGATTGGACTGTGAAAGACTAACCCTAACTGTGCTTGCACAGTTACAAATTTGTAGCAAAGTACAATATCTCAGAGAGGAGGTCAGGTCTGCTCCTCCCCTGGTGCATTCACTATAGCTTCCCAATTTCCTGTTTCTAAAAGTTTGACAGAAATATCTGTTCACTTTACAGTTGACAATGAGGACATTGAACTTGTCAAGGATTATTAATACCTTGGCAGAGTCATTAACCAAAATGGAGACAATAGTCAAGAAATCAGAAGAAGGCTATGTAACTTTACATTGAACTTGTCAAGGATTATCAATCCCTCGGCACAGTCATTAACCCAAATGGAGACAATAGTCAAGAAATCAGAAGAAGGCTAGGACTGGGGAGGGCAGCTGTGAGAGAACTAGAAAAGGTCCTCAAATACAATGATGTGTCACTGAACACCAAAGTCAAGATCATTCCGACCATGGTATTCCCGATCTGAAATGTGGTGCTGGAGGAGAGCTTTGCGCATACCATGGACTGCAAAAAAGACAAATAATTGGGTGTTAGAACAAATTAAACCAGAACTGTCATTGGAAGCTAAAATGATGAAACTGAGGTTATCATACCTTGGACACATAATGAGAAGACATGATTCATTAGAAAAGATAATAATGCTGGGAAAACCAAAAGGGAGTAGAAAAAGAGGAAGGCCAAACAAGGGATGGATGGATTCCATCAAGGAAGCTACAGACCTGAACTTATAAGTTCTGAACAGGGTGGTTGCAAGCAGCAATATTATCTACATTAATCCACCCCACCCACTTATAATCTACAAAGCTAGAGAAAGACCCTAAAGGAACCAATTTAAACAGAGGTATCAAAATAAATATTCCTAGGCATACTAGGAGGGCAGCAAAAGTGCTATAGGCTGAGTACTATAGGTGGGATAGCTTCTCCACTACTTATTTTAAAGGGTTTTCCTAAGAAGTGGAGGGGATATGCAAGAGAGAACAGTGTCCCTGTACATTTAACTTCAATGGTCTACTCTGAATAGGACTAGCATTAAATACCACCCATGATATATATACAGTATCTATAGATATGTACATTGCTTTGCAATTTATGTTATTTGCGTATTCACTGATATATAATTGCTGCTAGCTCAACAGAGGCCTTATTGCTTTTCTTTTTTCTGATGTGTTGTTTGTTGACTTCGTGTGCATATAAATCATTTGTTACTACAGGCAGTCTATTGGCACTAAGGATGCAATCTTAATTATGTCTACTCAGAAGTAAGTTCCATGGAATTCAATGGCCCTTACTCCCAGGTAAGTGAGGTTATGATTACAACCGAAGCCACAAACCTGAACTTACAAGATCTGAACAGAGAGGTTCCTGACAGATACTCTCAGAGGTCGCTGATTCATAGGGTTGCCATAAGTCGTAGTCGACTTGGAGGCACATAACAACAACAAATAGGTATATCCTTAAACCGCAAGGTTTTTTGCTTATTAGTGAATTTCCCTGCTTTTTAGTCTGGGAGGTAAGAAATGGGATCCTGTGCAAGTTTGCTGACAATGGATTGATCATTTGCATGTTTATTGAATTCAGTGGGATTTACTCCAATGCAATCATCCGCAGGATAGGTGAAACTGACCACAGGGGATGGGGAGGTGAGGAAGGGAATGGGAGCAAGCAGGAAGGGGAGGAGGGTAGGTTCCATCATTTGCATGTTTATTGAGTTCAGTGGGATTTACTCTCATGCAATCATGCTTAGGATATGTAAAACTGACCATGGGGAGGGAAACTTGGAGTGGCCAGGGGAGTAGGAAGAAGGACGAGGAGAAGAGAGGAGGGGAGGAGGAACAAGGGAGAAGGAAGGGAGAGGAGAGGGGAAGGGAAGGAGGAGAAAGGCAGGTCTGATCATTTGCATGCTTATTGAGTTCAATGGGAGTTACTCCTGTGCAATCATGCTTAGGATAGGTGAAATTGACCTGGGGGAGGGGAGGGGGAGCAAGAGAGCAGGAAGGGGAGAAGATTGGGTGGGTGTACACTGTGCAGAGGGGAAGCCTTTCAAAATGAAAACATTCCTTTCCAAAAGGAAAACTTTGTGAACAGTATCATTCTTTTTCAAGGTTTTTCCCAGAGTATTTTATTCTACAGCAGGCACATGTAGCCTCCCACCCAAATGTAAACCAAAGCTGTCCCTGGCCACATCCACACCAGACTGTTATTTCACTTCAGGCAGTCATGGCTACTCCCAAAGAATCCTGGGAAGTGTCGTTAGTAAAGGGTGTTGAGAGTTGCTAGGAGATGCCCTGTTCCACTCACAGAGCTTCAGTTAGAGTGGCTGACTGTTAAACTACTCTAGCCACTGGAGTTCTGTCAGGGGAATGGGAATCTCTTCTCAGCACCTTTGACAAACTACACTTCCCAGGATTCTTTGGGGGAAGCCATGACTATCTCATGTGAAATCAAAGTCTGGTCTGGGTGTGCCCCCCTGATTAGGCAAACCAAGCAGCTGTGAATCTAGCTTTTAGAACACTGACAGTTGGTTCTTACTGAGCATACCCGACATTATCATTGAGTTCAAGCCAAAATGTCTTAAATTAAATAAAAAACAGCCAGGCTTTTTTTTTTAACTTTTAAACTGCAGAAAATGAAGGTCAGAGTATGGGACAAGGTTAGTAATAGTTTTGCAGGGACTCTGTGAACCTGGCTGATTTTTTAAATTAATTTCAACAAATTATGAGAACTCTGACAGAAAAAAGTCCAGAAAAGGGTCTGGGTTTTTTTTCTCTCTCTTTACACTTTGAACACTTGATTCTCTCTGACTGTTTTGTGTATCACCATGAAAATTCAGAGAGTTGTTAAGCAAGCGTTTCTGAGTTCAGGACTATAAGTTTTGTAAGGTTTTGTTTTGAAATGAGCTTATAGGAAGGATCAGAATGGTATGGGGGGCATTTTCAATTTAACATTGTGGAATGTGAAAAATTCATGCTGACTATAGTATACAGCCACTCTTGTGGCTGTATAATAATGGGTCCAGCTAATCAGTGTCATTTGGAACTGAGCTGCCACCACCTAGTCGAACCTCTTGCACAACCAGATTTGCAATTTCCAGGTGTCAAACAAAGGATTGTGCAGCAGCTTCTATGTTCCCCTGGAGAAATCTTAGCCATTATAGTACCATGACAATTTTAAAACAACAAACGTTATAGATTAGGGAACAATTTCAATTTAAACCCATGTTCTTTGCATGCAGTGCTGTTTTGATTCTGCTGCAGTTTGCCTTTCAACAAAAAACATTATTGATCTCATTATCCACTGTGATAGTGTCCACCATTCACTTCAATGCAAGGGAAACACAATGCAAATGAGGAAAAAAAAACATCCAAAGGAGGTAGAGGAGAATGGCAACACAAGAAGTGGGCTTCTCAGTGGCATTCCCCTGTTTGTGGAACATTCTCCCAGAGAGGTATGCCTAGCACCATCATTATCCATCTTTAGGCACTGGGCAAAAACATTTCTCTTCTCTCAGTCATTTCCCACCATCATCAGTCCAAGGGCTCTGGTGACGGTAGGCCTTTGCGGCCATCCCGGGGAGGACCTGGCATGGCTTCAAGACCCCATACTTTTGGTGTGAACTGGCCATGCGCGCCTGTCATGTAAGGGGCTGAGCAGGGTGGCTATTTAAGCCCTGCTCTGTGTCTTCTGTGGCGAATAGGTATGGAATTTCACAAGGTAGGGTTTGGTGACCACCCTTAGGCACCCTTTAAGGTGATCGGTGGGTTCTGAGGCCTGCCTTCCAGGTTGTGCAGCCGGTTAACAGGATAAGGCTCACCTTCGGGGCTAACCTGTAACACCCACTCAGAGGTTGTGTGGTCCTGATGGGGGATGGAGCAGGAAGGCCTCCCTTACCAACCTGTGGGGATGGGGCCTGAAAGAGGGGCTTGGGCTTGGCCCACCCCCTTTTCCCATGGCAGGGTGCCCTCGCCCGATGGGGAATGAGATAAGTTCCACACTTGTCTCTGCAGATCATTCTACTATGTAATCAAGCATGTAATTGGCTTTATTCTAATAAATGTGGCCCTTGATTTACCCCCCACCTCATCTTGTCTTGTCTCTTCGTTTCCTGGCTATGCGCTGCAATTGATTCTTAACCCTGGAAGGCTTTTGGAGGGCTTATTTTGTGTAGCCTTCCTAAGAAGAGTTGCTCTACCACCTATGTACTGTTTTGTTTTTAGCTTTTAATATAAATTTTTTAATCATTTATTTTCAATTTTAATTTTTTACTAACTATAAGTCACTTTGAGTGCACATATTTGTGTATAACAGCAACTAATAAATCTAAAAAATAAATAAATTACGCATCATATTTAGATTGTAAGCAGCAGCAAATACTAATAATCTCTGGATTTCTGTTCCAGACATGGGATTAATAAGCAAACTTTGGTAATTTCAGCTCTGTTGGAATTCTCTGACATCCCTGCTTTGGATATGCATAAGCATTTGTACATAGAGGTAATATATTTAAAACAGCAACACATTCCATCAATTCTAGTTTTGTTTTGACTACTAGCTACAAATGATCATTCTGAAATTCTTTCAGCATTGCTCCAGTTCAGAACATCCCAGAAGAAAATGAAGATAAACAAACCGCATCTCTCGTTTCTCCAGTAGAGTATACTAGCTTACCATCTTGCTAATATTAATCTGCATAAATAAGTGTATAATATGTAAATATATACAAATGCACAACTGCAGAGATAGAAAGGATCAATATATAAATTTAATACAGCAACTGTTAATTTTTAAAATATTTAGATTACCATGCTACATCAAGTGGAAATGAAGGTCTTTGTTGGTATCTACATCTCATATATCTTATAATATTGTGCTATTTATGAGCAGCAATAGCTAACCTATTTCCAGGCATATGATATTCTTTATAAGAGATCAACCGCCATTGATAATTTAAGTGATGGATGGCAGTTATTAATTGATTTGGGACCCAAATGCTTTGTTCATATCAAGATATTAATATTAAATACCAACATAAATAATTAATATTTCCTATGAATCTATGTTAAACCAGTACAAAAATGACATAATTTTAATTGAGTGCTGATAGATTGCCCTTGATTTGGTGAAAGAACATTCACTTGGTGCATAGTCAGAACCAGGGCGTATATTTAAGTAGATGTAATAGTTAGATGAGTCTGTTGTGATCTCCTGCATAGACTTAGAAAATGATGGTAAAAATAATTTGGAATGAGAGGAGGATACAGCTGATCTGTTGGTGCAACTAAGGATATTTCAGTTGCTTCAGTGGCTATGACAATATGCAGCAGCTGAGGCCCTGGCTGAGAAGAAAAATACTAGGCAGAATGGACTGTTTAATTAGTCTTCCATGATGTTTCAAACTGTCCAAGCCCTGTTGCTACAGTCATTCAACTGTAGCAGCCTCAAAGCTAGATCATATAATGCAAGTATCATATGGAATGGAGAATCTGTGCCTTCCAGATGTTCAACTAACCCAAACCCTAACTCCCATCAACCCCAGCTAGCAAGACCAATTGGGAGTTGTTTTATTTTATTTAAACTTATTTTAATATTGTATTTTTAAATTGTAACCCAACCTGGGGCCTCATGGTGAAAGGCAAGTAAGAAATACTAATACTAACAATAATCTGACAGATTCCCCACGGGGGATGTAGGAAGACTGCTAAAAAGAATTACCTCCACTTGAGAACTTATTACTACCATGGCCATAATGTGCAGTGCTGACCATCTTGTCATTCTAATACCTAGCAAGGAGAGTTTCCAAAACACTGCCAGGCACCTCTGGAAGTAACATTAATGGTATAAGAAGCAACATGACATGATGGCCAGGACAATAGCTAATGGTTGGAAAGAGAACATTTCCTCTCCCTTATTTCTCAGTGCCACCATTGATCAGAAGGCATGGTTTGTTTGTTTTTAAGATATGAAGTTGACTGAGACATTATACAAAGCTTTTTCATAAGTACACTCTAGAATACATTGCCTGGGCAGATCCATCAAGCCACTTCCCTCATTTCCTTTGGCCAACAGGTGATGGAAAATGTTTATACCACAGTGGTTTTCTTCGTTAGAAAATACTGATGCTGTGTTATTCTGCTGTGTCATACTGATTTTGGACAGTTTATTTTTCATTGTTTGATATTGCTTTTTAATGGTTTAAATTTTTAAGAAAAAACTTTTGTAGGTTACTGAGCATTTGTTTCAGCAGGAAGGTCATTAATAGGAAGATCATAAATGGAATAAATAGATAAATGAAAGTAAGTTGGGGAGAAGGGACTAGGAAGAAAACAGCTGTATGTGAGAAGCCAACAGTGATGTTTCCGGAAAGAGTAAGGAGGAAAGGAATCCTATTCTGGAAATGAAATTTTAATTTCTTGGAGTCCTGAACAAAAATGGCCAGAATATTGATAATTATCCCATCAAGGACTTAAGACTGGTAATTATATGAATTATCTTGTAACTTGTCCATCTCAGACTGAACAAAAGGCCAGAACTAGACCATCGCTTTCAGAAAAATCAAGCCGTATCTCAATCCAAAGGAACTCTTTATCATCTCAACCTGAGCTCATACCTAAACGAAAAAAAGCTATTACTAATGGAGCAATCTTTAATGATGATACTGGCTCCTTGAATATCATTTCTGAACTAAATTGACAAGGCCAATCTACATTATGCCCTGAGTCCTCAATTCCCTCTGAGACCTTTAAGTTCTCCTGTAATGAAACCTCTCTATCTGCTTCTCCCGAATGTACTTTACACTTCCTATCATGGAATATTGCAGGTTGGAAATCAAGGGTTGTAGAATCTGATTGGATTTCTTATTTGAATGGATTTGATGTTATTTTTATGCAGGAGACTTGGCTTACATACAAACCCTTCTTAAATGGTTTTTTTTCCCTAGACCTCCCTGCAACGCCTTCCTTAAGTGGCAGAGCAAAAGGGGGCCTAACAATGTTATTTTCGACCTCCTTACGCACTAAGATTACTCCTATTCGCCCTCTTGAACCTGTTGCAATGGCAGCCTTATTGGAAATTGGTGCCCTTTCCCTGCTTCTTATAAATATATATATTCCTCCCTCCACGTCCAATTCCCATACAAATTCCAACTGGGATTCTCTGGATCAATATATCTCAGATCTTGAGCAGACTTATCCCAATGTTAAAACGCGTGGACTTCCCGGAAGTGAGTGCTCAGCTGGTGACTGTCTCTGAGAGATCTCTGCCTCAGAGGAAGCTTTTTTCAGGTTAAAAGCCAGTTAAAAAGAGACTTTGACTGGCTTAAATGTTCTCCAAGGTATAGGAGAACCGATCAGATTCTCCACAAGACTTCGTTGAGCTGTCGGCGGCTGGAATTGATCAGGAAATTCCTGAGATAAGAAGGCATGCCGATCGGCTGAAGACGGAGTCAGGACTTCCATGCAAGCTGTACTGGGATAAAGCGAAGCGTTTTTTTTCCTTCTAAAAAAAACATCCTTAACCAGCGAGCCTACTTCTGTCTAAATTTTATCATTTGGCTTAAATTACTACAATAAAAGGGATTTGTTTACGAATCAGCAACTGAGAAACCTGGGTGAGTCATACTTTTTCTCTTTTAAATATAATTAAGGAAGAAAGAAAATGTAAACAACTTATATATTTTTTTTACGACAAAAAGCTGGCCTGAATTTGGAGCTTTAAAGTTTAAAAACGGATGAGAGGTAATTATTATTTGATGGAAATATATTTTGGACTATTTTTCTCCTTGGACTATTTTTTTTTGGACGAATCTGCTGTTCGTATATGTTACTAATCGCTTGGTGTTGGCTGTACTGGGAACCAGGATTGTTTTGTATTCTTGGACGTAGATAAGAACTGTGTTGTGCTGGCTGGACTATAATAACAGGCCTGGAATATTAACTCTTTTGTTGGTGGAGGAAAAAAGAAAGAAATAGACTGCCTCTAGGTTTTGGAACAGTGGTTAATATCAGAAATTAAAGGCTTCTTTTGAAAATGACAACTAAAAAAGCAACTAGGGCCCAGGAGCGAAGAGGTTCTATTGACCCACAGGAAGGGGCTATACCCCCAGATATGTTTCAAAAAATAATGGAAGGGATTAATGCTATAAAACAGGAAATGAAAACTGAATTGATAGATATAAAAGACTATATTAAAACACAAGTGGATGAGATTAAAGGGACAATTGGGCAAATAAAGGAGGATGCAAAAAATACTAAAGAAAAGGTACAAATCTTGGAGAATAGAACAGATATATTAAATCTGGAATTAGAAAAAAACTTGGACTATTTGGCTGTGACTGAAATGAGAAATAAAGAGCATTGTTTGAGATTCCGTGCAATCCCTGAGGAAATAGGTGAAGACATCAGAGATAAAATTGTTAATGCTTTAGTAAAATTTCTGGATTTGAATGAAGATCGGATGGAATTTGAAATAGACAAAGTTTATAGAATTAATTCCAGATATGCAACAATGAAAAAAATTCCAAGAGATGTGCTTGTTCATTTTATAAAAAAGACGACCAGAGATATGGTATTACAGCAACACTTTAAAAATACCTTTAAAATTGATGGTAAGGAAATACTGGTGATGAAAGAAATTCCTATTAGACTTCTACGTAAGAGAAAAGAATATGCTTTCCTTACAGAAAAACTTAAGCAATGCAAAATTCAATTTAGATGGGATGTTCCAGAAGGAGTGATCTTTACATTCAGACAACAGAAATATAGATTGAATACTGTTCAAAAAGCAAGGGACTTCTTGAGAAAAGCTTTAAAAGATATGGAAGAAGATAAACTCAAAGATATGGATATAATTCCTGGGAAACAAAGTCAACAAGGATACGCAGAGGAGGGGAAGGAAGATGATGGATTAAAAGGAGCATCAGGCACATTTTAAAATACACGCTTAAAGATGGATTACAAATATCTAACTTGGAATATAAATGGAGCCAACACGGCGCAGAAGAGAAAGAAAGTGTTTCATTATTTGAAAAAATTAAAATTGGATATAATTTGTTTACAAGAAACTCATATTAAGAAGAAAGATTCCAAATATTTGATTTGTAAAAATTTGGGTGAAGAATTTATTTCAGCTGGACCAAAAAAAAAAATGGAGTTGTTCTTTACATTAACCCACAATTGCTTCCTAAATTGGTATTACTGGATGATAGTGGTAGATTTGTGGGGGTTGAAATTACTTTACAGGGTACAAACATTTTGATAGTGGGTATTTATGCTCCCAATGAAGATAAAACAAGGTTTTACACAGGACTTATGGAAAAATTGTAAGAGTTTTCATATGATCATTGGTGCGTCATGGGTGATTGGAATGGGGTAATCTCACCAAAAATTGATAGGCTTTCTGAAAAAAATATCAAAGAGACACAGGGTAAATTACCGAAGATTTGCTTTGAACTGATGGAACATTTAGAATTGGTGGATACCTGGAGATATATAAATGATAACGCAAAGGAATTTACTTATTTTTCAGAAAGACACAAAACATTCTCGAGGATTGATATGATTTGGATGTCTAAAATTTTAGCGAAGGATATTTTTAAAATGGATATATTACCAAAAACTTTTTCGGACCACAATCCTGTGATATTAACCTTAAAAAAAAAAAATCTTAGATTTAGATGGAGACTAAATGAATCTTTACTTCAGAATGACAAAGTAGTACAAGAATGTAAGAAGAAATTAAAAGAGTTTTTTGAACATAATTTACATAAAGGAACAAGTGAAAATATCGTTTGGGATACAAGTAAGGCATTTATGAGGGGATATTTTATTAAATGTAACTCTGAATTAAAAAAAAAGAAACAACAGAAAATGCAATTAATTTTGGAAGAAATAAAACAAAAAGAGGAAGAATTGAAAAAGAATCCAACTAAAGTTTCTATTGTAAATCAAATTAAAATGTTACAGAAACAAGTGTCAATGTTGGACTTCCGGGAAGGGTGACTTAGCCTGTGCCTGCTTTTGAGACGGGCTCCTGCCTCAAAAGAAGCTTATTCAGATATATCAGTCAGATTTTTTTTTTTTTTGACTGATTAAACTTCTCCCGGGTAGGGAGAAACGAAGAGATTAACCTCAAAGCCTATTTTTGTTGGGACGACCAGATCTCATTAATTTATGGGACGAGGTCCAGCCGACGAAGGTGGGACGGATTTTCAACAACAAGTTCTATCTGATAAAGCGAACGTTCATCTTATCTTCTAAGAGAGAACGCACTAACAGGCAAGCACCCTTCTTTCTATATTTTTCTTTTACTTGACTTAAATTGTTGCTGTTTAAAAGAGATTTGCCAGATTGATCGGTTTTTGACATCTCACTGGGGAGCCATAACTTCTCTCTGCTACTCACTAATTAATAGCTTATCTCTGTTTTTGTTGCAAAAAGCTGTCCTGGATTTGCATTCTAAAGATATACACAGAAGAGGGATTTCTATTCCAGATTTTTATTTTGAAGAATATTATATTGTCTGAGACTACTCTCTTTTTGGTCTATTTTATTTTGACGAATCTGTTTTCTGACGACCGCCATTAATTGTTTCGATCCTGGGAACTGCATTTTGTTTACTTAAGCATGGAGAGATAAGGCTGTCTGCTCTGTTTATACTGTGATGTCACCAAGTTTGGAGTATTAACCCAATTGTTGCTGAAATAAGAAGTGGTTTTCCTATATTTTTCTTTTAAAATGGCAATTAAGAAAGTGGCTGAGAAGCTGGAAATAACTATGTTTCAGAAAATAATGGATGAGATTGAGATAACGAAACAAAACCTGCGACAGGGTTGTAAGGAGCTGAAAATTGAATTGAGTAAAATGAAGCAGGAGATTAAAGATATAGGGGTCCCTGTGAGAGAGGTGACCCTGGAAGGGGTCCCTGTGAGAGAGGAGACCCCGGAGATTGGAACAAACGTGGAACAGGAAAAAGATTTGGAGTCTATGGACTTTAGAAACAAAATCTATTGTTTGGAGATACAGGAGATTAAAGACATAGGGGTCCTTGTGAGAGAGGAGACCCTGGAGACTGGAACAGGGGTCCCTGTGAGAGAGGAGACCCTGGAGACTGGAACAGGGGTCCCTGTGAGAGAGGAGATCCCGGAGATTGGAACAAACGTGGAACAGGAACAAGATTTGGAGTCTATGGACTTTAGAAATAAAATCTATTGTTTGGAACTCAATGTTATCTCTGAAGAAATTAATGAAGATTCTAGAGATAAAGTTATCAATGGCATGGATAATCTTCTGGACTGGAATGATGTGATGGAGCCCAATATAGAGAAAATCTATGGAATTAACTGCAGCCATGTGACAATGGAAAAACTTTCAAGAGATGACCCAGTGTATTTTGAAAAAAAGAACAGAGATATGATTTTACAGCAGTATTTCAGCAACCTATTCAGAATGGATGGCAAGAAAATATTTGGGATAGAGGTAATTCCCATCAGACTCTTATTATATGACTATGGCTTTGACAGCAAGATTATTATGGAATACTGATAATGGAAGATTGGATACTGAAATTACTGGACTTAACAAGACTACTGAAGATGGAAGATGGAAAATGGAACTAATAGGGATAATAGAACAATGGCTACTGAAATTACTGAACCTAACAGATTCTGATGTGATGGATTAATTGAAATGTTTATTTTGACTATGGTTATGACAATAAGATTATCATAATTAGTAATGAGATGGATTAATCGATATGCTTATCTGGAAAAAAAAATTGATAGATATATTTCTTAAAGAATTGAAACCTCTCTTTGACTTTTTGTGGAAAGAATAAAGTAATGTTTATGAGATTTGATGATTAAGTAAGATAACTACTGGAGGAAAGTGATTTTATAATATGACTTAAGAGACAGGATTGTTATATATTATAGACTTATAACTGATTTGATCTTTGACAAATGGGAAGTCAATATTTTACTCTTTATTTTTTATTTTTGTTTTTTTTTTTCTTTTTTCTTTTTTTCTTTTTGTTTAACTATTTTTGATTTTGTTTTTTGTCTTTGAATGTTTTATGATTTTGTCTTGTATGTTTTATGAAAATCTGAATAAAAATTATTGAAAAAAAAAAAAAGAAACAAGTGTCAATGTTGACAGTCAGAGAAATTGAAAGGAAACTAAATTTTGCTAAACAAAGGACTTTTGAATTTGCAAATAAACCTGGGAAATGGTTAGCATATAAATTAAGAAAAGAACGTCAAAAAATATTATTTTAAAGATACAAGAAGGAGATGAGACGCTGACAAATAATGTAAAAATCAAAAAGATTTTTCATCAATATTATTCAACATTGTACAAGTGTCAGGAAATTCCATCTGAAAAAATAGAAGAGTATATATCTAAACAAAATTTGCCTAAAATTACAGATTTTCAGAGACAAGCTATTAATGGCCCTATTACGTCAAGAGAGATATCTGAAGCTATAAACAAAATTAAATTAGGAAAGGCACCAGGACCAGATGGGTTATCTGCAATGTATTATAAATGTTTGGAGGAAGAACTCTTGCTACCTTTACAGTCTACAATGAATTTTATTCTGCAAGAGGGAAAGATACCGGATAGTTGGAAAAATGCTAATATAACATTAATACCTAAAGAGGAGCAAGATTTAACTAAAACAAAAAATTATCGGCCAATATCTCTATTGAATAATGACTATAAAATTTTTACAATGATCTTGGCAGAAAGATTGAAAATAATATTGCAACAATTTATTCAGGAAGATCAATCAGGGTTTTTACCTAAAAGACAATTACGTGACAACGTCAGGAATGTCTTGAATGTGTTGGAATATTTAGAACAACGAAATGATAAACAAGCAGCTTTGATTTTTTTAGATGCTGAAAAAGCATTTGATAATTTGAATTGGAAATTTATGTTTCAGGTTTTGGAGCAAATGGATTTTGGAGACAATTTTATAAAATGGATTAGATCGATTTATACATCTCAGAAGGCCCAGATAATTGTTAACGGAGATTTAACGGATTCATGTGAAATACAAAAGGGTACAAGACAGGGATGTCCATTATCTCCCCTTTTATTTATTCTGGTCTTAGAAGTGCTGCTTAGAGATATAAGGCAAGATAAAAGGATTTCGGGATTAAAGATAAAAAAAAGAAGAATATAAATTGAGAGCATTTGCTGATGATTTGATAATTGTACTAGAAAACCCTTTGGAAGGAATTCATATATTGATGGACAAATTAAAAGAATTTGGACCGTTAGCAGGATTTAAGATCAACAATCAAAAAACAAAGATGTTGGTGAAAAATTTAACTTTAAGGGAACAGAAAGAGTTAATGGACAAGACAGATTTTACAATAGAAAAAAAGTTGAAATATTTAGGTATCATTATGACAAATAAAAACTCAAAGTTGTTTCATAATAATTATGAAAAATTATGGACAGAGATTAAGAAAGACTTGCTAAGATGGGATAAACTACAACTGTCATTAATGGGTAGAATATCTGTGATAAAAATGAATGTATTACCGAGAATGATGTTTTTGTTTCAAACAATACCTGTAATATCCTCTGATTTACCTTTTAAACAATGGCAAAAAGATATCTCTAAATTTGTATGGCAAGGAAAAAAACCAAGAGTTAAATTTAAACTACTACAAGATGCCAAAGAAAGAGGAGGACTGGGATTACCAAATCTGAGACTTTATTTTGCTGCCTGCTGTTTAGTCTGGATAAAGGAATGGATTTTATTGAGGAATAAAAGACTATTGGATTTGGAGGGCCATAATTTGAAGTGGGGATGGCATGGATATCTATGGTATGACAAAGTAAAAGTAAATGTAGACTTTAACAATCATTTTATAAGACGTCCTCTGTTGAAAATATGGAATAGATACAAACCAAGGTTTTATTCGAAAATACCATTATGTGTCTCAAGTCAAGAAGCGTTTTATAGAAGAGAAATGACTGGAAAAGAGAAATGGTTAACTTATCAAGAACTATTAGAAAATGTACATGGAGAATATACAATGAAAGAGAGAGAACAACTGACAAAGGAAGGATATAGTTTTCAATGGTTTGCCTATTTACAATTGTTAGAAAGATATAAAATGGACAAGAAAATGTATGGGTTTGAAATAAGTAAATCTGATTTTGAAATAGGATTGTGTACAAATGATGAAAATATAATTGCGAAAATGTATAAACTCTTATTGAAAATGGATATGGAGGAAGAACAAGTAAAAGAGTGTATGGTAAAGTGGGCAAAAAATTTTGGTCATAACATACAAATGGATCAATGGGAAAATATGTGGAAAAAAGGTTTGAAATTTACACTATGCTATAATCTTAAAGAAAATTTTTATAAAATGATGTACCGTTGGTACATGACTCCAGAAAAGTTGTCAAAAATGTATAGTAATGTTTCTAATGTTTGTTGGAAATGTAAACAACAAGAAGGATCATTTTATCATATGTGGTGGTTATGTAAAAAGGCAAAATCATTTTGGGCACAGATAGGTAGGAAGATGCAAAAAATTCTAAAGATAAATATTCAGAGAATCGAAAGATCTGAAAATTAATAACGGCGGAATTTGTTTAGCCTGTTTTATAGCTAGTCACCATTTGATTGTTCTGAATGGTCTAGAAAATCTTGATAAATGTGCAGAGTATACGTACATTTCTAACTCGGGAAGCAGTGTGATAGATTATGCTTTAGTCTCGCATAATCTAATAAACTGGATAATAAAATTCGCTGTTGGAAATAAACTCAATAGTGATCACCTTCCAATTAACTTCTCTTGTGTTACACAGGAGAAGCCTCGTTTACTTCAAACTAGCAAAACTTCAGCAAACTTTTCTGCTTATTATAAGAGATCCTACTGGACACCTTTCCTAGCTTCCAAGATGGAAAAAATTTCTGCTCTCCCCAAATTCCCTACATCTTCGTTCTCTTTTAATGAATTCTGACCTTTCAGATGAACTTCTCAATATATATGATATCCTATCCCAGTCCGTAACCTCTCAAATATCTTCCAGACCTTCTCAACATACTAGTAAAATTTCACGCCCCTTATGGTTTGATGATGAATGTTTAACTTTAAAACTCCAGCTACGATCTATCTATACAAGCTATCGACAACAACAATTGACCCAATTACCTTCAATATATTACTTAACTAAAAAGAAATATAAGTTAACCCTTGCATATAAAAAAAACAGGCTATCAAAGAGGAATGGAAAAATCTCATTAATGCCTCTAGATCCAAGAACTCGTCCACCTTTTGGTCTATTATATAGAATGCTTTTAGACAGTCTATTCTCCCCACTTACACCATCTCTTCTCAAATATGGGAATGTCATTTTACAACTCTATACCAGAAGGTTCATTTGAATAATGTAAATATTCAACTTCTTGATCCCTGTCTGCTCCCTGAATGGCCCCCCGTTACTCACCTTGAAATAAGAGAACTAATAGCTGGGCTTAAAAAAGGGAAAGCTCCAGGCCCAGATAATATTTCTGCTGAGCTCCTATATAATTTCCAAGACTGGTGGGCCCCCTTATTAGCCAAGCTGTTTACTAGTCTAAATGACTCCAGCCGTTTTCCATAATCTTGGATGGAAGCAATAGTGATTCCCATTTTTAAAAAAGGGAATAGACAAGATCCTTCTAACTATCGCCCCATCAGTTTATTATCAATAATAGGAAAACTTTATGCTTCCTTCTTGAGAATAAAACTGCAGTCCTGGATAGACGCCTATAATATCCTCGGTATGGAACAAGCAGGTTTTAGAAAAGGATCTTCGACCATAGATCACTGCCTCATTTTACATCATTTGGCAATGAAATATAGTAAATACCAGGGTACCGGCCTATATGCAGCCTTTATTGATTTAAGGGCTGCTTTTGATTCTATACCCCGTGACAAACTATGGCATAAATTGTCGTGTACATCTATTGATAAAAGATTACTTTTCCTTATTTATAACCTGCACCAACACACTTCCATACAAGTCTCTTGAGCTAAGGACGGGGGCCTAACAAACCCTATCCCAACGTTTACAGGGGTGAGGCAAGGCTGCATTTTAGCCCCTCTTCTTTTTAACCTCTTCATAAATGATCTGAAAGACCACTGTCTCTCTCAGGAGTTTCATATCCCTAAAATTGCTGATGTGCGCTGCCCTCTGCTCCTATATGCCGATGACGCTGTACTCTTATCTTTTTCAAAGATTGGCCTCAAACGCATGATAAGAGCTTTTATGTCCTACTGTGCCGAGAACCAACTTTCTATAAATTTGGACAAAACTAAAATTCTTGTCTTCTCCAAACGAAGAAATCTTCCTGTTTGGAAAATTAATGGCTGCCAAATTGCCCAAGTTGCCCATTATAAATATCTAGGGATAACCTTTCATTCTTCTATGGGCTGGACTATGCACATAAAAGACGCAATATCGAAAGCAAGATACTCTGTTAAGAACTTACTTCGGTTTTTCTATTATAAAGGAGGTTGTTTTGTTCCAGCAATTCTTAAATTATTTAACTATAAGATCATACCCCAACTTCTGTATGGAGTTCCACTCTGGATCCACTCTATGGATCATACAGTTGAAGCAGTTCTCTCTAGCCTATTACGCCGGTTGCTAGGCGTTCCGAGATGTGTTCCATCAGCGGCACTTAGGCTTGAATGTGGTCTCTCCTCATTGGAATGCCAAGCCTGGCAAATGACAGCCAATTATTGGGTAAAAATCTCTTCTAATAACTCGCTGGGCCTTCTCTCTGCATACTGGAAAGACTCTAGTCCTTCCCTCTGGAATACCAAAATTGAACTAAAAATGCTGAAAATGGGCCTAGCTAAAGAACATCTAATTCAATATTCGCCAAGTGATGCTTTAGTCTCAATTCGCTCTCGCTTTAAAGACATGGATTACCAGAACTCAACCACTAGGGCTGTGAAAATATGCTCCCCCTTACATTTAAAATTACCATTACAATATGGTAAGATTGCTCCATACCTGCATTTCCTTACTATTCCCAAACTTCGCTTAGCCTTCTCTAAAACAAGATTTAACTGTTTAAATTCTGCAATCCTTGAGGGAAGATTTAATGGAGTTCCATATGATCTCCGCATTTGCCCTTGCGGAACTGATAATATCGAAACTCCCTATCACTGTTTATTTGAATGTGCTTTTTATACTCATATCAGATATAAATTTCTCAAACCTATATTCTCAATTCCCTATCACCAATCTCCTGATGATATGATTGCTTTTGCTCTCTCTGGTTTAGACAAAGGAATTACTATTCAAGTTGCTAAATTCCTTTACGCCGCCCAATTAATTTGTGCTAACATTTAAATGAGATTGTATGGTACTTGCAAATGTACTGTATATCTCTTTTTATTTCCTTTATACTGTTTGTATTGTATAGCCGATATGGGTCTTTGACCGCAAATTAAAGATATATATATATATTGATAATTAATATCAACAATCTGATTGTTAATCCATATGCTCCAAAACATTGAAAAAACAGCTAACTCCTTCAGTTAGAGCAAACTTTTGTGACAAAGGTAAAAAGCTGCTTATTAATCTTATATATTTTAAACATATGACTCAGAGTCAGCTAGAGGAAAATGGACTTATTACATATTGAAATAAACAACAACTATAAAATAAACATTGGTTTGAATCCAGCTGTACCATTCTGCTCACGGATACCCCCAATAATAAAAGCAGAAATGATTCTTGACAACTCTGCCTCTCCCCTGCAAAACCTGCTAAAGAGTGTTGGGGGTAACACTCAGAGATCACTGGCGATAGCAATGAAATAGATATAATTCAACTTGAAATATATACATACACATTTCAACTTTGAAATGAAAAAAAATATTTTAAGTAAATCAATAATGCACAAACAATAAAAAAGCAGGAAAAGTGGACAAAACCATAACTGCTTTTCATTTGTAGTTTCAAGGAAGGGTGATCCTGTAGGGTAATGGGATGTGATCTCAGCTTTTAGGGATTCATTTCAAACATATTCAGGATCTTCAGCCTTATACTGCAAGAATAAAATGGAGAAATTTCAAAAGTAATGATCTCCAGGGGGGAAAACTGCAGGAAACACAGATTGCAGAGAGTACCATCACCATCAAATTCAGAGATGGATATTCATCTGCACTTGTGAGAGTAAAGGTGAAGGCCAACAACAGGATAAAGGAAAGAAAATAGAAAATAGAATGGATAAAAAGCCATGAGACGAAATACATTTTTGAGATTAAATGTTGAGCTTCTTTATTTTATATAATCTGCTCAGTATCATGCACTGTTTGCTAATCTTCTTGCCTAATTCTCAGTAAGTGAATTTGTCCAGCCAACTTCATTATGTTGGCTTAATTTCCTCCCACCCCTGTAATATTTATCATCATTTCCCCCTAAAAAAAAATTCGTTCCTATTGCCAGTGCTCTCCATGTGCTTTTTTGTTATATAAATATTTGCACTGTTTCATTAAATGATATTTAGAATACCTAATAGATAAGAAATAGGCATCTACAAATAATGCATTCTTTTCATTTAAAAATGTTAATGAGGCTGTACAGGTCATTGTGCATACAACTACTGACATTAAAATAAAGGCATTTTTTCCCAGAATTCGGTCCATCTTAAGCTCCTAAAGAAAGGTTGATAAGTGGCTAAGGGTTCAATGGCACTTACTCCCAGGTAAGTGTGTATTGGGTTACAACCTAAGAGAGCAATCTAACAAATACTGCTACAACATACCCTCAAGTCATTTTAATGGGACTTTTACTGTGTATGAAGTACTGTAGCAGTTCTTAGTGGATTGATGCTCCCCGATCTGTGCTTTATGGTTAGCAGGAATTTTGCCCCACATCCCTTGAAGGAAGGGAGCATAAGATGCTGGTGCTGTGTCTCATGGTAGGAGAAATAGGCTAATAGGATTGAGGCATTTGTCTGCCTTATAAGGAAGGCACAATCTTCACTCCATGGAGTGGCAGCCCCACCTTAGTGTCTACAGCATGGGAAGGATGATGGCATGAAATATGGTCCCAAGGAAGGCTTCTGGGAGATGGGGAAGTGGGCAGGTGAGTTCAGGGCCTGCAACCCCCCTTATAACCTTCCTCTGACCCTGGACGGGCAGTCCAAGAGGATCCAAGTTACTCTGAACTGTGAAGGGGGCTGGGTGGCCTTTTATGATGCTGAAAAAGCAGCCCTTCTCTATGCATTCACAGCAGCCTCATTCTCCAGAGAGACCCTCCTCCATGGCTTTTATGAAGGTTAAACAACATAGAGTTTCTGATGTGATGGGCGTTGACTACAATGGGCCATGGGTCCTCACAGGACTCTGTGGGTATCAACACGGGCCACCCCAGCTTCATCTTGCACTGTCACCTGGAGCTCACCTTCCGCGCCCCGCACTTCTATCTATGCTGCCTCAGCAACAACAGTGTCATTGTTGACAGTGCCTTCCAGCACAGGGGCAGCCTAGGCCCGCATCCTTCTGTTCACCATCTTTGGGATCTCCTGGGAAGCTTGTGAGACTTTGGGGGTAATTTCTGTGTGTTGGACCCTGGCTGAGAGTCAGGGTGGACAGGTGGAGTCCTGGGTGAGAGCCAGAAGGGTGAGAGATGTTGAGTGGAGAAGTGCAAGGCAATTGTCTTAATATTTATTTGTTAATCTGTATTATGTATGCATTTGTATGATTACCCAGAGGGGCACTGGCGAAGATACGGATGAGAAGAGGTGGATGATGCTTCAGACTGTCCTTCCCAGAATGGGTTGCTGCCAGTGATTAAAATGTTTCTTGGCGGTCTGAGTTGGCAAACATTATTATTATTATTATTTATTTATTTATACCCCGCCTTATCGCCAAAAGGCCCTCAAGGTGGCTTACAAGAAAAACACAAGTACAGGAATACATCCATAAAACAATACAATTTACACAATTAAATAACAAATAACATTATTAAAAAACAGTGATTACAAAACTTCCAATGAAAATACAGTGTGGTGCAGGCATCTGGAGCGGCAGAAACTTCTCAGGCTACCCCCAACAAAGCTGTGAGTTGGTCCTCTCCCTTTCCTTCTATACTTGCAAGTCCAACATCTTCAATTGAACTTCTAATCAGCTTTTCCGATGGCAAAATACAAGTAAGCTTTCCCCAGCACCAGCCAGTCCCACAGAAGCAGGATGGGTCATGGCCTGGATGCCGTTCCCCATCCCGCTGCCATAGTTGTAAATGGCAGTGGTGGCTCCCCGCTTGGTGTCTGCGTTGGTCATCTTGGAGAAGGTGCAGCTGCTGCTCCGCTGGATGATGGCGAGCCACGGTGTACCTGCAGCAGTGGCGGTGGCTGGGATGCTGACATTGGTGAGGGGGTTGCAGGCGTTGATGGCATTGAACCCCTCCGGCAGCACCAGCATGCCGGCTTCCCACCACAGGGGTGAGTCCTGCCCATAGATGCCATTCTCGCCAGCACTCCAGATGCTCTGGTTGCTGCCAGCATCCTGTTCCAACTGAAGGCGGTGGCAGCTCCATGGTCTTTTCAGCAGCGCCAGCTCCTGAGATTCCCCGGCATCATGGAAGGGGCTCCCATGCTCATCCCCACTCTCTTGCCCTGACAGATGGGTAAGAGACCGACTCCCTGGCTGTTTCCAAGTGGGAACATCACCAGACAACCTTAGAGATTATTTTAGTAAATTTGGAGATATTAGAGAATGCATGGTAATGCGAAACCCGACTACAAAACACTCCAGAGGGTTTTGTTTCATTACATTTGCTGATCCAGCAAGCATAAAGTATTAGTACAACCCCATCACAAATTCGATTCCAAAACGATTAACCCTAAAGTTGCATTTGTTCGATGAACTCAGCCTAAGATGGTCACAAGAACAAAGAAAATATTTGTAGGTGGATTATCAGATAATACAGTAGTGGAACATGTAAAGCAATACTTTGAACAGTTTGGCAAGGTAGAGAGGACGTCATGCTTATGTTTGACAAAACCACCAACAGAAACAGAGGGCAAGAGGTGCAGAATTCCCAGTGCCTTGTAGTGGTCTACTTGGAAGTAAAGACAACAAAATAACATTTACTGAAACTCCAGAAGGAGTTTTCAACAGGGAGGGTTGCACTACAGAACGGCAATGGAAGATTCCTCTAACAAAAATCTTGCAGTAAGGGCTACTCCAGGTACAGTACAGGAGATGAAAGAGGCATGTGAGAGTAGCAGCTTGGTGACCCTGGCTCTCATTCACATAATATTCAAAAGCCACCAGGAAAACATTTCAACCTCCCAGAACACTGTAAGCAACTTCACTGAGTGGTAACCTTGGTGCAAAGGAACTTCAAAGAGAGACTGCAACATGAAACCTTAGGATGTCATGGGGGGACAAGGACTTCACCTACATGAAAGTGGCAGATGGAGGGAGGAAGAACCCTGTATGAAAGGCAGGGAAGAGGAGATTTCCCAAGTTGAGAGACTGGAAGAGGAAAGGAAAGCTCCCAGGTGGGAGGGTCTGCCATTTTCTGTGAGGGCAGGAGGGGAGAATTAAGCACAACTTTTATATAGAGACTAGACTGTACTTGTACATTGTTTTTGAATTTTATATATATTCCTTCTGATTTCCCCCTCCCTTAATTATACAGCCATAAGAGTGGCTGTATATTATAACCAGTGGGGATTTTTCACATTCCACAATGTTAAATTTAAAACATCCCCATGCCGTTCTGATCGTTCCCATAAGCTCATTTCAAAACAAAACCTTACAAAACTTAAAGTCCTGAACTCAGAAACGCTTGCTTAACAACCCTCTCAATTTTCATGGTGATACACAAAACAGTCAGAAAGAATAGACAGTTCAAAGTGTAAAAAGAGAGAGTGAAAACCCCAGAGCCCTTTTGGACTTTTTTTCACGGAGAGTTCTCATAGTCTGTTGAAATTCATTAAAACTCAGCTATGTTCACAGAGTACCTGTAATCCTAATACTGACCTTGCACCATACTCTGACCTTCATCTTCTGCAGTTTAAAAGTTAAAAAAAATGCATGGCTGATTTTTAATTAATTTAAGAAATTTTGGCTGGAACCCTATGATAACATCGGGCATGCAGAGTAAGAACCAACTGTCAGAGTTCTAAAAGCCAGACTCACAGCTGCTGGGCTTGCCTAATTGGGGGCCACACCCACACCAGACTTTGATTTCACTTGAGACAGTCATGGCTTCCCTCAGAGAATCCAGGGAAGTGTAGTTTGTGAAGGGTGTTGAGAGGAGACGCCTGTTCCACTGAGAGAGCTTCAGTGGCCAGACTGGTTTAATGGTCAGCCACTCTGACTGATGTCTGTGAGGGGAACTGGGTGTCTCCTAGCAACTCTCAGCACCCTTCACTAACTACACTTCCCAGGATTCTTTGAGAGAAGCCATGACTGTCCAAAGTGAAATACAGGCTTGGTATGGATGTGGCCAGGGACAACTTTCATTTATATTTCAGTGGGAGGCTACATGTGTCTGCTGTAGAATAAAAAGGTAAAGTAAATGCTGAAAAAGAATGATACTGTTCACAATGTTTTCCTTTTGGAAAGGGGCTTCCCCTCTGCCCAGTGCCCACCCACCCAATCTCCTTCCCTCCCTGCCCCTCCCCCAGGTCAGTGTTGGACTACGACCTGGGAGACCAGGATTTGAATCCACACACAGCCATGAAGCACACTGGGTGACCTTGGGCCAGTTACTGCCTCTCAGCCTCAGAGGAAGGCAATGTTAAAACTACCTCTGAATACCGTTTACCCTTAAACCCTATTCATAGGGTCAACATAAGTCAGGATTGACTTGAAGGCAGTCCATTTCCATTTTCAAACATGATTGCACAGAAATAAATCCCACTGAACTCAAAAAGTATGCAAATGATCAAAGCCACCCTCCCTTCTCCTTCCTCCTATCCCACCTCTTGCCCCTTGCCCCTCCCTACCCATCCCCATCCCCTTCCATTCCTGTCCTTCCCCTTCCCCCCTCCTCCCACTCCCCTTCCTCATCCCCATGGTCAGTTTTACCTATCTTAAGCATGATTGCACAGAACTTAATGCCATTGAACTGTGTAAGCATGGAAATGATCAAACCTGCCCTCCCATCCCCCTTCCTTTGTCCCCCTCCAATACGCTCCTTCCCCTCCCCCTCCTCCACCCGCATGGTCAGTTTTTCCTATCCTAACCATGATTGCATAGGAGTAAATCCCATTGAACTCAATAAGCATGCAAATGATCAGATGTGCTTTCCCCCTCCTTCCCTTCTCCTCTCCCTTCCTCCTCCCCTCCCCTCTTCCTTCCTTCTCCTCCCCTGCCCACTCCAGCCCTCCCTCTCTCTCCCCCCCATGGTCAGTTTTACCTATCCTCAGCATGATTGCACGGGAGTAAATCACACTGAATTCAATAGACATGCAAATGATCAAACCTTTCCTTCTCCTCCACTTCCCCTCCTGCTTGTTCCCATCCCAGTCCTCCCCTCTGCATTTCCTCCCCTCCCTCCTCCTCCTCCTCACCTTCCCATCCCCTGTGGTAAGTCTCACCTATCCCATGCATGATTGCAGGGGAGTAAATCCCACTGAACTCAATATGCATGCAAATGTTCAGTCCACTCTCAGCAAACTTGCACAGGATCCCATTTCTTACCTCATGGATTAAAAAGCAGGGAAATTCACTAATAGGCAAAAAACCTTGTGGTTTAAGAACATACCTATAGCCAAGAGGTATTTCTATCAAACTTTAAAAAGCAGGGAAATTGGGCAGCTATAGTGAATGCACCAGGGGAGCAGGAGACCTGACCTCTCTGAGATATTAGACAGCCCTACAAAGTTGTCAAAATGCAAACACAATTAGGGTTGGTCTTTCACAGTCCAATCCACTTGCTGTGTAGCTTGGAAGAATTTGGGAACATGTGCCTCTGAGCGTATGGTGAGTGGTGGCAACACCTGCAACCAGCCCAAAGAATAGAAAGAAGACATGTGCTGTGCTGATCTTGTTTTAGCAGGGAGGAAGCAACATTATTAAGACAGTTGATATAGTTCAGATGGTCACTTTAAATATGTCTGATTTACTTTGCAATTTTAGTGAAGTTTCCTATAGGAAATCATTTTCTTTTGTTTCTGTTTCTGTGAAGATTTGAAGTACAGCAACACTTTGCAAAATTTACACTAAAAAAACTCCAAACATAATTGTGGATTTTTTTATTTATTTACTTATTTATTTATTTATTACATTTGTGTACTGCCCCATAGCTGAAGCTCTCTGGGCAGTTTACAACAAATAATGGCACTGACTTCTGCAGAATAGTCTCCAGTGGACCTCAGGAGTGTCTCAGTTTGCACAAGAGAAAACAGTGGGAGGTGAAATATATTCTAGCAAAATTCTAGGTGTGCTCTATGTTTTTAATTGACCATGCCCACCTTGCCTTAAATAAAGTGGTTCAAACATAGCAGGCTGGAAACATGCATCCTCTTTTTTCCAACACCTACAGTCATTGCTGAAGTAGCAACATATTGTAATCAGTCTGATTTTACATCAAACTACAGTTTCAGATTTAACTGTTAATGCACCCAAAGTAGAAATAGAACATAACCTCCCATTTGCAACACAAAAGGCTGTCTTCACCATCATTTGACATTGACCAATAAAAAGGCTTTGAAATTAATAAAAATAAATTTGGCACAGATTTCTAGGATGAATAATGAGGGAAATAAAATTTCCTGGTTTAGATTCTCTGTAGAAACATTAGTAACACAGGAAAGAAGCAAAGTAAGAACACCAACAAACATAGAAAAATATAATTCTCTATCTTCGGAGATGGCAGTTGTTGCCACCACTCACCATATGCTCAGAGGCACATGTTACCAAATACACGGCAAGTGAAACAGATATTTCTATCAAATTTTAAAAAGTAGGGAAATTGGGCAGCTATAGAGAATGTTCCAGGGGAGCAGGAGACCTAACCTCCTCTCTGAGATATTGGACTGCCCTACAAATTAGTCTAATAACATGATCATGAAAAACTATGGAATGCTTTAAAAGAAATGGGGGTGCCACAGCATCTGATTGGCCTGATGCACATCCTATACTCTGGACAAGAGGCTACTGTAAGGACAGAATATGGAGAAACCGATTGGTTCCCCATCGGAAAGGGTGTGAGACGGGTGTATTTTATCACCCTATTTATTTAATCTGTACGCAGAACATATCATATGGAAAGTGGGATTGGACCTAGATGAAGGAGGTGTGAAAACTGGAGGGAGAAATATTAATAATTTAAGATATGCAGACGATACCATACTACTAGCAGAAACCAGTAATGATTTGAAACGAATGCTGATGAAAGTTAAAGAGGAAAGCACAAAAGCGGAACTACAGCTGAACATCAAAAAGACTAAAGTAATGACAACAGAAGATTTATGTAACTTTACATTGAACTTGTCAAGGATTATCAATCCCTCGGCACAGTCATTAACCAAAATGGAGACAATAGTCAAGAAATCAGAAGAAGGCTAGGACTGGGGAGGGCAGCTGTGAGAGAACTAGAAAAGGTCCTCAAATGCAATGATGTGTCACTGAACACCAAAGTCAAGATCATTCCGACCATGGTATTCCCGATTTCTATGTATGGATGTGAAAGTTGGACAGTGAAAAAGGCGGATAAGAGAAAAATCAACTCATTTGAAATGTGGTGCTGGAGGAGAGCTTTGCGCATACCATGGACTGTGAAAAAGACAAAAATTGGGTGTTAGAACTAATTAAACCAGAACTGTCACTAGAAGCTAAAATGATGAAACTGAGGTTATCATACTTTGGACACATCATGAGAAGACATGATTCACTAGAAAAGACAATAATGCTGGGGAAAACAGCAGGGAGTAGAAACAGAGGAAGGCCAAACAAGAGATGGATTGATTCCACAAAGAAAGCTACAGACCTGAACTTACAAGATCTGCACAGGGTGGTTCATGACAGATGCTCTTAGAGGTCGCTGATTCATAGGGTCGCCATAAGTCGTAATCGACTTGAAGGCACATAACAACAACAAACAAATTTGTCAAAATGCAAACACAATTTGGGTTGGTCATGTTTCAAAAAGAGATCTATTGTCACTGGTGATAGACAGACTCACACTCAGACAGACAGAGCTTGCACTCAGAAGCAAGGCACACTGGATACCCAACAACTTTATTTAAACAAACAACGAACAGTGCATTATCTGTCTGTTTTCCCCAGGTTACACATTTAGATGTGGAGGAAGCCCTCTAATCCTCTCACTAGCCCCACAAGCCCCACAGCTTTAAGTGAGTGAACTAGTTAAGCCTTAAAAGGGGGTGCTTTCCCCAGCCCCAGGCCACATAGCCCCAAGGGGTTGGTCTGAGGAATACCCTATCACCATAAGTATGCCTCAGCATACTCCTCAGTGACTACTGCTATTACTATTATTTCTGCATTGACCTGCTCGCTTTGTGAGCAGATCTATTTAACATACCACCCTAGCCAATCACCCTGATGAGTCTCCTAGGTATTGTAGGTGAAAAAGATCACTATCCATGGCCAATCAGGGCAAGTAGCAAAAAAAGTCCTACTTGGCCCAAAAGTGATGGAAATTACCTGTAGTGCCACTTGTAAGATGGGAGAGGTGCCACACCACATGAAGGAAGCATACCAGCATTTGGGGTGCTGCCCCCTTACCCAGTGGTGCTTGCCCTGCCACACACCATAAGGACTCTGGGTGCATCCTAATGCTCCTGCACTCCTCACCTTGATCCGGGAGTGAGTGCAAAGCCATCCCTGCTCCATGCTGCTCTTTGGATAGCTGGGAAAGGGAATAAGCACATTAACATTTCTGCAAAGGGTACAGGGACATTGCAGGGTAAAAACACATAGCTTTGATTTTGCTTATGCAAACATTATCTTCATATCAGTATTCACACAGCAATGCCATTTGTGATCTGTTGAAGGTCAGTCAGCACGTCATACTTTGTGCTATTGGACATGTGTTTTTAATCAGATTTATCACTGATCAAGTGTCCTGCAACACTTAGGCTACTGGGCCTCATGTTACATTGTTTATGTGGACAGAAGATTTTGTAGGACATACAGAAAATGACACCCAATGTAACACTGGAACCAGCTTTCAGATGGAAACTGTTTCCCACACTTACGAAAAAAGTCTGGAAGTCAGCTATTCCTAAATATCTCTTGACAGTGAAAGTAGAATAATTCCGAGCCAATTTTCTCCTTCATCACACATCTTCAGAAAGAAACAGCATGAGACGTGTGTAGGACGTAGAACTGCTGCAGCCAGGGAACAAGCAACTGATTATGAATTTGGCTCATCTGCTTCTCTTGTTCCACTTGGCAGAATAGATTAGCTTTTATTTCAAAGTGTGGGTGTTGGATAACTCTCCAGGATTACACTGAACTCTGTTGATAATTAAACATCGGCACAAATTAAATATTATACTTTTACTGTTTCAGAGTTGAGTAATCCAATAAAAGTTCAGGTCCTGCATTTAGTTCTGCCCCAGATAGGACTAAGAAACAGCTACATGATTGCATTAATGAGATACGTCTTCACCAAATGAAACATTCCTCAAGACAGTGATGGGATAGCTGTAGCCTTCCAGATGTTGGTTGATTACAAGTCCTATCAACCCCACCTAGTGTGGCCAGTGCTCAGGAATACACAGGCCACCCCTGACTTATGGGGAAAAGTTATTTGCCCTTATTTCCCATTATGCATTTGTGTTTAATCTTTGCTTCACCTCAACCAGCTAACAAGATTCCTGTTCTTTTACATTTATATCATTAAACAATTTTTTCTGATATGGCATTCAAGGTAGCTTAACAAAAAATTAAGCCTCTTTAAGCAAAAAGTCGAATGAATCATTAGCAGCAGGCTCAGAGGCACATGTTCCCAAATTGTTCCAAGCTACACAGGAAGTTGATTGGACTGTGAAAGACCAACCCAAATTGAGGGGGGAGATAGGAGGGTGGAGGAGGGGAGGGCAGGCTTGATCATTTGCATGCTTTTTGAGTTCAGTGGGATTTACTCCTGTGCAATCATGCTTAGGATAGGTAAAACTGACCATGGGGGGGAAGGAGTGGAGGGAAGGGGAAGGAGGAGGAGGAGGGGGAGGGAGAGGATTAGGAGGGATGGGGAGGAGAAGGAAAGGAGAGGGAAGGGGAAAGAGGGGGGAGATAGGAGGAGGGAGGAGGGGAGGGCAGGCTTGATCATTTGCATGCTTTTTGAGTTCAGTGGGATTTACTCCTGTGCAATCATGCTTAGGATAGGTGAAACTGACCTGGGGAGGTGAGGGGGGAGGGGGGAGGAGGAGGGCAGGAAGAGGAGGGGTGGAGATTGGGTGGTTGGGTACTGGGCAAAAAGGAAGCCCTTTTCCTTTCTAAAAAGAAAACATTGTGAACAGTATCATTCTTTTTCAGCGTTTCCCTCACCTTTTTATTCTGCAGCAGGCACATGTGGCCTCTCACCCAAATTTAAACCAAAGCTGTCCCTGGCCACATCCACATCAGACCATTATTTCAGTTAATCAGTCATGGCTTCTCCCAAAGAATCCTGGGAAGTGTAGTTAGTGAAGGATTGCTTAGAGTTGCTAGGAGATGTCCTGTGCCACTCACAGAGCTTCAATCAGAGTGGCTGACTGTTAAATCACTCTGGCCACTGGAGCTCTGTCAGGGGAATAGGCGTCTCCTCTCAGCACCCTTCACAAACTACACTTCCCAGGATTCTCTGGGGGAAGCCATGACTGTCTCACATGAAATCAAAGTCTGGTGTGGGTGTGGCCCCCTGATTAGGCAATCCCAGCAGCTGTGAGTCTAGCTTTTAGAACACTGACAATTGATTCTTACTGAGGATGCCTGACATTAGCACTGAGTTCAAGCCAAACTTTCTTAAATTAATTAAAAATCAAGCTGGCATATTTTTAACTTTTAAACTGCAGAAGATGAAGGTCAGAGTATGGACCAAGGTCAGTAATAGGATTACAGATGCTCTGTGAACATGGCAGATTTGAAATTAATTTCAACTGATTATAAGAACTCTGAAAGAAAATAGTTCAAACAGGGTCTGGTTTTTCTCTCTCTCTTTTTACACTTTGAACTCTCGATTCTCTCTGACTGTTTTGTGTATCGCCATGAATATTTAAAGAGTTGTTAAGCAAGCATTTCTGAGTTCAGGACTATAAATTTTCTAATGTTTTGTTTTGAAATGAGCTTATGGGAAGGATCAGAATGGCATGGGGGATATTTTCAATTTAACATTGTGGAATGCGAAAAGTCCATGCTGGCTATAGTATGCAGCCACTCTAGTGGCTGTATAATTTGCCTATTGCTTGTCATGGGCAGACCCTTATTCATGAGATGTCCCTCTCACTGAATGTGAGGGAATTGTCCTGATTGCTCATAAGACTTTCACCTGGCTCATGAGGACTAGCTGCCTGGGAACCTGACTGCTAGTTTCCAAATGTCTCCCTTCCCCATTCAGGCTTCTTTCTTCTTTCACCACTCCTCTCATAAAGTCAGTTCCCATATCTAGTGCCTTTGACAAAGTGGGGTTCCCACCAGACCCCTATAGAAGCAAAAATATTATAAATCACAACACCAAGACTCTTTAATCATGGCAACCAGCTGCAGTTTTCTCTTTCCCTACTTTTGATTTTTTTTGCAATTTCACACATCTCTAAGTTTGCCTTCTCTGTTTCAGGTAAGAATATTTGTTCTTATAATATATGTTGGAAGGATCAGATATTATACTCTCAACCCAGGATCAAATCCAGGCACAATTATTAGCATACATTAAAAAAAAATCTTAAGGAGTAAACTGCAATGGAATAGAATGTTTTTTCACAGCTCACCAATAATTGTATTGACACTACTATTTCTCCAAGACCTGCTTTTCCACAGGGTTTTTCAAAGAACTTGGCAGCAAATTGTTAGATTATTGGTATCACTACTTTGACTGCATCTGACATCTTCAGTGTCAGGCTGTAATATTCTGGTGACTTTACTGGTATGGAAAAGTCATCAGAAAAGTCAAGATCACTTAACCCTGAAATTTCAGATAGCTCAATCGATTGCTGCTTGAACAGAATACATCATTACCTAACTGTAGACAGGAGAACAAACTTCTACCATGTTTAAAGAACCCAGCTTTTCATTTTGGAGAAGGGAGATTTTTATTTTATCTGTGGATAAGATTAAAAGTCTGCAAGGCATCAACCTTTTTTGTAACTGAAAATGATTAATCAATAGATTGATACAATATAACTAGAATGATAGAACAATGATAGACCAGTTGCCTCCACTCTTAGATACTAAGTACAGCTCGAAAGAAAGAAAGAAAGAAAGAAAGAAAGAAAGAAAAAGAAAGAAAGAAAAAGAAAGAAAGAAAAAGAAAGAAAGAAAGAAAGAAAAAGAAAGAAAGAAAGAAAGACTCCTATCTGAAAGTGGTTGGACTGATCCAAAAAGTATTGTACCATGGGGGGCCTGGATGGTGAAATATCTGATAATTGTGTGAGATGAGAAAGCAGATGCCAGTGACACAGACACCCTGTTGAGCATTTCCCCCATGAGTGGACGGCAAGCAGATCTATATCACCTGTATCAATGTTGCCATGCCTATCTGATCCTGTCCCAGTAGTGGACCTCTATGAAAATGTGTGTACAGAATGCATTAAATGTAGCTGATGTTGAATAGGTACCCCTTTGCAGACATTCCACTATATGTGGACATGTTGGGAATGGGTCCATGATGAAGGGTGCAACCAGCAAACAAACCTCACTCTCTTCTCCATTCAGTTAGCCTAGAAGTGGCTTACAACAGTATGGTGAAGCAAACTATTGTGCTGGGATTCACCATATGGGGACCATTTATAAGAAAAGATATTCCTGGAGAAAGTGTACAGAGTTTGCACTTCACTGTGCCATATCCTGTGAGCTTACCTGGTCACTGTCAACAGAACACAATTGGTGGTTTTTATTTTACCCCTTGTATTTTTCCCTTGGTTAAGTATTTCAATTTCAAAAGAGAAAATGCATGAGCAAATGAAGCTGTGTGGGTAAAAGGGTGATATATATGCATTTTCCCAAGCTGAAAAGCCCCATCCAGAATCTGATCCTGTGTGCCAGTCAGAGTCTCTTCAACAGGACAATCTGAATGTTCTTGGGATGGAGGAAGAGGGTGAAGGGAGACAAGAGATACCTGCAGGAGACCTTTAAGCAGGACCTGCACTAATTCCCTGCTTATGGACTTTCCATAGGCATCTGGTTAGCCACTCTGAAATGAGCAAGCTGGGGTCTCCTTATGTTCTTATGGAAAAGGGCTGAATCCAAACTTCTACCCCCTTCACCCATCATCCAAAGAGATAATGGGTGCTATTACAAAGACTCGCATGGTGTCTCTGTGAGTGAGACCCAACTTTTTGGATTAGACATTTCAGTTTTGGGAAGTGCAGTGGAAATACTAATTTCTGCACCTGGTCCCTCCTACTGGATTAGGATGTTTGTTTTCTTGTGAAGGTGTCCTTATGAAGTATATTTTATATTGCACTCCCTCCAAATAACAAGATACATCAAACTGATGGGTAAAAGGAAAGTGGTTTAGTTATATGACAACTAAACCATTTGGGAATGGGAGGAGTCATCACATGTTGACATTCTCTTAAAATAATCTTATAATCTTATAAATATTTTGGAATATGACATATAGTTTCTATTGTGATGCTTTTTTGTCTTTTGTGTAGAGACTGATTATCTGTAGATAGTTATAATCATCTAGAGCTTGTTCTGTTTTATACTGCTTATCCACAGTGCTACCAGCTTCCAAAGTCTGATGCCAGGAAAAACAATATCTGTTTTATCATCATGCTAGAGGACAGGTCTAACAATATATATTGAAAATGCCAGCAATTGATTGAGAGCAACACTGAGGTCATCATAACTAACTGTCACCAGCTGTTGGAACATTCTCTTTCCACATGTGCTATACAAAAAGTATGCCAAACCATCAAATATCATGTAAGAATGCCAATAAACAGAGTTACCTGTCAGATTCTGTCTTAAAAAAAACACAATGGGTTTTGTTTGCCATTTTCCTTTCACAAAATAATCTGGCCATATTTTCACTTTGAAATGGAGTATATTTCTCATCTTAAAATAACCATTTTTATTTAACAGATAGAACTCTGACCAGAGAGGTGGTGTGATCCAATTAGAATCTAAAGCAAAAACTGTGACTATTGCTGCCAGCTCTGCTAGATGATGTAGCAACTGGATTTTTTTTTCTAATGATCTTCCTTCATTTCTCTGTATATCTGTGAGTTTCCTTACTACAAAATATATATTCTTCATGCCAGTCTATCTACAAACGTTTTCGCTCACTGCTTTTTTAATTCTTCTGTAAAGCTTGGACAAACTGATAGGGCTGGCTTTATCTCTGCGGATTACTCTGTGTGCTGAAAAGTGAGATTCTTGATATCTTGTGCTGATACTTCAACCAGTAGAGTGAGTCGTTGTTTATTGTTCAGAACGTCATCCTTCAGTTGCAGGTTTGAGTCATACTTGAAGGGCATACATGTTTTCCTGTCCACACAGAAAGGAGTGCTTGAAAATGCACTCCCTGGGCTCCTACTGGGAGGAAGGGTGGGATATAAATCTAATAAATAAATAAATAAATAAAAATAAGAAGAATAAAGCACTGATCTATTGTGGACTTTCCCTTTATAAACCCTGCCTGCTCTTTGGCAATGACTGAGTTCTCGGTAGTCCAAGCTTCCAGTTTGCAGAACAAGTATTTAGAATACAATTTTGCAACAACATTGAGCAGGCTAATAGGTCTAAATAATTTTTGGATCTGCCTTAGAACCTTTTTTATGAATGGGCACCACTATACTTACTTCCCAACCCTAAGGCGTTTTCCCATGGTGGTTTATATAGGTGAACATTTTAGCAAAAACTGGCCACCACCAGGCAGGATTTGATCTAAATAATTCTGCAGGAAGCATATCCTCCCCTGGCAGCTTTTTTGCAGGCAGAGAATTAATCAGAGTGTATATTTCATCAGGGATTACAGTGTCCCATTCAGGACAGGAGGAGAGCAGAAAAAAGTCTATATTAGGGGGACTATCTAGACTTAGCCTGGTGGTAGGCTGAGTGAAAAGGGAAGAAAAATGTGTATACCATTGTGATGAATTTGATTGTCAATGGAGCTGACTCCCCCTTTTATCCCTTTTGTCACCAAGGTCCAAAATCTGACTGAGTTCTTTTCCACGGTTGCCAAACCTAACTCCATACACATCTAGCGTATGTGGTTATTCTTTTTAGAGCACAGCAAATTTTTATACTCCCTATGGAGATGTATGTAGGAGTTTTCTAAAGAGTCCATTTTCCTTAATTTCCTGATAGCTCTTGATAGGATACATTTGTGAACAGCTCACTGCTCATCAAACCAACCCTGATTTGACTGTCTAGCTGAGTGGGAGCTAACCACAAGAAGCCTGATTTCTTTCACTATTTTGTTAAAAATTTCCAAGGGATCTGAGGAGGACAAAAGTTGATCCTTTAAAATTAATATCCATGGGGACATTAAAAATAGATTTATTCCTTCTTGGACCTTTCCATTCCAGTGGACCCTTTTGTCACCTTGGACTGTCAGGTTCTCAAGGAGAGCTGAAGGGATAAATCAGACTGGAAAGGAAAAAAGAGATTGAATTGGCATATGATCACTCTCGAGCCTTGCAAGAACTTTAAAGGTGTCAAAGTAAGAAACAAGTGGCTGAGAGAGGATCATATAATCTATAACACTATTTCCCCTTGGTCCAATATACGTATATAACTCTGATGATGGGCTTCTGTCTGTCCCATTACATATATATATATGGAACTTAAAGACAAGAGCAAAAAGAGAATGGCCAGCTGTGTTGATAACTAGGTCTTTTGAGTTCCTAATGGGGAAAGGAGTCAAATCTTCCAGTGTCAGTCCCAGTTTTCCCCCTATTTTAAAATTTGATCCTATCCTGGCATTCATGTCGCCCGACATTAAAGTTAAAGGATCGAGGTTTGACTCATATAAAGAGGAGAGAACCTGATCTTATATCTTCCTTTTATATCTGTTTAATTGTGGTAGCCTATGACTTTGAACAATAAAGACTTCATTCATTCATTCATTCAAATAAAAATATAGCAGGTACTAAAACACACTGCAGCTGTTTTAGGCCAGAGCTAGAATTTAGGAGGATAGGAACAGAGGAAGCTGCCTTATACTGAGTCAGACCATTGGTCCATCTAGCTCAATATTGTCTACACTGACTGGCAGCAGCTCTCCAGGATTTCAGCAGGGTTTTCTCCCAGCCCTGCCTGCAGATGAACCTGGGGCATTCTGCATGCAAAAGGGATCCTCTACCACTGAGCTATGACCTTTTACCTTGAGTGTGATCTCCACTGTTGGAGGTAGTATGCTTTTGAGTACCACTTGCTAGAAACCACAGGAGGGAAAAGTGCTCTTGCACTCAGATCCTGTTTGTGGACTTCCCATAGGCATCTAGTTGGCCACTATGAGAACAAGATGCTGGACTAGATGGGCCACTGGCCTGATCCAGGATGCTGTTCTTATGTTCTTACATTCTTATGACCCAGAGTTGTAAGGGCAGAGTTCTGATCATGAGATGCTCCAATGAAAGATAGGGGGGTTCACTAATTCACTTTTCTCCCTTCAGTTCCCTATGCCATTTGAAAATATATTCTGGGGGTCTAAAGGCCCTCAAGATCAGTGTGGCATGCTTGCACTGTGGATTACAAAGTAAAAGGTGAATCACCACAAGGGAGCTTCACGCAGCAGGAGCCTCCACAAGATCAATCTCTTCCACAAAAGAAAGGAGCCCTTCCATTCTAATGGAAGGACATGTCTGGATCCAACTCGGTGGCTCAAAAAGATGCTCAAGTATCTCCAAGGGAAAGGATATAAATAATTGTGGAGAAATAACAGAGAATATATTTGACTGTATGAGCATTTCTAACATTTCAGACAGATAGTATTGCTATAATAAGAATCACAATACGATGTAGGAGAGAAGGATATATGGGTGAAAATTAGTAACTTCCATTGTGTCCAGTAAATCCTAAGATTTACAGCCAATGAAATACATTTGCAAAAGTGCTAAGTGAAATAAACACCACCTGGAATAAAATCATCTTGAGAGTCCACTTAAAAATGGCCCAGATGACCACCTTTGTTGTTCCTACCTTAACATGCTAACTATGCAATCTTTTTAAAATTTATTATTTGTTTATTTATTAAATGTATATCCTGCCCTTCCTCCCAGTATGTACTCTTATGGAAGTTTACTTGGCAATAAGTCCCAATGAGTTCAATGGACTTACTCCCAAGTAAGTGTGTAGGTCAGGAACAGGGTAGGGAATTTGTGGCCATCCCTGACCAGTGATCCTGAGTCCAACATATCTGGAGAGTCACCAGTTTCCCATGCCTGGTATACAGGATTGCAGCCTTCGGCTACAACCTATACCCCTTTACCCTTGAGTAAGCACACTGAATTCAATGGGAATTAGTTCTGAGTAGACATATATAGGATTGCCCTGCTAGTTGACATAATGTATGGGATTGATTAAAAAATAATGTGTCACAAATATGGATGGCCAAATCTCTCAGTTTCAGTTTCTGATTTTTCCAGTCTTAATTCAGTTCTCTTCATTTTTTCATCAGTTTGCGGTTGTTGTTGTTTTTAAAAAAAGTTGATATGAAAATTCATCAGCATTTTAGTGCAAATTTCTCCTAAATTTTTGCATGTAATTTTGCCTAATAAACATAATTTTGCAAAGGATTTTCCCTAATATAATGCATTTTTATTCACTGATACATACATTTTTATGTATGCTTCATCCCTGTATATGTATTTTTGCATGCGTTACATGGCTGGAGAACTGCATGGCAAAATTCAGAGAAGTGCAAATCTTAGGGATTTTTTTCCAAAAATTGTGTTTTAAATTGTTTTTAAAAGATGTGTTTTAAATTTGTATATTTGTTTTTAATGTTTTTAGTTACTGTAAACCGCTTAGAGAGCTTTGGCTACAGGGCAGTATATAATTACAATCAATCAATCAATCAATCAATAGGGATGGCTGTGTTTCAGTTTTTTGATGTTTTGGAAAGTACGAATTAGGTAGGTTCACCTTTAAATGCAAACTAAATTCAGTTTCTCCCCCAACCCTGATCACAAAAGGCAGTAATTTCTGGGCTACAAAATATCCTTTTAGAAAGAGCGCAGATGCATTTAACAACTCTTTAGCTCCATGGCTAAAGACCAAACCAAAGACTTAAGCTGAATCCTCAAGCCCTAACAAAGACTCGGAAGTATTTATATAACCAAACTCGCCATAGCCTATAATATACAACATGATCCAGGAAGGAATATACTAGGAAAAGACTAAGAGTTGTGATATGGTTCCCCTGTATAGAGCATAAGGCAAGATAAATATAGAACAGGCTCATCCCACCCAATACACAGATGGATTGCTTTGATGCTACCTGTAGTTATCAGAAACAAAGATCAGCAGCAAGCTACAGTTATGTAGCCCAACCAAGACAAAAATGAAGTGAACTTTAGCCAGTGCAGGCACAGACTTACAAGAGATAATGGAGATATCACAACCCACTCCCCAAGATTCTATTTTATTCTCTCCCTATTTGTCACCCAGGGGGAGGGGAGCTTGTTCCCACTTTCATATAAATCCTTCCTGAAAGCTCATCACCTCCTGCATGGAAGTTCTCTCTCTCTTCATACTTCCCTTCCTAACCTAATCCAACCATATTTATCATCATTACAAATCGATACTGCTCAGTTTGCAACATCAGTTTATCAGTTAACCCTTTTCTGGCCCATGCTACTGTCACTTCTTCTTCAGGCCTGAAGTGGGTATGAGAAGTAACTATAGGATATGATCCCCCTCTCTGGCCTTCCAATTAAATAGATTTACTGTAACAAGAATAGGAAATCACCAAGTGGAAGGAGCAGTGCCACCCTGGGCCCTTTGGGAGGAAGGGTAGGATAGAAATTTAATAAATAAATAAATACACATAATAAAAGCCAATCTATTCAATACTGGCCAGAACCCTGATACAGTTAATTCCACATACCAGTGTCTGATCGGCTCTTAGACCAACATCCCATTGAGCACCGAGGTCTATTTTAGATCTGGACAACTGCAGTTAATCTGCATATATTTTATTCTTAATTAATTAATCAACCACCTTCCACACATGTCTCAAGGCAACGTACAAATGCAATAAAAAGAGATAACACAGTTTAAAACAACACAGAAAATAGCAGCAGATTAAAAAAAAAATCCAAGTCGATACCCATTAAAGAGACCTATTCATTCAGCTGGGAAGGCTTGATGGAACAACAGTGTCTTCAGATGTTTCCAAAAAGTGCAGGTAGTGGGTGCCTGTTGTATCTCAACAAGAATGCTGTTCTACAGAACAGGGGCAGCCACACTCAAAGCCTTGCTCCAAGTTACTGTGGAACAGGCTTCTGATACATTTGGAACGTGAAAGAGAATCTCTCTCGCAAACCACAGTGACTTACTGGGTGTACAAAGGGCAAGGTGGTCTCTCAAGTCCTGAGCTGTGTAGGTCCTTATATGTTAGTACCAAAACCTTGAACTTGGCCCAGTAGCAGATTGGCTGCGAGGGCAAATCTCAGAAGCTAGGTGTTATATGCTGGTGGTAGTTTGCCCCCACAAATATATCTAGCTGCTATGTTCTCTCCAACCAAGTCTCTGGACCAACCTCAAGGGCACCCCACCAGGGATGGGAAAATCTGTCAATTTCGATTCTCTCGGTTTCTCATTTTTCCAATCTTAAATTCAGTTCTCCACATTTCTGCAGCAATTTGTGATTTAAAAAATCCTTGTGAAAATCCTTCAGCATTTTAGTGTGAATTTCTCCTAATGAACACAAGTTTGTATGCAATTATGACTAATGTACACATTTTTGCATGCAATTTCTCCTAGGTTGGAGAACTGCATCACAAAATCTAGAAAAGTGTGAATTTCAAAGGATGGCTGTGTGTCAGTTCCTATATTGTTTCAGAAAGTAAAAAAATTGATAGATTTGGCTTTAAATGTGACTGAATCAGATTTATCTGCTATCACTAAGCTCCATATAGACCATATTTCAGTAATCCAATCTTGAGATTACCAGTGTATGGACAACTGTGGTCAAACTATCCCGATCCAGGAATGGCCATAGGTGCCTTACCAACACATCCACTGACAGAGATGGATCTAGGAGCACCCCCAAACTATGTACCTGTTCATGTCACATAAGTCTAACATAGATTTCATATAACTTTGTGAACACAGAAGCTGCCAATCTATAGTTAATGGCCACTTTATTTTCATATGATTTGACTAGGGTTACCAGGTATTTGGATTTCAGCCGGAGTTTTTGGCTTTTGGGGGCCTCCTCCAGGTCTCTGGGTAACTCACCTTAATCTCTGGACTCTCAGCTTCAATTTAAAAAAAATAAGTTTCTAGGTGGTCTGGTTCCTGAGCTATACACCAAAACATCAGCTGCCCCCCATGACTGTTAAATCTGTTTAACGGATCTGTTATAGCAGCTCCTAGCTAACCCCCCTTTTCAGGATTGTAGCCAATAAGTGAAGCCAGGGTTGTGATTTGTTGACCCAGGCAGTGCCTAGACTTAATTACAACATCAGGAAATGGTGGCTTTGAGATCTTCAGTTTGAGTAAGTAAGAATATGGCTTAAAGTGTTTTTTTTCCTCTTGTGTGCAAGAGTCAGACCCTGGGCCATTGGAGAGGGAAGTGCTTTGAAAACCTTGGCAATATGAAAGTATTTAATCCAATACTTGCTTTTCTGGGAGTAAAGCAATGCTAATCCCATGTACCTGGAGTAAACCCCATTGAATTCATTAGGACTTACTTTTGAGTAGACATGGTTAGGATTGTACTGTAAATTATTGGGACTTTTGAGTAATAGCAACGAATTGTGTTTGTGTTGTAAATCTTTCCCTCCCTCTCCAATCCTATTTTTAAAGCAATTAGGCAGGGTTTACCTAGGTATCATATTTTTTATTATGTAGGAAACTAATACTGGTTTTTAAAAAATGTTCTGCAATGACCAACTGGTTTGACAATAAACTATTATATGGGGTGTATTTTTACAAGTGTTTGTGTGTGTATGGAGTCTTTCCAACAACCCTGTGAGGTAGGGTTGGTGATTGGAAACCAAGGCAGCTCACAATAAGAAATAAATTTCTTTAAAAACCACTAACCATAAAACAAGTATAAACAGTTGCAAAACAGCTTAAAGTGGCATGATTCTGAATTTTGGGTTGGGTGAATGAAGTTTATTTATTTATTTATTTATTTTTATTTCATTTATATATGCCTCCCTTCCTCTCATTAGGAGCCCAGGGTGGCAAATAAAAGCACTAAAACAATTTAAAAATCATAAAAACAGACTTTAAAATTTATTTACTATTACTATTATTATCATTATTATTATTATAGATATATTTGTACCCCGCTTTTTGGCCAGAAGGCCCTCAAGGCGACTTACAAGTACATCAGTATAATCAGTATATGCAATACAATTCAAAATCAAGTATATTAAAACAAAAATCTTTAAAAACATTTTTAAAAGCTTTAAAGACATTTTTTTAAAAAAGGTTTAAAAACATATTAAAAAGCCATTCCAACCCAGACACGGACTGGTATAAGGTCTCAACTTAAAAGGCTTGTTAAAAGAACAAGTTCCTTATGGTTGAGTAAGCCCCATTGAATACATTGTGACTTGCTTCTGAGTAAACAAACATAGGGTTGCACTATAAATATCTGTATAGGTTGTGTAAATAATAAACATTTGATAGTGATACTTATATAAATATTTCTTCATACTGTGTCCCAATAAGTATTCGATTGCACACTGTGGTTGTACAATACTTCCTCTACATTTTAAGTATGCCCTTCTTCATTAGGGTGATCATGGTTCTCCATTGTTTTCATCCTGAGGGGCAGATACACTGAGAGATGGTGAGTAGCCCATGGTCACCCACTACACTTTATAGCTCATTTCCAATTTGAAAAATTAATTAAAACAATTTACATGCAGACAAAATTTATTAAGTGGATCCACACAATACATTTAAAGCACATCCAATTTGCATTTAAAGTGCATGACTTCCCCTAAAGAATCCTGGGAAGTGTCGTTTCTCCCTCACAGTTACAGTTCTGATTCTGTGGTGGGATTCATGTGCTTCAAATGGGTGTTGAATGTGCTTTAAATGAATGGTGTGGATCTGCCCTAGGTATGACGTGCATTCAAGAGTGAATTGAAAAGAACAATTTTAAACGATACTTTTTTAAACAGGGGAAGGAGTGTAGCTCATCGGTAGGGCATACGCTTTGCATGGAAAGGTTCAGAATTCAATTTCTGGAAAAGACTATTGCCTGGAATCCTGGAGAGCCAATGCTGGTCCATGTCATCAGTACTGAGCTATGCGGTACCAAATGGCCTGAGCCAGTATAAGGCAGATTCCTTTGTTCCTAAAAGTGGGAAGAGACTCAAGGGCCACAGTGACTCCAAAATTTATTTATGTATTTTATTTACAACAGTTATATACTGCTTTATTATAAAAAAAATCTCAAAGCAGTTTACAGAAAGAATTAAAACAATAAAATTATTGGCAAAAACAGTTAAAAACATGTATTTAAAAACATTCAAAATAACAAAACCAACTATGAGTTAAAAACAGATTTAAAAACACAATAGCTTCTACATGCCTGGATAGGCTTGCCTAAGCAAAAATGATTTTAGTGGGTGCTGAAAAGAGGTGTGTGTCTAATGTCAGTAGGCAAGGAGTTCCAAAGCGTAGGTGCTGCCACTTTGTTGTTGTTGTTATGTGCCTTCAAGTCAATTTCAACTTATGATGACCCTATGAATCAGCGACCTCCAATAGCACCCTGCTCAGATCTTGTAAATTCAGTCTTCCTTTATGGAATTAATCCACCTCTTGTTTGGTCTTCCTCTTTTTCTGCTCCCTTCTGTTTTTCTGTATTGTCTTTTCTAGTGAATCATGTTTTCTCATTATGTGTCCAAAGTATGATATGTGTTCAAAGTCAGAGGAAGGCAATGGTAAACCACCTCTGAATACCTCTTACCACAACAACCCTATGAACAGAGTATCCAAAATGCTGCCACTTTACAGGACTGATTTCTTAGAAGAGCAGAACAAGTACTATGTGGCACCCATCACATGGAAAGCACAGCTTGAACTTGGTCTGGTAGCAAATCAGCAACCAATGCAGATTTCAGAGCAGAGGTATTATGTGCTGACAGGATCTCACTCATGTCAGCAATCATGCCGCAGCATTCTGCATTAACTGACTGGATGCCAGGATTTTTTTAGTTTTGGTGTTTGGTTATGAATCCTGACTGGTTGTGGAATGCTAAGTTGTCTGCCTTACTCATAGGAATCTTGTTGTGTTTGGTATGGTATTGCATTTAGGAAATCATCACTGTATTTTGTTTTTGTTTTTCAGTTTGCATTTCATTTACCTTTAACCTCACTCCCTTACATCCATAGAAGCAACAGCAGTGGTTGCATGTGCTCAGCTCAACCCCCTAAAATGCACTGATGATGTACCTTGTTGGTTGCATGGCAGTTTGTTTCTTGCCCAATAGTGGTAAAAGAGAATTCACATATTTGAAAGTGTGGCTGCAATTCCTGCCATTGTCAGACCCAAGACCTCTGGCAATGGTGGGCCTTTGCAGTCATGCTGGGGAAGACCTGGCATGGCTTCAATGCCCTTCCCCTTTGGGGCGTGGCATGACCACGTATGCCTGTCACATAGGGGGTGGAGCAGGGTGGCTATTTAAGCCCTGCTCCACCTCCCCTTGGCCTCTTTCTGGCCTGACATGACAACTGAGCAGGTTGCTAGGCCACATTAGGTGCTTTGGGCCTTGGCTGGTTATCTGTTTCGGCAGCGCACAAGGCAGGAGAGAGAGGACCTGGTGGGTCAGCTTCTCAGCATTGGAGTGTGAGAGAGAGGCTTGGAGCGGTTGAGGCAGGGGGCCCACAATGTTTGGAGTCTGGGCAGAGAGACTCTATGCTAGCCCTGGCAGGCCTGCTTCACTTAGCAGCCTCCTGTGCAGTCTGGCTGGCCTGTTAAGGGCCTGGAGGGCTGGGATCGCAAGGTTTAGAGTTGGGGCAGGGAGAGTCTCTGCTAGGCCTAGCAGGCCTGCTTCATTTGGAGGCCTTCTGGGTGGCCTGGCTGGCTTGTTAAGGGCCTGGAGGACTAGAATCCTACAGTTGGGGCCTACAGTTAGTGTTGGAGCATGGGTGGTAGTTTGGGGCCGTGTGACTGGGCCTTTCTTTGCCTGGTGGCCATTTTGGCATACTTTATGTGAGGCAGCCATTTTGGGAAGGTTGTCATAAGAAGGTTGTCATTTTGATAGGTGATTGGCAGCCATTTTGGAAAGGTCATCTGGAGGGTGACCATTTTGGTGAGGTTATCTGGAAGGTGGCCATTTTAGTAAGGTCTTCTGGAGGGTGGCCGTTTTGGTAGGGTCTTCTGAAGGGTGGCCATTTTGGTAAGGTGTTATGCTGGCAGCCATTTTGGTAAGGTAATTTTTAGGTAGTAGCCATCTGGGTTGTGGGCCATGTCTCCTAAAAGGGTGGGTGTGGCCCTAGGAGATGGGCAAGGCCCTAAAGCAGCCTGCTCAGCAGTGTCCTCCTTCACTCAGGACATGTCATCCTCTGTGGATTAGGGCCCTGATGTCATATCTGCATATTCAGGGGCAGTATTTGCTGGATATGGAAGGGGTGTTTCTCCTTCTGCCCAGAAGCAGCCTATGAGTGATGATTGTAGACCCGTTGTCTTCTGTCCAGGTTGCTGCAGTTTCATTTGGGGAGATGTCAGCTCCTCTGGGGGCCCATTTGCTGTTGGCAACAAGGAAGAGTATTTGGAAGGAAGAATGTATGGATGTGTTTTCCCTGTTATACTGAGAGCCCGAGCAGAAGGAAAGGGATAAGCAGGAGGAGAGAGACAATGAGAAATTTTAAAAGGAAAAGATGGATAGGACCTGGGGTAACAGGATGGCAGGAATTTTAATTTATATGGGGGTGATGATTCAGCACCAGCCTATGAGGGCAGCAGCTTTGGTGAAATACCTGGACATAATATTTAGGGTGCATACAGAATGTATGGGGTCAGCATGGCTGTCCTATGATAAATCTTTTAGGATGAGAGCAGCAGTGGATATAAACCTACAGTGGGACAGAAAGGACCCTGGTTGTGGTTGCAGTTCATGATTGCAGCTCGACCCGTACAAGAGGATAAGGCAGATAGTAGGCATTTACTGGGTCAGTCTGACACTGTGGCACCTTCCTGTGGGTCCACGGGGCAGGGGATTCAACCCTGCCTGCTCTGTTGGGAGTTCAGTGTTAAGGGCTTTTGCAACAGGAACCTGTGTAAATTTAGACATGAGTGTTCCGTCTAAACTGGCTCCCAATCTTTTACCAGCTGCTCTAGAGCTGAGGTGTTTAAGGGTTTTCAGAAGGGGAAAAAGCTCAGATCTGGAGGGCAGCCTTTAGGTAAGGGGTCCCACCCTGATTAATATTTGTGGGTTTTGCCTTTGTTCCATCAGCATCCTAGGCAGGCGGATGCACTCTACATGGGGAAAGGTTTTTGGTTTGGTTTCAGAATTTCATTTGTTGGGGAGCATAGCCCTTACATGTCAGGGAATTTTAAGTTGGTAGTTGGAATGGAGCTAGTGGTGCAGGAGAAAATAGATAAGGATATGTATTTTTTAATTGTTTTAAATTTTTAAATTGAGTTTTAAATTGCTATTAAAAGATGTATTTTAAAGTTGTATATTTGTTTTTAATGTTTTTAGTTACTGTAAACTGCCCAGAGAGCTTCGGCTATGGGGTGGTATATAAATAAATAAATAAATAAGTAGCTGAGATAAGGGTACTGGGTCTATTTGGGCTCATCCAGATGACTGCAAAATGTGTGACACGCCCGCTATGTGTGTTTATTATTTTTCGGTCGTCCAAATGACGTCTCATGCTGTTACGCATTTTCGCGGGTTAAATCCACTCCTTGCAATACCGGCAAAAATGTGATTTGCTGTTTAAAATCGGAAATCATCCACTGTGCCTTCAGGAGTTAGGATGCAATACTGTGGACTTTACAGCTGATGGGCGGTTCTTGGGCGTTTCCCTTTGCCCCTTCTCCTCATTCCAGCCAATCACGTATCTGCACTTTTGCGCAAGTGCAAGAATAAGCCCGGGAAAATTGAACCAATCATCGCAATGGTGGGGTGTTGGGGGGGTCTGCAACTACTGTGCAGATGCATTTTATTTTTTGCCAGCCTGCAAACTGGGCAGCCGCTCTGGGTGAGATCTGCAATGCACAGCAAGCAAGAAAGGGGGGAGGGTTGGTTTCAGCCTGCCTCTGGAAAGCTTTGTCAATTTCATTCTACTTGCTGGAGTTTTTGCTTCAAATCAGAAAAGCATACATTCGTTTAAGTGTAATATCGCAAATACAAACAAGAAAAGGGCTGCTGGTCGGTTTCAAGCCTGCTCCGGAAATCTTTGTCAATTTCATTCTCCGTGGGAAGGAAAAGGAGGAGGGGTGTGTGACACGTTTCTTGCTTTTTTGGAGAAATAAGTGCAGTTGCCAGCATGTGTATCTCCTTAAATATCAATAAAGGCAGAAAAGCATACATTCATTTAAGCATAATATCACAAATACAAACAAGGCAGGCGTGAAACTGACCAGCAGCCTTTCCTTCCAAGGCAAGAACTCCTTTACAGCCATATTGTGCTTCGTTGCAAAGGGGGAGAGGAGCATACGTAATTATTTTGCTGACCAATTGGTGATAGGGGGAGGTTTTAGAGGTGGAGCTTGGAAAAAGCGAAAAGAATGTAGGGGTCTTACCGCTGCGGGTGCGGGTGCAAAAAAGCGTTTTTTTTAATTGGGAAAGAGCGAACTAAAAGGCAAAGTGAGGACTATCAGATGACAAACCAAATATGGAAACCGTGGATTATCCCACTCCGTTTGGATAAGCCCTTTGTCTACCCTAGTATGCTTGCTCATAGCAGTGTTTTGACCTATGTCTGTATTTTGACTGAGCTAGGGGTGCCATGGCCATGGGAAAAACAGAGGGTCCTTCACCTGTACTTACCTTTTTGGGGAATTGAGCTTGACTCAGCAAACTTGCCGTTTACCAGCAGTGAAGTTAGGGGAGTTGAAGTGTAGTGTGGCCAGCATTAGAAGCATCAGGAATTTTGGAGCAATTTAATTGGGTTTCTTATGGCGATGGAACTTATTATTGGAGGTAGAGTGTAAATTCACTCTGTTGTCTCTGGAGCTTTGGGTTTGGGGGTTATTTGTCAGGATAACTGGTGTGCAAAGGTATAGCCAGTGGAATGGGCTGAGGCTGTTGGGCTTTCATGGGCTTTGGGTATCTTTATGTAGTTCTAGCTCTGAGGTAGTCTTATTTCATGCAGTGCTGTTATAGCGTGTTTTTTATTTGTTTGTTTTATTTTGGGGTGGGGGGCTTTTGGATGGGAGAGTTGCTTTGGCCCCTTTTTAGAAATGATGGATCTGGTTGGGCTTTGGAGGAGGTGATGTATGGTAACTGCCACTTGTGTTTGGACTTAGTTGTGCACGTCAGAGACTGACCAGAGGGGCTGAGGTTTGGTTATCACTTTGGCCTCTTCCATGTACACAGGCTGTGTGAAGTCCGGGCTTTAGGTTCATTTTGCAGCTTAGAGGTAAGTCTAGCGGGTTGTTATTTTGTCACCAGGATGGTCAGCCTTTGACTAAGTTTCAGTTTTGGTCCATTGTCAGACAGGCCTTGTCACTGTAACCTGACCAGTTTCTGAGACGAGAGGAATGGAAAGAGCCATCTTTGAGACTTGTATCAGGAGTAGCAAACACACCTGAGAAGTCGAAGGGATGGACTTTGCACATGGTGCATTATGTCCAAGACTGTTGTAGCCATGCTTTATTAGGGATCATTTCATCAATTCTTTCCACATACCATATCTAATTCCAACTGATCTACTGTTATGCTGAGCCAGCAAGGGCTGGTCTGATAATAAGGATGCAATTACCCAGTATGGACATAATGGAAACTACTACTCACATTATAATAGAGTGCAGTGACCGCTCTCTGCCTTTGAGGGGCTGACTGGAGCTTCCAATTACAGTCATGTTTGGGGTTGGATCCCAACCAGTTCGGTACACACTCTTTCCAGATGGGTGTGGCTTCTATAGTGGCTACGTTGGGCTGTGAGAGCACAGCCATGCAGGCAGTGGGGCACTGGCAGTAGGCCATTTAAGGGCCCTCCTTAACCATTGTGCTGCTGAGCATATTGAAAATGGTTGTTTCTGTTTTAACAGGTTGGAGGGTGCTGTAGAGAGTCAAGGTACTCATGTGTGGCCACAGATGGAGTTCAGGGCCAAGAGGAGGGCATCGCAGATCAGGCACGAAACCCAGATGGAGCTCAGCCATTGTGCTCTGGTCCAGTGGCTGGGTAGATGTGGCATGGTGTGGGAACGCCTTCTGCTAACACTGTTTGATGCTTCATTGGTCCAGCACCCTTGGCCTCTCAATTGTGGTGTGCCACAGGGTTCTATCCTCTCTCCCATGCTATTTAACATCTATATGAAGCCGCTGGGGGCAATCATCAGGAGATTTGGGCTGCAGTGTCATCAATACGCGGATGACACTCAGCTCTATCTCTCGTTTAAATCTTCACCAGAGTTGGCTGTGGAGACCTTGTCCAAGTGCCTGGAATCCGTGAGTGGATGGATGGGAAGGAACAAGCTGAAGTTGAACCCTGATAAGACCGAGGTACTACTTGTGGGGGACAAGAGAAGGTTGGGCGACATTGACCTGAAGTTCAACGGGGTGAGTTTACCCCTAAAGGACCAGGTCTGCAGCCTTGGGGTTGTGCTTGATTCCAGGCTATCCATGGAGGCTCAGATTTCGGCAGTGAGCCGGGCAGCCTGGTACCAACTACACCTCATACGAAGGCTGCAACCCTACCTTCCTGTTCACCAGCTCCCACTAGTGGTACACGCCCTGGTCACCTCTCGTTTGGACTACTGTAATGCGCTCTACGTGGGGTTACCCTTGAAAACGGTCCAGAAATTACAACTGATACAAAATGCGGCGGCTCGACTACTTACGAATAGTCACCGCCGAGATCACATCACACCAGTGTTGTTCGACCTACACTGGCTACCAGTTGTTTTCCGAGCCCAATTCAAGGTGTTGGTATTGACCTTTAAATCCCTACACTGTTCCGGCCCAGTTTATCTTACGGAGTGCCTTCAACGCCACCAATTATGCCGCCCGTCAAGATCGGTCACACAGGGCCTTCTCTCAATCCCGCCAACAAAAACAGCCAGATTGGCGGGTACAAGAGAGAGGGCATTCTCAGTGGTGGCCCCCACTCTTTGGAACTCCCTCCCACAAGATCTCCGGCACGCCTCTTCCCTAAATGTGTTTCGGAAAGCCTTAAAGACCTGGCTCTTTCAGCAGGCCTTCGGGGTATCAGGGGAGGGTTAATTGTTATAACTGAAATGCCTCCTGCCCAGTTTTAATATTGTTGCTGTAGATGTGTTGTTTTTTATATTGTATTATTGTATTTTATCAATTGTATTTTAACTATTTTGTAAGTCGCCTAGAGTGGCCATTGGCCAGATAGGCGACGAAGAAATTAAATTTATTATTATTATTATTATTCACAGGATTTGATTATACATTTGGGTGGCAATGACCTGGGAATGTTGAAGGGGAAAGCCCTTATCATTCAGGCTTGCCTGGACTTTGCGGCCATATGCAGTAGGTGGCCTAGGACTGTGATTGTTTGGTCCGATATCCTCCAGAGGAGGATTTGGAGGGGTGGGAATGATCCCAGAGGCCTGAATAAGGCTAGCTGAAAGGTAAATAGGGAAGTCCAGCTCACCCTTGCTGATAAGCAGGGCGAGGTAATACATCATCTGCAGGTGAAGTGTGGCAGGGCGGATCTTTACTGGCCAGATGGTGCTCATATGTCTGACCTGGGTAATGATCAGGTTTTGATTGATCTGCAGAGTGCCCTGCGCATAATTATTTGTCACAGGTGGGGGAAGAGGAACTAAGCTGAGGCTTGTCCTCTTCTGTGGCAGATAGGTGCGGGAATTTCACAGGATAGGGTTTGGTGACCACCCTTAGATACCCTTTAAGGTGATTGGTGGGTTCTGAGGCCTGCCTTACAGATTGTGTGGCTGGTTGGCAGGATAAGGCTCACCTTTGGGGCTAATCTGTAACACTCACTCAGAGGTTGTGCGGCCCTGAGGGGGGCTGGACCAGGAAGACCTCCCTAACCATCCAGCAGGGATGGGGTCCGGAAGAGGGGATTGGGCTTGGACCACCCCTTTCCCATGGCAGGGTGCCTTTGCCCGATTGGGTAAAAGTTAGGTCCCGCACTTGTCTCTGCAGATCATTTATTATGCAATCAAGCATTTAATTGGCTTTATTTAAATAAACGTGGCCCTTGATTTACCACACTTCATCTTGTCTTGCCTCTTCATTTCCTGCCTATGCACTGCAATTGTTGTTGTTACCAAGCTGCTGCCTGTGAGGGTAGACCAAACCATGTCTGTTTTCTCTCTGTCAATTATTACTCACTGGAATTGGGTTGGCTGTCAAAGTGAGTTTATAGCAGCCCACAGGTTGGACAGAAAGGATAGAGAATCTTCTTAATCTTGCTAATCTCTCAGACCTCTTTCTGAAGTGAAGGGTCAAATCTGTAAAGAAGTCTGGAGCAGCCATGTTAAAAGATAGGGCAGGGCATTCCAGGCAGGGGGTTGCCAACCCTGCTTGGATATGGATGTCTTTGCAGAGGATCCCTAGTCAAGCTTTACCAACCGCACAGTCCAGACTATATCTACTCAGAAGTAAGTCCTGTTGAGTTCTATGGGGCTTAGTCCCTTAGTAAGTGTGCTTAGAATTGCAGCCTTCAGGGGCATCCATCTTTACTCCCAAATGCTCCCATCTAACATCTCCACAACACTAGGGCCCTTTCTTCCTACAGTGACCTTCTGGTGACTGGACTGGCCTGAAGGCACTTAAACCCTTCTTGCCGAAAGAGGCTAGATTAAATGTTCCCTACCCAGGGTCCATCTTTTAGCTAAGATTTCTAGATTAATTTCCAATCAGATATTTTTTTAATTGTATGCTCCAAGCAACTGTGATTGATGCTTAATGTATCATGCTTAATGACATCACTCAGGCCTGCCCCCGTGACATCACTCAGGCCCGCCCCTTGACATCACTTGGAGCCACCCCATGACATCACTCGGGCCCACCCCTAAAATCTCAGGTTTTGGGATGCTTCTGACCTGGCAACCCTAGATTTGACAATATTCACATATTTAAAAGAAACTTGATCTGCGACTATGTAAATTTTAATTGCAGAAAGTACCTAACATGCTATAAAGCCTCAAGCTCTTTAGAACCAAGAGCTTTCAATTGGCTTCAGTTCTTACATGAATTATTTAACCAAGGGGAAATTAAAGTTTACTTGGTCAGTACTGGAAAGCTTTGGGACATTGATTAGGATGCAAGAAGAGCAATAGATTAGGCAAGAGATAAATACCAAATAGGGAAGTTACTGAGGCCAGCTATAATGGGAATTTTGCCTTCCACAGGCTGGAGAACTGAGAGTAGAAAATGAAATTAAAGGAGGCAAAATTATGTGCACTTTAGCTCTTAATCTAATCAACAGACAAAAAGACACACACATATGCTGATTACCATTGTACTCAGAACTACCCTGGAATGGCTAATATGGAAATTCTCTCTGAAAGGTGTAGCACAAATACATAAACAAACAAACAAATTAATAATATGAAACTAAAAACTGAAACACCTGAGATGCATCAGGCATATCTCAATGACTGTACTTATGATTCAGAAGCAGTAAGGTCTCAAAATTGCTGTCCCTTTCACCAGAATGATTTCAAACTGCATTTAAAAATAAGTTGAATGAGAGGGGAAAAAACAGACAAGCGTTACTATTAGACATTGTTATATATCAGACCAGATTACATATGATTGTTAGAGTTTCACAGGGAACATTATTATTATCTAAATTGGACTGTCTAGTCTTTCCAGAGGAAAAGGTACACACTGTATAAAAAAACCATAGCAGTGACTCCGCTGCAGAGCTTTAAAAGTGTATACTCAATCATTTCATAGATGACTTGCAACCCTTTTTACTGTTAGAAGGAGAAAAATAGTATTCTGCATAGTTTCAGAGTTTCTAAAGAGGTATTTTTCTCTGTGTGTGTTTTTAAAGATCAGAAAAAAATTGGAATTAACTCATTCCTTCTCATCTCTCAGAATGCCTTTTAAATGATTCCTAATCATCTTTTTTTGGGGGGGAGGGGAAATCTCTCTGTAAAGCAATTTAATTCCAGCAGCGATACTTTTATTTTGTGAGATTGATGCTGGTAGCAGAGAAAGAATGGTCATTGTAGGTCCCAGTCATGTGATAACAAAGAGTAGCTTTTTACATGACCTTCCCCTGTTCCTCTTGCTCTGGGTCTTTTTAGCATCATCCCTGAAGCATTTTGACTTGATTTTTTTTTAACCAATGTTTGTTTTCTGTGGTTGACAAGTGTTAAGTCATGAACCTTGAATGCCTGAGTCAAAGCCTGTCTTTCAGCTGCAAATAAAAAAAATAAAAATGGGGGGAGGGAGCCCTCCTGAAATGCCAAAAGAGTAATGTTGGCTGCTCGGTCCTTCTTGGAGAATGTATTCAATGCTGTTTGTGGAGAAATAGATTTTTCTTTCCCCTTTTTTCTGCAAGAACAGAAACACTGTCAATTTGTTCCTTAAATGATCATTGTGAAATTTCAAAGTCAGCATTTAACAAAATAGTTATTTTTCCACAGCACTGAGAATTGGACAATTACTTGCATGTTAGCATGAAACAGGCAGTGTGTGAAACACTCTTCCCAATCAACTGTTTTCAGAGCCATTCGGGATAGAACAATGAGTTTGCCAGCTTCCAAACTTGAGAAGCATTTGTGTCTTCTGTCCTTATATTTCTCACTTTGACCTTTCAAGTCACCAATCCTTAGCTCAATCTTGTAGGTTCAAGGAAAAAAGTCAGACATGGTAGCTTTCTGCCATGGTTAGAGTGACAAGCACTTTATCAGGCTTTAATTAGATTTTCTTCTTTACAACCAAGAACTCAATATCCCTTTCATAAAACACTTTCTTTGATAACGTGAGACTGAGGTGGCTCAAGAGATCTCTGTAGGAGTGCCTCACCTCTTGTCCAGTGCCATTAAGGCATCAAAGACGAATATCTGTACTGCAGTAACAGAAAGGTAGATTTGATGTGAATTAACAGCATTTCATTTGTAGCTAAGGATTGGTATATAGATTTTGGCAATTAAACCCTCGTTTCTTAGACTGGCCGCACCACTGGCTAAACTTTCTGCTCCATTAGTATACCTCTCAGGAGCTGTGAAATGTTTCACAGAGAAAAGATAAAGCTGACAAAGTGTTAAGGATTATCTTTTATCACTACTAGAGAGCCATACCACTGAAATCAAAGGAAATCAGTAGCTTAGTAAAGCTGTGAGCTGAAAGAAAACGTCTTGAGTAGCAAGAGGAGCTGTTCATGAACAAAGTGTTTCTTTTTTTCATAAGATAACTTATCCAATTCTGTACAGCTTTCCATTCAAAAAGAAAATCTATGGAGACAGAGGTTTAACTATGGTAAAGATAAATATTCTTCAGAGAGGGGGTTTGGCTTCATGGGAATCTATAAAGAACACTCACAGTCCTGTAGACAACTGCAGAAGAACATAAGAAAAGCCTTGCTGGATTAGTCCAAAGGCCCATCTAGTCCAGCTATGGCTTTTCTTATGTTCTTCTGCAGTTGTCTACAGGACTGTTAGTGTTCTTTATAGATTCCCATGAAGCTAAAACCCCTATCTGAAGAATGGCTATGGCTATGGGAAGTCTGCAAGCAGGATCTGAATGCAATAGTGTTTTCCCCTGTTGTGATTTCCAGTAACTGGTATTAACAGGCATACTGTATGTGCCAGTGGAGGCAGAGTAGATAGTCTACCTATCATACAGTAGTATGCCTTATTCCCAGTGGAAGAAATTAGAACAAAATTGTGGCAGGTTGGGACAGCCATGTTAAATGCCAACTTGGCTAATTATTTAGGACTATACTATTACTCAGTATTGCCAGGGCTGGTCCCAAAGGGCAGCCAGGTCAGGCCCTGACTGAGGGCCCCTGGAGCCACAGAGGCCCCTGAGGGCCTCTCAATAGGATGGGGGAGGAGTAGCACTCCTTTTCCATGATCCGTGGCAGAGAGTAGCTTCTTCCGCCCACCCATCTCTCCTATGTTTCGAGGATGTGCAGGCTGCATGCCCAGGACTGCCATTAACCAAGATGGCAGCCAAAATTTCCCTAAGGGGCTGAAGCCTCCGGCACCATCTTGGTTGATGGCAGTGATGTGTGTGCATAGCAGCCTGGGCAGCCGCAAAAGACAGGAGAGACCAAGCCAGCAAACGGGCGGGCGGAAGAAGCTCCCTCCCTGTGAGAGACAGGTAGGTGTGTGTGCATGCATGTGCATGTGTGCATGCTGGAGCCCAAGGCAAGCTGGTGCCCAAGGGCCCCAGCATATCTGGAGCCGGACCTGAGTATTACCACCAGGCCTAGCAGAAAAAAGCAGTTTGTTCCCAAATGTATGCTATAACTGGCCTCAACCTAGAATGGAGGTGGATGGAGACAAAGATTTCATATGCTGGGCTATGTTTTCATTCCAAGTCTCAAAAGTTGGTTGTGAGAAAATATGTCAGGACTGGTCCATGGACAGCAGTATGAAGCAAGTCAGGACTGAATAGTAATCAGGCCTGGAAGGCGAACCAGGGCCAAAGAAGCAGGACCAAAGAATTAGCCAGCCATCAGGACCAACGAGCAATCAGGATTAGAAGGTAAACTGAAGAAGGCAGGACTGAAGAACAAGACCAAAAGAAATGGCTAAAGTCAGCACTAGAAACACAAAACATGCCAAAGTTCAGGTAGATCAGGTTGCTCAAGCAAAGAACTGGTCTTACAATCTTCCCTTAAACTCTTTCCTGGCTGGCTTTATGGATGGAGCCACTTCAGAGCCTAAAAGGTTCTTCATTAAGAGGCTGCAGTTGTGTACTCCACGACATGGGACAGTGGTTAGCAATTCCTGGCAAAACTAAAACTTGAGACAAGTGTGAAAATAAAAGAGTGTGATACACTTCACTGCTTGCCAATCAACAGGGCCATCAACAGGGCCAGGAGATAGGGTGAGTAGGGTCTGCAGGCCTAGAATCTGCAGGAATCAAGTCGGTGGCCATTGGCTATTTTTCCTAGGGGAGATGCCTGTTAAGTAAGATTGGGCACAAATAATTCAATGCACTCATTAGAACATTTCAGCCTTTGATGACTACTATAATCCATACCAGAAAAGGCTATTCAGAGGAGAGCCAGCGTATAATGGAATCTTTAACAAATAGCTATATCAACTCATGGCTCCAATCAGCACATGAAAAATTTAATTGTATTAATCCACCACTTTTTGAAGCTGGATTAAAAAAAATAAGTCATATGGTACATTACTGGATACTGTTAAAGTATGTAATACATCATCTCAAAATCTATTCATAAAAGGTATTTTTCATAGAAGTTGCTGCTCTTCCTTTATTTCCAGTATAAGGCCAACTTTCAATTCCAGACTTTTAAAAAAATATATTTTATGAACAATTTGTTTCAGCAAATGCAAGTGATATCTATCCAATATGAAGTTCTCTGTTCTTTTCCTCTACACAAAGCATGCAATTTTAAAAGTGGTGGAACATATAGCAGGACTGTGTTGAACGTTTTTGCTCCTTGCCAACTTTGAAAGGCAATATGGTATGAATTAACTCAAGAGCCCTGTGCAAACATTCAATATGCCTAGAATGGTATATGTGGTAGCAACAGTGAGTGAGTTCATGCCTCATGCCCTCATCCTCTCCTGTATTCCAGATCTATGTGTCTAAGGTACGATATGCATGGGGACTTATGGGCATACTCCTCAATGCACATAGTCTCTGTATGCACAATCTGTTTCTTTGTAAAAATGGAGGGCTAGATCATACATATAAAGCATATCACAACCAGTTGGTTCATAGCCTATGTTCAGAGGAGGACAATGAAGATAGTCAGGGAAAACAAGTCCTATTAGGAAGGTTAGCGTAGGAACCATAGAGCTTTATACTGAGTCAGACACTTGGACCATCTGGCTCAGTACACTGTCTAGCAAGAGCTCTTCCAGAAGATGCCAGGGATTAAACTTGGGACCTGTTGTGTGCAAAGCAGATGCTCTGTCACTGAGCCACTACTCTTCTCCATTGAAGGACCTAAGTATGCTGAGCCTGAAGAAGAGAATACTGAGAGGGAACATGATAACACTCTTCAAATACCTCAAATGCTGATACGAAAAGAGAGCATAAGCAGTCTCTGATTCCCCAGAGGGCAGGTCAAAATCTAAACTAAGAGACAGGAGGGTAGATTTTGGTCGTATGTACATTAGTTCAACAATTACCAGAGGGTGGGGTGAATGCCTGAACACTGGAGAAACTCAAGCAGTGGCTGGGGATTCCCTAGATGTGGATTCCCTGCACTGAGGAGGTACTTGGACTAGATGGTCTACAAGCTTCCCACCCCAAATCTATGATTCTGATTCTAGGTACGTTACCATGTATGTGAATAGGTAACAATACAGACAGGACTTCAAACACATAGAGGTTTCAGAGCTTGGAAAAGTTACTTTTTTGAACTACATCTCCCATCAGCCCCAGCCAGCATGGCCACTGGACTGGGCTGATGGGAGTTGTAGTTCAAAAAAGTAACTTTTCCAAGCTCTGGAGGTACAGCAAGATAGTGGGTGTGATTGCTAGCCTATTCACTATGGGTACATCTCTAAACAGATGAATCATATCCCCAGAGTTTGAAGTCACTGAGCCTCTTAATTATCTGCAATATACTGCTGCATTCAGTTTATAGGTAAAGCGATCTCAGATTTATAAATTGTGTCAGAGGTTGATTTTGACATTGTAGATGTCTTTTGTTGCACACACTGGTTGTGATTGCTTTTTAATTAAAACAACACTTATAGAGAGACTCATTAGAAAGAGAAATGAAACTCTGCACCCTATGAGCTTCTTTTAAGATGTTGACAGTTTAATAAGCATTTGTTGCTAAATGTTTCCTAACACCTTGACATCTTTGAGTAGCTATATGATTTTCAGGCACTTACGCCATCACCGCCAAGGAATGATACAATAAATAATGTGTCTTCTCCTTTGCTATTATCCTGGCCACGCATTATTTTGCAGATTTAAAATGTTTTTTTCATTGGCATAAAAAAGAAGTTATATTTACATTGTTCATTGCTTATTTCCTTAGAACTCTCAGCAAAAAATCCCCAAAAGTCCCTGGAGAAGGTTTGTGGCTCAATAGTAGAGCATCTGTTTTGCATGCAGAAAGTCAATCCGCAGACAGGACTGGGAATGTTCTCCATCTGACACCTGGAGAACCACTGCTAGTCAGTGAAGACAATACCTAGACAGGGCAATGGTCTGACTTGATATTTATTTAATTTTATTTATATTCCAGATGGCAAACAAAAACACTAAAACCACTCTAAAACATATTCAAACAAAACATCTTTGACAATGTCTTTAAAAAACAAACAAAAACCCAGCTTTAAAAACATCTTAAAAAGCAATTCTAACACAGATACAGATTGGGATAAGGCAACTTCTCATGTACCTAATGGGGTTACTGGGGGAACATCTTAGCAGCTAATGTGACTAGAGTCAAACTATTAGGGATGTGTAGCTTGGTGCTGTTCCAAAGCAAAATCTGCTTTGATTTGAACTAGTAGAGAACAGTCTATTGGGACAAATGGGGCACTGACCCATCAACCTCCATCTGCCCTCAGCCAGCCCTCACTTGCCTACCTACTTTTTGTCCAGGGGGTGGCTCAGTCTGTCACCTTCCTCCTCCTTAGTCTCAGTGTTGTTCTTGTAGAACTCAGCATGGAGGAGGATGGAAACAAAACTAGAATTAGTTGGCTCTGCCTGTCATTGGCTCTGGCTCTACCTACTGTTGGCCTCTCTACTTTCTGCCCTACCAATCACAATGGGCACTAGCCATCGCTGCTTTGGAGCAAGGTAAATTGCCTTGGTTTGCTGAAGTTTTGTATGGGGGCAGCTGTCAATCAGGCAAAGTAAATACTACATCAGTGTAAACAGATGCGTGTGTGTAGGAGGGGAGAAGCCAAGGGCTCTTGGACAGGGGTGGACTTATTCCTCACTCAGCCAGGGGAGCAGCTTATCTTTCCTCTTTATGCAAATTTATGCAAGTTATGCACAACCATCTTTCTTTGTTTCCTTGATTCGATATTTGGGCTCTGTCTGAAGTGGATGCACATCCCTACAAACCACAGACCATAACCAGGTTTCTTAATGATAATAAAATATACCAGTGTATATTATCCCTGCTTTATAATTCTGTTTGTTTGTGTTCTATTATTATGGGTATTATGGGGATTTTTGTTATGTTGAATTTTTTCAAGAATTTTTCGGTACTGTACAAGTTTGAAAATTCATATATTACTTATTAAACATGTCTTAAAAGAGGCATGTTCCCTTCCATTACAAACAGGAGTGACTGCTTATTTTAAGACAAACCTGGTGTCAGCACTTGGTATACTGGGGCACTTGTCAGGGCTCACTTGGGCTGATTTCTTGCTTGTTCCCCAGAGCATTTGCCACCATGGCCACGTTGATGCAGTCACTAGCTTTCCCCTTATGAGAGGGCTTGCCAAGCAGCAGTGGGTCAGCCGTGGTCTGCTCATTCCCAGGCTAAGAATTTTAATTCAAATCACAATTTGTTCTTGAAAATAGTACAATACTCTCACTTTCAGAAAGGCTTGTAAAGTTGTAATTGAGTCATAATTTAGGAGAAAGAATCACAACACATTTTTGTTCATTGTACAAAGTGACACTATGCTGTGATTTGCTTTATTGGACAAGAAAAATACATATTTCCTCAGAGACATTCTACCTGGAGGAAACCAAAGAGTAGATGAAAGGTAGAGATGAGAGTGCACGGATGTGCAAATTAGATTAAGCAGAAGAAAGCAGAGAAGAGAAGAAGCTGCCATCAAAGCAAGGAGACTGGAATATTACCAGGTCAAGTAAACTATACAGAACATTTTCAGCCCAAAGTATTTAGGTGTGTGTCTGCACCATTTGCTTCAGATCTTACTTTAAAAAGAATGCATTATCTTCACTGGAGATATATGTTTACCTTAGACATATGTATGAGATATATTAGTTACCTAACTTAGAAGGTTGTTGTAAGGAATGCAAAGAAAATGTACCTGAAGTGCTTTGAATACTCTAGACCTTGATGTATACTATCACTATTAAGTATAATGTTCTTCAACACATTGCGACGTTGATTTTCAGTGAAATAATTTCTATTTCCCCTGTGGGATATGCATATAAGACCTCTCTGTAAAACAGGAGTATGGAACCTCAGATTTAGGGGCAAAAAGGAGTCCTCCAGGCCTCTATATCTGACCCTAGGCCACACAACCTCCTGAGCTACACCCCTCAATGGCCATGCTGTGCAAGTTCTTTGAATGCTCTGGCCTGGCTGGAATGTCTCTTGAACTCTGATTATACTGCCACAAAAGTGGCTGTAAACTATAACCAGCATGGATTTCTTGCATTCCGACATGTTGAATTCAAAATACCTCCCATGCAATTCTGCTGCTTCCTATAAACTCATTTCAAAACAAAATCTTACAAAATTTATAATCCTGAACTCCGAAACGCTTGCTTAATAACTGTCTTAAGTTTTCATGGTGATGCACAAAACACTGAGAAAGAATCCAGATTTTAAAGTCTGAAACATGAGTAAAATTATCCAGACCCCTGTTGGACTTTTTTCAACAAATTAATTAAAAAGTAGCCATGTTCGCAGAGTACCTGTAATCTTATTACTGACCTTGCCCCATACTCTGACCTTCATCTTCCACAGTTTAAAAGTTAAAAAAAAATGCCTGGCTGATTTTTAATTAATTTAAGAAAATTAACATTGATAAGCACAGGCATGCTCAGTACGAACTGTCAGTGTTTTAAAAGCCAGACTAACAGCTCTTTGGCTTGGTTAATCAGGGGGCCACACCAACACCAGCCATTTATTCCACTTTAAACAATCATGGCTTTCCCTGAAGAATTCTGGGAAATGTAGTTTGTGAAGGGTGCTGAGAGTTGTTAGGAGACTCCTGTTCCCCTGACAGAGCTCCAGCTGTCAGAGTAGTTTAACAGTCAGCCCCTCTTCTGGTGATTATTGCTCTGTGAGGGGAATAGGGCATCTCCTACCAACTCTCAGCATCCTTCACAAACTACACTTCCAGGATTCTTTGGGGGAAGCTATTACTGTTTAAAGTGGAATAAGTGGTTGGTGTTGATATGGCCAACGACAGCTTTGGTTTAAATTTGGGTGAGAAGCTACATGTGCGTGCTGTAGAATAAAAAGGTGAGGGAAGCCCTGAAAAATAATGATACTGTTCACAATGTTTTCCTTTTGGAAAGGAAAGGGGCATTTTCTTCTGCCCAGCACCCACCCATGTAATCTCCTCCCCTCCCCCTACTCCTCATGTTCACTGCAGACTATGCTGCAGAATAGTCAGTGCCATTATTCCACAATAGTTTTTGGATTTTTTTAGTGTACATTATGCAAGGTGTTGCTGTACTTCACACATTCACAGAAACAGAAGCAGAAGAAAATAATTTACCATAGGAAACTTCACTAAAATTGCAAAGGAAAACATATTTAAAGTGAATATCTGAACTACATCAACTGTTTTAACATTGTGGCTTCTCCCTGCTAAAAGAAGATCAGCACATCACATGTCTTATTTCTGTTATTTGGGCTGATTGCAGGTGTTGCCACCACTCACCATATGCTCAGAGGCACATGTTCCCAAATTCTTCCAAGCTACACAGCAAGTGGATTGGACTGTGAAAAACCAACCCAAATTGTGTTTGCATTCTGACAAATTTGTAGGGCAGTACAATATCTCAGAGAGGAGGTCAGGTCTCATGCTTCCCATGTGCATTCAATATAGCTGCCTAATTTTTCTGCTTTTCAAAGTTTGATAGAAATACCTGTTGTCTATAAGTATGTCCTTAAACCACAAGGGTTTTTTTTTTTCCTATTAGTGAATAATGTCTCTTGCTTGCCTGGATGGAGGTTAGAGGGGTGTGTGTGAATACATGTAGAAACAAGCTTACTATACAAAAGTAAAATAAATATTCATTGCACCAATCTCATTTACCTAAGGATGTGATTTGCTGTGGTAATTTATGCCACCTGTGATCTATTGGACTATTACTATGTCCCAGTCCATAGATTTCTTTCATCCTGATCCATTGTAGATAAAAAAATTGCATAACTGATTTTGTCTCCTGTAACAATGGTGTAATCTACACTAATGTTGATGTTATCTCCATGTTTCAATTTTGTTTTTATTCATAAGTTTATGAGGAAGATAATTGTTTGTGAGGTGGCTGTCGTGGAATTTACAACTAAGTTCTTTTTGGAGGAGACTCAATAACGAAGCCAAAGCCTGTTTTAAGGTTATTTAATCATTAAAGCGCTTTACTTGAACAAAGTACATAACTCAACTAAAAATGGTGGTTGGGTACAGACATATATATACTCCTACATTCGTCATAGCCATAGCAAAAGTCTCATCCAATTATTCTATGCTACTGTGATGCTCTGCCCCCATGCTAGCTACCCTCCTCTATGCATTCCTGCAATATCAGTATCTTTGGCACATGTGCAGTCTGCTACAGCAGTTCTATTCACTATTGTCTATGTGACTCCCCTGCTTAGAAGGAATGGCAGCCAGAATCCTCCTCATGGCCATCTGCCCTCAGGGTTATTTTCTGTCTTGGATATGAATGATGAAAGGACAGGGCAGGTTCCCTCCCACATCCACACACATACAAGTAAATGAGGCTGGAACAGAATTTTGTTTAGTATTTTATGCTGTGATGATGAAATGAACACCATGATGAATAAATGATGAAAGAACATGACAGGGTCCCTGCCCCCACAAGTATAGTGGGTCTTTCTTTTTAAAAAAGTAATGAACTGAAAAGTGATAGTGCTGGATTCATTTCTTTTACTTTTTTGCTTCTGTCCCCCCCCTTCTGCACCTCACTTCAGTGTGCTCAAACTTTTTGCTTTAGGCAACAGACTTCTATACAGCTTTATTTTTTAAGCAAATGTGTGAGCCATTTCATTGACTGGGTTAGCAAGACATAGACAACTTAAGTGGAATGAAGCTATTGTTATAAATGGCCTCATTTTGTTAAAAATGTTGTAAAGTTTGCCAGGATTTTTTTTAACAAACCAGTATCAACAAAAGCCGTTAGCGGCTGCAGTATTAACATTCTATCTTCACAAACAATGAAATTGCGTCTGAATCTGTACCCACATCCAAAAGTACTGAATTCTTCACTGTCCCTGTGTTTTACTCACCACTGATATGTGCCCCTTGGAAGGCTGCCCAGAAGGGATTTTTTTCAGCCTTGAGCTGAAAAAATGTTCCCCACACCTCCTGTAAAACATGATTGGCATAGAGGCCTTGAGAGACAGGAATTCAGAGAAGGCTATCGGTGCAGAAAATAGAAGTAATATGAAATTGTGAAAATCAACCCAAAACAGGAAAAAGAAAGGAGAAAAAAAACCCACAAAAAGTTGAAATTCCAAATCCAAAGTCTCTTTCACAATCCAACATTCCTTTTGTCTTTAACTAAGGACCAATGAGTTCAAAATGAATGTGCAACCTTACTTATTTTTCATTCCATTGACCCGTATAAAAACTGGTCTCTAATCCAACTGACATAATGGAAAACCTCACAAGGCACATAGCCACCTCTTTAGTAACTGTATCAACTTAGCTGTCTCGTCACAGACTGTCAGTTGAAGAATACTTATAATTTGTATCTCACAAGCCTCACTTAGGGCACAATCCGACTCATATTTATACTGGGCTGAGGGGAGCTGCTTATGGTGTATACCTGGCTGAGCTGGCAGCATCCTGGCTTCACTGGGCTCTGCTGTCAGAAGCCTCTCACCCTGGCTCAACTGTGACACAGCTGGGACTCTGCTGGCTCAGCCTGGAGTCTGCTGGGGAAGCCTAGTCCAGCAGAAAGGATTTTGGAGGAAGCCGGCAGAAGGCCTGAAAAAGTGGCATTCTGGGGGCATGTCAGAGGAGGGGCCGAGGGGGGAACTTGCACAAAATCCAGCTCCTGTTCAGAATGCTCCTGCTGGTCCTGATCCAGGCCAAAATTACTCCAGGAAAAAGGTCGGTCTAAGAAAATAATTACAATGAAAGTCTATGGAGTGCTCTTACTCCCTGACAGGGATATTGGTGAGGGCCAGCTTTTATTTTCTGGTCCCTGCGCACATTTCCTGACTGAGCCCACATTCATCTGGCCTGGAGTCTCCTGAATGCCAAATGGATGTCACCGACCAGCTCCTCCTCTGCCAGCTCCCCTTCCGCCGGCTCCCCATGAGTTGGATTGATCTGCCCAAAGTAAAGTGCAAATTCCCTCCCCAATATAGCTACCTGCTGACCAACCAAACCATTTTGTAATAGAACAACATTCACACATGTAACTTCAACTTTTTCATATCACAGTTTCTCCACAGAGGGCCATTTGCTCCTCCACCTCAGATAGCAAAATGTCTTAGGACTGGCTTTGTTGCTTAACTGGGCTCCTTTGAAAAGAACTGTATCTGGAGTAAAAAAGATGTTTTGTATATGGCTTTAAATGTACAGTGGCTTCATTCATAGATACAAGTCAACACCGGATGCTGAAGTTATCAAGTGATGAACATGCAAGTGTGAGAATAACCCACTGTCAATTTCTCATCATCAATTCCATTTAAAAAATAGGAGATCGAAGGGTGAAAAGAGAATGCATATTAAAAATGAATAAAACCTTAAAACAGAAAAAATACTGCTAGTTTCATGTGCTTATGTACCCCAATACATGGCTATGCAATATTGTTATGTACACTGTCCCAAGCAAAACAACAATTAGGATGGCAGTACAAGTTTTTGCAAATGTTTTTTTTTTATATCCTCTGACACATTCTTGAAGTATTACTGTTGCTACTAGCAAAGTGTTGTTCCATCAGCTGCTATCAATTTCCATTACTGGAGAGCAAATCTTTAAACTGAGATGGAATCCCCTTCATAATACTATTCATATACTTTAGTTGCCGCCTGCAATCTATTTGGATTAATCTCTAACAAGGAAGCAGTGGATGTGCAGCAGAAAAGTAAAGTCAGAAAGACACAGATAAAAGAAATAGAAGATATTAATGGACACCAAATATTTTATTGCCCAAAGATATGACCAACCAACTGTAGTCCTGTTGTTGAATGTATGATTCATAGTCATCTTTTCAGTATTTAAGATAAATAGCCCAACATCTTCATAGTATTTTTTTTAAAAAAAACAACAACAACACAGTTTCACTGGTTTCATTTACTCTGTGATGTTTATGGACCAATAAAAATGAAAGGGTCTTCATCAATATTACTTTCACTTTATTTGAGTGAATTACTCCAGCAGCACCTCAGGAATTTACAGCTTAATAGGCAAAGGAATAAAATATAATACAGCATGTGACACAAACATACTTTCATCTGCAGCTGCAACTCTTGTTTCAACAAGGCCCTTCTGCACACCTTTTTCATCTTTTTTGTTCTTTTTTGCAAGATATATTAGGTGTGGCAATGAGAGAATAGATGAGTATTCAGGCATATTACAGGTGTATATGAAATTGCTTATTAATTAATTAAGACTGGAAGTTTAAAAAGAAAGAGGGGGTTATGTTGAAATACAGAGACATTGAAGTACCTTTTCAAGCTGGACTTTTATTTAATATTAAAAATGACAGATTTTTTGACATTACTGATTCATTTTTATCATTTTATTGACACAGTGATCATATCCTGGATGAAACAAAGCAGCCAGAAATGTACTTTAAAGCCACTTGGATTGTTTAATATGAAAGTGATTAAGAGTCTCCTGTTATTGAGATTGCTGCCTTTTTCAAGCAGTAATAGATTGTTTGTGGTTCCCTTCCAAGGGGACACATGAATGTTTTTTCTATGCAAAGAAAGCAAGGAATTGTCATCAAGAACTGGGAACGAGAGCCAACTTCATAATGTCACTGATTAATGACAATAGGACATTCCCCCCCCCCCAAGCCTTGTAGCTGTGCTGGGAGCAGTTGTTGTCTGTGTAACAGCTGAGGAAAGAAAAGATAAATTGCCCTCCCTGTACCATGATTTGGATGAGAATTGGGACTCCCCACTGTGTATTTTTTTTTTAAAAAAAACCCTTAATATGAATCTTGTTTGACTCCAAGTCAGAACATCCAGAAAGAGCTTTGGATAAATAAATTCTGATCTGTCCATTAAACTGGGAGATGTGGATTACATCAGTTTGTAATTAAATTCACAAAGATTAAATTCCTAAAGCATCCCTGCTTCCCAGCTATGCTAATACTTGGACAGGTGATCTTGAGATCACTTCTCAAGTGGAGTTGATACAATAAAGGATCCAATGATCCCTGAATCTTGCCCCATTCAAGATCTTAGCAGCAGCATTTTTCACCAATTGAATTTTCTGAGTGGTTTCCAAGGGCAGCCCCGTGTTGAGTGTGCTACAGTAGTCCATTTAAGATGTAACTAATGCATGTAGGACCATGGCCAGGTCTGACAGTACCAGGAATAGATATAACTGGCACACCAGCACTAGTTATCTTTTCCCTTCAGTCTTTTCTTAAAATAAACGCCTCAACATTTGAAGTAAACTTGTAGGTGTACTTCCCCAGGAATTATAAACAGGCTTCAATAACACCAGACTTATGAAATTTCCAGGGAAGATTCAAAAGCTGCCTTTTTAAAATATTTATATTTCACAGGACAATACTGTAGTAATTAACTGTATTTGTGAATGTCTAGAAAATTTGTGGACTGCCAAGAAAAGATTAGAGTTCTCCAGCTATTTTCTTAGAAGCATTCATTACCAATCTCTCATTTCTTTTCCATGAACAGGGCTGTTGAAAGCAGGGTTGCGATTCAAGATGTTGTAACATTTAATGAGGCATTGTGAACTACATTTTAAATCCTTCTGAGGATATTTACTGACAGATTGGCATAGCTGATCTAACTTAACCTGTCAATTTTTGGGTTCAGAGATAATTGACCTGACAAGAAGTCTTCACACAATGCACAGCTAATTCATGGAATTCACTTTCACAAGATGTGGTGATGGGCACAGGCTTAGATGGCTTTAAAAGGGGGTTCAAATTCAAGGAAAACAGATATATCACAGGTAATATGGAATCTCCAGGTTCAGTGGGAATGTGGTAGGGATTTACAACAAGCAAGGGTTATTGCCTCCATTATGTTTTTGGACTTCACAAAGGCAATTAGCTGGCCACTGTGAAAAACTGGGTGCTGGGCTAAGATGGACCTTTGGTCTGATCCAGCAAACCAATTTTTATGATGTTAAATAATCATCACATTTCTGCTCTAGAGAACGTGAATGTCATAATTGCATCAGAAATGGAGACCATAATAGGTCTTTGGATGAAAGCTATAATATAACCATAGCAATAATTAATATGCCTGCTATATTTAATTAGTTAATCAGGTGATTAACTGCTTAAAGCATTTTGCAATTTAAAACATTCCAGTCAATCAGTCATGTCCTCCTGCTTTTACTTTTTGACTCAATTGTTCTTTGTGTGCTCAGATGTATCTGCTTTATGGAAATGGACCTTTGTATATGGGAAGTTTCTTCTCAAAGGCTTGAAGAGATAAATGAAGACCAAATGATACGTGAAGGTAAAGTCAACATATCTTATTGCCATGTCTCACTTTCAGGCAGTGAGAAGTTCCAAGACTAAAACTACATTTCTACTTTTCTTTCTATGAGAAACCCCATAACAATCAAGCCATCCAACATTGATAACAATAACAATAACAATAATAATAAATCACATTGAATCTAGAAATTAAGGCAATACTAAGCAAAAGATGGGATTTATGATGGAAAAATCCTTGCACACCTTCAGTAGAAAAGAAATGGTGATGTGTGTGTGTGTGTGTGTGTGTGTGTATCACCAGCCTCCCCACAAAAATATTTTTTCTTTTATGTTGACAGTAGTCAGAGTTTTGTAAACCTTCTGGTGACAGAAATATCTGTATTCATATTTAAAATGTTACAACTCAAAGCCAGTCTTGGTTCAGATTGGAGATGATTTTAATACTATTCATCAAACACAATGTTTCATCCATAATATAATTAACAGGTAGCTCTTTTGATAACTATTTATTAATTCCCACAATACATTTCTAAGTCAGAGACATACAATAGAAGGGAAAATTCTATGATAATTGCATCTCAAGATTTATCAGAAGGGTTTTTATTGGCAGACATTTCTACTATATTAGCATAATCCACCAGGAACTTCTTTTATAGTAAGCATGGTAAAATGAATTGGAATTTCAGAAGTGCACAGTTTTGTACAACTTCCATTCATATCAGTACAGAGAAGCTCCTCAAGAACACACACTACTAATACATTTCATGATAGCCAGTGTGGCGGAGTGTTGGACTACGACCTGGGATACCAGGGTTCGAATCCCCACACAGTCATGAAGCTCACTGAGTGACCTTGATCCAGTCAGTGCCTCTCAGCCTCAGAGGGAGGCAATGGTAAACCCCCTCTGAATACCGCTTACCATGAAAACCCTATTCATAGGATCACCATGAGTCAGAACCGACTTGAAGGCAGTCCATTTCCCATTTTCAATACATTTCATATCACAAGTATGTCTTTGTTCTCAAAAACCATTCTAAAACTACTGAGGGTACTGCCTTAAGATGTCAAGACTCAGACTGGCCCAGATTGGTCCACCTCAGGACTATCTGTCTCTGTTAGAGATTAATAAGTTCAATAAGAAGAGTGCAGTGATGTAAAAATTTGCTTTATGAAAAATTACAGAGCAAGCTTATTCTCAGGCCTATCAAAGGAGAAATTTGTGGGAAAGTTCATGTAAAAGTCTGTGGAGTAGTCAATGCCTCTCTTCAACAAGGCTCCCTGCCGTGATGTCTGAAAGAGGCGTTTGTGAGACCATTACTGAAAAAACCCTCCTTAGACCCATTATGTTTGGGTAATTATCGACCAGTATCCAACTTACCTTTCTTAAGTAAAATAGTGGAGCGGGTGGTGACTAGTCAACTTCAACGGTTCCTAGTGGATACGGATTATCTTGATCCATTCCAATCTGGTTTCAGACCTGGCCACGGGACCTAAATGGCTTTGGTCGCCTTGGTGGATGACCTTCGAAGGGAATTAGACAGGGGGAGTGTGTCCCTGTTGGTTCTCCTGGATCTCTCGGCAGCCTTTGATACCATTGACCATGGTATCCTTCTGGATCGCCTATCTAGGATGGGGCTTCAGGGTACTGTTTTATGTTTTATGTTGGCTCCGCTCCTTCCTGGAGAGTCGAACCCAGAAGGTAATACTCGGAGATTCCTGCTCAGCCCCCTGGCCTTTGACCTGCGGGGTTCCACAGGGCTCTATTTTGTCTCCTTTGTTATTTAACATCTATATGAAGCCACTGGGTGAGGTCATCCGGAGGTTTGGAGTTCGTTACCATCAATATGCAGATGACACCCAGCTTTATTTCTCCTTTCCCCCTGATGCCAAGGAAGCCGTTCGACCCCTGAACCAGTGCCTGTCCTCAGTGATGGATTGGATGAAGGTGAACAAGTTGAAATTAAATCCAGACAAGACAGAAATGCTCTTCGTCAGTCGTAGGGCTAAACTAGAAACGTGGAATGTACCTGTGTTAGACGGGGTTACACTCCCCCTGAAGACTCAAGTCCGCAGCTTGGGTGTGCTTCTGGACTCGGCTTTGAACCTGGAAGCTCAGGTTTCTGCTGTGTCCAGGAGCGCTTTTGCCCAGTTAAGACTGGTTCACCAGCTGTGCCCGTTTTTAGAGATGTCTGATCTGATGAAGGTAACTCACTCCTTAGTTACATCCCGGCTTGACTACTGCAACGCACTCTACATGGGGCTGCCTCTGAAGACAGTTTGGAAGCTTAAATTAGTTCAACGTGCAGCAGTAAGAATGCTGACAGGGGCTGACATTCGTGCCCATACAACCCCCCTGTTGCAACAGCTTCACTGGTTGCCGATTTGCTTCCGGACTCAATTCAAGGTGCTGGTGTTGGCCTTTAAAGCCCTTCACGGCCTGGGCCCTGTCTATCTGTCCGATCGGTTGTCTTCTTATGAACCCCCCCGTTCTCTCAGGTCCTCCGATAATTTGTTCCTTGGGATACCTTCATCCACACAAGATCATCTTTCAGGAACCAGAGACAGGGCATTCTCTGTTGTCGCCCCTAGACTCTGGAATTCCTTGCAAATAGAGGTACGGTCGGCCTCCTCGCTTCTGGCATTCTGTCGCCAGGTCAAGACGCTCCTTTTCCGTCTCGCATTTAACCTGGACCGAGGAATAGGAAATCTATTGACCATGAGAGACTATGGAGTAATGATGTTGTTTATTTTACTGTATATAGTTTTACTATTTTAACCTTATCTTATAAGTTTGTATTTATGGTTGTATGTCTTGTTTTTATAAGGTATTTTTTGTCTATGTTCTTTTATTATAGAGTTGTTCGCCGCTCTGAGCTTTCCAGGAAGATAGAGCGGCATAGAAATGTTTTAAATAAATAAATAAAAGTCAAGAGCTAAGGCTGCCCAGCTTAACCTGAAGCAGGGCAAGTCCCACCATTAAGCAGAGAGAGGCAGCTGCCTTAGGCAGCAGATGCTTAGGGGTAGGAAGTGTTACAGGGTTACATGTGTTTTGCAGCTTGCCCTGTACTCTCAGGTGTGATAGATGAATATGAATTCAGAAGAATTCCGTTCCTGCCTTTTGCGGAGGTGGCTTTTCCTCCCCCCCCCAATTTAAGAAGGCTGGGACTGGCACCCGAAGGGTGGGGGGATCAAGTGTAGGCCAAGTGACCTATCATGAAGGAGGGTGAGTGAGCTTAAAAGCCAGCTCCGCCCTCAGATTTGCAGCTCTTTTGCTCTGCGGCAGTTAGAAAGGAGCTGCAGCTCGCGATCCCGTTTGCACCATTTCTTCTACCAGGACGTCAGTGGCCTGTGCATTGTGGGTGTCTGCTCTGGCGCCAGTCCTGTTTTTTGCTGCCTTCTGCCCGCACGGTTTGGAGGCAAGACAGAGGGGTGAAGGCTGTGTGGATGTGAGCGGCGGCTCATGATCCCATCGCTGCCCCCTATTTTATTGGACTATCAGCGGCCTACAAAGTGTGGGTGTCTGTTCTGGTGCCAGCTGAGTGGCGGCTCGCAATCCCGTCGCCGCCCCCTCTTTTATTGGCCGTGAAGTGTGGGTGTCTGTTCTGGTGCCAGCTGTGTTGATGCTGGCTAGCCAGGTGTGCTGGCTTGTAGCGGCTTTTCTTTGCTGCCTGTGGGTCAGCGAGCTCGGGCTACACATGCTTGTCAGAGGCGCAGCAGCCATCGTGGGTGGTGGCAGCGGCCTCCTCAGGCCTGATCTGGCTCTAGGCTGGTGGCTTCGTCTTGTTAAGCCACGTGTTGGCTTTGGCCTGCTTGAGCCTCCTGCGCTTCCCCTGAAACTCCTTGGGGGCAGCCTATGGTGCTGTCACCTACTTTGGCATTCTTCTGCTTGGGATTCCTCCTCGTCTCTGCCCCACGTGGCTAAGTATCAGGTCGGAGGAGGACAAGTGGATTCTTGGTGGGGGGGCATTCTCTTTTGCCTGGCCTCCACAATTATTGGTGAGTTATTATAATAGTAATATTGTTAAGGTTATTAGTAATAATTGTGGGTTTATTCTCATTCCTATTGTTAGTTTGCGATTTAATAATAATTTTAATAATTATAAAAGTAATAATTTTAAGTTAATTATTTGTTCCGGTTACGTTTGGAGTCTATTGTCTTATTAGTCAGGGAATTTAGGTCCTGACTTTCAATTTACCTGGTTTTCTCCATTAGCATACTGCTGAAGCAGTTAATAGCTCCAACAATGGCTCCAAAGAAGACTAAATAAAGTGGGGGGAGGGGGTCCACGTGTTGAAGCATGTTGGTAAGTGACTGGTGCCCCAGCCACACTCTTCCGATGATGACGACATGGGAATGCTGCATGCTCTGGTGTCACGGATTGAGGCCCTGGAAAACGAGCTCAGGGTGACACATGACACAGAGGCGGGCCCAGTGTGCCATCAACCGGTAAGAAAGTCACTCCTCCGGTTTCTAAGGGTCGTCTTATGTCCGATTTAGTCAACAGGGTTTCTGCTCAGGGAAAAAGGTGTGGCTCGTGGCTCTTTGGCAATTTCTGAGGTGCCAGGTCAATCGGTTGTGCCGCCTTCAGTTAACATGTCGGCTTCTGATTTCCCCCTTCCTGTTGCTGTGGTTCCCATGGCAGAACAACCTTGTTCTGAGTGTGCTACATCAGGGGCTCAGTTGGTTGCTACGAGTGCAGCGGCCCCACCGGTCATTGCTTCCCCAGCTGCAGTTTCAGGTGAGCAGCATCACACACCACATAAGCTGGTCTACACGGGGGCGGTTCTTGCTCCACAGCAGCCTAAGCTCCCGTGGCCTACAGTAGCTGTGGCTCCGTGGCAGCCTCAGGCAGTTCCCTTGGGCCAGGCTCCTTCCCCACTGCCTCTGCCATCAGGGGTGTATCCGCAGGGTGACATATCCTTACCTTTGGGGAATCACCTTTTGCAGAGCACTAAGGAGAGGATTTGGAGGGAGGAGTACATAGATATCTTTACACTTCTGTTCCGGGAATCAGAAGTTACACCAAGGGAGGGGGAGGAGACTAAGGATAAGGAGGCTGCAAAGAAGAAGAAAGTTGATTGCATTTGGCCAACTGGCTCAATGTGTATACTGTTTATAGGGGGTTATGGCTCAAGCTTAGCCTTCTCGGGCTTTGTCCACGATTAAATATCAGAACATTATTCACTGGGCTTTCAGGGATTTTTCCGGAACAGCCTGGTTAAGGTACAATGAAAATTTTCATCAGCAGGCGGCACTGGACCCAATCTTGCGTTGGGTTGTTGAGCATCCAGGACTATGGTTGCGTTCAATGATTCTGGCCAGGCCAGCTTTGGGGGATAGGGCTGATAGCGGGCATCTCCTCATGCGTGCTCAGGCTTCCGCCTCTGGCATTGGCCAGGGGTCTCATTGGGCTTAATCCCAACAGGTCTCTTGGAGCTTTAATAGTTCAGGCCAGTACTCTAGGTGCCCTTGCAAATTCAAGCATGCTTGCAGGATCTGTGGAAGTAATCACCCAAGTTCTTCTGGCACGAGACCCTGTCAGCCTAGGCAGGGATCAGGGGACCAGCAGCAGAACAAAGGGGGAGCGGCAGCAGTGGAGGTGTGCCACAAGGCCAGTAGCCCCATTAGACTGCCCCTCCTGGCCAGGTGGTTGAAGCACTACCCCACTGGGAGAGCAGTAACTTTCCTGTTGGAGGGCTTTATGGAAGGTTTTTGGATCCCATAGGTGGGTCCAAGGATCTCTACCACTTCAACCAATCACGCCTCTGTGTGGGGAATGGCTGTTGTTGTTTTGGCCAAGCTCTGTAAAGACTTAGAGGTGGACCAAATTTCCACTCCATTCCCTTTCCCACCCCTCCCGGAGTTGAAAATTTCCCCATTGGGAATTGTCCCTAAGAAACAGCCAGGGAAATATTGTCTGATTCATAACTTATCCTTCCCGAAGGGAGGTTCAGTTAGTAACGGTATTCCTGAGGAGAGTGCGTCGGTCTGATACACCTCTTTCGATGAGGCAGTTAGGGTGGTCTGGAAAGAGGGAAAGGGGACATTGTCAGGCCCAGGATGTGACTCAGGAACCAGACCAACGATTGTAGTTAATTCGTGTTTTATTAGGGTAATGTCCAAACAAAGACTGCGTTTTCTCATGAATCAATACAGGGATACAGGTCCTGCGGCATTGGGAGAAAGTTGACAGAGCAAGGGACTTCTTCCCGCCTGTTCTTTAAGAAGGGGCCAAACGGGCGTGCAATCTTTCGCTCCTCCTTAACTGCCCCTCAGGTACTGCCCGCCTTCCCCCCCTTCTCTCCTGTCTTTTCAGCTGTCTGCGTGTGCGCGGTGAGGGGGGAAACATCACCCCCTCCTCTTCTGAAGTTTCCGATTCCAGGATGGGGGATAGGGGAGGGGCTGATGGTAAACTGCCTCCCCGCTTTTTGGCTGTGAGCAGCCCTCCCTCTTCCCCCTCTTGCTCTGAGCCTGAAAGAGGGGGAGGCGTGAGAATGTCCAGGGAGGGCTCAGGCTCCCCGTTGCTAAGCGACCTTATCACTGGCAGTTCCTCTGTTTCGTCTTCGCTCCCAAGGGGGGAAGTTCCTCCCCCTTCCCTCTGCCATCCATCCGAATACTCTTCTCCCAACTCTCCGGGATCCAGCTCCCCGGGATTGGGACCCCAGCTCTGCCTTCCGACACCATCCCCCCTCCCAGGCTGTGCCCCCCTCCCCTTGTCTGGCTTGGGACGGTGGGGAAAACGTTGATGGAAAAGTTTTACCAATTCTGGAGCATGCACATCAGCTGCATCTTCCCATGATCTGTCAGCCACCCCATAGCCTTTCCAATGAATCAAGTACTGCAGCTTGTGGCGTCTGATCCTGGAATCTAAGATCTCCTCAACTTCAAGCTCAAGCTGCTCATTTACCAGGAGTGGAGCTCCGGGAGGTTCCTCCGGCCGTAACTCACTGGGAGGGGCAGCTTTCGTTAAGAGGGATCGATGGAACACAGGATGTATTTTAAACGTGTCAGGCAGCTTCAGTCGGTACGCCACGGGATTGATTTGAGTTTCTATTTCGAAAGGACCCACCCTCTTGTCTTGTAATTTTCTACATTTGCCCGGCATCTGGAGGAAGCGGGTGGACAGCCATACCTGGTCTCCCGGTTGAAGGGGGGGGGCTCCTTCCTGTGCAGGTCAGCAACTCGCTTGTACTCCGTTTTGGCTTCGTTTAACTGCTGTTTCAGTGTCTGTTGCGCCGCTTGCAATTCCTTAAGGAAGTTCTCAGCTGCCGGTACCAGCATTCCTTCTGAGCTGCTTGGAGAGACTTTAGGATGGAATCCATAATTAGCGAAGAATGGGGTTTGTTGAGTGCTGGAGTGCAGAGAATTGTTGTAGGCGAACTCTGCAAAATGCAAATATGATACCCAGTCAGTTTGTTGATAGGACACATAACTTCGTAAATATCTTTCCAAAACGGCGTTCAAGCGTTCCGTCTGCCCATCTGTCTGGGGGTGATGGGCGGAGGAGAGTTTTAATTCCGCCTGCAACTGTTTCCACATTGCTCTCCAAAATTTGGCTGTGAACTGAGTTCCTCGGTCTGAGACTACGCTGTTTGGCAATCCATGCAGCCGGTAGACTTCTTTTATGAATAACTTGGCCGTTTCTTTAGCCTCTAAGGCCCCTGCACAAGGAAGAAAGTGTGCCATTTTGGTAAGTAGATCCACCACTACTAAGATGGCTGTCATTCCTTGGGACTTGGGTAGATCAGTTATAAAATCCATGGAGAGGTCCTTCCAGGGTTTGTGTGGGACAGGCAACGGTTGTAACAGTCCTGCTGGTGTCCCTGTTTGTGTTTTTGTCCACAGACAGACAGAGCAGGACTTTACATAACTCTCAATATCCCGACGCATTTTAGGCCACCAGAAGTCCTTGCCCACGTTCTGAATGGTCCCGCTGTGATAGAATCATGACACTGGCGTAGGATTCTGAGCCTTAATTCCCCTTCTGGCACATATCTGGCGGTTTTGAACCATAACAGTCCATTTCTCCAGTGAAAGGTTACTTCTGAGTCTTGACCTTGTCCCGTCTCCTGCTGATATTTTAGCATGTCTGCATCTTCTTGTTGTGCCTTTTTGAGTTCATCTTCCCATGAAGGCTGGCATACTCCCAATGTTAATTTCTCTGGCGGGATTACATACTGAGGCTGGTCCTCGGATTCACTTTCTTTGTATTGTGGCTGTCTGGATAAGGCATCCGCTCTCTGGTTTTTGGCTTGGGCATGGTAAGTAATCTGGAAGTTAAACCTAGTGAAGAACTGGGACCGTCTTATCTGTCTCTGGTTCAGCTTTCTGGCTGTTTGGAGGCTGTCAAGATTCTTGTGGTCGGAGTGCACTTCAATTCGATGAGAGGTCCCCTCTAGGTATTGTCTCCAGTTTTCAAAAGAGTCCTTGATGGCCAGCAGCTCCTTCTCCCAAACTGTGTAGTTCTTCTCTGCAGGCTTTAACTTCCGAGAGAAGTACGCACAGGGGTGCAGCTCCTTCCCTTCTTGGTCTAATTGTAGCAGGACCCCCCCGATGGCAAAATCTGAAGCATCTGCTTCCACTACGAAAGGGCGGTTCGGATCAGCAAAGCGCAGAATGGGCTCAGTAGCAAACCTTCTCTTCAGCTCCTCAAAGGCCTCGGTGGCGTTCTCTGTCCATTGAAACTTCTTCTTCCCCCTTAAACAGTCAGTCAGAGGAGCTGTTAATTTGGAAAACCCTGGAATGAACTTTCTGTAATAATTGGCAAACCCCAAAAACCGTTGTACATCCTTTTTGGTGACAGGTTGGCCCCAGTCCAATATGCAGCTTACTTTCCCTGGGTCCATCTCCACGCCTTCCGCTGAGATTCGATATCCAAGGAAGTCTAGAGACTTGAGGTCAAATCCACATTTCTCTAATTTAGCATACAGGTGATTTTCTCTCAGTCTCTTCAACACCGTCTTCACATGCTGGTCGTGGTCTTCCTGGTTCTTTGAGAACACCAGGATATCATCTAAGTAACAGATTACATACGTGTCCAACAAGTCTCTAAACACGTCGTTCATGAATTTTTGAATAATTCCTGGACTTCCACAAAGCCCGAACGGCATGACCAGGTATTCATACTGTCCGTAAGCGGTCAAGAATCCTGTTTTCCATTCATCTCCCTCCTTCATTCTGATCAGATTGTACGCTCCTCTCAAATCCAACTTCGTGAAGATTTTTGCAGAGCGCAGTCGGTCCAGCAACTCTGAAATCAGGGGCAGCGGGTAGCTGTTGGGGATGGTGATCTGGTTCAATGCACGATAGTCCTTACAGGGTCTGAGTTCCCCCCCCTTCTTTTTCACAAACAATAGTGGCGCTCCAGCAGGGGATTGTGAGGGGCGTATGAATCCTCGCCTCAGGTTTTTATCCAGGAATTCCTTCAGGGCCTCCCTCTCATTCTCTGTGAGAGAGTAGATTCTCCCTGATGGGATGCTGGCTCCTGGCACTAGATCAATCGCACAGTCGTAAGGGCGGTGGGGGGGTAAAGTCTCTGCCTCTTTTTCATCAAACACATCTTTGAATTCTTCATACTTTGGCGGCAGGGTCACTTGCTCGATCTCTTGCACTGCCCCCGCTAAGGTGTTCTTGATTCCTTCAGGTTGACAGTTCTCCTGGCAATACTGTGAGGTGAACCACACCACCGCCTCCTTCCAACTTATTTTGGGTTCATGCTTTGCTAGCCAGGGCATTCCCAGAATCACCTCAAAGTTCAAGAGATCTGACACGTATAGCGAAATGAACTCTTCGTGCCCAGGGATTTGAAGTTTCACTTTCTCCGTGGCTTGTGTCACCCCTCCTGACTTCAGGGGTCTCCCATCGATAGTCTCCACAGCTAGGGGAGTGTCCAGTTTCCACCGGGAAATTCCATGATGCTTGACTAACTTTGCATCAATAAAATTTGTGGAGGCTCCACTGTCAATTAAGGCAGTGGAATTAAACACCACTCCTCTGGAAGTTGTAATCCGAATAGGCAAGACCAACACCCCCTTTGAGGGAGGTTGGATCGTTGGGGGGCCTTTATACAACGCTGCCCCCAGTCCACCGGCCTGCACGTGGACTGGGTGTTCTAGTTTCCCGACGGCTCGGCTTTCCCCCCTTTCAGTCCACAGTCTCTGGCCACATGGCCCGGCTTTGAACAATAAAAGCATAAACGTTCCCGGCGTCGTCTTTCCTTTTCTTCTTCTGACAGTCTTGGCCTAGCCCCTCCCTGTCCCTCAGTTGCATTACCTGCCATCCCTGTAGTGGGAAGGGTCTTGTTGTGGAATGCCGAGGCTGAGTATCTTGGGACCTCCTGCTTCCTTTCCAGGCACCTTCCTTCCATCCGGTGGTCTATCTGTAGGCATAGCCGGATGAGCCCTGGTAAGTCAGCGGGGGGGGAGGTCCTGGCCAACTCATCCAGGATTTCAGCATTTAATCCACTCCGGTACATAAACATCAGGGCGGCGTCATTGTAACCAGTTCCCTGGGACAGAATTTTAAAAGCGTTAGTGTACTCGGAAACAGTCCCTTTAGCTTGCTTCAGAGCGCCTAGTTGCCGCGCTACTGTTTCAGCCCTTTGCGGGTCTTGAAACATCTCGGTCATCTCCTGTATAAATCCTCTGTACCTTCCTAAGACAGTATCCTTTCTCACGAGATACGGAGTCACCCATTTTGCAGCTTCTCCCTCCAGGAGGCTAATCGCGAAAGCTACTTTAGCCCCATCGTCTGGAAATTCCGTGTGCCTGACATCCAGACATAACTCACATTGAGCCACGAAGGTTGCCAACTGATCACTTTGTCCCGCATATTTTGGGGGCAATCCAATGGGAACCTTTACTACGGCAGCTGGAGGGGCTGTTCGTATCTGGTCTATCGTGGCCTTCAAGGTTTGATTATCCGTCTTCAGCGCCTTGACTGCTGCTAGCAGGGCTTGAATATCCATCTGCAAATCAGCTACCTTAGTCTTCAGGAGTTCCACTTCTTCCGTCTCAGAAGTGGGGTTCGTCCCCCCCGCTGCTCCTTTTGACATCTTGTCCCAGTCAAGTGAAGAGAGCGTTGACGGTGATTTAGGTGGCTCTGTCAAGCTGTCAGGCCCAGGATGTGACTCAGGAACCAGACCAACGATTGTAGTTAATTCGTGTTTTATTAGGGTAATGTCCAAACAAAGACTGCATTTTCTCATGAATCAATACAGGGATACAGGTCCTGTGGCATTGGGAGAAAGTTGACAGAGCAAGGGACTTCTTCCCACCTGTTCTTTAAGAAGGGGCCAAATGGGCGCGCAGTCTTTCGCTCCTCCTTAACTGCCCCTCAGGTACTGCCCGCCTTCCCCCCCTTCTCTCCTGTCTTTTCAGCTGTCTGCGTGTGCGTGGTGAGGGGGGAAGCATCACCCCCTCCTCTTCTGAAGTTTCCGATTCCAGGATGGGGGATAGGGGAGGGGCTGATGGTAAACTGCCTCCCCGCTTTTTGGCTGTGAGCAGCCCTCCCTCTTCCCCCTCTTGCTCTGAGCCTGAAAGAGGGGGAGGCGTGAGAATGTCCAGGGAGGGCTCAGGCTCCCCGTTGCTAAGCGACCTTATCACTGGCAGTTCCTCTGTTTCGTCTTCGCTCCCAAGGGGGGAAGTTCCTCCCCCTTCCCTCTGCCATCCATCCGAATACTCTTCTCCCAACTCTCCGGGATCCAGCTCCCCGGGATTGGGACCCCAGCTCTGCCTTCCGACAGACATTAATGGCAAAATGTGAAACTGCATTTCGTTTGCTCCCAGTTCATCCTGACAATGTTGATTTATTGGGTTTTAGGTTTCAGGGTCAGTATTACGTTGATAGAGCAATGCTGATGGGCTGCTCTATATTGTGTGCTGCTTTTCAGGCATTTAGTTCCTTCCTTGAGTGTGCTCTGAGAGTCAAAACAGGATCTATCCTCTCTGCCCATTACTTGGACGATTTTTTATTTGTAGGGCCCGTGGGCACTTCCCAGTGCCAGCTGCTGGTGGAGGCCTTTAATGCTTTGCCAGGGGAATTAGGGGTTCCTTTGGCCCCTGAGAAATCTGAGGGGCCATCCTCTTGTCTTAACTTTTTAGTCATTCAGCTGGACACAGTGGAGCAATGCTCCAGGCTGCCGGCTGAAAAATTAGCAGTTCTCAGGGCCAGACTTCAAGAAGCAGTGTCTCTAAAAAGGTGACACTGCTCCAGCTTCAGGAGTTGGTTGGTCACCTAGCTTTTGCTTCAAAGGTGGTCTCTCCTGGCAAAGCATTCTTTTGGCGCCTTTGGGATGCCATGAAAGGAGTGTGCTCGCGATTCCATTTCATTAGAATATCAGCTGGGATGAGGAAGAACTTACTCATGTGGCTTTCCTTTTTGGAGGGTTATAATGGGGTTTCCTTTTGGAGGGACAATCTGCACCTTGAGGCAGCGCTTCAAGTACATTCTGATGTGGCAGGTGACCTGGGTTTTGGTATCATCTTTAGGGACCAGTGGTGCGCTGAACACCAGTTTGCTGCTTGGCAAAACTTGGATCACCTCTGATGTTACATTTCTGGATTTTTTCCCAATCATTGTCGCAGTTCACATCTGGTGCTTGGCCGTCCAGAGCCTCACTGTGCATTTCTGGTGCTACAACCTTGCCAAGGTCTTTGTTGTCAATTCCCAAACCTCCAAATCTCTTCGGGTGATGCTCCTTGTGTGTGTTTGTTCTGCAGTGTTTGCGTTTTAATATTGTGTTTGTGGCTCGGCATGTTCCCGGGGCTGCAGAACAATGTGGCTGATGCCGTCTCTCAATTTCAGATGGAGCTATTTTGAGAATTAGCTCCAGGAGCCTCACCAGACCCGGTTCTGATGCCGGCCTCTCTTTAGATCCTTGGGAGGTAGAGGTGGGAGCGGCCATTGCTTCAGCACTGTCCCCTAGCACTCAGAGAGCTTACCATTGTTGTGTTGTTAAGATTCAGTTTTTTTGGGCTTCTCACACCTTGCCACAGATGTGGCCAATACCAGTAAGCCATCTGTTGCAGTTCGTGGTATACCTAAGGGGTCAGGGTATGGCTGTTAGTGCCATTTTATGTCATCTTTCTGCCTTGGCCTTTGTCTCAAAGGCTAGAGGCATTCAGGAACCAATGGCAGATTTCAGAGTCAGGAAGTTATTGGAGGGTTGGATGCATTCCAAACCTGGGGTGCCTGACAGATGGAGACCATTCACTGTGGATGCTGTATTGCAGGCGTTGCTCACGTTTGGCAACCTGTGTTCCTCATCTTATGAGGGAAGTTTATTTCAGGCGGTGGCCTTGATGGCCTTCTGTGGGGCTTTTTGCCAGACTGAATTTTTAGCCCACTCCAGGTATGACACTTTGGCTAGAGCACTGTGTTTTGGGGACTGTGTCTTGGGAAATAAACACGTGCAGCTATTTTTGTGCATGTCCAAGACTGACCAGAGGGGCAGAGGTCAGGTGGTAGTTTTGAATGGTTGCCCCCTGACCGCCTTGTGTCCAGTTTCTGCCCTGCGTAACTTTATGTCCATAAGGCCAGCGGGCCATGGTTATTTATTCATACACTTCGATGGGTCTGCCCTGACTCAATTTCAGTTTTGATCTGTGGTTCGGAGGGCCTTGTTGGCCAGTGGGCGAGACCCAGGAGAGTATGGACTACATTCTTTCCAAATTGGGGCAGTGACTGCCACAGCCCTCATGGGCATGCCTTCGGAAACAATTCAAGCCATTGGAAGATGGTGATCTACTGCATTTAAATCATATGTTCATTTGTAAGTGTTGTTTCAATTGTTTTTTGTTCTTCCCAGGTTTCCGAAGTCTTCTGATCTGCCTCAGGTTGTTCTTTGTGGGCATTCTATTTTGTTTTGGGCACGAAGGAGGGCTGGTTCTTCTGTGATGGGGACTCAGCTGCAGCTGTCATCGTATGCAACAATCCATTGGGAGGTCAAGTGAGGCATGTTATGGGGTGAACTATTACCAGTGGTTTGTAAAATGATGTCATCTGGCAATGGACCCCATGTTCTCCTTATCCATTTGGGCAAAAATAAGTTTGTGCAGCAGCCGGGCTTGGACTTGCTGCACAATGTGACCCACGATTTTCGTTGGCTCAGGCACTCATATCCGGACTTGCTTATTGTGTGGTCGGATATGCTTGAGAGTAGGGTATGGAGGGGTGCTATTCACCTTAACAGAATAGACAGATCCCGGCACTGGGTCAACAGGATGGTTAGAGAGTTGGTTTTGTCCATGGGGAGGCAATTATTCCCCATAGCAGAATTCACTTTCATTGTCCCCATCTCTTTAGAGATGACAGAGTTCACCTCTCTGAGATGGGTTGTGATTTCTTTTTGAAGGATCTGCAGCTGGGTTTGGCAGCCTTGTTTATTGGGTAGAGGGGATCAAGCTTCTGCTAATCCCCTTTTGTGGCATGGAATTCGGGCAGGTGAGGAAGGTGGGGGTAAACAGCGGGATACTGAGATTCGTGGATAAAGGGCACCCTCTGGGGAGCTGCTAATGCTTCTTGCCTGGTGGGGATCTGTGGGGTGTCCTAATGGACCTTTAATGTTTGTTTGTTTATTAATAATCTGTATATAGCCATTGGCTGTTACAAAAGTACTACAAGCATGTATACATAAAAACAAAGAAAACTAACAACTCAAGATTAAAATAAGCAAAATTTAGGCATTATTTACAACAACTATTTTTGACGTAGCTAGCTCTGAGCTTCTTTGCTGCCAAAGCAAAATTAGCAGTGGAAATTACTATGTATGGCTGTACAGATGATAATAAAAAAATCACTTTCTGGGACCCACTGAGATCATTATTCATATGGAACATTGGAAGTAAAAAATTTTGCTCTCGGAAGAAGAAACATTGGACAATATAACATATAATGAATCAAATCTTCTGGCACCTTACACCCTGCTATACATAACCGTTCAGCATGTGGGATGCCAAAATATCTACCTTGTAAATACGCTGAGGGCATCACCTGAAATCTCAATTCAGTATAGGCTCTTCGAAGAGGAGCCCTCGTCAATATATCCAAATAAATAGGCCATGCGTGGTTGGGTTTAATATGAGGGAACCATCTGGAAAAGGCGAGGTAGCAATCACTGCTCTATCTTGTTGCGCATCGTAATCATAGATCTGATTTCGCAGTGCCTTTGAATTAAGGTTTCTGAGCAAGTTAGGTGTTAGGAGGTACTGTGTGCCTAGGACAGAGAAATTCTTCGCCCAGCCCCCATTTTCCATCTGGTCCTCCCAACATAATTTAGCCAGGGAGGGTGAATCAACTGCAGAAACTTTCTTCCAAAAGCATAAAAACGCTAAGTCAATCCTGGCCATTAAGGAGGGGGAATTGAGTTCTGCTCTCAAGTAGGCCACCGGGGTGCCCTTAGGTAAGCCCAAAATTTGCTTGTAAAAAGTATTTTGAATTGACTCAAGGGCTAAATGCAATGAAGGGCCCCAAATCTCATAACCATACATAATTGTAGGGAGAATTTTTGTTATATAAAGTTTGTACATAGGTCTCAGCAATTGACCTCCCTTGGAGTAGAAATTTTTTTTCAGTAGGCCGAGGGCCCTGAGCGCTTGTAGTTTAATATGAGCTAATTGATGGGACCAAGACAATTTATTATTAATGTATATTCCCAGATATTTAAAGGTGGATACCTGATCTATAATGTGGCCGTTTAAATGCCAGGTGGTTTTAGATTTACTATATTTCCCACATACCATTATTTTAGATTTTGTATAATTAATTTGCAGAGATTGGGAATCACTATAATCTTGGAGGCATAGGAGGATTCATTTAAGACCAATCCTATTCTGCAGTATCAGGAGTAAATTATCAGCATAGAGTAGGACCGGGATCTTCCTCTCCCCGATCGATGGTGGGAAAAACGCAGGGGAAGCCATTACTGAGACAATATCATTAATAAAGAAGTTGAATAAGAATGGGGCCAATATACATCCCTGTTTGACTCCTTTTCTCATTGGGATCTTTTGGGATAGAACACCATTAAAACCAAGGCAAATTCTTATAACGGTGTCATAATGAAGAATTTGAAGAAGCCATAGAAGTCTTTTATCAATACCAGCATTATCTAATTTCCTCCAGAGTAGGAGGCGATCAATTGAATCGAATGCAGCCGCAAAATCGATGAACGCTAAATAAAGTGAATGTAGCGGTCCCTTTTTTACTTTCATAATAAAATGATGTAAAATAAACAATTGATCAATCGTGCTAGCCCCTTCCCTAAATCCTGCCTGGACGTCAGATATGATGGTATGTTCCCTGTCCCAATCTAGGAGTTTATTTAAGAGATATTGCCCATAAAGCTTTGCCGCTACATCCAAAAGACTAATAGGTCTATAGTTGGATGGTATAGCAGGGTCGCCTTTTTTAAACATAGGAATCACTATAATTCTCCAACCATGGGGAATACATCCAGTTTCGTTGATTTTTGTAAATAAAGCTGCCAGGATAGGACGCCACCATAGAGAAAAAGCTTGGTATAAATCTGGTGGAATCATATCTTGGCCTGGGGCTTTCCCCAAACGTAATGACGTGATTAAATTGTCAATTTCGGCTCCAGTTACCGGGGGTCATAGTGGGCAATCTAAAGGGAGAGCAGGCGAACCCTGTCGCAGTGGGGATAAATCACAGAAAGCGGTTTGAAAATGTAAAGTCCACGTTTCTGGAAGAATTGGGGGATTGAGATAAATGGTTTATCAAATAAAGTACCATGGACCAAACTCCAGAACTCCCCCTGCTTGCCATGAAGGGCTGCCAGACCAAGGCGTTGCCAATATGTGGTAGTATAAGATAATTTTTTATATTTCAATAGATTATTATATTCTTTTTTAAGTTTTAAAAGTTTGGCTACGGCCGTTTCCGAGTAATGGTATCTGGTAAAGCGTGTTTGATAGCAAACTTGCTTCTTTTTGGCCAGGCAAAACTTAACAAACCACAGCTTAACGCCAGGTCGTGCTCTAGCTAAGTAAACATTAGATGTAGTGACTAGCGAATAAAGCTGATTAAGAATCTGTTCAAATATCTCCCTGATATCATTTGTCAGAAGGGAAGCTTTTTGGCATAAATCCATCAACATAGGGGACGTTAAAATTGTTTTAACATCTTCCAATAGTAAAGAAGACCACCTTCGACGTGTCGGCCCCTGGTATACATCTAAATCAGGTAAAGTCTGGGGTTGAATTGGGTGACTGATTGAAAAGGACAGTTTCAGAATCAAAGGGAGGTGATCACTATCAGATCTGTCCTCGATGGCAAAGTTCTTTACAAAATCTAGCATTTGTGGAGAAACCAAAATATAGTCCACCACACTAGCTCCTCTTTTAGCAATAAAGGTGAAAAACCCTTTAGACGAGTCAAATTTTGATCCATTAAGACATAAAAGATGTGCACTGAGCAAAATCTTATATAAGGCATGCCCATTTTTATTTATCACCTTATCACATGAGGTACGGGGGAAAAGTGACGGATCCCCTATAAATAAGTCTGAAGAATCAAATGATCTCGGGAAACTAGAGCCCAACCTAGCATTAAGATCTCCACCTATAATTAAGCTATGCATGGGATATTTTTGTTGAATTAATTCAATAAATTCAAGGAAATCCTGCCACGATTGGGTCCGTAGCCTCGGACCATAAGGGGGAAAGTAGACGTTAATACATATGAAAGGATGCAAGGAGTGATGCAATGGATCGGGTGGAGTTTTAGGTATTATAATTAAGGCTTGGCAAATGTCAGGGGTCGAGCACAATACCTCAGATACTGAAACATTAAGCTCAGTAGAAATTAAGAACGGTAATCCTCCACTAGCACGGCCTTTCTGGGCCGAACGTTTGGCTGGCTTAGTCCAGCATTTAAATCCGTCTACGAACAGATATTGATCTTCTGTTAACCATGTCTCTTGGAGGCATAGGATGTCAAAAAGTCGAAAAAAGGACAGTAGCTCCGGGTCTGTAGCTTTATTATTCCAGCCGGCTATGTTCCAAAATAGTAAGGTGGAGACTGATGGAGGAAAGGGAGCAAGGAGATCAGCTGGGCCTGGCTGTGTTTCAGTACCATCCTCATGGAACAAAAAATTTTAATGATTTGAATCATCTAAAGGGTGAATTTGGTCTAATTCAGGTCTTATCACACTAACATTTGAGGTGGGCAAATTACCCCCCCGAATGGGGAGCCAGGGTGACTGAATGGGGTGAGAAATTGGTTCTATCTCATTTGGGGCCAGATATCGCCTTTCCGTCCAAGAAACAGAGGCTGGAGCTGGGACTCCTGATTGCGGTAAAGGAGAGACCATACAAGGATTTTCATTAGGTCGAGGGAGAGAAGGAAGGGAGAGCTTTTGCTGTTGATGCAAATCAGCCTTCAAACGGTCGAGTCTATTAATTATTTTTGTTTGCTCTTCTAAGGGTAGATCTGAAAAAACGTCTATTAGTTGGAGGTCTTCCGACTCACGCGATTCATTATTTATATCTTTAAGGGGACAGTGATGCTCTAAATCAGGCAATTGAATAGGGTCGGCTGGGTCAGAGGAGAGATTAGTAAATTTGCTTATAGGTGTACTTAATAGAGGTGGTCTAATCACCAATGGTAGAGGAGGAGCTACATTCTTAAAACAATGAACTATGAATAAACCCTGATCAGCCAGATATGATTTTAAGGAATAAAACTACTTCGATATCTCCTTACTTATGAAAGTTATTACTACTCTGGTCATTCGTTGGTTGCTAAAAAGAAATAAGATTCTACTTATATCCGAAGAAGCAATTTGTATTGGTAAAAGTGAGGTTAAATACAAAACTGGAATTTATCAGAATAATGACCACGTTTCCTCAAAAAGTTGGGGTAGTTGAGGAGAACCACTTTATTTTGTTCTGTGACTAAATTCATGTGGCACTTTGACATATCAGTTTCTATTACCTTTTGAAATAAAGGTTTCTCAGTTGGCAAAGCTATAAACTTATTTCTTACTGGCAATCCAGCTTCAACATTTACATAAGGAGAATAAATTTGAGGATTTTGGGGAAGGGTAGAAGGGGTATGTTTTTTCAGGCAATCTGATCGTCTGGTAGCGTTATTTATAATGGGCTCCGAATAAGGTGGCTTGCTAGAAGACTGCGATGTTATAGAATCTAATGCTTTCAAAATTTCAAATAAAGGCTTAAAATTTAATTTCTTATAAAAAGAGTGCTTAAAATTCTTCACATTCTTGGATTTCTTAGATTTCCTCTCTTTCTTGCGCTTCTTGCATTTCTTTTGTTGGTCTGGTTGAATGACTGGATCGACGCACTTTAACCGATCCTCCTTATTTAATTTATTTGTATCAGCCACTAGAAACAGTGGATTATTTGTCACAAGTTTTTTAGCTGTTAATGTCAAAGTCTTTAAGAGGGCGTTGCATTCCGCAAAAAAGGACTTCACTAAATTAAGTTCATCGAGGACCAATAACAATGGGCCCATGCTGCTGGCAGAACGTAGAGACGGTGCAGGTTCCTCAGTCGTCGTACTCTTATTTGAAAAGGGAGGTATAATAAGAGAAGGAGGAGAAGGTTGAGGTTGTAAAGATTGCAGGCAACTGGCTGGATTCCCTCTAGTTAATGAGTCGGCGTCTGCCAACTCAACACTAAGAGGGGTAGAATAGGAGTCCTCTCTCCTGGGAATAAATTCATCAATGTGGTTTAATGACCAGTCCATAATTAAAGGTGTCATCACGGTGGCAGATTCCGTCGATGGTCTTCTCTGATCCTGAGTATCGGAAGCGAGCTCATACGAGAAAAATGAAGTAATTTTTGGCTGGAAGGCTCGTTGGGATGGAGATTGAAGCTGTAACTGTTGGCTGTCGGCCAGCTCTCTACATCTTTGCCTTGTCAATACCATTTTACTAAACCAGCTCGCAAAAAGTAAACATCAGTTAAAACTTTAATTTAATTTAATGCTATACTGCTGTTAGTTCGTTTAGGCGTTCCAAAATCAACTGATACAAAGCTATTCCTTTCCCAAGATTTTGCAGGGCAGAAGGTAGTAACATGCACGAGCTATTGTCTTGCAAAAAAGAGATTGTGACCGGGAACGCCCGCAGAAAAGGAGGTAATATATCAAGCTTATCAGTCCAGCTGGGTTTAAATGAAGATTTACTGGTCTCAAGGGTTGAGTATTGCTTGAGGTTAAACCCGTTCAAAGGGAAAGAGTATTTATCATGAAAGGAAGAGAAATAAAAATAGCTTCTTACAGGAGTTAGCTTGATAGAGCTGAGAGTGCGGCCACCATCTTCCGCCATGTAGAGGAAGAAAAACCATTTTAGTGTCCTAATATGCACATCAGGGTGAACGCCAGTACGGTGGGGCCAGGTTGCACAGGTTGGACCCATGGCCTTGGTTCTACTAGCAAGGAGGGACAAGTTCTTCCCCATCCTTTGCTGGGGAGCCACAGCCAGTAGCTGATTAACATGCCCAGGGGACTGGAGGGAAATATCCCTACCAAATAGGTTTTAGCCTCACCTGCCCGAATAAGGTTCAATCTGGCTAATCTGGATCATTTGGTTTAAGGTTTGAAATTGTAGTGGTGAGTGGGCTTGTGTGTTCCAATGAACCCTATGAGCGATGCCATCAGGAGTCATGTACTCCCAGCAGGGTCACCCATGGCAATAAGGTCAAGGGAGAGGAACCAAAGAATGATCCAAGAATGTCTTCAATGGCAGAACAAGCAGAAGATAAGAATGAGTATGTTACAATGGCTGTGAAGGCGGATGAAGGCTGCAGCAGATAAAAGACTTCCAACCATCATGGTATCCATGCCATTGGATCAAATCCTTTTTCTGTCAAGATTGTGTGTTGATTGTCATGCACCGATCTTCCCACATAAAACAAATTCACGCACAGGTGTCTTCCAACCAAACCAAACCAAAAGCCCCATGGCAATTGGCAAATGGCAGCAGGGGCAGGACTGTGAAATCCAGAAGACCCTAGTCATGGACCGGCACATGGGTGGTGGATACAGACTCAGTCGTCCTGGCTCAAGGACTGAGGCAGTTGAGTAGTTCAGCAGCTATATCCATGACTGAGCAGTCCTATTCAGGATCCACTCTGCTCACCCCATATGGGAAGGGGGCTAGAAAAGGTGCCCTAAACATAGTCTGCCTCATCTCTCTCCCTGACTGGATTACCACGTCCAGTGGGGTCACCACTTAGAGGTCGCAAAAGACAATTCAATTTTGGAACATGGAATATATGGACATTGCTGGACAATACAGATAGTGAATGTCCTGAATGCAGGACTGCCATCATCGCGAGGGAGTTGAGACGTTTTGATATTGACATAACAGCACTCCAAGAAACTCAAAGAGCAGGAGACGGACAACTGAAGGAAGAAAAAGGAGGTTACACCTTCTTCTGGAAAGGACTGCCTGAACAAGAATGACGGATACATGGAGTAGGATTTGCTATTAAAAATGATCTTGTGAAGCTCTTGTCAGAAGTTCCTACAGGCATTAATGAACGACTCTCAACTCTCTGATTAAAACTCGCAAAAACCCAGCAGGCAACTATTCTAAGTACTTATGCACCAACATTAGATGCTGATGAAGACATCAAGGAAAAATTTATACCCACCTGGACACCATCTTATCAGAGATACCTAAGAAGGATAAAATTATCCTCCTGGGCGATTTCAATGCAAGAGTTGGGCGTGATTTCAATTTATTGCCAGAAACCATTGGGAAAGAAGGAGTTGGCAATAGCAACCTGAATGGAATTCTACTTCTGACTAAATGTGCAGAGAATAATCTTATTATTACAAACACACTCTTTTGCCAGAAAGATAAATTTAAAACATCATGGAAGCACCCTGGGTCGAAGCACTGGCATCTCCTGGATTATGTAATTGTCCGTGCCAGAGATCGTCGTGATGTAGTCCTCACTAGGGCCATGACGAGTGCCGATGACTGCTGGACAGATCACCAATTAATTCGATCCATGATGGGGATTAAAATTGTTCCTCAACATAGGCTCCAAGGAAGAAAACCAAGGTGTAAAATTAACATCCATGCCCTTCAAGATCCTATTAAGTGAGCTTGCTTTCAAACAACTCTCAAGAAACATCTACCTACGAAACTCCCTGAAAACATTGAAGAACACTGGATTAAACTGAAGACTTCCATTATTGCAGCACGTGAACAAACTGTTGGATACCAAACTAAGAAACATCAGGACTGGATGGATGAGAATGATAACAAGATTGAACATTTCATTGACAAGAAAAGGAAAGCCTTCCAGATATGGCAAAAAAGACATTAACTGTGCTGCTAAGAAAAATCTATGCCAGTGCAAAGGCTGAGGTTCAAAGAAGAACTAGAGAACTTAAGAACGCCTGGTGGATAAAGAAAGCTTAAGAAATCCAACATTTTGCAGATGCTCATGATGCATGGGGCTTTTTTAATGCCACAAAGCCTATCTATGGACCAACAAATTGTGGTACAAATCCCTTATGTTCAATAGATGGGACCAAACTTCTAAAGGATAAAGAGTCTATTGCACTGAGTTGGAAAGAGCATTACCACAACCTCCTTAATCGTAACTCTTATGTGGCTGGTGAGGTCTTCTCACAAATCCCACAACAACAAATCAGAGATGAGCTTGCAGTATCCCCTAATTTGGATGAAGTCAGTAAAGCCATTAATCAAATGAAGAATAACAGAGCTAGTGGTCCTGATGGGATTCCTGCTGAAGTCCTTAAAGAAGGTGGGCCTGAACTTACACAACAACTTCATAAACTCATCAAAAAAATCCCGGAAGACTTTAGGGATGCCATAATTATCACTCTTTTCAAGAAGGGTGATAGAACAGATTGTGGGAACTACAGAGGCATCTCTCTTCTAGCTACCACAAGTAAAATCCTTGCAAGGACACTCGCAAATTGCCTCCTACCTATCTCAGAAGACATCCTCCCTGAATCCCAAAATGGTTTCTCCCCTTCCAGGGGGACAGTGGACATGATCTTCACTGCACAACAGCTTCAAGAAAAATGCAGGGAGCAAAACCAACCTCTGTATATGGCATTTATTGATCTGACTAAGGCCTTTGATACTGTACATTGAACTGCTCTCTGGACCATCCCTCTGAAAATTGGATGCCCTGAGAAATTTGTGAATATTTTGCACTCCTCCATGACAACATGACAGCGACAATTTTGGATAACAATGGCTCTCAAAGTGATCCATTCAAATTGGGACCAGGCGTCAAACAGGAATGCATCATTGCTCCGACATTTGCTATTTTCATTGCCATGATTCTACACCTTGTTGAGGGGAAACTTCCCACTGGTGTGGAAATCACATATCGAGCAGATGGAAAGCTTTTTAATCTCAGTAGGCTGAAAGCAAAAAGTAAGGTAATTACAACCTCTGTTGTAGGAACTTCAATATGCTGATGATAATGTAGTCTCCGCATATTCAGAGGAAGATCTTCAAACTATCCTAAATGTCTTTGCAGAAGCATATGAAAAGCTTGGCCTCTTGCTTAACTTCAAAAAACCCCAAAGTGCTTATCATATTTTAAAGGTACTTGAGGAAGGGGCACAGCAGGTCTAGTGAGAGGGGCAGCCTAGGGGAGGTCAGTGCCATGAAAAGTCCCAATGGCCAGATAGAGAGGCATAAAGGACTGCTTTGGTCCTCAGTCCTGAGCTTCCCTAACCCTGGCCTTAGATATTGGGGGCACATCTAGCAGAGCCATATACGGCAAGAGTGGAGAACCTGTGGCCCTCAACATGTTGCTGAACTACCGCTCCCATTAACCCTTGCAAGCATGGTCAATGGCAAGGGACAATGAGAGTGGTAGTTCAGCAACATCTGATCCAAAGATTCTCTACATCTGATATACAAGATTACATTGTGAAGTGTAGTATACATAAACTCACTAATTCGGTTTCACTCAATAACTGAATGCATTAATTCTTATATTTATTAGGGGTGGGCTTAACTGATGTACTGAAAGGATTTGACCTAAAGAGATAACATTTTTGGAACTGAAACAGGTGTATGAAACAAAGACAGAAATGTCACTGTCTGGACAACAAAACTTCATCATTTCAGGGAATGACATACGAAATGTATGCTCGCTGTCTCTTATTATTTTAAAAGCTCACTCCTGTGGCAATGAGAGAGTGGGGGGCATACACCTCCCTAGGACAATGGGTTGGCTGCTGGCTGTCAGCTACCATTTCTTTCCCCCAGGAACATCTTCCTGGTGCTAGGCTAGATGGGAAGCAAGATTTTGCTCCCATGGTCTTCCTTTTACTTATGGCCAAAAGCAGAATACAGAGAACTACAAAACGTGCTTCACTGCAGGAATTTGTACAGTAGGCACATATAAACAGCACCATTGCATATGTGCCAAAACATTATTCATCAAGGGATAAACTAAAAGGAAGGGTTACAATCTAACCAAAGCCAAGAATTTAAATTTAAGAAACTTAAGTGTGTGCTTAATGCTTTCATTTTAATCAGTGGGGTGTTAAAAGCTTAAAGCTTTCACCTTACACTTCAGTGTGTTCCAAGTGCTTCACATACATTTACCTCAGTAATCCTTTCAACCACTCTGTTAAATAAACTAGTATCATTGTCATCAGATTGTAGATGGGAGGAGACGGGGTACTAAGGCTTAAAGTTGGCAGCTTGTTAAAGGCTTTTTGACTTGGAGTGAAATTTGACTTTAACTTGGAGTGGACACATTATGGCTGGTCTAGTTTGTCATGCTACAGTAAGAAAAACAACTGAGCTACACAGAAGAATTCAAGGTATAGAAAACATGCCTGTCATTTCCTCTGGTCATCCTCCCATTCATGTCTGGGTATCCTGGAGAAAACCAGCTAGTTTGGGACAAAATGAGGCTCAAAACCATAGGCTTTTGTAAAGGTCAAGCATCTTAAATACCTGTGCCTTATAGCTCAGGTGAATCTTAATAAAAACAACCAGGAATCAATGTTGCCTCTTTAAGAGGTGCCACTGGGGATGAAGTACTGTGAATGTGTTTCTGTTATTAAAGAGTATGGAGTTCATTTAGTTAAAGTACAAGCTCTTTATAATCAGTCTTGTGTCTCTAGATAAGCACTTTATGGAACACAGTGTCAGTACATCAGGGTATATCTGTCTTAGTTCAAGTTATAAGTAAGTATTATATGCCAACTTCTCTAGGAGAAACACTTACTGAATACAATAATAACTACTTCCAAGTAATCTAGCATCAGATTCAGCTGTTATTTGCAACACAGACTAGCTGTAGCTACCTACAGTCAAAACCTACAAGTTAGCTAAATTAATACTGCACTAAAGAAATTAAAGAAGCTAGTTCAGATGAAACTTCTCCCAGCCTAGCCCATAAATGTTTGCTTTTGCACATAGGGTTGTATGCAAATGTTGTGGGCTTTGTTGGAGGTGGAGGAGGTATGTCTATAGTACTGGAAGGGTAAACTTTCTCCTCTATGCATATATACCAGACTGGAAAAAGTGGTATAATCTTATCTAGCTCAAATAACTATTTGCAAGACGATATCATTTAAAGAGTGCAAACTGAATGCTGGTAACTACTGTCTTGAACAATTTGGTTTGTGGCTACTGCAATAACCCTATACAACCATGCTCAAAATCAAATCTCTGCACATCCAGTTTCTACATCTGCATCTATCAAACACTGCTATGTTTTAAAACATGTACTTATATTGAAATAAAGTGTATAGTACCTCCGTCTAGGCAATAGAGTAGCAAATGTGGCCACCTACCACTTGTCCTGCCTACCCACATGTGTTTTCTCTGAAAGTGTGTTTTTGGAGGAAAATGAAAATAAAATCTAAAACTCAAGAACAAACCATTTTTTTGTTGTAGTTCTAGTTAAAACATTGTTTTTTGTTCCATTTAGTATTTTTAATTACAAGTTCTTCAAACCAAATTTGCATGAGTCAATATATATGAACTCAGATACCTTACTTTAATCTTGTTGCATTATTGGATGAGTTTCAGTTGGTACAGCTCGAGGATGTGGACAATGTGCTTGGACAGATACAGGCGACCGCTTCCGCTCTGGACCCTTGCCCCTCGTGGCTAATAAAAGCTAGCAGAAATGGAACAGCCAGCTGGGCCAAGGAGGTGATTAATGCCTCGTTACGAGAGGGAGTGGTCCCACCTTGCCTGAAACAGGCGATAGTGAGACCGCTCCTAAAAAAGCCCTCCTTGGACCCTGATAACTTTAACAACTATAGGCCAGTAGCAAATGTTCCATTTCTGGGCAAGGTTCTAGAGCGCGTGGTCGCTCGCCAACTCCAGGGTCTCTTGGATGAAACTGATTATCTGGATCCTTTTCAATCCGGCTTTCGGCCGGGGTTTGGTACAGAAACAGCCTTGGTTGCCCTGTATGATGACCTCTGTCGGGAGAAAGACAGAGGGAGTGTAACTCTGTTGGTTCTCCTTGATCTCTCGGCGGCTTTTGATACCATCGACCATGGTATCCTTCTGGGGCGACTCGCGGATTTAGGAGTTGGAGGCACTGCTTGGCGGTGGCTGTGCTCCTATTTTGGGAATCGTCTCCAGAAGGTGATGCTTGGGGAACACTACTCAAGTCCCTGGGTGCTCCAGTATGGGGTCCCGCAGGGCTCAGTTCTGTCCCCCATGCTTTTTAATATCTATATGAAGTCGCTGGGTGAGGTCATCAGGAGTTATGGAGTGCGTTTCCAGCAATATGCTGATGATACGCAGCTCTATTTCTCCTTTTCATCTTCTTCAGGTGAGGCTGTTGCTGTACTGAACCGCTGCCTGGCCACGATAATGGACTGGATGAGAGCGAACAAACTAAAACTCAATCCTGACAAGACTGAGATGCTGTTAGTTGGGGGGCCCTCTGCTCAGATGGTTGATGTCAGACCTGCCCTAGATGGGGTTACACTCCCCCTAAAGGAACAGGTCCGTAGTTTGGGGATCTTATTAGATCCGCTTCTGTCACTTGAGGCTCAGGTAGCCTTGGTGGCACGAAATGCGTTTTACCAGCTTCGGCTGGTAGCCCAACTACGACCCTATCTGGACAGGGAGAACCTAGCCTCAGTTATTCACGCTCTGGTAACCTCTAGATTGGATTACTGTAATGCTCTCTACGTAGGGTTACCTTTGAAAATGATTCAGAAACTTCAGCTAGTGCAGAATGCTGCGGCCAGAGTTCTTACTGGGACGAAGAAATTCGACCACATAACACCTATTCTGGCCCAACTGCACTGGCTTCCAATATGTTTCCGGGCCAGATTCAAAGTGTTGGTCCTTACCTATAAAGCCCTTAACGGCACTGGACCGCAATATCTGATGGAACGCCTCTCTCGCTATATTCCTACCCGTTCACTCCACTCGACATCTAAGGCCCTTCTCCGGGTCCCAACCCATACAGAGGCCTGGAGAACAGTAACAAGATCTAGGGCCTTTTTGGTGGTGGCCCCCGAATTATGGAATGCCCTCCCAGATGAGATACGCCTGGCGCCTTCCCTGTCATCTTTCCGGCACCAGGTAAAAACCCACCTCTTCACCCAGGCATTTTAATGTATTTTATGTTTTTAATCTTATTTATTTTATTTCTAGTTTTCTTTTACTTTGTTATATAATGTTTTATATTGTCTGCGCAATACACACTTGCTGTATTTTAAATATTGTGGTTTTATCATGTTGTACACCGCCCTGGGAGCTGCTAGCTATAGGGCGGTTTAGAAATGCAACTAAATAAATAAATAATTTCTTTTAAAACTTTTATAATTCATAAGATTGTATTGCTACTATCTGCGAGAGATGCTTTGCTTAAAATAACCTAAATCATCACAAAGTGGTTGTTCGTGCACAACTGTCTCTCATCTAGTTCACATAAATGTAAGCTTTCAACCAAAAGTAAATAATCAACTTTAAAAAAATACAAGATCAATAAAAGTAGTTTAAAATGTATCTCATCTTTCACTTTCAATGCACGTTAAAGCATGTTTCTTGTCAGAATTCCCTATCAATGAAAAAAAAAGCTCAAGCTTTAACTTACTTAGCAAATTAATGAGTTGATCTTGATCTTGTTTTTGCAAGGAAAAAAAGATAAGGCTACCTAACCCTACCTATGAAATTAGCTTGCACTTTGCTACCAAACGCTTATGAGATCAGCTGGAAACCTTTTTCATTATTTTTCTCTCTTTACCAATTACTCCCGTTTATAATTTTTTTTAAAAATACCCCAGCTTAGAGCAATTTGATTCTATGAACCAGATAATGTAGAATAAAATCCAATATAGCATTAGCCTTCTTAGGTACTTTCAAATCTTTCACTTTGAGAAGTTTCACATGCATAAAGAATTCACCCGCAAAGTTTGCTGAAGGGTACCCCAGAAAGACCAAAGATGATTGATGGGAAAAGAGGAAGATAGATTATGAAAGTCTCCACTTCTGCATCTGGCTAATGCCATATGGTTCTACTTCATCAAAGAAGTGAATGAAAATGTCATTCTAAATACTAGTTTATTAACATGGTATTTTCTGAGGGATTTTTTCCTAGATTACTGGAGCATAAAGAAATGCCATGACTTCAGTTACAATCATATTGGGACAGGGGGATGTGGTGCCTCAAGAGTAATGAATTATAGATCTACCTTATCTCTTCCAACTCACTGGGGACTGTCTATTTTAATCCTTTCTTTTTCAGACAAACATGCCCTTGGTGTGTTTGTTACAGATTCAATGATGTTCTCTAATTGACAATTGAAGATCGGCACATGTTAGGCTTTCTGTCCCAATCCCCAAGCCATATTTATGTCTCCTGGAAGCCATAAGCAGGCCAAGGACATTAAGGTCTTAGAGTTTCAGCCGTCTGTGAGAGTCTTTTGATGTTGTGCTTGTCTTTATGCATGCAACCCATTCAAAATTTCCAGCAGCCGTCATGCTGAGAGATGACCTATCTGTTGGTGGTCTTTCAATTTCAGAAGGGGAAAAATGTCCATCAGAAATCCAGCCAAATTCATGTTCTACAAAAGTGCACACTGGCAGAATAATTCTTTGGGGTGACAATTTGTGACTTTGCCTTAGACTTTGGAATTGTTGAGCTAAGAACATGAAACAACATAGCTCGGTTCTCTAAAGTACCATTGAATGTTTTCAACACAACAAAGTAGTAAAGAGAATCTTGATATGAGAGATCTGCTTTCATTACTAAAAAATAACAATGCTTGATTACTTGATGATGTATACAGAATATTCTTATTCTGTATCCTGATCCTTACAATTGCTTGTGCTTGTTAAACTCCTGCAATTCTAATGTCAATGCAAGATCTAGTGATACATAACATGAACATGGAGAGGGTCAATGGTTTTGTGATAGAGCACATGCTTTCCATGCAGATGGACTCATGTTGAAACCTGACATCTCCAGTTTAAATAATCAGGTAGTATCTGAAACCCTGGAGAGCTACTCTATTTGTCTGCCCACCATGTTCCCAGTTCCCAGTTGGAGGTGAGTGAATGAGCTGGTTGTAAATTGTGCTTAATGCCGCCAATCTGTTTGTTTTGTAGACCAGACGTTCACTTTGCAACAAATGTTTGGCTAGGGATTAGCTGTGTTGGTGCAGGAATGTAGTCATCTGGGGCCTCAGGCAGCCTTAGACCCCTTACTTTTTTGGGAGCAGGTCCCAGCTGGGTCCTATAAGCCAATCAGCATGAAAAGGGAGTGTGTTAGCTACTGAGAACAATCTTCTAACATGCTTACTTGTCCTTTCCTGACTGGAGCCAACCAGAGTGAAAGGAGGTAAGTCACTGAGAAGACTCTTCTCAATAGCTAACACATTAGCTAATCCCCTTTAATGCTGATTGTCTCCTAGGTATGTCTCTTTTTGTGGAAGAAGCCACGTACAGGAAGGAGTATGGAGATTACAACAGACAGCAAGTAAATGAATGAGGATGCATAGCTGTGAGGGTTTGTGGGATAACTATTATGAAAGGACCTTGCAATTCTAAATTTACCACTACACTACTGGCTATGGGTATGGTTAATGAGAATGTTTGAGAATGATATCTGTATGAATATGAGTGTTAAGGATGATTTCAGGAGAAGTTGCTATGGGGCAGGAACTGTGGGTACAGCTTCTATCTCAGTTATTTAGTTTAGTTGCTAGCATGGCATTTTTATTGTATATTTCTATTTGCAGCTCATAGCTGGGAAATGAAGAGGCAAGACAAGATGAGGTGTGGGTAAATCAAAGGCCATGTTTATTGGAATAAAGCCAACTACATGCTTGATTGCATAATAAAATGATCTGCAGAGACAAGTGTGGAACCTATCTCATCCTCACTCAGGCAAGGGCACCCTGCCATGGGAAGGGGTGGTGGTCCAAGCCCAATCCCCTCTTCTGGGCCCCATCCCTGCAGGGTGGTTAGGGAGGCCTTCCTGCTCCACCCCCCTCAGGGCTGCACAACTCTGAGTGGGTGTGACAGGTTAGCCCCAAAGGTGAGCCTTATCCTGCCAACTGGTCGCACAACCTGGAAGGCAGGCCTCAAAACCCACCGATCACCTTAAAGAGTGCCTAAGGGTGGTCACCAAAACCTACCTTGTGAAATTCCGCACATATCTGCCACAGAAGAGGACAAGCCTCAGCTTGTCCCTCCTCCCCCAACTGCAAAAAATTATTTCATGCAAGGCACTCTGCAGATCAGAAACACACAGATCATTACCCAGGTCAGACATATGAACACCATCTGGCTAGTAAAGATCGGCCCTGTCACACCTCACCTCCGGGTGATATATTACCTCGCCCTGTTTATCAGCGAGGGTGAGCCGGACTTCCCTATTTACCTTTCGACTAGCCTTATTCAGGTCGCTGGGGTCATTCCCACCCCTCCAAATCCTCCTCTGGAGGATATCGGATCAAACTATCATGGTCCTAGGTCACCTCCTGCGTATGGCCTCAAAGTCCAGGCAAGCCTGAATGACAAGGGCTTTCCCCGTCAACATTTGCAGGTCATTGCCACCCAAATGGATAATCAAAACCTGTGGAGGGTGCTGCACCAATGAAGCATCAAACAGCATTGGTAGGAGGCGTTCCCACAGCATGCCATGTCTACCCAGCCACTGGACTGAATTGCAATGCCTGAGCCCCATCTGGGTTCCATGCCTGGTCTGCGACGCCCTCCTCTTGGCCCAGAACACCATGCTGCGGCCACACATGTGTACCTTGACTCTCTCCAGCACCCTCCAACCTGTTAAAACAGAAACAACAATTAACAATATGCTCATTAGTTCAACAATCAACGTGGGCCCTTGATTGGCCTAACATACGCATGGAAAGCAACCGATCTCCAGTGCCCCACTGCCTGAATCACTGTGCTTCCAAATCCCAAAGTAGCTGCTGTGGAAGCGGCACCTATCCTAAAAGAGTGTGTACCAAACAGCCCAAGGTCCAGACCCAAACATGTCAAGGCTTGCCTGGTGATGGACCAGACCTGGAACTTAGTCAAAGGCCGACCATCCTGATGACAAAACAGGAAGCCCCCTGCCTCACCCCTGACTCGCAAAAACAAACCCAAGGTCTGAACTGGACACAGTCCACCTACTGAGGAAGAGGCCAACTTAATAACAGCTCCTCATCCCCTCTGGTGAGTCGTTGATCTGCGCAGATGAATCTGCACACCTCTATCCTCTACCATCACATCACCTACCTCCATCGCCCGACCAGACCTGTCAGTCCTCGAAGAAGCAAACAACTCTCCCATTTGAAAAGCCCCTAAAAATGCTAGAACAGCAACTGCATGAAATAAGGCTGCCTCATAACTAGAACTACATAAGGACATCCATAGTCCATGAAAACCCAACAGAATCTCAGGTGTAATGGGGCTACGAGTGTCTGGTGTAAGAGGATGGGTCCTAGACCACCCCTCCAACATCATCTTCCTTATCCTAAAGTCCCTGGAGGAATCAGTCACACTCCTCATTTTAGTCAGGAATCCAGTTCCCGCTAACTTACCCCTAATGGTCTTCACTGAAAGTCCCTGGCGGTGCAAAGCCATGCAAAATTCCATCAACCAGTCCACATGTATGGGCCATGCGCAGACAAAAACGATCAAACTCGCTACCTGCTCTCAAATAGGAGTTTCTTGTGCTGGTGGCAAGGGACAGCATTATGGCCTCCTCAGCTTCAAACTGCCAAGTTCCCACAATGCCACTGGCATTGGCTGTGGTCGATGCCTGGCCAAAGGGGCCAACTCCCAAAAATGCATCATCTGATGGAGAGACAGGGCATCAGCCACGCTGTTATCCAGACCGGGAACATGGCAAGCAAGAAAAATAATATTAAATGTAAGGTACTGAGTTAGAAAGGCATGCACCAAAACCATCACTCTAGCATTCCTAGAAGTAAGAGAGTTGATAATGCATACTGTGGCCTGGTTATCATACAACAAATGCACCACAGAGTTAGCCAACTCAGCCGCCCATAGGTGCACAGTAACCGCTATTGGGAAAAACTCCAAAAAAGTCAAATGCCTAGTGATGCCAGCTCATGCCCATGCCACTGGCCATGCCTCAGCACACCACCTATCCCTGAAAATAACCCCAAAGCCTAAAGTCCCAGAGGCATCAGAGTGAACTTGTAACTCCACCTCCAGCACCAAATCCCTAAACCAAAATGAAACCCCATTAAACTGCTCCAAAACACACGACCAAACTAGCAAATCCTCCCTCATGTCCCTAGTAACTCTGACCCGATGATAAGGCCTACTTAGGCCCTTCATCAGGTCACAAATCCTGCACAGAAATGCTCTGCCAGGTGCTATGATTCTGCACGCAAAGTTCAAATGCCCTACCAACTCCTGAAGCTTCATGAGTGTAACCTTCCTTGCTTCCCGCATGCTCTCGACCCTGCACTTCAAATCCCCCAGCTTGACTGCTGGTAAATGACAAGCCTGTGCTACTGAGTCGCACTCAATACCCAAAAAGGTGAGCACAGGAGATGGGCCCTCGGTTTTCTCCTTGGCCAAAGGCACACCTAACTCCTCTGCCAACTGCCCAAACATCCCCATCAGCTGGCTGCACTGCTGTGAACCAGCAGGACCTGCAAACAGAAAATCATCTAAATAATGCACTACTGCATCACAGCCAGCTTGCCTCCTGAGAGCCCACTCAAGGAATGTACTAAAGCGTTCAAAAGCTGAACACACAATAGAACACTCCATGGACAAAGCTCGATCCACATAAAACAAATCCTTAAAAGAAAATCCCAAACAGATCAAAGTCCAAATGATGGACTGGCAAGAGGCGAAATGCTGACTTAATATCACACTTACCCATGAGAGCACTCTGGCCAAACGCCGGACCATCAAAACTGCACTATCAAAGGAAGTGTAATGCACTGAACACAAATGTTCAGGAAAAGCGTCATTCACCAACTGCCCCCTCAGGTAAGACAGGTGATAAATGAGCCTAAACTGTTCAGGATCTTTTTTAGGAATGATGCCCAAGGGGGAAACTCTTAATTTGGGCATGGGAGGGTGATCAAATGGGCCAAAGACCCATCCCTCAGCCACTTCCTTATTAATTTTCTCCATACCCACTACAGACCTAACATTCCCTGACATATAAGGCCTATATATTTTACAACCAGAATTGTAAAACCGCAATGAAAATGTTCCCCCAAATAAGTTGCATCTGCCCTTTTAGGATAATACCAGAACAAACACATAAGCTGCAGAAGTTTAATCAGAGTGGGGGCCCTTTCCTGAAGGCTGTCCTCCAGCCCCTGGTTTTTCCCCCCTTTGAAAACCCTTAAATTCTTGAGCCCTAGGGCAACTGGTGAAAGGGTGGGAGCCAATGCAAATGGAACACTTGTGCCTAAATTTACACGGGTTCCTGTTACAAAAGCCCTTGGCGCTAAACTCCCAACAGAGCAAGTGGGGTTGAACCCCCTGCTCCGTAGACCCATGGGTAGGAGCCACACTGGAAATGCCCGCTATCTGCCCTGTCACCCTGCATGGGTTGAGCTGCAGTCATAAACTGCAACCACAACTCAGGGTCCTCCCTGTCCCACTGCAGATAACGATCCACTGCCGCCCTCATCCTAAAGAATTCATAATAGGCCAGCCATGACCTCATGAATTCCATATGCGCTCAAAAAACTATATCAAGGTACTTCACCAAGGCTGTCACCCCCATGGGCTGGCACTGGATCACTACCCCATAGAGATTGAAAACGCTGCCAACCAATTGCCCCAAGTCCTATCTACCTTCTTCCTTTTAAATTTCTCATTATCCCATTCTTCCTGCCTATCCTTCTCCTTCTGTTCAGGCTCTTGGTATAATAAGGAGAACACGTCAAAGTATTCCCCTTTCCATATATGCTCCTTTGTTGGAAGCAACAAATGAGCCCCCAGGGGAGAGGATGGCAAATGGCAAAGCACCAGCCTGAACATAAGCCAAAGGACCAGCAGGCACTTGAAGCGGCCCCATGTTAGGGCTGCCCACAGAAGTCCAAACCTGCCTGCAACCCTCACTCACAGGCTGCTGTTGGACAGGATGAGACATCCCCCTTCCATACCCAGAAGGCACTGCACCTGCATAAGGAGAATGAGGCCACTGCTGATGTGTTCCCCAAGACGTACCCCCAGGGCCCATCCCAGGGCACCCAGGCATTCCCCACACATTACCTGCACGTGTAGACTCACCATAACCCGGATGAACCACAGCCTTCTCAACCGCAGGAGCCACCACCTCCACCTCAGGGGCCAAACAAGGAGGTGAAAACCAACCTGAGGAGCCTTCCAAAGCCGTCAATCTGCCTAAAACAGAATCCGAATCAGTGCCATACTGACTTTTCTTATTCTGCAGCCCCTTAGCTGCTTTAACTTTTGCCCCACTAATGTCCTGAGGCCGCCTGTTCCACCTCTCCAGTGACTCAACGTGAGCCATTATGGAAGCCATATCAGGGCCCTCATCCTCCAATGATGAGGATTCCTGAGGTGGCATTGGCGGCCTTGGAGCCGGCCTCTTCACAGCCTTCCCCTTTCGAGCCCCCAGCGCCCTTCTTCGGAGGCATAACAGGTCGTTCAATATAGCATCCCAAAATGGCCACCGCACAAAGAAAAATTATTCAAAATGGCTGCCCACACAAAGAAGCAAAATGTGCTCCAAAATGGCCACCGCACAAAATGTGTTCACAATGGCTGCCCACACAAAAGAGCAAAATGTGCTCCAAAATGGCCACCACACAAATTTTATTCAAAATGGCCACCCCCAAGTAGGAGCAAAATGTGCTCCAAAATGGCCAAGATGTGACTAAAATGGCTGCCACCCCCCAAGGATAGGACAACTCCCCTTGCGTAAAATTGGCAGGAAAAAACCTAATGGCCCAAACAGCCCCCAGCAACCACTGCCCGTCAAACCACATAGACTGAGCATAGGCCCAACCACTGCCCATCAAACCACACAGGCCCGAAGGCCCACAAGGAGTCCCATGCCAACAGTCCACTGCCGCCGCTGCTCCACACACGCCACGCTGTAGGAGCACACAGCAGCTGCTGGTCTCGCTGCCACCACCACCTCCACCTCCGAGCTGCTGCGCCACCACCACTCAGCCTCACCTTGCTCCAACCGCCGCACTCCAGCTGATCATGTGGCCCTTTGAAGTGCCGCACTCCAGCTGATTGCACCCAGCTCCCTGCTCAACAGCGGATTGCCTCTCCGTGCTACAGCTGATCAGCCTCCTTCACCCCTGACACTTCAAAGGAACAGGCCTCCAGCTAAAGTAAGTGGGGACCTTCTCCGTTGTCACGTGAGGCCAAATGAGGCCAAGGGTAGATGGAGCTGGGCTTAAATAGCCACCCTGCTCCACCCCAATGTGACAGGCGCGTGTGGCCATGTCGCACCAAGAGAAGAGGTTTTGAAGCCATGCCAAATTTTCCCTGGCATGGCTGCAAAGGCCCACCATCACCAGAGCCCTTGCGTCTGGCGATGGCGGGAATTGTTTTGCGTTTTAATATATTTTGATATTTTGCAATGTTCTATTTGATATTTTAAAAATTTCAGAACTATAAATCAGTATTAAAATGATGTAAACAAACAACCCCATCCATAGGCTGTGAAAGCGAGAGAGCATTTTAGTCACCATTCTCTAAGAGACTTAATTTCTTTTTCTGCACAAAATTTTCTACACAATATATCCCAGCAATCATACTTCAGCATGATGCAGCTCTGTTCTTAACATGGCACTGGGAGAAAACATTGTGTCCCAGCTGGCTACAGGTTGCAGTAGCTCCTGATTACTTCAAGCCACTGGGAAATTATCTGTAAAACAAACAAACATTTGAAGTAAGGCCCTGCTGTTCTCACCTCTCTTGGTAAGCCCCCTTCCTTTGAAACTTTACATTTTGGTTATTCTTCTCACACCCTACACCCTCTTAAGATGACTTTGTGTATGCCTTCACCTACTTCAAAGAGTGGTAATCCAGGTAACAGTGCTGAGTGGAGCCCTAGACTTCTTCCCCAAAGTTCTGCCCTAGTAGAACTGCTGGATGCAACCCCTTTCCTCTATAAGTGAACTTTTTTTAAGAAAATAACATGAGATTGATTTTACAAGCTTTGGGCAGTTGATCATATTCTCCCATTGAACTTTTACATAGTGTGACTTTGGGGTGTCTCACCTGAGAGTGAAACAAGTTTGTTGTTGTTGTTATGTGCCTCCAAGTCGACTATGACTTATGGCGACCCTATGAATCAGCGACCTCCAAGAGCATCTGTCATGAACCACCCTGGTTCAGATCTTGAAAGTTCAGGTCCATGGCTTCCTTTATGGAATCAATCCATCTCTTGTTTGGCCTTCCTCTTTTTCTACTCCCATGGTCTGAATGATCCTGACTTTAGTGTTCAGTGATACATCTTTGCATTTGAGGACCTTTTCTAGTTCTCTCATAGTTGCCCTCCCCAGTCCTAGCTGCCTTTTGATTTCTTTACTATTGTCTCCATTTTGGTTAATGACTGTGCCAAGATATTGATAATCCTTGATAAGTGCAATGTCCTCATTGTCAACTGTAAAGTTACATAAATCTTCTGTTGTCATTACTTTAGTCTTCTTGATGTTCAGCTGTAGTCCTGCTTTTGTGCTTTCCTCTTTAACTTTCATCAGCATTTGTTTCAAATCATTACTGGTTTCTGCTAGTAGTATGGTATCATCTGCATATCTTAAATTATTGATATTTCTCCCTCCAATTTTCACACCTCCTTCATCTTGGTCCAATCCTGCTTTCCGTATGATATGTTCTGCATATAGATTAAATAAATAGGGAGATAAAATACACCCCTGTCTCACACCCTTTCCAATGGGGAACCAATAGGTTTCTCCATATGAATTTCTGTCCTTACAGTAGCCTCTTGTGCAGAGTATAGGTTGCGCATCAGGACAATCAGATGCTGTGGCACCCCCATTTCTTTTAAAGCATTCCATAGTTTTTCATGATCTACATAGTCAAAGGCTTTGCTGTAATCTATAAAGCACAGGGTGATTTTCTTTTGAAATTCCTTGGTCCGTTCCATTATCCAACATATGTTTGTGATATGACCTCTGATGCCTCTTCCCTGTTAGTGGATGGTTCTCTAGACCGGATGGATGTGTTGTGGCCTGCTCTAGATGGGGTTACACTCCCTCTGAAGGAGCAGGCATGTAGTCTGGGATATTGCAGTATTCATTAGTGTCACTTGAGGTTCAAGTGGCCCTAGTGGCACAGAGTGCCATCCACCAGCTTTAACTGGTGGTCCAGCTGTGCCCATATTTGGACAGAAATAGCCCAACTTATGTTGTCTATGCTCTGGTAACCTCTAGGATAGACTACTGCAATGCATTATATGTGGGGCTACCTTTGAAGACAGTTTGGAAACTCCAGCTAGTGCAGACCTCAGTGGCCAGATAGCTGGTTGGATTAGGTCATTCCACACATATAACACCAATTTTGGCATGGCTGCACTGGCTACCAATTACTTTCCAGGCTCAATTCAAAGTGCTGGTTTTGACCTATAAAGCCTTATGTGGCTATCAATATCTCAAGGACCACCTTTCTCTGTATGAACTGATCCAGACCCTGTGTTCGTCATCTGAGGCTCTTCTCTGTGTGCCTCTCCACAGGAGCCTCAGAGGGTGGCAACACAAGAACTGGCCATTTCAGTGGTGGCCTCCCATCTGTAGAATGATCTTCCCAGAGAGACACACCTGGCACCTTCTCTATCCATCTTTAGGTGCCAGGCAAAGCCCTTCCTTTTTGCTCAGGCCTTTGGTAAGTTATCTTAGTCCTTTTTGTTCGAGTTTTAAATTTTGCGTATTGCATGTTTTAAATTAGGTTTATATTGAATGCTTTTAACATGTGTTGTAAGATGCCTAGAGACCACTGGGTATGAGGCGACTAACAAATTAAATAAATAAAAATAAAATAAATAATAAAATAATAAACTGTCTCAAACTTTTTTACATTCTTGAGAACTAATGTTAATGGTTTTGTGGGATGTTTTCTTACCTCATTAAAAAAACCTGCAAGAAAACCATCCTTGGTTTATGTCAACCTATTGATACTCCCTACACCTAATTTCCACTCTGCTGTGGGCCCTGCAACAAAATTTTCAACAGCTGTTGCACCATTTGCTGGTTTTCTTATCATCCACCCTACTGCATAGATGGCATTATCCACTTGTTCCAGAAGATGCTTGAGGTAGAGGTTAGGCTCCATAAGCAAGAGCAAATGCTGCTGCCCATATGGTTGGGTTTGAAGCAGCCACACCTTGCATCTTTCACTCTATCTCTGGGCCTTTTCCTCCCATCCCAGTTTCTCCCAGAATATGGGGTTGGAGCAATGAAGTCTGGCCAAAGAAAAGGATCTGGTTGGTTCCATAAACAACCTTTTAGGTCACAGTCATTTAGGGTATCTAGAAATTTTACCTCTTTTTCATTACTGGAATATATACGCAATCAGTGGGGTAGTTGAAATAACCCACTACTACAACATTTCCTTCTTGGGATGCTTCCTTAATTTCATTCTTCATGTCAAGAACTCCCTGAGCATTTTGATCTATACGGTGATAGCATGTACACAGTACTAAATTGCTCTTGGGGCCTGGTATTACCACCTAGGGAGTCTGCCTCTTTGGTGATTTCTAGCTTGCTAGACTCATTGCCTACTCTAACATACAGAATTACCAGTACCACAAATGGAGTGCCCTACAGATGTTTTAGACTACAGCCCCCACCAGCCCCAGCCAGCACAGTGCCTGAGTTACAGCCTAGGTGGCCAGCCGGCCAGCCAGCCAGCTAATTGTAGTATATACAGCAATATTTATGTTCCTCTAGGGCTGTTCTCATCCTTTGCCACCAAGTACTCAAGAAAAAGAAGACAAAATAGCCACTATGCTTGTGAGTATACTGGATGCTTTAAAAGAGTAAAGGGTAACTTAGGGTAGCCTTTTTTTCCAGATAACTTTAAGTTATCTCTGTATTTTACCTGTAGCAAAAAGCACCCAGTCCTATTCTACTCATTATAATACCTGCAAAGTAAACAAACTCTTACTTTTTACTGCAGGCAGATAAACATGCTTCTTCATTGCTGGCTGGATAGAGAACACAATTGAAACTGAGCAGAGCAGAGGAAAGTCCAAGAGTTAGAAGTCTAATGCTAGCTTATAATACAAAGTTCTAATATTTAACTATTCAAGGGTCATGTTACTCTAACATGCCCTAACAGGCTGGAGTTTTTTGAGGATCTCTTAAGTAATTATAGGGTGATTGTGACATGAACTTCCACCTTCAGCTGGGAAAGTCTTGAGTGAGCAAACTTTTGAGGGCTCTTCCACATGAGGCTTTGACTGTGCACTCTCCCTGCCTCATTCACTGAATTTTTCAGAGGGACCTATTCTTAAATTGCTCCTGTTCTTAAAACAAGCTATCATTCTTTAAATGGAAGTTGTCATTGTTTGCCATGACACAAATTAAAACAACCATTTCCCCCCAAAAAAACTGGGAGGGGGAAGAAGTACAGCTTGGGAGAGTGCCCTCATCCCCCTCCAAGCTACAGACCTACTGGAGCTGATGAGAATTAGTCCACCATCTGGAGGGCATTACGTTGGCTAACCAGCCATACACAATGTGGTGCCTTCAAAATATGGAACGTCTCTGTGCTCTTAGATCCACAAGAGGGGTGCTGCTCTGTGTCTTGTCTCTATCGAAAATGAGGACCAGAAGAGCAATGTTAATCCCTTGCAATGATGGTGTCTACACTTTGGAGTTCCTTGCCAACTTAGTCATTTGACCATTTATTTGCTGGGATTGAGGCCGCTGGTAAAAGCTTGACTATTTAGGAAAATATTTTATAATTGTTTAAAGTTTGTAGAGATGGTTATTTTTACTTCTATAATTATATGAATATTGTTGTCTTAGTACTCTTACTATAAGTTCTTTATAGGTATTTGTATTGATATTTTTATGAATATCTGTTGTTACTCCATTATTGTATAAATTAATTTGATACTGATTTTATACAGATTGATTCAATTCCTGAATTGCATTAATTTTGTTATCTAATATTTGTTGTGTATATGACTTCAGGTGCCACTGAGAGATATAGATTTGATTTTTTTTTAAAGCAGCACAGTCCAATGCATGCCTACTAGGGATGGGTGAGAATTTTGATTCAGTTAACATTTCAAACCGAATTTATCAAATTCACATTTTTTGAAACAATATGGGAACTGAAATGCAGTCCTCCTTTGAAATTCACATTTATTCAAATTTTGTGATGTCAACCTAACAGTATTTACAACAATACCTATGTTAGGGGAAAGTGTGCATAAAAATGAATATATGAGCAAAATAACATGAAAAAATGCATTGTATGAAAATAAATGGCTTGGAAAAATGTGTACATTAGTCAAACCCCATCTATAAACATGTGTTTGTTAGGAGAAATTTCCACTAAAATGCTAGACAATTTTCATGAGGATTGTTTTTTAAAAAATCACAAATTGCTGCAGAAATGTGTAGAACTGAATTTAAGACTGGAAAAATGAAAACAAAAAAACAGAACTGAAATTGACAGATCTTTCCATCCCTAATGCTTACAAGGAAGCTCTACTGAGTTCAGTTGGGCTTACTCCTAGTTAGGCGTGCATAGAATTGTAACGTAAATGTATAAACACAGAGTTTATATTTTGATTAGATTCATACCTGATTGTATATTCATATTAGTATTTATTTATTTATTATTATTTATTTTTAAAACTTATATACCGCCCGACTAGCAATAGCTCTGTGGGCGGTGAACATAGATACAATAAAATACAATATAATACAAAAACATCAGTCTAAAATCAAATTTCACAATCTAAAAACAGCAAAGGCTAAAATCAAATTACAAACATTACAATCATTAGCAAAAAATTAAAATGCCTCGGAGTAGAGAAAGGTTTTAACCTGGCGCCGAAAGGATGATAGTGTCGGCGCCAGGCGAACCTCCTCGGGGAGACTATTCCATAGTTCGGGGGCCACCACTGAGAAGGCCCTTGATCTTGTCACTGCCCTCCGGGCCTCCCTATGAGTCGGGACCTGGAGGAGGGCCTTCGTAGCAGACCGTAGTGTAGGAGCCGGTTCATAGCGGGAGAGGCGTTCCGACAGATATTGAGGTCCCGTGCCGTATAAGGCTTTATAGGTTAATGCCAACACTTTGAATTTGGCCCGGAAGCATATTGGAAGCCAGTGCAAGCGGGCCAAAACAGGTGTTATATGGTCAGACCGCTTCGTTCTTGTTAGCAGTCTGGCCGCCGCATTTTGCACCAGCTGTAGCTTCCGAACCGTCTTCAGAGGTAGCCCTACGTAGAGCGCATTACAGTAATCCAAATGTGAGGTTACCAGAGCATGTACTACTGATGTAAGATCCTCCTTACTCAGGTAGGGATGAAGCTGAATCACATGTGATTTATGCTCAAATGTGTTTATGTGGAGTTTATTAATATGTATTCATTGACTTGGAATCCCATCTGCTTGTTTACTTATGCACAGTTCTTTTGATTTACAACAGAAGAATTCTTTCCCAATGATTATAGTTTTTAAGAAGCACTTTTTAAAAGCATGGGGCCACATGTGGTACAGAAATATGGTGTGAAAAGGACAGCAACATAGCAAAATGAGGTTTACAGTAGTTTATTCATTTATGTAGAATGCTTCAGAAGTATTTCCAGACAGTCCTTCAAAATGTTGCATCTTTCAGTTTTAGTCCTAGCCAAAACACAGTCGGACGCTCTCTTATGTGGCCAATAGCTCTCACCATAACAAAACTTTAAACGGATGTGGTTTGCCTTCTCTGGGCAGACCATATTTTGGTTACTTTTGCCTCTGTGAAACTGTACTAACCAAGGTGTGCATGCCTAGTGGGTGGTTTCTCAAGATTGGAGGTGCCAGTCATGTTGCTGTGGATGCCACTGGGTGTGTGTTTGTGTTCTCCCCTGGGCTCCAACGCTTTCCACCAGCCACAGCACTTCCCAGCTTCTGCCAAGCCACCACCAAGCCAGGTTTGGATGAAGCAGTTTTTATGCCAGCAGATGTCTAGTGGCTTCTAAACATGGCAGATCCCTGTCATCTGTGCACTCTGAGTCCTTTCTAGGCATAGGCTTAGGGTTGTTGTGAATTGAGGATTCCTCTCCCCCCCCAAAAAAAATCACAAGTGTTTATAGATAAAATTTGTCAATAGAAGATTTGGAGTTTGTCTAGCAATTATGAATGAATCTTATTGGCAACAACAAATTTTGTTTACCAACAGGCACAATGTGTACAACTAATATACTTGGTATTTGGGTTTTTTTCAAGCATGGGTTTAGTGCAGCAGTTCCCAAACTTTTTCCCCACGGACCACTGGAAAACTGCTGAGAGTCTTGAAGGACCACTTACTGATTTTCCTGCCTGTTGCAACAATTATAATGTGCTGTGCTAGATTATGTATGATTTTCAATTGCATGGTTATTGCTTCTTTTATTTCTTATATATTTTCTTGCATTATAATGTGAATTCCATAGAGTTCACATTGTAATACAATACAATATAAGAAACAAAGGAAACAATAAAATACAATTAAAAATCAATTTGAATATTTAATGTGATGGATGTGCTGTCTCCCGTCTTCAACCACAAATCCACAGCCACACCATGGACCACCTGAATGAAGCGTGTGACAATTGGCCATCCACAGACCACAGTTTGGGAACCCTTGGTTTAATGTATTCTCTGGCATTTTCCACTGAAATGTTTTCTGTAAGAGCTTGAAGATGTTTCTTAAGTGATCTAAGGATAACACAGTTGTAGTATTTATTTATTTATTATTTGATTTATATCCTGCCCTTCCTCCCAGCAGGTGCCCAGGCCGGTAGTATAATATGTAAGGCCATCTTTTGCTTTCAAAAAAGAAAAAAGTTATTTGTATCTACTCTTCTATTCATTTCTTTCTGCAAGGAAAGGAAATTGCTGTGTTTATGTCCATATAGGGAAAAATCTACCTGGAATTCATTAGAGGTCAATGAGGCACTAACCTACCATAGAAGCAGAAGACTTTTGGACTTCTGGATAAAATTAATTTACTTCCAGCTCAATGCTGCAACAACACAAAGTATGTAAAACGTCTCAGATATTCAGGATTATCACTTTTGTGCACCTGTGTTGTGTAATGTTTTAAATGACTGTAATAGAAAAAAACATATGTGTACTGTATAACACTGGTTTTGTCTTACTAAGCTTTTCTAACAAATGTAGAATACATGTAAAAATTCCAAAGGAAGTTTTATAGATTTTTTAGGCACATCCTGTTGCTGTGTTTGGAAAAAGGAAGTTTGTCCTATCATTTAGTCCAAATACAAACATTTCCTGCATTTGTGTCTTCTTTCACCAGCCTTATTAATCAGTTTATACAAAATCTCTGCTAGCTGGCAGTGGTTATAGTTTATAAAGGTGAATGATAAATCACAGACTCTTACACATATGTGCACTGGCCGCATACACATGATCAAATCCTGGCTGCATAAGCCGGAACATGCACCGTCATTACTCGGGCACCGTGCAATGGAGGACTTGGAACAGAAAAAACCAACAGGACCTTCTTTAGGAGCCTCCTAACCAGTCTTGTCTCTGATTCAGAGGAAGAGCCTCCCACAGTACCCCTGACTCCCAGCCCTGCAGGAGTGGCTGGAGAAAAAGGTGAGTGCCCAACTCCAAGCCAGCTCCTCTAGAGAGGTGGGGTTTACTGCACTACAGTTCAACAAATATAGAGAGAGCTTCAGTTGGAGCTAACCACTTGCAGAGACAGCAGCACCTAAGCAGGACCCTGAGAGCTCTTAAAGGTCCTGCAGCTACTCTGGGTGCCTTGACACCTGCCTTGGCCTCTTAGTGGGACATTTTCAGGCTTCCCCTGTCAGCCTCAAGCCCTTGCAGAACTACACATGCATAAACTGTGTTGATTGTATTTATGTAACAAAATTTATAGACTGGTTAATTAAAATTATCAATAAAAATTATCAATGACTCCCAAACAGATCCTGGCTTTAGAAGCTATTAACCATAAGGGAGAAGGAAATATAGAGGACAAATGTGTCATAGCACCCTTGTGCTCATAATGCTCATCTCATAATCTTATTATATTTCTTTACACATACAGTACAATTTTAAAAAATCTCTTTCGGTAACAAATGTGCATGCTAAAACTTGCGACTGCCCTACATGTCACATTGCTCTGAGGAGTTCCAGGTAGGTTATTGGCATTATTTTATGGGCAGTCACTAAATCAGTGAGAATCTAATTGGCAAATGGCAGTAAAGTGGAGAAATTTAGGCAGCTTTTTTTGTTGGCTTTTTATTGCAAGTCTAATGGACAAACAGTTCACTGCTTCTCTAGCTGCTGGCATATGGCATCCAGGAGGACAAGTCAGACCAGACAGCCCATCAGATTAACCATGTAATAGACCCAGAAGCAGCTTTAAAGCTGTTAAGCAAAATTGCTTATGGAATCTGCCAAAGTACCAGATGCTGCTGTTGGAAGAAATAGTTTTCAGTGCTTAGCATCTGGGATCCGAGATTGCCAGTGAAAAGGCAAGAAAAGTGGGAATCTGCCATTTCTTATCGGGGTTTGGAGATAAATTTATAATTAGATATGAGACAATTGGATTTTTTTAAGATAGTGAAATGATGTAGTTTTACATGGGAGAACCTATATAATATCTATTTAAGGTTGATGGCATTTTAGTGGAATAGCAATATAATGGGAAATTGGATAAGAACAGAACACAGTACATTAATTTTGTGTTATCTAGATAGTAGCAAAAGAGTTACTCTACTAGAAGATATTGATGCCAGCATAGCAAACTAAGACAGCCCAAGAGGAAATGAAAATGTACCAGACATGACAAAGGGATGCCTGTCTTCTGAATCCTGTACATCAGTGACAAAATTATGTTCTGCACCATGTGCATTGATCATCTTAACTGTACCACAGAAACAATAAGATATATAAAATCATATCCATTTCAATTTATTATTTTCTTTGGAATCAAATTCAAATTGGTAGATTTGAAATAAAAACAGTGAATACAGGGTGATGAATATAAAGAGTTGCATATTTATTTGCCACAGGTACTGAAATATCGCAGTCTACTTTTTTAGATGTGTGGAAGAGTCTTGCTTAGAAATTAAAACGAGTACTTCAGAATAACCATAGATCTCAATTACCAGGGGTTCCAATAGTTCAATAATCATGTCCAGATATGAAGAACTGACATCATCATCTTTTCTAGCTACCTGGATAGCCACATTTTGGGTATGCTTTAATTTTGATTCCTGCATTGAGTAGGGGTTTGGACTCGTTGGCCTTATAGGCCCCTTCCAATTCTACTATTCTATGATTCTAAGTGGCCTAATCTAACCTATATCATTGTGTTATTATAAAATAAAGGATTGTGGGATGCATGACTTTTGGAAAACCAGTTTTAATTTACTATACTTTCATATTACGTTACATTACATATATTACACATACATTACACATCACATAGTTCCAGTTATGACGTACTTGCATACCACAATTTCCACGTATCCATAAGAGGACAAAAGAAGGTGACATTATTTTTATCACTGGCATGGAAAACAAGGTGATGTACTGATTAAGGATGCTGGCATGCAGGGCCTATATAAACCCAGATGGAATGAAGTGAAACTGAATGACAGATAGATGGATATATGTTGAACAAGGAGATAGATAGATAGACAGAGATACTGATTATAGTGTTGCTAACCATTCTAAGTAACAAGAGTCCCTTGGTATACAATGATTAAATATAAATTTGAGAGTTACTTGAAGCTTATCTCTAATTTTGCTCTTAGAATTGCTTTAACTCATCTAAGGATGTAACTGATGCAATCTGCAGTTTCAGAAGATTTTTTGGGGGGAGGGGGATTATTTTAGATTAATGGATAAAAAGAAAGAACTGGCTAGAAAGCACAGGAAAGGCAGCACATAATAATAATAAAATAAATAATAATAAATTTTATTTTTCAGCCGCCTATCTGTCCGGGTTAGGGACACTCTAGGCGACGAACAACAAGAATAAAAACAATACATATAGATCAACATAATAAAATTTTAAGCTAAAAAACCATTCATTAATTCAATTGTAACATAAGTTAATCTGTCCCAATCTTGTAGGCCTGCCTGAACAGCCAGGTCTTCAAGGCTCGGCGATAGCTGGACAGGGAGGCAGCATGTCTGAGATCGAAAGGGAGAGAGTTCCAGAGGGTGGGGGCCACAACAGAGAATGCCCTCTCTCTGGTCCGTACCAGCCTAGCTGTTCTCACCGGTGGGACCGAGAGAAGGTCTTGCGAGGCTGATCTCGTCAGGTGGCACAATCGGTGATTCTGGAGGCGTTCCTTCAGATATACTGGGCCGAAACCATATAGGGTTTTAAAGGTCAACACCAACACCTTGAATTGGGCCCGGTAGACAACTGGTAGCCCGGTAGACAACATGTAGTTAATTCTACTCTACTCACTGTCCCAGCATTGGGATAGGGTTGTCTTTGTGATGGCACCTCATTTGTGGAATTTTCTTTCCCCTCAGGTACATTGGCTACCATTGTTGTTTACTTTTCAGTGCCAGTTAAAAACATACCCCTTCGTCCATGTCTTTGAGGGGTTTTGATCTGATGTGCCATCTATAAACTAGAGATTATACACCTGGTGTATTAGTTGCTGTATTCAATTTTTATTTGCTATTTTTTACTATAAGAGATTTATTGTTTTTATTTTAATAGTATTGAAATTGTACGTGTAACCCAACCTGCTATCATTAATTAATGAAGGATGGGATGGAAATCGAAATAAATAAATTCCCAATGTCAGTTGGAATCCACAGCTTGTTTCAACAATGCTAGATCCAGAATGGAAAGCAACGAGCTAAGTTTAAGTTGCAAGACTGTGTGCATGATATTTTCAAAGAAATGCTATGGAAACCGTTTGCAAATTCTGCTGCACTTTAGGAATAAAGCTTACCACAAGATTCATGCAAAGGATCTAGATCTGAGCAAGGGGGAAAAGTTCTAATATTTGTACCCATGATTTCTGAGCAGTATCTGGATATGGGTGAAGCACAACAAGTTCAGAGCAGCAGCAAAAGCATCCAAAAACTGGCTGTTTTAACTTCCACTGTCTGACTAGAGTTAATAGGGGCCAAACTAATTTTCCTGCCTGTCTGGTGAACAAAAAGTTTCTTCTCTCTCCACTATTAGAATTAGCTGTGATGTGCTGTCTCTTTCTCCCATTAGTTTGGAGCAAATGAAACAGTGCAGCAAGAACACCACAAATTACCCAATAAAGTCAACAGTACTGATAGCTTTGATGGACATCTGGTGGGTTTCTGGAAGGCAGCTCAGACAATGGCACCAGCAGCTTTATTTTCAGTGCATCTTTCCCAAGTGGACCACTATTGTCTAAACCAATGAAGATGTTCGCCATGCAGGATACAGGCTGGACAGGATTGAACTCTGCAAACTAGAAATCAGAGCATGAATTGAATAAAGATTTGGGTAGCTCTGCTGCTGAGAAATCATAACCCAGAGTACCATGCATGTGCCAATAAGACTTTCCAAAGCTTTCCAAATGCAAATAAAGGGGAGGTTGACACATAATACCAAGTTTTTGGCTTGTTTTAATGCTGTTTGGTTTTTAATCATCTCATTATTTGTTCTGATAGTTTTACAGCTATAAATTGCTCCTTTTGAAGGTTGAAAGGTGGTATATAAACGAATGTACCAATAAATGCATACTCTGATGGCTACGGCCCAGCCACCCTGGGTCCGTGGCTGCCTGGAGGAGGGAGATCTGGCCACAACAGAATGTACCCCTCTCTTGCACCCACCCTGTCTGTGTTTGAGGTACTTATCCACCAGAAAAAGGTTTTATTTTTCCACAAGGCTGTGCTAGTCAAACAGTCTCCAACTTTCCCTAGGATGTCTTCAAGACCTCACAGGGACCTATTTAAGCCTTCACCACCTGCATGGGGGTGCTTCCTGGGAGGATGGAGCTCCCATTCCACAGTCCATGGCAGTGTCAGATCACTGGGCCTCACAGCCTGATGCTGGTGAGAATGACAGAGCAGGAACTCACTCTCCCAGCCTAAGGAGGGGCTTCTCAGGGGCCCTTCTGGGCCACAGGGGCCTTTAGCCAGTGTCCAACCAGGGTGTCCACTGGCACCAGGCCTGCCACTTGTCAATCATATGCCTCACCCCATTGAATCACAGGAAGTCATGGTGTTTTCAAGGCACTTGATGCACATATTTGTGCATCAAATATTTGCTAAGATTTCAAGTTAACCCTATAATTCCCAATCAACAAACAAGTAAAAATATGCATCCCCTTGCAAGATGCAGCAAGACACACAGGTAAGACATGTATTCCCATAATATACACAAGCAGTCCAGGATAGTAAAGTTCTGTTCTTTCACACATAAATACATTCAGCCCTGGATGGCAATGAATTATATTCTTGTACAGCTTGGAATGGTATATCCAGGGCCGGTTCTAAAGGGCATCCAGGTGGGGCACTGGCCCGACAGCCCCTGGAGCTACAGGGGGCCCCTCAGCCACCCCTCTGCTCCCCTTCTGCGATCTATGGGGCCCCCACACACCCCACACCCCACTTACCTGTCTGCTGTCTTCTACCATTGCCCTTAACGAAGATGGTGGCCGAGGTTTCCCTAAGGTACTGAAGCCCCTGCCACCTTCTTAGTTAATGGCAGAGATGTGCGCGTGTAGCACACACGTGTGCCATCAACAAATATGGCGGTGGAGGCATCATCCCTTTAGGGAAACTGTGGCCGCCATCTTTGTTAAGGGCAATGGTAAAAGATAGCAGACAGGTAGGGGGCGTGGGGGGCTGCATGCGTGTGTGCATGGGGACACACGCACGCACACATGCACACACGTGCCGGGGCCCAGGGCAAACTGATGCCCAAGGGCCCCAGCATTCCTGGAGCCGGCCTTGGTATATCATACCAGATTATTTTCTTACTAAAGTTTTTGTATTAGAAATTTGAACAATGCAAACAATGCAGTGATTACTAGGAGCCAACATGGATTTATGAAGAACAAATCCTGCCAAACTAATCTTATCTCATGTTATGATCGGGTAACCTCCCTTGTAGACTGTGGGAATGCTGTGGACATAATACATCTCAACTTCAGCAAAGCTTTTGACAAAGTGCCCCATGATATTCTGATTAGCAAACTAGCTAAATGTGGGCTGAATGGAACAACTATCAGGTGGATCCACAGGTGGATCCAGAATTGTACTCAAAGAGTGCTTATCAATGGTTCCCTCTCAAACTGGGCAGAAGTAACAAGTGGGGTACCACAGGGCTCAGTCCTGGGCCCAGTGCTCTTCAGCATTTTTATTAACGACTTGGATGAGGAGGTACAGAGCATGCTTATCAAATTTGCAGATGATACAAAATTGGGGGGCATAGCTAATACCGTGGAAGACAGAAACAAAATTCAAAGGGACCTTGATAGGCTGGAGCATTGGGCTGAAAACAACAGAATGAAATTAAACAAGGATAAATGCAAAGTTCTACACTTAAAAAGAAACCAAATGCACAGTTATAAGATGGGGGATACTTGGCTCACCAATACGACATGTGAGAAGGATCTTGGAATTGTCATTGATCACAAGTTGAATATGAGCCAACAGTGTGATGTGGCTGCAAAAAAGGCAAATGCTATATTAGGCTGCATTAACAGAAGTATAATTTCCAAATCACGTGAAGTATTAGTTCCCCTCTATTCAGCACTGGTTGGGCCTCGTCTTGAGTACTGGGTCCAGTTCTGGTCTCTGCACTTCAAGAAGGATGCAGACAAACTGGATCAGGTTCAGAGGGGGCAACAAGGATGATCAAGGGACTGGAAACAAAGCCCTATGAGGAGAGACTGAGAGAACTGAGCATGCTTAGCCTGGAGAAGAGAAGACTGAGGGGAGATAGGATAGCACTCTCCAAGTACATGAAAGATTGTCACACAGAGGAGGGCCTGGATCTCTTTTCGATTGTCCCAAAGTGCAGGACACGGAATAATGGGCTCAAGTTGCAGGAAGCCAGATTTCGACTAGACATCAGGAAAAACTTCCTAACTGTTAGAGCCATACGACAATGGAACCAATTACCTAGAGAGGTAGTGGGCTCTCCGACACTGGAGGCATTGAAGAGGCAGCTAGACAGTCATCTGTCAGGAATGCTTTGATTTGGTTTCCTGCATTGAGCAGGGGGTTGGACTTGTTGACCTTATAGGACCCTTCCAACCCTACTATTCTATGATTCTATGAGACATGGGATGAGGTGCTTTGACCATATAAATAAAAAATATGAATATACTGGGCTTTCCTCTGACTATTATACAGAAATAATCCCACTTTGGTTAACCCATGTCTGCCTTTCTTGTCGCCCATTAAGCCCACCATAAGCAATGTATGTATTGTGTAAATTTGTATAGATATTAGCAGAGATTGTCAACGGTCAGAAATGTGTGTGTGCCAGTGTGTGCGTTTACCTAAGAAAGCAGGCTTTTACCCTGCATTGAGATCACTGAGACTTTAGACTTAGTAAAATAAGAAAAACTACTTTATTTATAGAAATACATAGTAGATAGGAAGGCATACCTAGTTCTAACTAACTAACTATGTTGGAGGCACAACACCCAGGTTTGGGAGTTGCCCTCATGGCTCAGGAGAGAGAGAGCAGAGACAAAGGTGTCTCCTCTCTCTTGGACGTCGAAGATTGAAGAGAAGAGGGGAAAGGGTGGAAGGAGGAGGGGCAGATAAACGTCCCTAAGACATATCAGTCTAACAAAGGAAGGAAGTCAGTCAGAGCATCACAGGTAAAGGTAGCCAAGCCTAGCCATCTGGAGGACCCTAACTCTATCTCCCTTAAACAAAACAGAAGTTGCTCTTGCCCCACTTCCAATTTGGTTCAGCCCACAAGGTTCATCTTGTCTCGCAGCTTGCAATTTCTGACTTTGCCCAATGCCTTCATGAGACCGTCTGCAGTCATTTCTTCCGTTGGACAATACTCCATCTTAAGTAGTCATCTGCAGTAGGTATATCTAATGAAATGGTGCTTTACATCTATGTGCTTGGTTCGTGACTCCAAAAGTCTGTTGCATCCTTGCTTGCTTCCCAGTCCTTCTTGGTTGGCGAGCTGGTTTTTTGGCACAGGTATTCCATGGCTACCACCACATCTGGCCTGGTAACAGTACTGATATACAGACGTTTTCTGATGGCTTATCTTGTATCTCTCAACGTTTCTTTTAGCATCTGGCTTTTTAAACTTCCTCTTGTAGCCTACAGCTTTCCTTTCTTGAGGAAGCTTAGTCAGTGTCCAAGTTTTACTTCTGTGTAGAGCTTCCAGCTCTTCCTTGGCTGCCTGCCTCCACCTCTCAGCTTCAGCTTTGGGTAAGGCTTCAATCTCTTTCCAGTTCTCTGGCTCTAGAAGTTCACCTCTCACATGGTAAGCAAGTCTTTCTGGTGGTACACCCTTGTTGGTACGTTCAGGGCATCTGGGTACTGGAGCTTCAGCTGCTCCTTCTGGCTCAGTTCCTCTTGTGGCTCAGACTCCTCGCCTTCCTCTGCAGGTATAATATTGTTATACCCTCTGTGGTGGAAGAATAATGCTTCTTCTTCCATTTTGCTGTCATCTGTTTGGTGTGGCGCCCCTTCTGGTTGGTGTGCACACTTTCCTTCATCAAAGTGGACAGCTCTGTATATTCAACTTCGCCAGTTTTGGGATCTATGACTCGGTATCTCTTCTGCATTGAAGAATATCCAATGAATATTACTTCCCTGGCAGTGTTGTCTTGACCTCTTTTGTTTCAGGATGTGCACAAAGGCCTTGCACCCGAATACACAAAGGTGAGACATGCTTGATGTCCTATCATGCCATAGTTGAAATGGCATTTTGTTGGTTGCAGATGCAGGAAGTCGGTTCTGCAGATAGGTGGCAGTAACCACAGCTTCTCCCCAGTACTTTTGTGGTAACTGTGCATCTTCCAACAAGGAATGAATCATCTGTCCAAGAGTCCAGTTCATGTGTCCTACAACCCCATTTTGTTCTGGGTTGTGGACAACTGTAGTCTGGTGCTCTATGCCTTCCTCACGGAGAAAGTCTTGCATAGCCCTGGACACATATTCTCCTCCATTGTCAGATCTTATGATCTGTGGCTTTCTGCCAAATTTGTTGGACACAATTCTGATATAGTCCTTCAACTTTTGAAGTACTTGACTTTTCCCTTTTAGCAGATATATTGTAGTATACCTCGAGTAGTCATCTATAAACATTAGCATGTAAAAAATTCCACCTTGAGATGGCACTTTCATTTGCCCACAAAGATCAGTGTGAATTAATTCTAGAGGTGTTTTGGTTTTCCTCTCACTTTTCTTAGGACATTTTGGTTTCACACTCTTCGTCTTTATACAGTACTCGCATCTTTCTGTACATTTGCATTGTCCCATTTTAATGCCTCTAGCCAAATTCTCTTTCTCTGGAGCACTTACTCTGGCTAAGCTGGCATGTCCCATTATTCTATGCCAAATATGCAAACATTCAGAATTACAGGTTTCCTTGACCATATTTGCATGCATAGCTTCAAGGTATTCTAAATGTAAAAGTCCGTTTTTCAATTCTGCAGTGCAACATATTTCTCCTTCATCTAGAATGTGGCAAAATTCTCCACTCATATAAAGTTCACCCCCCCAATTCCATTATTCTAGTAGCACTTATTAAGTGGTCTTTAAAATCAGGAACATATAGGCAGTTTTTAAGTTCAAGCTGTCTTTCGCCTTCTGGTGTTTTGCAAAGCAGTTGGACCGTGCCTATTCCTTGAGAAAATAATGTATCTCCAGAGGCAGTTTTTACTTCCTGTGTAAAGTTTTTAAAATACTTAAACAATTTTTTATCTTTTATTAGGTGGGTTATACATCTTGAATCGATTAAAAATCTGTTTTTATAATAATATTTCCTTTCATCAGATACATGGTAACTAGAAGACTTTGTTTTTGCCTTTACAGTTTGTCTTTGTTTAAAGTCAGGCTTTGCTCCTGTCTGACACCTATCACAATCTCTTTGAAGATGATTTGGAGATTTGCACTTAAAATAGAGCTTCCTTCTATGTTTTGTGGCCTCTTATGGATTGGGGCAATGACATGTTGCTGTTCTTTATTTGTTTGCTTTTCCTGCCCATAGTAAGGTTTGCCTTTTCAGACAGAGTGTATTCCTGTTTCTCTTTAAAATCCTGGTCCTTCAAATATGATATAATCTGATTCATACCCTGGTCTGTCTGTTGTAGCATGTGTTAGGTCCAAACCCAACATGCGAGCCGTCACTGTCTTTCTCAGCTCGCAAACACCCGGGAAGGTGCAGAGTTGAGTGCAATTATCCACTACCGGAGGCTATAATAATACACACACACAATATTTACCTTTGCAAAGGGGACCCAGTACCTTCAAGCAAGATGCTATTCAGAAGTGGGAACCCTGTTTATTGAAACAGCAGAGAATTATATAGTTTCCCCAAAGATAATAAAACAGGGGGGTTTATGCGTCACTACATTCAAGAAAACTGCTAGTCATAGTAATATCAAAACATTAGAAATGGGGTGCTTGAGATAAGAAAGCTCTCAGACATTCGGTTTTCTACTAGACAAAGTAACAGTATAGATAGGAGGAAAGGGGTGCTTTTGGAATAACAAAGAAAGGCACATCTTGCTTTCTTTTCAGCTAGGGGTTTGCATAAGTATGCGGCCTTGAGATAAGCGGTGCAGTTGGAAGAGAACACAGAGACAGATAATGTGGGAGGAATAACTACAGGCAGAGCCATTAAATCAGAAAGATCACTCAAGTTACAACTTTACACTTATAGGGATATGCATGTCAAGGCCTATAAGCATATGAATCAACTACAAGAATGCTTTTGTGATACAGTATGGCAACTTTATATGAGCCATTTCCCTACTGAGCATATAGGTATAATTGAGGAAATGAAATCCAGCTGAAATAGGCTTTTATTAACCATGAGCCATTGGAAGGTCACAAGTCAGATCACAGGGAAATAAACCGATATTAAAATCATATCAAGTCCAAATACATTTCCATCCTAACACACGCAAGTAGTTAATTTATGACGCTCGTGGAGAGAGCCCAGGAGCAATGCTTTTTGTATCTCATCATCAGTTTTTCTTCCACACCTCTCCAGTTCTTGGAGCAGTTTTGTGAATTTTTCTAGGTGTGTATTGAGAGTGTCTGCCTCTCTCTCTTTCAGAGTAAACAATTCCTTGTAAAGAAACATTACATCATTTTTAGACTTTCTGTCATATATTTCTTCTAATTTCTGCCACATTTCTTTCACATCCTTACATCCTATGCAGACATTTAGTGCCTCATCTGATAATGCAGAAATAAGAAGAGATTTCACTTTTGCATGCTTACGTCTCCAGGATACTGCAGCAGTTTCATCCTCTTCCGCTGGTTCAGGATCGGTCGGGATTTCATACAGATCCTCTCCTTCCAGGAGCGCAGTCATTCAAAGACTCCAAACCACATAATTGTCCTTCTCCAGCCTCGGGATGCTTCTCTTAAGTGTTGATTCTTCAGCCATCCTTTCCTATCTTTTGTTTCACTTTTTTTCTCTAACTTAAAGTCTCCTTTTGTTGATCTCTTTGTAAACCACACACAGTATTTAGCCTTTTTAGCTTTTAGGCACAACTTGTTATTCAACTTAGCTTACTGGGCCAGCCATAATCCTTTGTTGTGTAAATTTGTATAGATATTAGCAGAGATTGTCAACCATCTGAAATGCATGTGTGCCATTGTGTGCATTTACCTAAGAAAGCAGGCTTCTACCCTGCATTGAGATCACTGAGACTTAAGACTTAGTAAAATAAGAAAAGCTACTTTATTTCTAGAAATACATAGTAGATAGAAAGGCATACCTAGTTTTAACTAACTAAGTTGGAGGTGCAACACTCAGGTTTGGGAGTTGCCCTCATGGCTCAGGAGAGAGAGAGCAGAGACAAAGGTGCCTCCTCTCTCTCAGACAGTCAAAGAAGAGAAGAGGGGAAAGGGCGGAAGGATGAGGGGTGGATAAGCTTCCCTAAGACATATCAGTCTAACAATGGAAGGAAGTCAGTCAGAGCATCACAGGTAAAGGTAGTCAAGCCGACCCTATATCTCCCTTCTGGAACATAAACAAAAGAACAAAACAGGAGTTGCTCTTGCCCCACTTCCAACAGTATGGTGGCCCTAGGTGCCTGGCAATCTCCCTATTTTTGCAGCCCGCAGCACATGACAAAAGCAGGGAGTTTATTAAACTGTCAGACATAGCTGTTTGCTTGTGTCCAGGTCGCATGTTTTGCAGGCCTGTATTAAAAACAGCTGGTTTTGCTTTTATTTTAACTTTATAGGAAGTCCAGGAGTACCTAAGAATTATAAACAAATGGAAGAAATTTGACAGACTGACTGAGACTAGTAAAAGTGGAAAAGTGAGACCTTTCAATTGGCTACTTCCTTTAAGGGAAGCATATTGTGATTTGCAATAAGAAAATATTCAATTTAAATCTTTTAGATCTGTTTCAATTATTGAAAAATATAGTTCATTAGGGCTCTATGCACTGGAAATGGATATGCTATCTACAATTAGGATTCAATTTGATCCTTTAATTAACTCATTGGCATTTAATGATATGGAATACCCAATAGTAGGCTGCCATATATTAAAGTACAATCAACCTCAACAAATTATAGTGCAGCCTAAAAATTCAGTGTACGAAGTTTTTATTTCATTGAATAAATTGAATATGTCTAAGGAGTTTCTGCAATGTGTACCTTATTTGTAAATGAATCAATATGGGGGGACACAGTGGGTGGATATGTGGTATGTAACTTTAAAGTACAGAGACAGAAGAGGGATGTGGTTAGGAGCTGCAGTGTTATTTCTGGATGCTAGTAACATAGAAATTCTGGCTAATAAATTACATTACACTACAGAGGAACGTGAATGAATGGTGGAGCCTATTACTAAAGTTCTAGCCTAATCTACTGATGTTTCACAAGTCATTTCAACTATACTTCCTTCATGGGAAAAACTCATTGAGAAGGATAATCATAGTAGGTACTACACAATAATTACAGCAGACTATATCATTGACTATGGCTTGTTCATAAGCACAAGATATGGCTCAGATGCTAGTGTTTAGTACAGCCTTTCCCAGCTAGTGGGCCACCAGATGTTGTTGGACCACAATTCCCATCTTTCCTGACCATTGGCAATGCTGGCTGAGGCTGATTGGAGTTGTGGTCCAACAACATCTGGTGGCCCACCAGTTGGGAAAGTCTGGTTTAGTATGATACAAATAACTGATAATGGAATGATATCATGAGATATTAGGAATTTATTGAAGGATAAAGTATTGAATGGGAAAGAATTTTGGGAGATTGGTAGGTTTTTGGTGAATGCAACATATGACGGACAACATAATGTATTAAAACTATTGTTATGGTGGAGGTTAGAGAGATAATAATTATCTTTCCAGTGGTACCTTTAGGTATTGGTCTGGATCAGGATTTGGTGAAGTATGCTTAAGAAGTTGAACACTGGGCACATTTAAAAAGGAGGAAAGGATGGGAAACTATCAACATAGAAGGATGCAAATGGTTATAAAATTTAGAATTTGCATCCAAAGATTGCAATCACCCCAAGATTGTCTTACCTATAAAATGAGTAATGTCTCTTATTGTTCTTTTTTGGTTAGGAATGAATTTAGTTCAGTAGTAGTATACATAGGACTTGGATATACAGTATTTGTATTAGAACAACCTGTAATAATATTATCATTGATAGTCAATTTATTCAACCAATGTTAAGGTATATTATTAATGGATGTTAAGTAAGTGATAGGACATAACTACTCTTTCTAGGTCCTTCTTTGGCCACTTCAAAGGATACGATTATGCCCAGAGATATAGAATAAGATCATTCCAATTTCACTAGGATATGGTCTCATGTATTTACAAAGTTTATTATCACATCCCACTTTCCAGGCACAATTAGAAACAGTTAAGAAGATGGGAGAACAAGCTACATTGCAGGTAAAACCTGAGAATCAGGCTATCACTAGAATTGCAGCAAAAATTAAAGACATGGGGTGCACAAGTGGTGGGATGCATTGTTTGGCTGGGGTGAAAATTCCTCAGATGGATTAACAATTGTGATGCATCCCATTGTGGTGATATTGATTGGATAATGCATAGTTTTAATTGGCATGATTTTCTTATTGAATGGATGTTATCAAATACACACACATTGCACAAATTTGAGACGCTCATAAAATTATATTATAAAAGAAAATGCTAATTAATGTTGTTATACACACTATTAGTGATCCGGGGGATAGATGTAAGAAGGTATGCACATTTTGGGGTTTTTATTTTTTGATTCATATTAATGGACCAAGGCATAGGGGCCCAAGCTATACTGCACTCTGATAAAAAGCCCTTGTGATAACCCCTAACATCAGGATGGCCAGAACTGGTTTCCTGACCTTAGAAAGACACAGATTAATTAGTGAATAGTGAGGAAGGTTCCAAATTGTAGATTTACCTAAGGAATAAAACCTGTAACTGAACAATGACACCTCATCTGATGTACAGCTGTGGTCAATGTAACACACAAAATATAATCAAGTTCTTCCCAGGAACAGGAATTGACACTCACATAGCACCAGAGTCAGCAGGAATAATCCTTAACTTCACTTAGGTAAGGCAAATAGTCCAAAGAAAATCATTTCATGTTCCTAAGTTACTCACCTCGATCTCCTCTCAGTTTACATGCTACCCAATGAGACCCCCAAATGTTTTTAAAGGTTTTGTTTGCGGCAAATCAGCACTCATGGCTCCAGTGATTTCCTGGATACTTCACTCTCTAGGAACACCAATTCGCTGTGCTGGACCTTGAACTAAAGAAGGGTGAGATATTTATGTCCGGTTGCTGGCTATTTCAGAAGAGAGAGCTTAACTCTCACCAGGCACAGAAGTCTTGTTCCTGACTTTGTGTCTTAACATTCTTCAGGAAAGATACATTTATTTATTTTATTTATTGAATTTCTTAGTTGCCCATCTGGCTGGCTATCCAGCCACTCTGGGCGACGTACAAAATAAGCATACAGATACAATAAACATTAAAAATCTGGACACAAGATAATAAAATCTAGCCCACCCCAAAAGCCTTCCTGAAGAGCCAGGTCTTCACGCCCTGGCAGAAACTCAGTATTGAGGGGGCATGGTGGAGATCATTTGGGAGGGAGTTCCACAGGGTGGGGGCCACAATTGAAAAAGCCCTCTCTCTAGTCCTCACCAGTCTGTCTGTTTTGACTGATGGGATAGAGAGAAGGTTTTTTTAAGGCTGATCTTGTTGGACGACATCGCTGATGATGCTGGTGTCACTCCTTCAGATAGACTGGGCTGAAACCGTATAGGGATTTAAAGGTCAAAACCAACACCTTGAATTGGGCCTGGCAAGCAACTGGTAGCCAGTGCAACTCTTTTAGCACTGGAGTTATGTGATCTCGCTGGCAGCTGCCTTTAATCAGGCGTGCTGCCACGTTCTGTACCAGTTGCAACTTCTGGACCGTTTTCAAGGGTAGCCCCACGTACAGCGCATTACAGTAGTCTAGGCAAGAGGAGACCAGGGCATGTACCACTGAAGGGAGCAGGTGATTGGGAAGGTAGGGGTGCAGCCTCTGTATCAGATGGAGTTGATACAGTGCTGCCCAGCTCATAGCTGAGACCTGAGCTTCCATGGACAATTGGGAATCAAGAATGATCCCGAGGCTGCAGACCTGGTATTTCAGGGGCAGTTGTACCACACTGAGCACCAGGTCCAAATCCCCTAACCTTCCCTTGTCTCCCACGAGCAGTACCTCGGTTTTGTCAGGGTTCAGTTTCAGCTTATTCCTTCCCATCCAGCCACTCACCGACTCCAGGCACTTGGACAGGGTTTCTACAGCCAACCTCGGTGAAGATTTAAATGAGAGATAGAGCTGCATGTCATCCGCATATTGGTGACACTGCAGCCCAAATCTCCTAATGATAGCCCCCAGCGGCTTTATGTAGATGTTAAATAGCATCAGGGAGAGGATAGAGCACCCCACAAGTGAGAAGCCAAGGATCCGAAACCTCATCCCCCAATGCTACTCTTTGGTGCCTATCAGAGAGGAAGGAACACTCCATAAAGCCTCAACAAGATACATATCCAATAAAACAGTGGAGTTTCCTGTTATTGAAAAGCCCTATTCGTTAATGCAGCCTTCTACAAACTCACAGCCAGCCCATGACCCTCAACTTTGCATAACCACAAAGACACATGGTCTAACCCAGACATCTGAACTGATTGTTATAGATAATGAAGAACCACACAGCTTTTGCATTGAAGAGGAGGCGAACCTTTTGGAAGCCTTTACAGGGCTCCCAATGACCTCTCAGCTGGATATACTATTGAGACTTCAAAGACTATACAATCATTTGCAGGATAGGCTATCTTAAACCACATCAGTGATAAATTCAGTTGGACCTATTCAACCCACTATTTACTCACTGGATGATGTGCCATCTGTGGAAAGAAAGCCTGTCATTCAAGACTATCTAGCGGTCTCTGAATATCGTACCGGCCCAAATTTTCATGACTCACAGCAGAGGGTATATCTTAATACCAATTCTGTTCCCTCGTGGACGGATGTGCGCTATTTGGAAAAAGAAGGGCTCACCATCGAAATGCCACCCACAGGTGTTTCTAAATCCCAGGGTGGGGATTGTATCAAATGTTAGCAGACCGGCGCACACCTGTGAAGTAATAATACATCACGAAGAGACTCATATTACATCACCATCAAATGAGGACCTATTGACTATCCCTGTTTTGTGACCTCTGCAGTCTGGCTGACTAAGTGCTCCTTCTACCCTTAAAATTTTATCTTGGAACGTAGCTGGTTGGACGGCCAAAATGGATGATGACTCTTTTAAAGTTTTTTGCAAGCAATTTCAAATACTTTTTATACAAGAGACATGGATGGCTATGCTATCTGTTCTGTCCCTCCCAGGCTATGTTGCCTTTTCTATCCTAGCTAGAAAATCAGATATTGGTGGAAGGTCGAGGGGTGGTCTTGTGACTTTGATATCGGTAGACTCTAACCCTTCAGCTAGTCAAGTTGAAGTAGATATTTCCAGCAATATTTTGATTACTCAAGTCACCTGGTCAACTGGGATAAAAAAATTTATGATCAACGTCTACTGTCCCCCCTCGAACTCTAAATATCCGGACATTGCTTTTTGGGATGAATTAGATCAGGTTCTTTCTTCTTTGTATCAGTCTACTTCAAATCCATTAATTCTTCTGGCTGGCGATATGAATGTGAGAGTAGGCTCAAACAATCTTACAATCGGATGAAAATTTGGGCTGGATTCTGAGGATTTATCTTCCTTCCCCACAAGATCTTCAAGAGACTCAGTTATTAATCCTGCGGGACTGTCCTTATTTGCTTTGATTTTTAAGTTTCAATTATTTATTTGTAATGGTGTATCTATGGGATTAACATCTGATTTATATACATATATTGGACTCAGGGGTAAGAGTGTGATTGATTTTATGATCCTCTCCCAACTTCTTGCCACTTACCTTGTCTCATTTGAGGTTCTGGCAAGAGTGGAGAGTGATCATATGCCGCTCCAAGCTCACTTTCCCATTCCAGAGATTCCTACACCTATTTCACCTATTTATTTTGAGAAATTATGCGCTCAAGGTGACAAGAGAATCCGCAGGAATGGGCACCTTCAAGAAACTATGAGTGCACAGTTAAATTCATCGAGCTTATTAACTCTGAGAGATCAACTATTGAAGTCTCCAGATCCATTGGAATTTTATAATAAAATAATAACAGCAGTTAGGCCCTTATTGACCTCTTCGCATCCGGCCAGACAGATAAAACATGGCTGGTTTGATAAGCAATGTGCCACTTATAAACGCGCCCTTTTAAGATCCAAAAGTAATTTAAGGCAGGCTGACTCCTCAGAAACTTTTGAAACTTATATTCTTTTACGTAGAGGATATAAAAAACTCCTGCGTTCAAAAAAAGAAAACTTTATTCGTCATCAATGGAGAGAGCTTGGCCTTGCCTCTCTGGAAAAGAATTCGGCAAGGTTCTGGGACCTGATTGCAAGGGGGTTAAAGGAGGGTTATACCCCTTTGGATAATCAAATTACCTCAGAACAATGGCACACACATTTTGCAGATCTTTTCTCAGTGATTAATACTGCCTCTTTAATAGATACCTCCCCGCTTTTAAAATTGACTCCTCTCGATTGCTGTCAGAAGTGGGACCCTGTCACCTTGGATGAAGTAGCAATATTGATTAATTCTCTTCCGACAAAAAAGGCTTCTGGCGAAGATATGTTACCGGCAGAATTGTTTAAATCCAACCCAGATTGGTGGTCGCCAGTTTTAGCTAAAATCTTTACATTTATTAACCACCATGGAAAAATCCCATCGGGTTGGGATGTCAGTATAGTTGTGCCCATCCATAAGAAGGAATCTAAAGCAAACCCGAAAATTTTTAGACCTATTAGTCTTATGGATGTGGCTGCTAAATTATATGCTAAATATCTGCTGGGTAAATTGGAACAATGGGCTGCGGAAAACGCAGTCCTTGCTGAAGAACAAGCGGGGTTCTGCAAAGGAAAATCTACGATAGATCAATGATTTATCCTTCTGCATTTAATTCAGAAATATGCTTTCAGTAACAGGAAAGAGCTATTTGCCACCTTTGTGGATTTCTCCTCCGCCTTTGATACTATTGACCGTGAGCGACTGTGGCAAAAGCTTTTAGTAACTAATATTGATAGGAGATTACTCTATTTAATTCAGATGTTATACTCTAATACTTCGCTCAGGGTCAGACTTGGAGCAAATGGTCTACTATCTGAACTTATTCCTACTCTCAGAGGGGTTCGCCAGGGATGTCTTCTAGCTCCTTTTCTTTTTAACTTTTATATAAATAATATTGTTCAATACCTGAGTGGCCCAAACTACTTTCCTCCCGCAATTTTAGATACCAAGCTTTCAGTATTTTTATATGCAGATGATTTAGTTTTAATCTCAATCACACAAATTGGGATGAGAAGGTTACTTAGAAGTTTAGATAAGTTCTGTGCCAAGGAACACTTACCGATTAATTATGACAAAATGAAGGTGATGGTCTTTGGTAGGAAGAGGAAAACTCACACCTGGAATTTAAATGCTAAACCGATAGAACAACAACACAGTATCAGATATTTGGGTATGAGATTTAGTGCTAATCTCACATGGAAACCCCATTTTGCAGCAACCAAATTGAAGGCCTCTCTTTCTACTCACTCGTTGCTTCGTTTTTATAACATCAAAGGCGGGAGCCTGGTTGCTCCTACTCTTGAAGTATTCAAGAGAAAAATAATCCCCCAGCTTCTCTATGGAGCCGAGATTTGGGGATACGCGTACTCCCCCTCTTTAGAGTGCCTTCAAAATTCCTTTTTAAGATCTATCTTGGCGGTTCCCCGAGGCACTCCAATAGCCCTAATGAGGATGGAAACTGGACTGCACTCATTACAATCAGTGGTGCACTCCACTCTGGCACTGTACTTGCTTAAGTTGGCCGGTATGAGTGAATTGCGACTCCCCAAAAAATGTCTACTTGAGCAATTACAAAATCCATCCTCATCTTCTTGGTTCAAACGGATCAAGTCAATACTCGCATTCTATGGGATAAGTATAGATATGTTGCCATCTAACCCATCTCAACGAGCGAAGTCCCTTCTTAGAGAAAGAATACATCTCTACTCCAAAAGATGGGATCTGTATGCTGTCACTCATTCGGACTTGTCCCTTTGGTACCCTTTGTTTAAAACAGGCTTTGGCATGGAACATTATTTTGTTTATTTAACTTCTAGAACTTTAAGAAAATTGTTTACCACTCTCCGTTTTCAAACAATGCCCTCGGCCCTTTTGGAAGGAAGATATGTAAACACTCCAATTCATCAAATATTATGTATTTGTAAGGCAGGGGAAACTGAGGACATTGCCCATTATGTATTAAATTGTTTGCTGTATACCGCCCCAAGGCTCAAATTTCTTCGCCCAGTTCTTTTAATTCTTGCAGATAGATCTATCATGGAGCAAATTTGCACACTTTTAGCTGGCTTGGACCCGTACATAACCCTCCAAGTAGCTAAATTTGCCCTAGCAGTGGGCAAAATTAGAGCAAGAACACAAAAACAATTATCCTAATCTTGATATTGCAAATTTTGTAAATGATTTTAGGCTGAAGGTTTGATTTTTTTTAAGCTTAATTAATATTAATTGTTTTTAAGTTTTTAAATTCATGTTATCTATACATATCATGTTCTTTGTTGTTATATGTTTATTTCGGGTACTTATTTTTATGTATTGTGGTGGCCAATGGCTATGAACAATAAACAATTTTCAATTTCAATTTCAATGTCAACATTGTTAAATGTTAATATTGTTGTCACCCACTGCTTCTGTCATCCACCATCATGAACTAACAAAAGAATTTCAGTCAACATGTTGAGCAAACATTTCACAGAAAAGCCATTTTTCAAACACTTTCTTTTCAGCTCCTCCTGAATTGTTGAATTGTTGTTTAGTCCTCCCTTAGAAAATATACCCCAAAACTCTTATCCTCCAATTTTACTGTTGACAAACTTTGTGGAAGATTATCGGGAGACCATTTTTGCTCAGTCCTAGCTGGGGTTGTGTTTCTCCAAAACTAACAACAAAATGACCAGCGTGAACTTACAAACCATAATTCATGCCTAAGGTATCTCTCAGCTGGTATATCTCAAGTCTATGTGCGTATGCAAAAAAAGGAATGATAAAAGAATGTACTTCCTCATGATAATTAAGTTACCCATGCTCCACGTTTCAAACTTTACTCCACAAATTACTTTTCAGTTGCCTGTCACTGAATCCCATTGTAGTACAAGCAGTCTGTGAACTTATACCACTACCTGTCCAGTCAAATAATAATATCTGTGTTTCCTGCATCCTTTAAAAAAAGAAACAAAAATAGTTTGTGTGCAAAGGCTTTCTTACATTGCATACATATATACAACTTTGTCCCCACACAGCAGCAGTGCCTCACCAAGTGGAGCAGAGTCAGAAGAGGAGAAGGGGTGAGGTGGCAGTGAGGCTGTGGCTGTGTGGATGCATGGGCGGGAACACAGGATCAGCTCTGGCAGTGCATCTGTGCAGTCCCAAACTTGCCATCCCCTTGCTCTTTCCTGGTATCAGTGATGCTGCTGCCAGAAGGCTATTGTAGCTTTGTCCGCCAGGTGAGCCAAAACTGCCAAAAAGATGTCAATATTCAGATTTGTTACACACTCATACCTAGCATTAACAATAAGAGAAGGAAAAGTCTTGTTCTGCTAGTACAGTGGTTCTCAAACTTTTTTTGTTTGCGGCGCACTGTAAAACATATAAAAATTTTCTGGCGCACTTCGTGTACAAAATTAAAAATATATTAATATATTTTAAACTATGAATAAAAATAACAAACTATAGAAAACTATTACTTACCCTATGCAAATGGGTTTCTTCTCATTTCTAAAATATACTTTCATAATATTTGAGGCACACCTAGCCACCTCTTAGGGCACACCAGTGTGCCTGGGCGCACCGTTTGAGAATCACTGTGCTAGTAGAACAAAGCACATAAATCTTTTGATTTACATGCTGTAAGTCTAAGGTTTATAATGCAAATTGAATAAGAACCTGCAATTAGGACAGATTACAAAGTAGTCAAGTAAAGGGTCTTTCACAAATCTAGCAAGGTCCTGGATCAAAAACTTTCATATAAAATAATTTTCTCGGACTTCCCCTGTTCACCAAAAACAAAACAAAAACCCTGTGTCACTGTCAATGCTTAAAATTACACTCCATGTACCATTTTACTCGTTATACAGCTCTACTGCTTTTAAGGATTTAGAGATAGTTTAACTTAGAAAGTCACAATGAGAAGCTGGTGTTTTATGAAACATTTCAATTTAACTTAGCCAAGCTTGTACACTGCTCAGCACCGTAAATCTCTCACCATTCACTACTATCACTACAATACATCCTGCACAGTTTAAAACATTATCACCACCTGTCCAAGCTGGCATGAAATAGCTTGCAAGGTTTTGATGTTGATTTTAAGGAATTAGAAGCATTGGGTGTGTTATTTATTCGGAGCTTATCTGCAGAAAAAGACAGTGTTTCCAGTAGCACTGGAATGAATTGCAAATACCATTTTCAGGATGGGCAACTTAGATGCTTGACTGACATCTGTTGTCTACAGCTATAGAAGGATGACTATATAGCATGTTAGATTAGTTCAGTTAGGGTTCTTCTATAGTTGACAACATGACAAGAGCCCAGCCTCTAGTTCGTGCTTTCTTTTTGTGTGAGCATTTGCTGTTATGACTTTTTTCCAGGGCAAGAATAACATGCTATTGAACGCTCCAACACTACAACACTGGCAATTAATCTTAGGATTGCTGCCAGCTTCTCGTCCACCAAAAGGAAGAGTTGCCAGTAAAAGTGTTCAGGTGTTCAAAGAGTTTCAAGAAAGCAGAGGGTTTCGGTAAGACTACCATACTTTGGGGGAGGGAATGGGGCTGTGCTGCCAGTGTGATATGGCCAAACTAACTTCACCTCTGAAGTCTGGATGCTAAATGCAGTTGTGTGAAGAAGAACCCTTAACATTATTCAACCCACCACTTTGAGCGGGTGCTTCTGCATAGGATTTCCTCTTCAGACATCAGCACTCAACAGGTTGCACTCAGCTTAGTGATAGGGTGAACATTCCATTAGTGAAAGGATTTCTCCTTGTGCAACAAAACATTCTCCCCTCTCTGCTCCCCCTGTATGCCTCCTAAATTTGATTTGGGTTTCCCCCAACACTCCGCTACAGATTTGAGGATTGTGTAGGGGATGCATGGGTGGTAGAAAGGGGAAAATGCTGTTGCATTTGCACTAATGCTTGTGCAAGAATGTAGTTGAATACTGCTCACCATATGCAGATGGGGTTACCTTGATATCAGAGGCAGGGCTTGAGGCTTAGCCCCTTTCCTACACATGACAGTTCTCCATGCAAATAATGTATGAAAAGAGCTGGTGTAAGCTGCTTCTACCCAAGCTTCAGTGATTTCCTCCCTCCCATCTCAGCCCTCATAACCCATCCCAGCCTTACCTGAAAGCCACCTAACTACCAGGGGAGGTTTTTCATAGGTTAAGGGTGCTGCAGTGAGGATTTACATAGTTTTCCCCCCAAAATAAGTGGGATAGAAAATGTGTGTGTGTGTGTGTGTATATATGTGTGTATGTACATGTGACATCCTTCCCCAGCACCACCTCTGAAGCTCTCACTTTGTGGCTACCAGCAGACAGGAACGTCAGGTTTATTCTTACCCTTTACAGCACTAGCACCGATCTCAAAAGATCCCACTGCTAGGCAGCACCACCCGACACTTTGTAACCCTTTTAGCCAATAGACTGTGCCTAGTCTCTGCCTGGCTATTCCGATACCTTGTGTCAATGGGTATAGGTAATTTGTAAATCCCCTTGCAGCCCCTTGACTCTGAAGCATACAGCCTTGGGTTTCTCTGTGGGACTGGATACACTTTCCTCCGATCCGCCGCTGCCACTATTCGATACAAACTGTTCAGCCTTGGTTACTTTACTATTCCTCCTGGTATGTATGTATATGTATATTTAGATAGACAGACAGACAGATGGATAGATTTGAAAGCAACAAATAGAACTTCAACCAAGCTTGCTCTGGATCCCTATAAGGATTCTGCTAATCACCTAAAATATATGCACATAATTGTGATTAACAAAACAGATTTTTATTGTACTACCAAAATGTTTCAGCTTCCGCCTTCATCAGCTGCTAACATACCTACCTGGACAGCGATGACCTCGCCTCAGTTGTGCATGCTCTGGTAACTTCTAGATTGGACTATTGCAATGCACTCTACGTGGGGCTGCCTTTGAAGACAGTTCGGAAACTACAGCTAGTGCAAAACGTGGCAGCCAGACTGTTGACGAGGACGAGATGGTCCGCACATATAACACCTGTTCTGGCTCGTTTGCACTGGCTACCTGTTCGTTTTCGGGCCAGATTCAAAGTGCTAGTTTTGACTTATAAAGCCTTACACAGTGCGGGACCACAGTACCTGGCGGAACGCCTCTCCCGATATGAACCTACCCGCTCACTACGTTCAACATCAAAGGCCCTCCTCCGAGTTCCGACCCATAGAGAGGCTCAGAGGGTTGTAACAAGATCCAGGGCCTTTTCAGTGGTGGCCACCGAATTATGGAACAGTCTCCCCAACGAGGTACGCCTGGCGCCTACACTTCTATCTTTCCGGTGCCATATCAAAACCTTTTTATTTTCCCAGGCATTTTAATATATTTTATTAGTTTTTAATATGTACCAGATTGTTTAATTGTTTAATATGTTTGCCTTTTAGTGTTTTTTATGTGATTTTATTGTATTTTACCTACTGTTGTGCACCGCCCAGAGAGCCTTCTGGCTGTGGGCGGTATAAAAAATGAATAAAATAAATAAATAAATAAATGCTGTTACCAAGGTGGCAGTTATAGAGCTTTGAGGATGGAATGCTCAGAGAAGCTTCATTTGCAGAAGCTAAGTGATGTTTGTACTATCCTCCAGGTTCAGGTGGTTTACTGTTGTTGTTATGTGCCTTCAAGTCAGCTACGACTTATGGCCACCCTATGAATCAGTCACCTCCAACAGCATCTGTCGTGAACCACCCTGTTCAGATCTTGTAAGTTCAGGTCTGTGGCTTCCTTTATGGAATCAATCCATCTCTTGTTTGGGTTTCCTCTTTTTCTATTCCCTTCTGTTTTTCCCAGCATTTTGGTCTTTTCTAGTGAATCCTGTCTTCTCATGATGTGTCCAAAGTAGGATAACCTCAGTTTCATCATTTTAGCTTCTAGTGACAGTTCTGGTTTAATTTGTTCTAACACCCAATTATTTGTCTTTTTTGCAGTCCATGGTATGAACAAAGCTCTCCTCCAACACCACATTTCAAATGAGTTGATTATTCTCTTATCCGCCTTTTTCACTGTCTAACTTTCACATCTATACATAGAGACTGGGAATACCATGGTCTGAATGATCCTGACTTTAGTGTTCAGTGATACATCTTTGCATTTGAGGACCTTTTCTAGTTCTCTCACAGCTGCCCTCCCCAGTCCTAGCCTTCTTCTGATTTCTTGACTATTGTCTCCATTTGGGTTAATGACTGTGCTGAGGTATTGATAATCCTTGACAAGTTCAATGTCCTCACCTTCAACTTTAAAGTTACATAAATCTTCTGTTGTCATTACTTTAGTCTTTTTGACATTCAGCTGTAGTCCTGCTTTTGTGCTTTCCTCTTTAACTTTCATCAGCATTCATTTCAAATTGCTACTGGTTTCTGCTAGTAGTATGGTATCGTCTGCATATCTTAAATTATTGATATTTTTCCCTCCAATTTTCACACCTCCTTCATCTTGGTCCAATCCCGCTTCCTGTATGATATGTTCTGCATATAGATTAATTAGAGTGATAAAATAAACCCCTGTCTCACACCCTTTCCTATTGGGAACCAATCAGTTTCTCCCTATTGGGAACCAATCAGTTTCTCCATATTCTGTCCTTACGGTAGCCTCTTGTCCAGAGTATAGGTTGCGCATCAGGACAATCAGATGCTGTGGCACCCCCCTTTCTTTTAAAGCATTCCATTGTTTTTTCATGATCTACACAGTCAAAGGCTTTGCTGTAGTCTATAAAGCACACAGTGTTTTTCTTCTGAAATTCCTTGCTCCATTCCATTATCCAACGTATGTTTGCGATATGATCTCTGGTGCCTCTTCCCTTTCTAAATCCAGCTTGGACATCTGACATTTCTCGCTTCATATATGGTAAGAGCCTTTGTTGTAGAATCTTGAGCATTACTTTGCTTGCATGGGATATTAATTATTATTATTATTATCTAAAATTTATTAGACACCTATCTGGTAGGTAAAATCCTGTCACTCTAGGCGACGTACAATAAAAATATAATACAAATACATGTCAAAACAGAAAATACAAAACAGTCAATTAAATCAAATTAAAATCACAGAAAACAAAAGACCAATCCACACCTTTAACTACACAGCTCTGATAAATTTCTCCTCCTGCCTAATCAAAAAGCCAGGTCTTCAACTGCTTCCAAAAACACAAAAGTGATGGAGCTAGACGAATAGAAACTGGCAAGGTATTCCATAGTAAGGGAGCTGCAATAGAGAAGGCTTTAGACCTAGTGCCGGCTAATTTAGCCACTCTGATTGAAGGAACAACAAGAAATCTAGCAGCTAAAGATCTAGTGCGACCACCTTCTCCAAGAAGAGAAAGTCTATTCTTCAAGTAACATGGACCAGCATCGGTAAAGGATTTGTAAGTTATGACCAAAATTTTAAACTTCACCCTTGACACAATCGGGAGCCAATGAAGTTCCTGAAGGATTGGAGTGATGTGATCTCTCCAATGGCAGCCCTTGATAAGATGTGCCGCCGCATTCTGAACGAGTTGAAGTTTACACATAGTTCTCAAGGGTAAACCTACATACAGGGCATTACAATAGTCCAAACGGGAGAGAACCAGGGCACTTACTACAGTTGGTAGTAGATGCTTAGGGAGAAATGGACAGATTTTTCAAATCAGGGACAAGTGATAAAGTGCGGATCGGCTTACTGCCGCTATCTGGGCCTCCATAGTCAACTGAGAGTCTAAGATGACACCTAGACTGCGGACTTGATCACTCAAGGGAACTGTGACTTGGTTAAAAGTCACTTGAGTTATCCCTAAATTAGACCGATCACCCACCAAGAGGATTTCAGTTTTTTCAGGATTTAATCGCAATTTATTCCTAGACTTCCATTCCCCTATTAATTCCAGCCCTTTGGTCAGTTGTGTGACAGCCACCTGTGGGGAAGATTTAAAGGAGAGGTAAATTTGGGTGTCATCTGCATATTGATGAAATTGTAGGCCACGCTCCAAATAAAATCACCTAGCGGTCTTATATAGACGTTAAAGAGCATTGGGGCAAGAATCGAGCCTTGCGGCACTCCACAATCCAGCGGCCAAGACTCGGAAACCTCATCCCCCAATACTACTCTTTGAGTTCTTTCGCTAAGGTAAGAGCGAAACCAACGCAGAACAACTCCTTGAACACCCATAGACATTAATCGATCTAGAAGGATGTTATGATCAACCGTGTTGAAGGCTGCAGACAAATCGAGAAGAACAAGGAAGGTATATTCTCCTCTATCTAAAGCTTTTCTCAAGTCATCAACCAATGCGACCAAAACAGATCCAACCCCATGTTTTGGCCTAAAACCAGACTGTAAAATATCTAAATGACAGCCTTCATCCAGATGGGTTTGCAGTTGAATAGCCACTGCACGCTCAATCGCCTTCCCCAGAAAGGGAAGGTTTGAAATCGGTCGATAGTTGCCCAAGATCACAGGGTCCAAGGTAGGTTTTTTCAAGATGGGAGACACCACAGCTTCTTTAAGTGTCATAGGCAACAAACCCTCTTCCAAGGAGGCATTAACTATGTCCTTAATTCTGTCCCCCAGTTCATTTCTCGCATCCATCACCAACCAAGATGGACAAGGGTCTGCTAAACAGGAGGTAGGGTTAAGAGATCCAAGAACATTAAGAGTTTCTGTAAGGGTTAGAGACTGAAAATGATCCCAAATAACGGCCTATTAAGGCAATAGTTCGATAATTACTGCATTCCCTGGGATCCCCTTTCTTTGGAATTGGGATGTATATGGAACGCTTCCAGTCTGTGGGCCACTGTTTAGTTTTTCATATTACTTGACAGATTTTTGTCAAAATTTGGACAGATTCCGTCTCAGTAGCTTGTAGCAACTCTGTTGGTATGCCATCTGTTCCCGGTGACTTGTTTCTTCCAAGTATTTTAAGAGCAGCTTTCACCTCACATTCTAAAATATCTGGTTCTTCATCATACGGTTCCTCCATGAACGAATCTGTCATCCTGGCATCTCTTTTATAGAGTTCTTCATCCCTACCCTTGATTTAAATTTCCCTTTCATTTCTCTAATCTTTTGGAATAGGGCTCTTGTTCTTCCCTTTTTTTTGTCCTTTTCTATTTCTATACAATAACAATTGTAATATTTCTCTTTGTCCCTACGTGCTTCCCCCAGGCACCTGATTGGCCACTGTGAGAACAGGATGCTGGACTAGATGGGCCACTGGCCTGATCCAGCAGGCTCTTCTTATGTTCTTATGTATGTACTAGTCACTGTATTGTTGCATTTAGGGTTCTGACTGTGTTTCTAACTTGTTTTGCTTTTGCTTTCCTTCTCTCTTTAACCATTTTAAGAGTTTCTTCAGTCATTCATTGAAGTCTTTCTTTTATAACAAATGCTATTGGAAGTCACTGATTCATAGGGTCGCCATAAGTCATAATCGACTTGAAGGCACATAACACACACACAAGTTTGTTGTGCACCACCACCAAAACTTATATTCTGCCAGTTAGCTTTAAACTTTGTTTCTTTTTCAGTTTCCATTTTGATCTCATTTGCTCTAGGTTAAAAGCAGTGGAACCATTTTTACTTTGTGGTAATTCTACCAAGCACTTAGCACTTCACATAACATTATAAGCACTATATGAAAATATGTTTATTGATCCAGCAACCATTACAAACAATCGAACAAACATTATAAAACCAATTACACTATGGACTGTTACTCTCCAGGCATTTTAGCCCTAACGTCAAATAACAATACTTAAAAATTTGGCAACACTTAAAATGACATAAGTACTATTACCATTTAAACATATTTTCAAAACAACTGCATCGTATCTACCAGGAATCTGTTCCAAAATGGGGTGCAACAACCTGTCTGTCTCACCCTTATAAAAATTATAGTACAAAAGCATGTGTGCTATAGTCTGAACCGCACCTTAGCCACACGGACAGAATCACTGGCACTATATAAATTAAATAATAACATAAAGCCATAAGCAGTAAGATGTCAGCTGGATACCTTTTTATTTACAACTTCTTTTTATTATATTTAAAGATAAAAATAATGGATATTCTAAACTAAAGAATGCTTACCGAACATACGAACATCTGCAAAACAAAAAATATTAAATGTAAAACCTATGATAGTTGCATAGTGCACTGCCACTATTAGGAATGTGGCTTTTTGTGCAAACTGTAGCACAGTGGTGAGAGATCAAGGTATTGAGCAATGTTGTTCTCAATGGATAGGTGGTTACCACAGGCAAAGGCATAGGAGTGGTGTGAGGCCAGGCCTTAAGGAATGAATCCTTCCTGAGTGAGTAGTGCAGAAAGCCAGAGCAGGCCACAACCAGAAGACCTATGAGACTGAGCCTCAGGAAGCAGATAGAAGCTCTGCCAGAAGCGGTTTGGAATTTGGAGGAGGTACTCAGGAGAAGCACAACCTGATCCCTCTTCCCTTACCCTCATGTAAAAAGAAATAAGAAAGAGTTGCAGGTGAGAATTCTCACATGTTGTCCATGCCTGCACTAATTCCCACATGTGGCCCCCAGAATTGTACACACATCCATGGGTCCTTGTATGGGGCGGCAGAGGGGTCCCCAACATCACACATGCACCAGGCCCCATAAACCCTCTAGGTGGCCCTGCAAAGCTGGCCATGGGGGTGGTGGTGGAGCGAAGACACTCCTCACCCAGGGAGTTATTTATCCTAAGGCCAGCCCTCTGATATGTGTGTGTGTCTCTCTCTCTCTCTCTGTGTATCTCTATCTATATATAGTATTTTTCATGTTACAATACCATGCTAAGTACTCTCTGACTAGAAAACTAAATTACATACTATTTAAATTAAAAAATACATAAATATTAGTCACTATAGACACACCCTCTGAACTCAATCCAGCTAGATCAGAAACTGTGTGGTGCTAGTTCATCCCTATGTGGCAATTCCTCCAGAAGTGCCCACTGTGCTGCCACGACCACCACTGCTTTTCCTTCCCCTGTGCATACTGAGCATACTCTGCTGGCACAGAATACTGGCTATTTTTCTCGGTAGGAACACACTAGGGATTCCAGCACAGCCTCTACCTTTCTATCGCCTGCTCAAATGTAAGTTTCTTTACCTTTAGGCAGGGGAAAGAGGAGGAGGAAACAGTGGTGGTTTTCAAACGCAGTACTGCTAACAGAAGGTTGAAAAGCAGAGTTGTGTTTGCCTCAATCTTGCATGTGAACATTTAAGAAGTTGTGCTTGCTACACATTTTGGCCCTATGGTATGGTCCTATATCTAGCTGGGGGCAATCATCAGGAGATTTGGGCTGCAATGTCATCAGTATGCGGATGACACGCAGCTCTATCTCTCATTTAAATCTTCACCGAGGTTGGCTGTAGAAACCCTGTCCAAGTGCCTGGAGTCGGTGAGTGGCTGGATGGGAAGGAATAAGCTGAAGCTGAACCCTGACAAAACCGAGGTACTGTTTGTGGGAGACAAGGGAAGGCTGGGGGATGTGGACCTGGTGCTCAATGGGGTACGATTGCCCCTGAAAGACTAGGTCCGCAGCCTGGGGGTCATTCTTGACTCCCAGCTGTCCATGGAGGCTCAAGTCTTGGCTGTGAGCCGGGCAATGCTGTATCAACTCCATCTGATACGGAGGCTGCGCCCCTACCTTCCCAACCATCTGCTCCCACCGGTGGTACATGCCCTGGTCACCTCTCGCCTAGACTACTGTAATGCGCTCTACGTGGGGTTACCCTTGAAAACGGTCCGGAAGCTGCAACTGGTACAGAATGCGGCGGCTCGTCTGAGTAAAGGCAGCCGCCGGCAAGATCACATCACTCCAGTGCTGAAAGAGTTGCACTTGCTACCGGTTGTTTTCCGGGCCCAATTCAAGATGTTGGTTTTGACCTTTAAAACCCTACACGGTTTTAGCCCAGTCCATCTGAAGGAGCGCCTCCAGCATCGTCAGGGATGCCGCTCAACAAGATCAGCCTCAGAAGACCTCTCGATCCCACTGGTTAAAACAGCTAGACTGGTGAGAACTAGAGAGAGGGCTTTTTCAATAGTGGCCCCCACCCTGTGGAACTCTCTCCCAAATGACCTCTGCCATGCCCCTTCTATGATGAGCTTCCACCGTGCCTTGAAGACCTGGCTCTTCAGGCAGGCTTTTGGGGTGGGTTAGGTTTTTACTGTTATGGTTTTAAATTTTAACGTTTTATTGTATTGTTTTTATCTTGTACGTCGCCCAGAGTGGCTGGACAACCAGCCAGATGGGCGACTAATAAATTTAATAAATAAATAAATAAAAATAAATAAATAAATGTAGGGCTGTATGCCTTTTTCTATTTGAAGTTTTAGGACCACACCAAAAAATGCTGAAGAGATAGCTGTCATGGTCTGTTTTGGCAGTGCCTATCACCTGTTTGGAAAGGCAATTATCATTCAGTCAGAGCTACCATGGATGCATTTTTTTTAAAAAATTGTTATTTTAGCATTAGACACTATTTAAAGAAACATAAAAACAGAGGCTATTATAAACAGCTAAGTATAACATGGTTTATTATTATTTTCCTATACACCTTAAATATAACCATCTTAAAATCCTGCAGCATGGCACATATTTTTACTGAACAACTGGCATTAAATAATGAATGTTAAATAATTTGTTTCATCAGGTATATGAAGACGTTATGGTCAAAGGGTGGAGTAAAAATTCCTTCAGTAAATAAATATATATGGCTTAAGGTATATTTAAATCTTACAGCTCAGTCCTATCCATGTTTTACTTGGAATTTCCACAAATGTCAATGGGGCATACTCCAAATTATTTTGTGAGCATAGGAGTGCAACCTAATCTGTCTAACAAATAACAATAATTTGAAGGCATCGGTATCCACAACCTTGCTCATGAGCACTTTTTTATTTATGAATACTGTATGCTAAAATGCTACTCCTATTAGCAAGAATTTATAGAAAATATAATATCTGATCCATCAAATGTTTGCCCTCCCATTACCTTGCATCAAACTATTTAATCCCCCGCCCTTTAAAATGCAAACTCTTAATTAAATCCAAAGATAGATATATCTTTGATGCAAAGGTTTTCCTTTCTGTTTGGATGTCCCACAGGCTACAATTTCCTGTACAGCTGCAAGGGTGGGCAGGCCCTAGAGTCACTTCTGTCTCCCCCTCAGATCAACAGAAAGCCCATGTTGTTGACTCCTTCAGTGACCAAAATGGATCCAGCCCTGCCAAACATTCCATAGCCATTACTCTGTGTATCAGGCAGTGCAATTGATTTCAAAACAACAGACAAGAAGGAAAGGGTTGTCAGGCCTGACTGCCTCCTGTCACTGTGGGAGGCTTGAAACAATGTAATTGAGCAATTTTTTTGTCAATTTAGGTGGGGGTAAACCTGACAGTATGGTTCTTTACTTGTCATATGATATGAAGGTACAGTGGGAATCCATTCACTTGCTCTTGGAGTTGTGACTTGACTGGATATATATATTGGGATGCTATGACTCACTTCTGTAGGCAGCATCCCCGGCAAGATGATTGTTTTATAGACTGGAGATGAAAAATGAGAGGAAAAGCAAAAGGTTATATTATTTATATTGCTGCTGTTGTTTACATTTTGTATCCTGTCCTTTCTCCCAAAGGAATCCAAGGTGGGAAATAACAAAGTAATAAAATAATACAATTAAAGGAAAAATATTTAAAACATTTAAAAACAGAAATAACATATAACAGCATTTAAAAACAACTGATAATTTCAAGGTTACCAGGAACAGTACATCTCGGCTATTAAATGCCTAGATGAACAAGAATGTTTTAAAGTTCCTCCCAAATGTTAATAATGAGGGGGACAGGTGAACCTCATCAAGGAAGGCATTATATAAATGGGAACCACCACTGAGAAGTCTCTGTTATGGTCAATGCCAACTGGACAGCACCCAAATGGTAGGGGTAGCCACTGCCAGCCCATTTGAAAATGTGTTGTAATACACTAGAGGGATTTATTTATTTATTTAGTATATTTGTATGCCACTTTTCATCACCAGGTGACCTCAATGCGGCTTCTATAGCAAAAACAAAACAATATAATAAAACAATTCAGAAAATAATAATAAAACTACAACAGTATCAATAAATAACACCACAGAATATCACAAAACAGGCTAAAATCTCAAATCAATCCAGTCTGCAGAAAACGTTCATACCATTACCTCTCATATGCATGGGTCCTGCTGCTCTTTCCTGTGGGCAGATGGGCTTCTGTGACAGGAAGGGCCAAAGCCCAGCAACTTTATAAATAACTGATGCCTGAGTTTGCTTGCTTTCCTCTTCTGTCCTCATCTCTTTTTCCTTTTGTGATGTGTCTTTTTAGATATAATCCCATGAGCAGGGCGTGGCTTGATTTTATGGCAAGCTGCCAGTGGAAGCAGGGAGATCCACTCTTGGGTTTTCCCAGGTGCTGTCCAAGGTGCCAAAACCGAAATAGGTGTCAGCACCATGGGCAGCTCCTGGAAAAACCTGGAATAGGTTGCACTGCAAGCAGCTATAGGGGCTGCAAGGGACACATGGCTAAGAGCAGGGATCTGAAGGAGCAGGTCCACAGTTTGGGGCTACTTCTTGATACATTTGTCACTAGAGGCCCAATGACCTCTGCAGCTAGGGCTGCTTTCTACCAGCTCTGGCTAGTATGCCAACTGTGACCATTTCTGGCCTGTAATGTCCTGACCACAATGGTCCATGCACTGGTAACCTCACCACTTGGTTACTGTAATGTGCTTTATATGGGGCTACACTTGTATCTGGTCAAGAAACTGCAGCTAGTGCAAAATGTAGTTGCCAGACTGCTTACAGAATCAGGCTAATGGCAACATATTGCACCACTACTGACAGAGCTGCACTGGTTGCCAATTTGCTACCAGGCCAGGTTCAAGATACTTGTATTAATTCACAAAGCCCTAAACAACTTGGGCCCCAAGTACTTAAGGGCTCTCTGACCCTTACGTGCCACCTCAATCAGTTCCACTGATGGGGTACTTCTTGTGATTCTCCACGGCCCTGAGGTTCAGTCAGCGTTTGCTAGGGACTGAGCCATTAGTGTGGCAGGCCCTGCCCTATGGAATGCTCTGCAAGTTTGTCAGGAACCATTCCTGCCTTCTGGTAGACATTTCCTAAAAACAGAGTTATTTGGACAGGGGTTTGCAACTGAATTTCATGCTGTTCTGTACTGAACCAGTATTTAGTGATGTTTTTACTGATTTTTTAATTAATATCTTTGTTGTTATGGTAATTTTGTATGGTATACACCTTCTATCTTTACGTTTTTTGAAAGTGCGGTGCATAAATTATTAAATAAAATTTTAAAAATGAAATAAAAGTAGGTGGGACCAAGTCAGCCTACTCTCTCTCTCTCCCTTGGGCTTTTTCACACACACACACACACACACACACACACACACACAGAGAGAGAGAGAGAGAGAGAGAGAGAGAGATTCTCTGTTTCTCTGTTTCTCTTTCCCTTTTTCATTTTTTCTCATTCTTTCCATGTTTTCTTTCTCTTTCTTCCCTCCTTCTCTTTCTCCTTCTCTTCCCTGCAACTGACTTGCCTCCACTGCTGCTGCCTCATTTGACAATTTGGCCTAAATACCGCTTCCATTAGCACCAATACATGCTGCTTTTAAGCCTAATTGCTGCATGGATGGTGATTTGGGGGAGTGTCAGAATGTACACTGTACAAAGATGGGGTTTCCAGGTCATAAGAATCACAAACCCTGAGATTTCAGTGGTGGATCCTACTGATATCACAGGGGTGGGCCCTAGTGATGTCATGGAGTGGGCCCTAGTGAGGTCATGGGGCAGGCTCTAGTGATGCCATGGGGGCCAGCTGTAGTGATATCATTAAGGATGATGCATTAAGCATCAACCAAAGTAGCATGTAGCATACCACTCAAAAAAAATTCTCTGATTAGAAATTACGACAGAAATCTAAGCTAAAGTGAGGGTGCTCCCAGGTCCAGCTGAAATGACAGGATCATTCCTTCTCACCTGTTTAGGAAGCCTGGGTAGGGAATATTTAATCTAGCCTACTTGCTTCTGGCAAGTAAGGCTGAAGTGCCCTCAGGCCAGGCCAGCCACCAGAAGGCCACTGTAGGAAGAAGGGAGCCTAGTGTTGTGGAGAAGTTAGATGGGGGGACTCAAGAGTAAAGATAGATGTCCCTGAAGGCTGCAATTTTAAATATAACTAAGGGCCTAGGCCCGATAGAACTCAACAGGACTTACTTCTGAGTAAATATGGTTAGGACTGAGCTGTTGGTAAGGCTTGATTAGGGATCCTCTGCAAAGATATCAATATCAAAGCAGGGTTGGCAACTCCCTCCCTGGAATGCCCTGCCCCTACCTTTTAACGTAGCTGGTCTAAACTTCTTTACAGACTTGACTCTTCACTGCCAAGAGGGGTTTGAGAAATGAGTAAAAGTTAAGAAGATTCTCTACTCTTTCCTGCCTACCGTGTGGGCTGCTATAAACTCACTTTGACAGCCAACCCAAATCCAGTGAGTAATAATTGACAGAGAGAAAACACGCATGGTTTGGTCTACCTTCACAGACAGTAGCTTGGGAACAACAGCAACTGAAGCCACACTTCCCAGTATGTGAATTCACTTTTGCCACTATTGGGCAAGAAACAACCATCATGCAACCAACAAGGTGCATCATCAGTGGGTTTAAGAGTATTAAGCTGACCACATGGAACCACTGTTGTTGTTTCTATGGATGTAAGGAAGTGAGGTCAGTGAAATGCAAATAGAAAAAGACAGTTATGATTTCCTAAATGCAATACCATACCAACATGAGTGAGGCAGAAAACTCAGCATCCCACAACCAGTCAGGATTCCTAAGCAAAAGCCAAAACTAAAAAAACCTAGCAGCCAGTCAGCCAAGGTCACAGAAATCCCCATGCAGTACAACCTGACCCATAGGCTGCAGTTAATGCAGAATTCTGTGTCACAATTGCTGACATGAGTGACACCCTATTAACACATAACACCTCTGCTCTAAAATCTGTACTGGTTGCTAATTTGCTCCTAGGCTAAGTTCAAGGTATGCTTTCCATGTTATGGGTGCCACATAGTTCTCCACCTGTAAGAAATCAATCCTTTAGTGTGGCAGCACCTACATTTTGGGACTCCCTGCCTATTAACTTTAGGCAGGCACCTTCATTGTACTCTTTTTGACACCCGCTAAAAATATTTTTGCTTAGGCAACCCTACCTAGGCATGTAGAAGCTATTATGCTTTTTATATGTTTTTAACTCATTGTTGGTTTTATTATTTTGAATGTTTTTAAATAACTGTTTTAACTGTCTTTGCTAATAATTTTAGTGTTTTAATTCCTTCTGTAAAGTGCTTTCAGGTGTTTTACAATAAAGTGATAAATAAATGTAATTAAAATACATAAATAAATGTCAGAGTCACTGTGGCCCTTGGGTCTCTTTTAGGAACAAAGGAATCTGCCTTATACTGACTCAGGCCATTTGGTACCGCATAGCTCAGTACTGACATAGAGTAGAATTGGCTCTCCAGGATTTCAGGCCATAGTCTTTCCAAGAGATTGAATTTTGGACCTTTCCATGCAAAGCATGTTCCCTGCCACTGAGCTACAGCCCTTCTCCTGGTTAAAAATTAACTTTCAAAATTATTCTTTTCATTTCACTAATGAATGCAGAGCATACATAGGGCAGATCAACACCACACATTTAAAGTACATTCAACATATATTTGAAGCACAAGAATCTCACCACAGAATTATGGGACTGTAGCTTGTTAAGGGTGGTGGGAGTTATAACTGTGAGGGGAAAACTACAATTCCCAGGATTCCTTAGGGGAACTCATGCACTTTAAATGTGAGTTGGATGTGCTTTAAATGTATTATGTGGATCTGCATTACTTTAAACTTTACCTGCATATAAATCATTTTAATTAATTTTAAAAATGGAAATTAGGTATAAAGTTTACTTGATGACCATGAACTACTCACCATCTCTCAGCCTAATCTGCCCCTCAGGAGGAAAACAGCAGAGGAAACTATGACCACCCCAAGGAAGAAAGACAAACTTAAAATGTAGAGGAAATAATAATGTACAACCATAGTGTGAAATCAGGTAAATATTGGGACATAGTAGGAAGAAATATTTATATAAGCATGACTGTCAAAGATGTTTATTATTTGCACAACCTGTAAAGGTATTTATAATGCCATCCTAAGCATGTTTACTCAGAAGCAAGTCCCAGTGTATTCAGTGGGGCTTACTCAAACAGGAAAGTGTGCATGGGACTGCAACCAGAGGTGAAAAGGAACTTCACTCACCCAACCCAGGAAACCAGATTTCATCTGAACTTTAGGAAAAACTTCCTGTCTGTTAGAGTGGTACGATAATTGAATCAATTACCTAGGGAGGTGGTGGGCTCTCCAACACTGGAAGCATTCAATAGGCAGCTGAACAGGCACTTGTCAGGAATGCTTTAATTTGGATTTCTGCATTGAGCAGAGAGTTTAACTCAATGGCTTTATAGGCTCCTTCCGACTCTAGGATTCTATAACCCACAATTCAGCATTATGCCACTTTAAAGTGTTTTGCAACTTTTATACACTTGTTCTTTGTAGGCTTCTGTAAAACGTAGTGTTTAGAAAGTTTCCAGAAAGACTGTGAAGGGTTAATGTGTGCAGCAGCTCAAGGACAGCTTGAAGGAGAGGCTGCAGCTGGCACAGAGCAAACCCTGTGTATAAAGCCTTGGGAAAGAAACCGCAAGGTGTGGGGGGTGTTAGTAAGTGGACTAGAACTATATCATTGATTTACTTTGCCTAAGGGATTAGTAAAGATCCATCCTTTACACGACTCGCTGTTGTTCGTCTTTATTCTTTATTCTCTTCGTTCATGGCATTCGAGTACTATGGAATGTGGGCATATCTTGGGCATCTAGAGCTTCACACAACAAGGGTTATGGGCCCAGACTAGAGACCCGGATTACCCAGCTTACAAGAGTGCCAGTGTATACGGAGTCATGAAGGGCAGCTATACGAAAGCTGACAGGCATAAGAAATCAGAAGGATCACTGCTACAAAAGAGTGCGAGGATGGCAGTTTCGCTTTCGGCTGGAATGCCTCTTGAATGGCTGACAGAAACAAACTACTCGAGTTGGTGTTTGAGGATGCAAACATTTTTGACAAAGGAGGATGTATGGCAAGTAGTGGCACACAAACCCCCATCTGTCCCACCACCGGAGCAGTGGATTCGACTGGATGAAAGAGCAAGGTCGTTTCTCATATTGGCAGTAGATGATTCCCAGTTGCTGCATATACAAGATAAGCCGACAGCTAGGCTTATATGGACTGCTCTTAACAAGGTGCACGTAAGGAAGACAGCCAGCAGTAAAATCCATTCAGCACGAAAACACTATCAAATGAAGGTGACTGATGAAGTAAAAATGTCCACACATTTACTAGAGATAAAGAAACTGTTTGCTGAATTGCAAGAAAGGAATGTGGTTCACACACAATTGCAACAAGTGTATATCATTCTCTCTTCATTGAATACTTCCTGGGACCCGGTGGTATGTTCATTGGAAGCCATGCCAGACGAAGGGCTGACTGTCCAGTATGTTTCGGGGAAGCTAATTCAGGAATGGGAAAGGCGAAAGGAAGTGGAGGAAAGAGAGAGAGAAGCAGAAACACGAGACAGGAGAGAAAGAAGAACTGAAAGAACTGATACGAGTACAAGGATTTTCAGAATTAAGGCCTGTTATATCTGTGGTTCGAATACACATCTACAAAAGGACTGTGAATCGAGACGAAAAGGACAAGGAAGGAAGTTATCACAAGTGCAGCTAGTAAGTGCTGACAAAAGTAAATCCAAAAGCTGCAGCAACAGAGACATTATTGAGTGGATAGTTGACTCAGGGGCTACCCACAGTATGATTACAGACGAAACATTGTTCAAAACTATGATTCCCATGAAAAAGGATGTGGTACTTCCTGATGGTACGCACAGACAGGTACTGGGAAGGGGAACTGTAAGATTAAATGTACTCAATACTATAATGACAGATGTATTATATGTACCAGAATTGGAAAGTAATATCTTATCTGTCACGAAATTGAATTCCATGGGTTATGAAGTAATGTTTGGTCACAGAATGTGTAAGATAAGAAAAGGAGACAGAGTTTGTTTACAAGGAAAGCTAAAGAATTCACTGTTTTACGTAACACAGAGCCCGACAGAACGTATAACAATTATTTCAAATGAGAAGCCTCATGATAGGTGCATTCACCTGTGGCATAGAAAACTAGGCCATGCTTATTTCGGCATAATCAGAAAGACACCAGAGAATAGTGAGGATATAACATTCAAGGAGTGCGAAAAGCATATAGATTGTGATATATGCAATCAAACTAAGGCCATGGTAGCTCCCATACATAGAGAGGCTAAGAGTGACACAACCGGACCATATCAAACCATACATGTTGACCTAGCTGGACCATTTCAAAGGTCACAGGGTGGAGCCAAATATTATTTAGTCATAGTAGATGATTACACCAGGTTTTGTACTATATATTTGTTGACCTCTAAAGATGAAGCAGAAGGAAAATTAAAACAGTTTATAAAGAAAATTGAAGTGCAACATGGCACACACATCCGCCAAATCTGATCAGACCAAGGTGGGGAATTCACTGGCAAATCATTCGAGCAGTATCTGTTACAGAAAGGGATAGAACACGCATTGACGGCCCCATTTTCTCAGTTTCAAAATGGAATAGCAGAGAGAAAAAATAGGACTCTGCAGGATGCCATGAGAGCCATGTTAAGAGACTCTGATCTACAAAACGTATTTTGGGGAGAGTGTGTGTTATACGCAAATCACGTACAAAACAGGCTATTTCATAGAGTAATCAACATGTCACCATATGAACAGCTTCATGGAAGGAAACCCAGACTACAACATATAGTGAGGTTTGGAGCCAAGTGTTGGGTGCATATTCCCAAGGGTAAAAGAAATGGGAAACTAGCCCAAAGAGCAGAGAAAAGCTATATGCTAGGGTTCCAGAATGCATATTATCAGGTCTGGATACCAAAGCAAAGAAGGGTTGTGCTTAATAGAAGTGTCAAAGCACAGGAACAAGAATGGGATGAGACTTTGTATGTTGATCTAGGACGCTCTTATAGTGAAAACACCAACAGTGAAAGAGAGACAGGAATAAAGCAAGAGGAAGAGGAACAAACTCCTGCTAGCCCTAACGCAAATAGCACACAAGAGACACAACCTCAGATAATACTTAGAAGGTCTGAACGGGCAAACATAGGGAAACCACCAGAAATATTTCATATTAATGCTCTACAAGCTCAAACCAGAAAGGGAGTCGAGGAGACACCAGGAAAGGATGAGAATGGGCAGCAACCGACAGAAGGAACTGTGTATTTCACCTGTATGACACCAAATCAAATATATTAATTGTAAAATACGAAGCATGTGTGTGTAACTGTCTTTATGGAAAGGTGGGAACTGTAGGCTTCTGTAAAACGTAGTGTTCAGAAAGTTTCCAGAAAGACTGTGAAGGGTTAATGTGTGCAGCAGCTCAAGGAGAGTTCGAAGGAGAGGGTGCAGCTGGCACAGAGCAAACCCTGTGTATAAAGCCTTGGGAAAGAAACCGCAAGGTGTGGGGGGTGTTAGTAAGTGAACTAGAACTGTGTCATTGATTTACTTTGCCTAAAGGATTAGTAAAGATCCATCCTTTACACGACTCGCTGTTGTTCATCTTTATTCTTTATTCTCTTCGTTCGTGGCATTCGAGTACTATGGAACGTGGGCATATCTTGGGCATCTAGAGCTTCACACAACATTCTTATGATTATTGAATTTTTAATGGATTTATTTCTTGTTCTGAGCTGCCTTGGGTTTCCAACCCTACCTGACAGGGATGTTGGAAAGATTCCATACACATACATACTGGAGATTTAAAAATACACACACACCATATAATAGCTTATTGTGAAAACCAGTTGGTCATCGCAGAACCTTTTTTAAAAAAAGTCATATTCGTTTCCTACCAAATAAAAGCAGTGACACCTAAGTAAGCCCTACCTAATTGCTTTTAAAAAAAGGATTGGAGAGATTTACAACATAATCCTTTGCTATGTTCACTCAAAAATCCCATTGATTTACAGCACAATTCTAACCATGTCTACTCAAAAGTATGTCCAACTGAATTCAATGGGGTTTATTCCCAGGTATATGGGATTATCATTGAAGCTTGACTCCCAGAAAAATGAGTATAGGATTAAAACTTCATATTGGCAAGGTTTTAAAAACAGGCTGTGAATAAGACAAATAAACTGTCATTCTCAACAGCCCAGGAAAATTAAAATTGTTTGACTCCTTATAATTGGAAAAGTGTAACACATTGTAATGGCATCATAAGCTGCAGCATGTACACTTTTTAAAACTTCTGTTCAAAAATTATGAAATCTATAATATGCTATCTTGCAGTAATTAAAAAACTGCATGCACACTTATTATAACCATAACTGAAATTGTTTATTGTGCATGCCTAACAAGATCCTGCTTTGATCTGTTATAGTGCAATCCTATGCATGTTTACTCAGAAGCAAGTCCCATGTATTCAGATGTCCTGTACAGAGAAAGTACTTTTGAGGTTGCTGACAGCTATACATTTAGTGAATTCTTGATGTGCAGACAAGCAGGAAAAGGAAACTGTTTTCAGAACTTGCAATGGGTTTTAGCTATTAACTGGAGGTCAACAAATCCCTTGTCAATCACAATCCTGACTTCACTTATTGGCTAAAAACCTGAAAGGGTGGGGATTAGAGCAGCCTGTACTAACAGAAGTTGCAGGTGGGGGCAGCTGACATTTAGCTGTGTATCACTTGAATCAGACCACCTAGAATCTTTTTTTAAAAAAATGAAAGCTAAGAGCCCAGAGATTGGGGTAACTCACCTGGAGACCAGGAGAGGACTCCCAATAACTGGAGTTACAACCCTATACATAGAGGAGGTTAACTCGTCCCTCCCAGGTTATGCCTCTGCTTCAACAATTGTGCTTAAAAATAGACTTCATCAGTACAAATGGAAGTTTTTTCTAAAGCCTAACTGCTGCAGAAAGGCGGAGCTGAAGTGGGAGGGTGTGGGCTAGGTATGAAAGCCCCGTAGCCCACCTACAGCCAACATGCAGTCTATTGGCCAGTGGTTCCTGACCCTGCTGTAAATGTTTTGTTAGCTTACTGTGAAATAAATATTGGAAAGTTCAGGATACAAGATTAGAGTTATTTTTGTGGTTAAAAATGTGGACAAAAGAACTATGACCCTGTTTAGGCCCTGATTGATGCAAGTGATTTTTTAAAATAAATTCCTGTCCCATATATCCACCAGAACTGATCTTTATGAGTATAGATACTTTGAAGACTCTAACAGAGCATGCAGAGATGTTAACAATGTTCACTCACAGGCTTTGTTGCATTACACAGATGGCTTCCCTTGTGTTCAGAGCCGCCATGTGATGGGATTTAAGAGTTTTCCATGCCATAACATGTAAACTAGCTTTAGGGTTCTCCATCACCTTTACATAATCTATCATTCAAGTTAGCAGAAGAAAGAGCACACAACATAAATGTTGAAGAAATAATACAAAGGGCAAAGAAATGACCCAACTATGGGGAATGTTTGCAATATATGCTATTTGAACAACTTAAACAACGGCTTCTTAAGCCACTAAGGCTGCATGCAGATAGCAGGGAAACAGAAAAATGGACAAAATTAATTGAGGGGATTATTTCTGGTGAGTAGTTCATCCTGTTCAACTGTTCTGTGAGATACATAGAGCTGAAATACAGAAATCACAGCTGTGATTCATGTAAAACTGAATAGCCTATTTCTGCAAGATAATACATTCCCACAGCTCTTATTGAAGACAGCAGGATTTTAGGGCACTAAACAGCTTGTGAGATTGGGTCCATATAATCTCTTTTTTATTCACACACACACACACACGAGAGCCTCTTTTCCTCAAAAATATGAGTATAACTTGTACCACAGTATCAGATTTCACAAGTGAAAAATATATAATTCAATATCCCCAAATTTTCTCATAGCTTCCAGTTAGGAAATCAACCTTTTTTATTCCACCCATTTTTTATATAAACATCTATTAATAATCAGTTTATTGGGAGGAAGAATGAGATGTAGCTTGGAAAATCACTGTGCAGATTAACAGGCCAATCCAATTAGCCACTGTGCTAATAAAGTGATAATCGGTTCTGGCTGGTATAAGGATAATAGTACCATCAGCACACTGAGACAATCCATCCCTTTGAGGATGAGGCAAGCACTAGAATGCACAAATGCCTTACTTAGCTGCTACTTCTGCTCTGGACCTTCCAGTTCAGTGTGACACAGCTTTGCCACCCAAAGACCAGCATGCCCTTTCAGATGGGGCAGTAAGAGATCTGTTTCCCATTCTGCCTACTTATGCACTCTGACCTTCTTGGGCTATTACCCAAAAGGTAGATGAAGTTCAGGCTTCTCAACACTGGTACAAGTGACTCCCTTTCATTTTGTTCTGGAGGAAGAGATAGGCCCATTCCCTGCATCAAAGCAAAAACTCCCTACAGCAAAGGAAAACTTAGCTATCACCATTACATCCCTTTCATCACATTTTAAGGAATGAAAATTATGCCTACCACTAGGAATGGGCAAGAAATTTATTTCAGTTGGCATTTAAAGGCAAATCTACCTAATTTACATTTTCCCAAATAATACACAAACCGAAACACAGACATCCTTTGAAATACGCACTTCCCTGAATTTTGCAATGCATTCCCCAGCCAATACATACAAAAATGTATATACTAGGGTAAAGTGTGCATAATTTAAAAATTACTGAAAATAACATACAAAATGCATTACTTTAGGGAAAATATAAATATTAGGAAAAATATGCTTTACAAAAATGTGTATATTAGGTAAATTGCATACAAAACATGAGTATTAGAAGAAATTTATACTAAAAACTGATGAACTTCTATATGAACATTCTTAAAAATAATAATCACAAACTGGTGCAGAAATGTGGAGAACTGAACTGAAGACTGGAAAAATACGAAACTGAGATAAATCAAAATTGACAGATTCGCTCACCTTTGTCTACAAATCCAGCTATGCAATGGCAAAAATATAAAAACAAAAAATTTCCTTGCTTTTAAAAAAGGGAAAAGTTACTTGCTTTTCTCAGTCATGATGGTATAACAGCTGTTTTGGGCAAGGAAGGGATTTACTCCAGTTGAAAATGTCACAGATTTCCAAGTGACTTTGTAAAATGCTACTACGTGCTGTAGGATTGTAAAAAGCTACAGGAATGCAAAATTGTTGTCTCATTCTGGACAACAATAGCTGCATTTAATAATAAATTAAGTAAAGGTCTTCCATTTATATATTTTAGGATGAAACCCTATACATGCTTACCTTGGAGTAAATCATATTGAATTTAGTGAGAAATACTTCTGAGTCATCATGTAGATGATTATGCTGTCAAAGTGCTTTTGCCTATTCAGTCTCATTGCTCCTAACGTGTGTGTGAAGAGATGTGTACATCCAAACAGCAGTTCAGTGTTTACAGAGAAACAGTAGTTTTAATTTTGCATAGTACTTATGTCAAACTATAAGAATGGTGTTCCCAGGCATGTTTGTCTTCCCCCTCCCCTGGCAAAGAAGACTCAGGCTGGTGTGGCTCCCAAAGGGAGGAATGGGTTACCTGTTGAAGGTGATAAATAAGGGTTTATTTATTTATTTATTTTATTATTATTTATTGTTTAATTTATATCCCTCCCTTCCTCCCAACAGGAGCCCAGGGCGGCAAACAAAAGCACTAAAAACACTCTAAAACATCATAAAATAGACTTTAAAATATATTACAACAAAACATCTTTAAAAACACCTTTTTTTAAAAAAAGCTTTAAAAGCATCTTAAAACATTACTCCAACACAGACACAGACTGGGATAAGGTCTCTACTTAAAAGACTTGTGGAAAGAGGAAGGACTTCAGCAGGCACCGAAAGAAATAAAATAAAATGTCTAAAAACTCAGTGTTATTGACACGTGTATGGAATATATCATAATGTTAACTTATGTAGCCAACAATGTTGTAACAAACCAAATGTAGTATACAAATACTTAGATAGTGGACCAAACACGTTTCATTGATTTACTTTGGGTCTTTTTCAGTGGTCAATATGCATATGATTCAATTTTGTCACTACATGCACAGTTTGCTGTTGTAACAAAGCATAATATAATGACCTATAGAGATAAAAATATAATAAACAAATCAATAAACCCATCAGAACTGGGGGAAAAACTAAATCTGGTTTAAACTTGTTTTTATACTACTCACCTATCTACTCCTGACAATATATTTATATCCTTTGATGGATCTGGATTTATCATGTGGTTTGCTTTTCCAAAATCTCTCACAAGTCAGCCAGCAAACAGTATATAGGGTGGCTCAAGTTTTACTTAACATAGAGTCCAGGTCAAGTGTTAAACTAAATTAATTGTCTGAGATTAAAGTTGGACAATTTTATTTATTTATTTTATTAACTTTGGTATTAATATTTTTTATACCAGGATACCCAAACCCAATTTTGTATTGGTAAGCGGCGGTAATGCAGCCAAAGCTCTGCTCATGGCCGGAGTTCGATTCCAACGGAAGGAGGAAGTCAAATCTCCGGTAAAAGGGGTCGAGGTCCACTCAGCCTTCCATCCATCCATGGCCGGCATATGCTGGGGGGTAAAGAAAGGCCAGGGAAGGAACTGGCAATCCCACCCCATATAAACGGTCTGCCTAGTAAACGTCGCAAGACGTCACCCTAAGAGTCAGAAACAACTTGCACTATAAGTGCGGGGACACCTTTACCTTTAGTTGGGTTTATATTTATTTCCTTGTTCTTTCATCTCACAGTTTAAGAATATGCCTTGTGGAATCTAGGGGGCACCCCATGAGCTTGGCATACACAGCTTGGGTGAACGTGGATACAGCAGGGCCTTTGGTGTGCATGTTGGGTTCATACCAAAGGATCACTTAGAAAGATTTCTTCTCCATCCTTTGCTGGAGACCCACAGCCAGCAGCTTTAATACATGCCCAGTGGTCTAGAAGGAATTTTCCCTACCGGAAGTAGATAAACACTCACCTGCCCATACTTTATGAGTTAGGTTAATTGGTTCCTCTGTGTTGTTATAATTTGTGTTGTTATAATCTGTGAAGTTCCTCTGTGTTGTTATAATTTAATAAATATAACCTTTATTCCAATGTTGGTTTCCTGAATCTTATTCTGGGTGTGGGGGCAACTAAGTTGGGCTTCTGGGGCACTTTGTAAAGCAATCTTTCAAATTAAGAAAGGTTGTTCGGTTAGTTAGTTAGTTAGTTTATTAATATATAGTAACAGACCCATTAAAATAAAATAGTCAATAAAAACATCAGAATACTTAAGATACAGAAATATAAAAGTACATCATAAAAGAAATAGCAGTTAAGAGAGAAGAATCCTCTTTCGGTTGAAAGTCCTTGAAGAAGGTGCAATTATGTTGAAAGTGTGATTAGCAGTTTGCATAATGCTATGAGATCAGGAGAGATTATAAAACATCTCAGTCCATGTTGATCTCACAAAGTAAAACTGATGGAAATTCTCCCTTGTAGGATTTTCCAAACATTGTTGAAGATCAAACTCCTCACATTGGCAGCACCACAAATTAGTATTTTCAGCACAATTTGTTGCAAAAATATGTTTTCTTAATGACAGCTTTCTACCTCCTTTTTTTCTTCTGTGAGCCAGTAGGTTTCCTAACTGAAAAGGGAATGTCATGTTTCAATTTGATTATGAATTCTCTGTTATTGATATGAAGTGAAAGCCAAACAAATAGATTGTATTTCAAGAAGAAGAAGAAACAACATTGGGCATATAGTGGGATGGATAGTTATATGCAATGTAACAACCTTTCCTCTGTATTCAAGTGTTAGATAAGAGAACAATTAACTGCTGGTTCTAGCTCCTGTTCAGTACATAGCTTTTGTTTATACCCAATACTATTTTTGTTTCTTACAGTTTCATTTTACCATTTACTAAGACAGCATTGTCTCTAGGTGGCATATGAAACAGATCTTTGGGTTTTTTCTTTCCATTGTTAATCCTATTCATTGGACACGAGACATCGGTGTGTCTGGATGCTGACTGTTAAATCCATCATGGGCTGACATAACAGGTTTATCTAGTGCATTACATATGAGCCTCCCTGTGATTCTTGCCAGTGGACCACCCACACAGTTTAGGAGTTGCTGCTTTAGCGCTCCTCTCTCATCTCTTGTGCTGTTCTTTCCTCACTTGCACTTAACTGTCAGACAGTGTCTAATGTGTGCCCCCACAATTTTTTTATACAAGATTGAGCCCAAGTTAGACTCATATCTTGATGTGCATTCTGGCTGGATCAAGTAAAACATTTTATTTTTATTTTTGCTGAAGCGATCAAAGCAGCAAAGCTTTATTCATTGTCTTCAGAGTATCAGTTTCTAGAAGAGTTGCCATGTTTGTCTGTTGCAGCAAAAACAACAGAGTGTTGTGTCACCTTAAAAAGCTAACAGTGAAACATGTGAACTTTCCAGAACACTCAATAACTGTGCCTGTGCTTGAACAAAGGAATTCCAAAGAGATTCAACGCTATAACATATGGACTAAAACAGGACAAAAGAGTTCCTTTATCACATGTGTTAATGGGCTTACCAATGCCAGGATATCTGTGTAACCATCCACCGCTGTTTGTGTGTGTGTGTGTGTATAGCCACTGTCAATAATAAAACTGTCACCATCCATACTTGCTGCATTTCATTTTCTCCTGACCTCACTGTTTACAAACATCCTGCCATGGACACTATGTGATGAAGTGGACTATAGTCCACAAAAACCGATGCCATTATACATTTGGCCATCTTTAAAGTGCTGGAAGACCCTTTTTTGTCTTAATGGTAGGAAGACTTAAAGTGCTTTCAATTGTTACCGTCAGGAAACCAGCCATTGCAATGTGCTCCAGGACCAGATAAACAGAACTGTCATGCAGAATTGCTCCCTCCTTTACCAAAATTAGCCCATTTACACCTGTGAGGTAAGGAGATGGAGGCTTCTTTATCCCCCACCCTTCTCCAGGGAAAATGAATAAAACTGAGGTGTGTATTTCTGTCAGGTAACTTTCTATGGCAACTGAACTAGCTTTTGCCCCTAACTTTTCTATATAAAGTCTATGTAAAACAGGTATGTGTTTCCAGATGTTGTTGGACTCCAGCTCCAATCAGCCCCATCAAGTATGGCCAATAGTCAGGGATTATGGGAGTTGCAGTCCAACAACATCTGGAAAAACATACAACATCTCCTGCTATAAAAGCAAAATCAAGCACCACTGTGTATAAACACACACATTAAATTTTATGGAATTCCTCCAAGGTTGCAAGGGTGTAAATAATGGAAGAACCTGTCCTCAGACAGCTAATTTATTGCTGGACTACTGGATGGTAATTATCCATAAGGATAAGGAAGCTTTCTGATCAATAAACAATGTTCATTCCTCTTTTTTCCCCATCCCTTTCAGCTTTGCACAATATCTTTATCACTAGCACAAAAAAAACCCACCATGAATCAGGAAACACTGATCAGCAGTGACCATTTAAATCAAATTGTTCAGCAATTGGTTATACTGAGTCACAGAAATGAAAATCTGGACCAGTCAGGTGAAAAGGTATTATTTATAGCCTCATTTGTTTGTTTGTGGTCCTGCATAAAAATTAACCACCTCTAGAATGTAAAATTGAGAGCCATTTTCTTGCATAGGCTGGAAAAAGTTGTCTTAGCTGTAGTGTGCCTAACCCTTGAGGGAGAGCACATTTGTCAAGTCACAGAAAGGGGTGGGGGCATTGCAAGGGTGATTCCCCCCCACACTTTTAAGAATCTATTGTTTTAATCACCCGTAGGACAATCTCCAGCAACTCCTACCTGAACAAATGTATGCTTCCATCAAACTTCAGTGTGTGCAGGCTAAGAATTTAAATTATTTTTTTGCACTGAGTACTAAGAATTAGTGTAATTGTTTTGACAGAGGTTTTGAGATATCAGTCCTTTGGGTATCTCAGTTCTTTGGGTATCTCAGTTCTTTGTTTTCACAAAAATGCTGTCATTCTGATTTTTCTATATCTAAGAATAGACTGGGAATGCTCTGTTTACCCTTTGCATTAACCGATTGGTGAACTTGCAACTTTGTTTCCAGAAACTAAACCACCCACCGTTTCTGAAGACTTGCCAAACCGAGAGATTAGTACAAATGCCTGTTCTGTAATAAGAAGTGCCTTGCTGGATCCAACCAGAGACCTAGCCAGAGTCTGAAAAAGTTACTTTTTTGAACTACAACTCCCATCAGCCCCAGCACTGGATTGGGCTGATGGGAGTTGTAGATAAAAAAAGTAACTTTTCCAAGCTCTGGACCTAGCATCCTGTTTCCTACAGTGGTCAACTGGATCATTCTTGTGAAGGCCATAAGCAGAACATGAGCCCTCTCCTGCTGTTGTTCCCCACTAACTGGTATTGAAAGTCATGCTGCTTCTGAATCTGCCACATATGGTCATCATAGCTAGTAGCCATTAACAGTCTTATCCTGTATGCATGGAGAGGCCATGCATAAGCTGAACCAGTGCTTGGATGCAGTGGTGGAGTGAATGAAAGTCAATAGACTAAACCTAAGGTAGAGACACTGTGGGCCAGTGGTTTCCAGTTCAAAGGACTGGGGAGTTTGCCTGTTCGAGACAGGTTTGCACCCTCTGAAGGAAGAGTTATGCAGTTTAGAGTTGCTCTTCGATACATCTTAGTCCATGGAGGCACAGGTGGCCTCTGAGGTGAACAGTGCCTATCACCAGCTTTAGCTGGTGAGTCAACTGCACTCTTTCCTGGACAGTTTCACTACTGTGACACATGCTTTTGTAATGTCTAGATTATTGTAATGCACATTATGTGGTGTTTCCCTTGCAGCTGGCTGAGGCTATAGCTGGGGCATAATGCTGCAGCCCACGTGGTGAGTGGTGCTCCTTATTGGATACATATCATACTGGTGCTGAAGGACCTGCATTGCCTGCCTACTAGCCACCTCACCAGTTTTAAGATTCTGCTACTTAGATACAAAGCCCTGAATAACTCTGGACCAGTTTACCTGAAAAAAATGTCTTCTGCTCCATTGCCTGGTAAGAGTATTATGATCAGTAAATGAACCCATTTAGTTTTGCCATGGCCTAATTATTAGCAGCTTGTGGTAATATGAAGGTGGCCTTTTTAACTTTTACACCCTCTCTGCTGAAATACGAGAGGCCCGTCCCATCAGTATTGGCATCCTACCGGCTCCTGAAGACACACCTGTTTAGGCAAGCATTCCCCTGAATTTGAACTTCTAGTCTTGTTTTAACTGTCTTTTTTAAAAAAATGTTTTGTCATGCTTTCTAGGGAGCTTGTTTCATTGTGTATTTTAATTTAGGATGTTTTTAATGCTCTGATTGAATTCCTATTGTGTATTTTAAGTATGTATGGAGTTTATAAATGGTTTTATAGTTGTAAACAATTTAGAAACCATCATGGCATATAAGCAGTATATAAATTAAATAATATTTTTATTTGTTTACAGGGGCAGGTGGTGCCCACTAGATCTGGTAGGGAGTATGGCCAATGAGGTCATGGGGGAGTAGCCAAGTTTGGGTTTTCTGCCCATCCTCCTCTCTTGCAAACATACTGCGGATACTTGAGCATTCTAGTTTTGAACATAGCACATAACTAAACTGTAAAGTGTCTTGCTTTGGTTCAGAAGGGACTCCAGATGCACTATCATGGATAATAGTTATTGCTGAGACATCTCCAGAAGGTTTTTTTTAAAAAATAAATAAAACCAATCCTGTAAACTGTAAGTTCCTGTTACTCAGAGAAAAAGATATGGCAGGTGAGGAAAAACAAGAAGCCAAAATATTAGAAAAAGGAGTCTTTCACACCATATTATCAGTTATGAATAATGTAGCAGGACATTCCACAAGTTCCTCCAACGTTCCACTTGTGTGGGGACTTAGACATTCACACAAACTATATTTAAGTCTCTTGTATTTCTATAAAAGCAGGGTTTTGCTTAACAAAAAATTCCTTCTCTTAATCAACCACATTTACATAGGATCCACCACTCAAATTCAAATTGGAGCTGGAAGTGTGCCACAACTCCGCACATGCCCTGCTAATTGGATTACCAATGCCAGGATATCTGTGCTATCAACTACTTTCCTGATATTTTTTCCCACAGCCCCCATAATGAATGACACAGTCCTGGGTTCAGAAAGAAAACAAACTTTCAAAGTACTCTTAAGCTTTTTGTTTTAATTAAAATAATTGTAATAAGTTGCTCTTATCCCTATGAGAATTATCTTGCATAAACCCATATCACATTTTCAAATACTTTAAATAAAAATAAATAAATAAATAAATAAATAAGGTCTAGTCCAGCCCAGTCCATTCTTGGGGTAGATTGCCATCAAGAAACTCTTCTCCCTCCCACCCTGACATTAAAAAGGTCCAGTTGAGGTCCAGCCCATGGGGGAAGAAAAGATTCTCTCCATGCACACACACACACTTATGACACCACCGAACATTGGGGGGGGAGTTTGCCACCAAGAATCTTCTCTCCCCACCCTGACAATAAAAAGCCCACCTTGGCCCATGAAGAAACCAGACTTCCCCCACCCCCACATACACCTTGTGTTACCAGCCAAATATTTTTGGGGCAGTTTGCCACCAAGAATCTCCTCCCCTGACAATAAAAAGACTTTGTTTGGCCCATTAAGAAACCAGATTCCCACCCCTTATGATGCCACCAAACATTTGTGGGGGGGGCAGTTCACCACCAAGAATAATCTCCTTTCCCTTTCCAACCCACTACAATAAATAGGGCCCAGTGTGGCCCATGAAGAAATCAAACCTGCTTTTAGAGGAGTTCATCACCACTCCTCTCACTGATATTTATTTATTTATTTATTTATTTATTTATTTATTTATTGCACTTGTATACCGCCCCATAGCTGAAGCTCTCTGGGCAGTTTACAGCAATCAAAAACATTAAAACAAATATACAATTTAAAACACATATTTTAAAAACAATTTAAAACACATGCTAAAATGCCTGGGAGAAGAGGAAAGTCTTGACCTGGCGCCAAAAAGATAACAGTGTTGGCACCAGGCGCACCTCGTCGCAGAAATCATTCCATAATTTGGGGGCCACCACTGTATGTCTGAGCATGCTCAGAAGCAATGTATGGTTCTGAAACAGGTTAAGACTAGACTTCTCCCTGATTCCTCCCTAATTTGCTGCAGTGCCTGTGTCAGATGGGCCTCTTGACCACAGATTTAGTAGGAGGCTTCTAAGAGGGCTGACAAGCTGGCAGACCAAGGTGAGGGACCTCTTTGCCATAGCTACACTTTTGCATTAGGATTGGTTGAGTGGTGCAGAGAGCTGATTGGCCAGAGAACAAAAAGCTGATTGGTCAGAGAACAGTAGATTGACATAAATATTTCAGAGCTTCTCTGAGTTCAAATAGAAGTGGGAAAATGTGTGTGGAACAAGAAAGAGTGTGTGGCTTTGAGGGTTTTTTGGGGGGGTTATAAAATTGCTTGACATTCTCACTAGGAGGGCTATGCCCCAGTAGCCTCAATGGACCGGCCTCCACTGATTATTTACATTTAAATCATTTCTATCATGCTTTTTCTAGCTAGTGAGAGCCAGGGTGGTATGGTGGTTAGAGTGTTGGACTACGATCTGGGAGACCAGGGTTTGAATCCCCACACAGCCATGAAGCTCACTGAGTGACCTTAGGCCAGTCAGTGCCTCTCAGCCTCAGAGGAAGGCAATGGTAAACCTGTTTCCTGCTCCCACCTGGCTCCATGATTCGTCAGATAATTCTCCATTAAGAGGAAGTATGAACGCACATACTCATCTTTCGTCTGCCCCATCCTGTTGCAACATCCGTGCCCTCCACCTTATCTACATACTAATAATATTCCCTCAGAATTTCCACAGGCGGAGGATAACAATGTGTACACTACAATGGCTGTGAAGGCGGATGAAGGCTGCAGCAGATAAAAGACTTCCAATTGTCATGGTATCCATGCCATTGGATCAAAGCCTTTTTCTGTCAAGATTGTGCATTGATCGTCATGCGCCAATCTCCCCACATAAAACAAATTCACACACAGGCATCTTCCTAGCAAAGACCTTATCTTGGAAGACAATCGTACTCGGCCATGAGTGATCACCAATGAATGAATGAATAAATGATTATGAACACAAACAAATAATAAAATGTGCAGCAGCCAAAATATCTCGGAATGCTCAAAACCATTATTAAAAAGAAAACTTTCAATTGCCTTCCTTAAATGTAAGCAGTGAAGAGGCCATGTGGACCTCTCAGGGAGGGAGTTCTAGAGGAAGGGGTCATCACAGAAAAGGCCTTCTTGTGCATTGTCACCTTCTTAATTCCTTAAGGGAGATTAAGAAGGGCCTCTGCAGAAGATCTCAGTTCTCACACAATTTGACATCGAGGAAGGCTGTCCTTCAGGTAATCTGGCCCCAAGCTATTGAACAGTTTATAGGTCAAAACCTGAACTTTGAATTATTCAGAAATGAAAGTATGTCCACTCAGATTTGTAGGAGCAAAAATCATTCGAGATATGCCCATGATATTTATGGTAGACATTAAATTATTAATCACTCTTGATAGGGAGACCTCATTGTGAGTGCTGAAGTCGGCCAAGAGCATAAGCCAAGATAACTGCAACACTGTGCCAGGGATGATTCAGGTTACCATAGAAGAGATTATTGAACAACAGGGATGGGTGGGCACCAACAGAATTTCTTATCCATCCTGGTCACCAGCCTTCAGATGGATTCTGTCCTAGACCAAGGCTTGCTGAATGCAACAAATGGAGTGGAGGATATTATTTATAGATACCACTACAAGCCTATCTACCTATCTATCTACCAACACCTAGCCTGTTGACACATGGAAGATCCAGCTGGACAAAACTAGGAGAAATTAACTTCACCCACTCCACCCTGCATCATTATTCTTCATACATATTTCCTGCTAAGAATAAACCTTGTGTGTCCTTCCCTCTGGGATGAACCTTTTGTCATAATGTACCCCTTCTCCAAGGTAAGCCCCCCCCCACACTCTGCCTTGGGGAAATGGAAGGACTAACAAGGAGGATAAGGTAGTAGTGGATGCAGATCCAAATTTGAGTCACACCCCTTTCAAAGGGGGATGGATCCAACTTGAAAATAGGCCCAGACTTTTTAAGTGAGGAGAGTTTATATTATATAAATGTGCAGTGCATAAACTACAATATGGCTGAACAGGTCCATTGTGTACCAGCTGAACGTCAAAATGGGGCTGGGAAAACCTTTGTAGAAAAAGAAAATAAAAAGTTCTAGACAACTGCAGCAAGATAATGTCAATGAGAAGACTTTAAGTATGGGCTTTGTAGTTCACAGATCTTCCAACAAAAAAGAAAGAACAAAACAGATGTGGAGTGTGTGTTAGAAACTAGCCATAGGTTCAGATAAAATCTGTTTCTAGTTTCTACCAACAACCCCAGACTCACCCCACTCTACTGTCAGTTGTAATATATGGTGAAAACCAGGAGGAGGAATGGTCTAATTAGGTCCCAAAAGCTTGTATATAATACTTGCATCCTGTTAATCTAATAAAAGCTCTTACCTCCAAGCTTTTGACATAGATTTATGCCCTATAGGTAAAGTTGAAGCTTCCAGGATAATAAATTATTAAAAATCCACAGCTCATAAATTGAGCTTTCATGCAAAGTTACTTAAAATAGGAAGTCCAAGTTTTCCAAATTAACTTATTATATGAATGCGCTGGCTATTACTTTGAAGAACAAGGGAAATTCATTATGCAGGATGGAGGGACACTTTAGAAAATGTCTCCCATTATTGATGTCATTACCTGCTGGGTTAAAGCTTAAATGCTGAAGAGTTTTTCTTTAAAAAATATTATTTGGAGAAGTCTGTCACTGGAAATACACATCATTCTCTGTGGTTCCAATACTCAAGCTTTAAGTGTTGTTTATGTAGCCAAAATGCCACAACCCACACACAAAATGGAGCTATAAGCAGGCTTGGGGAGATCCCAAGATTTTCAGAAATGCAAAAAAAAAAAAACTTTTACAAAAATCTGGGGGTGTCAACTTCCAAGGAGGGCTCCCCCACCACCACTTGCATGAAGCAGCTGAGTGTGGTCTCCGATAGTCAAAATTCCATCAAACAGCAAGTATTTTATTGTATTTTATGTATTTTAAATAATTGTATTTTATATATTTTAACTTACTGTTTTGTCTCGTGTTTTTATTCTGTATAATTTCATTATGTATGAGTGTGATTTTATTGTAAGCTGCCCTGAGTGCCCCATTGTGGGGTAGAAGGGTGGGATATAAATAATTTAAATATAGAAATCAGGAGCTGTGGAGGCTGGTCCATTAGGGCGAATGGGGCATTGCCTCACCAACTTCAATCTACCCCAGCTCTGTAACTGAGATAGCTAATCCAGCATCAAGGCCAAGTTCAGGAGCCAGCTGTCATTACCAAAGATGTTCAATTCATGAAGAATCAGAACGCAAGGACAGACCACAGGTGAAAAGGGCTGTAGCTGTAAGCAAAGTGAAACTTTTGAGTTTTGTATTCCTGGGGATCTCTCAGTAAAGGGCTAGACACTTCAACAGTTTAAACTTCATTCATGTAAGTCAGAGGTTGCCAACCCATTGCCTGCGGGAGTCAATAAACAAGTCTCTAGCCCTCCTAGAAAGAAAGTTATAGTTAACAGTAGGGGGGGGATTGGCTAGCACTATGCCCCACCTAACAAGGAAAGCTGGCTGCAGGGCTGGTCTGCCCTTGGAAAGCTCCTCAGCTCTTGCAACCAGTCCAGGGTGTCCTCCTTACTGTCAGCATTGACCTTGTAGAACTCAGCAGGGAGGGGGACCAAATTTGAATTAGTTGGCTGTGACTGTCATTGGCTCTGGCTCCACCTACTATTGGTCTCCCTGTCTCCCACCCTACCAGTCTCAATGGGCATCAACCACCCCTGGCCAGAAGTTTGCAAGATCCCGATCTGCTGCTGCTGAGAATGGTGAGGAGGTGTGGCTAAATCTCAGCTAAGAGGCAATTAAGAGTCAGCTCAGTACATGGAGGGGGTTGTTGAAGGAGAGGTGGGGTGGTAAACAAGAGCAAGAAAAGGGAGAGATGACTGGTGGTGAGAGGAGGGCAATTAAAAAGGCAGGAAGCAGCAGAAGACTTGTGGGAAATAGCAGGAGGTAAGAGGGTTTGAGAGGAAAAAAGGAGGGAGAAAGAGAAGGGACAGATAAATGTAAATAAGAGATAACCAAAAAGAGAAAGAGAAGGAAATAGAATGATAGGGACATGGTGGCAGGGCCTCTGAGAGGAATTTTATCAGGGGGTACAAAGTTTCTTTTGGGCCCCTTCCCTTCTCCATTAGTCATTCTGTTTTTATCCACTACGGTTTTATGCCATGAGCTTTAGCCTGTAAGGTCAAAAAGGGTATGGAAGACGAGAGAGGGGTGGAGTGGAGTGCTCTGTTAATTTTCTGCATTTAAGGCCTTATGCTCTTATACTCCCTCCACGATAAATATAAATAAATATAAATAAAATAAAAGAAGATCAGAGATAAGAAAGCACATTTGATTTGAACATCTTTGTTTATGCTATAATACAGATCAGGAGAAAGAATTCACATTGAAACAAGGTAGATAAACTTACTATTTACTTTAAAAAAAGAGCTTTCCTGGCCTTCTTTTGTGAAAAATTTCAAATCACAGCATGAAAATTAATTGTTCTGACAATGTTTGATTCAATACTTAGCCTGGCCAAATCCACAAGGCGTTCCTGAGACATTGTAGACCTTAAATAATTCTTAATTAGCTTAAGTTTGCTAAATGACCTCTCTCCAGAAGCTACTGTTGCTGGAATTGTTAATAGTATTCTTAAGCTAACACAAACATTTGGAAACAGGTCACCAAGTCTGTACTCTGTTAACAAGTTCAACAGATCTAATGGCTTTAACTGTGCATTTACAAAATTTGCTTTATGTACTGAGGGTAAATGTTGCATTTCTTTTCCAAAATCATCACCATTAAGGTCAGCAGGATATTGCTCTGATAAAGATAAAGCTTTTGTCTCCATATCACTTTCGGACATGGTGAGATATTTCCAGAAGAAATCAAATTTTTCTGCCAACTGCTTAACAGCATTGAAGCAGACAGTTATTCCTGCTATAACATTGTCTACCAAAACGTTAAACACACACTTTCTGAAGTAGGCCTCTTCTGGAGTATCATCTGTGTCATTCATTACTTCCAAGTTAGCATCAGGTGTGCTGTCGTCATGTGGCCTTGCCCTCTTGCTCCTAACTCCATCACATCTATGGGAAAGTTTTATTTCTATATTTAGGTTTGACACAACCAATTTGGCTTCATTCCACATGCATTTTCCAGTTCTTTCGAAGTTTTGTCAGCTCTGTGAGGAGAGTTTCTATGTTTGCTACTTCAACATCCAGTGTGGCATCTCTAGCTTGGACCTTGTTGCAAATATCTATGCCAGCTAATATTTTGTACCACATGGCTGACATTAACATACAGGCAAAAGATGTCACATATAATAAAACTCTATGGACTTCATTTCTTGTTTTGGCCATCAAATTTAGTTCTAGGAGGTCTTCCAGTGCTAATTTAATGCCAGGCAAGTGAGCTGCAAAAGGCTTTACACATTCAACATGATCTGACCATCTTGTTTCAGACACACCATGAAGAGAACAACCAATACGGTTTTGTAGTAATGTCAAGGCCTACATTATGATTACTCCTCTCATCTTCCAAATTCACTTCCACATGCGTCTGTATGTCTGTTTCTTTCTGTTTTCCATTTCATTTTCTGCATCTGCCCCTTCATCAAAATACTGTGCATGATTACCCAAATCAACTGCTCTTTGTTTGGGGATGAGGTTTCCACAGTTTCTTCTTGCTCCAATTCTGTAGGTGAGTTCAATGAAAAAAAAAATTTTTTTTTTACAATAATTTTTATTCAAATTTTCATAAAACATAGAAAACAAAATCATAAAACATTCAAAGACAAAAAACAAAACAAAACAAAAATGATTAAACAAAAAAAAATAAAATGTTGACTTCCCATTTGTCACATATCAAATCAGTTATAGGTCTACAATATATAACAATCCTGTCTCTTAAATCATATTATAAAATCACTTTCCTCCAGTAGTTATCTTAATTAATCATCAAATCTCATAAACATTACTTTATTCTTTCCACAAAAAGTCAAAGAGAGGTTTCAATTCTTTAAGAAATATATCTATCAATTTTTCTCCAAATAAACGTCAATTAATCCATCTCGTTAATAATTATAATAATCTTATTGTCATAACCATAGTCCAAATAAACATTTCGATTAATCCATCTCATCAGAATCTGTTAGGTCCAATAATTTCAATAGCCATTATTCCATTATCCCTATTAGTTCCATCTTCCATCTTCAATAGTCCTGTTAAGTCCAGTAATTTCAGTGTCCAATCTTCCATTATCAGTATTCCATAATAATCTTGCTGTTGTAGCCATAGTCATATAATAAGAGTCTGATGGGAATTTCCTCTATCCCAAATATTTTCTTGCCATCCATTCTGAATAAGTTGCTGAAATACTGTTGTAAAGTCATATCTGTGTTCTTCTTTTTTACAAAATGCACTGGCTCATCTCTTAAGAGTTTTTCCATTGTCACATGGCTGCAGTTAATTCCATAGATTTTCTCTATATCAAGCTCCATCACATCATTCCAGTCCAGAAGATTATCCAAGCCATTGATAACTTTATCTCTAATATCTTCATTAATTTCATTAATTCATTAATTTTTCAATGAAAAATTTGTTGAAGCCGCACTTAATCCAAATTGAAAGAGCGTTTGTTGACCCCTTTTTTCATTTTTCTCTTGTTCTTTCTTGTCTTTTCTTTTCTGGGCTCCTGATTTGTGAGAATACATTTTGCAGAGATGATTTTCTCATCATGATAGGATTTAAAGGTTCACACTGCTTACCTTATATGAGCCCTCAAACCGCATTTTTTCTTTCATACTAAAGGGGAAGGGTTAATCTAGCTTCCTAATGTCCACGCCCTCTTAAGGTCAAAGTATCTCTTCCTCTTGTTACCTTGGCCACCGAGCATGCTCAGTTTCTTCCAGAGTAAGTTTCATAAAAAATGGAAAAAAAATCCTCAAGTTTGATTATTTGTATTTTCAGAATCCAACAGAAATACAAATATTTGTTTGAACAATGTTATGCTTTTTTGCACAAGTTAGGGGGGAAAGAAAAAAAAGCACCATTTGTAGCAGACTTGCAGAATGGGAGCCAGCAGGAAATGACATAACAAAGGGAGGAAAAGGGAGCTCCCCTCCTTTGGCTCCCAGGCCCCCTTTTTGACCCCGGGCCCAGGTAAGATGTACCCCCAGCACCCCCCTCTCATGGGCCCTGCATGGTGGTAGGAATATGAGATGCCTCATGGCATGCAGGGCCAGCACTAGCCTGCCATGGGCCCTTAGGCACCAGCCCACCATGCCCCCCTGCCCCCCTGTGTGTGTGTGCACGCATGCATGCATGCACACACACATAAATACACTTGATTACTACACCTCATGCATCAGAATACATGGATGACATCACCCAAGATGGCACAGGGGTGTGTTCACATGGGAGACATGCGTGCTGATGCACAAGGTGAAGCAACTGGGTGTATTTAAGCACCCACCAGCTGTGCTTGCATGTGGGGGTGATCTTGGCTGGGAGAGCAGACCTTCTGTTCTGCAGTCTGTGCAACTATCCAGTCATGGCCCATGACCCGGTGCTGGCAGGGATCACAGAGTGGGAGCTCAACCCTCCCAGACACAGGGCCCCTAAGCTAGCGACAGGCCAGTTAGTGGCACCAGACCTGGTGGCATGCATGCAGATAGGGACACCCCTACATCACCTTACCTACTCCTTACCCAATACCATCAGCACTACATGGAGTCTGCACTGAGGAAATCCTGTGGAAAAAGCTTCCTCACACAAAACAGCAATTCAGTCCTCTCAGAGTATCTTGAGCTGCTGTGTCAGATTCCCATGAGCTACATGCTGCCTGGATCTGTTGCCCAACAGAAGCCCCACTCATCCTCACAGGCAATGTTCCCTCTCAACATTTCTTCCTACTCTAATAGGAGAAATGGACTAAATCCATAGGAAAGCAAATACACAATGCTGTATTTTGGGTTCAATAAAAAAAAATTGCCAGCAGCCAGCAGACTCTATGCATTCCTTTATTCCCCAAGAGGATGGAAAAAGGAACAAAGGGATGACAAGGGGGACCTTAGTCCAATGAGGACTGAGCATGTTCAGTGGCCACAGAATGCTGCTGACTGGGGAAAATAAAAATAAACCTAAGAAGGGAGAGGGAATTGAGTTGCCGGGTTCCTGAACAGCAGCATCCACACTGCAACATCTTGGTAAAGGTTCCCCCTGCGTTGCTATTATCATGAGCGTGGTATGCAAACATTTCTATTTTAGAAACTTGTATGGGTTTTTCTTCACTATTCAGAAACATTCACAACTGAGCCCCTTTTTTCTTCTTAGACCATAATCCAGTTATCATCCCAGTCATGCACCCTGCTGAGTCTACTTGTGGGAATTTCCTTATCTTCACCCTTCTACGAACTCATGGGAAAGTTGTGCATGTTTTATGCCATGTGTAAGGGACTCAGTGAATGAGGGGTGCATTTGCAGAAGTAATTTACAGTCCCTAAAGATTTTCAATATCACACACTGAACTTGTGTTTGCTTGCTTAAACGTGAAGTGCTTTAAAGCCATTTAAATGTCTTTCTTTCTAATTTATTTATTTTATTTATTTATTAAACTTGTATACCGCCCCATAGCCGAAGCTCTCTGGGTGGTTTACAATAACTAAAAACAAATACAATTTAAAATAGATATTTTAAAAAACAATTTAAAACACAATTAAAAAATTTAAAACAATATAGAACACATGCTAAAATGCCTGGGAGAAGAGGAAAGTCTTGACCTGGCACCGAAAAGATAACAGTGTTGGCGCCAGGCACACCTCATCAGAAACATCATTCAATAAATTGGGGGCCACCACTGAGAAGGCCCTCTCCCTTGTTGCCAGACTCTGAGATTCCCTCGGAGTAGGCACCCGGAGAAGGACCTTTGATCTTGAACATAGTGTACGGGTGGGTTTGTATCAGGAGAGGCGTTCCATCAGGTATTGTGGTCCCAAGCCGTGTAAGGCTTTATAGGTCAATACCAGCACCTTGAATCGAGCTCGGAAACATAATGTGATCTACAGTGAAGTACTCTAAATGTGAAGAACGTTACTCAAAGTATTCTAGGCTGGGAACTTCCCTGAAATTGTTTCTGCTAAAATGGTTGTGATCCTGAGAACTCTTTCAGCTCAGTTGTATGAAGCAGTTACCTCCTTCTGGACTCCACAGAATGAGACCTGGAAGTTCTCTTAGAAATGCAAAAGGACAGTTTTCTCTCTTCACACTGGTGCTAAACCCCAATCCTTTGGAATTCTTCATGCTAGAGCTTTTTGCCAGGACATTGTGAAGTACAGCAGTGATACAGAAAGATTGTCACACCTCTAAATACTAGCGAGTATGGAGGTGTGGGTCAAGTGTGATGAAAAGATCCCAAGCTTCTCCCTTGAACTGCATCTTGGAAGTGAGACTGGACCAGCCAGAATGATTGGTAACTTGTAATCTTAGGCCTTGGATCATGCTTGTGCCACTGCAGATCAAGCCTTATCATGGCAGGTATTCCTTTGAAAGTAGGTTACCCTTAAAGTATTAGGACATCCAAGTCAATGTCTTTAATGCTGAGGTTTTCATAGAATCATAGAATAGTATAGTTGGAAGGGGCCTATAAGGCCATCGAGTCTAACATAACATGAAATTTCATAAAGTTTTAATGGGCATGATCTTGCTAAAGTGAAGCACTTTCATTGAAAGAAATGTGCACATGCTTAATGTTGAAATCAATGGATCTTACAAGTAGGTAATTATAGTGAGTATCCTTCAAACGTGGGACCTTAGATATTGTTGGATTACAACTGCCATAATCCCTTCCCATTGGCTAAGTTTGGAATGATGGGAGTTGTAGTCTAATAGCATCTGGGGACCCAAGGTTAAAGAACACTGGACTAGATTATGCCCAATGCAGGAATCTCTTGGACATTTATCACATTCAACATGGTCAAAAGAAGTAAATGCTATTTATCACAGTTGTCATCATAGTCATTTGGCTTGCCCTTGCTGGCACTAGAGTATAGAAAGCACAGGCTGGCAGCAAGGCCAAGAGAAAAAGAAGAAAACTTCATGTCATGCTCAAGAAGGCTTTGCCTATTGTAGCAAGGAGGAACTTATATGCCATGATAAATGCCACTGTGCTGAATCAACATACTACATTGTTTAACTTTGTGACCTTCTTGAGGTTGACAGTTTCCCCCCATAGATTGTCTTTGACATAACCTATAACATAGACTGTCAAAATTACTAGAGGGGAATAAAAGATATCTGTTTTTCGTTTATAACTAAAAAATTCTTTCACTGTGCAGATCTCAGGTGTCTTGCCATTCTCCTGGACAATTTCATATGCCTTTTTGATTGCATCAACCAAGAGCAAGGGGACTTTATTTCTTCTTTGTTTTCTCCTATTCTGTCACCTTGACGTTTCACATCAATGTTCAATGCCAGGACCACAGTTCCACATGCAAGACAATACAGTATTCCATCTGTCCCACACTGTTTGAACACTGCCAGGCTTAGATTTCTAATTTTAAAGCAACTGGGATTTTGTTTTGTTTTCAGCTTAAAGATGGCATTGAGACTTGTGCTTCTAAAAGTAAGCTTTTGAACCCTTCATCTTTCTCTCTCTGCTCAGTACAAAAGAGAACATTTAGCATTTAGAGATTTAATTTTCCTTGATTGCCTATATCAAGGACGTGCCTCTAGATGGTTATGCTGTACATTATACAGTCACTCTGATCTAAAGTGCCTCAGAGCTCTAACACACTTGAGAAGCTTAGCTCTCAGAGATTTGAGACCATTGTTTGGGCTGCTCCATATATACATTGAAGATCTACATGTTGAGATTTCCATTACATTGAAGTGAAAAGGGGGGGGAGAAACTTATGAAAAGGTTGCTAACTTGCCTTGATGATCTGTAAAATATGATCTTGAAACAGAATTTAAGTAGTTGATGGTTCCTAGTTCAGGGTCTGTTTGCAAATGATCCCATCTAAACAGGCTGCATTCCTAAAGACTCCTACAGCAATTTTCCATGTTATTTTACCTGTACAGTATTTTTCAGTGATCCCACAGATCTCTCTTTGTCTAACCCCACTTCTGGTAACCATAGAATTACCATGATAATCTGGTGGCAGGTCAAGTACGAGGCAGTTGGAAATGTGTAAAAAGAATTTTTCCCTAAAGTGTTTGTACATCATTCTTTCAGCATTCTGTGATCCAAACCATTATAAGTAAAAGTCCATCCAAAGCATAATATGGATGATTTTCTTAGTGTGCTAAGCTTTACCATTTAAATAATCAGTGTTTTCATGCTGTGCTGGAGGAGGTTAAACACCCACTTCTATATCTTTAGTATGGAGGAAATCTGCAAATGTGGGTGCGATGTGAACATATGACAGAGGCTTTTTATCCCCCCCCCTTTGTTTAACTTTGAGTGAACTCAAAAAAGAAAAGAAAAAAAGAAGTCAAGTTTCTCTATACAGTCAGATAAAATACCCTTGAGGAAATCAATATATTCTTACATGGTAAGTTTAAGAAAAGCATATACAAATAAATTATAAAAAATATACTGTTTTATGTAGCTTGCTTTATGGCCTTGGTCTTTGATAAACAAATAACTGCTAACTAGTTGACTATCATGGCTAATAGTCTTTGATAGCCTTATCCTCCATGAATTTATCTAATTCTCTTTTAAAGCCATCCAAGTTGGTGGCCATCACTGCCTCTTGTGGGAGCAAATGCCACATTTTAACTATGTAATGTTTTAAATAGCGCCTCTGATTACCCACAGGCTAGTGAGGTGTTTTTTTTGTCTTCTTCGGGATGTTTCATCTTGTTGGTCCTATCATTAGGCCTCAGACAGCTGATTTGGGTATCATGAAAAAAAAAGTAAATCATTAAGTGATTGTATTTTTTTAATATGGATTTTGTGCCTCAAGTTCCTAATAAAGCTAACTGTCCTTAGGTACTATTTACCTTCATTTGGGAGGAGGGGGAATTGTTGTCCTGCCTCAGACAGACAGATGTCGTGGAGTGGCCCTGATCACAGGCTGGGTTAAATGTGGCTGTTTTGATTGCTTTTCCTATTGCAATATGTCAAAACATGGGCAGAAGAACCAGTGCAGATGTATCAGAGGGTAGGGAGAGTATCAGCAGATGCCTGGGAGGTCCATTTCACTGAGATAGGAAAAGGAAGTATACTCACAATCCAGGAGCAGCTAATGAGTGAATTACTGCATTTGTTAGTGAAGCTACAGTACCTTTACTTGACTTGATGTCCACATTCAACTTTGACCAACCCTCTGGGCCACATGCTAGAGTTGGGTGTGGCCACCCCAACATTCTTCCTCATGAACACACACAGGCACACAGCTGCCTCCTCTGTGCAGGTCAGCTAAGGATGGAGAGTTTAGCACCGTCTTCTCATTAATGAAATTATTGATCTGATATCCAGGGAGGGAGCAATTTGCATCCTCATCAGGACACTGGGCTGAGTGAAGAGGTATTAACCTTTTCATCCACTCCAGTGCTGTCTCTACTTTCAATTTGTTTTATTTTAAATTTGTTCGCTACTACAGCTGGGGGGGGGGATAAAAATGCTTGTAATCCAGATCAGACTCCTGTGCTAGGGATTAGCTAATTTGATATAGCACAATCAACAGTGGTTCCAATAGGGAACCCATGTTACCCAGTGGGGAAAATGAATGAATTTAGATGCTAAAGTGAGCAGAATTGTGCCAGGGCACATTTTGGCAAGTTGTTCATTCCAGTCTTCCTGGCATTTCAGTGTCGCATCCACACTACCCCTCCGCACTGGTCTTATTAGCAATCTGTACATGACATATTACTAAAATAGAGTTGTGGCCTTCTTAATCTATTTTGTCATGTTCACTGAAATCTTTGATCTCACAGTAAGATCTCCCTAGAACCTCCTATCTCACAGGATAATGGGGGAATATAGAACAATACATTTGATGTCTTCACAGATACCAATCAGATTGAGATCTAGGTCCGGCCCTACCATTAGAAAGTATGAGGCAGCTACCTTAGGTGATGGATGGTGGGGTGGGGTGGGGAGCAATGACAAGGTACTAGAGGACAGAGCTGTGTGTGCCACATGTCCTGTCTTGCCCTGCACTCTCTAAACTTCTACCCTCAGTTCCAGAGGAGGATGGTGTCTCCTTGTCAGTATTGAAATTCTGTACATGGAATGTGTGTGTGTGTGTGGGGGGGAGAATCACATTCTTGGTAGCAAAATGACCTGGGCAGGCTCTGTTGAGTTCCTACCCCTGATACTCAGTGATACAGAATATCAAGCATAATCAGTTCTCTCCCATTTGAATATTGCTTTCATATTCTCTTTCTATCACTTCAAGGTACAAAAATTACATTTTATAATCCTGAAGTTATTGCCTTGGGGAAAAAAGCATTAATGTTCCTTGGCAAATATCAATGAGAGAACTCCTTGTTGAAGTACCACGGTGGTGGGATCACTTCGTGCAGGAATGGCAAAGCTACTTCTCAAAAATATGTGCTGATCAAAGTATTTCTGTGAAATCCTCAGAAATAACATCTATAGCTGAGATTGATTAGTGGTCAGAGACTACATAAAATCCATACATAGTGTAAATAAAATGGCCTATTTTGAATTCCTGCTTCAAGGATAAACTTTGGTTTTATTCATAAAAAAAAGCCAGAGATTGATGTCCTATCATGATGAATGACACTTTCGTTTCAAACACACCATTATACATAACCAATGATTGATGGCATAACAATACGTCACCAAGTATGAATGTCTATTTTAAGTGTATGCTATATATGTATATACAGCCAGTTCTATCTCAGTGCAAGCACATAGGACTAAAGAGCTGGGATTGTTTTTCTCACAGACTGTGTAATATCTGCTTTTAAAAAAATCACAATCTCTCTCATATGGCAAATTTAAATGTCAGTAGTGATGGGGGAAGAATTTGTTTGGTCCACTTTCCACAGAGAACTAACTTGATCCAATGCTCCCAAACTTGATTCCAGATCACAGCACACCTCCCAGATGGATTATGCATTCCTCATGATGTTGCAATGCATTTTCAGTGTGCAAAAAGTGTGCATTAAAAAGTATTTTACATAAAAAGATGCACACAAAATCCACATTTTATTGGCAAACGCACTGAAAAGTATAGAAAAGTGTGCATTTTATGTAAAACATGTTAGTTTAGGTAAAAAGTGCATACAATGAATGCATACAATGGCATAGGATAGATGGAATAGGATGCAATGGGACAGAGCAGATCTCTGACTGAGTGCCAGTGACAACGAAACAGGGCAGACTGAGCTGCTCAGCTCATCCCTAGATGGGAGGTAAAATTTTTGTGACACAAATGAAAACTTAGGTGGCCCAGTCTCTTGAAAGCCCTTGTGTGTTTTAAGTCAGCTCAAAGCTTAGCAATGGAATATAGTGAAGATTACTCATCTGGGGGGTGGTTTCATACAAGCAATCCTCCATTTGTATGCGAGAGTTGTACAGAAGATGATGCCACAGGCCCATCTAGTAGTAGGTGGAATTGGTTGGCTCTCAATATTTGCCCTTTTGAGAGCCAAGAATGAATTTGTATTGGTCAGTCATATTGGCTATTTTGTATTCCCCCTCTCCTCAAATGCACCACTGGAGAGTCATCAGTCTTTGTCATCTGCTTTTGCTTCTAGGAAACTAATGCAGGAGCCACCTTGCATGTATTCCTGCTTTGAATTAGGATGAGTCATACTTGACCACCCTCCGTGGCGCAAAGTGGTAAGCAGCGGTAATGCAGCCAAAGCTCTGCTCATGGCCGGAGTTCGATTCCAACGGAAGGATGAAGTCGAATCTCCGGTAAAAGGAGTCGAGGTTCACTCAGCCTTCCATCCATCCATGGCCGGCATATGCTGGGGGGTAAAGAAAGGCCAGGGAAGGAACTGACAATCCCACCCCATATATACGGTCTGCCTAGTAAACGTCACAAGACGTCACCCTAAGAGTCAGAAATGACTCGCACTATAAGTGCGGGGACACCTTTACCTTTTTTTTTATACTTGGCTATGTGCTGGCTATTATTACTTTAAGGACCACTTGATTCCTTATGCTCTGCCTTGATTGCTGATATCTTCTGATGGAGCCCTTTTGGTGGTCCCACATGCCCCTGAGATTCGGCTGGCCTTACTAGGGGCTTTAGTGTGGCAGACCCTACCCTATGGAACTCCTTGCGAATAGAGGTTTAGCAGGTGTCATCCCTGCTCATTTTTAGATGTCTTCTAAAACCTGTATTATTCAGACAGGCCTTTCAAACCTGAGATTCATTGCCACGAATTCAGCTTTTACTAATATCTTTGACATTTTAAAATTGTTTGTACTATAATGCTTTTTTTTGGTGGTATACTGCCTTGAGATATTTTATATTAGGGTTGCCCGACTTTGGTTTTTGGGGGACCTCTGCAGGTGAGTCCACCTTAACCTCCAGACTCTTTCATTTTTTAAAAAAAGTGTCTAGGTTATCTAGTTCAAAAGCAAGTAGGCTAGATTACATTTACTTACCCAAGCTGTCTAAGCAGGTGAGAAGGAATGATCCCATCACTTCAGCTGGTCGCAGGAACACCCTCATTTATTTCTATCTTAGTTTCCAATTGGAGAATGTTTTTTGTTTGAGTGGTATACTCCAAGCAACTGTGGTTGATACTTAATGTATCATGCTTAATGACATCGCTAGGGCTCACCCCTGAAATCTTGGGTTTGGGATGCTTCTGACCTGGCAATTCTATTTTATATGAAGCTGTGGTTTATAACATTTCCTCTTGCCCCACATATTTAGGTGAGAGACCCTTTGTGAGTCACTCCCTCTCCCAAGCAAGTAACACGACTTTGCATGGGTGTGATGCTTTGGGTGCCTTCAGACATGGGGCTTATTGCGTTAGTTTAAAGGATTTAAAAGGTAGCACTTCTGTCCCAATTTCTAAAATTCCTTTCTCACTGCAGTACCTGTTGCATTAAGGAACAGTAGCATTTTCAGCCGATATACTGGCATTTCACGCAAATGTCTTTCACACAGTTGCAATGAACAATGTCTTGTTTTCGTCCCTCACTGACTGTTATCGCCATGCACACTGTAGTTTCTCACTGTGTAGGAGATGTAAGTCACCGTGCAACCCCTCTCCCTTTAGTATCTAACTTTCTTTTCAGTTGTACAATAGGGCCCCACTTTCCGGTGTTCCACTTTCTGGCGTTCCGCTGATGTGGCGGCTTTCAATTGGGAAATTCCCCATTTTAAAGCCGATTTTGCCATTTTGTGGCATTTGTGCGTTGTTTTCGCGTGACATGACCCATTATAGTCAATGGGTTCCACTTTACGGCGATTTCCGCTTTACAGCGGGGGCCTGGTCCCTAACCCACCGTATAAGTGGGGCCCTACTGTATAAACATAGGGTGTGTGTGTGGGGGAAAATGCTTCTGGTACTTGCACCTAAGCTGAAATACTGGTACAATTTTCATCAAGTAAAAAAAACCCTACACACCTAAAGGGCAGCAGCACACTGCATCTGGGATGCCTATCAAGTGAGCAGCTGCAGCTAGCAAAAAACGCCCATGGTTTTCTGGGTTCCCAAGCTTGCAAACTGATTATTTCTAGTATTATTTATCATGAAAGTTAGCGGTAAACTTGCACTATATTCCACAAGATTTCCAGAACTAGCTTGTATGTTGTGTGAAAGGTAAAATATAAAGCACAAATTACCAGGTAAGAAATCATCAGGATAATGGAATAAAGTGCAATGTGAACGCAGTCTTTGGCTCCAAAAGAGTTCTATGCTCCACTGTCCTACCTCCATTGTCAGAGACAGTATACCTTTGCCTACCAGTTGTTGGGAACCACAAATGATCAGTTAATCCTACATTGTAACCCTACGATGGGTAGGTGGGGTGCCAAGACAGTGACAAGAGAGGCCTAGCTAGGTGTGGAGTAGGATTAAATAGCCCATCTTGACTCCACTTCCTCCTAGCATTGGGATGGAACATGCATTTGCATGTTTTGCTTCTCACTTGTGCCCAGCCCCTCTGCAAAATGGTCACAACACCTGCCCTGCTCAGATCTATTCTGGTAGGGTGGAAGAAGTGGGTTTCTACACATCTCAGGGCATAGGAATCTGCATATTAATACAGATGGAAGAATTATTACTAAACCAACACCTGCACAGTATAATTTCAGTAGCACAGTGGCAAATTCAGAAGGGCAGGGTCCCTTCATAATAGCTACAGCTATGCCCCCTCACAACCACACTCCCTTCTAAGATTACAGAATAATCTGGCCAGGCTTGACTACTGCTTTCTGCTTCTCTATCACTGTCACCATTTAGCCATCCTTCCTTGTTGTCAGAGATATTGCTTGAATTACTGCATTCAGTGTCTAAGTGTTTATTTCCTGCTGCTATAAGACTTCTTGTCTCTTATTTATTTATTTATTTTATTTTATTAGATTTATATACCGCCCGACTAGCATTAGCTCTCTGGGCGGTGAACAACAGAATATAAAAATACAAAACATCTCAGATCTCATAATAAATACAGCATAAACATATATAAAACAAGAAATCAAAAACAATTACAACAAAATTTAAAACTAAAACGAGTTCCATATTAAAACGCCATAGCAAAGAGGCAAGTCTTAACCTGGCGCCAAAAGGAGAGCAATGTTGGCGCCATACGCACCTGTTCGGGGAGACTGTTCCACAGTTCGGGGGCCACCACTGAGAAGGCCCTAGATCTCATCACCGTCCTCCAAGCCTCCCTATGAGACGGAACTTGGAGGAGGGCCTTCGATGTGGAGCGTAGTGTACGAGCAGGTTCATATCGGAAGAGGCATTCCAATAGGTATTGTGGTCCCGTGCCGTATAGGGCTTTATAGGTCAAAACCAACACTTTGAATCTAGCCCGGAAGCATATTGGCAGCCAGTGCAAGCAAGCCAGAGCAGGTGTTATGTGTTCTGACTGCCTGGTCCCCGTTATTAATCTGGCCACCGCATTTTGGACAAGCTGTAGTTTCCGAACTGTCTTCAAAGGCAGTCCTACATAGAACGCATTGCAATAGTCCAGTCATGAGGTTACCAGAGCATGTACGACTGATGTTAGGTCCTCCCTGCTCAGATAGGGACGTAGCTGGGCTACCAGACGAAGCTGGTAGAAAGCATTCCATGCCACCGATGCCACTTGGGCCTCAAGTGACAGGGAAGGATCTAAAAGAACCCCCAGACTATGAACCCGGTCCTTTAGGGGGAGTGTAAGCCCATCCAGGACAGCGTGTATATCCACCATCTGATCCGGGAAACCATTCACCAGCAGCATCTCAGTCTTGTCTGGATTGAGCCTCAGTTTGTTAGCTCTCATCCAGTCCATTATCGCAGTCAGGCAACGGTTCAGCACATCGACAGCCTCACCTGAGGAAGATGAAAAGGAGAAATAGAGCTGCGTGTCATCAGCGTACTGGTGGCAACGCACTCCATAGCTCCTGATGACCGCACTCAACGGCTTCATATAGATGTTGAAAAGCATGGGAGACAGAACCGAACCCTGCGGGACTCCACATTGCAGAGCCCATGGTGTTGAGCAATGTTCCCCAAGCACAACCCTCTGGAGACAACCCGCTAAGTAGGAGCGGAACCACTGCCAAACAGTACCCCCGACTCCCAACTCCGCAAGCCTCTCCAGAAGGATACCATGGTCGATGGTATCAAAAGCCGCCGAGAGATCAAGGAGGATCAACAGAGTTACACTCCCTCCGTCCCTCTCCCGACATAGGTCATCATTCAGGGCGACCAAGGCTGTCTCAGTGCTGAAACCGGGCCTAAACCCGATTGAAATGGATCTAGATAATCAGTTTCCTCCAATAGCGCCTGGAGCTGGCCAGCAACCACTCGTTCCAAGATCTTGCCCAGGAATGGAACATTTGCTACTGGTCTGTAGCTGTTGAAATTTTCCAGGTCCAAGGAAGGTTTTTTCAGGAGTGGTCTTACTGCTGTCTCCTTCAGACAGCCCGGGACCACTCCCTCTTGTAAAGAGGCATTTATCACTTCCCTGGCCCAACCATCTGTTCCATCCCTGCTAGCTTTTATTAGCCAAGAGGGGCAAGGATCTAGTACCAATGTGGTTGCACGTACCTGTCCAAGCACCTTGTCCACGTCCTCGAGCTGAACCAACTGAAACTCATCCAGTAAAACATGACAAGACTGCGCTCCGGACGCCTCACTTAAATCATCTGCTATAAACTGGGAGTCTAAGTCCCAGTGGATGCATAAGATCTTATTCTGGAAGTGTCCAGCAAACTCATTGCAGTGGACCATCGATGACCCTGCCATGTCCTGAGGGCAAGTATAGAGTAACCCTCAGACAACTCTGAAAAGCTCCACTGGGCGGGAAAGAGATGCCTTAATAGTGGCAGCGAAATATTGTTTTTTTGCCACCCTCACCGCTTCCAAATACTGCTTAGTGGAAACACTTACCAGCACATGATTGCTTCCATCGGGAGTTTGTCTCCACTTCCACTCAAGCCGTCTCCTATCCTGTTTCATCACTCTCAGCTCAGGGGTATACCACGGAGCTGTATGAGCTCTACACAGGAGAGGGCGCACAGGAGCGATCGTATCAACAGCCCGAGTCATCTCTGCATTCCACAGTTCAACCAGGGCTTCGATAGGAGCGCCAGTCTTATCAGCCGGAAAATCCCCCAGAGCCCTTTGAAAACCTTCAGGATTCATTAGTCTCCGGGGGCGGACCATTTTAATAAGTCCCCCACCCTTGCAGAGGGGAAAAGCCACTGTAAGTCTAAACTTCAGCAAGCGGTGATCTGTCCATGACAACGGGAGAGATGTAAAACTCCCCACATCCAGATCACCATCCCCATGTCCAGTTGCAAAGACAAGATCTAGAGTATGCCCCGACACATGTGTTGGGCCGCTGATATATTGAGACAGCCCCATGGTTGTCATGGAAGCCATGAAGTCCTGAGCCGCCCCAGATAAAGTAGCCTCAGCATGGATGTTGAGATCTCCCATTACCAATAGTCTGGGGGATCTCAACAGCACCTCCGAGACCACTTCCGCCAGCTCAGTTAGGGAAGCCATTGGGCAGCAAGGTGGGCGGTACACCAACAAGATTCCCAGTCTGTCCCTCTGACCCAACACTAGGTGCAAACACTCCAGACCAGTAACTGCATGGACATGGTGCTTGATGAGTGAGATGGAACTCTTATAGACCACAGCGACCCCACCTCCCCGACCCTCGGATCTACCATGATGCTGAACCAAGTACCCCGGTGGCCAAAGCTGAGAGAGACTAACTCCTCTCTGCTCACCCAACGGGTCTCGGTTATACATGCCAGATCGGCTGCCTCATCCACAATCAAATCATGGACGAGGGAAGATTTATTTTGTACCTACCTGGCATTTAAAATCAGCACCTGGAGATCCGAGAGTTGGCTGATAGGACAACCGACAACCCTACGGGTGTGAGAAGAACCGGAACAAGGCACAGCCATTACATGTCTGGGCCGCATTCCCCTTACCTGGCATGTCCTTCTCCCAATGCCATACCTCCCTCTGCCCGTCACTACACAAATTGGGGCCCCCTCCAGTCCCCCCGATGGGCGAGAAAACCTCTCTCCTAGGCAAATGATAGAACTTAAATACCCAAAAACTTAAAAAATAAAATGAAACAATATGCACACACACACACTCTCATACACATCAAACGCACTTACATATACATAACAAGGACCAAACATACATATATACATTCACACATCATCCACAATCAAGTGCCTCCACACAATCCCACACTCCGTACAACAGGTACTGATGCCAAAAACCCTTCTTCTTCGAACGAGAGGGCCACGTCGTCAGACAACACTAAAGATGGTTGGAGTGTGTCAGATGTATCAGCTGTGTCAGCTAACCTCTTCGGCGCAGTGCCATCATCAGGAACCAGGCTCCCCCAAAAGTTACTCGTGTCTCTCTTGATCCGAAAAGCGAAGCTGGAGACACCCAAGATGCCCGGCAACGGCAGCGACAAAGAAGCGCAAGCCGCAACGCAAAGCTGGAACACGAATCCACAGTGACGAAGCACAGGGCCACAGCGACGGCGACTGGAACAAGCTCCAAAGGGAAAGCAAAACACAGCAGCAGCCAAACGGAACAGACCGCATGCCCAGCCGCACGACAGTGACGAAAGAAGCACAGACCGCAGCGGGGAACAGCATTGAAAAGAAAAACAGCGGCAGCGACGGAGCGCTGATGGAGAGCGCACACGCCGCCCAAAGAGGCATAGACCACAGCACCAGCGGCAGCAAAACGACTCCAGCCACCAACAAATCCAAGCACAGAGCCAGGAACAGCTGCAGCGAGGCGCACAGCAGCAGCGAACAGCGGTGACAGCCAGAGACGTAGGGATGCAACAGACGGCCAAGAAGGCAGGAGGCCGTCCTCATCCCCAGCCTCAATTTCTGCGCTTCGCAGTTCGCAGCTCGCAGCTCATGCACAAGTTCTTAAAGTCACAGTTCTAATAGTCTGTTTATGCAGATTCTGGTTGTCTAGAAGAGCAGCAGCTCCCTACCAATCTCAGGGGTGGTTCTGGATTCCTTGCCAATGATAAAGTGCAGTACTTTCCTGGAAGCACTCTTTCCACCCAGGGTAGCTCCTGCCACACAGGCAGATGGCACTTGGGATCCTCACAGGAGAGGATTGCCTGAAGAATAGGCTGATAGCTAGGTTGTGCAGTTACAGACTTCTCACTCTCCACAACTTGGCTTTTAGAAGTAGGTACTAATAGAGACTCCTTTCACTCTGCTTGGCTCCAATCAGCAGGAAATGACAAGGAAGTAAGTTAGAAGACTCTTCTCGATAGCTAACAAACTCCCCTTTCATGCTGGAGAAATAGGGACACTACTGGGGTCTGCGACCCCCTGAGACCCTGGGCAACAATACCCCTAATATTCACATGTGACCAGGTGTCACCACTGTGTGAATGTGTGCGTACTTGTATATGTGTATGGAGTGGGGGGTAGGCTGTTGTTTTTTTCTTGTTTGAAGACATTCAAAATGCAGCTATCTGTGTAAACAAAAAGTAGCAATCACATATACCATGGCCTCAACCACATGATATTCTCCCACTTGACCTTATCAATGGTTCCTTCTCAAACTGCAGGGCGGTAATGAGTGGGGTACGGCAGGGCTTTGTCCTGGGCCCAGTGCTCTTCAACATTTTTATTAATGACTTGTATGAGGAGGTGCAGGGAATGTTTATCAAATTTGCAGATGATATAAAATAGGGAGGGATAGCTAATACCCTGGAGGACGGAAACAAAATTCAAAAGGATCTTGATAGGCTGGAGCATTGGAGTGAATGCAATTTAACAGGGATAAGTGCAAAGTTCTACACCTAGGAAAAATAAACCAAATGCACAGTTATAAGATGGGGAATATTTGGTTCAGCAACACTACATATGAGAAGGATCTTGAAATTGTTGTTGATCACAAGCTGAATATGAGCCAACAGTACGATGTGGCTGCAAAGAAGGCAAATGCTTTTTAGGCTGCATTAACAGAAGTATAGTTTCCAAATCACATGACTTGTTAGTTCCCCTCTATTCGGAAATGGTTTAGTCTCATCTTGAGTACTGAATCCAGTTCTGAACACCGCACTTTAAGAAGGATGCAGACAAACTGGAACAGGTTTAGAAGAGGGCAACAAGGATGATCAAGGGACTGGAAACAAAACCCTATTTATTTATTTATTTATTTGATTTAATTAATATCCCACCCTTCCTCCCAGTAAGAGCCCAGGGCAGCAAACAAAAACACTAAAAACATTCTAAAACATCATAGAAATAGACTTTAAAATATATTAAAACAAAACATCTTTAAAAACATCTTTTTTAAAAAAGCTTTAAAAGTATCTTAAAAAGCAATTCCAACACAGAAGAGAGACTGAAAGAACTGGGCATATTTAGCCTTGAGAAAAGAAGACTGATGAAGATATGATGGCACTCTTCAAGTACTTGAAAGGTTGCCACACAGAGGAGGGCCAGGATCTCTTCTCAATCATCCCAGAGTGCAGGACATGGAATAATGGGCTCAAGTTGCAGAAAGCCAGATTTTGATTGAACATTGGGGAAAATTTCCTAACTGTTAGAGTGATACGACTATGGAACCAATTATCTACGGAGGTGGTGGACTCTCCAACCTTCAAGAGACAGCTGGACAGCCACCTGTTAGGTATGCTTTAATTTGGATTCCTGCATTGAGCAGGAGGTTGAACTCAGTGGCCTTATAGGCCCCTTCCAACTCTATGATTCTATGATTCTATTACCTTCCCTTGACATTGAGTAAGGAAACAAGTTTAGGCCTCCCTCAACCACCTGCCTTGCCAGGCATTCGTTCAGGAGCTGAATATTTGAATAAAGCATGCAAATGAAAATGGCACGCAAGCGGGGGAGACACATGCACCTCAGCAATTGCGCATGAAAACCCAAACACACATACTACCCCATGTATCTCCTAATTAGGCACACAGGCAGAATATTTGGGGGGGGGGAGATGTGACATGAGGATTAAATGGACCACTATCCCAACAAGATATCTGCTTCCTTGGAGTCTAGCATATAGAGTGAAACTGGGAAATGGATTTAGCTGTACACTCCATATTCATATGCAGATTGAACCTTGTAAATGCGTACCGAAGAGCAACAAGTAGATTTCAATTTGTATGAAAATTTCACAGACAAAGCCTCTAGTAGAAAAATGCATCTGCTTGCTAAGATACTGCACAGCCTACTCAAGGTGAGGACTGCTTGAATACCACTTCTGAAAGTGATTTGACCTGGATTTGCATCTTAACCAAATTAACCTTCATGGTCTTATAGGTTTCTTTCCAACATTATTTTTGAAGTTTGATTGAAAGAAATACCGAAAAAATGGTCTTAATATTTTGCCATAGTTTCAATCTTTTTTATCTCTCTATTCAAAATATGGAGTTCTTTATTTTATTTTATCTTATTTAAGATTTTTTTTAATTATCCTGACCTTCAAGGGAGCTTACAGATCTTATTACAAACAGTATAAAATAGAAACAATTAACTACAGCAGATTAAAGTTAAGCAGTGCACATAAAAAATGATAGCCAATACCGAGTAAATATTTACAGGCAATTCATGTTAATAATGTTAAAAGCATGGGTAAATGGCAAATTTGGCCTGGTATCTAAAATATAATGAGGCAGGTGAATTTGCCCTGGACATGAATTTGACATCCATAGCCCACATCTGTGTCATAACCCTAATGTCTGAAGGTGGAGGCACTTGGAGAAGGTGTCAGTTGCAAGCCACAGTTGATAGATGTTTGAAGCACATCTTTCGAACTGTGTCCAGAAATAAACTGAAAGCCAATGGAGATTTTTAACTACCTGGTAAATATGCTCAGCTCACCATGGTGAATCTATATTAACAGCCTGGCTGCCTTGTTCAAAGTAACCCCGTGAATAACACTGTGCAGTAATCAACCCTACTTGAATCATTGTGGCCACATCAACTATCTCCAGAAGGCAACACAGTTTGTGTACTGACCAAAGTCAGTAAAGATGCTTCATGCTACAAACACCACTTGTACATTCATGGATTTATTTGGTAACTGTTACTGTCTATTCAAATTGTTTTATTCTGTTTTTTGAATTGCTATTACTCTTGTTAACTGTCTTCTGTGCTAACTAGTTATGCGACAGGAGGGATGAGAAGAGAGCTGAATTGCTACCACTACCTCCACTTCACTCTTGCCTCCTGGATCACCACAGAGCTTGGAAGTAACTCGTTACAAATAATGAGTTACTTGTAATTTATTATTTTTTTGAGTAACGAGTGGGTAACTTCGTTACATTTTACTGGTAATAGAATGAGTGGTCATTTCCTTACTTTTAAGCTGCAACTGTAATGCTTCGAGTGTTACTTTTGAGCATTACTTGGGGGGAAGCAGACAAAGTCTTCTGCTCCTCTGATTGGTGAAGGAAAGATATGTGCCTCACACTTGGCTTCTGTGCAGCGTTGATCTTCCCTCATGCTCTGTGTTAGGAGGCCACGAGGGAGGAGGTGGAGAAAGAGAAAAAGAAAATTCTTCAGAAATGGACAGTGGTGGAGAAGAGTGGAGGAAGAAAGCTGGAGGGCAAGGATGAAGGAGGAGAAGGTAGGAGAAGAATGGAGGTGAAGAGCTGTGGAAGTGAGTGAGAATGATGATGATAATAAATAATAATAATAAATTTTATTTTTCAGTCGCCTATCTGTCCGGGTTAGGGACACTCTAGGCGACATACAACAAAATAAAACAGTGCATATATATATCAACAACAATCAAATTAAGCTAAAAACCATCCTTCAGTTCATATAGCGTAGAATTAATCTATCCCAATCTTGTATGCCTGCCTGAATAGCCAGATCTTTAAGGCTCGGCAAAAGCTTGACAAGGAGGGAGCATGTCGGAGATCAAGAGGGAGAGAGTTCCAGAGGGTGGGGGCTACAATTGAGAATGCCCTCTCTCTGGTCCGCACCAGCCTAGCAGTTTTCACCAGTGGGACTGAGAGAAGGTCTTGTGAGGCTGATCTCATCAGGCGGCACAATCGGTGACTCTGGAGGCGTTCCTTCAGATATACTGGGCCGAAACCGTAAAGGGTTTTAAAGGTCAACACCAACACCTTGAACTGGGCCCGGTAAACAACTGGTAGCCAGTGAAGATCTAATAACACTGGCGGCTATGCTTAATCAAGCGTGCCGCCGCATTCTGTACCAGCTGTAGTTTCCGGACCGTTTTCAAGGGTAACCCCACATAGAGCACATTGCAGTAGTCTAAGCGAGAGGAGACCAGGGCATGTATCACTCGTGGGAGCAGATGAACAGGAAGGTAGGGTCGCAGTCTCTGTATCAGATGTAATTGATACCAAGCTGCCCGGCTCACTGCTGTAATCTGAGCCTCCATGGACAGCTGGGAGTCAAGAATGACCCCGAGACTGCGGACTTGGTCCTTCAGGGGTAAATTCACCCCATTAAGCACCAGATCAGTAATTCCTAACCTTCTTTTGTCTCCCACGAGCAACACCTCAGTCTTATCGGGCTTCAGTTTCAGCCTATTCTCTCCCATCCATCCACTTACGGATTCCAGGCACTTGGACATGGTGTTCACAGCCAACTCCGGTGAGGACTTAAATGAGAGATAGAGCTGAGTGTCATCTGCATACACTGCAGCCCAAAACTCCTGATGATGGCCCCCAGCGGTTTCACATAGATGTTGAATAGAATGGGAGAGAGGATAGAGCCCTGTGGCACTCCACAATGAAGAGGCCAAGGGTCTGAAACCTCATCTCCCAATGCCACCCGTTGCTGCCTATCCAAGAGATAGGAATGGAACCACTGCAAAACAGTGCCTCCAATTCCTAATCCCTCTAGGCGACTTAAAAGGATACCGTGGTCAACGGCATCAAAAGCCACTGAGAGATCCAGGAGGACAAGGAAGGTGTATTCACCCCTATCCAATGCCCTCCTCATATTATCTACCAGAGCGACCAAGGCTGTTTCCATTCCATGACCAGTCCTGAAACCCGATTGGAATGGATCTAAGTAATCCGTTTCCTCCAAGTGTGTCTGTAACTGCGCAGCCACCACCCTCTCAATCACCTTGCCCAAGAATGGTAAATTAGAGACTGGGTGAAAGTTGTTTAGCTCTTGGGGATCCAAGGATGGTTTTTTTAAGATGGGCTTTATTACCGCTTCCTTGAGAGCTGATGGCATTGCACCCTCTTGCAAGGATGCATTCACCACCGCCTTGATCCCTTCGCTCAGTCTCTCTTTGCAGCTCATAATGAGCCATGAAGGGCAAGGATCAACCAGACAGGTGATTGGCTTCACAGTACCGAGCACCTTGTCCACTTCCTCAGAGAGAAGAGGCTGAAACCGATCCCAACGGACCGGAATGCAACTGGCCGACTCTGGCCCACTTCCTGCCTCCACGGTGGGTGGAAGCATGCTCTTCAGGCGCTCGATTTTATCGGCAAAGTGTTTAGCAAAAGTATCACAGGAGATTTTAGAATGTTCCATGGGTTCCTGAGCAACTGGACTGACCAGGCTTCGGATCACTTGGAACAATCTCCTGGGACAGCACTCTGCCGACGCAATAGAGGCAGCAAAGAAATCTCTCTTTGTTGCCTTTGTTGCCACCTGGTAGGCAGCTATTGCTGCTCTAACCTGTGTCCGATCGTCTTCAGTGCGAGATTTCCGCCACCGGCGCTCAAGTCGTCTCACCTCCTGTGTCAGACCCCGCAACCGTGGCGTATACCAGGGTGCAGTCTGAGTTCTATTCAGGGGGAGAGGATGTTTCGGAGCCACCCGGTCCACTGCCCTAGTGATCTCCTTATTCCACTCCATCACCAGGGATTTGACCGGGCGTCCTTCAGTCAGCTCCGTATCACCCAGCGCATTCAGGAATCCTTTGGGCTCCATCAGGTGTCTGGGGCGGACCATCCTAATAGGTCCTTGTCCCCTGCGGAGGGCGTGTGGCATTGAGACATCTATATTCACCAGATAGTGATCTGACCATGACACGGGGTTAGAAGAAATCGCCCCCATTTTCAGAACACTTCCCTCCCCTCCTGAGACAAACACAAGGTCGAGAGCATGACCGGCTACATGGGTAGGCCCTATATTATTAAGGTGCAGATCCCAAGAAGTCATGGTTTCCATGAAATCCCGAGGGGCTTCTGTGAGGACAGCCTCGGCATGTACGTTGAAATCCCCCACCACCATAAAATTGGGGGAAAGCAACCGCACGCCCAAGACCACCTCGAGCACCTCAGTCAGGGAGTCTGCTGTGCAGCGGGGTGGGCGGTACACCAGCAGAATCCCTAAACTGCCCTTTCGGCCCAACCTCCAGTACATGCAATCAACAAACTTGGTCTTGTGGAGATGGAGTCTGGTGAAACACAAGGATTCCCGATAGATGACTGCCACTCCCACTCCCCGCCTACCAATCATCGGCTGCTGTGCATATCAGAAACCGGCTGGACACATGGCCTCAAGTATAGGAGCTGAGGCCTCATCCAGCCAGGTCTCTGTAATACACACCAGGTCTGCGTTCTCATCCAGGATCATGTCATGGATGAGTGATGTTTTCTGTACCACAGACCTGGCATTACACAACAGCAGTCGAAGTTTGGATGGAGTTCTGCCTCCCCCAGTTATTTTCTGGTGGTAGACAGGCCCGGAACAAGGGATGGATATTAGGCATCTATCCCTGGTTCCCCGACGCCGGCTTGGCCTGCTACCCGCGCTTCTCCAGAATCTGCCACCTAGCCTTTGAATATTGTGCCCCCCCACCCTCCCCACATCCTCCCCCTCCGGTCTACACATAGCTCCCTCCTATTCGCCAACAGGCAGGCCTTCCGTCCCTAAGTAACAATAAATAATAAAAAGTAGTCCGCGTCTTTCCTGCCTACAACGTGAGATTAGTTCGCTTGCAGCTGATGATGGTCCTTCCGCCTCCTCCCGCTCCTAAGCCTCCACCGCGGCGATCATCTCCGTCGGGGCAAAATGTCGCAGCCAAAATGTCCCGTCTTCTTCTTTCTCCCCTCTCGGGCTGACAAGAACGTCCGCCCGAACCTATAGATGGAGGGCATATCACTGATGTTGCAGCTAGCGGAAATACTGTGCCGCGCCGCGCCGCCAATCTTGTAGGCCAATGGGGGCGTGTCGACGATGTTGCAGCCAGCGGAGGATGCCGCTTCGCGCCCCAGCACCGCACCCCAGAGATCTCTTCCTGGGATGCCCAAAAAATGAGGCGAGCAGCGCCGCCGCTGCTCAGGCCGTTGGGGGGTGTATTGTCGATGCCGCGGCCAGCAGAAGGCACCGCGCCGTACCCCAACCTGCTCTCCAGAGATCTCCTCCCGAGGTGCCCGAGGATGAAGCGGACAACACCGTCACCCGGGCTGCCACCCAGGCCGCAGTCCCAATCGAGTCCGAATAGGCGGCAACCTGGGGCCGACCAAAGCAATGCCACACTAAAAGGCCACTGGGCGGCAGAGAACAAGCCGCAACAGCGGGAGAGAGGTGGGAGAGAGACGGCAACAAAGCCGTTGGGGGAACACGGGCCGAGGGAGGTCCGAGCCGGCCACCATTCGACCCCCCCACTCTCCCCACCGACACCGGTCCCCACAGCACCGACCTCACAACAAAAGGGGTGACTAGTCCACGCTCGTTCCCCGGCTCCAAATTGCAGGGGCGTTCTTCTTGCTTCGCAACAGTTTAGAAAGGGGTAGGAGAGGGTGGGCTGCGAAGTACATCCAAATAGAGGTGCCCACATACCTACAATCCCACACAGGTCACCAGGAATAATAAAGGATGGAAAACATCAAAAATATTAAAATAAGATGTTAAAATAAGATAAACGGCGGAGCTCTAAACGGAGCTCTAAGCACAACTCCCTTCTATGCTGCCATCTTAAGAGCAGAAAAATCCATGATGATGATGATGTGTGTGTGTCTGTGTGTGTGTGTGAATTAGGGTTATCCTTTCCGGCTTTCAGGGGTGATCTCTGGACTCACTCCGGATGGTGGATCTCCGCTAGCCCTCCCTCCCCCCACCCACTTGCTCACTCATCCTACTGCCCCCAGCCCTGCTATTTCATCCCCCTGCCCCCGCTTGCTCCCTCCCTCCCTCATCTGCTCCCACCTCTGCTCTCTTGCACCCCCACCTGCTTGCTTACTCCCCACCTGCTTGGTCCCTCCCTGCCCACCCCCGCTTGCTCACTCACCCTACTGCCCCCCACCCCCACTGTCTTGCCCCCTTCTCTCCCCCACTTGCTCACTCCCTCATTCACCCTACCGCCCCCACCCCCTGCTGTCTCACCCCTGTGCACCCCTCTGCTCACTCACTCACTTCCTCACTTACCCTACTGCCCCCATCCCCCACTTTCTCACCCCCTGCCTGCTCGCTCACCCCCACTCACCCCTGCTCACTCACTCCCTCACTTGCCCTACCGCCCCACCCCCACTGTCACCCCCCTTCCCCAACCCTGCTCTCTCACTCGCCCTACCGTCCCCACCCCATCTCACACCCCTCCCCCACACACACATAGACACAAAGTGGTACAGAAGCAAGGAATCTTCAGGAGCAAGCAATAGGAAACATCTTAACTTCTTTGTCCTTATCTTGAGGGAAGTTCCTTCCCTACTTCCATTACCAGCTATTCTATGAATCCACACTTTGACAACTTATTTTGGATAAATGTTCTGTTTGATTTTTTGTGAACCTCTGATGTAGTATTCAGTTAATGAAGAGTGCTGTGACTGTGTTGAAAGGCAGGTGTGCAAGCTCACTTTTCCATGCTTTCTATGTTGGGAATTATACATACTAGAAGTTATCTCAAGTCTCTGAGTGTCTCTCCTTTTGTAACCCAAATAGTGTCATCCATGCACTAGAGGGTAGTATCAACAGGCTTTGGAAGATTCCACAAGATTTCTGGGAAATGTGCTGTTTATGGAAAATCACAGAACTCAGTGGGTCTAAGTAGCTCGACTGGCTCTTTGCTTTGTCAGGCTGATGAAGGGTTAAATATCACACCTATCCTCTAACCACTTTTCTCTTCTTAAACCTCTTTCCCAAAACAGCTTTGCTTACAAAAAATGGTATTGGAGTACTGTTACACATTAGTATGTAACATATAGTTTGCCCCTAGTACAGGGGGAGGGGGCACCTCTGCAATGAGAAAGGTTAGCATCACCCGAACTCACTTGATCTAGAGTTGCCTTAAGTCTTGCAAGATTTGAAAATAAGAAGTAATAGGATTTTATATTAGTTCTGATTGTCTATTGGGCTATCATATGAAATGTGTATTTTGCCTTTCTATGGCAAAAACTCCAACTTCAGTGGAGTTTATGTGATGTGCTCTAATCATTTGAATTTGGCTTTGTTGTTATGTGCCTTCAAGTTGATTATGACTTACGGCGACCCTATGAATCAGTCACCTCCAGCAGCATCTGTCATGAACCTCCCTGTTCAGATCTTGTAAGTTCAGGTATGTGGCTTCCTTTATGGAATCAATCCATCTCTTGTTTGGCCTTCCTCTTTTTCTACTCTCTTCTGTTTTTCCCAGCATTATGGTCTTTTCTAGTGAATCATGTCTTCTCATGATGTTTCCAAAGGATGACAACCTCAGTTTCATCATTTTAACTTCTAGTGATAGTTCTGGTTTAATTTGTTCTAACACCCAATTATTTGTCTTTTTTGCAGTCCATGGTATCTGCAAAGCTCTTCTCCAACACCACATTTCAAATGCGTTGATTTTTCTCTTATCTGCTTTTTTCACTGTCCAACTTTCACATCCATGCATAGAGATCGGGAATACCATGGTCTGAATGATCCTGACTTTAGTGTTCAGTGATACATCTTTGCATTTGAGGACCTTTTCTAGTTCTCTCATAGCTGCCCTCCCCAGTCCTAGCCTTCTTCTGATTTCTTGACTATTGTCTCCATATTTGGTTAATATATGTAAAATGCTTTACATATATAATTCAGCTTTATTAGTAATTATAGATATAGATTTAAAGGATAAATGGCATTTTGTCAAAAATATTTTTGCCTACATTTTATACCTCCTCCTTGATTTTCCAAGCTTGGCATGGAATGCTTCTCATACATAATTAATTTGAAATGTTGCATATTTATTATCATCATAATCATCATATTCAAATCCTATCTCAATTCATTGTACATGGCTCTCCCCCCCTTCATTTTATTCTCACAACAACCCTGTGAGCTAGTAGGTTAGACTGACCCAGGCAGGGTTATTCAGTGAGCAAAAATTATGCAAATAGGATCTCTTTTAATTGTGCAATCGACCTGCTTACTTCCACTCTGACTGGGGGGACCTTGCAGGATAGGGAAGAGATGGGGGCACACTTCACATGGCATCACAGCTGAAGTTCACCCATACAGAAGCATTATCTCTTATTTATTACAGACAAGCCGGTTGCAGTTTTTGCTGCTGAGAGCAACAGTCAGTTGGTGCAGCCACTTGAGTCACAGCTTGTTGATCCTGAGGAGGCAAAACTAGAAAGCGAAGTTCAGAAATGAGGCTCTGTGCATGAGGAGGAGGACGGCATGAAGCAGTGCCAGTTGCCAACAGCCACATCTGCAGGACAGCAAGTACCATGGTTTGGGTTTGAGAAAGCTTATACATTTGTGAGCCAGAGTGGGAGAAATGTCGTTATACAATGCAATTACTGCCTTACAAGGATCAAAACTCTGAGATCAGCTATTTCCTCATCATCCAATTTGAATAAACATTTCAAGGTGAGCCTTTGTCATGCTGGTCCTCAAAGAGTGTCCATTTGTTTAAATTGTGAAGTGTCTCTACCATTTTTTCGTGGATTACTGCTTTGTTCTTCTTCCTCAGAAGGTACACCCTGAGAAGCTGAGAGCAATTGAAGAAGCAATAAAGGCAAGGAGACGTGGCCATCCTGAACCTCCTTCCAAAATGCTGAAGCAGCAGCAGACAACCCTTGAGAGGTGGGGATCCTGCAGAGAGGCTGCCACCCAGAGCAATCTCGACAGGAAAATACTTGATTTCATTGTGGAGGAGACATTACTACTTCAGACTGTGGACAAACCATCATTCATTAGTCTGGTTCGCATTGGACTCCCCAAAGATCTCACCATCATATGTGCCAAGACTCTGAGAGACAGAATTGAGAAGAGAGCATGCCACATGAGATAAACTTTTGCAAACAGAATGGGTGCTATGGCATATATAACAACCACTGCAGATTGTTGGACCAATGGCAAGAAGAGTTACTTTGGGGTAACAGCCCACTGGATCAACCCAACTACCCTGAAATGTGAGGTTGGGGCCTTGGCTTGCAAGCGTCTGAAGGGGCGCCATACATATGATGTCCCTGCAAAAGCACTGCATGATGTGCATGTGCAGTACAGAATTCACAACAAAATTATGTGCACTACTACAGACAATGGCTCCAAATTTGTGAAAGTGTTCAAAGTTTTCATAGCCAAAGAACGAGCAGAAGCTGCAGACACCAGTGCAAATGACGATGATGGTGATAACCAGGAGGAGGAGGCTGAGGTGGAGTTTGTGACCATCTGTGGGATCCTGGAAACAGGACCTGAGGCAGAGGAAGAAGCTGCAGACTCAGGGGAAGATTTTGTTTTACCACCACACCAGAGATGTGCTAGCCACACCCTCAACCTTTCACGTTCATATGAAACCACTAGGAGAGATCATCCAGAATTTGGACTACAATGTCATCAATATGCTGATGACACTCTATCTTTCCCTACCACCTGATTGCAGGGAGGGAGTGCTCATCCTAAACTGGTGCCTGGAGGCTGTGAAGGGCTGGATGTGGGCTAACAAACTTAATTCAGACAAGACGGAAGTACTGCTGATCAAGGGAAAAACTGCACCAGGGATGGGGTTGCAACCTTTTCTGGATGGGGTTGCACTCCCCTTGAAGGAGCAGGTCTGCAGTTTGGGAGTCCTCCTGGATCCTGCCCTGCTGCTTCAATATCAGGCCGCTGCGGTAGCCAGGAGTGCTTTTGGCCAACTCAAACTGGTCTGCCAGCTGCATCCATTCCTGGAAGCAGTTGACTTGGCCACAGTGACTCATGCATTGGTGACATTGAGGGTTGATTACTGTAACACACTCTATGTGGGGCTGCCTTTGAAAACGGTTCGGAAATCACCATTGGTTCAAAATGCAGGAGCCAGAATGTTAACTGGAGCGTGGTGCAGGGAGCATATCACCCCTGTGCTTTATCGACTCCACTGGCTCCCAATTTGCTTCTGGGACCAATTCAAAGTGCTGGTTCTGAACGTTAAAGCCTTAAATGGCCTTGGTCCAATGTACCTGAGGGACCGCTTATGCCCATATGTATCTGCCCAGGATTTAAGGTCATCTGCCTCGGGTCTCCTCTGTGTGCCTGGAGTGAAAGATGTCAGACTGACAGGCATGTGGGAGAGAGCCTTTTCAGCTGTGGCCCCCAAGCTTTGGAATACCCCACCCCAAGAAGCCTGCTCTGCTCCCTCCCTGATGGTTTTCCGGAGACTTCTGAAAATGATCTTGTTCTGGAGAGCCTTTGGGACTGAAGGCAGAGTCTGACACTGATTTTATGCCTTCTATGTTAATTTTTACCTCAGTAGTCCCTTCAGTTCCACTCCCTATATATGCATATATGTGTGTAAGTGTGTGTGTGTGTGTGTGTGTGTGCGTGTGTATTATTCTGTGCATTTAATTGTATTTTATGTATTTTAATTTATTTTAATGTTTTTGTGATTTTTATTGTGTACAATTTTATTATGTACATGCTCGATTTTATTGTAAGCCGCCATGAGTGCCCTATTTTAGGGTAGAAATGTTTTAAATAAAATAAAATAATAAATAACCTCATGGCAACACAAGACATAGAGGCCATGTTTTCTGACTCCTCCAAAAGTAGTCTTCTTGGTTCTTTCAAGAAACACTTTCGTTCCTTGATGGGAAAGTACAGCAAGTTGTGGTCCAAGCAGAACCAGTCAGCCCAGATTGCTGAGTATATCCATGCGCAATGTGGTGTGTATCTGAAGGTACCAAATAAGACCAGGTGGAATTCCACCTTTGATGCATTGAAGCAACTACATGAACTCCTGTCAACTGTGCCACTAAAAATGTACACCATAATGGACCACTGCTCCTTGTCCAGGATCACAGTTGCTGAGACTGCAGTGGTGCAGGAATACACAAAGATTATGGGGCTACTAGCCCAGTCCCTAGACACCCTGCAAGAGGAGATTTGCATGTTCATGGGGTATTTGCTACCAATGCTCTACAATCTGGACCGCAAGGTAGAAGGACTGGAAAACAACACTGTGAGGTACACATACTGTTTTCAGCTGCTGAGAGGTGTGTGCCAAGCCCTAAGAACATAATTTGCAGCTATCTGGGAGGACAAGAGGCTTCTTCTGGTGGCCTGACTACACCCTCGCTTCAAACTAGAGTGGCTGGAATTATGCCAGGCAACCACCCATACCAACAAGTAAGAACATTAGGGAAACCCTTTGGGTGGATTACTGCAATGGAAATGTCTCAAGGGAGGCATCAGAGGGCTTAAGGTGGTAGGTAGGGGCTGGGCTTCCTGGGGCTCCCCATCACAACCTTGGGTGCTGCAGGTAATCCATAAGGGGCTGCTGTGCTGCCTCATGAGTGTGGTGACTTGGTCACCTTTGTGCCTTCCATGTCATCATCCACAGGCTCAGGCTGACAGTTGGACCCTGAACCAGGGGACATGACAAGCATCAGGAAACCAAGAGCAGATGGGGGGTTCCTAACATATATGTGTTAACATATCCTCTCTCTTTCTTAGATACACAATGGAAGCCTTGTTGAAAGCTGAAATAAAGATTGGTGCACTTAATGAGGACAGTGATTAGTCTTCACATGAAGACCAGGAAGGAGATGATTTGGAAAATGACTTCTTTAACATTAAGCCCCAGGGCAAGAAGTCAGCAGTGGATACTGCTGATGAGGAATTGTTGAGGTACCTGAGGTCTCCCAGCAGGGAACTGTTGTCACTCCATGGCTTTCCACGTGTGCTGTGGTGTTTTTTGCAGCACAACACAGGCATGCCTTTGAGCGCTGCAGTAGAATGCCTGTTCAGTACTGGTGGCAACGTAATGACTGTGAAAAGACATTCCTTGTCTGACATGCTCTTTGAGCATCTTATTCTTTTGAGACAAAACAGACATGTATTGTAAAAGAAGCATTTCAAGTGTAAAAATTTATTTCAAATCTTGGAGTATCATCATTGCTGGGGGGGGATGTGAGATTCTGTTATGCCATTCTGTTAATTTTATGGATATTTTTTTTTATTCTACTACCTTTTGTGTGTGTGTGTTTATTTTTAATGTTGTTTTAGGCTACTTAGTTGTGCAGCAGCCAAGGCCAGCACCTTGTAGGCATTTTTTTTAAAGTAACTGAAATGCAACTGTAGTGATTACTTTTGAGAAAAAGTGAACAGTTACTTTCAGAGCAATTGTAATTGTAACAGTAATTACTACTTTTTTGGGCCATGTAACTGTAACTGTAATTTATTACTTTTTAAACGTAATCTTCCAAGCTCTGGATCACCATACTACTTGAGAAGTGGATGATTGGGATCAACTTCATGTGCAGTTCTGGGCTGGAGAAGAAGAGCGCATATATATATATATATATATATGCCTTCTCCCACAACAACAGACATCCCTAATAGCCAATAAGCATCAAATGGGACAGTGTTAGTGACTGAGAAGAGTCTTCTCAGTGGCTGATTCACCTTCTTTCACTCTGATTGGCTTCAAACAGTAGGGAAGGACAAAGAAGCATGTTAGAAGACTCTTCTTAGTGACTAACACACTCCCCTTTCATGCTGACAGGCTCATAGGATGCTGGAGACATAGGGACCCTGCTTGGAACCTCCTCCCAAAAAAGTAAGGGGTCTAAGACCCCCTGGGACTCTGGTCAACTACACCATTGCCTTGAGTGTCACAACCTCGGGTGAAGAGGTGTGTCTTCAGCATATGATGGAAGCTGTATAATGAAGGTACCTGATGCACCTCTGTGGGGAGGGAATTTCCCAACTTAGGGACTGCCACCACCCCGGACTTCTGAAGTCTGTGGAACTATGAAGAGGGCCCTTTCTGCTGATCTCAACATTGGAGAGGGTCTGTAGGGAAGAAGACCATCTTTCAGATATTTGGGGCCCAAGTCATTTAGGGCATGAAACAATAGCATGAGCTCCTTGAAAATGAACTGGCAAGTAACTCAGCTGTTTTAAAACAGGGGTTATATGAGATCTAAATGGAACCACAGCCAATAATTCGGCCACTGCATTTTGGACCAGTTGAAGTTTCCAAATCATCTTCAAGAGCAGGCTTTACCCTTTCTTTATTTACTTCTTATTTCCATTTATAACTATATGGAGAAAGGCAAGATATAAATGTTTGCCATCCTGGAGTCCTTTGGGAGTAAGGGCGGGATATAAATTTAATCAAATAAATAAATAAATGTAAACCAGGCTACCGTCTATCACCACACATCTTCCATAATTTACCATGCAAACCTATGCATGTCAACTTAAAAGTGTCATTGTTTTCGATGGAACTTACTTCCAAGGCTGGTCATAAGATTGCAGCTTTAGGTGCATAACTTTGGCTGGATCCCCTTTTTCCCTTATGAAATATGCCATTTAACATTTAGCAGCTATCTGTAAGTGACTAACACATTTGGCAAGCCCCTGTCCTTTTTATGCAGAGTAGTGAATGCAGCTGCCAGGAGTATAGGGTCTACCACACCCTGTCACCCTGTCAGAAGCCAAGTTGAGGGGGGGGAGTTGGCATTGCAACCAGTTGGTGAATGCTCTTTGCAGTGGTCCCTGAGGACCAGTCTGCCTAATGACATTCGTCACTCTGCAACCTGTGATAAATAAGTAGTTCCTCTCCATCCCTACATAGGTTGCTAATCAGCAATGGGACCAAGAAGTGCCTCTTTTATCAAGTAACAGGCAAAAGGGTGTAATGAGATTTGGTACTTTGTAATCTTATGTGTGACTGAAAACAATGAGCGGAAGAAATGGAAAAACTGCAATATTATGTATCAGAGATACAAGAGTAAAGTAAGTTAACTGGACAGCTGCTAATTTGTCCTAAAAAAAAAAGACACGTTCACTTGGTTTAGAACTTGGTTTAGAACTTATCTCTGGCTTGTCATGTGAAGGACTGCTACAAATTCTATTCAACTTGTATATGAGAGTGATTCAGAGTAAATTGTGTTGTGCATAACTCATTCCCCAGAACTCATCACAATGTCAAAGTACAGAGCCCTTGTGACTTTTTGAGACTGTGGAACTGGAACAAATTTGCATGATACATTCCATTATTTCCACAGTATCTCTTGTAACACATGCAGGAAGCAACTCCAGATGTATTGTGCTTATAAAAACACATATGTATATGGCAGCAGCATTATTGCTGCCTTGCAGCACTGTGAGACATCACAGTCCATGGACAGGCTAGTAAATAGTGTGTGTGTGTGTTCTGCAATTGCCAAGAAATGAACATTATCTAGCTAAAGCACCGGGCATTGTTTTCAAAAAGTCTTGCTACAAAAAAAGTCACCCTGTTCCCATTAAGCTCTACTATCCTATAAAGAGCTGCATTTAATCTTATCCATGGACAGAGAAGATAAATGAAGCTCTCAAAGTACATGGTGTGCTTTTGCTGCCCCCTTAAGACAAGTAAATATAAATAATAGTAAGCATGCTACAGTTCCCCAGTCACTCACATTTTCTCTAAAAGGCTTTCCTCAATGAACTATTACAGAATGATCATAATAAGAAGCTTGCTTAGTGGAAGTCTGAATAACAATAAATCCAGGACTTTTAACAGACTCTGTAACAATACCAATGAAAAAAATGGGTTTATTGTAAAGACCTGGGAGAATATGAATGGCAAAATGCTCAGTCAATTCACATTAGAGACTTCACGATAACAAAGATCACACTGCAAAAACAGGCAGTGAACAAACATGATTAAAACTTTCAGTCAGAGATATTAGCAGTGGGACAAGAAGCTCAGAGTTTCTTGATACATCTTGCAATGATATATTGCACAGAGATCCAGACAGACTATGAGATGATAATCTAAAAAGTAGAAAAGGGATAAGTTATTATCACTTTGTCTTCTGCTAACCTTTCTAAAGAGATCTGATTAACGGTTGGTCGCTGGCTTCTCTCTTTAAATTGTGTCTAAGACTTTGATATTGGAATATTAATATCTACAATTCCCTTCCCAACGGTCAGTGTTAAATTGGCTTATATTGATGTTCATTATTAATTTTTAAACTTGGCTGCTTATTATTCTCCAATTTAATTTGGGCTTGAGGAGTTGAGTGGGTGAGAAGTCAGGAATCAAATGAAAATGTGGTGTAGCTATTCACGATGTACGTCACTTTCAGGCTGAGCTGGTCAGCACAACAGTACATTACACATCAAGATTTAAAATAAATAATAAACCCAAGTGTGTAGCTGAAAGCAGACAGCTGTATAAATATGGTTCTCCTGGACTGTAAATCTCATATCAGAAGATATTGTTGCTCTACCTGTGCAATGGGCTGGTGCCCTCTCTCCTGCTCTCTCCCTCACACTTTCCAAGTTTTAGGGCAAAGAATGACAGCTGAGAAGGCTTTTAAAAGCCTAGGGTTCTTCATAACTCCCCAAATCCTTGCAATGAAGGCTCCTGAACTTTATCAGTGGGAACTCTGAGCTGTGTAATCTTTTATTCCCTCTGGCAATGAGCCATTCAATGCAGAACATTGGAAGTTGGTCCCACCAATCTTCATCTGCGATCTGCTAGCCCACACCTGTTTGCCTTCTTACTTACAATCAGCTCAGGAGGGTAACCTGGCTGTCAGCTTCCTCCTCCTTAGTCTCAGTGGGACCCTCGTAAAATTCAGCAAAGAGGAGGATGGGGCAAAACCAGCAATAGTTGGCTTCGCCTGTCATTGGCTCTGGCTCCGTTTATTGCAGCCTTTCCTGCTGACTGCCCTGCTAGTCCAAATAATCACCAGCCATCACTGTTGCAGAGCATCAGAAACATGGGAAGTTAGGAAGAGTTTTTAGCTTCTGTCAAATGCTGTACATTTCCCACAACCACTACTACCACCACCTTGTAACTTGGTAAATTTCCAGAAAATGGGCTTAAAATTAAAGCTGGGTTGAAGTTTTTGGTCCAGGCTTTTTCCTCAGTTTCAGAGGGGCAAAAAACAGCCCCTGAAGATGTTTGTTAAAAATATTTGTTAAACGTCTTTCATCAGAAGATTCCATGGCAGTATACAGAAGTGTGAAATATAAATGCAATATATGCAAACACACAATAAGCTTCAAGGGTTGTATGCACTCTGTTAATTTCCATTGTGAAGGGGGACTTCCCATGATGATGATGTGACAGTGAAAGATTTTGTCCTTTTTGTCTTTCTAAAACAAGCAAACAAATAAACCCCCCCAAACCCATGCTACCATTGACAGCAGTGATGGAGCTACAGTCAAAGCAGCCCAAGAGAGCATTCCTGTTTGCACCAGAATAGCCCAACTGAAAAGAAGTTAAGTCATATCATAGTGCTGTTGTTGTAGTAATTGATGTTGTTATTAGCATTTATTGCTCACTCTTCACCCAGAGCAATGCTGTTGTTCCTCAGACAATGAGAGAAAAAGTCCATTAAGCTGTTCTCATCCATCTCTACTTAGGGCTCATCTACACAGGGTTTTATTGTGTGTCTGGTGTTGCTTGCATCCCCTTTTAATTTGCATGAATCACATGACGTTATTGGCAAACACAAGCTGTCACATAGTTCCCCCCCTGTAAATCCGTACTAACCCAATCGTCTGATAATCCAAAAAGGGAAGGAAAAAATGTCTTCACTCCTTATCTCTAGCGCTTGCAGGTGCTTTGCTCCGATGCTTTTAGGTGGGTGTGTCAATCTTCCTCTCTTCATGCCCACTCCCTCTTCCTCCCTTCTTTCATTTCATTTCCTGTGGGCTGAAGAGAAGCTTCAGCTGCTTTCTTCCATTCTGCAAGGCTTTTTTATGTTGCTACAAGTGGTGCCTTTATTTTCTTCCCCCCCCTAACTTGTGCACAAAAGCGTAACACTGCTCAAACAAAGATTTGTATTTTAGCAGTATTGTACCAGTGAAAACACAAATAATCTCACTTGCGGTTTTGTTTTTTTAAAATGAAACAGTGATAGAATAAACTGAGCATGCTCGGTTGCCAGGTAACTAGAGGCAGTGGAAATGTTAGAGGTCATAGTCTTTAAGAAACTGTGTGATTGATGCTTCCCCTCAAGTGTGACTAGAAAACACCGTGTTTGCAGCTGGCATTGAGCCCTTACTGTGGACAGTGCAAACAGAAAACAGAGGTAAAAACAGTGTCTTTAGCACAGAGTTATGCTCCCATATGGATAAGCCCTTACTTCCAATTCCTCTAGGCATTTAATTTTTTCCCCTACAGGGTAAATTGTAGCTTTGAGGGAAGAGGGAGATTTAGATTTGGGGAAATGCATGGGAGAAAGGTCAAATATCCCTCCCCTAGTGCACTGCCCTGGATTTGTTTTGGGACTCGTCCCCCTCATGGCTATTTTGAAGGAGAAAAACAAAAAACCCTGCCTGGAGATCTGATTATGGATGTATTTATTTATTATTTATTTAGTATATTCCATAGCAAGAATAATATAATATCATAAAGCAATTCAGAACATAGCAAAAAAAACTTCAACAGTATGAATAAATAAGTATGATGACCTGTCGGGAGAGAGACAGGGGGAGTGTGATTCCTGTTGATTCTCCTTGATCTCTCAGCGGCTTTCGATACCATCAACCATGGTATCCTTCTGGGTAGACTGGCTGAGTTGGGAATGGGAGGGACTGCATGGCGGTGGTTCCGCTCCTACTTGGTGGGTCGGCTCCAGCAGGTGGTGCTTGGGGAACATTACTCAGCACCCTGGACTCTCCAACATGGGGTTCCGCAGGGATCGGTTCTGTCCCCCATGCTGTTCAACATCTACATGAAACCATTGGGTGCGGTCATCCGGAGCTTTGGAGTGTGTTGCCATCAGTATGCTGATGACACACAGCTCTATTTCTTCTTTTCATCTTCTTCAGGTGAGGCTGTCAATGTGCTGAACCACTGCCTGGCTGCGACAATGGACTGGATGAGGGCTAATAAACTGAGGCTCAATCCAGACAAGACTGAGATGCTGCTAGTGGGTGGTTCTTCTGACCAGATGGTGGATGTCCAACCTGTCCTAGATGGGGTTGCAGTCCCCTTGAAGGAGCAGGTTTGTAGCTTGGGGGTTCTCCTAGAACCATCTCTGTCACTTGAGCCTCAGGTAGCCTCAGTGGCACAGAGTGCCTTCTACCAACTTTGGTTGGTGGCCCAGCTACGCCCCTATCTGGACAGGGATAACCTGGCTTCAGTTGTCCATGCTCTGGTAACCTCCAAGTTAGATTATTGCAATGCGCTCTACGTGGGGCTGCCTTTGAAGATGGTTCGGAAGCTGCAGCTTGTGCAAAATGCAGCAGCCAGATTGGTAACAGAGACCAGACTTTTTGAACATATAAAACCAATTCTGGCCCACTTGCATTGGCTGCCTGTATGTTTCCGAGCTCAATTCAATGTGCTCATTTTGACCTATAAAGCCTTACATGGCTTAGGACCACAATACCTGATGGAATGCCCCTCCCAACATGAACCCACCATACACTACGCTCAACATCCAAGGCCCTCCTCTGGGTGCCTACTCTTCAGGAAGCTGGGAGTCTGGCAACAAAGGAGAGGGTCTTCTCAGAGGTGGCCCCCAAATTATGGAGTGATCTTTTTGTTGAGGTGTGCCTGGCACCAACACTGTTATCTTTTCGGCACCAGGTCAAGACTTTCCTCTTCTCCCAGGCACTTTAGCATGTGTTTTTAAATTGCTTTTTAAAAAATGTGTTTTTAAATTTGTATATTTGTTTTTAATGTTTTTAATTGTTGTAAACCACCCAGAGAGTTTCGACTATGGGATGGTACACAAATGCAATAAATAAATAAATATATAAATAATACCACAAAATATCACAAAACAGGCTCAAATCTCAAATTGCCAGGATATCTTCTAGTTAGGCCATAGTGTAAATGTCCATCATATGCAATAAGGTTACATAATTCTAGGCGCAGGAATATCACTTGTGCTCAGTTTCCAGTTTCCTTTTACTCTCAGTGCTGTCACAAAGGTTCCTAAACTGAGTGAGATTATACCCGTTTAAAGAAAGACTATTTCTTCTCCAGGGCAAAAAAGGGCACAGTTTACACCAAATCTATATTACATTTGGATTGCATTGCTTAATGCCTCATATCTCATCATAAGCCTAAACAAGATGAAGAGACCTCACAGAAGGAATGAAAACTCTGAATGCATTTTTTTCACCTGTGATTCCTTTCACCTTTTGTTCCCTGTAGATAAGATGCAGCAAAACTGATGTGGAGAGTAACATTGTAGAAAAAGTACTCCAAACAAGATCAGAATCAGGCCTACTGTCTCGGGAATATGGATCTATCCTCTAGCTTACTTTTTATCATCGACTTTAAAGCCTTAGGCTGCTTTTCCCTTTTGTTGTCTCCATTCTTGCCCTTCATTGTAAGCTTCTATTTCCCCTTATCCTGTCATTTTCAATATTTTTTCTCCTTTAAGCCAAGCAATAGGAGCTCAGCCAGTCTTGATTCTCTGGATATTTTTTTTATGAAGGCAAATAAATCAGTCACTTACAAGCAACTCACATATATTGCACCACACGGGTGTTATGCTAACATTTTTTCCGTGTTTTTCAATGGAATTTCCATTTTCAGTACATGTTCCTGCCATTACATTGCATTCATTTACATAGCAATGTGGTCCTTTGGCATTCATTATAATATTTGTCATAATTAAGTGAAATGTTGTTTCATGTTTTATCTCTTCCTGTGCCAAATGGTGCAGCTCATTGATAGGTAGGTGACCTTTGCCGGAGAATGGACAGATGAGTGCTACCCTGTTAATTCTCCTGGATCTCTCAGTGGTTTTCAATATCTTCAAACATGGTATACTTCAGGACCATTTATCTGGATTGTTCTTGGGAGGCACAGTCTTAAAGTGGTTCTAGTACTTTCTGGAGGAAAGCTTCTGCTCCACCCCATGGCCATTGGCTTATAGGATCCTGCAAAGGTCTATCTTATCCCCCACACCCTTTAATATCTGCATGGAACTGCTAGGGGAAGTCAACCAGAGGTTTGAGCTGTATTGTCATCCACATACAAATGACACTCAATTATACCTGTCTTTTCTATCTTCTGATAGCAGAGAGGCTTCTGAAATCCTGAGTCAGTAATTGAAGACAGTTCCAGGGTGCACGAGGATGAAAAAGATGAGTTTGAATCCAAATGAGACGGAGGTACTGTGGGTAGGGAGATCACCTGCTCCAGAAGGTGGTTTACAGTGGGCCCTTTCTTCCAGAAACTTAGTGGCTTATTATTTATTTAAAATATATATTTAAACTGTCTTTAGTTTTAAATATATGGTATGCAATAGACATTACTAATGAGTCATACTGTAATAAAAATACAATAATACAAAACATCCATCCATAAAAAATAAATGTTAAGCAGGTAAAATATAAAGCAAACTAATACCATAATCAATATTTAAAATGCCCAGGAACTAAAAATGGTTTACTCAGGCAGTCACCACCTCTCTCCTTTGTTTGTGCATAATGTACCTTCCTCTGCCACTGATGAGGAACTCAAGTCAATGGTTAGACAATGTGAGAACTCAACACTTTAGATGCCTGCAGAAAAATAAATTCTTTTTCCACTGGACATATCCTGCTCAACTCATAAAGAGGGCTGGAAAGGTCCAATTTTGATGCTGGACCCTGCCCCCTCCCCCCTTACCTTCCTGTGTCCCACTGCTTGGGACTACAGCTCTTTATTGGTCCAATTCCACTACTGACAGTGAGCCATATAGGAAGAAATCTGGCGTATCAAAGCAGTAGTTTCTGTGTTGGTGCTAAGGAACGACGTTTCCTGCTGCATTAACAATGAAATCCCAAACCCCGTTGTGCTGGGCTGCGGAGGTGGATAGGGCAGAAGTGTCCCTCTACCCAGCTTCGCCAGCCACAGCTGGCCTCTGCCTGCGGGGGAGTGATGCCAGTATTGCACCATAATCTGCCCTTGCAACGTGTGGGTAAGCAAAAGTGCTGGCAGTAGCCAGCAGAAAGCTCCAAAATGGCATAAAGAAAGGCTGAGCCAGCTCAGGATCTTTTGGGTCCCAAGCCAGATGACCTGGCATGATTCCCCCCCCCATACACATACACACACTTCTGCACCAGGTGGCAGGTGGGGCAGTGCACTAAGCCTTGCCAGGCAATAGCCAGAGTTTGGATTGCACCCATAGTCAGAGATGTGTGAAAAATAGACTGAAGAGAATCAGAACAGTATGCTTTTGCTCACCTTCTAGGACTGTGGGCCTTTGAAAGTTGTGAAAGGTCAGGCTGCTTTTCAAATGAGATTTCCTCTTCTCAGCATTGTGATTTCTTGTTGCTTTAATCTCAACAGGGAGTCAGAGAAGGCTCAGAGCAGAGATAGCTCCTCATTTGCACTCTAAAAAGCCTAGGCACTTTCTTCAGCTTCACCCAATGCTTGTTACTCTCCTGCTCCTCAATATTTTAAAATATATCATGTAAAATAGTCAGATTTTTTTAAAAAAATCCTTCCCTCCCCCAGTTCTGAATTAAATATTGAATAAATCTCAACTCTACTTAGATTTGTAATAATAAATAGGAGGACAAACTCTACTGCCTTCAGGGAAAAAAATGTGTAAACTCCTTGGTACCTTGAGGCGTATATTTTGCTCCCAAGGTGATTTTACTTTTTTACATTTGCATGTTTTAATGTGTTTCCCTGTATGAAACCTAAAAAGAAGCACCTATTTTTATCATTGTTTTTACTTTAATTTTGGATTTTAACATGCCATTGGGAAACTAAACATCGTGCTCGCATCTCAGTCTCTACTTGAAATAAAGATACAATCAAAGTTCTGCAGTGAGACCATGTTTTAGATGATACATTTGACAAGAGGTTTATTTTCTGCATGTTGCTGATATTTATTACTCAGTAGCATTTGTTTGTGGTATTTTTTGCCTTCTACAAATGTTGACATGTAGATTTTTTTTTAAAAGGTTTTTATCAACCCTTTCCATTGATTCTCAGTTTATTTTGGTCAGAACAGTGTAGTCAAAGAACAGAAATAAATTATTTACATGTTGGTTATGTGACCTACTCACTACCTTTCCTGCCTTTTCATCTAGCTCTTTTTATTCCACCAGTAACTAAAACCATATTGGAATTATTTAAATCATAATGAAAACTGGTCCTCTCTCTCTCTCTCTCTGGCACCATTCTGGTTCTGATTTTCATAAATTCCTAGAGCTTTATCCGACAACCCCAATAAGAGGCATCATCTCCATCTCCATTTAATCATAAGCTATACAGGTAATTTACACAGTACTTGATGTAGCAAAGTAGATGTGATTATACCAGTGTGAGTTCTAGATGGCACCAATTTACTGCTGTGACACTGCAAAAACACCTGAAGTTTCACATCCTGAAAATATAGCCTCTTGTCTCCTCTAATTAATCTAGTCCATAAAGCAGTGCACTTGAGGTTCACAAAATCAGAAGGGGGGTCCAAAATACACTTTGACTAGTTGAGTCCTAGATGGAGTAGGGTGGAATATTGCTGTTGTTAAAGAAATTTAAAAAATACTATGCAGATTTTTGAGACTTTAATATTTTCTCCTAGCTGTGTAAAGATGCTCTCTTGTAAGCAAATCCCATATGGCTGAAGTAACATTTGTAAAACCTGCAAAAAAAAAAAAAGCAGTATCCTTTGGGCCTGGTAGGGTGGAAGGCAGAGAGGCCAACAGTAGGTGGAGCCAGAGCTAATGACAGGCTGAGCCAACTAATGCTAGTTTTGTTCCCATCCTTCTTTCTGCTCAGGTCTGCAATGGCAACACTGAGATTAAGGGGGAGGAAGCTGATAGCCAGTGCTATTCCCTGGACCAGATGTGAGTAAGAAGACAGGCAGATGGAGGCTGGCTAAGGGCAGACATAATCAGCATGGCCTCCCCCAGTGTTAGTAGTCTTGATTTTGGACCTGTGCAATTGTAGATCTAAGACTACAAGAATCTCTTATGGTTGCTAGGCTTGGATAAAGCAGTGAAGCAATCTTGGCCAGATTATAATTTAGGAATCCTTCACACACCGAGCTTCACAATGATCAAATGTTGTTGAAAACTTGCATTATGTGGTGGTGATGGGAATGACTATAAAAGAGCCTTCTCCTGCCCCATTCCTATTTCTGTTATAGCCATGCCATAATCCATTTCATCTCAGAAAATATATGGTTGCCACACCACTCAGTGTTTTCTTCTTCATACCTTAGTCAGCAGCAGCCTTAGGCATGTCAGCTGTGCCTTACACCTAAGCATGTTTACAGAGAAGTATCATATCCCCTTTCCTTTGATTTCTTCAAAAGAAAAAAGTCTGAGGGGAGGGAAACGGACTTTATTCCGCATACAGAAACTCAGAAGGTAGAGAAAGATATTCTGTTGCTATGGGTGTTTCTGCTGGAAAGGAATATATGACTGGAATTTTCCTTTACCCAACAAACCACCCCTGGTAAGGGTAACAGCAGCAGTAAAACACAGAAAAGACATCTTCTCTCCAGTCATCCAGCAAATTCTTCCACTCTCACTCTTGCTTCAGACTTGCTACCACACTGACCATGTAAATATTGCACTGGGCACCCTTGAGTCCTTGTATACTTGCAGGAGTGCAGATATCTGATTTGTACCTCATACACAGAGGTCTTCTCTTTTTGTGCAAGAATTTGCATATATTGTTATATGCTTTCATCTTCCTCAAGTGGTGAGAAGTGGTGAGAAGTTTGATTTCCTTTGGAGAAAAGAGTATTGGAAAGTTATGGAATGTTGTAATATTTACTAATATACAAGTTGAGCATAAGTGGAGACAAATAGCTCAATAACTTCTACAAGAAGCAAATTCACCACTCCACTTCAGAGGGAAGCAAATTCATCACTCCATAGAAGGAGGCAATCCTGCACACCCAGATGCATTTAGCTTATAGCTCCCAGCTCAGCATTCTCTTTCTGCCAGTTTCTTCAGCCCTATGCACATGTTAGTCATGTACAAGGCATCAGTGCATAAACTGAGCAGCTAGAGCTTTAAGCTCTATCCTCAATGTCACATCTTTCCCCTCCATCTTTTGTTTGTGTTGTGAGGAGGATTCTGGCCACCATTCCTTCTGAGCAGGGGAGTCACATAGACAATAGTGAATAGAACTGCTGTAGCAGACTGCACATGTGCCAAAGATACTAATATTGCAGGAATGCATAGAGGAGGGTAGCTAGCATGGGGGCAGAGCATCACAGTAGCATAGAATAATTGGATGAGACTTTTGCTATGGCTATGACGAATGTAGGGGTATATATATGTCTGTACCCAACCGCCATTTTTTAGTCGAGTTATGTACGTTACTCCAGTAAAGCTGTTTGCTGAATAAATAACCTTAAAACAGGCTTTGGCTTCGTTATTGAGTCTCCTCCAAAAAGAACCCAGTTGTAAATTCTATGACAGTTGGATGCAGCTGTGTGAGAAGAAAACCCAATCGGCAAGTAGATGGCTCCACATGATTGGGACACCTAATTGTGCAGGCTTTTCAGTCACCTGGAGCCCCTCGCCATGAACAAGAGCTTGCGTGTTGGGCTTTCTTCTCACACAACTTCATACAACATGCAGCTGTGGGGAGGAAAGAGAAGTGATGAAAGAAAAGTACAGCCCTGCTCCTGTCTCTCATCCCCACGCCCACATGCAACATGTAAATTTACCTTCCATCTGACTATTCCAGAAATTGCAGTTTCTTTCCGTACATATACACACCCCTAGTTTGTCACTTCCAGATGAGTCTCCTTTTCCAAAGTGGCTCTCCCATTCCAGAGTGGTCACCAGATATTTCCTATCCATTCTGAGTCTTTAACTGTAATGATCCTAACAAAAAAATGTGGCTGATATGCCACAGATCAACAAGTACAGTAGGGCCCCGCTTTACAGTGTTCCGCTTTAAGGCGTTCCGCTGATACAGCGGCTTTCGTTTTCCATTTTAAAGGGTTTTTTCCCCTTTTGCGCCGTTTTGCGCCATTTTCATGTCATTTTCGTGCAATGCAGCCCATTAAAGTCAATGGGGTTCCGCTTTACAGCCTTTTCTGCTTTACGGCGGGGGTCCGGAACAGAACCCGCCGTATAAGCGGGGCTCTACTGTAGCCATTTCCCCCCAATTTTGTCCAAATCCCATTCACAGTTATTAGATAGGGCTCCTCCAGATGACCTGTTTATTGGCATTCATCCTGATTTGTCCGTGCAAGGGTTATACATTAATAATTTATCCCACACCTTTTAGTGCATTTCCCAATCACTTTTCTAACCACAAAAGTCTATTTTTTTAAAAAAAAAAGTGGATTTGTTGCACCAAAATGTTTTCATCCATTTTAACTGTGCAAAAGTAAATTTCTGCTTTGCAACAGAATCCCTCCTGTGGTGCCATAGTTATTCTTATTCACTGCAACACTGCAGTGAAGAGACAGCATGATAATAAAGAGAAAGGACATGCCATGCCGGAACCTGGTGCTTTTAAAATTACAGCAAAACACTGATCCAGGACTCTTTGTTCATTGTTCTGGATTTTTCAGATCTCTATTCTGTTTAATAAAAGTGAAATAGCTCCTGTGCACTAATTTCACTGGGCTTTCCATCTCCGCAAGTTTGCATTTTGTTTGCATGTACACCATGAATTATAGGTAAACTGTACAGAAAAAGAAAAAGAAAATCCAAAGGGAGTAAATAAAATGTTGTCCATAAACAAAAAGAGCAAAAAAAAGTATACAGGAGAGAAGAAAGGGAAAAATAATCTATTACTATTCATTTTTCTCACACAGTTGCTTCAACCTTTCTGCTCTCTTGATAGCTGTGGATAGATTCTGCATTTTCTTTGTTATAAACTTTACTGATTTGCAATTCATTTCTGAATGGAGGCTAATTGATATTGATTTCCATGCCTTGCTTATTATCATGGTCTAGGGAGGAAGTGGTTCTAAGGGTGGTATATCTGGAGTGAGTTGTGGTGCTGGAGGCAAAATCAATATACCCAGGAAAAGCTGAAGAAGTGGTTATACCTTGCAGCTTATTGTTCATAAGGGAGATGTGCTTCTGGGACATACATTGTATAGTCTCATCATGTGAAATTTGTTGAAGAGATATAGTTAGGTCAGAGGAAGCACAACCACAAAATAATTTTCAGAAGCAGAAAAATCCAATGGCTTCTGCTCTATATTCTACCCTACATTTAAAACATACAGAGGAAAAAACTGATCACTTATGCAGCCCAAACAGACTGAACTGGTGAATATTTCTATAGATTTTTACTCCTAGTTAAAGGCTTTGAGACCTCCAGTTTTAAGGCTGAACTGAAATCTTCCCCTCAAGGTTATTTATTTCTTTAAATATTCTTCTCCTGTGAAAATGGGGAGTCGTTTTCTGCTGTCTCTGTCAAGCAGACAGCCAGACACTGGACCCCACATACAGATGTGCTATAACCAAATTGAGAGAACAACTTACAGCAGGGTTGTGGAGTTACAGTCCGGGAATAGCTGCTCATTTGGGTGATGCAGCACCTGTTCTTCCCTTTTGTCAAGGGTTGTGTGGAGCTGGCTAAGATTATTTATTTATTTAATAATAATGCTATACTACTTACAATTAGAAAAAAATAAATCTCAAATCAGTTTACAAAAGTAAAAATAGCATATATAGAACAACAAACAGTATCACAGATATCAACAAAAGTAAAGAACAGTGGGAGCTGGTGATAATGATCTGGGAAACCCTGAGAAAATAGGTGTGTTTTATGCTTTTATTATGTGCTCAAAATACCCAATGGATGGGAATTGAGCCAGCCATGTTACATAACATCCTGTGGTTGTTACTGTTGTTCCAATGAAAGTGAATGGAATTTTCATGGAAAGTGAAGCAAAATCACCATGCTCCACTACATTTGTATACCCTCTTGATTCTCTCTCTGTCTGTTTGTCTGTCTGATATATTTTCTAGACTACCTGCACAGGTACCATCCTAATACACTTGGAGATCCTCTTGGTGTTGCCACACCCCAGGTCTGTGAGGTAAGTGCCTTTTCTATGGTGGCTCCACATCTTTGGAACCCCCACCCAGTAGATGTGCAGTGAGAGGCTATGCTGCAGGGGTTTGGGGTGCCTTAAAAGTCTGTTTGTTTTTATTGGTTTTCCCTGAGTAATTTTGCCCTGATTGATAGAGGGAGGCTGGACGTTCTGAATGTCTTTTATTTTTTACCTGTAATATGGTTTTTTAATTGATTGGACTTCGCACACATTCTCTCTCCAATAATATTTTTGGATGAGTTCCATTTTGGAAAGGGATGGGCAAATCTGTCAAATTCATTTTCTATCAGTTTCTCATTTTTTCAAATCTTAAGTTCAGTTGTTCACATTTCCACATCACTTTGCTTTAAAAAAAAAAAACCCTTGTGAAAATTCATCAGCATTTTCATGAAAATTTCTGCTAATATACATTTTATTTGTATGCAATTTTGCCTAATACACACATTCTTTCAAAGCATGGTTTCCCTAATACTTCTACTTGCCCTAATATAATGAATTTTGTATTTTATTTTCACTAATAAATGCGTTTTATGCACCTTTTACCTTACTATGTGCATTTTTGTACAGATTACTTGGCTGAAAAACCACATCGCAAAATTCAAAGTGTGAATTCCAAGGGATGGTTGTGTTTCGGTTCTCTTATTGTTTCAGAAAGTGTAAATTAGGTAGCTTCACATTTAAATATGCATGGAACTGAATGTCTCTCCCATCCCTAACTGTGGACTAACTTGATTTTGGTTTTTTGATTTAAGAGTACACTAAATTCATATGATCTTCAAGGTAGTGGCAGAAATCAGGCAAATATTAAATGTCTACTATGGCCCCATGTAATATCTGCAACACAACCCTTATCCACATGAAAAAATATAACTCAAAGAGGCATGGTCAGCCCTACCATTAGGCAGAGTGAGGCAACCAACTTAGACCCCAGATTTGAGGTGTTGTGAAAGGACAACAAACTGATAGTTTAATTTGCTGTTACTGTATTTCTACTGCCAGGCAGAAGGAGAGGTGCTTGTAAGGTTTTCTGATTCAAGTGCCAAAATAATTAGCCTGCCCTTGGATATTTTGTACCTGTTGTGGGGTGGTGGCATTTACTGCTGCATTTCAGTCTTGAATTGGACTTGCGGGTGAGTACAAATCTTGGAGAGACAAAGAAAACAATGAGTATCTCGCCTGTCAGTGCTCTGATAGTGAAAACATGGCATAAAAAGAACAGTACTTGTTTAGTAAAATACAGTTATGTGTCCTGGAAAAAGGGAATCAGTAATGCCTACATCATCATCACTATGTGTTCTTTGAGGTAGTTCTAGTTAAAGCTACTAATTTCTCATGTGGGGGCAGATCTTGAAATTGCACTGTTCTCCCAGCAGGGTAGATGAGTATAATCAAAGCAAAGCCCTTTTTGGAGAGTAGTGAACATAATAGAAAAGAAAGTAATATATTTACTGAGCAGCAGTAATAGAATATTCAGTAATAACACTCAATTTGAAGTATTGCCGAGCCTTTCTTAAGAAGTAATGGAAATGCTACGTCACAGTGAATAAGAAAAGCTTATTTTCTCTAGAAAGAAAAATGAATGATAGAATCCTTTATTCTTGTTGCCAGAAAATTTAGACACACAGACACACATAATTCATTGTATGTCATAGAACATTGCATTGTCTTTCTGAGAGATAGGGAGAGATTGGGGAAGGAATAATCATTTTAATTTAAGATGAATTGCATTTTACTAGCTGGCAGAAGCTTCATTGACTGCAAATCAGAATAATCAAACTGATGCAAAGAAAATTACTGCACCATGTTGAACAAAAGCCTGATTAGGAGGTCTTAGAAATTGTATGTATTTTCAAAGCCTGATCTTTGAAGGGGTTTCTTTCCATGATACAGGGACACTTCCAATAAAAGAATGCTTCCAATAAAATCAGCCTTTAACATTTGAGTACACCTCAAGGTATGCATGGTACTTCTGATTTTTGAAAGTAAAGTATACCGTTGTACTTCACTTTATTTGGAATCATGTTCTTCATGGAAGTATTGTAATCAATTATTTTAGGTGAATCGTGTAAAACTATATTGACAGAAACAAGTTCTTGAAGAGTGCCACTCATATATTCAATAGGTCTGAGTGGATACAGTACATATTAGAATAATGAAATGATATGTAGAAATTGAACTATTTTCACATGCATCACCTGCAAAAAAAGTATGATCTGAAATTATTTCCATGGAGGATGAACTGCACCTTAGAAATTGCTCATTTTATCACTTAGGGCTATTTCTGTTCTCAGCTGCTTCTTAGCATTCCCCAGCAGGATTGCTCCAGCATAATGAAGACCATGTTGACCTATATAGGACTTAACTTTGTTTGCAAAATAAGTAGGTGTTCTGAGAAAAGGTGAAAGTTGGAAAGTGATGAAGGGTGAAGAAACAAACTTGAGGATAAGTCTGGTAACGTTGTTCCTGCTCTTCAGTAGGAGCAAAAGGCCGCCCAATTTTGGTTTCTCCCAAAGGAGGGGAACTTTGACCCACATGGGCAGGAGTGCCCATTCTTAGGTAGTCAGTTGGTTGGTCTGCTATGTAAGCCTGCTTCACCTTTCTCACCACCTTCTTGTTACAGTGCCCTCCCTCTACAGTGTGGATTTTGACAAGTGACCTTTCCTAGGGCTGAGAAGGAATTCTGTGGAGAGCCCCTGATTGGCCTTTGGGACTCCTCTTTTTTGCTTACTTCACACTGCAGGGTGTTTTATGTTACTGTTGTAATACTTTGACCTGTTTGACATTCAGTGCAAACAGGTAAGAGAATTTAAGACCTTACTTTATAGGTACCCTGAGGCATCATTGGGCCACCTTCCACAGCCTTCAGCTCAGAGGTCCTTGGAGGTGCCTGTTAGGCTTGGTGTGTGCACCTGAGTGAACTCTGAACAGTGGGGCTTGGTGCTCATGTTGGGTTCACATACCCAAAGCTTATTTAACAAGGAAGGAGAATTTTCTCCCAGTCCTTTCCTGGGGAGCCACAGCATGTGGCTGTTGAACATGCCCAGGGGATGAGAAGGATGTTTTCCTCATAGACATCATTCTAACCAACCTGCCTGTGCTTACATAATTTGGTTACTGTTTCCAGATCTTCCGTTGTATTTTAAATAAACGACCTTTCCACCAATATTCTGTCTCATGAGTCTTTTTCTTGGGTGTAATGGTAAGGAGTATTCTTTCTGATTGGAACAGCAATTCATTAATTAATACAGTCCTTACATCACTTTTGATCCCACAACCCGGAAAAGAGAGACAAGATATGTGTCATTGGGAAAACTAGGAATTTATTTATTTATATTTATTATTACATTTATATCCCACCTTTCCTCCATTGAGCTCAAGATGGTTTACATGGTTCTCCTTCCTCTCCATTTTATCCTCACAACAACACTGTAAGGTAGGTTAGGCTGAGAGACTGTGATTGGTTCACAGGGCTAAGTGGGGATTTGAACCCTGACCTCCTGGATCCCAGTCCAACACTCTAACTATGATACCATACTGGGTCACTCTAATAAATGCTTATTAACTTTAAACATAACAGATATCTGCAATGTAACTTGTGTAGAACATTATAATAATACAATGGCTACTTCTGCAGCTATCTCTGCTTTAACTTGTCCCACTGGTCTCTCATAGACCAGACAAGCTGGATGGGGGGTGCTGCCCTCCACAAGGCATACATCACTAAGCTTCAGTGTTCTCTGGAGAAATTGTTTCCTGATCCCCTGATGCTGAGCCTAGATATTCCCAAAAGGCTGTGGTACTGAAGCAGGAAACTTGAATAGTGAAAAGCAAATGTCCCTCCATATTCCTTCAGTAGTTCCAAGGAAACAGGTTGTTTTGCATCAGTGGTGCTAGTCCATTATCTGGCCCATCCTTTGACTATTTTTTGGATCTGTAATTCCACAGTTGTTTCTTCTAAGTCACTAGCCTTAAACCTGAAGGCCATAGTACCAACCAGGGCTGGTTCTAAAGGGTGGCCAGGTGGGGCACTGGCCCGATGGCCCCTGGAGCTACAGGGGCCCCCTCAGCCGCTCCTCCGCTCCCCTTTCATGATCCATGGGGGCCCCACACCCCCACACCCCCACACCCCCACACCCCACTTACCTGTTTGCTGTCTTTTACCATTGCCCTTAACTAAGATGGCGGCCGTGGTTTCCCTAAGGTACTGAAGCCCAACAAAGATGGCAGCAGAGGCATCATCCCCTTAGGGAAACCGCAGTCGCCATCTTCGTTAAGAGCAATGGGAAAAGACAGCAGACAGGTAGGTGGGGGGCATGGGGGGCCGCGTGCATGTGTCCGCAGGTGCACGCACACGCATGCACACACCTGGGCCCAGGGCAAGCTGATGCCCAAGGGCCCCGGCATTCCTGGAGCCAGCCCTGGTACCAACCATACTTTGATGATCCTACACAATCTGACAGTCTCTGATGTTGGGTAGCCACACAGAGCAGCACCAAGTTGTCTACTGGTATAGGCCAGATTGCCTGTAAATGAGAGATGGAAAGTTCTGTCAGTTTTGGTTATCTCAGTTTCTAAACATTCCAATCTTAAAATTCTCTATATTTCAGCTTCTAAACGTTCCAGTCTTAAAGTTCTCCACTTTTCAGCAGCAATCTGCTTTTTTTAAAAAAAATTCTCATGAAAATTCTCCACATTTACTGCAAATTTCTCCTAATAAACATTTTTGTAGGCAGTTTTGACTAATGTACATATTTTTGCAGGCCATTTCTCTTCATACAATGCATCTTTGATGTTATTTTCACTTATATATTCATTTTTATGCACACTCCTAACACGTTTTTGTAAACCTTGTTTGGTTGGCAGACTGCATTGTAAAATTCAAAAAAGTGCAGAATGCAAAGGACGGCTGAGTTTCGGTTCTCATATTGTTTTGGAAAGTGCAGATTTGATCAATTCAGCTTGAAATGAGAACTGAATCAAATTTCTTGCCCGTTCCTACTGTAAACCAAGTTCAGCTCTAAAATCTAAAAGAAACAAAACTAGTCTGAAATAAACACCACTGTTAATACAGGCTTAGTGGAGGTGTTCAGAGCACTGTCTGGTCCACCTGTTCAGTATTGTTCAGTGTTTGATGATACTACACAGTCTGACAGTCTCTGATGTTGGGAAGCCACACAGATGATGATTTGGACAAGATGCTTGAGGGGGTTTAGCCCTTGTCAATCATGGCTTGTGAGAGCAAGCTGGAAGGAATTGACCAGGTGGGTCCAGGAACTGGTAAACACATTTTTGAAAGGGAGTAGTTCTATTTCTACCTTCAGGGACCTTTACAGAGAGTGACTCGGGAGGGGGGATTACTATGCAGCAATTAGGCTGTGGGCTCCTTCAGGGTTCCATGTTGTTCCCCATTCTGTTTAACATTATAATAGATTCAATATGAAGCCACTGGGAAAGATCATTAGAGTTTGGAGCATGGTGTCTTCAATATGCAAATGACACTCAGCCCTGTTTTTCCCTGTTATAAGAATCAGATGAGGCCATGTAGGCTCTAGACAGTGTCTGGAGGCAAAGTCCAGAGGGTCACATCACTCAAAAATGCTTGGAAGTTGTTTAAAAACACTATATTAGAAGCTCAACTGGAGTGCATACTGCAGATCAGAAAAGGTACCGCCAGGGCCAAGAAGATGCCAGCATGGTTAATGAGCAAAGTCAAGGAAGCTCTTAGAGGCAAAAAGTCTTCCTTCAGAAAATGGAAGTCTTGTCTGAATGAAGAAAATAAAAAAGAACACAAACTCTGGCAAAAGAAATGCAAGAAGACAATAAGGGATGCTAAAAAAGAATTTGAGGAGCACATTGCTAAGAACATAAAAACCAACAATAACAAATTCTATAAATACATTCAAAGCAGGAGACCATCTAGGGAGGCGATTGGACCCTTGGATGATAAGGGAGTCAAAGGTGTACTAAAGAACGATAAGGAGATTGCAGAGAAGCTAAATGAATTCTTTGCATCTGTCTTCACAGTGGAAGATATAGGGCAGATCCCTGAACCTGAACTAACATTTGCAGGAAGGGATTCTGAGGAACTGAGACAAATAGTAGTAACGAGAGAGGAAGTTCTAGGCTTAATGGACAATATAAAAACTGACAAATCACCGGACCCGGATGGCATCCACCCGAGAGTTCTCAAAGAACTCAAAGGTGAAATTGCTGATCTGCTAACTAAAATATGTAACTTGTCCCTTGGGTCCTCCTCCGTGCCTGAGGACTGGAAAGTGGCAAATGTAACACCAATATTCAAAAAGGGATCCAGAGGGGATCCTGGAAATTACAGGCCAGTTAGCTTAACTTCTGTCCCTGGAAAACTGGTAGAAAGTATTATTAAAGCTGGATTAACTAAGCACATAGAAGAACAAGCCTTGCTGAAGCAGAGCCAGCATGGCTTCTGCAAGGGAAAGTCCTGTCTCAGTAACCTATTAGAATTCTTTGAGAGTGTCAACAAGCATATAGATAGAGGTGATCCAGTGGACATAGTGTACTTAGACTTTCAAAAAGCGTTTGACAAGGTACCTCACCAAAGACTTCTGAGGAAGCTTAGCAGTCATGGAATAAGAGGAGAGGTCCTCTTGTGGATAAGGAATTGGTTAAGAAGCAGAAAGCAGAGAGTAGGAATAAATGGACAGTTCTCCCAATGGAGGGCTGTAGAAAGTGGAGTCCCTCAAGGATCGGTATTGGGACCTGTACTTTTCAACTTGTTCATTAATGACCTAGAATTAGGAGTGAGCAGTGAAGTGGCCAAGTTTGCTGATGACACTAAATTGTTCAGGGTTGTTAAAACAAAAAGGGATTGCGAAGAGCTCCAGAAACACCTCTCCAAACTGAGTGAATGGGCGGAAAAATGGCAAATGCAATTCAATATAAACAAGTGTAAAATTATGCATATTGGAGCAAAAAATCTTAATTTCACATATACGGTCATGGGGTCTGAACTGGCAGTGACCGACCAGGAGAGAGACCTCGGGGTTGTAGTGGACAGCACGATGAAAATGTCGACCCAGTGTGCGGCAGCTGTGAAAAAGGCAAATTCCATGCTAGGGATAATTAGGAAAGGTATTGAAAATAAAACAGCCGATATCATAATGCCGTTGTTAAAATCTATGGTGAGGCCGCATTTGGAATACTGTGTACAGTTCTGGTCACCTCATCTCAAAAAGGGTATTATAGAGTTGGTAAAGGTTCAGAAGAGGGCAACCAGAATGATCAAGGGGATGGAGCGACTCCCTTACGAGGAAAGGTTGCAGCATTTGGGGCTTTTTAGTTTAGAGAAAAGGTGGGTCAGGGGAGACATGATAGAAGTGTATAAAATTATGCATGGCATTGAGAAAGTGGATAGAGAAAAGTTCTTCTCCCTCTCTCATAATACTAGAACTCGTGGACATTCAAACAAGCTGAATGTTGGAAGATTCAGGACAGACAAAAGGAAGTACTTCTTTACTCAGCGCATAGTTAAACTATGGAATTTGCTCTCACAAGATGCAGTAATGGCCACCAGCTTGGATGGCTTTAAAAGAAGATTAGACAAATTCATGGAGGACAGGGCTATCAATGGCTACTAGCCGTGATGGATGTGCTCTGCCACCCTAGTCAGAGGCAGCATGTTTCTGAAAACCAGTTGCCGTAAGCCTCAGGAGGGGAGAGTGTTCTTGCACTCGGGTCCTGCTTGCGGGCTTCCCCCAGGCACCTGGTTGGCCACTGTGAGAACAGGATGCTGGACTAGATGGGCCACTGGCCTGATCCAGCAGGCTCTTCTTATGTTCTTATGTTATTATTATTATTTTATTTTTATTTATTAAATTTATATACCGCCCGACTAGCGATAGCTCTCTGGGCGGTGAACATAAAACATTATGTTCTTATGGTGCACGTGTTTACAGAATAACAGATACACAATTCACAGCTAGTCAGGCTAAATCAAATCCCTGTTAAAGCTTGGATGAAGATGTATATATCAATGAAGGCCAATAAACTGAAATTAAATACCAAGAAGATGAAGGGACTATGGGTTGGTACGTCTTAGGTCAAAGAATTGGGTAGATGACCTTTCCTAGATGAGGTTGCCCTCCCCTCAAAGAGACTGATTCGCAGTCAAAGAGACAGATTCACAGTACAGTGGTATTGATGGATCTATCTGTGTCACTGGAGGCTCAACCAGCCTCAGTGGCATAAGGTACATATGTCCAGCTTTTCCTGGCATGCCAACTGCAACCATTCCTGGACAGAGACAGTTTAGCAATCCATGCTCTGATAGTCCATGCTCTAGTAGCCTCCTGTTTGGATTAGTGTGCTTTACATAGAGCTACCTTTGGAGACAGTTCAGAAGCCACAGCTAGAGCAGAATGCAGTTACCAGACTTTTTACTAGTACAGCCAGCAGGAATCATATCTATTTATTAAATTTATTTATTTATTATTCAGTTTATGTCCCACCCTTCCTCCCAAAGGAGCCCAGGGCAGTAATCACTTCTATAATAAAAATACAATTAAAAATGAAATAAAAGCATATCTAAAACATTTAAAAATTGTTAAAACATAAATTTAAACCATAAACATTTATTTTATGTATTAAATTGACACCAAGGCAGATGCCTCAGGCAGCAAATGCTGAGGGGCAGGGAGTGGCCAGAGCTCTGCTTTATGTTTGTGTGCCAGAACGATGTATGTTCCCTAAGCTGGCTTGTGCTCTCAGGTGCAGTGGAGAATGCTATCCCAGTACCAAGTATGATTCAACTGCAAGTCTGGTTGGCTTTTGTATACTTTGTATTTCAGCTCCGTTAGGAAAATATCTTGTGCTAGCCCTGCTGGTTGCCACACAAAAAATGCAGAGTAGTCAGCCATATGGTTGGCCCAAAGCCAAACGTCTTCTCCTGTAGACTTGGTCTCTAAGTTTCTTCATTCAGTGTTTGGCCCTTTATACACAAATCTGCTCTAAATCCCTTCTAGATGGCCACAGTTCTTCTTGTATGATTAAGCATTCTAATTCTCAGTGGTTATTATTTCCAAAGTGTTGGCTAAACCCCATCTGGATCCAAGATGGAAGAGCTGCACCTATTATAGACTGCCTTGTGATATTTGGCTCTGAGGTTGATATTTCAAGCCCAGAAGAGCCTTATTTTATTTATTTAGATTTTTTTTGCTACCTTGTAGGGCAAAGCTCTCTCAAGGTGGAGATAGAGCATCAAAGATGAAATCATTTGGGTTATCATATTATTATTATTATTATTATTATTATTATTATTATTATTATTATTGTACACCCTTCACCAATAGGTCCCCAGGTGGGTTACAAAGTCAATATTTAAAAGAATTAAAACACATTTCAATCACAAGGAGGGGTTCTGAAAACATACATCCTCTCGAATGTAGTTTTCCTTCTGTAAATTTTCAGAGAACCATATTCCTCTGTTCTTGACTTTTTAGTGAATCATACCCTTGCGTGGTGATATAAGGAACCAAAAAGGCTTCACCATCAAAGACTGCCTAAGCATCAAATTATTTATTTAATGTTCATTTTGAACTCAGGTTCAGAGTAGCAGCACTGCAATCATTTGGACTATTCTATAGAAATGACATTACACCTGGATGATTGGATCATATTTAGAGAATATTACTTTTTCTTCTAACTGCCAGAGACTTGGTTATAAAGCATAAGTATAGAAAAGACTTAAATTTATTTTATTGAAGTTTTTAATTGTGTATTCTTTTCTCCCCAAGAAGAAAATGACAAAGATATAACTATGACTGAAAATCCTGGTATCATAATACCTTTCTTCTCTCCTTCCCTCTCTCTTTTTTTACACACATTTTGATTGTCAGAACCTAATGAGAAATAAAATATATCCATAATCCTTAAAGGTTCCAAATCACATTAAGCCTGATGCAAATTAGTTTAAAATAGGATTGGCTGTTTAATGGTATCCATTATGATAATGAGAAAGAAATAAAACAAAGTGAAAATAGGCAGTTATTCTGTTACAGTTAACAAGTAGGAATACAAATTATTAAATTAATGGAAAGTCACAGAGGTTGTTAAATAAGGACCCAATATTTGCAATTGTTTTTGTTTTCTGCTAATTATTCATGTATGATGGAGTGATTACATATTTTTCTCAAATTAAAAATTCCCTGAATTTTAAAAAATAAAATATTTTTCAGGGTGGATGGGTAGGTAAGACCTACTTTTAGTAGGGGGTAGAGTATGAATAATCCCACCAGCAGCAGCAGCTCTGCTGTGAAGAGACTGTTGAGGTAGGGCTTTAGTTCAGTGGTAGAACATATAAATCATATAATCATGAAGTTGGAAGGGGCCTATAAAGCCATTGAGTCCAACCACCTGCTCAATGAAGGAATCCAAATTAAAGATTACCTGACAGGTGGCTGTCCAGCTGTCTCTTGAATGCCTCCATTGTGGGAAAGCCCACCACCTCCCTAGATAATTGGTTCCATTGTCATACCGCTGTAACCATTAGGGCATTTTTCCTGATGTTCAGTCGAAATCTGGCTTCCTGTAACTTGAGCCCATTATTCCGTGTCCTGCACTGTGGAACTATGGAGAAGAGATCCTGGCCTTCCTCTGTGTGGCAACCTTTCAACTACTTGAAGTGTGCCACCATATCTCCCCTCAGTCTTATCTTCTCAAGGCTAAACACGTCCAGTTCTTTCAGTCTCTTCTCATAGAGCTTTGTTTCTAGTCCCCTGACCATCCTCTGAATCTGCCTTCCTCTGAATCTGTTCTAGTTTGTCTGCATCATTCTTAAAGTGTGGTGTCCAGAACTGAATGCAGTACTCAAGATGTGGCCTAACAAGTGCCGACTAGAGGGGAACCAATATTTCCCGCAGTTTGGAAACTATACTTCTGCTAATGGAGCCTAAAATAGCATTTGCCTTTTTTGCAGCCACATTACACTGTTCATTCATATTTAGCTTGTGATCAACAACCCCAAGATCCTTCCCACATGTAGTATTGCTGAGCCAAGTATCCCCCATCTTATAACTGTGCATTTGGTTTCTTTTTTCCAGTTGTATAACTTTATACTTATTCCTGTTAAATTTCATTCTGTTGTTTTCAGCCCAATGCTCCAGCAAATTTGATAAGCATTCCTTGCACCTTCTCATCCATGTCATCAATAAAAATGTTGAAGATCACTGGGCCCAGATCCGAGCCATGTGGTACTCTGCTTGTTACCTCCCCCCAGTTTGTGAAGAAACCATTGATAAGTACTCTTTGAGTACAATTCTGTAGCCAACTGTGGATCCACCTGATAATTGTTCCATCCAACCCACATTTAGCTAGCTTGCTAATCAGAATATCATGGGGCACATTGTCAAAAGCTTTGCTGAAGTCAAGATATATTACATCCACAGCATTCCCACAATCTACCAGGGAGGTTAGCCAATCAAAAATGAGATAAGGTTAGTCTGGCAGGATTTGTTTTTGATAAATCCATGTTGGCTTCTAGTAATCACTGCATTGTCTTCAAGATGCTTACAGATTGATGCTTTATAATCTGTTCCAGAATTTTCCCAGGGATTGATGTCAGGCTGAATGGTCTGTAGTTCCCAGATTCCTCCTTTTTGCTTCTTCCTTAAGTGTATTTTTATACTTTTTTGAACCAACCATATCACAACATTCAGTGCAGTGCAAAATCCCATGAATAATTCCAATCTGCACACTACTCCAGGAGGCACAGATCAGGTCATATTGGAATTTGTAAAGATCTATGTCTTCTTCATGTGTTACTCATGTTCAGAGGGCAAGCATGATAAAAGGGACCATGCTTTTAATCTCATGCTCCAAATTGCTCATTCCATCTCCACTATCACTGTGTTCCTCATAATTTCTGTAGTGTGCCTAATGCACGGAGCTCCTAGCTTGATTTAGAACTATAATTGCCCAAGATTCTAAATTGTGTTTAGAAGCCTCCATGCATACAGAAATCTCATTGATGCAGAAGCTATGCACAATATGTTGACAAGAGGAGCAGGAGCTTGGCTTGGGGGCACAGCTAAATGCATAGTTTACAGCCCCCTCTATCACACTTGCCCTCTACATTTGAGTAATGCATGAAGAGGGCTTAGATCTTTGCAAATTCCAGTATGATCTGATCCACACCTCCTGAACTAATATGCAGATTGGAACTATTCATTAAATAAAGATGCAGCCCAACAGTCCCTTTTACCATGCTTACCCTCCAAACCCAAGTAATGTGTGAAGAGGCCTCAAATTTTTCAAGCATCAACATGCATAATGTAGAAGCTGGGAAGTGAATTGAAGCTTACAGTAATTCTTTATAGGGCTTTCAAGTAACTTTTGACTGAGTCCATTGTCACCAAGTATGCTTGTAAATTGTCCACTTAAATAAAATGGCAGGATGACATTTCACACCTAAGCCTCACATTTAAGCAGCTAGATTTGCCTAAAGAAAGGACAAATTTGGCATTACAGAAATGCATCTAATCAGACTGATAAGAGAGCAGTTTGTGATCAGAATCACTTGCAAAACTGGAGACAAAAAATTGAATGATAAGTGAAGTTGATGTTGAGCTGTTTTCATATAGTGGATCATAGAGTCAGTAGTTCCTTCAATCTCAAATGTCTGGAATGGTCACTTTTATAAAGTAGCATGTAGTACTGATAAAGAAGGAACAGTGTTAAAAGCTTGGGCATGCCATCACTTAGACATCTATTACTTACCTCACATAATAGCGGCCATAGTTAGTGATACTGAGCTGGTGCTATGGCCCTAAGCACTTCTCTTCTTGCAGATTAAATCTTGACATTGAACTGTTAACTGTCTTATTTCCTATTTCAAGAGATTGTTTGCATAGAAATACTTAGTGCAATATTTTAGTGCCCTCCCCTCAAAAAGGACATATAATATATGCAAGTGCCTGAGAACTCCAGTCTCAAATGTTTACTGAGAGAAGTAATTGAAGAATCAATACCTCCGTTAAACCTAAAGGTTGTGCTGATTAATATTTTATATGGTGAAATGATTCCACTGGGTGGGGAAACTGATGAGGAGCACATATTTCTTGTAAAGTTTGTGAACCAATGAAAGCTACACTGACTATCTCAAAATGCAAACTCATGCTGCAATCCTATAGTCACGTGTCTGGGCAACCTATATCACTTGAACAATATAACCTTTATTCCAATGTTTGTGTCTTGTGAGTCTTCTTTGTGGGTGTGGGGGCAAATAATCAACATAAGAGCAACAATTTTTAATTCCCCTCAACAATGTCCAAAGCCCATACCAAAGAAGTTCACCAATATTCACAAATAATGGCTGGGCAACCTATATCACACTTGGACTACTTTTCCACCAAGCTTTCATCTAGTGCATCATCACAGGCTTTTCCTTCTCTCAAAACATATCCCAAAGCATATATCACCACCAGTTCTTCCTATAACATGTATGAAATGAAGTGGCATTCTCTAGACACCTTCACCAGCAGGAACAGCCTTTTGTAGCTGAAGTCAGGAAATGAGCTAGACAGATGAATAGGGACCATGTCTTGTAGGAGTCACAGGTAGATAAACTTTATGATAGTCTACACTCTGTGGACTAGCAGCCTGTGTGATACTGCATAAGATAAGTTACATTTTTTTTAAAAAAAATCGTATATTTTATGGCAGACAAAAACTAAAAAACGAGGTGCGCCTGGCACCAACACTGTTATCCTTTCAGCGCCAAGTCAAGACTTTCCTCTTCTCCCAGGCATTTTAGCATGTATTTTAAATTGTTTTAAATTTTTAAATTGTGTTTTAAATTGTTTTTAAAAGATGTGTTTTTAAATTTGTACATTTGTTTTAATGTTTTTAGTTACTGTAAATTGCCCAGAGAGCTTCGGCTATGGGGCGGTATAAAAGTATAATAAATAAATTAATAAATTAATAAAATGCAGAGATGACACATAGTTGAAGCTGATGTCACATCCACATCATACATTTGAAGCACTCTTATACCACCTTAACGGTCATGGCTTCCCCCAAAGAATCCTGGGAAGCGTAGTTTGTGAAGGATGCTGAGAATTGTTAAGAGACCCCTCACAGAGGTACAATTCCCAGTACCCTCAATAAACTACAGTTACTAGGATTCTTTGGGGGAAGCCATGATTGTTAAAGTGGTATAAGAATGATTTAAGTGTATGGTGTGGATGTGACCATAGTGTCACCATTATTCCCTCCAATTAGGCACACAATTTCAGCATTTGCACTGATGTTTTGTAGCAATGTTCAAATTCTTGTTTTTTAAAGTGGATATGCAAGCACAGATACTTTTTTTATTTTGGAATATTTCATTGGTTGTGACCTTTTTCCACAATATTATTAAATAGATGACAACCATTAGTTTTCCAATGTGCTTTAAGTCATTAGATGTCTGAATTTTTAAAATTAATCCCAAATGGCACATGTTCACTGCCATAGGGTGATGTGCCTTTTGGCTGTATTAAAATGTGCTGAAACCAGGTTACTTCCTCTCCCTGCACTGCCAAATGTTATACCTGGTGGTTGTGGGTGAAACATTTTATCCCTAGTCCATAATATTTTGCCGGCATTCTTTGTGTATCTGTTTCTGTCTCCTTTCACTATTGAAAAATGATGCTTGACCTATGTGGATGTTAAGCATTATGTCTTAATAAGGAACTTAAGAACATAAGAAGAGCTGCTGGGTCAGGCCAATGAGATGCTTGTGGGAAACCCACAAGCACAACCTGAGCACAAGAACATTCTCTCCTCCTGTGGTTTCCAGCAACTGGTATACAGAAGCATACTGCCTCTCTGGAAGTTGAGCATAGCCATCATGGCTAGTAGCCTTTGATAGCTTATCCTCTATGAATTTGTCTAATCTTCTTCTAAAGCCTTCCAAGTTGCCTCTTGCAGGAGCCAGTTCCATAGCCTAACTATGCACCGTGTAAAGGAAGTACTTTCTTTTATCTGTGCTGAATCTTCCAGCATTCAGCTTCATTGATGCCCATGAGTTCTAGTGTTATGAGAGGGACAAAAAATAATCTCTATCCACATTCTCCATGCCATGCATAGTTTTATACAATTGTGTCATCTCTTCCTTGCCCAAAAGCCCCAATCACCGCAACTTTTCCCCATACAGAAGAAGCTCCATCCCCTTTATCATCTTGGTTGCCCTTTATTGAACCTTTTCCAACTTTACAATATCATTTTAGAGGTGAGGAAACCAAAACTGTACACAGAATTCCAAATAACGTTGCCCCATATATTTGTATAATAGCATTATGATATTAGTTTTAGTTGGTCTCCCTTTGGCTGATTATCAGTTGCCTTTCACATTCAGTTTCTTCCCTGCTGCGACATTACAGTAGCTCTGTTCTTTTTTTCATGCATTCGGTGGAAGATAAAGATAGTTAGAAGGTAGACAAATCATTGTTTAATACTAAAAATGATTTAACTGCAGTAAGATAACCAGATAACATTAGATGAGCTCTTTTTTCTGCACAGAAATGTTGCAACTGTTTGCAGCAGAGGTTGAAATAATACACCAACACAATAAACTGGGTTGAACAAAGGGCCACTATATTAAACTATAAACCAAACTTTAACTTACCTGCAGAGGAAAACACAGGTGTGTAACTATCTGTAAGCAAGTATTTGGGTACAGCTCTCGGGTGACCAGCCCCTGCTGGGGCAAGTGTAAGCCCTTTTCCTTACCCCTTACCCCAGCCACACCTGTAGGTGGGCAGGGGGGCCTTCCCACGTCACCCCCCCCAAGACCCTACAACTCTGGGTGGATAAGGTAAGCAGGTCCCAGAAGCAGTCCATATCCTGCCCTCGGGCCATAAAGCCCTTCCTGGCAGGCCTCCAGAACCACCAATCACCTCCAAAGGTGCCTAAGGGGGCCACCTAGCTGTCCTTACCTACTTCCCTTCCCTCACTTATCCATCACCAAAGGGAGACAAATCTCTGTTTAGTTCCCCTTTACCCCACTGCCGAGCACGTCTTGCAGACACCTCTGCAGGTCATCTAAAAGGATGTCATTCCCTGCATCCATCAGGTGAACCCCATCTGCCCTATAAAGTTCAGCCCGCATGTGCCATATCTCGGGGTGATGCAAAGCCAAACCCCCGAGAGCAAGAAGAGCCAGCCAAAGCTGCTGGTTGACCTTCTTGCGAGCCCTATCAATCCCCTTCAGGTCCCCCAAACAGTGCCAAATCCTGTGAGGGAGTATGTCCGACCATATTATTTGGACCAGAGGCCAACGGTGCTTCACCAACTGCAAGTCCTCACATGTTTGCAAACTAAGGGCCTTGCCCTTGAGTAAACTGAGGTCATTACTGCCCAGGTGAATGACCACCACGTGCGGAACCATCCACACCAAACCATGCTGGAGCAACATGGGTAGGAGCCCGTCCCAGCACATCCCCTGTTGGCCCAGCCATTGCACTGTGGCCCATTGACCAAGGCCCAGCTGCACACCAAAACATGACTTCGCGGCCCTACGGTCTGCCCAGAAGACCATGTTATGGCTGCAGATTAGGATGCGCATCTGCTCCGTCCCTCTCCAGCAACCTGCCAAAACAAAATAATTACAAGAGGTTAGGCCAGAGGCCCGCTTGTCCCCTCCAAGGGGCGAATGTAACCTCTGTAAGCCTTCGATTTCCATATCCCAATGGCCTGTACACATGTAGGTGAAAATCCAATATTCACTGAAGTAGAAGCGGCCCCTATCCAGAATGAGTGGGTCCCAAACCTCACAGGGTTGACCCCTAGACCCCGGAGCACTAACTTCGTAAGCACCCAGAACTGAAACTTATTGAGGGGGGAGCCCCCTTCCTGAATAAACAAAAAACCTGGCTCTGTGCCCCACACCTCCAGAAAACAGTGCAATGCCCTCACTGGACAAATGCCCTGGAGCTGAATTCCCAGCAGAGCAGCCCGTGTTGAACCCCTTGCCCCGTGGTAAAATGGGGAAAGGTAGCTGCTGGCTGCCTGCTCAGTAGATGTCCGCTATCACTCCTATCTCCCCCTAGAGCCCGAGCAGCCACCATGAATTGCAGCCATAACTCATGCTCCTTTCTATCCCATGGCAAAGCCGTATCAAAGGCCACCCACATCCTGAAAACCTCATCATATGAGAGCCATGTGAGGCCTGAACACTCTGAATAACCCCTATAAATAATATCCAGATATTTAATCAGGAGAGGACCCCTCTGCGGCTGCAACAACCCCCCCCCATTGTAAATCAGGTAGGCCGGCAGCCAGTTGGCCCATGTCCTATCCACCTTTCTATGCCTGGGTCTATCCTGATCCTTATCCTCCCCTTTCTCCTTGTCCTTTCTGGGAGGCTCCCTGTAAAGCAGGGAGAACAAGTCTACATAATCCCCCCGCAAAAGTTTATCCTTTGTGGCAGGGAGCAGATGAAAGCTGAGAGGTGCTGACATTTCCCCAAAGGGAATAGCATCCGCCACAATAGCTCCCAACAGGTCTTCAGCCACCTCCTTGGCTGGCTGTTGTTACCTTCGGGGGAACTGCAGTCTCTGCAGACTGCTTGCAGTCTCCATGGAGGCAGCCTCAGTTTCCATACCTGGCCCAGACAGCTACCACACTTGGTTACAAGCTGCCATGATCAGTGCCTGAGGAGTCTGACCTGAAACTTCAACTCCGCCACCAGCCTGACCTGCCTCCACTCCACCAAGCTGAGCAGCAGGCCATCTCTGGCCCTGATGTCAGCACCCCCATGGCGGCATACCCCAACCAGGCCACCCCATCCATGGAGCCTGTGCCACCAAGTCACCTCCCACATTAGTTACTGCTGGTGCCACAGCCAACTGTCGCTTCGGGACTGGCCTCACTGTCGCTTCCCCACCAGATGTTGCCACAGGGGCTGTGCTAGGCCTGGCCTCCAGTGCATCCAGCCGTGCTAAAATCAAATTGACAGCACTCACATTAGCACCCTTACCGCTTATCCCCTTTTGCCTCTTAGCCTGCTTAGGCCTAGCCCCAGGCGGCCCAGGCAGCTCAGAAGCCCGCTGTTCCTGGCTCCCCACCTGCCCTTTCTGCTGCTCCAGTGCCTCCAACTGGGACAGAATAGCAGCCTATGGGGGCACCACATCCTCATCTGATGACATTACTATCGTGGGTGGCCGCTTGGGTGGTGCCACAGGGGCCTTGCCCTTACCCTTTGCCCCCTCTACCTTTTTTTAGCAGGCATAATCAACTCCCTTGATCAATCAGTATGTTAATTGATTGCATCGATCAAATCAATTGACTAGGAGAATAAACCAATCAATCGATAGGCCTGGCAACCAAGAGGTTTTCTGTATCTTTAAAAGTCGTGCAGGAGGAAGGGAGAATTCAACCTTGTGGTTTTTCTCATTACAGTGTTGCAAGAACACCTGCACTTGGCTGATTTTCTCTTCTCCTAAAGATACAGGATCAGTCTCAGGCCATGAACCTGGCAACCCTATTCCCTACATACCCAACTGATCACTGTGTTCTGCAAGAGAGGGCATCCTGCAGATATCTTATCAGGAGGTCCATTCCACATAATGCTGGAATAGAGCCTTTTGTGTGGTGGCACCTACACTTTGGTACTCCCTCCCATTGCATATCTACCAGGCACTTTCTCTAATGTTTTTATGGTGCCTGCTAAAGATGTTTCTTTTTCAACAAACCTTCTAAAATCTTTGTCCCTGTTGGTATCTGTCTTGATTTGAATTTATTTTATGTATGTGCTGTTGTTGGTTTAAACTGTTTTTATATTTATAATTCTTTTGTAAAATTGTTTTTATAATTGCTATTGTTTTTATACATGTAACTGCTTTATATATAGTATTATGTTGTAAATCACTTCAGGATACCTCATGAGAAATGATCCATAAATGAAATAAATAATACAGTTAGTGCAGAATACAGCAGCTTAGGTTCTAAACACAGATTTTAAGTCCATTCAAATAAATTTCTCCACTTTTAAAAGAGCTTCCAATACAAAGTTCTGGTGCTTACTTTTAATGCCCTAAACAACTTGAGATCCTGGTACTTTTAAAGCCGTTCTTTGTGTGTCTTCCCTGTCTGATGTGAACCAGGTGGCAACTAGGGAGAGTCAGATTTTATTTCGGTTGTGGTGCCTGTCATGGGATGCCCTTTGCCAGAAAGCTAGCTAGGCACCAGCGTTGCTTTCTTTTAAACATCAGGCAAAAAGCTTTTTAAAAATTCACCTAGGCTTTTATATACTTTTAAGTATTGCTGTTTGCTGTTTTACCTCCTGGTCTCATCTTTTTATTTGTAGTTTTATGTATATGCATTTTATGTAACTGTCCTCAAATTAAATTTGATGAAGGGAGATAGCGAAATGTTTTGCATAACAAAATAAATAATATTGCAAACTTGCATAACTGATGCCTATGCTTTTAGATTTAAATAATAATAATAATAATAATGTTTATTATGTTTATTATTACTATTAAAATTAAAGAAGGGCAGATACATACTTTGTCACCATTAATTTGTCACCAGGCTATTTAACAGGGTCCAAAATGGAGTCTGCCATATTAGTGTGATGCAAGTGCATTGTTGTTGCTTTACTTTATTAATGGCGGTTATAAGACCTGCCACTGAGTATGGGGGAAGAGGAAATCAGGACAGGATATGAATTGCTAAATTGAACAAGATGAGGGTTTTATTTGCTTTTTAAATGGAGCTACTTGTTTAAATGTAAGGAGGTCAGGCTAGCAAGAGATGTCCTGAGGCCACATACTGCTAGGGGGTTGCTTAGTTTGCATTAGGAAATTAAGTAGGTGAGGTAAAAGCAATTCAGCATGAGCTTCAAATCACCATTCCATCTACCCTTTCAAAGACATGATTTAATAGGCAGGATCTATCATTGTAATGATACCAAAGATTCAATTCCTTTAAGCGACCCTCCACCTCTTCTATGTGGCATGGCTTCTAGCATGCATAAATAACCTGAGAGAGATGTACACAGATCTGTGTCCTGAGGCTAGAAAATCTAAACTTCCCAAAGGTAAAATTAGGGCTGGTGCATCCTTATTACTCAAAATGCTCTAAAGCCATTGTGCATCTTATGCCGCCTTTAGCAACTTGCCTCTGGCATTTGAAAAGCTGCCCTAGTTTTCTTCACACATTCAATCAGTTCTAGGCAGTTTTTCAATCTCACTTCCAAGGAGAACTCAGAGAATATGTGACTTTCGCTTGGGTTACTCCTAATATGGGCCAGGGAAGTGATAAATGCCTCCTTGCGAGAGGGAGTGGTCCCTGGCTGTCTGAAGGAGGCAGCAGTGAGACCACTCCTGAAAAAGCCTTCCCTGGACCCAGAGGATTTCAGTGGCATTTGCCATTTGCCATTTCAGTGGCAAATGTCCCATATCTCGGCAAGATCTTGGAACGAGTGGTTGCTGGCCAGCTCCAGGCGCTATTGGATGAAACCGATTATCTAGATCCATTTCAATCGGGTTTCAGGCCCGGTTTCGGCACTGAGATGGCCTTGGTCGCCCTGTTTGATGACCTATGTCGGGAGAGAGACAGAGGGAGTGTAACTCTGTTGATTCTCCTTGATCTCTCAGCGGCTTTTGATACCATCGACCATGGTATCCTTCTGGAAAGGCTTGCGGAGTTGGGAGTTGGAGGCACTGCATGGCAGTGGTTCCACTCCTACTTGGCGGGCCGTCTCCAGAAGATAGTGCTTGGGGAACATTGCTCGACACCATGGGTACTCCAATGTGGGGTCCCGCAGGGTTCGGTTTTGTCTCCCATGCTTTTTAACATCTATATGAAGCCGTTGGGTGCGGTCATCAGGAGTTTTGGAGTGCGTTGTCACCAGTATGCTGATGACACACAGCTCTACTTCTCCTTTTCATCTTCCTCAGGTGAGGCGGTCAATGTGCTGAACCGTTGCCTGGACGCGACAATGGACTGGATGAGAACTAACAAACTGAGACTCAATCCTGATAAGACTGAGATGCTGTTGGTGGATGGTTTTTCCAATCAGATGGTGGATACATATCCTGTCCTGGATGGGGTTACACTCCCCCTAAAGGAACAGGTTCGTAGTCTGGGAGTCGTTCTAGACTCTTCCCTGTCACTTGAGGCTCATGTAGCCTCTGTGGCACGGAATGCGTTCTACCAACTTCGATTGGTAGCCCAGCTACGTCCCTACCTGAGTAAGGAGGATCTTACATCAGTAGTACATGCTCTGGTAACCTCACGTTTGGATTACTGTAATGCGCTCTACGTAGGGCTACCTCTGAAGACAGTTCGGAAGCTACAGCTGGTGCAAAATGCGGCGGCCAGACTGCTAACAAGAACGAAGCGGTCTGACCATATAACACCTGTTTTGGCCCGCTTGCACTGGCTTCCAATATGCTTCCGGGCCAAATTCAAAGTGTTGGTATTAACCTATAAAGCCTTATATGGCGCGGGACCTCAATATCTGTCGGAACGCGTCTCCCGCTATGAACTGGCTCGTACACTACGGTCTGCTACGAAGGCCCTCCTCCGGGTCCCGACTCATAGGGAGGCCCGGAGGGCAGTGACAAGATCAAGGGCCTTCTCAGTGGTGGCCCCCGAACTATGGAATAGTCTCCCCGAGGAGGTTCGCCTGGCGCCAACACTATCATCCTTTCGGCGCCAGGTTAAAACCTTTCTCTACTCCGAGGCATTTTAATTTTTTGTTAATGATTGTAATGTTTGTAATTTGATTTTAGCCTTTGCTGTTTTTAGACTGTGAAATTTGATTTTAGACTGATGTTTTGTATTATATTGTATTTTATTGTATCTATGTTCACCGCCCAGAGAGCTATTGCTAGTCGGGCGGTATATAAGTTTTAAAAATAAATAAATAAATAAATAAATAATATAAACCATTACATTCATCTTTTTTTAAAAAAATAATCATTTTATTCATAATTTCCTTTGCTCACACTGAGCACTTTTCTAGGTAATTTGCTCAATAGTTAAAGGGTTCAGAAATGGTCATTTGAGTGGCACAGACATCTGTTTCAAGTTATGCAGTTTTCGTTTTACTGGATGTCAGTCCTTGTTTGTATTGCTGAGTTCCAGGAGTCTGGATCCTGATGTTAGCCTGCGGCTTAAGACTTTACATAAATGCCAAGCTTTTCTTCTTGTTTCCAGGCAGTTTCCTAAGATTATGAGCACATAGTCACAACAGTAGTCCAAAACTGCTCTTTCAGCTCCCCCATGAAATATTTCTGTGTGTTTTCATATCTCTTGCTGAACTTAAATACTAAATGATGTATGTAGACTGCGATTCCCTAATGGGTTAGGATAAGGGCTGAAGATTACAGATAAGACAGGATGAGGCTCTTAACTTTAATGAGGTATTAATATTAGGTTATATCCAATATTAGTCATACTTGGAGTCTATCCATTGAAATGAATGGGCATGACTAACTTAGACCTATTAATTTCAATAGGTCTATACCGAGTAGAATGTAGCTGGCTACAACCCATTATTTTTAGTGTAAAGAAAGTCATGATGGTTAAATGGTTAACCTGTTGTTGCCTTAGTTTCCAGAATGGTGGGGTCAAATATTGTTGTTTTCTCAGGTAATATGTGCAGATGTCATGTGATGGCTTGATTGTGTGATGTGATATTAGTGAGACTGAAAATGTGTATCACTAGTAAGAGTGCTCAGGAAGATTGTAAGACAGATCCACACAGTGATGTTACATTCTATATACAGTTGGTATCTCAGATTAGTCAGTGCCTGGTTAGCTATCTGAAGGAAGAGTGGGGTGAAGTATTAGCAAATATAATTTTAACCAATAAACACATATGACTAAATGATACATCCTGTTGAATCACTATAAAAAAAGAGACCATCTTGTTTGTATCATAAAGTCTACAGAGCAGGCATTTATGGATTTCTGTAGGAATGTATAGATCTGTCATGTTTACAAATAATTTTTTTTAAATGCTCATGAAAATTCCCCAGCATTTTAAGAACATAAGAAAAGACTGCTGGTTATAGGCAATGGCCCATCTAGTCATACATCCTGTTCTCATAGTGGCCAACCTGATGCCAAAGGGAAGCCTGAAAGAAGGACCTGAGTGAATTAATGTGCATAATTTTCTCCTAATATAATAAACGTATTTTGTACACAATTTTGCCATATTTTTGCAAAGCAATTTTCCCTTGTAATGCCTTTTTTATGTTATTTTCACTAACATATGCATTTTATGCACACTTTGCCCCAGTAATGCATTTTTGTGCACGTTACTTGACTGGAGAACTGCACTGCAAAATTTGGAGAAACGTTAATTTTGAAGGATGGCTGTGTTTCAGTCTGCATATTGTTTTGGACAATGTGAATTTGGTTAGCTTGACTTTAAATGTGAACGGAATCAAATTTCTCACATACCTCTAGTTTCCCAACCGTTCCCATAGAATAACCTGTTGTTACATTTTGAGGAAATTCACCTTAGGAAGAAGAGTGAGGTGAGGAAGAATGGGTCTGTCATTTGCTTCTGGGCAACATATTTGACCCCAATTACAAAAACAGGTTCTGTTACAAGAAGCCGAGTCTGTCAATGGAGACAGTGGCTTATCAAGGGACAGACTCTTCCTCCCCCAAGAGCAAACTGAATCCATTGTGCTAACACTTAGCACTGTTCCCCCTCACATCTTTGCTGTAGAAGACAAAAATGGTTTCTGTAAGAAGAACACAGAGCTGGAAGTCACTCAGCAACTACATTAATCCTCACGTCAGAGTTGCTTTGATACACTCTTGAAAATATGGAGGTGCTTCATTGATTAAGTACAGATAGACATTCGTAATACGTCAAATTGAAAATAGCCATTTGTTCACATTGGTTTCAGACGTTGGACTCTTATACGTTGCTTCTTTTTAACTGTGTGCATTGCAGGGGGAAGGCTATATATATATTGCAGTATAGAGATAACTGCATTTCTCTTAGGGTCTCTATCTGTGGTAAGAAAGAACACCCATTCTTAAGGGTAATGGGTAGATGTCATCACTACAATATTATAATCAAGTGAAGTGCTTTAGAGAGCGTTAAGTAAGGAAGAACACTTAGGCACACTTTGGGGTGGAGGCCAAACTTGCCACTTCTCGTTGGTGACACCACCATTTTGGCTAAAAATCAACTTTTGGAAGAAGACAATTGGGCTAATAATTGATCTATTCAAACACTAGATGTGTTTTTGAGATGTTTGAATTGCTAACAGTCCTGGGGCATGATTGAAAAATTCCTTATCTATACAAGTCTTAGTGGTAGCTTTTTCTAATGAATTAATTTTTTTTTATTATATAGCCACAAGAGTGGCTGTATACTATAGTCAGCATGGATTTTTTGCATTCCGCAATGTTAAATTGAAAATGCCCCCATGCCATTCTGATCCTTCCCATAAGCTCCTTTTAAAACAAAAACCTTACAAATCTTATATTCCTGAACTCAGAAAAGTTTGCTTAACAACTCTCTAAATTTTCATGGTGATATGCAAAACACTCAGAGAGAATCGAGAGTTCAAAGGGTAAAAAGAGGAAAAAACCAGACCCTTTTTGAACTTCTTTCTGTCAGAGTTCTTATGATTTGTTGAAATTAATTAAAAACCAGCCATGTTCACAGAAAACTTGTAATCCTATTACTGACCTTGTCCCATACTCTGACCTTCATCTTCTGCAGTTTAAAAGTTAAAAAAATGCCTGGCTGATTTTTCATTAATTTAAGACATTTAGCACTGAATGATAAGAACATACTGCCAGTGTTCTAAAAGCCAAAATCACAGCTGCTGGGCTTGCCTAAACAGGGGGCCATGTCCACACCAGATCTTTATTTCACTTGAGACAGTCAAGTGAGACTCTTATTCTGAGAGGAGACTCTTATTCTCCTGACAGAGCTCCAGTGGCCAGAGTGGTTTAATAGTCAGCCGCTCTGACTGAAGCTCTGTGAAGAGAACAGGGCACCTCCTAGCAACTCTCAGCACCCTTCACTAACTACACTTCCCAGGATTCTTTGGGAGAAGCCATGACTGTCCAAAGTGAAATAAAGGTCTGGTGTGGTTGTGGCCAGGGACAGATTTGGTTTAAATTTGGGTGGGAGGCTACATGGTATCTGCTGTAGAATAAAAAGGTGGGGGAAAGGCTGAAAAAGAATGATACTGTTCACAATGTTTTCCTTTTGGAAAGGAAAGGGGCTTCCCCTCTGCCCAGTGCCCACCCACCCAATCTCCTCCACTCCCCCTCCCATTCCTGCCCTCATCCTCCCCTCCCTCTCCCCCCGGTCAGTTTCACCTATCTCAAGCATAATTGCACAGGAGTAAATCCCACTGAACTCAAAAAGCATGGAAACCTGCCCTCCTCTCCTCCTATCTCCTCCCTCTTGCCCCTTCCCTCCCCATTCCTTCACTGAGTAGTGGCAACACCTGCAATCAGCCCAAATAACAGAAACAAGATATGTGCTGTGCTGGTCTTGTTTTAGCAAGGAGGAAGCAACACTATGAAAATAGTTGATATAGTTCAGATAGTCACTTTAAATATCTTTGATTTACTTCGCAAATTTAGTGACGTTTTCTATAGTAAATCATTTTCTTTTGCTTCTGTTTCTGTGAATATGTGAAGTACAGCAACACTTTGCAACACTAAAAAAACCCTCCAAAAACAATTGTGGAATAATGGCACTTGACTGTTTGATAGAAATATTTGTTGGCTATAGATATGTTCTTAAACCACAATTTTTTTGCCTATTAGTGAATATATATAAAAATTACCTAGCATTCATAAAACTTTATATAAAACAATCATACGTAACAGTAAGACTTGTATATATAAGAATTTTTTTCAATTATGCCCCATGTCTGTTAGCCATTCAAACATCACAAAATCACATCTAATGGTTGAATATGTCAGTTACTAGCCCAATTGACTTCTTCCAGCCTTGTTTAGGTTGGATTTATTTCCTTTTTGGCACAAGTCAAGTTAAAAATCAGCTTTTGCCACCATTTCAACTGCATTCCAGACTGCAGACCATTTTCCTATTTCACTGATGAAGTGTAACATCCATCTGTAAGCCTGAAATACAGACAAATGAATTACCAGAACTGGTACTTTGAATAGTACACGTAAGATTTCATTGTATCAGCTTCAGGCATTCACTTTTCTGCCAAAAAAGTTTTCTTCCTTTTTTCCTTCATCCCCTTTTAAAAGAGTTGTTCATTTTTACAGTGGAAACTTTCTCACTGGGTTTAAGTATGGAACAACTGCTAGAGATTCACACAGAAGAAAAATCTGCCAGTTTCCTTTCTTAAAATCTGGCCCCACAGGATGCATAAAAATGGAAAGGAAATGTCATTCCTACCAGCTTGTTTAAATCAGCTTATATACTCATTACTGATCTTTATTCGGAAGGTGGGGAGATGAGAGAGAAAGGGAGAGTGCTTGCCAATACATTTTACACAATATTAAATTTGGAAGCACAAATAGTTTTCACCCTCAACTTCCAGCAGTTAATATGAGGCAACTACTTGTATTATTTTTGTTGCTATCAAAATTAAAGGCAGGTGCAAAATAATAAAAAAGCCTGCTGGTAAATAGTCCACTGGCTTCATCTTACCAATTTCTGCATGTTATTGCCTCTGCTATACGACTTTTCTCTGTGGCCCTTTAATTTTTTGTTCCTTGTTTCCTTACTGTATAATCCAATACATGTCCGAAGTAAGCTTCATTGCGTTCCATGTGACTTACACCCAGGTAAGTGTGTATAGGACTGCAGCCTGAATTTAACTTTGAAAATCAATCAGAATTGTTTATGGTACTAATGTAGATAAATGCATCAATGTGTGAAAGTTATGAGTTTCAAGCAGTTATAGGATTTTAAGTATTTTCCAATGTAAACAGTAAAATTTCAATTCTAATTATTCATTTATATTGACAGATATTAATGCCAATAAAAGATTCTTCACACTGAGATAATCACAGTGAAATGAATCATATTACCCTTCATTACACACATTTACTAATGCTTAGAAGGAGGGGAGCAGGTTGTGCTTGCCAGCCACATTCCAAGCATTGCTGCCTTTTGACTTCTCTGTGTTCAAGGAAGGTTGCATTAGGGAGATGGTTGAGCTTGTGTTTGCTCCTGTACACCACTGAGACTGTTGATCAAATGGAAACACCTATGCGAGTACACTATTTCCCCCTTCAGACCAGTGACAGGAACCAGGAGGCATTAGCCCTTCAACAGAAGACAAACAAATGCCTGACTATGGCTAGTTGGTAATTCAATAATCTTTTTTGTCAATTCTTCTGTTTTAGTGTAAGTGATCTGTAATTCACTCTTTGACCTTTGTAGTTATTTTTCTGTTAGAAGACAAATACAAGCCCCACATACATCAAAAAGAGTAGAAAGAAATATCTTGCAACCTAAACCTTTGCATGTTTCACTTCATAAGTACTAATCCTAAATATGTGCACCTGGTGGCCTAAAACACCAAATCCAAGGAACCCAGATTCAGTAACAGCTTAAGTGAAACTGCAAATTGCACCAGCATAGTGAATTGAGAAAGACAGTTACTGAGGGAAGTCCAATGCTGCTGCTCCATTCATGGAACAGCTTTTGATCCTTTAGAGGTGTCCACTAATGGGAAGGGAAGCAATTTTACCCTACTCCTCCCTGCTGCAAGGCCCTGCAACCCCCCCAAATATACTCAAAACAGTTGAGGAACCTTCCAGAACAGTGTGGAAGGTGAGGAGGTGGCAGGGGGAAGGGGGGACAAGAGAAAATCATCTCCCTTCCACTCCCAGAAGCAGAAGTCTCTGCTGGATCAAAAGCTTTTCTATGAGTGGGACTGTGGCATTGGATTTCACCCATTATTTCCAATGCATGAATGTTGGGAAGGGACAGGGGGCACAACCATGATTTCCTCTCCATGGGTTGGATCAAACATACCCATAAGTCAAGTGTTAGGTGCATTTAAGTCCATTAATTTTGACTTGGTTTAAGAATGCAATGCAATCCAAGTCTAGTCAGAAGGAAACCAAACCCCATTGAGTTCAATGGGGCATACTCCCAGATAAGTGTGTATCAGATTGCAGCCTAAGTATGCCTAAGTGTGTTGTATTAAGGCACAAAATTTAAAGATACAAGTCATTTAGCAGCTGTATAACATCATTCCATGCAGTAGTTATTGGATCACTTTAATATATGTGTGCTATTTCCTGCCCTACATTTGGACACAGATGTATCCAATTAGTAAGAGATGCTGCCCAAAATATGCTTTCATCCTTTGTGACATCTTTGAGCCTGAAGCTAGTTTGCACCTGTTGAACTACATCAAAGGATTTTAAAATGAAAATAACAGCATACCCTTGACTGCAGTGGCACAAGCTGCCCAATTGCTCTAGCAGAATTGCAAATGATTGTGTGTCCGTGGTGACAGTTAAGACACTATTGATATCGTGGTGTAAAAAAAAAAGTGAATATGACTTGCTGCTACCAGTCAAGGTTATTTGTGGGTTACCACCAGATTAGTTTATATATATAAATGAATGATTGCTCTAATAAGACAAGGTCCAGAATGTAGAGTGTGGGAGGAAAAAGGTAAACAAGCAATAAATAGGGAAGGCTGTTTGAGAACTATTAAACAAGCAGCAGTTAAGGCTGGAAAGCTGCCATGACAGAAAGACCCTGGTAAATTAGAGTTCCCAGGATTTCTTGGAGAAAACCATGTGCTTTAAATGTGCATTAAATATGCTTTACTTTAGTTTCAAAAGTGTGTTGTTACATGGTAAAGATAGCTTCTCTATGAGAAACAAAAGCTCTCTTGGTGCAATGTACTAAACATGCTTAAAACACTTTTTGGTTACATGACTAAGAGAATTGAAATGATTATTAATAAACATGTACCCTGGTTGTAAATCCATTTCTGTGGTGTATGCAGAGATTTCTGCAAGCAAATGCTGTCCATTCAGTGTCTAGGGTTTGACATTGAGTGTGATAAACATAGTAGCAAATGGACATGTGCAAATATGCCTAGGTAAAAAAAAACCTGTAGAATTATTAGTATTAGTATTATTACTTCTTTCCTTTCTGCAACAAATACTTAAGGCAGCTGACATAAAATCAACACAATACAAATAAGATAAACATGCAAGCTAAAAATAAGACACACTTCAGCCTGAAAATAAAATAAGCAGGCAAAACCAGCATCAGTTAAAAACAAGCAGCAGATTTTATTTTATTTCATTTTTTATTTATTAAATTTCTATCCCAATCTTCCTCCTAAAAGAGTGCCAATGTGGCAAACATAAAAAGCTAAAACAATACAATGTATAATAAAATAAAAGCTTATTTAAAACATTTAAAAACCATTAAAAACCACATAAAACATTTTAAAATTTCAGAACATCTAAAAATATGTAAAAGCAATCACATACCTCACTGTTACTAATGTCAAAGCTGCTATGGCCAGTATCTTTTAAAAGCACATCACACAATAAAAGATTGAGAGCCATGGAATTGTACCTCCCTCCCCTCCTCTGGCCCAAATGTCTCCTGCCAACCTACATTTGCCAGATATCTTTTCTGACAGTGAACACTTTTCATGGCTGGATCAGGATTATGGTTTAGGTTAGCTAGTCAAATAAAGATGTTTGCTAAATAACTTAAGATCTATATACAAGGGCTTCAGGGACAGATAGTAAGTAATGTAGTACCATTTAACTACACAAGATCATGCATCCAATGAATTTCAGTTTTTGCAAGCCCTCTTTAGGAACAGTGAAAAATACAAAGCAATCTTATAGAAAAAAATACAGCAAATTAAATTGGGAGTCTGATACTACTACGATGACGACGACGATGACCACCACCACCACCACTACTACTACTACTACTAATATTATTATTATTATTATTATGTGCACCTCAATCTCCAAGTGGTGCGGGAGTTCCACAGGTTCCTGTACTTACCCAGAGTTTGGCTGCCTTGGAATGAAGGTCAGTGGAGACTGTGGTGTCTTTAGAATATATGGTTTTATTTACACATATATACAATCTGAGAGTGAGATGGAAGGGTTCTCAGAATCAACACTCCAACAGATCTTGCTTCCCCATTAGGTTTCTAGGGGACTTCTGTCATGGGAGAGTGGTAAAAATATGTCTGGAACTTGTCCTGCTTTAACAAATAAGCCAATAAAAAGATCAGAGATGCAGGCATGGATTAATCAGACACACACACACCCCTGGAACTATTGTGACCCTTAGACTGTAGGGTGCTTGTTCTCTAACTTGGTTGCAAGATTGAGACCCAGGCTTGTTAAAGTATACTTTCTATTGTAAGACCTGATCAATGCTCTTTTAATCATTCTTAGGGAGAGTATTTTCTGTATTAGGGATAGATAAATAAAATAGAGTTGTATTATTCATGGTTGTTTTTTCTGGCTCTTCTTTATAATAATTATCTCTACCATAACACAAGAGAGTGTTGGAGACTCATCTAGAGGGTTTTGTTACTTACAAGAGGAACCTTGGTTCTTAGGAATCATAACACATTTTGGAGTTCAAAATCTAAAGAAGAGGTTTCCATGACACTTCCTAAAGCCATAGCTTTGTATTCAGCACAGCTCCCACCTTCACCTCAGTCTAATTAAAAACAACAACAACACACACAGGGCACTTCTTGGCTCCAGAATAAAGGATGCTTCCAGCCAGGTGAGTGGGGAAGAGAGCCTCTCTCCTGAACAAGTTCCCATAGCAATAGGACACCTCTGGACCACATCCCTAGGCATTTAAACTAGCCACTCAACAGGCCCATTAACTCACATAACAATTTGGCCAGAACTATTAACTTATGAAAGGAACTAATTTGACTAGTAGAACAGGTTTCTCTGCTACAATTCCACCTGTACAGATTCCAAATAATAGGCTAGAAAGAAGACCCAAAGACATCATCCATACCAAGCCCACAATCCTATAACTCTAGTAATAATAATAATTAGGGCTGTTCTCCATATTTGGTTGAGGCCCGAGGCCTAAGCTGAATCAGGCCTCTTCAGAGGCATTTGGGCTTCGGCTGAGTCAGGTTGAGATAGCCCCAGATTGCTACAGTTTGGGTACGGTGGGCCAGAGCGATCTAGGGCTATCAGGGGGTACAGAGTAGGGCAGAAGAGGCAAGCATGGGCAGGAAGGAGATGGTCAGGTAAGAAAGGCATCTCTTCACAGGAGAAGGTAGGTGTCTGCCATTTCCACCCAATATCTCCTCCTTCCTGCCAGGCCTCCCCAAGCTTTGCACACCAAATCCCCTTCGTGAGTGGCTTCCTTGCATGCCCTCCTTTCCTCTTGCAAAGTATCAGCACCCCACAGTAGGAAATCCTCTTGTTTACCAGATCACAAGTGGGAGGATTCATCCTGCATGGTGCCAGTTGCTGCTCATTAGCGGGTGGCTTCTCTGCATGCAGAGAAGCTGCTTGCCAAACAGCAGCCACTGGCAATGCTCAGGATGGAACTGCTTACAGCCAGTAAGCAAATCAATTCCATCCTGTGCTGGTTGCACCTGCTGCTCTCAGTCGAGGGGGGGGGGGAGATGAATTATGGAATGCCCTCCCAGATGAGATACGCCTGGCGCCTTCTCTGTCATCTTTCCGGTGCCAGGTAAAAACCCACCTCTTCACCCAGGCATTTTAAAGTATTTTAAGCTTTTAATCTTATTTTTTTAGTTTTCTTTTACTTTGTTTATATAATGTTTATATTGTCTGCGCAATACACACTTGCTGTATTTTAAATATTGTGGTTTTATCATGTTGTACACAGGGCGGTTTAGAAATGCAACTAAATAAATAATAAATAAATAAATAATAAATAGTGTCTTCTTCCTCCCCCCCAACCATATTTTTAATTTTAAAAAGCCTGTAGCCCCACCCCCTAATCACTTTGGGGATGGATCCAGGGCAGGGTGGGTGGTCCCATCTTCGAGGCAGGGCTGCTTGGCCCTCATTGGGGCCCACAGATCAAGGCCCTGAGGTGGATAAGGAGGGCTGTGCACAGCCCTAATAATAATATGAACTTTTACCTATGTGTCAAGGCAATTGACAAACATGCCATAAAAACAGTTAAAGTGATTTTTAAAATAGTAAAAAACAACTGAAGATAGGTTTAGAAACAATACAAAATGAACACCTAAAGCAGATACCTTTTTATCTAGCTGGAAAAGCTTGTCTTGATTTTAGATGTACAGGATAAAAGCAGGCACTTCTTAGATTGCAGGATTCTGAAAAATATTAAGACCCTGTAGCTCTTTGTTTATGTGGAAAGAGTATTTATTTAATTTTATCCAGTGGATCAATATAACATATACATATTTTAAATTCATGTATACAAAAATAATGCAATATTGATTTTAAATTTTGTTAATAATTGTAATTCTCTCAGGTTTGATAAATAACCAACTTGCCTCATCATTTGTATGTAGCACTGACATGTGTATAGGCTATAATTTAATGCTTAATATTTGTGTTTGTTTTGTATTTAGCCATTCCCTGATACACTTGATTTAAACAATAATGCTTTGATACAATTCCATTTTATCCAAACCTTTCACTTTCATACCTTATTCCCCAAACAATATTTTCCTCATCATTTTCAGCACTTCTGGAACACATTCAATTACACTGTGTAGGACTAATATAATATTCCTTTGCACCACAATACACCCATTTAATATATGGTGGCCCTAAAGCTTAATCATTTGCTTTATATAATGTTTCTTTCACTCCACACTACATCAGTTTCATTGACAATGGGAATTTGAAAAGTAATAGAGTCCTTTCTTATCAGTTACAATTTGGAGTTCCAAAATGTTACATTCCATAGTTGGCAAAAATGGATTTATTCGTAATAGTTGAATATGTTTACCCAAGATTAACAGCAGCCATATGCAATAACAATTTGTACACATCCAGTAGTATCTTAAGGAGATTCAAAATTATGTTCACTAATCCTCTTTACCTCATCCTTTGTGTGCCCAGCTTGGGATGATTTGTGCTTCATGTGTTGAGGACTGTTTCTTCAATTACTTTCTGCAGACATGGAACTGTTTTGTTTTTTTCCCCAAAACGACTCCAGTGATTGTGCAGACATGACATTGTCTTTTATGAAAAAGCCATCAAAACTGGCTCCTCGTTAGCTCCATAAATAGTGTGATGGCAGATAGCTGCTACAAGTTCACAGGTCTATTAGGAAGCTAGTTTTGTTTGCATATGTGCAAAGACGGAGGGCTTCCAGGAGTCATTTATATCTGTAAAAAGTAATTGAGAAGCTGTTTTCAAAATGTGTAGCATTCATTTCAAGGTACGGGGTCTCCAGCTTCTCATTTTGTGTGATTAGTCTGTAGAATTCCCGCCCATCAACAAACCAGGGCTCTGTAGATGGAGGGCCTTTGCAGCCATGTGGGGAGAAGTCCTGGTGTGGCTTCAAAGCCCTGATTGCGGTGTGGCCACACGTGTTGCACAGGGAGTGGGGCAGGGTGGCTATATGAGCCCTACTCCACCCTCCCTCAGCCTCTTTTCAGCCTTGCATGGCGACAGAGCTGGTTGCTAGGTCACCTTAAGCATCTGATTGGGCTTTGGCTGGTGTCCTGTTTCGGCGGTAGGCGAGGTAGGAGAGGCCATGCAACGAGATAGGCCGTGTCAGAGTGGCAGCGCGTCAGAGTGTCGGCAGGAGCAGCAGCATCGGCATGATTGTGGCAGTATGGTTGGCATTCTTAGGGGCCCGCAAGGTTTGGAGTCAGGAATTGGGGAGTGATTGGCTGGGCCTCATTTGCCTATTAAGGGCTGTGTTGGGGTCTTAGTTCCCATTTGTATTAGATGCGGCAGCAGTTGCTATTTCAAGGCCTGGGTGGCCTATTTTGTGGCCATGTACCTGGGCTGTCCTTTCATAAGGCTGCCATTTTGTGGCCTAGGAGCTAATTTTGGGGCTGCATACCTGGGCTTTGTTTTACGCAGTGGCCATTTTGGGGGGCCTTGTATGTGGCCATCTTTTTAGGGATCTCACATGCGACTGGCATTTTAGGGCTGTGTGTGGTGGCCATCTTGTAGAATTGTGTGTGGCAGCCATTTTGGGTTTGGTTGTACTTTTATAGTTGCCATTTTGGGAGGGTCACTGTGGGTGGCCATCTTGGGTAGGTCAATTTTGAAGGTGGCCATTTTGGGATGGTCTTTTTGAGGGAGGCCATCTTGGAAAGGTCATTTAGAGGTGGCTATTTTGGGTAGGTTGTTCCAAAGATGGCCATTTTGGGAAGGTCTTTTAGAAGAAGTCTCCACCTTCCTTAGAGGTAAGCCTGGTTGATGGTATCATTCCTCCTAAGAAGGGCAGGGGTGGTTCTAAGGGGAAGAGGAAGGCCTCAAAGTGGCCAGCTCAGCGGCCACCTCCTCCACTCCAGGAATTCTCATCCTCCGAGGATGAGGGGCCTGATATGGCTTCAGTGTTAGCCCATATAGAGTCTTTGGAGGGGTTGATCAGGAAACCTCAGGATACTACCAGGAAGGGAACTAAGGTGGCTAGAGGTAAACAGGATAAAAAGGATCTGTATGATAACGAGTGGAATTCTGTTTTGCACTACTTAGCTGCATTGGAGGAGTCATTGGGCCAGTTTGCCCCAGTGTATTCATGAGGGCAGATTCGGTGGTGGCAAGGAGTCCTGAAGTGGAGGCTACTGCAGTTCATCCTGGTTGTGGTGAGCCTACTCCTCAGGGTAATGTGTGGGTATTGCCTGGATGGCGTGGGGTGGCCTGTTGGCAGGGTAACGTTCACCTTTGGGGCTAACCTGTAACACCCACTCAGAGTTGTGTGGCACTGGGGAGGGTGTAGAAGGAAGGCCTCCCTAACCACCCTGCAAGGATGGGGCCCAGAGAAGGGGATTGGGCTTGGACCACCCCCTTTTCCATGGCAGGGTGTCCTCCCCCAATTGGGTAAGTAATTTGGTCCCACACTTTTCTCTGCAGATCATTTGTTATACAATTAATCACTTAATTGACTTTATTTAAGTAAACATGGCCCTTGATTTACCCACACTTCACCTTGTCTCGCCTCATAATTTCCCGACTATGGCTACAAATAGGTGTTTTTTAAAAGTTTAGCTTAGACAGAGGTTCATGCAGTGTTTTTATATAGCACTGAATTGCTATCTTGCCGCAGTAACAGGTGAGCGTGGCTTGGATGAAATTGTTTCATGGAGCAAAAGGGGAGGTCTGGTAGGCTTATTTTTGTTTTATTTTTTGTAGTGCCTGAACACTGTTGAAATGGTTTAGATGGCAATAAAATATTTAAAATATCACTGCACAGGTACAAAGGTTAATTAGGAATAGTTTGTGTTCACATGCATATCACCCAGTATCACAACAGTAGATTCTAATTTACACACATTACCTTTGCAATATGGTTACTAACACAATGCGGACATCAAAGAGATCCAAACAAGATGGGGATGTTATGTGAAGTGGCTTCCATATGGGGGTAAGGTAAATTTAGCACACACACTTACTATGGGGATAGATCACTGACATAGTTTAAATTAGAGATAGAAAAAAATGTCAATTTTGGTTCTCTCAGTTTCTCATTTTTCCAATTTTAGTTCTCCACATTTCTGCAGAAATTTGTGATTTTATTAAAAAAAATCCTCATGAAAATTCTTCAGCATTTTCATCTGAATTTCTCCTAATAAACAGTTTTGGCCAATGTACACATTTTTTGCAAGCCATTTCTCATCACATAATGCATTTTTGTATGTTATTTTCACTCATTTATTTTTATGCACTCTTTCCCCTAATATATGCATTTTATTATGCAGCCACTAGAGTGGCTGTATAGTATACTCAGCATGGATTTTTTGCATTCCACAATGTTAAATTGAAAATACCCCATGCATCCAATAAGCTCATTTCAAAATAAAACCTTACAAAACTTACAGAAAAACTTGCTTAACAACCCTGTAAATTTTCATGGTGATACACAAAACAGTCGGAGAGAATCGAGAGTGCAAAGTGTAACAAGAGAGAGAGAAAAAACAGACCCCTGTTGGACTTTTTTCTGTCAGAGTTCTCATAATCTCCCCTAAAGGTTACACTCCCCCTAAAGGAACAGGTTCGTAGTCTGGGAGTCGTTCTAGACTCTTCCCTGTCACTTGAGGCTCATGTAGCCTCGGTGGCACGGAATGCGTTCTACCACTTCGATTGGTAGCCCAGCTACGTCCCTACCTGAGTAAGGAGGATCTTACATCAGTAGTACATGCTCTGGTGACCTCACGTTTGGATTACTGTAATGCACTCTACGTAGGGCTACCTCTGAAGACGGTTCGGAAGCTACAGCTGGTGCAAAATGCGGCGGCCAGACTGCTAACAAGAACGAAGCAGTCTGACCATATAACACCTGTTTTGGCCCGCTTGCACTGGCTTCCAATACGCTTCCGGGCCAAATTCAAAGTGTTGGTATTAACCTATAAAACTATATACGGCGCGGGACCTCAATATCTGTCGGAACGCCTCTCCCGCTATGAACCGGCTTGTACACTACGGTCTGCTATGAAGGCCCTCCTCCAGGTCCCGACTCATAGGGAGGCCCGGAGGGCGGTGACAAGATCAAGGGCCTTCTCAGTGGTGGCCCCCGAACTATGGAATAGTCTCCCCGAGGAGGTTCGCCTGGCGCCGACACTATCATCCTTTCGGCGCCAGGTTAAAACCTTTCTCTACTCTGAGGCATTTTAATTTTTTGTTAATGATTGTAATGTTTGTAAATTGATTTTAGCCTTTGCTGTTTTTAGATTGTGAAATTTGATTTTAGATTGTGATGTTTTTGTATTATATTGTATTTTATTGTATCTATGTTCACCGCCCAGAGAGCTATTGCTAGTCGGGCGGTATATAAGTTTTAAAAATAAAATAAATAAATAAATAAATAATCTGTTGGAATTAATTAAAAATCAGCCATGTTCACAGAGTACCTGTAATCTATTACTGACCTTGCCCCATACTCTGACCTTCATCTTCTGCAGTTTAAAAGTTTAAAAAATGCCTGGCTGAGTTTTAATTAATTTAAGAAATGTAGCATTGAATTCTATTATAATGTCGGGCATGCTCAGTAAGAACCAACAGTCAGTGTTCTAAAAGCCAGTCTCACAGCTGCTGGGCTTGGCTAATCAGCTAAACCCACACCACACCTTTATTTCACTTGAGACAGTCATGGCTTCTCCCAAAGTAACTTGGAAAGTGTAGTTTAAGCCTGGAGGTAAGGCACTAACGAGAGGCTTTACATTGTCATTGGGGACAGAAAGACCACCAGTGCCCAAGAAGAAGCACCATGGGCAGGTTCCAAAAGAGCTGCATCACCATAATAACCTCCACCACCGTGGGTATGTGCCGACTGTCACCATTTTGCAGGAGGAATTCAAGTGCATATTGGAACTTTAGCCCATGTCAGAACAGGAAAAGCAAGCAGAGGTATTAAGAAACAGTTTGATTTGTACTGTATGCTAGCTGAGAGGCCAAGTTGTTTTCCTGTGAAATGGAAGCATCTGATCACCTTAGGAAAGGACAAATTCTTCTTGCACAGCTTTGCTGTAACAAATGCCTGTTGCCCTTCTGCCTCTCAGGAGCTGCCGCCCCCGCTAACACCACCTCCTCTTTCTTGGTGGTGTCGATAATGATAATGTTATTTGTTATTTAATTGTATTGTTATTATAATGTTATTTGTTATTTTATTTAATTTTTGTAAATTGTATTGTTTTTATTGTATTTTTATATTGTATTTTTATACCTGTGTTTATTTTTCTTTGTAAGCCGCCTTGAGGGCCTTTAGCCAAAAGGCGGGGTATAAATCATCATCATCATCATCATCATCATCAGTTTGTGAAGGGTGCTGAGAGTTGTTAGGAAACTCCTATTGCCCTGACAGAACTAATACACACATTGTTTGTTTGGTGAACTGCATTGCAAAATTCAGTTAAGTGCAAATTTTGAAGGATGTCTATGTTTCATTTCTCAAATTTTGTTTCGGAAAGTGCAAAATTCTCAGCCATCCTAGTTGAAATAATCTAGTTCTGAATTATACACATGGCTTGATGTAATTTGAATACCACAAAGTTTAGCATCTCAGGTAAGAAGTTTTATATGTGCCTGCTTCATTAGAGAAAGGGATGAGCACCTAGAAAGTGGAAAATCCTTGTGCAATCACCATAAACAACTTCCAACAGAATCAGTTCCCTGCCAACAGTTGTCTCAGAATCTCCCTGTGTTTCTTATTATTTATTTATTTTCTTCCATTTATATCCTGCCTTTCTTTCATCAAGAAACTTAAGGCGGCATACATGTCGTTCTCAGGTGCTCTCCCATCCAAGCCCTGACCAGACCCAAATCTGCTTAGCTTCAGCATGATGGTGGCCTCATGTGTCTTCAGACCATAGCCTGCGACCTATGGAATCTTTCTGATGGAATCTTTCTGACGATCACAGCCACATTACACTCCAAATCTTTTCTTGAAAATTATGCCTTTAAGACTTATCAATGACTTAGTGTTGACCATATGAACGGGGTCTATTGAAAGGCACTGTAAAAAAGCATACATTTTGTGTTATATTTAAATGCATTATGTATTTTTATAGAACATTTTTATTGTGCTCTGTAAAACACTTATAAAAATGACTAAATAAAGAATAGATTAAATGAAAAGCATAAGGTCTTTGGTGAGATGGGACGGTATGATAGCTCTGTCTGATTTTTGGTGGCACAAAGCCTCCTTCTTTCTTTTATCTCCATATTGTCTTGTTTTTGAAGTACATCTTCGCAGCACATAGCCAGGAAATGAAGAGGCAAGACAAGATGAGGTGTGGGCAAATCAAGGGCAACGTTTATTGGAATAAAGCCAGTTATATACTTGATTGCATAATAAAATGATCTGCAGAGACAAGTGTTGAACCTATCTCATCCCCAATTGGGCGAGGGCACCCTGCCATGGGAAAGGGGGGTGGTCCAAGCCCAGTCCTCTCTTCCGGGCCCCATCCCTGCAGGGTGGTTTGGGAGGCCTTCCTGCTCCACTTCCCTCAGGGCCGCACAACTCTGAGTGGGTGTTACAGGTTGGCCCCAAAGGTGAGCCTTATCCTGCCAACTGGCCACACAACCTGGAAGGCAGGCCTCAGAACCCACTGATCACCTTAAAGGGTGCCTAAGGGTGGTCACCAAACCCTACCTTGTGAAATTCTGCACTTAGCCACCAAACATGACCAAATAAGCTATTTACGGATTAAACTACAAGGCCAGGCAACAAATCAGCCAAATCAAATTAAACCAAATAAGGTTGAGCAAATCAGCCAAATTAGAAGAACTGTACAGGGTAGGCAAAAAACTTGCCAACAAACGAAGGCTAGAGAGCTAAAAATTCCTACCCAGCCCCAAACCAACCAGTTACACTTGTACTGCCCTGAAGGGAAGGCGGCTGGGTGTCGCATGAGGCTGAAAAGAGGCTGAGGGGAGATGGAGCAGGGCTTAAATAGCCACCTTGCTCCGCCCCTTATGTGACAGCCGTGCGTGCCCACGCCACGCCAAAGATAAGGGGGGTTTGAAGCCATGCCAGGTCTTTCCCAGCATGGCTGCAAAAGCCCACCATTGCCATAGCCCTTCGGTCTGATGATCATGGGAATTGTGATAGACAATCTTCTAATAATCTGACATTTTTTCCAGCTGGGAACATGGCTTTTGTGTCACATGCTTGTTATTAGGGAATAGGTACCATATTCAAGCCATTGGAACATTTAAACTGGATATTTTCCCCATAGGGGAACTCTAAGGTGATTACAGCACAACAGGGGCCCCAGTTTGCCTGGGGCCTTATTCTCTAGCTCACTAGGCATAATGGTCAATCTTCCCCTGTAACCTTGCTCTCAATCTCATGGAGATAAAAAGATCTGGATCACTAATGTAACAACTGTAAAAATAATTGCTGGCAGTTCCATTTCTGCAGTATTTTTTCGAGCAATTTCACTTCCTTCAAAAAAAAAGTGTGCAAACAAAATATGATTACAAAAACTGTGTGATATAAAATGAAGGTAGAAAAAGTGAAACAGAAATTATGTGGCTGCTTTTTGATCTGATTCATCCTTAAATATATATCTATATATAAATGCCTCAAATTAAGTTTAATTTTCAGTAAGTAGATGCTGTTTCATTGCTTTATGCAGTTCCTTATATTTTTCATAATTCTTTACTGACTTGTTTCACGAACAGATTTATCTTACTGTGAATAATCTGTCACACTTTGTTTAAATTTAAATGTCTTCCATAATGGGATTCCATAATTATTCAAGTGAGAGTTTTAAAACAATTGACTCTTAATCATGTATGAATCAGACACATTACTCTTAAGGTCACACAATTTGCTATACCCAAATTGCTAAGATTAGGAACAATTTTGTAGATGTCTCTGTTAAATTGCAAGGGTGACTAGTTGATATGATTTGGCATGGGCCAGACAATCTGCATTACTGTTTTGCCAATATTTGCTTTTGTTGGGGATGGACAAATCTGTCTATTTCTAGTCCATGTAACTTTCATATGTTTTTACCTATAATTCTGCACATGATTACGTTTCTGCATTCATATGTGATATTTTTAAAAAATCATCTCAAAATACATATTTATATATGTGTGTTGATATGATTAAGCATACTGAGAACTGCATTGCAACATTGAAAAGTGTAAAATCCAGTGGACAGCTGAATTCTGATCTACACATTAGTTTGCGAGGTCCAGATAATGGGTTGTATTCAACTAACTTTTACTTAGAGTGGACCCATTGAAATTAAAAGACCTAATATAGTCACATCCTTTAATTTCCTTGGGTCTACTCTGAGTAAAAGTTCATTCAATACAACACAATGTGATTTCAAATAGGAATTTGCAAGCATCTGATACTTTTGACATATTGTGTTTGTAATATGACTCTGGCCACACAGTAAATGATGTCTGACCCTGGCTGCAATCCTATACACACATTCCTGACAGTAAATCCTATTAAATTTAGTCTGAGTAGACATGAGTAGGGTTATGCTGCAACAGACACATATATGACATAAATGTCAATGACTGTTTTTCAACTTGAAGTACCAGCACATTTGGTGCCTAATCCCTATTTCCATGAGGTGATGAAAGGCAGACAGTTTCTGTCCCATATATTGTGTGAAAGGATACTTCTCCAACCTTTAAATATACATAATGTAGAATAATGTATATGTATTTACATATACATAAGGTAGAAAAATATTCAAGAGATAGGGTCATCCTATGTATATAAGGACTTCTGCTTCCTCTCCGCACACACACACCATGCTACCTCCAAATCTACTCCAGAGGGCTGGGGTAAATCCCAGAGCAGTTCTGGAGGGCAGAGGGTAGGAAAAGGAGGAAAGTTCCATTGTACAAGTGGAAATCCTTGCGTGAACAGGATCACTTCGTTGGATACTAACAAATATTCTTTTTCACCGTCACCTGCTGACTCCGTTAGGTCCACAGTACCATGTAAGACCTCTTTAGGTGTTCTATATTAGCATTAGGTAAATATGCAAGAAGGGTGGATAGGAATGAGTTTGCCACCTCTGACCCCTCTGTTACTGTTCTGTCACCCTCCACAAGTTGAAGCACAGAGCCTCTTGTGCTCCTGGATGCTCCTGATGAACTTTAAGACCTTGATTTTCCAGGGTTCTAAAACATGTGGGGAGCCTCCATGAGTACAGGATGCTCCTTGCATCACAAGATCACCCACTGAAAGTTGCAGGGCGATTGTAACAGTGATTGTTAGGGAGTTTTCAGTCATCACTTTATGTGTCATGAATTAAAAAAATTCTGCAACACTGAGTTGACTGATAATATGATAAAATTATAACATAACATATTGATGTTCAGTATGCAATGTGATGCACTAACTGACAGAATGTAATAATGGGAATGCCAGTTGGATTACTTTGTGTAGATGAACTCTCATTTTATTTTATTTTATTGCTGTCAGCTTCCTAAAGATCAAGGCAATTTCTTACCTCATCTTGCTAGCAATAATATAAGTAAATATTTATTTTGGAGGGAATTTAGGAGAACATGCTTTCTATACAATCAAAAGTTTTTCACCTGTGAAAATGCATACTGAAAAATTGAAAATTGAAGTTAAGGGTTTTAATACTGCATGCAGTATTGATATGGTAGATTGTATCCAGTGCTGTCCTTTCATTCATGGAAGGTTCTTTGATCCAGCAGAGGCTTCTGTAAATTTGTTGGAGGAATTTTCTGAAAGCTATCCAAGCTGCTTCAGAAAGTCTCCTATCTCTCTAGAGCAGATTTGGGGTGTGTGGATACTGGGGACCAGAGCTTGGAAAAGTTACTTTTTTGAACTACAACTCCCATCAGCCCCAGCCAGCATGGCCACTGGACTGGGCTGACGGGACTTGTAGTTCAAAAAAGTAACTTCTCCAAGCTCTGCTGGGGACTAACATAACATAAAAACAGCTTGCTGGATCAGGCCAGTGGGCCACCTAGTCTAGCATCCTGTGCTCACTGTGGTCAATGAAATGCCTATAGGAAGCCCATAAGCAGGCTCTGAGCACAACAGCACTCTCCCCTCCTGTGGTCTCCAGCAACTGGTATTCAGCATACTGCCTCCAATTGTGGAGTGAGGGGAGGAAGCAACCTAAATTTTCTCCCTCCTTTAATTCATGGAAGAATGTTGGATCAAAGAACCATCCATGAAGTTAAAAATAGAATTGGATATAGCATGGTCTTTTTACTTATTTTTGCAGCAGATTTGTAGATTGGAAGATACATATGATTTAAGACATCAATCTGTACTAGTAATTTTTAGACTGCTACACTAAACTCTGCAGCAAAAGTGGAGGTTGGAATTTACTTCCGTCAGGTTAGAATTTTTGTAACTAGAACTCTATGCCTGCATTGCTCTTTCTCATTTGCAGACTGTGTTTATTAGCCTCACACCCCAATGAAGACTCAAGAGGCAAAACATTGGTAATATGGTTATAAATATTATATTAAAATGGTTATAAATATTATAGAGCAAACTGGAGAAACTGCAAACCAAATTAAGCAGATTAACCAAATTCAGGAAGTATGGCCAGGTAAGAATTTTAGCTAATTCTGGTAAAGAAGCATCCTTCCAGAGCATGTAGCACAGCCACTGACTGTGGCTCCTCAATCAATGATGGAGTGGAACTTACACCTTGCTAGGTGGACCTTGGGTATGTGAACCCAACACATATACCCAGGCCCTGCTGTCTAGCTTTCACCCAAAATGTGCATGTCTGGCCTAAACAGCATCCCCTAAGTCCTGCCAGGCATGATGCCCTAGCAGATCGCTAAAGAGTGGCTCAGTATAAATGTTTTCTCCTCACCTTCCTCACCTGGCCACACTCATTGCTAAAAGAGCAACCAGTCTGCACCACTCCCAATGTGCCAATAAAATTATTCCCAACAGTATGAAATAGGTGAAAAAGGAAAGATACAAAGCCCAATCAAAGACTCATCCCCAAAATACCTGTGAAAATGGAAATGGCCTGCCTTCAAGTAGGTTCTGACTTATGGCGACCCTATGAATAGAGTTTTCCTGGTAAGCAGTATTCAGAGGGGGGTTACCATTGCCTTCCTCTGAGGCTGAGAGGCAATTACTGGCCCAAGGTCACCCAGTAAGCTTCATGGTTGTGTGGGGATTCAAACCCTGGTCTCCTTGCCTGAGTCGTAAAACCGGTGACTAGCAAGAACCCACACTACATATAGGAAGGGAGATATATGCCCTTAGAAACTCTTTAGAACAGTATGCTTTATATTTGTGTATGCACATGTTCTTTCCATGAGATGTGAATCCCTGCAAACTTTACTGTGTAAAGGGCAAGGTACTTGGTAATTCATACAGAGCCTTCATGAGTAGGTAGACCAGAGCTTGGAAGATTACTTTTAAAAAGTAATAAATTACAGTTACATGGCCCAAAAAAGTAGTAATTATCATTACAATTACAATTGCTCTGAAAGTAACTGATTACTTTACTTTTCCTCCAAAGTAATCACTACAATTATATTTCAGTTACTTTAAAAAAAAAAACCTACAAGGTGCTGGCCTTGGCTGCTGCACATCTAAGTAGCCTAAAAGAACATTAAAAATAAACACGTACAGAGGTAGTAGAATAATTATTTTTATTCATAAGATAGCAATGATGGTCTCTCCACTGGTAAGGGTGGTGGGGAGGGAGGCTGAGGCTACTACTCAGATCTTTGCATGACAGACCAAGTGCAACCGCCCCCCCCCCCACTCAGCCAGCCAGCATAATCTCTCTCACTTAACCAGCTCCCGGACTCTGCCCTGCCACCAACTAAGGGACACTCACTCAAGCAAACATTTTCCCCTGAGATGCAAAAAAGTTAAAATACTGCAAATGCAGCACAGTAACCACCTCCACCTTCCTACATTCCTCAACCAAGAGGTGTTTCTGTTTCATTGTTTCTTGTCAATTGCATGCCTCTCCCTGCAGCGGGAGAGCCTGGGGTGAATTTGACATGAAATGGGGGGAGTGAGTGAAAGCAAGCTGATCCAGCAGCAGGCAAAGCCTCTCTTTTCCTGCCCAACAGCTGATGGGGATGGGAGGGGGAGATAAAAATTGGGGAACATGAGCAAGGGGAGATCAGGTTCTCTCCCTCCAGGCAGACAGATCTGTGTGTGAGAGAGAGAGCGCGCACACACACACTATAAGTTGTATTCTTTTCTGCCCAGCCTGAAAGAACCCAGACATTTATTTTGCTTACACTTGGGGGGGGGTTAACATTGCCCTTTTGCACATCCACAAAATTGTGTTAATGTTAATGGGGGGAAAGGGGGGGAGGAAGGCTAGAGTGGCCAGAAGTGGCCAGTTAAGGTGATGGAAGCAAAATGGACTTCTTGGGAAGTTTAGTGGGTGGAGAAAGGGGAGTATCTGCAAGTTACGATCCACCCCTCCAGCAGGAAACATCAGAGTAAGGCGACTACATGGGAGGAACGCTGTGAAGCAGATAATTTTCTCCTTACTTTTCAGATTTTCAGCAGGTTGGTTTGATTCGCATTTAAAGGGAAATGCAGCAACACGTGTTCCCTTTCCAAGAAATGTCATGTGATCGCTATGAATAGACAGGGATGCAGGGAGGCTCAATCTCACATTAAACTGCCATGTGAATGAGCCCTGAGTATGTGTAAGCACAGGCGCATAGGAAGCTGCCTTATACTGAGTCAGACCACTGGTCCCCCAAGCTCAGTATTGTCTACAGTGAGTGGCAGTGGCTCTCCAAGGTTTCAGACAGGGAACATTCATAGCCATATCTGGAGATGCTAGGGACTGAATCTGGGGTCTTCTGCATGCAAAGTGGCTGCGCTACTACTGAGCTATGGCCCTATAAGTTTCCAGATAGCCAATAGTCTTTTTGGTTTCTGAGCAGAACTTTGTTCCTGTTCATGTGCCGTTTTGAGAAGACTTTTTCTGCAGATAAACCAAGGAAGAGATGTAGCTTGTAAGCTTTATTGCATTTCCCCAGAGCAGAAAGGAGTTCTGGTAACTGCTTAAACAGGACAGGGCCTCTGTTAACATAGAGGAGAGGTATCTATGACCATGGCCTGTTGAGGTGAGGAAGACTGAATTTCATATACTGATTTGAAATTACCAGCTATATCACTTGCTGCAATCCTCTAGTAACTTTAAAAGAAATGAAAAGAATGAAACTCTTCCAGGTGTATTCTACTGAGGGGCAAATAGTTACATGACATTTCCATCAATAGGAGAAAGGCCTATTGGTGAGAAAGGGCAGCTAATTACTAATTGCTCTATATCACCAAAACTGCCAGAGGTACAAGTTGTGTTCAGCACCACTAATCTCACTTGCTAAGTACGATCAGAACTAATTGTAACATTTGCAGGCGAATGGAAGTTTTGACCTTTTGAATATTTCCTCTTGTATACATTTGGCATTGCATCACTTGACACATCACCTCTAATGTATCTGAATAGTAAAGGGTTCATCCTGTGGTAAGAATAAGTAAATCTTTTTCTTACATTGCCCAGTTGTTCCAGCACAGTTCTCAGCACAAGAAACAAATCAAAATTAGAGGTGTGCCCCAGAATTGGACAAATCCTAAAATAAAGTGGGTTGCTTCAGAAAGGCTTCAGGCTTGTGAAGTGGGACCTCTCCAAAAGACATCAAACTGAAGTGGGACCTCTGAAGTGATTTAGGGTGCTTCAGAGATTTGGACATCAACGCACACACACACACACACACACACACACACACACATACACACCACTGCAAACAGTGTGTCTGCTAAAAGCAGTTTGATATCCATGCTTACCATATAAGGAATATGCCAGGGTGGGGAGAGGGAGGAGCCAGAGCTCTTTTGTGACCGACAGCTATAATTTCTGTTCAGAGGGAATTATTTTACCTAAGTTCTCCATTCCCAGTGCTTTCAAGGGGTGTTGAAATACTAACCAGATGCATGGCTTTTTTGTTTGAAGCATTGAATGAGAAACCAATGCCTGAGTTAATTATTTGCTTTTGTATTCCATTCTTCCTCATTAGGGTGGCTAACAACAATCATGCAATACAAAAACAAACCAACAAAAAGTGATTAAAATATCAGCAAAATCTATGTCAACAATTAAAAAATAAAGCAGTGAACAATAGAACATTGGCGTTTAAGTTCTAGGCCAGTTAAATACATTTTTAACTTATGTCTGAATGTTGTCAATGTATGGGACAGCCAGATTTCACTTTGGAGAGAGTTTCACACAGGAGGCCACCACTGAAAAAGCTGTCTCATGTCACTGAGCCATGAGTCACGCCCATCAACAGCAGTACAAACAGGGCTTCTCCCACTCATCTTAAGGCATGAACAAATGGGTATGGGGGAAGCAGCTCCTTTAAGTAGTAGGACCCTCTGTTGTGGGTTGCAAACCGTCACTCCTGACACCTGAGCAAAGCTCAAGGAAAAGAGCTACAAATATTGAAAGAGGATGGGAAATGAATTAATATCATTTCTTCTACAGTTAGTGGACATCACAGAAACTAAAAAGGGATTTTTTAAAAAGGGATTTAACTAAAAAGGGAATCTAAAAAGAGCTGTGCTGCCTTTTTTTCCTGCCTGATACCTTGTCCCCTGACAGACCTGAGTTGCGCTCGGTCATCCAGTTCAATCTGTAGTAATCTGTGGCTGTCTGAACTCTACTCCATCGAGTCCCAAAAGGTCTCAAAGGGCCCAATTTGGCTCAGGACTCAGCAAAATCCAGTGCACAGCATACACTTAGTCTTCCACAGGGAACCCTATACAATCAGGTATGAGAATCCCAGATCACATTGAAACATACATGCATAGGCTTCATCATGTAGACCTCATGCTCAGCATATGAAAGCCCAGGGGGCTGAGGTGATGGGGTGCCCAATATTGGCAGCAGGGGCAGGATGTGTGATTATCCATATGCATGGACACCAATGCCTGAAGAAGGACTTTTGAGCTCTTTCAAGGTATGTAATTAGAGTTACCTTCCAAGGAATTCTGCCTTATATTAGCAGAGAATATTTTCTGGTCCATAAACATCTTAATTGGTCAAGTGCTGCCATTGTAGCACAGCAAACAACTTCAAGGGAGAATTGTCATTGGGAAAATGATACAGGGGAAAAGCATTAACCCCCATCCTTCAGTAGTTTCTAATAATCTTCAGTAAAGTTTTTAATAAACTGTTTAATTTAAGTAAACAGCTTAGTAAATGTTAGTAAATTTTTAAATAATCTATTTTATATTGTGAGGCTCTTCTTGGGACCTATTGGTAAAGGACAGATAATAAATTTAATTACTACTACTACTACTGCCACTACTACTACTACAACTACTACTAGTGGTAGTAGTAGTAGTAGTAGTAGTAGTAGTAGAAAGGAGATTGGAGTCACTAGGGAACAACAGCAGGAGAAGGCAGACTCATAGCTAAGCGAGCCATGGACAACCCCAACCAGTCCCCCTTGGTCTCCTCTTCCTCCACCGGCACCCCGGGAGCAGTGGGCCAGGACAGGTGGAAGCCTCAGCAGCCCTTTTCCAGTACCAATTTGTGGCGGAGAATGAAGGCGAGATTGAAGAGGAAGATGAGGAGGATGAAGAAGTGGATGACAAGTGGCTGGAGGTTAGGGAGAGGAAGCCCGTTGCAGCCCCGGCTCCCCTCCCGGTGCCTGCCTCCGCCCCACCTTTGGTGGAGTTGGGCAAGCAGCCCCCCAGGCCCCCACCTGCCTTACAGCTGGCCTGGACTAGCCACCCCACTGTCTGCTCCTCCTCCACTCCATCCTCCTCTCCTTTCGCTCTGTCCGGCTTCAAGGTCTCCCCATCTGAGGAGGAGTCCCCACGCAGTGCCCCGCTGCTGCCTCAGTTGACACCCCCACACCGAGAGTAGCCCTGTGCCTCCGCCATCCCTCCCTGCAGCGGTCCCACTGCCACCCAAGAGAGAGGGGCTCAGGTAGTCGGCCATTTGATGTTACTTGATGCCTCTGCCTGAGATTGGGCCACCGGTAAGAACTTAGGTGGTGGCTGATGGAGACTGGTGGAGGCTAAGTTGAAGCTGCTTTAATTCTTTATTACTTTTGCAGTACTGACTGGATGTGTAAAGTGGCCTTCTACTACATGTTATATTTATAGTGTGGTATTAATTCTTGTATTGTTGTAATATTTGCTATTTGTTTTTTTATTATGGTTGTATTATTTTGTTTGCAATTGTTTTGCAATTGTTTGCTCTTGTTATAAGTTATTTCAATTATTGTGTTTTTTCTTGTTGTAAGTCACTTTGAGTTCCACTGTTGAAAAAAAGTGACTAACAAATGCCAGTAATAAATAAATAAATAATAATAATATGGCCCCAAATTGATTGGGCTAGAGCCCTAGCAGTTCTTCACCCTTGTCTCCCAAGGAGTTCTATCCATGACTGCTTGGTATTCAGAAACCAGAGGCAGCACTGTTCAAAGTAAGCCCATTCCTTTCTCATTGGTTTTTCTCACCAAGCTACAGCTTCTGATTAATCTAAGAAGAAATCCTCACTAGTTTCTTGCGTTATCTACTGTAATCTTCAGCTTTTGATGGAGCTGTCTTAGGCTGCAAACTAATATACACTCACCTAGGAGTAAGTCCCATTGAACCCAATGGAATTTACTTTGAGTGGTCATGTATTGGATTGCAGCCTTAGCATGTTTAGTGAAATGTATTTGCCATGCCACAGTTAAAGGAGTGAGTTTCCCAGAATTAGACTAGCCACTGTGTAATGTACTGTATTCAAGATTTCATCTCAGACTCTTGCCAGTTATTTTATGTTGGAAGTGAACCTAAGAGCTGTTTGTTATAGGGCAGCCTTGTTGTAAATAAATAAATTCACCCCAAGGTCTATTATTAATCTACCTCCAGTAGAGTAGAACCTTGATATAACGCATCTGAATAGATCATTGAATTGGGTACATCACATTAAGAATTATATCTACCAGGTAAATATACAGTACAGCACACATCTTTTAACTCGTTGTTGTTGTTACTTGCCTTCAAGACGATTATGACTTATGGCAACCCTATGAATCAGTGACCTCCAGTAGCATCTGTCGTGGACCACCCTGTTCAGATCTTGTAAGTTCAGGTCTGTGGCTTCCTTTATGGATTCAATCCATCTCTTGTTTGGCTTTCCTCTTTTTCTACTCCCTTCTGTTTTCCCCAGCATTTTGGTCTTTTCTAGTGAATCCTGTCTTCTCATGATGTGTCCAAAGTATGATAACCTCAGTTTCATCATTTTAGCTTCTAGTGACAGTTCTGGTTTAATTTGTTCTAACACCCAATTATTTGTCTTTTTCTAAGTCCATGGTATCTGCAAAGCTCTCCTTCAACATCACATTTCAACTGAGTTGATTTCTCTCTTATTTGCTTTTTTTACTGTCCAACTTTCACATCCATACATAGAGATATCTCGCTCCGCTTACCTGTGCAAAGCCTTGGGAAGCGGCAGTGCAATTGCGGCCGAGAGTGAAGCTGCAGAAGCCATGAGACATAAGGGCAACGTCACGCATCGCATTGAGCTGATGTGCAACATGCTGTACGGAGGAGCTGGAGCTGCAATGGGCTTATTTAAGCCCACGCCACCCCCTCCGCCTTCCTCTTGGCTCGTGACAGAGGACGGAGACGCAGCAGCGTGGGACATTGTTGCAGTGGCCATTTGCTTTTGCCGCATGGTCGGCACCATTTTGCAGGCACCGAGGGCGGGCTGCGTTGGGGCCTGGCAGGCCTGGTTGGCTAACAAGGAGCGGCGTGGGACATTTTCTGGTGGTAGCCATTTTATTCGGCCGCGTGCGGGCTGCGTCTGGGCCTTGGAGGCCCAATTTACCAGGTGGCGGCAGCAGAGAGGCGGGGCTGAGCCTGAGTGGTGGCCGTAAAGGCTGGGCTGAGGCTTTGCAGGCCCGCTTTTCCCCATGGCTGCCCGATTGCACGGGTGGCAGCGTTGCGGCCTTCGTGGCCTGACAGCAGTAAGGCTGGCTGCATAGAAGCAGCATACAGCCTCAGCAGGACAGGCGCCTAGGCCTTTAAGTTGCCTGCCTGCCCCCCCACTCATAACAGTCGCACAAGCACTGGTGGGTACTGACACTAATGTTGCTGCATTAATTTTAGCTTGTTTGGATGCGCTGGAGGCTGGGACCAGTCATGCTTCGTCAACAGCGGTGAGGGTGGATGCCTATCCAGCCCCTCCAGTAGCTTCAGATCCAGCTGCAACACTGGAAGCACACGTATCTGGTGTCATGCAGTCCCTCAATGAGGAGGGCCTGCCCTTGGGAGCACCTCGACTGGTGATGGGGACAGGTGAGTCACCCGCACCCACTCAAGAAAGGGGGTGGCCAACACTAGGGTGGTCACAGTGGACCTCAGGGCAGGCTGGTCTTCAATGCACTCCAGCTGGCTCTACACCACATGTAGGGCAAAGGACGGCTGACACTCCAGGGGGTCAGCCGACTCCATTACAGATGGTCTGTCACCAAGTTTGGCAACATACTGGAGGAGAGGCATCTGCTACGGCTGCCCCCTCCAGCATTGGGGCTGTGCAGCCTCCCACTCCTATACTAGAGTTACAGGCCACTAGTTCGGTTTCTGTAGCGGTTCTGGACCCACTAGGTCCAATTGCTGCGGAAGCCATCCCCTTTGGTGCCGCATCCTGTTCCTTGAGATTCCACCTGCTCCCCATGACCAAAGAGGGGATTTGGCATGGGGAGTACGTGTACCTGTTTACTCTGCTTTACAGAGAGCAGCCCAAGAGAGATAGGAAGAAAGATGGGGACATAGAGCCTGAGCGGACTAAGCGTAAGAAGGTGGAGCGAACATGGCATAATTGGTTGCCAGCTTACCTAATTTACGTGGGAGTGGTGATGGAAAAACTGCCGCTAAAAGGCCCCCTCCTTATAAAGTACCTAGACATCATATACCAGGCTTATATCAAATTTTCTGGCCTGGCCGGGCTGTCTTATGATGAGGCCTTCCATATGCCTTTGATAAGACACTCCCCTGGGACAAAAAAGAACCAGAACTATGGCTGCAGTTCATGACAGCAGCCTGTGCCATAACTGGAGATAGGTCTGATAGTGGACACATACTCAGCAGACAGTCGACCACGACCGTGCCCCGCAGTAATGTGGGGCAGGGGGTTCAACAGCGGCTTTTCTGCTGGGAATTTAATTCCCGTGGATCCTGCACCCGCAACCCGTGCCATTTCCAGCATGAATGTTCCATATGCAGGGCAGCGCACTCATGTTCAATCTGCCCACGGGGCAGACCTTTTAGGGGCAGGGGTAGGGATTATCAGGGAGGCCGGAAGCAGCCCCCTGAGGGAGCTACTCAGGGAAAAGGCCCCCTCCCCTTTTAAATTAGACATGTTAAAGCGCCTCCTGGACAGTTACCCAAACCAGGGGGTTGCGCGTTTTTTGTTGGATGTTTTTTCCTTAGGCTTCCGAATTCCCTACACTGGCCCACATTTAGCCTTTAGGTTTCGCAATCTATGCGCCACGTTAGGAAAGGAGGACTTAGTGCAACAGAAAATAGATAAAGAGGTGCAGGCTGGGTGAGTCCTCGGCCCATTCCAGTCCTCACCTATCCCTAAACTTAGAGTGTCTCCTCTGGGCATTGTTCCCAAGAAGGCAGCTGGGGAATTTAGGTTCATTCACCATTTGTCCTACCTGCAAGGGCTGTCTGTCAATGACTTCATTCCAGATAATTTGTGTTCTGTCCACTACACATCCCTGGACACTGCAGTGCGCATGGTGCGTTCCTGTGGTAAGGGGGCATTGATGGGTAAGTGCGATATCAAGTCCGCCTTCTGTCTCCTGCCAGTTCACCCAGAAGACTTTGAGCTGTGGGGCTTTGCCTTTTCGGGCCAAGGAGTGGAGCTAAGATGGCGACGGAGTAGAAGGGTGTGGATTGGAGCTCCTCCGTTGTTTATCATTTAACATCTGTAAAACATCTCTAAAATGCTCTTGGATACTTTTAAATCATCCTGAACCATCCTGGATTGTGTAAAGGGGTGAGCAAGCGCTTCGTCTCCCCCTTTTTTAGTACCATCCCGTGGAGGTCTCCCCTGCCTTACCTGCTCCATCGCTTTGGGGATGGCGTTTCCCACTGCGGCCGATGCCGGATCATCACCACCACTGCGGACTAGCGCTGGCTCTTCCGACGCTGCGGTTGCTGTGGCCCGGGGCTTCGTTGTGGCCTACAGCCTCCTGCTGCGGTTGTGGCTCTTCGGGGCGCTCTGTTGCCATTGGTGTTGCGGTGGCTGGTTGTCTATGGGTGGCTCCTTCCGCCGTCGTGAGTGTGACTGTGTCTGTTGGTGCGGCGACTGTGCTGTTTTGCTGCATGTTTGGCCGCCTGCCGCTGCTGCTGTGCCTGCTCCAGATGTTTTTTAATGGCTGGTGTTTTACGCCGCCTTTGGGGCCAGCGCTTGAGGCCGTGGCCTGGATTAGCCTGCTGCCGCCGCCGTTGCTGCCCCTCGAGGCAGACATTTCCTCGCCGCTGCTGTTGCAGCCTATGCCCGTTGCCGCAGCCCATTGGGGCACTTGTACTATCGTTGCCGCTGTTGCGGCTGACGCCCGTTGCTGTGGCCGTATTGTTTCGCCGCCACCGCCACCATTGCTGATCAACTTAAGGACGGTTTTTTGACACTGATGCTTGAGACATCTTGCTCGACAAGAGAGAGCGACTGGTGGCAGGAGATAAGAAGAGGAATTGCCAGCGAGTGGAAGCGAGTTGATCCAACGTCATCTGGATCAAGGAAGACGGAGGCTATTTTATTTTTATTTTTATTTTATTTATTTTTATTCTTTATTTTTTATTTTTTATTTTAATTTAATTTTAGGGGTGGGGGGCCTGCCTGATCAGCAGATGGGGAGGGGGACATGTGTAAGCCAGAAGGGACTAATGTGGGGAGCCACGGTATCGTGAGGCTTGGCGGCAGATCCTGGAAGGGTGTAGGTGGCAGGCCACGCCAGGTTAGGGGAACAAGGGATAGATGTATTGTATCCATCCCTTGTTCCGGGCCTGCCCTAGACCAGAAGATAGCTGGGGGATGTAAGACTCCATCCAATCTTCGACTGCTGTTATGTAACACCAGGTCTGTAGCGCAAAAAACATCGCTCATCCACGATCTTATTCTGGATGAGCATGCAGACCTGGTGTGCATTACGGAGACCTGGCTGGATAGGGCCTCGGCTCCTATACTTGAGGCCATCATCACAGCACTCACTCTGCAAATCTTATACTGCAAAGGAAATTTCTAATCCTACAAATTCAATTATTAATGCATGCCAGGTTTCTGTTCTCTCACCTAATTTTACATTCCACCTTCTCTCCTGGAACATTGCAGGGTGGAATGCCAAACAAAAAAATCCTGACTTTATTACTATTTTGAACAAATTTGACTTAATTTTCTTACAGGAGACGTGGTGTACCCTTAAATTAATAGTGGATGGTTTCTCTTGTTCATGTTTACCAGCGACCTATTCCCAACCCAGTTCCAAAGGCAGACCCAAAGGAGGCCTAGCCATACTCATTTCTACTTCTGTAACAGCTCGCTCTATAAGTTTAACCCCTTGTAAAAACATTGCACAGGCTGTTTTATTATCTTTTAGCACATTTTCTCTTCTGTTAGTAAATGTTTATATTCCCCCTCATGCCTCTCGGGCACAAATTGACCGTGACTGGGACGTTCTTACCAATTATCTAACATCACTCGAGGCTAAATTCCCCAAAGCACCTCTCATTGTTATGGGTGATTTCAACGCCAGGTCTGGCCCCCACAATGATGCGCTATTTGCTTCAAACCTCTGGGGGGGGGAGGACACTGCCCCATACTTCCCAGGCTATGCTAGGACTTCCAAGGACCCCAAGATAAATTATGGTGGAATATGTTTATATCGATTCCTTGCTAGCCACAGCCTAATAATGTTGAATGGTCATAAGCAGATAGATTCATGTGCGGAATTTACCTACATTTCTGGCCTCGGGTGCAGTGTCATCGATTACGCCTTGATCTCGCATTCCCTGTTCAGGTTTATTTTGGACTTTTCTGTCGGCTCCAGACAGGATAGTGATCACCTTCCCCTTACCTTTTCCTTTTATCTACCAGAACGCGGTCGCTTGCTCCTTACCCATAAACCAATGGTAAATCCAATCCACCCCACCCATAAAAGGACCATTTGGACTCCCACAGTAGCCTCTAATGTGGCCTTATTTCTCACTTCCCCCTCTGCCCTGTCCTTACAGAGGGAGATCATGCATGCTACTGATTCATATTTAGCGTCAATAGCGTATAACTCCTTAACTACAAACCTTAAAGCCTCTATTATCCCGTCATCTTCTTCCTTCAGGGCTCCTCCTACCACTGGTTTTCCTAGATGGTTTGATAAGGACTGTCTTGATGCTAAGAAACAGCTGAGACGGCTATACCATCAATATCGACACCAAAATTTAACCACCCTCCCCCCTGAGTATTTTATTATCAAAAAATACTACAAGCATATGATAGTCATCAAAAAAAAGCAGGTGATGCATGAAGATTGGGAAGCCTTAATTCAAGCTTCCAGATCAAATAATTCGAAGTGTTTCTGGGAGCTGGTCTCTGGTTCTATGAGCCCACTAAACCGGCCCCTTGCCACATTTCCCCATACCTCTGGGAGAAATATTTTTCTACAAACAACGAGACTGTAAATGCCGTTTCCTTTATTGATAATTTAACAAATCTTCCCACTTGGCCACCTGTAACCCAAAAAGAAATTATTGATTTGATTGCTAGCTTAAAATCAGGCAAAGCTCCTGGACCTGATAATATACTTTCTGAAATGTTGAAGGCGCATCAAGCTTGGTGGGCCCCTCTTCTAGCAAATTTCTTTACTCTGGATGCTTTCCTGAGTCTTGGCTCGAATCCATAGTTATCCCTATATTTAAAAAAGGGAACAAAGAGGACCCAGCAAATTACCGCCCAATTAGCCTCCTTTCCATTATTGGCAAACTATATGCCTGCTACTTAAAAGAGAGACTCTCATCTTGGTTGGAGGAGGATAATATCCTTGGGAGGGAGCAGGCAGCTTTCCGGAAAGGTAGGTCTGGGATAGAACACTGTGTGATTTTAAATCACTTAGCTGAAAAATACAAGAACCGCTGGGGTAACGGCCTGTTTGTTGCCTTTGTCGACTTGAAATCAGCTTTTGATTCCATCCCTAGGGAGATACTATGGGCGAAACTTGCAAAATCTACGATTGACAAGAGACTCCTCTTCTTAATTAGCCGTCTGCACCATCACACATCCTTTCGTGTTAGATGTAGTCGTGAAGGACATCTCACAAACCCCATTACTACAACAAAAGGTGTAAGACAAGGCTGCATACTAGCCCCACTTCTATTTAATTTTTTCATGAATGATCTGTCCCTCTATTGTCAATCCCCGGACTTCCACCCCCCTAAGTTAGCGAACCTGCATTGTCCTCTGTTATTGTATGCAGATGACGCTGTTCTCCTTTCTGTTTCTAAAGTAGGACACAAACGCCTAACTAAAGCTTTTATGAGTTTCTGTCATGATAACAAACTATCTATAAACTTTTCCAAAACTAAGATCTTAGCTTTTGCCAAGCACTCTCCTGCTCACGCATGGACAATTAATACCCATAAAATAGAACAGGTTTCTCATTTCAAATACCTTGGTATACTTTTTCATTCCTCTCTGTCCTGGAATCCCCATATCCGAGGGGCTATTTCTACTGCTCGCAACTCAGCCAGTGGTATTCGAAGGTTCTTCTTCACTAAAGGAGGACAATACATTCCGGCAGCCCTAAAGGTTTTTAGATCCAAAACTATTTCTCAACTTCTCTACGGGGTACCTTTATGGATTGGCGCCTTCAACTCTTCTGCGGAGGCAGTTCTCTCCTTGTTTCTCAGACAAATTTTTGGCGTTCCCAGGTGCGTTCCTGCGGCGTTCCTTAGGTTAGAATCTGGCCTAGTCTCACTTGAGTCTCAAGCGTGGTTGGCCGCCCTAAATTTCTGGTTTAAAATGTCTTATGAAAAATCTACTGGCTATCTCCCTTTACTCTGGGAAGTCTCTTTTACCTCGAAATGGGCCCTAACGTTTACAAATTACCTTGCAAGTATTGGCCTCTCAATTGAACATCTGATGTCCCTCGCTCCAGAGACAGTTAAACATTCTATCTGGACTCGTATTAGTGATATGGACTTCCAACGCTCCATAACTGCAGCCACCTCGACCTGTTCTCCTATTCACTTTGGTCTGAGCTTTGCGCCTATGCTCAGTGCCCCTTATCTGGAAACTCTTACGATCCCCAAATACCGTCTAGCCTTTACAAAGGCTAGATTTAACTGTCTTATCTCTGCCTTACTTGAAGGGAGATTTAAACGTATCCCATATGCAAACCGATTATGCCTTTGTGGTGTCAGCGCCATAGAAACTCTCTCTCATGTCATCTTTGAGTGCACCCTATATGACGATATTCGCTCCAAATTCATAACCCCCATCATAAATAAATACCCCTACAAACCGCTTAAATGTTTACTTTTCCATCTTTTGTCAGCGGCTAATAAGGATACTATCTTGCCAGTTGCTAAATACATTTTCACGGCTCAATCAATTCGGAAGGCATCTATCCCTTCAGAAGCTTCCGCCACCCTACTGTAACTGTTTTTCTTGTTGTTCTATTGTTTTACTGTTTTAACATGACTGCAACTTTGTAACCTTTTGTTATAAATGTATGTAGTTTTATTTATAAATGTCTTTTGGTCTATGATTGTATCAATAAAGATTGGATTGGATACTTGAGGCCATGTGTCCAGTGGGTTTCCGATACGCACAGCAGCCGAGGATTGGTAGGCAGGAAGGGGGAGTGGCAGTTATTTATCGAGAGTCCTTGGTTTTCGCCAGACCTCCTCTCCACAAGACCAAGTTTGTTGATTGTATGTACTGGAGGTTGGGACCAAAGGGCAGTTTAGGAATTCTGCTCGTGTACCGCCCACCCCACTGCACGGCAGACTCCCTGGCCGAGGTGCTCGAGGTGGTCACGGCTGTACGGTTGTTTACCCCGAACTTATTGGTTTTGGGAGATTTTAACGTGCATGCCGAGGCCACTCTCACTGGAGCCCCTCGGGATTTTATTGAAACCATGACTTCATGGGAACTGCACCTATGTAATATGGGTCCCACCCATGTAGCCGGTCATACCATTGACCTTGTATTTGTCACGGGAGAGAAGGGAAGTGATCTGAAGATTGGGACGGTCTCTTCTAGCCCTGTGTCATGGTCAGACCACTACCTGGTGAAATTGGATCTCTCTCTGCCACATACCCTCCGCAGGGGACATGGGCCCATTAGGATGGTCCGCCCCAGACGCATGATGGAGCCCACTGGATTCCTGAATGCGCTGGGTGATTTGGAGCTAACTGAAGGCCACCTGGTCGAAACCTTGGTGATGAAGTGGAATAGGGAGATCACTAGGGCAATAGACCAGGTGGCACTGAAACGTCCTCTCCTCCTGAATAGAACTCAGACTGCACCCTGGTATACACCACGGTTGCACAGTCTGAGACAGGAAGTGAGACGACTAGAGCACCGATGGCGGAAATCCTGCGCTGAAGGTGATCGGACACTGGTTAGAGCGGCAATAGCGGCCTACCAGCGGGCAACAAAGGCAGCAAAGAGGTAATTCTTTGCTGCCTCTATTGCGTTGGCAGAGTGTTGTCCCAGGAGGTTGTTCGAGGTGGTCCGAAGCCTGGTCGATCCAGTTGCGCAGGAACCTATGTAACAATCAAAAGCCTCCTGTGACATATTTGTTAAACACTTTGCCGATAAAATCGAGCGCCTAAAGGGCAGGATTCCGTGCATCGTAGTTACAAGTAGTGGTCCAGAGGCGGCCAGTTGCAATCCGGTCTGTTGGGATCAGTTTCAGCCTCTTTTCTCTGATGAAGTGGACAAGGTGCTCTCTACTGTGAAACCAACCACTTGCTTGCTTGATCCTTGCCCTTCATGGCTCGTCATGAGCTGTAAAGAGAGTCTGGGCAAAGGGATCCAGGCAATGGTAAATGCATCCTTGGAGGAGGGTGCAATGCCATTAGCCTTTAAGGAGGCTGTGATAAAACCTATTTTGAAAAAGTCCTCCTTGGATCCCCAAGATTTAAACAACTTTCGCCCAGTCTCCAATTTACCATTCTTGGGCAAGGTGATTGAGCGTGTGGTGGTAAAGCAGCTACAGACACACTTGGAGGAAGCAGATTATCTAGATCCTTTCCAGTCGGGCTTCAGGACTGGACACGGAACTGAAACAGCCTTGGTCGCTCTGGTGGATGATATGAGGAGGGCGTTGGATAGGGGAGAACATACCTTCCTCGTCCTCCTGGATCTCTCAGCAGCTTTCGATACCGTCGACCACAGTATCCTGTTGAATCGCCTGGAGGGATTGGGAATAGGAGGCACTTACAGTGGTTCCGTTCCTATCTCTCTGGTAGATATCAACGGGTAGTGTTGGGGGATGAGGTTTCAGACCCTTGGCCCCTCAACTGTGGTGTGCCACAGGGTTCTATCCTCTCCCCCATGCTATTTAACATTTATATGAAACCACTGGGAGCCATCATCAGGAGTTTCGGGCTGCAGTGCCATCAATATGAGGATGACACGCAGCTCTATCTCTCATTTAAATCTGCACCAGAATTGGCTGTGGATACCTTGTCCAAGTGCCTGGAGTCCGTAAGTGGATGGATGGGAGAGAACAGGCTGAAACTGAACCCCAATAAGACCGAGGTGTTACTGGTGGGGGACAAGAGAAGGTTGGGTGATTTTGACCTGATACTTAATGGGGTGAGTTTGCCCCTGAAGGACCAGGTCCGCAGTCTTGGGGTCATCTTGGACTCCCAGCTGTCTATGGAGGCTCAGGTTTCTGCAGTGAGCCGGGCAGCCTGGTACCAACTTCATCTAGTACAGAGACTGCGACCCTATCTTCCCATACATCTGCTCCCACGAGTGATACATGCCCTGATCTCCTCTCGATTAGACTACTGTAATGCGCTCTACGTGGGGTTACCCTTGAAGACGGTCTGGAAACTCCAGCTGGTACAAAATGCGGCAGCGCGCTTAATAAAGCAGACCCGCCGCCACGATCATATCACCCCAGTGTTGATTGAACTACACTGGTTGCCAGTTGTATACCGGGCCCAATTCAAGGTGTTGGTTTTAACCTTTAAAACCCTATACGGTTCCGGCCCAGTTTATCTGAAGGAACGCCTCCAGTATCACAAAATATGCCGCCAAACAAGATCAGCCTTGCAGGACCTTCTCTCGGTCCCACCAACGAAGACAGCTAGGTTGGTGCGGACCAGGGAGAGGGCTTTTTCAATCGTGGCCCCCACCTTCTGGAACTTACTTCCCTTTGACCTTTGGCATGCCCCCTCCCTGTTGACTTTTCACCGAGCCTTGAAGATCTGGCTCTTTAGGCAGGCCTATGGGATCTCTGGGGTGGGCTAGATTTTATACTGTATTAGCGTAGGATGGTCTGTTAGATGAGATGTTATGATATTAATATTATGATGATTATGTATATGTTGAGATTATATTTTATATTGTACGTCGCCCAGAGTGTCCGTTCGGTCGGACAGATGGGCATCTGATAAATAATTTTTTTTTTTATTATTATTATTATTATTATTATTATTATTCTACATGGACAGGGCCCTGCCCATGGGGTGCTCAATTTCTTGCGCTGTTTTTGAGCGCTTCAGCTCCTTCTTGGAGTGGGCTGTCAAGAGATGGGGGGATTGCACACAGTGGTACACTATCTGGATGACTTCCTGTTTGTGGGTAGGCCAAGCACGGGTGAATGCCAGCATCTAATGTCCCAATTTAGTGAGCAAGCTGAGGAACTAGGTGTTCCTCTGGCATTGGAGAAGACGGAGGGCCCCGCCCAGGTCCTGACATTTTTAGGTATTGAAATTGATGCAGTAGCCATGAGTTGCCGGCTTCCCATGGATAAGATTAATCTTTTGCCCATCAAGATCTGGGAGGTAGCTGGGGCTAAGAAAGTTTTCCTTTCCACACTGCAGGAATTAGCAGGACACCTGAACTTTGCCTGCAGGGTTGTCGCACCCGGGCGGGCCTTTTTGAGGCACATATATGATGCTATGGTGGGGCTTTCACAACCCCGCCATAGATTCAGGGTTACGGCAGCCTTGAGAGCCAACCTAGCAGTATGGTCCTCCTTTTTGCAGGACTACAATGGGGTCTCATTTTGGAGACAGGAGCGGCTCCTGGAGACAGAGATGCAAGTTTGTTCTGACGCATCAGGTTCTTATGGATTTGGAGTAGTATTCGGGTCTTCCTGGTGTAATGGGCAATGGCCTCAGGCCTGGATTCAAGAAAGGCTGGACAAAGACCTGACCTTTCTTGAATTCTTCCCCATTGTGCTCGCCGTACATTTATGGGCAGAGAGGCTTCAGAACTCTACTGTCCATTTTTGATGCGACAATGAGGCCACAGTCCATGTTATCAATTTGCTTACATCCAGGAATACCAGGGTGATGGGCCTTGTCCGGGCTTTTGTTCTCCAATGCCTGCATTTTAATGTTCTTTTTTGGGCACGGCATGTTCCTGGCATTGACAATAGTGTTGCTGATGCTCTGTCACGGAACCAGATGGACCGTTTCCATCAGCTGGAATCGATGGCCAGGGCTCAGCCAGATGCCGTGCCCCCTGCGATTTGGGAGATTGAAGAGCAGAGTCAGAGAGGGGCATAAGCCTATCCATTGCCCCCAGCACACTTGCCAGCTATCAAAGGGCAGGTAGGGCAATTGAGGACTTTTGGGCCAGCAAGGGATACATGCCCCAGTGGCCCATTCCAGTACGTCATCTGCTGAAATTCCTGGTAGATGGCAGGAGGAAGGGCCTGTCCGTACGAGCCTTGCAAGGTAAGCTAGCCGGACTTTCCTTTATGGCCAAGGCACAGGGTTTTGGGGACCATTCTGTGGATTTTAGGGTCCGACGTATGTTGGCTGGGTGGGCTAGGGAGCACCCAGCTGCCCCTGATCAACGCCATCCAATTTCACCGGAACTTTTAGGCGAATTGACGACCCAGTGGCCGGACATATGCTCTTCCAGCCACAAAGTTCAATTATTTAGGGCAGTGTCCCTTACGCTATTTTGGGGGGCATTCAGAATTGGAGAAGTGGTGGCTGGGTCTAAGCTGGACCATTCCCAGCATGCCCTGTTGATTTCAGATATTGTCATGAAAAGGGGCGTTTACATTACATTGTGTAAGACCAAAACTGACCAGAAGGGCAGAGGGTGGACCATCATTTTAGCCCCTTCCCCTTTGCCACACATTTGCCTGGTGCTGGCCCTGCAAGCTTTTCTAAAGATTAGGGGAGCAATGAGTGGATATCTATCTATTCATGGAAATGGCACTCCCCTTACAAAATATCAATTCTGGGCACTTACCAAGCCAGTCCTGCAAAGAATTGGAGTGGATCCATCAGAATTTGGGACCCACTCTTTTAGAATTGGAGCTGCCTCTACTGCAGCCAGGCTTAGGTTCTCAAGGGCCAGGTTACAGGCTGTTGGAAGGTGGACCTCAAGGGCCTAAAAGACTTACATTCGCCCTGTGAAAGGGCCTGGTAATGCAGAAGCCTAATGATGTTTGTTTTGTTTTGGTAGGTTGCTGGACGGGGACAGAGCAGATGCACATCCTAATCTGTGGCCATAGCATGATTTTCTGGGCGGGCCATAGGGCCACATCATCTCGAATGGGCTTGCAGCTCGGACTCAGCCAACGAGCTACTGTGCAATGGCTTGGCTGGCAAGGGATGCGCTGGGATGGGCTCCTACCCGCCCTGTTCCAGCAAGGGTTAGTGTGAGCAGTTCCGCACATTTTGGTCATTCACCTGGGTGGTAATGACCTATGTTTACTCAAGGGCAGGGCCCTTACGGTTCAGGCATGTGAAGACATGCAGTTTATAAGGCAGCGTTGGCCTTCAGTTTGTCTGCTTTGGTCAGACATTCTTCCACGCAGGGAGTGGTGTGGTGTTGGGGACCCCAGGACCATAGACTGGGCACGGAAGAGGTCAACCAGCAGATTTGGTTGGCTCTTTTTGGGGATGGTGGGTTGCCCATCCACTCATACAGCATGCTAGGGCTGAACTTTACAGGGCCGATGGAGTTCACCTGTCGGATACAGGGAATGACATATTTTTACAAGACCTGCAGAGGAGTCTGCTAGAAGTGCTTCTACGCAGTGGGGAAAAGGGGGACTAAATAGAGATTTGTCCCCCTTTTGTGGTGGTAAGGTGCGGGAAGGGAAATAGGTAACGACAGCTAGGTGGCTCCCTTAGGCACCTTTGGAGGTGATTGGCGGTTCTGGAGGCCTGTCTCTCAGGGTTTTATGGCCCGAGGGCAGGATATGGGCTGCTTTTGGGTCCAACTTACCTCATCCACCCAAGGGTTCTACAGCCCGGGGGGGTTGGTGATGTGGGAAGGCCTCCCTACTCACCTACAAGGTGTGGCCGGGGCAGGGGATAAGCAAAACGGGCTTGCCCTTTGCCCCAGCAGGGGCTGGTCGCCCGAGAGCTGTAGGGCAAGCTGCTTGCCTATAGTTAGTTCCCGCACTTAGGTTTCACCTCTGCAGGTCGCTTTAAAAGTTTTGGTTATAATTTAATAAAGTGGCCCTTTATTCAACCATAGCTGCTGTTATCTGCATATTATTTCACCCATCGGCCACAATGGAAATACCATGGTCTGAATGATCCTGACTTTAGTGTTCAGTAATACATCTTTGTATTTGGGGATCTTTTCTAGTTCTCTCATAGCTGCCCTCCCCAGTCCTAGCCTTCTTCTGATTTCTTGTCTATTGTCTCCATTTTGGTTGATGGTTGCGCCGAGGTATTGATAATACTTGACAAGTTCAATGTCCTCATTGTCAACTTTAAAGTTACATAAATCTTCTGTTGTCATTACTTTAGTCTTTTTGACGTTGAGCTGTAGTCCTGCTTTTGTGCTTTCCTCTTTAACTTTCATCAGCATTTGTTTCAAATCATTACTGGTTTCTGCTAAGAGTATGGTATCGTCTGCCTTATCTTAAATTACTGATGTTTCTCCCTCCAGTTTTCACACCTCCTTCATCTTGGTCCAATCCTGCTTTTCATATGATATGTTCTGTGTGTAGATTGAACAAATAGGGTGATAAAATACACCCCTGTCTCACACCCTTTGTGATTGGGAACCAATCAGTTTCTCCATATTCTGTCCTTACAGTAGCCTCTTGTCCAGAGTATAGGTTGTGCATCAGGACAATCAGATGGTGTGTTACCCCCATTTCTTTTAAAGCATTCCATAGTTTTTCATGATCTACACAATCAAAGGCTTTGCTGTAATCTATAAAGCACAGGGTAATTTTCTTCTGAAATTCCTTGGTCTGTTCCATTATCTAATGTATGTTTGCAATATGATCTTTGGTGCCTCTTCCCTTTCTAAATCCAGCTTGGACATCTGGCATTTCTCGCTTCATATACGGTAAGAGCCTTTGTTGTAGAATCTTGAGCATTACTTTACTTGCATAGGATATTAAGGCAACAGTTTGATAATTACTGCATTCCCTGGGATCCCCTTTCTTTGGAATTGGGATGTATATTGAACACTTCCAGTCTGAGGGTCACAGTTTAGTTTTCCATATTTCTTGACAATTTTTTTTCAAAATTTGGACAGATTCAGTCTCAGTAGCTTGTAGCAACTCTACTGGTATGCCATCTGTTCCTGGTGATTTGTTTCTTCCAAGTATTTTAAGAGCAGCTTTCACCTCACATTCCCATTGCGCGCACCGGTACCTGCCGGGCTAAGGGGCGAGTTTGCAGCCGCAGCCGAAGCCTAGGCCGCCATCGTGGGGGATGTGTGTGTGCATGCAGCGCGCTGGCGTGCCTGCGTGACACGCAATAGGAGGCAGGGCTGCTGAAGGCCATTTAAGGCCGCTCCGCCAGCCTCCCGCCCTCCTTTGAATTTTGGCAGTGAGGCTTTCGGTTTGGCAAGGCCTGTGGCGCGGTGAGGCCTTGCAGCGTTGGGCAAAGCATCCAGCTTGGCAGCCTTGCAACGGCGAGGCTTCGGCCGAGGGAGGCCTTACAACGGCGGTGGTGGGCTACTTGGCGTGGGAGGTTTAATGGCGGCAACAGTGGCGAGGCCTTCTGAGAGTGTGCGTGGTGCATTCAGCACAAGTGGAGCTCTCTGGCGCACGTGGCTTCCCTTGTCTTTTCTTGGGCGGTGTTGAGGCGGTGAGCCCTTGGCCGCGGGAGGCCCTTCAGTGGCGGCAGAAATCCAGCGGTGGGGATTGGCGCTGCTAGTGGCAATGGCGGCGAGGCGCCTGGCTCGGCGGGGTTGAGGCTGCCAGCTCTTGGCCATGGGAGTTCCTACAGCGGCGGCAGCAGCGGGGCTCCTGGCCGGGGAGGCCTTCTGGAGGTATCGAGGCTTGTGGCTCTTGGCCCAGTGGGGCTGGCAGCGACAGCGGCAGCGGCAGCAGCTCCCCATGGCGGTGGCAAGGCCTGGAGACGGCGGCAGATCCAAGGCATTATGGGCGGCTCAAGAGCACAGGCGAGGTGGCCTTTGGCTGCATTCTTTCCTCGAGGGTTCCTCAAGGGGATCCCCGTGGGGGTGGGTGGGAAAGATCATCAGCCCCTCACCCCACCACAAAGTAGGGGAATTGGAGCTGAGCAATGCCATCCTCCAATGTCTGCAGATCAAACAACTCCCAAAAAGCACAGGACTAGTGGCCTGCAAAAAGGTGGCCACCTCATCCACAGCCAGTTTGCAAACTAGCTAAAGAGAAGATGCAAGCAAATGTGCAGTCTGTACATGATTACTGAAAAGAATTCCATTATGTTTAAATAATTTACTCAGAGAAATATGACTTGGACCAATTCTATGCATACTTACTTATGAGAAAATCCCACCAAGTGTATTGTTACTTCTTCCCACGGAAGGGTGCACATGATTGCACCCATGCAGCAGAATCCTAAGTATGTTTACTCAGAATATCACAGGTTAAATGGGTCTCTGGACTGAGGTTTATAGGACTTAACTAATGGAAAGGTTTGTATATTCTTACCTGGGTTTTGAAGAACGTATTTGGGGAGGGGAAGCTTGACAGTGAAAAGAGGGGATGAGCTCCCTTTGCATTAGCGGGGTTGAGGTAGTTTTGGAGGTGAGGTTGCAGCACTAACTGGGATCCCTACTGGCTCCTGCAGCCTCCTTTCTGTCTCCAGCTGCCACCTGCCCTCCCCAAAAAGCCTCTGCTCTTCGTAATGTCATTGCATTGATCCAATCCAAATGGCCTCCAACTGATGGCCACCATATGTTTCTCCCCAAATGCTCTGGGACGAAACATCACCCCCATTATCTTTTAGAATATATCTCAGAATATTGCCGTGTTATAACAGAGCATCTTTCTAGGGTACAGGCAAATTTTGCCCCTCTCATCTTCAAGTTCTCCCTAATTGACTAACCCCCTCTCCAAATTTTCCTGGTTTGCAAAGACAGTGTGGAAGTGGAATGGCCGTTTCAGTACATCCCTAATAAAAGCATCCCCACCCCTGGCTGTCCAGCTGCCTCTGGAATGTCCCCAGTGTCAGATAGCCCAGTACCACTCTAGGTAACTGGTAAATGAAAAGGAACATTCGGTTTAAACTAAAAATACTCTTCAGTATCAAGAAAAGGAGTCTATTCCTATTTCACTTTCTGTAGTGGGCGAGGGCCCCCCCATAGAAGTATCTCCTGGCCCTAACTGGAGGTGCTGAGGGCTGAACCTGAGGACCCTCAGCATGCAAAGCAAGTGATCTGTTACTGAGCTACACTCCTTCATCTCCAGGGTCCGAGACCCCTGTAAATGGTAGAATAATCCTAGCAATAAAACACATGGAGTGCATTGGCTATGTTTCACTCCTCTGCAGCTGGGGGTGGGCGTCTACCCTCCGCCCTGGGGGCCCTGACCTTCTGGCCCACTTTGCCCTTTTTGGGTGGCATCCTGAGATTAAGCATGTAGCCGGGTCTATTCCCTTCCGCTAACCCCCCCCCCGGCCTATGCCCCATTGCAGAAGCCAGGGGAGTGCCTCCTCCAGAAAGGAAAGGTGGTAAGCGTGAGGAAGCACTAAAGGGGGACCCAGCACCTTCACAGCCCAGCTGGACTGTGCCCTCTTCTCATCTTGCACCCCCCCAGTCACCAACCCATTGGCTCCCTTGTCCAGCCCCAGACAATCCAGGCCTCCTGGGCCACCAAATGACCAAGTAGGGGGTGTGTATGGAGACATACAGTTGGGCAGGGTTATTGGCCCCTTCCCATCATCCCCTACCTCTGCTCTCACAATGCCCCCTATAGGGCCCAATGTGGCAGTGGGCGGAGTCTACCTGATTCATCATCCATCATACAAGTGGGGTCAGTCAGTAATGGCTTCATACCAGATAGACTATACACAGTGCACTACACTGCATTCCATATGGTGTGCGCCTGTGGCAGAGGTGCCTTAGGGGCAAGTGTAGCAGCTAATCTGCCTGCATTGCCGGCTGTTGAGTTTTGCCTTTTAGGTCGACTAGGCAGCAGAGCATTACCTATGGGCTGCTGTATTCTTGTATGGAGCACTTCAGCTCCTTCTTGGAAGGGACAGTAAGGAGACGAGGGGGCTCTGAAGCAGTGGGACACTATTTTCATGATTTACGGTTCACGGGTAGGGCAGACTTTGGGTGCATGTTAGCACCTGATGGCACCGTTTATGGCGTGGCTATGAATGGGGGGGAGTTCCTTTGGCAGCTGGGAAAATGGAGGATCCGGCCCCAGGGTTCACCTTCCAGGGTATTAAGATTGACTCTTTGACCCAGGGCTGCAGGCTGCCCGGGAAAAGGGCTTGAACTGTTGGAGATCAAGATGCTGGAGTTGTCAGGGGCTGGGAAAGTGTTGGCTTTCTGCACTTCAGGTGTTGGGGGCCTTCGATGGTGGGGTTTATGGTGCCATAACAGGGATGTCACAGCCTTACCACAGCTTCAGGGTTTGTTTTGTTTTTGTTTTTTGGCTGCCTTATGCACCAACCTGCGGTGTGGCCCCCCCTTTCCGGCAGTGTGTCAATGGTGTTTTTAGTTAGAGGAGGGACCGACTCTGGGGGGGAGAACTGCTAGTCCCATACCACACACTGGGTGATGGGGGAGGGGAGTCAGATATGACCATATGCCTATCTGTTGCTCCAGGATGCTCACCAGCTATCAGAGGGCAGGAGGGGATTCCTGGGAGTTAGGGGCTGGCAGGGGCTAGGCAAAGTGTGGCCTATTCCTATGAATCACGCGCAGGAATTCATCATGGATGGTAGGAGTAAAGCCCGTCCATCAGAGTGTTGCAAGGTAGGCTGGCAGGGGGCCTTTGGGACCATTCAGATGGCTTGGGATATGTCATGTGCTGGCCGGCTGGCCCATGCACACCACCATACCCCTTATCCTCATCCTCAGTGTTCACCTGACCCGCCAGGGATTGTTGGTCAGGGAGGTGCCTTGTGACCAGCAGTTGCGTACAGCGGCCCTCACACTTAATTTTGGAGCCTTCTGGATGGAGGGCAGGAGTGTTTGGGTCCAGGTCAGACTTCCCTACGAGCCATCCTGCTGTCCGAGGTTTGTTTCCAGGCAGACCAGGGGCACAAGAGGCTCACCATTATTTTATCCTGCCCCAGGACTGGACACTTGTCCCGTGAGGGTGTCATAGTGTTTCTTGGCCTGTAGCTACAGGCCAGGTTGCCTGATACTCAGGGGGAGGGATCTCCCCTCATAAAGTTTCGGTCTAGCATTGCAGAGCCTGGGAGCAGACACATGGGGTTTTGGGGGACATGCTCATATGGAATTGGGGCTGCATACCCGGCAGGGGAATTGCCTACCTGGGGCGGTCTATTTGATTTGGTATATGCAGATGTAGGCCGTCGGAAGGTGGAATTATGGAGCACATGGAGTACATTCACCCCTGGGGCGAGTCTGAAGGTCCGGGACCCAACTGTTCACGATTCTTCCTGTTTTTTGGCAGGTTGCTGGACAGGGATGGAGCAGATGTGCAGCCTACTCTGCAGCTATGGCATGATCTTATAGGCTGGCCTTGGGGCCACAAATGCACATTGGTTCACGGCTGGGCCTCTGATGGTGGGCCACATTTTGGTGGCTGGGTCGACAGAGTATGCGCTGGGATGGTCTCCTACCCATGTTGTTCCAGCAGGGTTGAGTGCTGAAGGTCCTGCAGGTGGTGGTCATTCCCCTGGGTGGGAATGACCTTGGTTACTCAAGGGCAAGGCCCTCAGTGGCAGGCATGTGAGGACATGCAGTTGAGACCATGATAGCCTCTTGTCGTCTGCCATGGGCAGACATGGAGGGCAAGGCCCTCAGTGGCAGGCATGTGAGGACATGCAGTTGAGGCTATGATAGCCTCTGGTCATCTGCTGGAGGGCAAGGCCCTCAGTGGCAGGCATGTGAGGACATGCAGTTGTGAGGCAATGATGGCATCTTCTTGATGGACCTGCAGAGGAGTCTGCACAAGATTCTTTTCGGGTGTGGGGTAAAGGGAGACTAAGCAGAGGCTTGTCCCCCTTTTGTGGCAAGGAAGTGCGGGGGAAAGGTTAAAAGGGAAAGGGCAGCTAGGTGACACCTTTAGGTACCTTTGGGGGTGATTGGCGGTCCAGGGGCCTGCAGCTCAGGGCTATACGGCCCGGGGACAGAACACGGGCCACCTTTGGGGCCAACATGCCTCATCCGCTCGGAGTTTCAGGGCTCCGGGGGGCGGTGATGCGGGTCGGACCCCCTACACATCTTCAGGGTGTGCCTGAGCTGGGGTCTGGCACAGGGCAGCCCCGGGCTCAGGGAAGGTTTGGTTGCCCTATGGCTGCAAGCAGGCTTTGCCTGGATCATCAGAATGCTTCCGCACTTGATTTCCCCTCTGCAGGTTCATTATTCTAATTGATTCCGTTTAATAAAGTGGCCCATGATTTAACCCAATGAATGGTGTTTGTTTTTTATTTCGGCAATAGGCCACAATCCCGTTCCGCGCCCGATACCTGCCGGGCTAAGGGGCGAGTTTGCGGCCACAGCTGAAGCCTAGGCCGCCATCGTGGGGGATGTGCGTGTGCACGCAGCACGCTCACGCGCCTGCATGACATGCAATAGGAGGCGGAGCTGCTGAAGGCTATTTATGGCCACTCCGCCAGCCTCCCGCCCTCCTTTGAATTTTGGCGGCGCCCGCCCAACCCTCCCTCTGCTGCAGTGTGATTCATTTGGTCGCTATGGGGCCGACTAGGAATTTTTGGCCTGCCTGCCTCGCTTTGCTGGCAGGTTTCTTTTGCCTATTCCACACTGTGGTTGGGGGGAAGGGTCAAGGGTTAGCACGGGTGTCTTTGGGGTCAATAGGCTGATTGGTCTGTTTTGGCTTAACATGTTAATGTCACTGGTCAAGGAAGTGCGGGGGAAAGGGGAAAGGGGAAAGGGGAAAGGGCAGCTAGGTGACACCTTTAGGCACCTTTGGGGGTGATTGGCGGTCTGGGGGCCTGCAGCTCAGGGCTATACGGCCCGGGGGCAGAACACGGGCCATCTTTGGGGCAAATGTGCCTCATCCGCTCGGAGTTTCAGGGCTCCGGGGGCGGTGATGCGGGTCGGACCCCCTACACATCTTCAGGGTATGGACTGAACTGGGATCTGGCACAGGGCAGCCCCGGGCTCAGGCAAGGGTTTGGTTGCCCTATGGCTGCAAGAAGGCTTTGCCTGGATCATCAGAATGCTCCCGCACTTGATTTCCCCTCTGCAGGTTCATTATTCTAATTGATTCTGTTTAATAAAGTGGCCCATGATTTAACCCAATGAATGGTGTTTGTGTTTTATTTCGGCAATAGGCCGCAATCCCGTTCTGGTTCTTCATCATACGGTTCCTCCATGAATGAATCTGTCATCCTGGCATCTCTTTTATAGAGTTTTTCAGTGTATTGCTTCCATCTTCCTTTTATTTCATCTCGATCAGTCAGTGTGTTCCCCTGTTGATTATTCAACATCACTACTCTTGGTTTAAATTTCCCTTTCATTTCTCTAATCTTTTGGAATAGGGCTCTTGTTCTTCCCTTTTTGTTGTCATCTTCTTTTTCTAGACAATAACTATTGTGATAGTTCTCTTTGTCCCTACATACTAGTTGCTGTATTGTTGCATTTAGGGTTCTGACTGTGTTTCTATCTCATCTTGCTTTTGCTTTCCTTCTCTATTTAACCATTTTAACTGTTTCTTCCATCATCCATTGAGGTCTTTCTCTCTTTTTAACTAGAGGTATTGTCTTTTTGCATTCTTTCCTGATAATGTCTCTGACTTCAATCCATAGTCCTTCTGGTTCTCTGTCAACTAAGTTTAAAGCCTCAAACCTGTTCCTTATTTGATCTTTATATTCTTCTGGGATGTTATTTAAATTGTATTTTGGCATTATGCTTGCTTTGTTGTTCTTCTTTAGCTTTACTCTGATTTTCGATACAACCAATTCACGATCTGTACCGCAGTCTGCTCCTGGTCTTGTTTTTGCCGAACGTATGGAACTTCTCCATCTTCTGTTACCAATTATATAATCAATTTGATTCCTATGTTGACCATTTGGTGATGTCCACGTGTACAGTCTTATTTTCAGTTGTTCAAAAAATGTGTTCGCAGGAAACAAATTGTTGGCTTCACAGAATTCAATAAGTCTTTCTCATGCTTAATTTCTGTCTCCAAAGCCCCATTTCCCCACAGTTCCTAGTTCTTCTCTGTTCTCTACTTTTGCATTCCAGTCCTCCATGATTATCAGCACATCTTGTTTTGGTGTGTGATCAATTTCCTCCTGTACATCTGCGTAAAATCTCTCCAGTTCCTCTTCTTCTGCATTTACTGTTGGAACATAGACTTGGATGATGGTTATGTTAATAGTTTCCCATTTAATCTCATTGATATCACTCACTCACCTTGCATTGTAGCTCCTAATTGCTTTTGCTACATCACAATGGTTTTGCCTTAGCCATGGCAGCAGCGGTTTGACTTTTTCAAGGATTTTTTCCCCCTCTGCCTCCTTATATCTGATCCCAGTTTCCTCTTTCTGCTCCTGGTTATTGTTTTTATTCATTTTGGTTTCTTCTGCTTCTGCGTGATCCTCTCATCTGTTTTATTTAAAAATAATGAAGTGCCTTTCAGTGCAGTTTTCATTATAACATGGAAGCCCTATAACATAAGTGAATCCTTTGTCCCCTGACCCCCATGGTATAATGAGGTTTTACTGTATAAAGATAAACTGCTAGATACCTTGGCATCTACCTCCATCTATCTATCTATCTTTATTTATTTATTTATTTATTTATTTATATCTCACCCTTCCTGCCAAAGGCATCCAGGATGGTAAACCCACAAGTGATATGTAAAAGAATGAAAATATCTAAAAACAATTCCATACAGATGCAGACTGGGAAAGATATCTTGCATATTGATAATGGCATTCCCGCCTTGTGGGGGGGGTTTGCCATCACCCCATTGTTGAGAAGACTCGGGAAGGTTCCCGAAAGTTTCAAAGTGGTCAGGTTGGGTAATTTGACCAATTAGGTGAGGGACTGAGCAGATATAAATAGTCTGCTCCTCCTTGAAAACTTGCTTTTTTTGTCTTGCGGCACCCTCCGTCCCTCCCTTGTCAGTATGGGCTCTGCTAGTCGCCAAATGGGACTGAGTAGGAATTTTTTTGGGGAGATCCTGATTTCAGAATCTATTTGGTTTTGCCTACTCCATACTGCTTGGTTTGATTCAATTGGTTCGCCGGGTTAGGTTGTGATGATTCCAGTTTGGCTGGCATGGAATTCGGGCAGGTGAGGTAATTGGGGTTAAAACTGAGGCAGCTGAAGCATTCTGGTAAAGGGCACTCCCTAGAGAACCATCAGGGCATAATGTCTGGTGTGGATCTGGGGAGTGTCCACATGGGACCGGCTTGCACATCATGGTGAACGCCTGTACAGCGGGGCCAGGATGCGGAGGTTGGAACCACATACCTGACTCCAATTGCAAGGAGGGAGAAGTTTTCCCACATCCTTGACTGGGGAGTTGCAGTCCGATGTGACTGACTTGCCTCCTGGATTGGAGGGTCTATTCCCTCCCAGATAGGTTGAGCCTCACCTGCCCGAAGTATTTGATATACAATTAATTGGCTGATTTGAATTTGATTGATTATGTGTTATATTTTAATAAATATAACATTTCTCCATATATGTGTCACGAGTCTTCTTTGGTTTGGTGGCAAAAAGGTGTAGTATGACTCAATCAAATAGTGGTAATAATGATGATAATAATTTGTGGCATTTTAACATGAATACTGATTGCCACTAATGATAATAGGTTAGCCATAGTATTACATTTGCAGAATGTGTCACAAGAATATATTATTGTAGATTCCTTTTTTTTCATTCTAGTCAGTCCGTGTCCCAAAGACCAGTTAATCTCTTATACTTTTTATTTTTTGGCCTGGCTACAATTTTAAAATTGTCAGAAGAAGGATAAATTCCATGCCATTTTCTGTTCTCATTATAATCTTCAGATTGTTAAAAGAATGGATTAATTTTGCTCCATTTTCTGTCCTCATTATAGTCTGTTATGAGAATGGATTAATTTTATGACATTTTCTTCTCTCATTATAATCTTTGTTATGGGAATGAGAATATGTAATGAAAATGAGAACATATCAAGCATTAAAGAGCTGTGAGAACTCATGACAAAGATTGTAACAAGAATAGAAAATGGCACCCAATCCATTTTTCTGACAATCCTTAAGACTGTAAAGTGAAACCAGAGTGACATGGCATTTACTTCTTAAAAAGGCATAGGTTTCTGAGGAAAAGAATATGAAAAACAAAACAAAAACCTAATCCATTATTGTATCAAATGTGAGATGCCTTTTTATTGCACTGTGTTATGCACACAAAGTGAGTGATAATAATATACATGTGGTACAACAGTTACAGTGTTGTAGATAGACTGGGGAAACCTGGAACTGAATTAGAGTTGAGCCAAAATTGTGTGTTTTTCTTAAAAGATTTCTGAGGTGTTTCTTTTTCTTACCACCCCCATTTCAAAAAAGACATTTGAAGAAGTTTCTCTGAGTGTTTTTCACCATTTTAATGAGAGTTGCCATCCTCCTGCCCACACACCAGAAAGACAAAATGTCACAGAATGAGTCAGCTTCCAGAGCTTTTTTGGGGGGGGGAAATGCAAAATGGTGACCAGGCTGACAACACAATTGCTGCTGTCGTTTAGGAAAAAAGAAGTGTGGTGTTGCCATTGCTAACAGTGAGTCCCACCCCAGAGAAGCTATTGGAGAATTTCTTTTTCTGCTAGAGAAATTTGGTGGAATGGTCCTCCTGATGTCTCTGTCCACAAATTGGGTGAATAATTTGAAGAAGCCGCTTGTGCATACCTGTAGTTTAACCCCCCTACCATGACACTCACTGGATGACCTTGGACCTCTCAGCCTATTCTGCTTTACATGGTTATTGTGAAGAGAAAATGGGAGGGAAACCATGCCCTTCATAGGTTAAATTGTAGGGACAGTTGGCACAGTCTTATTCCCTGTACATGGGCAAGCTGTAATCTCAGTCATGTATGTGCCTGCACAGCCATGTAACAGTGAACTGTGCAATACATGGATATAGGCAGCAGTGGTATCTGTAACTACAGTAGCATTTTTAATCTAAAAATCAATGCATTCAGGGAGCCTCTCAGAAGATCTACTTTGCCCTTTTCTTTTTAACCTAGAGAATACAGTCTGTTTTTTTCTAACTTTCCTATACTTCTGGATCCATTACTGTCACATGAGGCTCAGGTGGCTTCACTGGCAGATGTGCCTTCCATTAGCTTTGGCTGCTATTAACTACGTCCCTATCTGGACAGGGATAACCTAACTTCCGTTGTCTATGCTCTGGTAACCTCTAGGTTAGATTACAGCAGTGTATTGTATGCCTTTGATGATGGTTAAGAAACCAACTGGTGCAGAATTCAGTGGTCAGACTGCTGATCCAGGCAAGTTGGGCTGAACACGTAACACAAATTCTGGCATGACTGCATTGGCTACCAATTAATTTCCAGGCCAAATTCAAAGTGCAGATTTTGGCGTATAAAGCCTTATGTAGCTCAGGACCCCAATACAGGACTGTCTCTCCCCACATAATCCCAATCAGACCCTGTGTTAGCCAACTGAGGCCTTTCTCCATGTACCCCCTCCAAGGGAGGTATGGAGGGTATCAACATGAGAGTGGGCTTTCTCAGTGGTGGCTCCCCATTAGTGCAATGCTCTGTCTAGGGAGGCACACTTGGTTTATCATTGCCTGTTTTTAGACACCAGGCAAAATATTTTTATTCACCCAGGCCCTTGGAGTTTACGTTTCTATTTGTTTTTAGTCAGGAATAGGAGTTGGATCTTGTTTTTATGTATTTCATGAGTATTTTAGGATGTTTTTATTCTTGTTTTTATATCTGTTTTAATGTTGTAAGTCGCTTTGAGTTTATTTTTTGAAAAAAGTGACTAACAGCAAAAACAACAAATAATGATATTGAATCACCTCAGACTGATATTGCACTGTTTCTTGTATCTGAGGCAGACCATCTTCTCTCCTTTTCTCATTTTCCATTTTTTGGCAGAAAAAAAAATAAGGCATCCAACCTAACCATCATGATTGGCATGCTCACCATCCACCTGGCAGAGTAGGTGTATGTTGTGCCCTATAGTCTTTGGCAGTCTGCCTACTGGACAGCCAAAGCCAGGTGCAGCAAGACCTGACCAAGGTTGTCTGGGAAGATCTGCTTTGCCCAACAACTAGAGTTCTAAGCAAATAGGTTTGGGAGGAGCTGTGGAGGGCAGTCCTTGATTCAGGATAGACCGACACCATCTCCCAAGTACATGTGGTTCTCAAGGTGTTCTTGGGGTCAAAGAGATCCTGAACACTCCTGCTTCCAAACAGACGTCAAAATGAGCAGGGATCAGCTGCTATGTTCCCTCTATGATTCTCCCAAAAGCATTGTGAGTAGAAGTAAAAAGTGGAGCTGTGGTAAAGCCATTCCCATTCCCTGGTTGGAAGCTAGAACTGTCATTCAGAAAAACAGACCCCTCCTCTGCCTTCTCCTCCTCTTCATCTCAGGTTTTCTGTTTACTGTATAGAGAACTTGCAGAAGCTTTGGGGAGGTTCAAAAATGTATCAAATTGGCCGGAAAAGTATATTTAAAAAATATTTCTAAGGCTCCAAGTGTTTCCAAAGCCTCAGAACCTGCTCTTGGACCATTTTGGTCCTGGATTATCTTGGATGCCAAGCCAGTCTGAATATTTCTGAACAACTATATTCTTTGCTTTGGACTCTTGCTTCATCTGACCCAAATGCACAGTCTTAATAATCAGCAAATGTAGAAAGGCTTAGGTGGGTCTGGAAACCATTTTTAAAAATACCTGTCATTCTAAGGTGTCAGTTAGTACAGACGTAGAACTGATTTCCTTTTGTTACTGTTTAATGTAAATATAGAATTCAGTTTATTTATTATGAAAACCTGCATAAAGTAACATAAGGGAGGCTGTAACAGTGGATGTTGAGGAGCTAATGTCTGGATTATAAAGGAAGGTGTACAAATGTTTCCCCTCGGTTATAAGCCATGTTCAGAAATTATTGCTCACATACTGAATAAGCTTATGAATGGGGCACAGGGCCACTTGAACTAGTCTGCCCCTGCCATTGTGCATCCCATCATCCAACATCCCTGTATTGACCCTGATGTCTGAAAAGGATAAGACTTGATGTGCACATGAAAGCTTCCATACATTTAGAATACATGGACATCCAGGGGACAGGGTCAGCAGACCACATGGCACTGAAGGTGGAGCTATCCATATTTAACATGTGAGCAATAAGTTCCTAATAGAACTTTGGATATAGTTAACTCCATCTTTCATATTTTGGGAGGACAAAACAGTAATCACATGCCCACTAAACATACACCGAAGAAAAGAAACACCTGTTGACTGGCAACAGGTTTCTCAAACTTCAGAATTATTAGACCTCTCCTTCCACCTGACCCAGATGAGTTCAGGCTAGAGCACTTTTGCAGCCAAGCAAGATAGGGGTAAATCACACGGAAGCAGCATGTGGGTGCATTCTCCATCCTGACATGGGCTGGGGTTGAAGCCAAGTGAACTATTTAAGTTTGCTTTGCCCTCATTTTATGGTATCTCAGCAATTACTCACCCACCCTAAGGTGACAATACAGGATAACCCAGCTGCATGTGGGCCAAGTAGGAGCTTCTTGTCAGTGTATCAGATTGGTATGGAGTGAGAATCTATTTTCACATACCCTACACTGTCAATTTGGTGGGATGTGGCAATTAGTGTCTGAGGTGTGTCTATTTTGGCCATTATGCCAGGACTGGGTGGAAAAAATGTATAACAGACAAGAACATTGGTGAGCACTCTGAGACACTTTTATGGGTGTGGTAGATTCCCAAAAACCATCCCTTAGGGCAGTGGAAAACAAGGACAGGACATAGAACCATAGATTGTTCCAGTCTGTCTCATTCACCCATGATTGTGGGAGGAATGAGTGACTCAGGAATGAGTGACTCAGTTCCTCAATGCCTGAGGAAGTATGACTAGGGAACAGTAATTACAGTACCTCCAATACATGAGCAGGTATTTATTTATTTATTTATTTATTTATTTATTGCTCTAATTCAAAGCCGAGAGAGCTGCTGGGCTCCTGCATCAGTAGTATTTCATACAGCGTTAAGATTGTTGCAGATCCTGTTATGTTAAAGTGAAAATGACCCTAGTTAACCCAGTGTTATGTTCTTGTCTCGTTATTCCAGGTATGGCCACAAAAGATGGCAGCAGGTATCCATGAAGCATTTCATTAATTAAAAAAATAACTTGTTGTGGTGTATGGGATCTTTTGAGTGTAACTGCCGGTTCACCTGTTTAATAGGAGTGTTTTCCAACTCACTTTGGAAGTTTCTGTTAGCCAGAAAGTGGAGTCAGCATACCACAAAGATTTTGTATAAAGTTTGGATGCAGTTACAAATCTTTATATATACAGGGGAGTCAGGACATGGATGTGACTGATGTCATCTAGGATCCAATCTGAGGCAACTTTTCTTTTGGTTGGGTCCAAGAGGCTGTGAATTGCCTAAGGCATTTGTTGGGGGGGAACCTAAATGAGAAAGTGGAGATGATTTATGTCATATATAAGGGCAAAAGAAAGGAATTGGCATTTCTTTGTTCAGTAAAATTTAAGCTAGGTGGAGGAGAAACAATATTTCAGTACTGAAGGCTCAATGTGATTCAGTTTTGTTTTTGCAAAACCATTATGTCATATAAAAACTGATATGCATCCAAAATATGTTTTTATCTAACTATTTAATGGATAATATGCAGCTGTATATCTGAATTTTCTTTAATTACAGGAGCATGGGGGACAGGGATCCTGTTTTTCATTCAAAACTGCAGCACATAGGGAATAGAGGTTCATCTCTTGCGGTCTCCCAGCCCTGACTGCATGCTAAAGTCACTAATAATAGCACTAAAATGCTGCTGTTTGGAGAAATCTAAACCGAAACCTATAAGGATGACAGCTTCATATTAAAAATGCCTATCAGTGGCATAGATCCACTCACCTCTTCAATAGTCATTAGCTGGTGAGAGGTGCTTTAGTGGGAAATTCATTCTTCTGTCCACTATCACCTATTGTTAAAAGGTCAGTGGCAGTCATTTTGTATGGCAGCTGAACAGAACAGGAATATTTTAGAAGGATTTCAGGTGAAAAAGTTAAGTATAAAAGCTAATGTATTTTGATTATATTACCTCTGCTGAGAAGCCAGCTCCCCCAGGCTCCTCCCTCTATCAACTGTCATCTGGCATCAGTCATTCCACCAGGCTGTAGAAGAGAGAGAGATGGAAAGCAGGGCCACTCCATCAGCTCAGCTGAGAGACAAGCAATGTTAATCAGTGAGGAGGGGGCTAGAAATGTAATAAATTAATAAGCAAAAAAAAGTTGTCTCCTCTTCTTGTGCTGTTTCCATTTCTGCTGTTCATAATTAGAACTTTGTAACTAAGAACTAGTGCCTGAGTTTCCTCTCCCCCCCCAACCCTTTTCCTTTTGTGTCATGACTTTCAGCCGCTATTTCATAAGCTGCTATGGGAGCCTTCTCATGTGAAGAGTGGAGTAACAATGCCACAAATAAATAAACAATGTTAGAAGTCATCATAACTCCAAACTTCTAGTAAAATCTTTTTTTCCTGGGCTTTCCCCGACCAATGAGATTACACCCTGATAGATCTGTATGAATCCTCTGAATCTCTCTTTTACTTGTTTTTATATTGTCTTATTGATTTTAGGTTCAGTTGTTTTTTATCTTAATGGATATTGTTTTGATACTGTACAAAGTATATACCGCTTAGATTTTTTAAAAATGACATGCTTTAGAAATCCTTTTAAATAATAAAAAACAGCATTAGTGTGCATTTTTTCTCCCTACAGTATCATGCTGCACTGTTGTCACAGTTATACATACTACAGGTTCTAAATGAACAACAGAATGTGCTGTGGAGACGAGGGCCAAAGGATAAGAATGAACTTAGAGAGTTTTCATTGTAATGGCAGCTCCTTCGATGAGGACAGGAGTCGATTGTGGAGCTGGAGCCAGGCCAGAAGGGACTGAAATTCCTTCTGGACTGGGTTGCAGCAGATGCTAAGCTCAGTGGAGGCTAGTCCATTAGGGCAAGTGCAGTACTGCCACACCAACCTCAGCCTGCTTTCGGCCAGCCCCCCTCCTGCCTTCTTTACTTAGAACCCATCCAGGGGGTGACATTGCCTGTCAGCTCCCTTCTCCTAAATCTCATAGTTGCCTTTGTCAAATTCAGCAAGGAGGAGGATGGGAACAAAGCTAGAATTAATTGGCTTTGCCTGTCATTGAAATCACAGCATAATTATATTTATTCACTTATAAAGATTAGAGGAAATATTTTTTTCCAAAAAAGTTATTGTAGTTTTCTACTTAATTTTGAGCACCTATCTTCCCGGTCTGTTTCAGCATGATTTTAATAATTTAAATCATCATCATCATCATCATCATCATCATTTAATTTATGTGTCGCCTATCTGGCCGATGGCCACTCTTTTGAGCTTTTATGAGTGCTGCACTGGATCTTTTAATTAATCTGTTGATGCTGTTTTTGAGTTATTATTGTGTGAAGTTAATAAGTTTATCCATGTTCCAACTGTGAGTTTAATTTGTGTGTGTGTGTGCATTAGGGCTGTGCATAGAGCCCCCAATCTGATTTGTAAATACAGAGCAGTCCCAATCTGGTCTGGACAGAATTGGATCTGATCTAACCTGATCTGGATCTGGATCATTTGATATGGGAATGAGTCCATTTGCTACTCAGTGAAAAGGGGGTGTGTGAATTAGTGCTTTGCCTATTGCCCTCCCTAACTAAGCCTTCTGTAACAATGGTTGCTTTTATAACCATTTCCCTCCCAGGGGAGAGCAGGTAAGAGTATCAAGGAAGCCTCTCAGCCAGTGGTAATGTATTACTATTAATGTGGGTGTCAAAGAAAGACTGGAGTTTTTTTGGGGGGGTTCAAAAACTTGAGAGGGCATCACCCCACTTTGCCCAACAAAGCAACCTCACTGCTATTTCTTCCATGAGCAGTTCCAATCACTGCCGAAGAACCTGGAGCTGCTGCAATCAGAATAGCCCTTCACTTGAAACGCCATGTGGTTTTGCAGAAACCACCACTGCTGACAAAACCAGAAAAAAGTACTTGGGGAGCTGGAACACAGGGACAGAAAATATACAATTATGTGAATACTTTTTTGCCCAGCAATGGAAAGGTGAATGGACTTTTGTTAGTTCCAAGCACTGAAAAAGAAAAGAAAATATGCCAACTTTATGAGTATTTTCTTTATCAAACTTAAACTTAGCATGTGTAAATGGAGACATTTTAAGTTTTAGAACTTAATTCTCGGACCAGTAAGTGATAGAATGCATAAAATCTGGAGGGGAAAGGGCTCTGTTAAAATATGCAAACCACACTTATTAAAATAAAAAAGATTGGATTTTTTCTAAGGCCAAAAAAGATTGATATTTAGGTTAAGCCTCCTATGGGAAGGTCTAACTTCCATACTTCCTATTTATAGGGATTTTCAAGCTCGATTTACTTACCTATTCAGTAAGGAGAAAGAATTGTCATCACATTCCTTTCATCACACAACACAAATGCTATCTCTCCAGTACAGAAATGCTTCTTCAAATTAGATGTCAGAGTGTGGGGTTTATTCCAGTAGTTTGAACAACAATTTAAGGGGCCATTAATATGTTTCAGTGAACAAAAATTTCTTTGAGCTTATTTTGTTTATAATTTTATTTTATCCAAGGAAAAGGAAATATTTGGGCAACAGCAAGTATCTACCACTGGAATGTCTCACATATGCCATTAGTCAAGGCAATTATTAGAATTTAAATTCTGAGGAAAAAACAAAATTGAGATCTCTTGTTCTCACATAGGAGATCAAATTATATTTCATGTCTACGCTGTCGTCTTGTACATCTCTTCCAATCATTCCTGCCATCTCCTAATGTGACAAATATTGAAATAATACCTATAGTATACTGCTGTATTAATGATCTAGCTACTATGTTTGTAAAAAAGAAAAAAAGCCATCTTGAATGTTAGAACAGTTGAAGGTCAAAGGTTCAGCTTCCCAGACATTGTCACGTTTTGTTCTACCATGTGTATCACCTATTCTTTATTTTCCCCTTTGAGCTCCATTTTGCCCTTTCCTGTCAAGATAACTCTAGCTCAGTGCTAGTGAGAATTCTAAAATGACATTTCCTTTCTCTGAGTCAGCTCACCAGAGACTTCAAAAACCCATTTGGGCTTTTACACAGCTCTCTCTGAACAGTGCTTGTCCAAGGCTAGGATGAAAAGTTGTGTGTGTGTGTTAAAACACATAGAAAAGCAGAAGGTTTTGTTTTTTACAATTGTGAACATGAAAACAAATGGTCTCATACACAAACAAACTATGAGCTTTTAAGTACTGCATGTTGATCGCTGACTTTCAAAATCTAATGCTAGGTCAGTGTACATACAAAGTTTAAGTATTAGAAGAAAAGTTAGTGTCAGGACTGAAGGAAGCTTTCTTTAATAAGATTGACAGAAAGACTATTCTAAATCTTAAAGTACAATGGTAAAACCCATTTTCACATATGGACAAAGAAAGAGGATAATAAATATATCCACATGAGATGAAGTTGCACTGATAACTTGAAGAAAGAAAGAAAGAAAGAAAGAAAGAAAGAAAGAAAGAAAGAAAGAAAGAAAGAAAGAAAGAAAGAAAGAAAGAAAGAAAGAAAGAAAGAAAGAAAGAAAGAAAGAAAGAAAGAAAGCTTATTATCCCCATAAGTTGCTGTTTCTGGTGCATTATTACACACAGATACAGGTTTATTAAATGTGGTGATATGTTAGGTTACAGTCAATAAATTATAGGTTGAGAATAAATACAGAGTTACAAAACAGATGCTGAAAATGCTGTATGTTGGAAGCTAGTCTACTTTCACTTGGTATGGTGGATCAAGAAATATTGTAAATGACTATAGCTTCATTCCATCCCAACAGCCTGAATAAGAAGCTATGCAGCTGCAGTCAGGAAATAAAGAGGTATGACAAGATAACTACGAATAAAACAAGGGCCAGGTTTATTTAGATAAATCCAGTTAAGGAAACAATTATTGAGAATGATCTGCAGAGTGACTGTGCGGTACCTAACTCTTAACCAATTGGGCAAGGACATCATGCGAAACGGGTGGTCCAAGCCCACTCCCCTTCCACCAGCCCTAACCCCACAGGGTGATTAGGGAGGCCTTCTTGATCTACCCCTTCCTAGGGCCTCGTAATTCTGGGTGGGTGTTACAAGTTAGCCCCAAAGATGAACCTTACCTTGCCAATAGGCCCCACCAACCTGGAAGGCAAGTCTCAGGTCCCACCTTTCACCTTAAAAGTTGCCTAAGGGTGCTCACCAAGCCTTACCCTGTGAAATTCCCACACATATCCACACAACTTGACCAAGTAACCTAATTATAGTATTAAACTACTGCAAGGAGCGACCAAACAGCTAAATTCAAATTAAACAAATTAGCCAAATTAAAGCAAGCTGATCAGCTGAATTTAAAGAACAGTACAGGGTAGGCAAAAAAACTTGTTAGCAAAGAAAGATCAGCAAGCTAAAACTTGCACTTCCCAGAGGGAGGACAGGTGGGCACTGCACAAGGCTGAAAAGAGACCAAGAGGGACAGAGCAGGGCTTAAATAGTTAAACCCTGCCCTGCCCCAGTGCAGCACTGCATGTGTGGCCATGCAAATGGGGCTTTGAAACCACACCAGGACTTCCTGACTCTGCCGCAGAGCCCTGCCACTGTCACCACTGTCATCCCTGCAGCCACATGTTTAACCCAAAAAGCCTCTTGCGGGTTGTAGGACCTTCCTGGACAATGTAAGATGTGATGTGAGAGGCTGAAGGAGGAGAGAGAAATCACCCAAATCCAGGACTGGAAACTAAAGGTAAAGGGTAAGTTCCAGCTGTGGCAGCCCACTATTGCAACAGAAATCTGCTTGTGCAGCAGAATTCCCAGTTTCTCTTCTCTCTCCTCCATTCCCTTCTCCCCAATCTGTTCCAGAGGATCCCACAATTCTCCAGAATAGATTTGGGGAGTGCACTGGGGTTGCAGGAGGGAGGAGAGGAAGCAGAGGAAGGAGAATCCCCATTGCACAAGCTTGCTCCCACTCACACTATGTTGGGTCTCACCCAAAGTTAACTTAAAGAAATCCATGGAAGGAAAGTTTCATCTTCCGTCCTGTCCCAGTAGTCTCCTATTTCCATTCCTACACTGTTCAGGAGGCCCCTTCAACCCTCCAGAGGGGCTTTTCAGGGTATGCAGTGTTGACGTGTGTGCGTTGTTGCGTGAAACAGCATACATTACGTTGGAGTTAAGTTGAGCAAGAAACTTCTTCAGAACATTAGAGCATGTTAAGAGTCTTTTATTAAGACATTATGGCTTAAGGCTTAAGAGTAAATACATGTAGAGTTTCTTCAGTCACCCCCCCCCTCTGGGGGTAAACACAGAAGAGAACCTCTCAGTTCAGAGGCATAATTCAGAAGACCAGCCTCACAGATCAGAGGCATATATCAGAAGACACAACCTACAGACTCTGTTAGAACTTTCCCAGTCTATCAGATGGTTACCATAGCAACGGCCTTGGCAGTCCGTTCCCAGACTGGGCTAAGACAAAACTCCCCCTAGTTACAGTTTTGCAGACTTGATGGAAAACTACTAGGCCTCATGCCAACATGGCTGCAGGAGGGAGAAGACAAGAAACCTTCCTTCTGTGAATTTCTCTGAGTTAACTTATGTGTTTTACCTTCATTTTTTTAATGAGTATGGAAATGAAGAAATAAAAAGTACAGATGCACTTTATTTCAACAGTACTGTTATGACTGGTACAATGTTTTGGGCTTACAAGTTCCTTTGAAGCTCTATAGAAAACTACACAGTATCTTTTTGGCTGCACCAATTAAAACTAAACACGGGGGTGCTCCTATAGTTAAGGCAAGTAGCAAAATATGATTCCACCATTATAAGCCTCAACATTCTATAGCATGTACAAATGACACTTGTTAGCCTAAAAACTTGATGTTTAACCAGTCCAATAATCAAACCACTTGATAGGACCACACCCTACAACCATGTATGTACCCTTCATGGCCAACAACTGAACCCATCCCATGCTGCAAACCCCTAAATACCCTGCTCCACATTGATACACCCACATATAGTGAATATTTTTTCTCCCATTCTTCGGGTTACAGTTCCAAGAAATCTGAACTCTCATGTCATCCATTCTTGCTGTTTTGCCATCCAAAAACCTCTTCTGTGGTGAGCCAGCTTAAGGATGGTACAAGGTGTTAAAAGAGGGCCACTCCAACTCTTTAACCCATCCTGCCAGATATTGATGTAAGTAAGAAACAGACAAGGGTCAACTCTCAGGACCATTCTGCTAGCAATACAATGAGGTTCAGATGCTTCTTAAGGTAATACAGGGCAAGGACATTGTGAGGCATCATTGCTGGCCCCAGACACTCAATCCCCATCTGGATTTGAGTGTGAAAGACCAAGGAAAAGTGTGGGTGTAAATTGTGTGCAAGCACAATTTGTGGCATTGAGCAGCATCATGGCTGATTACTGGGCATGTCCATTAAGGCATCTGCCTTAGCTTCCAGTTTCCCAGCTTTGTGGAGCTTGGGCCAACATGAGAGAATCTTAATTCTGATATCAAGCAAGCAAGGGTTTGTATTATTATCGAATAGCATTGGTTTTGCAAATGATTTTCGTTTACTCTAGATGCTCATTTACTACCAAAGAGATGGTTTATCAGGGAGGGAAGAGGAAGGATGCACCTGCACTGTGTCTCTCCCTTCCCCATTAAGGTGATGGGTGCTGACAGGACTGATTAGCTGTTTATAGGTGGATGAGAGAGATACTCTAGCTGACAGCCTTTCCCAACCAGTGTGCCTCCAGATATTGTTGGACCACAACTCCCATCAGCCTCAGCCAGCATTGTCAATGGTCAGGAAAGATGGGAGTTGTGATCCAACAACATCTGGAGGCACACTGGTTGGGAAAGGCTGCCTAGCACAACAGCAAAGGTTAACTTAATATGTCCATGGTTATAGAATGTTAAAGAGTGTTTCTGCTAAGTGCTTCTATTTCTGTCAAGCTCAATCCATAAACCATACAAACAGAAAGCTTTGGATTAGGCCTTTATGTCATGGATGCTAGTGAACTGAAATGACATTAAAGTAAACTGCTCTAGTGAAACTGCTGCATAAAGCAGATATAAATACTTAACACCCCTGTGAATATTTCATTTTCCTTCCCAGAATATTTGGTTTTCTTTTCCTATGAATATTTGGTTTTCCTTCCCTTAACATCCCTGTGAATAGTTGATTTTCCTTCCTTTACTTTTCAGTTTTAAAGTTGAAATACACACATAATGATCTTTAAAGGCAAATTGACAAGGCATTTTATAGTACAAGTGTGAAGAGAAGACTATCAATATACAGTATTAAGAATGTGAGAAAACTCACTACACAATCAAGTAACGGAGGGTGATTCACCACCTTCCCTTCCTCACTTTTCACAGATAAGTTTTATCAACCTAAACTACCATTGGCTTACTTGGTCTTTCAGAGAACTGCCTTGTTGAGGTAAATTATTGCTACGTCATTCTGAAGGCTAAAGAAAATCGTAACAGGGTTACTCTCATTAAACTGTAGTAAGAAGTGAAACACGCTATTAGAAGTAGGATAGAACATGGAGTTCAAATGCTTATTTTGAAAAAAATAAAATACGACTCTATAGATATGAGAAATTATGCAGAAAATGCTATGTAGTTTGAGAATACAGTTCCTGAAACAAAGAAGAGAGCAAACAACCAAAATTGTTTCACATTGTCACCATAACTGACCAACATGCTAATACCGACATTAGTTCAGTAGAGTGACATTTATTTTTGCATGTCACTAGAGGGGGAAGATAAGCTATGGTATATTTCATCACTATCATTTGAACGATCCCTTTAGTGAATTTCAGAGCATTATATGCTATAGAACAACCAAAATCAGAACATATTCAACATGCTTATCAGCACTCCTATATTTAAGACAACTGATTGAGCTTATGCATTATCTTCTCACTGACACAACCATTGGCTTCTCAACACATCATGATCAAAATCTCTCACATGGTGATATTCAACACTGGTCATGCTCACGGTAGATCCATTGATATCAATGGACTTGTCCATTGATTTTGATGGGTTTACTCTCAGTATGACTAACACTGGAAATTAGCCACAGTTGTTGTTATGTTACTTTCTGTAGGCATATTCATATAAATCTACATTTATCTATATATTTAAAAAGTTTCTATTTCTACTGGCCTACCCAGAGATGTAAACTTTCCTGAAATTTTGAAGCCATGGAAAAAAACAATTTTCCCATTGTTTTTTCAGAAAAAATGGAAATTTTTGGAAAAAATGCAATATTAGCACTTTTTACAGATTGAAAGTCACTTTGTTATTTCAGGAACATCAAACGTGATTATGTACAAATTGGTTTGGCATAAAATTATCACATTTGGTATATTAAAAGTACATTTCATTCAAACAATTATTACAAATTGAATTTACTTTTTTAAATTTTTACTTTTTTGTAAAAAAAACAATTTAAAAAACAGAAGAAACCATTAACATTAATAACAAATAAAATTATTTATGTCTCTGCTAGTTCTCCAAAGTGTCAAGCAGACATAAAGCATCCATTCCCATAAAAAGAATTGAGAGAAAAGTGGGGACCAAGATTCAATGAAACATTTTATTCAGCATGCTAAAATAAAACATTCCACAATCCATTTTTCTTCCTTGTTTTCAATTTTTCTAATTTTTTGGGAAAAAACAAAAAAGGCTTCAGAAAAATCCCTGATTTTTTCTGAATTTTTCCATTTTTTTTCTGGGTCTTCACATCTCTAGGCCTACCTGAGATCACATGCAATTTATGTTTGAGTTTGGTTCAGAGAGCACTTAGTCTTTTGTTTTACACACATTAGTTATGAGTCTCAACATATTTCTTCACAATACTATCTCATTGCTATGAAGGAGTCTGTTTAGACAGAAAAGTGTTAACAGGGTGAGAATAACAACTTAAATTTCTATAATAGTAAGTAATGCTGCTGTCAGTTACATCTACTATTAGGGAAGTTATAAGTAAAGGTCTAGATTGGCTAGGAAAATGCTGAAGGCACCTCTGCAGGTCAAAAGCCCTTTTATAATAATAATAATAATAATTTTTATTTATTTATTTATTTATTAGATTTGTATCCCACTCTCCAAACTGAGGGTAATTCTTACAACCTACCCCCCCACACACATCATGTACCCAAATTCAATGTGGACAAGGGGGACATTAATAAACAGAGATGTATAAGAATATGAAGCACTGTTGCATTAGGACTGAACCAAAGGTCCATGTAATCCAGCAGTCTCTTTCACTCTAGCCATGTCCAGAAAAATTCCTTGTGAGATAAAAAATGAGGACGTAAGTGTGTTAGCCATTCATCCTGTGTTGTTTGTCTCCGAAGTGAGGCATACATCTCCTGAATAGTGTTGGGGTCAGAAGTTGGTAATCCTTGATTAATGATTTTCTGCCTGTTTTACCAACTGTTTTAGCAACTGTAATGTGCTGTGCTAGATACTGAATTATTTTAATTTTATTTTAATTGCTTTTTATTTTTTATTTTGTTTTTATTATACAAGCACAAGAGTGGCTATATACTATAGCCAGCGGGGATTTTTCACACTCCGCAATGTTAAATTGAAAATACCCACATGCCATTCTGATGTTTCCTATAAGCTCATTTCAAAGCAAAACCTTACAAAACTTATAGTCCTGAACTCAGAAACGTTGCTTAACAACCCTCTCAATTTTTATGGCAATACACAAAACAGTCAGAGATAATAGACAATCTAAAGAGAGAGAGAAAATCCAGAGCCCTTTTGGACTTTTTTCTCTGAGAGTTCTCATAATCTATTGAAATTCATTACAAATCAGCCATCTTCACAGAGGATCTGTAATCTGGTTTCTGACCTTGCCCCATACTCTGACCTTCATCTTCTGCAGTTTAAAAGTTTTTTAAAAGTCTGGCCGATTTTAAATTAATTTATGAAATTTTGCATTGAACTGAATGATAATGTCAGGCATCCTCAGTAAGAATCAACTGTCAGGGTTCTAAAAGCCAGACTCACACCTGCTTGGCTCACCTAATCTGGGGGCCACACCCACACCAGACTTTGATTTCATGTGAGACAGTCATGGCTTCACTTAGGGAATCCTGGGAAGTGTAGTTTGTAAAGGGTGCTGAGAGGAGACTCCTATTCCCCTGACAGAGCTCCAGTGGCCAGAGTGGTTTAATAGTCAGACACTTTGATTGAAGCTCTGTGAGGGGAACAGGGCATCTCCTAGCAACTCTCAGCACCTTTCACTAACTACACTTCCCAGGATTCTTTGGGAGAAGCCATGACTGTCTATAGTGAAATAAAGGTCTAGATTGGATGTGGCCAGGGACAGCTTTGGTTTAAATTTGGGTGGGAGGCTACATATGCCTGCTGTAGAATAAAAAGGTGGGGGGAAGGCTGAAAAAGAATGATACTGTTCACAATGTTTTCCTTTTGGAAAGGAAAGGAGCTTCCCCTCTGCCCAGTGCCTACCCATCCAATCTCCTTCCCTCCCCCTTCCTTCTTCCCCCTCCTTCCTGCCCTCCTGCTTCCCTCCCTGCCCCTGCAAATGGTCAGTTTCACCTATCCTAAGCATGATTGCAGGGGAGTAACTCTCACTGAACTCATATGGTGAGTGGTGGCAACACCTGCAATCATCCCAAATAATAGAAACAAGACATGTGCTGTGCTGATCTTGTTTTAGCAGGGAGAAAGCAACATTATTAAGACAGTTGACATAGTTCAGATTTTAGTGAGGTTTCCTATAGGAAATCATTTTCCTTTGCTTTTATTTCTGTGAATATGTGAAGTACAGCAACACTTTGCAACACTAAAAAAAGCTCCAAAAACAATTGTGGAATAATGGCCCTGACTATTCTGCAGAATAGTTTCCAATGGACATGAGGAGTGTCTCAGTTTGCACAAGATAAAACAGTGGGAGGTGAAATATATTCTATAAAAATTTTAGGTGTGGTCTATGTTTTTAATTGACCATGCCCACCTTTCCTTAAGTGGAGTAGTTTAAGAATAGCAGGCTGAAAACATGCATCTTGGGCAGGCCAAGTTTGTTTTTTCGAACAGCTAGAGTCATCACTTAAGTAGCAACATGTTGTAATCTGTCTGATTTTACATCAAACTGCAATTTCAGATTTAACTGTTAATGCACCCAAAATAGAAATACAGCATAACCTCCAGTTTGAAACAAAAAGGCTATCTTCACCATCATATGACATCGACCAATAAAAAGACCTTGAAATTAATAAAAATAATTTTGACACAGATTTCTACGACTAATGAGAGAAATATAATTTTCTAGGTTAAATTCTCTGTAGAAACAGTAGTAACACAGGAAAGAAGCAAAGTAAGAAGAACACCAACAAACATAAAAAAATGTAATTCTCCATCTTTGGAGATAGCAGGTGTTACCACCACTCACCATATGCTCAGAGGCACATGTTACCAAATTCTTCCAAGCTTCACAGGAAGTGGATTGGACTGTGAAAGACCAACCCAAATGGTGTTTGCATTTTGACAAATTTGTAGGGGAGTACAATATCTCAGACAGGAGGTCAGGTCTCCTGCTCCCCTGGTGCATTCACTATAGCTGCCCAATTTCCCTGCTTTTTAAAGTTTGATAGAAATATCTGTGGGCTATAAGTACATTCTTAAACTGCAAGGTTTTTTGCCTATTAGTGAATATATCTTCAACTGGGATAAAAAACTATCCAATGTAGGTGCCCGCCATATTTCTAATGAGAGGAAGTTCCACAGAAAACATTGCATCTCGAGTTACTGCCCGGTGTACCACAGTTACTGGTGGGACATCCAGAAGGTCCTCTCAGGCAGACATCAGGGCACTCCCATAGCTGCATTCTGTACTAGTTGCTGCTTCTCAACTATCTTCAAGTGTAGCCCCTTGTAAACCTCATTACAATAATCTAAATGATTATTATTGAATTGTATTAGTTTGAATTCTATGGAATGCTAATTGTACTACAATAAAATACTATATAAATAATAAAAGATGCAGTAAAAATACTATTCAAAATCAATGTGACTATTTAATGCAGCTGTGCTGCAGGCACCTGAATGAAGCTCACGGATCACTGGTGGTCCACAGACCACAGTTTGGGAACCCCTGGTCAATGCTGACTGACTGTGGCTTTTCAGAGTTTCAGGCAAGTCTTTCCCAGCCCCGCCTGCAACTGCCAGGGACTGAACCTGGGATCTTCTGCACACAGAGCAGTTGCTCTACCTCTGAGCTATGGCCCTTTTTCTAGGACCACAAATTTAGGACCACAGACTCAGCATTGTAACTGTGCAATTTATGCATGTTATTGATTTAATCAATATGCAATGCTCAATACAGAAACAGTAAAAATATTTTAGGCCATGTAAATATATGTATCTAGATAGTACAACATTAATGATAATACAATAATAGTACAATCGTAATCAGTCACATCAAGTAATAGTAAAGAAATAATACTGAAACAATATAAGTAAAGAAATCAGAATAATGGCATTAACAAAGGACATGGTGAAAGCAATTTGAATAGCAACAACAATAATGACCCACATCATCATCATAAATGTTGTAAAGATACTCACTGTTGAACTCCCATTTATTTTCCTGATATTTCCCAAGTCCCGTGCATTCTTGGGAGGGATCTCCAACCACCAGCCTGCCTATTCAGACAACTGCTGTTGGTAAACATGCAAGAGTAGGTGAGCATAACATCTGACATATAAGGAACCTGAATAGAAGTAGGCATTACGACTTTCCAACTTTCTGTACTGTACCCATTTTTTTATAGGGGAAAGTAACCCCATGGGCCCTGGAATTTTCTCACTGTCTTTCCTCTTCTTCATCTCTATACACTTAGTCTTTTTCTAATCAGCTGTTATCTTCTCTGGAAGAATTACAGATTTACCGTCCACTGTGTCATAGATGTTCCTCTGCTTGTTATCAAAGTATTATTGTTAAGATTGCACACTGGCAGTCACTATGTATTCGCAAAATAAGTCATTTTGGCCTACACAGATAGCTTCCTGGCTTCCTAAGAGGATGCAAACACTTGAGCTGTTTCATTGCTGTCATCCATCTGAGTCCATGGTGGCTGCTCTAAAACTTGCAGAATCCAGTGTTTTCTTGGGTCTGGCAGGATTGGATCTACAGTTACCAACCTTAAAATATATGTGAATAAATAAATTAGGCCTATGATTTTCAGAATGCACAGAAGAAGAAGAAAACAAAACGCACAAGAAATAGTACCTAAAGGAGACCAGTTCATTCTGTATTAATATACCTAAATGCCATACAGACATGTGGGGTTATAAATACAAACCAGTCAGCCAGAAATGTAAGGAGCTATATCAGAAGCATTTTAAGAAGATAAAGGGAACCAATCAGATCTCAAAACATACATAGCTTTTTGTCAGTGGAAGGGAGGCCTGTTACAAGTTTGTACTGAGCCCAGAGAATTCTTGCTTCAGCCAAATTTATTAGGTATAAGGGTAGTCTCCTAGAAGTGTAACTATGTGTTGGAAAAGGCCAACTTTTAACATTTTTGTATAGATTTAGAAAAGTAAACATGGCATTGCAACATGTTGTGTCTAATATTGAAGCAGACATTCTGCATAATACAAATGCGTTTCAGGATCATTTTGGTATCTGGAACAAGTTTCTGTATTTTTAATTATTTGGAATGCAGACATATAAAAGTAAAGTTGTGAGACTCACTCATCCACCCTCCTTTTTTATAGTCAATTAACCTGCTTTTTCTCAGGTCAGGAGAATATTATAACATGAGAAAAGTGAGAAGCCAATAAGTGTTAGAACAGAATTCTGTGCACAGCAGGAGTCCAGCAGTAACTTCACACCGACTAAAACATTAATTCTCAATTTTTCAACATAAAAAATCATTTGATGCAAAAGTGAGACTATTTAGGAGAGCATTAAAATAAGATCTACATTGTTACCCAATCGAACCCTCCAGATCATGGGAAGATACAATTTTAAATAAATAGATACATAAATGTATATAATTACATGTTTATTTATTATACAGCCACGAGAGTATAGCCAGTGTGGATTTTTCACATTCCGCAATGTTAAATGGGAAATACCCCATGCCATTCTGATGCTTCCCATAAGCTCATTTCAAAACAAAACCTTACAAAATTTATAGTCCTGAACTCAGAAACGCTTGCTTAACAACCTCTACATTTTCATGTTGATACACAAAACAGTCAGAGAGAATTGAGAGTTCAAAGTTTAAAAAGATCAAAAAAAAACCAGAGCCCTTTTGGACTTTTTTCTCTGAGAGTTCTCATAATCTGTTGAAATTCATTAAAAATCAGCCATGTTCAGAGAGTACCTGTAGACCTCTTATTGACGTTGCCCCATACTCTGACCTTCACCTTCCGCAGTTTAAATGTTAAAAAAATGCCTGGCTCATTTTTAATTCATTTAAGAAATTTTGCAGTGAACTGTATGATAGTGTCAGGCTTGCTCAGTAAGAACCAACTGTCAGTGTTTCAAAAGCCAGACTCACAGCGGCTTGGCTTGCCTAATCAGGGGGCCACACCCACACCAGACCTTTATTTCATGTGAGACAGTCATGCCTTCCACTAAAGAATCCTGGGAAGTGTAGTTTGTGAAGGGTGCTCTTATTCCACTGACAGAGCTCCAGTGGCCAGACTGGTTTAAGAGTCAGCGACTCTGATTGAAGCTCTGTGAGGGGGAATAGGGTGTTTCCTAGCAACTCTAAGCAACCCTTCACTAACTACACTTCCCAGGATTCTTTGGTGGAAGGCATGGCTGTCTAAAGTGAAATAAAGGTCTGGTGTGGATATGGCCAGGGACAGCTTTGGTTTAAACTTGGGTGGGAGGCTACATGTGCCTGCTGTAGAATAAAAAGGTGGGGAAAACACTGAAAAGCAATTATACTGTTCACAACGTTTTCCTTTTGGAAAGGAAAGGGGCTTCCCCTCTGCCCAGTGCCCACCCATCCAATCTCCTCCCCTCCCCCTCCTCCTCCCCTCCCCTGGGTCAGTGTTGGACTACGACCAGGGAGACTAGGGTTCAAATCCCCACACAGCCATGAAGCTCACTGGGTGACCTTGGGCCAGTGACGGCCTCTTGGCCTAACCACCTCTGAATACTGTTTACCATGAAAACCCTATTCATAGGGTCAACATAAGTCAGGATTGACTTGAAGGCAGTCTATTTCCATTTTCAAACATGATTGCACAGAAATAAATCCCATTAAACTCAAAAACTATGCAAATGATCAAACCCACCTTCCCTTCTCCTCCCTCCTATCCCCTCTCTTGCCCCTTCCCTCCCCCTTCCTTTGCCCCCTTCCCCCTCCCCATCCCCTTCCAATTCCCTCCTCCCCCTGCCCTTCCTCCTCCCCATGGTCAGTTCTACCTATCTTAAGCATGATTGCATGGGAGTAAATTCCATTGAACTCTACAAGCATGCAAATGATCAAACCTGCCCTCCCCTCCCCCTTTTTTTGCCCCTCTCCCTCCAATCTGCTCCTTCCCCTTCTCCCTCCCCCCATCCTCCATGGTCAGTTTTATCTGTCTTAACCTTGACTGCATGGGAGTAAACCCCATTGAACTCAATAAACATGCAAATGATCAGACCTGCCTTCCCCTCCTTCCCCTCTCTTCTCCCTTCCTCTTCCCCTTCCCTCTTCCTTCTTCCTCACCCCTGCCCACTCCAGCCCTCCCTCCCTCCTCCTAAGCATGATTGCACGGGAGTAAATCCCACTGAACTCAATAAACATGCAAATGATCAAACCTGTCCTCTTCCCCTCCTGCCTGCTCCCATCCCCCTTCTCCCCTCCCTCCTTCTCCTCCTCCTCTCCCCATCCACTGTGGTCATTCACCTATCATAAGGATCATTGCAGGGAAGTAAATCCCACTGAACCCAATAAGCAATGATCAATTCATTCTCAGCAAACTTGCACAGGATCTCATTTCTTACCTCCTGGATTAAAAAGCAGAGAAATTCACTCAGGCAAAAAACCTTGCAATTTAAGAATGTACCTATAGCCCACAGATATTTCTATCCAACTTTATAAAGCAGGGAGATAGGGCAGCTAAAGTGAATGCACCAGGGGAGCAGGAGACCTGACCTCCACTCTGAGACTTGGACTGCCCTACAAATTTGTCAAAATGCAAACACAATTTGGGTTGGTCTTTCACAGTCCAATCCACTTCCTGTGTAGCTTGGAAGAATTTGGTAGCATGTGCCTCTGTGCATATGGTGAAATTAAAAGGCTTGGGCAATTCTGTTAAGTATCTACTTACATGTCTAAAGAGTTGGCCATGTTGCCAAAGAAACAAATAGCTAATTATTCATCCAAAAGGAGGGAATAGGTGTCAGGACCCCACCTGTGGTCACCGCCTTGTCACGGTCCTGGTCTCTTAATGGTTCTCTCACCGGCTCTAGCCAAGTTCTCTCAAGATCCCACTGCTAGGCAGCACCACCAGACACTCCCTGTAAACAATATTGCATTGAGACTGTGCCTTCGTCTCCTCCTGGCTTATTGCTATGTTGTGTCTGGGTGCACTTATAGGCCTCAACCCCCCTGTATCTTTGTGCCTATAAAGATTACAGCCCTGGGTTGCTCTGGATACCTGATGATGTTACACTATCTCTTCACTGCTGCCACCATTGATACTGTTTCCCAACCTTGGTATATGCCCTGCCCACCCTTCTCGTCTGTGTAAACCCAGCCAAGGATCAGGTGTTTTGGTAAACCAAGAACTGTTTATTTATATACACAGGGAATAGCAAGATTACTTAAAGGTTTGGTCAACAAGCGTGTGGTTTCATAAGGTATGTTACTCTTTGTATTTCTTAGTCATAAATAACCTGCCTCACTACCCGCCTAATCCAATCCACCCAACAACCCCCTCCAAAACCAACCAACCCTCCAGAACCCTCAGAACGAACCAACCTCCCTCTCAACTGTCATCCTGTCATCTATACCTTCAGACACTCAAATGCTCAGTCAATCATCATACAACACTCATCAACATTCCAACCCATGTACTCCCCCCTCTCACTCAGTCTACTTACCACATATACTCTAATAAACCCTCACTTACCATATTTACAGTATTATATATACAGGGACATCACAGTAGGCCTCACCCCCTCACATAGCTGGAGGCTAGATCAAATCCTATAGGTCAGAGAACTATTGCCTTTGTGTACATTAAGAGAAAATATTTTTACACTGCACATAATGTGGTATTGGCCACTAATTTAGACACCTTTAAAAAGGTGATTAGACAAACCAGGTTTTGGGGGGACCCCTTTTCTGTTATTAATCTCACCAACTTCAGCACATTCAGAGGTAGACCGCCTCTGAACCTGGAGGTCTATATAGCAATACATTTATATTCCTTTCCATCTCTGGATTCAGAGGCAATCTACTTTTGAATATGCTGAAGGAGACAACAGAAAAGCATTATTGGCCTCAAACTCTGCTTTTGGGCTTCATGATGCATCTAGTTTCCATTGTGGGAAGCAAAATCAGAGCTTGGAAGATTACTTTTAAAAAGTAATAAATTACAGTTACAATTACTTGGCCCAAAAAAGTAGTAATTACCATTACATTACAATTGCTCTGAAAGTAACTGATTACTTTTTCTCAAAAGTAATCACTACAATTACATTTCAGTTACTTTTTTAAAAAAAACTCCTACAAGGTGCTGGCCTTGGCTGCTGCACATCTAAGAAGCCTAAAACAATATTAAAAATAAACACACACACACAGGGGGTAGTAGAATAAAAAAAATTATCTGTAAGATTAACATAATGGCATAACAGAATCTCACATCCCCCCAAGCAATGAAGATACCCCAACACTTGAAGATTAACATAACGGCATAACAGAATCTCACAACCCCCCAAGCAATGATGATACCCCAACTCTTGAAATCAAATTTTACACTTGAAATGCTTTTATAATATGTTTCTGTTATGTCTCAAAAGAACAAGATGCTCAAAGAGCATGTCAGACAAGGAATGTCTTTTTACAGTCATTACGTTGCCACCAGTACTGAACAGGCGTTCTACTGCGGCGCTTGAAGGCATGCCTGTGTTGTGCTGCAAAAAACACCGCAGCACACGTGGAAAGCCATGGAGTGATGACACTTCCCTGCTGGGAGACCTCAGGTACCTCACCAGTTCCTCCTCAGCAGTGCCCACTGCTGACTTCTTGCCCTGGGGCAGAAAGTTAAAGAAGTCATCTTCTAAGTCATCTCCTTCCTGGTCTTTATCTGAAGACTGATCACTGTCCTCATTAAGTACACCCATCTTTATTTCAGCTTTCAACAAGGCTTCCATTGTGTATCTAAGAAAGAGAGAGGATATGTTAACACATATATGTTAGGAAACCATCATCTGCTCTTCATTTCCTGATGCTTGTCATGTCCCCTGGTTAAGGGTCCAGCCTGACCCTGTGGATGATGACATGGAAGGTAGGAAGGTGACCAAGTCACCACACTCATGGGGCAGCACAGCAGACCCTTAAGGATTACCTGCAGCAACCCAAGGTTGTGATGAGGAGCCCCAGGAAGAAAAGGCCCAGCCCCTGCCTACCACCTTAAGCCCTCTGATGCCTCCCTTGAGACAACATTTCCCTTGGAGAAATCCACCCAAAGGGCTTCCTTAATGTTCTTACTTGTTGATATGGGTGGCGGCCTGACACGATTCCAGCCAATCTAGTTTGAAGCGAGGGTGTAGGCAGGCTGCCAGAAGAAGCCTCTTGTCCTCCCAGATAGCTGCAAACTGCTTTCTTAGGGCTTCGTGCACACCTCTCAGCAGCTGAAAACAGTATGTGTACCTCTCAGGTTTGTTTTCCAGTCCTTCTAACTTGCGGTCCAGATTGCAGAGCGTTGGTAGCAAATACCCCATGAACATGCCGTTCTCCCGTTGCAGGATATCTAGGGACTGGGCTAGTGGCTCCATAATCTCTGTGTATTCCTGTACCACTTCAATCTCAGCAGCTGTGATCCTGGACAAGGAGCAGCGGTCCATTATGGCATGCATTTTTAGTGGCACAGTTGACAGGAGCTCATGTAGTTGCTTCAACGCATCAAAGGTGGAATTCCACCTGGTCTTATTCGGTACCTTCAGATACACACCATATTGCGCATGGATATACTCAGCAATCTGGGCTGACTGGTTCTGCTTGGACCACAACTTGCTGCACTTTCCCATCAAGGAACAAAACTGTTTCTTGAAAGGACCAAGAAGACTACTTTTGGAGGAGTCAGAAAGCATGGCCTCTATGTCTTGTGTTGCCACAAGGTTGAGGGTGTGGCTAGCACAACTCTGGTGTGGTGGTAAAACAAAATCCTCTCCTGAGTCTGCAGCTTCTTCCTCTGCCTCAGGTCCTGTGTCCAGGATCTCACAGATAGGCACAAACTCCACCTCAGCCTCCTCCTCCTCCTGGTTATCACCATCATCGTCACTGGTGCCTGCAGCTTCCACTGGTTCTTTGGCCATGAAAACTCTGAACGCTTTCACAAAGTTGGAGCCATTGTCTGTAGTAGTGCACATAACTTTGTTGTGGATCCTGTACTGCACATGTACATCATGCAGTGCTTTTGAAAGGACATCGTATGTATGGCGCCCCTTCAGACGCTTACAAGCCAAGGCCCCGACCTCACGTTTCAGGGTAGTTGGGTTGATCCAGTGGGCTGTTACCCCAAAGTAACTCTTCTTGCCATTGGTCCAACAATCTGCAGTGGTTGCTATATATGCCACAACACCCATTCGGTTTGCAAGAGTTTCTCTCATGTGGCATGCTCTCTTCTCAGTTCTGTCTCTCAGAGTCTTGGCACATATGATGGTGAGATCTTTGGGGAGTCCAATGCGAACCAGATTAATGAATGATGGTTTGTCCACAGTCTGAAGTGGTAATGTCTCCTCTACAATGAAATCAATGATTCTCCTGTCGAGATTGCTCTGGGTGACAGGCTCCCTGCCAGATCCCCACCTCTCAAGGGTTGTCTGCTGCTGCTTCAGCATTTTGGGAGGAGGGGTGTCATGCATTGGTTCAGGAAGGCCACGTCTCCTTGCCTTTATTGCTTCTTCAATTGCTCTCAGCTTCTCAGGGTGTGCCCTCTGAGGAAGAAGAACAAAGCATGAATCCAAGAAAAAATGGAAGAGGAACTTCACAATTTAAACATCAATAGACAATGGACACTCTTTGAGGACCAGCATGACAAAGGCTTACCTCAAAATGTTTCTTCACATTGGATGAGGAGGAAACAGCTGATCTCAGATTTTTGATCCTTGGAAGGCAGTAATTGCATCGTACAACAACATTTTCCCCACTCTGGCTCACAAATGTACAAGCTTTCTCAAAGCAAAACCATGGTACTTGCTGTTCTGCAGATGTGGCTGTGGGCGACTGGCACTGCTTCATGCCCTCCTCCTCCTCATGCACAGGGCCTCCTTTCTGAACCTCACTTTCTAGTTTTGCCTCCTCAGGATCAACAAGCTGTGACTCAAGTGGCCGCACTAACTGACTGCTGCTCTCAGCAGCAAAACCTGCAACAGGCGTCTCTGTAATAAACAAGAGATAATGCTCTATATGGGTGAACTTCAGCTGTGATGTGCCCCCATCTCTTCCCCATGCTGCAAGATGCCCCAGTCAGAGTGGAAGTAAGCAGGTCAATAGCACAATTAAAAGAGATCCTATTTGCATCATTTTTGCTCACTGAATAACCCTGCCTGGGCCAGTCTAACCTACTATCTCACAGGGTTGTTGTGAGAACAAAATGAGACTAGGGTTCAAATCCCCACATAGCCATGAAGCTCACTGGGTGACCATGGGCCAGTCACTACCTCTCAGCCTCATGAAAACCCTATTCATAGGGTCACCATAAGTTGGAATCAACTTGAAGGCGGTACAGATATTTTTTATTTTGAATATGATGATTATGATAATAAATATGCAGCATTTCAAATTAATTCTGTATGAGAAGCATTCCATGCCAAGCTTGGAAAACCAAGGATGAGGTATAAAATGTAGACAAAAATACTTTTGAAAAAATGCCGTTTATTTTTTATATCTATATCTATAATTAGCAATACAGCTGAATGATGTATGTAAAGTATTTTTTCTTTCCCTTTTCTTTTTTATTAATATTTTAGTACTACTGCTAAAGTTCTGATGAAAGAATAAAGCATTCATTAGCCAAATTCAAATGATTAGAAGACATCACATAAATTCAGAAGTGCCTTGTGATTGATGGAGGGGGCGGCAGAGGCAAGGAGAGGCAGTGGGGGGGCAGAACGGTGCCATGGGGGGCAGGGGGGCAGAACGGTGCCACGGGGGTGCACACACACACACACACACACAAATCATCATCACTCACCTCCACAGCTCTTCACCATTCTGCTGCTGCCTTCTCCTCCATTGTCCTTGCCCTGGCTTTTTCCTCCGGCATCCATTTTGTCCTCTCAGACGCTAGCAGGCCCTGCCTATTCACCTCTTCCCTCATGCATCCTAACACAGATCACGAGGGAAGAGAGAGTCTGCGCATAGGTCCAGTCAGTGTGAGGCACATGTCTTGTGTTAACCAATCACAGCCAGGAGCTGTCTTCCCCTTGTTCCCGCCCCCAAGTAACGTGCAACCTAACGTGGAAATGTTAAAGTTGTAGCTGAAAAGTAGGGAAATTACTAGTCGTTCCGTTACTTGCCAAATGTAATGGAATTACCCACTCATTATTTAAAATTGTAACGAATTACAAGTAACTCGTTAAAAATAACGAGTTACTTCCAAGCTCTGAGCAAAATGCTAGACTAGATAGATTTTTGGCTTGATGCAGCACAGCTGCTCTTATAGTCAAATAGATTCCACCACCACTCCTTAAAGAAAACTTTTCTCCTTCCTTGCTTTGTTGAATCCAGTTGGTTTTTTTATTTTTGCTAAACTGTGAACAAAACTCATTGCTTCAAGAAAAATGAGAAACCCCACTGTCCTGAAGCATGCAGCTTGTTATTTAGCATACCATACAACTGACAGAAACTTAGAGCATTTTAACCCCACTCTTCAGCCTAAAAAATATTTCCAGACTTGCTTACTAAGATCAGTAAAAAGACTAGATAGCCATAATCAATAATAAAATGTTATTTTAAAATCAAGCATCTTTTCCACACACTGCATACCATATCCACTTTGCACAGAAGTCAACACAAACCTTAGCATGCAAAGTTTAGCCATGTTCAGAATATATCTAGCCAAACTCTTAACTTTGTTCCCAAAGAACACTATAAATCACTTCCTATCCCCAAACCTTCCCCTCATTAGAGAGACAAAGAGTCACACACAAACATATACAGCATAATGTATGAGAGTAAGGGTGGGATAATATCAAAAACATTGAGGCTAGTATTCTGCCTTGCAAATGTCTCCCTTACAAATGTCTTGACAGGACCAGAAACCTATCTGTGTGGTGACTCTATCTTGTTTGAAAGCCTTTTTCCTTGCTGTAATTTGAATTTGGTTATTACATACTAGATATTTAAAAAATATTACCTATATTGATCAATAGATGACTTGTTTTGTAAAAATATGTTTAGGATGGCAGTTAGAGCATGAAATATACTGTTAGGTTTGCTTTCAGAGATCTTAACATGGGACACTACTCACCTAATGAGAAATATACTTTGCCTCTTCCGTGCCCCCTCTCCATTTTTTTCTGGTGCTTCCGCTGCTTCATTCCAGAGTAATGACCAATTTCTCAGCCTCTTCAGTGCGTGTGATAGAGTACAGGAGAATAGGAGCAAAAACAGAAAGGGAGACACTACATTGCCTGGGGGAAGCCACCAATCCTCCTGCTCAGATTTCAAACGCTCCTCTCTTTTGAAGTGGGCTTTAACATGCCCTTGAGCTTCTTTTCTGAGCCTAGCTTCAGAGAAATTCTCTGGCATCTCTAGTTCTGTTTCAAGAAAGAATCAATTCTACTTTGGCCCGAATGATGTCTCTGCTATTTTGAACATTTTGAGCTTGATCCATTCTGTGCCTGAATCATAGTGTATGCACACATTGTGTTCCCAGGCATGTTGCCAGGCCATTAAGAAAAATGGGAATACCTGTGCATGCCTCCCATGTCCCTGTAATAGCCAGGTGTTGTACGTATGCATCTAACATATGGAGGGTGGCAAACACTGTTATGCCCTACAAGAAATCCTCACAAATGCTGCATCTGTGGTGGAACAGATTGACCCTTATGTTTTCAGCTGTATTTTGAAAATTAACCAGGAAAGTCTACAGAAGGGAAATGTTATGACATTTTTTTCTTCTGCTCAAAAATCTTATGACATGACACCAGGGAATTGTTTTAGCTGCTGAAATGGAAACAGTTTTTGTTTTTGTTTTGTTTTTGCAATGGCAGCTAAAGGAGCAGCATTGTCTACATAGCAGGTAGCAACAAAATACTGCTGCTATACCTGGCTCCAGAAGCAATCAGCTGCTGAAAAGTTGCACCAAAAGGGGAACTGCTCTGCATGCAGCCTCTTCTGCTACAGAGATACTCAGATACTTATTCATTCATTCTTGGGTAACTGCAAAAAGGAGTAAATATTTTACCCATTAGTTGGGACAGTGAAAACAAAGATGGACAGTAATATCTCAGCAGTGTGTGCAGCAAGACAGGAGCGTCTCAGCAACAGAGATATATTACCTTTCATTGACACTCAGTCCACATCCACACCATAAATTTAAAGCACCATTATAACAGTCATGGCTTCCCCCAAATAATTGCGGGAACTGTGGTTTGTTAAAGGTGCTGAGAGTTTTTAGGAGACCCCTCTTCCACTTGCAGAACTTCAATTCCTGGAGTTGCTTGGGAAGAGGGATTGATTGTTAAACCACTCTGAGAATTGTAGCTCTATGACGGGTTTCCTAACAACTCTCAGCACTCTTAACAGACTACAGTTCCCAGGATTCGTTGAGGGAAGCCATGACTGTTTAAAGTGGTATAAAAGTTGCGGCTGATGAGTGAAATAAAGCACAGACAACAGCAGTTATGGTTGAAACAAAGGGCCACTTTATTAAATTATAACAAACCCATTAAAGCGACCTGCAGAGGGTAAACCTAGGTGCGGGACTAAACCTTAGGCAAGCAGCTTGCCCCACAGCTCTTGGGCGACCAGCCCCTGCTGGGGCAAAGGGCAAGCCCCCTTTTGCTTACCCCTTGCCCTGGCCACACCTTGTAGGTGAGTAGGGGGTCCTTCCCACATCACCAGCCCCCGGGGCCATAGAACCCTCAGTGGATGAGTTAAGTTGGCCCCAAAAGCAGCCCATATCCTGCCTTTGGGCTGTAAAACCCTGAGAGACAGGCCTCCGGAACCACCAATCACCTCCAAAGGTGCCTAAGGGGGCCACCTAGCTGATCTTTACCTAATTCCCTTACCGCCACAAAAGGGGGACAAATCTCTATTTACTCCCCCTTTACCCCACTGCTGAGAGCACCTCTCGCAGACACCTCTGCAGGTCCCCCAAATATGTCGTTACCTGTATCCGACAGGTGAACGCCATCGGCCCTATATAGTTCAACCTTCCAATGCTGAATGTGGGCATACGGAACAGCCAACCCCCCATGTTCAAGAAGAGTCAACCAAATCTGCCGGTTGAGCCTCTTCTGTGCCGGAACAATCCCCTTGGGGTCCCATACACCATGCCACACCCTGCATGGTAGAACGTCTGACCACAGCAGACGTACCAAAGGCCATCATTGCCTTATCAACTGCATGTCTTCACATGCTTGCCATTGAAGACCGTGCCTCAAGTAACTGCTGTCATTCCCACCCTGGGGAATGACCACCACCTGCGGAACCATCCGCATTGAACTTGCTGTAAAAAAGTGGGTAGGAGCCCATCCCAATGCATTCCTCTCCGGCCAAGCCCCTGTATTTAGCCCATCGACTGCAGCCCAACTGTGAGCCCATGCTCGGTGTTGCAGCCCTCCAGGCTGCCCATATGACCACACTGTGGCCACATATTAGGATGTGTGTCTGCTCCGTCCCCATCCAGCAACCTGCCAAAACAAGTATAACATGTGAGGCTTCCAAATTCCCAGGCCCCCTAAAAGGGGGGAATATAGCCCCTATAAGTAGAGGACCAGTGTCCAACTGCCTGCATCTTTGCCTGGGAAAACCCAAGACCCAAAACTCTGAGGGGTCATGCCCTAGCCCCTGCAAGGCCCACTTTGTGACCTCAAACTGGTATTTTGTGAGGGGATGCTCACTTGCGTGGGTGAATACATGAATATAGCCCTTATAAGCATCAGAGGACCAGTGTCCAACGGCCCGCACCGTTGCCTGGGAAAACCCAAGACCTGCTGCTGTAAAAGCAGCTCCAATTCCAAAAGTGGATTCCAGACTTTGAGGGGTCATGCCCTAGCCCCTGTAAAAGCCCGCTTTGTGAGCAACCCAAAATGGTATTATGTGAGGGAGTCCTCACTTGCATGGGTGAATAAATATCAGTCTCTTAGACCTTCTCAATTTTATAAAGGTGCACCCCCCCTTCATGTAAACATCTGATAGCTGGAGGGCACATCAAGACTGGTCTTGCTGGGGTCCAGCCACCACCTCACTTACCCTAAAAGCTCCTAAAACCAGCATAAGGGCTCCTGCCTGGAGTAGTCTGGCTTCATAGCTGGAGGAGCATACTGTATTCGCACTGGCCCACCACATCCAATAAAATGTCCAGTGAGAAAGGGCAACGGGGATAGGGAAAAAACCACCAGCCGAGCTAGGAAGGAAAGTCCTACCAGCTTACCTTGAAGTGCTCGGACTGACAGGCCCCTTCTCCTACCGTCCACTAGGAATTTCAGCAGGTGACTCACTGGAAAAGGCCACTCTGCCACATAGCCCTTGCCAGCCAGAATTCCTGAATCGCCCTACCTGCTCTCTGGTAGCTGGCTAGCGTGTTGGGGGCAATGGAATCCATGGGAAGTCCAGCGCACAGTTCACAGGAATAGGTCACCTTTGCACAGCCCCTGCGGCCCTTTCTGCATTCCAATAGCTGGAGAGCACGCTAGGACAACATATAGACTTATGGCCATCTCTGACTTCATTCCCCAATCCCCCGATGTGTGGCTTGTACATCCCTGCTGAAACCTCTCTAAGGATAAAGGAACCGACAAGGGCCTTAACCCTAGTGTTCCTAAATATAAGGGAGTTACAAAATCTGGCACATGGCCATGAGCCCTTCTGCCCATGTTGACATTCAACACACCGGGAAAGAATTAATGAAAGGTGAAATCCATAGTCGACCCATCCCTCATCCAGGCCTGCAACCCTAGGAAAGAGGGCCACCCAGCCAGGTCGGCACATAAGGCAGCCAGAACCCTAAACTTGTAGCAAGGCTGTGAAACCCTGCCATGGCATCATAACCCCTGTAAAAGACCCCTAACGCATGGAGGGCCAGAAGGAAACATTTCCATGCCCCTGAAAACTCCAGGATCCTAATCTGCAACAGTTAAAAGCCCGTCCCTATGCAGCTTGCAGCCCTGGGCCCCAGAGTCAATCTTGATACCCAGAAGGTGCACACAGGCCCCAGAACCAATCTAGATACCCAGAAAGGTGAACACTGGGGCAGGATCCTCCATATTCCCAGCTGTCAAGGAAACCCCCAGTTACAAAGCCATACTATAAACTGTGACTTCAGGTGTTAACATGCACCCCAAAATCTGCCATACCTATGAACAGCCAATCATACAGATAGTGCCGCACTGCTCCTGAGGATCTGAAGCACTCCATGTGAGAAATATAGCAGTCCATAGTCAATGCCCTGCCGTATAAAATGCATAAGACACCTTTGCCACATGCGCACACCATGTTAAATGAAGTGTAGCGCACTGTTCCTAGACTATCAGGTATGAACCCATTGTTGCCTGACCCCTTTAAATAAGACATGGTGAATCAGTTGTAATTTGCCCCCTGCCTCTTAGGGCCCTACCCGACTGGGACATCCAGGAAGGGGCCAAAAACTCTGCCCAACTGCACATCGTTACACCCTGTCCTTGGCAATTACTGCCATAACTAAAACAGATTGAAGGGATTGGGAAAACTCCCCTTAAACCGGGTAGCCTTCAAACAAAGTTCGTAGTACCTTGAGTCTAACTGGGGAGAGACACCTGTCCCTGAGCAGCTTATGGTGGGGGCTTCTTCTTACCCCTGTGAAGGCCTCTTGCCCCCTATCTCACTGTTGCACATATCCTTCTGTAAAAGAAGAAGGAAATCATTTATGAGTAAGTACACTTTACCAACTATTAGTTCATTGCAGCTAACCCAGTTCAACAACAAAGAAAGGTTTTGTTAGTGTTGTAAAATCATCAGGAAGGGTAAAGAGTCTGCCCGGATCTTAAAATGCAGCCTCTGTGTCAAAGAGAGACTCTAAGATTCTGTCAAGGCAGCCCCTGTGTCAGTAAAGTCTAAGATCCTGGTAATGAGGGTAAGAGCCTAATAGATAGCCTGTCTTTCCTCTTTATCCTATCCACCAATCCAACCACTCTATCATCGCCTAGACCTTCAATTCCCTGCAGAAGTTTGCCTGTTCTTCTTTAAATATAACAAATGCCATATGCTTTGTTTTGATAAGAGACCAAATTCAAATAATGCAACTTCTGTCTCAGAGTTAACAAGGAATGTGTAACTGACACTTGGAAAAGGATCACTTTTATGGTGAGTTAGACCTTTTAGCAAAACCTGTCATCTCTGCACACCATTAGTATCCAAATATGAAGGCCGAAAGGTCCAATGGTGAGTTAGACCTTTTAGCAAACCCTGTCATCTCTGCACACCATTAGTATCCAAATGAAGCCGAAAGGCCCAAAAGGCTCACCCAGCCCTACAAGGTCACATGTAATATAATAATAATAGAATTAACTACCTCAACCTAATACAGTCCTGGGCCTGGCAGGAAGTTGGAAGCCTAACCAAAGAGCTCCGCACCCCCCAAAGCAGCCACCATGTAATAAAATTAATAGAATAAAGTACCTTAAACCTAATATAGGCCCGGATCTAGCAAAAGGCTGTAAGCCTAATCAAAGATCCCAGCACAATGGCCAATATAGGCCACCAGGGCCTCGCCCATATCCATCACCGTCTTACGCCCCCTATCTAGGCTGAACTCACACCCAGCCTCGGCAACCAAAAGGGGAAAACAGGGCCTGTTGTTGAAAGGCTTATGTAGCCTTCTCTCCCGTAATTCGTTCTGAGCCTGCAGCCCACGGCTATTGGGGATATTCGAACCCTGGTCTCCCGGGTTGCAGTCCAAACACCTCAACCACTACACCAAAACCTATCCCAGGCATATGGGGGTGGTGGTTTAAAAATGCCCAAAGGCCTGCATCTTATGAGGGGACCTTTCACCCCCCCTTATTCTTGTCTTCGGTGGCATTACTGCTTTAAATCCAACCCTTGACTTATAATTACTTATAATTAGAGCAACTGGATTTTGGTTAATATCCGCCTGTTGCCCTGTGGAAGTGCTACCTTGTTTCCTGGTTTTAGCCCACCTGGATACCACTGCCCTTGCTGAAATCCCAGGGGCAAAGGACACTGTGATGTTCCTGCTTATATTGTAAATATGGTAAGTGCTGTTTATATGATAAGTGGAGTGAAAGAGGAGGGGGGAGTACATGAGCAGTAGAATGCTGGATGATTGGCTGAGTGTTTGAATGGCTGGGAGTATAAATGGAAGAATGACCGCTGAATCTGAGGGGAGGTAAATTGTGAGGCTGAGGTGTGGTGAGTTGAGGGGTGGAGAGAGAGGTTGAGGTGGTGTTTGGAAGTGGTGTTGTTGAGAGTGAGTCGGAGTTCTGAGGCTATTAGTAAGAAGTCAAGTACCTAACAGAATATAGATGAAACCATATGCTTGTGAAACATTCCTTAAGTAATCTTGTTATTTCTAATATTAAATAAATACTTATTTGGTTTACCAAAGGCCTGATCCTTGGCTGGGGGAATATACAGACCAGAAGGGAGGGCAAGGTAATTACCAAGGCTGAACAGAAACTGTATCTAATGGCAGCAGCGGTGAAGGGAGGGATTGTAACAAGACAAGTATCCAGAGCAACCCAGAGTTGTATGCTTTAAATATAAAGATACAAGGGGGTTGGGAACAGCATAGGCACACAGTCACAAAGTAACAAGCTATAGAGAGACTTAGGCAAAGTCTCTGGGAGTTTTGGTTACAGAAAGTGACTGGTGGTGCTGCCTAGCAGTGGGATCTAGTGAGATCTGTGCTAGAACTGTAAAGGGTAAGAAGAAAACCTGACGTTCCTGTCTGCTGGTAGCCACAAGCGAGAGCTTCACAGGTGGTGCTGGGGAAGGACGTCACAGACACCCCCTCTGTTAATGAGGGAGGCAAGGCATCATGCCCTCTTTTCTTGAATGCCTCAAGGCACCCCAGAATAACCACCCAAGGTAGCAGCTCATCTTCTTCAGAAGATCCTTAGGTGGGGCCGAGCGGCCTTCCCTTTCCCTTTTGGCCCATCTCTCCCTGCTTAGGAGGCATTGGGCTTATATCTATTTATTTTTAAGTATTTAATATTTAATTTAATTTCTCAATATCTGAGTAATACTCTTATTACCTTCACCCCCCATCCTTTTATGGGGGGGGAGAAACCAGCAGCCCACAGGGGTGCTTCTATCTGTCTATCTATCCTTCTATCTATCCCTTTAACTACCCACACATACTAGTGCAATCAGAAATATATGTGGGTGTAATTCTTGTTTAACATCCACTCCTATGTGGGAAGGGAATGTGTGTGTGTCCTCGTTTTGACTTGGCCAAGCCTCACAAACAAGGCCACCTGCTCTCACAGAGCAGTGCGAATCAGCGTTGCCCAAGTGGCCACAGTCACAGAAAGGGCCGGCCAGGTCCGAATGCGGCCTCTGCCAGCCTACACAGCAGCATGGACGCCAAAGAAGATGGCGTCGACCATGCGGCCACTCCAAAATAGCCACAGCTCCTTTTCCCTCACAGCTCCACAGTTCTGTCTGTGTCCCACAACGTCTCGAAGGCAAAGAGGAGGAAGGAGGGGCGGCGCAGGCTTAAATAGCCTCCTGTCGCTCCTCCCCTCCATGCAGCACATCACGCACGTGTATTGCGTGCAACGCGCAATGCTGCTCTTTTTCAGAATGGCAGCTGTGGCTTCACTCCCTAGCCGCAACTAAGCGCCGCCCGGCCAGCTTCGTGGACGAGCGGCACTGGATTACTTTAAATGATCAGCAAGTCAGATTTCCTATATGGTACTGTGCCATCATCACACTTTCAAACTGAGCTGAATGAACATTCAGGATAGCCCTAGTTCTAGAATCCTTACCTCAAATGGTATTTGTTATATTTTCAGAAGGAAAACAAGTATTGAGAAAGCTGGACAGAAGGTATCCAGTGCAACAGGGCTTGAGTAAAGTCAGTGCAAGGGAATGCATAGTCCCTGTTTGCTTGATTCTCCAGACATAGGCAGTGATTCAGTCTTGAGCCCTTAAAAATATTATCATACTAAAAGAAAATAACAGAGCCATTTATGAGAAATCTCTTGACACAGAATTAATTCAGCTTCTCATGCATATGTCACATCATAAGTTACATGATTGCATTATTTTGCACAAAATGAATAAACAGATCAGCCCTATCACTCAGTACGCAGTTATAGACTCATCTGCAGAGAGCAAATGATAAGCAGTGGAGCCAGTAAGTAATAAGCAACTGCTAGTGAATCTGAAATGACTCTACTTCAGTATCTGACTGGAAAAAGAAATATCCTCAAGAATGTGGAAATGAACATGATCAACTAACCCCAGCCTTGGTTAATTTAGGTCCCTGGGAAGCTAATGACAAATGCAAATTGGTATAGCTATAAAGTGAGTTAATTAAGAACAGTGTAAATAACAAAAGAAAGATGGCACTGAGCAATGGCCAGTAAGCTGAGAGGGCAGGGAGGAAATACCTATTACATTTTTTACTTTTCGGAAACGAGGAAGAAAAAGAGACACAGAGAACAAATAATAATGTCTTGTTTTGTTTTGACAGAGTTGTAGGAGATTCTAGAGACGCTCTATTCAATGAGAGCTGTTTATACCTATGTTGTTCTATTCTGTTCTGGGAGCCATGCTTTAGAAAGAATATAACTGCTCTCAATGGGAACCCACATAAAGCACAACAAAACAAACCTAAGCTTCAGAGTTTTACATCATGAAGAAAAATAAAGCTGGCCTGATTCTCACCAGAAAATAGCAGGTCTGTTCCTGATGCAATTTGGTTTAAAATTACAAGTGTGATATCATTTATAAGGTTAAAAAAAATCTTATACTTAAAGTAAGATCACACAACTTCAGAAAGTTAATTGAAGCTTGAGCTATTTCATGTTTACAGTTTTATCCCATGGGTACATAATCAGAAGTAATCTACTTTACTTTTTATTCATGCATCCCAAATTTCTAGGGCTACTGCAGACTGCTGTAGGGGAAAGGTTGTACTGTCAACACATACCATACAATAAAGTTCTACCACACAACCTGAAAAATGTTGGGCGTTTCCATTCCCTGTAGAGATTGCAAGTTATGAGTGATTTCTTTTTTAAAAAAAGATCGTAATATTCCACACATTACTATGCGACCCCCGAGCTCCCAGTCATTTTAGCATGTGTTTTTTAATTGTTTTAATTTTTTTAAATTATGTTTTAAATTGTTTTTAAAAGATGTGTTTTAAATTTGTATATTTGTTTTTAATGTTTTTAGTTACTGTAAACCGCCCAGAGAGCTTCAGCTATAGGGCGGTATACAAATACAATAAATAAATACCAAGTTTCAGTTTTGAAACTATGCAGGGTTTTCCAGCTTTGGGCAATAGTCTGTCTTGCAGCAACCAGTAAAAATATTACAAGGTCCTTGGATTTAATTATTATGTTTTCCTGTTCAAATATAATTAAAAAATTGTTGTAGAGTACATTGTAAAGGTTTTTGAATGGTATTACCTATTTTCTTGAACACTCCCTTGGCTGCTTTACTTGAGGATACTCCCACCAAAGGTGGTAAATATGTCCCTCTCCTTTTTGTTTTGCTTTTTGATTGGTATTTACACTAAATACATGCAGGTTTGTACACATTACTTGGCTGGAGAACTGCACTGCAAAATTCACAGAAGTGTGAATTTTGAAGAATGGTGCTGTTTCAGTTCATGTATTGTTTTGGACAGTGCAAACTGGGCAATTTGTCTTTTTATATTTTTATATTTGTGTCTTTTATAAGCCGCCTTGAGGGCCTTTGGCACTGTCTTAAAATGGAGTGGAGATAGCAGAGTAACCACACAATCTTATGCATGTCTAGTAAGAGGTAACTTCCACTGAATTCAGTGAAACTTATTTCCAGATAAGTGTGCACTAGGGCAATCTTTAATTGGATTAGACTCAAGTAGGTCCTATGCAGGTTTCAGGTTGCACCTAGGCAGCCCTGTAGCGGGGGGTGGGGGTGGGGACTGTCGTCCCCCCCAGGATTTTTTGGGAAATGGTGACATGACAGACAATGACAACCTCCATTTAAAGTATGGCAGCTTGTTTTATGAACAGAAGCAATTTAAAAATGGGACCCTCTGAAAAAAATAGTGAATAAGGCAGTGTGAGTGCCCAACAAAAGCTTCATCTGGAAAAGCCCCCAAAGGTTGCTCAGTCAAGTCTTTCCTTGCCTGAGGCTGGATTTTTCATGATCACAGTAACCCTATAACTACTTAAATGATCCTGAAAAAAACAGCCAGTATAGTAACATGACACTTGAGCAGTTAAATATTAGAACTTTGTATTATGGGCTAGAATTAGACTTCACCCCTTGGACTTTCCTTTGCTCTGCTTTTCTATTTCAGTTGTGTTTCCCTACAGTAAGAAGAAAGACTTTGTTTATTCTGCAGTTATTATGATGAGTAGAGCTTATTATGTGTTTTGCCAGAAACAATTTATAATGTCAAAGGCTAAGGTTCTTTGTCAACTGGATACAATAACAACATAGATGGGGTGAAAAATCTCAGGTTTATTAACTACTAAGCAAAGTAGAGAGATACAGAAAGCAAAGCAGTGGATCTTATGTTTCTTCTGTTGTTGGAGAACCATTCAGAACAACAATGAACTCCCTGTAGGAGCTTTGGTACACAGCACACCATTCTAGAAACTTGGGTCTATGTTGAGTTCCAGCATGGGATGGTTTTGCAGAACTTTTTGTACTCTTGGATGCTAATAAGCCACACCCACTGTTTATAGGTTATTATGAGAATGCTTGTTTTCCACAAAGCTTAGACAGCACTTAGTAGATAGAACTCATGAGAAATAGCTGAGGTCTGTAGGTGACTAGTGAGTTTACCTAGTTCTAAACAACAGGTACAGAACTCATCCCATGTGTGAGAGTCTGGTGGTCTACATCAGAGGGAGAGATCCCCTGGTTGTTTTTCAGCACAGTTCTCACACTGAGAGCTGAGCTGGCAGTGAGAACAGCAAGCAAGTTAATTTAGCTCCTGAAGGGAGGCCTTTTACTTGCTAGCTTTGATTAGCAATATCACCTCATATACAGGCTTCTAATAAGCACGAGTTCAGGCCCCTGAATACACTATAAACAAGTCATGCTATAGGGAACATTGCACACATCATTTATATGGCAATGCAACCAGACAGAGAGTATTCTACAAAATAATGAGTATTATAAGCAGGTATTAGTCAGCTGTATGCTTTCTGGCCCAGAAAGGATCCCTAGGCTTTAAAGGAGAAAGTGTGGGACATCAACCTAACCCTCCTTGAAATACAATGGTCTTGTGGTTTTATGGCACTATATTATGATGATTGGGTACTTATTGCGAAAAGATAACTTAAAGTGATCTGGAAAAACAACAACCCTAAAGTTACCCTTTACTCACTATACTCACAATGATAGTGGCTATTTTTCTTCTTTTTCTTGAGTACTTGGCAAAGGATGAAAACAGCCCTAGAGGAATAGAAACAGTACTGTGCACACTACAGTTAGCTGGCTAGCTGGCCACACAGGCTGTAACTCAGGCCTAATTTCTGATTTTCCCAATGTGTGCAGCTCAACATGATGCATTTGCAGGGTTCAGTGACTCACAATAATTGAACAAATTTGGTTTTTCTCACATTTGCAAGAGAAAGGACAGGTAACCTTAATTTCTTTTAAAAAATGTACATTACTTTAATTCTGAGAAAAACTAAACACAGCAACTGTTCTGAAGTGTGATTTTTAGGGGCTATGCATTTTCTCTCTCTAAAAAGGTGTATACCAGTCAGAAAGCTTTCTTGCATGTTTATCAAGCATTTTTATACGTTTACAAAAGGAAGTCTATTATGCAGTGAATATTGTACAAAGTTAAGGACTCAATCTCATTGACTTCAACAAAAAAAATTGTGCATATTGTTCTCAGCACTACTCTTCCTAAAGTGAGTGGAGTGGGGGATTGTCTGGAGCTATGTGCCCCCCCCAATGCTTCACCTAGAAATGTGGCTGCCTCGCCTAACAAGGAGGGCTGGCTACAGGGCTGCACCTAGGTTATCTGGGACAAATAAACACCAAATGACAGATCCCCCATTTCTAAAAATATTATCCAGCACTTACCCAAATCTGTCTCCAGTTTTAAGTGACACTCATAGATACCTTGCTAGGTAGAAAATGGAAGCCAAGAGAAATATATATGTGCCAGATATTATTTGTTACTAATTTCAGGGTAGTGCCACTACCATCCATGTTAATAACCCTCAGTCTGCCTACAATTCAGACTTAAGGTTTTTCCACTTACGGAGAAGAATAAGCCTTCCTTTCAAAATTCCATGAAACTTTGTTGGTATGCACCAAGCAGTCAAAGCTCACAGGCAAGACCAGCCCAGACTATGAAAAAGGCTCAATTAACTCCAAAGTCTTACAGTATTTTTTACTTAAGAACACACACACACACACACAGATTCAGAAAATGGAAGTTGTTTTTATGAAGACAAAAACCCACACAGAATTAAAAACTAACACTTATCAGGAAACCTAAAATAGAACTACTCAATTTTCAAAGCAGTTTACAGGTGGGGCTAGTGGGAGCCTGGGCTCTGACCCTCTGAGGGTGCTGGAGAGTCAAGCCTTGACCTCAGCCAGTAGCACAAAGACAAAGAAATTTTGACAATCAAGACCATCGGTGCTTCCAGATGACCTGTTTATTGAGCATTCATCCTGATTTGTTTGTGGGGATGTTAGATGATGTTGCATCAAAGCAAGTGTTATCCCACACTTTTCCGCACTGAAAAATGTCCAGTCTTTGGGGGAAGCAGGTTTATTTCACTAGTCTTTCCAATCAACTGTCGCTGTACAACTTGAATTTGCCAGTGTGTGATTGGATCCCACCCCAAAATAGAAACAGTCTTGAGGGCACCGTATGTCTATGGAGGGCGGAAAACTCCCTGGGAAGGAAATTGAAATCAGATAGCAGTCTGAGGTGATCTGATCATCCTCTGTCAAGATGCTTTGTTTTTAACATATTGATCAGAAGGGGCAAAAGGGAAGAGCTACCTTTAAATATGGAGTAATACTGATTTCAGTGGCTACAGTCATCTGGGCATGTCTTTTCTGCAAAGGGGTGTTATAGAAAGGAAGAGGAAGGCTGACTTTTCATCATAGGTTATGTTCCAACCAGCAACAAGGTAATGTAACCTGATATGGCTTCTATTAACCTTTATGTGTATGTGGCATGATGGCTCTATGGGTTTTTCTTCACAAGTTGCAAAAGGGGATGGAAAAGGAGCAGAAGACATTCATGTATCAAGTTCCTGCATTCCCTCTGCAATGCATCACATCTGAAGCTGACCAAAGTTCTGCATCATAGCAATATAGGTAAACAGCTGTATTTTTTGTGTGATATATATAATTCTGATATAAGCATTCTATTATACAGCCATGACAGTGGCTGTATACTATAGCCAGCTGGGATTTTTCACATTCCGCAATGTTAAATTGACAATATCCCCCATGCCATTCTGATGCTTCCCATAAGATCATTTCAAAACAAAACCTTACAAAACTTATAGTCCTCAACTCAGAAACGCTTGCTTAACAACCCTCTCAATTTTCATGGTGATACACAAAACAGTCAGAGAGAATAGACAGCTCAAAGTGTAAAAACAGAGAAAAAACCCCCAGAGCCCTTTTGGACTTTTTTCTCTGAGAGTTCTCATAATCTGTTGAAATTCATTAAAAATCAGCCATGTTCAGAGAGTACCTGTAATCCTCTTACTGACGTTGCCCCATACTCTGACCTTCATCTTCTGCAGTTTAAAGGTTTAAAAAATGCCTGGCTGATTTTTAATTAATTTAAGAAATTTTGGCTGGAAGCCAATGATAAGGGTGGGCATGCTGAGTAAGAACCAACTGTCAGAGTTCTAAAAGCCTCACAGCTGCTGGGCTTGGCTAATCAAGGGGCCACACCCACACCAGACTTTGATTTCACTTAAGACAGTCATGGCTTCCCCCAGAGAATCCTGGGATGTGTTGTTTGTGAAAGGTGTTGAGAGGAGACTCATGTTCCACTGAGAGAGCTTCAGTGGCCAGACTGGTTTAACAGTCAGATTGAAGTCTGTGAGGGGAACTGGGTGTCTCCTAGCAACTCTCAGCACCCTTTACTAGCTACATTTCCCAGGATTCTTTGAGAAAAGCTATGACTGTCCAAAGTGAAATAAAGGCCTGGTGTGGATGTGGCCAGGGACAGCTTTGGTTTAAATTTGGGTGGGAGGCTACATGTGCCTGCTGTAGAATAAAAAGGTGGGGGAAAGGCTGAAAAGTAATTATACTGTTCACAATGTTTTCCTTTTGGAAAGAAAAGGGGCTTCCCTACTGCCCAGTGCCCACTTACCCACCCACCCAATCTCCTCCCCTCCCCCAGGTCAGTGTTGGACTATGACCTGGGAGACCAGGGTTTGAATTCCCACACAGCCATGAAGCACACTGGGTGACCTTGGGCCAGTCACTGCCTCTCAGCCTCAGAGGAAGGCAATGGTAAAAGTACCTCTGAATACTGTTTACCATGCATAAGTCGGGATTGACTTGAGGGCAGTCCATTTCCATTTTCAAACATGATTGCACAGAAATAAATCCCATTGAACTCAAAAAGTATGCAAATGATCAAATCCACCCTCCCTTCTCCTTCCTCCTTCTTGCCCCTTCCCTCCCCCTTCCTTTGCCCCTCCCTGCCCATCCCATCCCCTTCCAATTCCTTCCTTCCCCTTCTCCCTCCTCCCGCTCCCCTTCCTCATCCCCAGGGTCAGTTTTACCCATCTTAAGCATGATTGTAGGGAAGTAAATGCCATTGAAGTCTATAAGCATGCAAATGATCAAACCTGCCCTCCCCTCCCCTCCCCCTTCCTTTGTCCCCCTCTAATATGCTCCTTCCCCCTCCCCCTCCCCCATGGTTAGTTTTTCCTATACTAACCATCATTGCATAGGAGTTAATCCCATTGAACTCAATAAGCAAGCAAATGATCAAACCTGCTTTCCCCCTCCTTCCCCTCTCCTCTCCCTTCCTCCTCCCCTCCCTTCTTCCTTCTTTCTCCTCACCTGCCCAATCCAGCCCTCCATCCCTCCCCCCTGGTCACTTTTACCTATCGTAAGCATGATTGCACGGGAGTAAATCTCACTGAATTCAATAAATATGCAAATGATCAAACCTGTCCTTCTCCCCTCCCCTCCTGCCTGCTCTCATCCCAGTCCTCCCCTCTGCATTTCCTCCCCTCCCTCCTCCTCCTCCCCCCCTCCCCATCCCCTGTGGTTAGTTTCACCTATCCTAAGCATGATTGCAGGGGAGTAAATCCCACTGAACTCAATAAGCATGCAAATGATCGATCCACTCTCAGCAAACTTGCACAGGATCCCAGTTCTTACCTCACAGATTAAAAAGCAGGGAAATTCACTAATAGGCAAAAAACCTTGTGGTTTAAGAACATACCTATAGCCAAGAGATATTTCTATCAAACTTTAAAAGGCAGGGAAATTGGGCAGCTATAGTGAATGCACCAGGGGAGCAGGAGACCTGAACTCCTCTCTGAGATATTGGACTGCTCTACAAATTTGTCAAAATGCAAACACAATTCGGTTTGGTCTTTCACAGTCCAATCCACTTCCTGTGTAGCTTGGATGAATTTGGTAGCATGTGCCTCTGAGCATATGGTGAGTGGTGGCAACACCTGCAACCAGCCCAAAGAATAGAAAGAAGACATGTGCTGTGCTGAACTTGTTTTAGCAGGGAGGAAGTAACATTATTAAGACAGTTGATATAGTTCAGATGGTCACTTTAAATATGTCTGATTTACTTTGCAATTTTAGTGAAGTTTCCTATAGGAAATCATTTTCTTTTGTTTCTGTGAAGATCTGAAGTACAGCAACACTTTGCAAAATTTACACTAAAAAAACTCCAAACATAATTGTTGAATTATTTATTTATTTATTTCATTTGTATACTGCCCCATAGCCGAAGCTCTCTGGGCGGTTTACAATAAATAATGGCATTGACTCCTGCAGAATAGTATCCAGTGGACCTCAGGAGTGTCTCAATTTGCACAAGATAAAACAGTGGGAGGTGAAATATATTCTAGCAAAATTCTAGGTGTGCTCTGTGTTTTTAATTGACCGTGCCCACCTTGCCTTAAATAAAGTGGTTTAAACATAGAAGGCTGAAAACATGCATCCTCTTTTTTCCAACAGCTAGAGTCATTGCTGAAGTAGCAACATATTGTAATCAGTCTGATTTTACATCAAACTGCAGTTTCAGATTCAACTGTTAATGCACCCAAAATAGAAATAGAACATAACCAACAATCTGAAACACCAAAGGCTGTCTTCACCATCATATGACATTGAACAATAAAATGGCTTTGAAATTAATAAAAATAAATTTGACACAAATTTCTGGGATGAATAATGAGGGAAATAAAATTTTCCAGTTTAGATTCTCTGTAGAAACATTAGTAACACAGGAAAGAAGCAAAGTAAGAACACCAACAAACATACAAAAATATAATTCTCTATCTTTGGAGATGGCAAGTGTTGCCACCATGCACCATGTGCTCAGAGGCACATGCTACCAAATTCTTCCAAACTACACAGCAAGGGATTGGACTGTGAAAGACCAACCCAAATTGTTTTTGCATTTTAAAAAATTTGTAGAGCAGTCCAATATCTCAGAGTGGAGTTCAGGTCTCCTGCTACCCTGGTGCATTCACTATAGCTGCCCAATTTCCCTGCTTTTTAAAGTTTGATAGAAATATCTGTTGGCTATAGGTATGTTCTTAAACTGCAAGGTTTTTTGCCTATTAGTTATTATTTCATGGTTAGCCTGGTATCAATGGTGAGGCCATTTAAGAATCCTTCAGAGTGCATGTGGAGGAAATAAAGCAATCATTTACAGTTTATAATATATTTCTTAAAGTGACCCATTCACTAATGTACTTCTGTAAATCCAGGAGAGGCATCAGCTGCCTGAAACAAGTAAAGGTGAAAGGACAGATTACAGATGGATTTTGTATCTTGCTGCTCCTATTAAAAGTTTGGTTGGAAATTAAAAGAAATTTGGATTGAAAGTTTAGTCGAGAGGTTTTCCTATAATTGTTATTTATTTTATTGATTTATTATTTGATTTATGTCCCGCCCTTTCTCCCAGCAGGAGCCCAGGGCAAACAAAAGCACTAAAAACACTTTAAAACATCATAAAAACAGACCTTAAAATACATTGCCCCCACACCCAAGAAGACACATGACACAAGCTGGAATAATGTTATATTTATTAAATATAACATTCTACATCAAATGCAGATAAGCCAATTCATCAGATTAAATTGCTTCGGGCAGGTGAGGCCTCCTACCTATGTGGGAATACTCCCACGCCTTCTAAAGGCAAATACTCTCTTCAGACCTTAACTCCATAGTCAAGGACGTGGGGGAAAAAACCCCTCCTTGCTGCTGAAGTCATCTGTGGTCCCAACCTCCGCACCATGGCCCCGCCGTACAGGCGTTCACCCTGATGCGCAAGCAGGTCCCACAAGGACACTCCTCAGTTCGCCACCAGGCATTAAGCTTTGATGGTTCCCTGGGGAGTGCCCCTTACCTGTATACCTTAACCGCCTCCACATAACCCAATATACCTCACCTGCCCGAATTCCATGCCACAAGAGGGGATCAGCTCAAGCTTGGTCCCCTCAACCCATAGAGGGAAACAAACTCCCTAAACCCAACCTCAAATCCTCTAGGAACAAATCACATCCCAACTCTGACAGGTGAACACCATCATCCCTAAACAATTGAGGAGAATAAAACTTTATCCTGTCATGAGTTATGCACGCCCCCCCAAGGGATAAAACCAAATCCCTGACCTTCCTATTCACCCATTTGCGCGACCTATCAATCTTATTTGGGTGCAGAGCACCCCTCCATACTCGTCTCACGAGCATCTCTGACCACACCAAAATTAAAGTAGGATAAGAGCGCCTAAGCCACGTGAGATCATGAGTGACCTTGAGCAGCAAGTCCATACCAGGGCGCTGCACAAGGTCATTCTCCCCCAAATGAATTAACAAAATATGCGGCTGAGCCGCTGATGCCATGGTTCGGCACACCAGCGGCAACAAAGCGTCCCATAACGTGCCCCTCCGCGCCTCCCAGCTAACTATTGCTGATGCAGAAAGCTGCAGTTGCGTCCCGGCAAACAACGAAGAGGTCCTCCGATGCGCCCAGAACAAGATGGAATGGCTGCACAGAACGATCCGCACAGGGACTGGAAGACTTAAAACACCTAAAGAAAAACAAAATAAATACAACATTAATACCGGATATAAGACTGAAAAGCGGAGGAACGCCACCTTCCAATCGCCTGGATGTCACCAACGCTCATGCCCACGAGGGCAGCGGCCATGGCCGCTCCAATCCGAAATGAATGCAGCCCATAGACTCCAGCATCGCGACCAGTGGCCAACAAGGCCCGCCGAACAACGGCCCAAAATTGGAACTGAGTCAGGGCAGAGCCATCCGCATATATAAAGAGATAACACAGGCCCGCTGGCCTTAGAAGCAAGTATTGACGCATTGCATACACAGGGCATAATTCCAAAACCTGGCAGCTGCGTAAAGACACAAGACTGCCACGGCCCTTCTGATCAGTCTTAGAGACTCGCAGGGAAAACCTGACCATATCAGCACCTAACGTGCAATCGCCAGAGCATAAGGCCCTATAAGACACATCGTGCTTAGAGAGGACTAACACTTCACTAGGGCGAAAAGCACCATAGAACATCGTCAGACTTACTGCGGCGAAAAGGTGCGCCTCATACAGGGATGAGCATAAAGAACGAAACAATGCCAGGATCTGGAGGAGGACATCGGGCGTGATTGGCCTCCTCCGGTCAGCGGGCCTGGGAGCGGAACGCGACCAACCCTCAAGGACCTTTCTGACCCTAAAATCTACAGAATGATCCGGCAGTCCCCGTGCCTTAGAGATAAAGGCCAGCGCAGAGAGGTGCCCAGCGATGGTGGAAACAGAAGAGCCTTGCCCTTTCAAATGCAACATATACTGTAACAATTGATCCACAGGAATAGGCCACGCCATAGGTAAATCAGCACTGATTCTGAAGGCCTGGAACTTCGCAAAAGAACGCTGATACGCTTTCTGAGTACTGGGAGCAAGAGCAGACGCAATAGTGGCTCCAACTTCTAAGCGCCAAGGTTCCATAAGAAAGGCGGGACCGTGACAGGGTCCAAAGCCGCTCCAGGTGCAAGCTCCTGAAAACGCGCCATCTGTAATCGGGAAAGAGCATCAGCAACACTGTTTTGTAAACCTGGAACATGCCGAGCAATGAAAAGAATATTAAATCGCAAACATTGCAGTACAAAGATGCGCACTAGACGCATGACACGAGGAGATTTGGAAGTCTGGGCATTGATAACACACACAGTGGACAAATTATCGCACCCAAAATGCACTGTTCGGGTTTTGAACGCCTTTGGCCAAACATGAACTGCCACAACTATTGGGAAAAATTCCAAAAAAGTCATATCTCCAGTGGTCCCAGAGGCCTGCCATGTATTAGGCCATCTATCAGCACACCACTGCGACCGGAACATTACACCAACGCCTATTCCCCCAGCAGCATCGGAATGTACCTGTAATTCGGCCTCCAAAAGCAATTCTTCGCGCCAGAAAGAAAGACCATTAAAGTCCTCCAAAAACGTAAGCCACATACTTAAATCTGCTCTCATACCAGCAGAAACGTGAATGAAATAGGAACGAGAGCGCACACCTTTCATGGCGTCGCAAAGACGCCTGAGAAATGCCCGCCCTGGGGAAATGACTTTAGAGGCAAAGACCAGGTGTCCCACAAGTTCCTGCAATTGAGCTAATGTAATCTTTTTTAAGGCAAGTACATTCCGGAGACGTTGCCACAAAGCAAGCAACTTGTCCTGTGGCAAACAGGACAACTGGGCAATCATATCTAATTTGATACCCAAAAAGGTAAGTGAAGTAGCAGGGCCCTCAGACTTTTCGGGAGCTAAGGGAACACCTAATTCAGTGGTTAGGGCCTCGAAGGATTGCATCAAATATAGGCAATGTGAAGACCCAGCCGGCCCTATGAACAAAAAATCATCGAGATAATGAACTGAGAGGGAAGAAGAAGTCCTCCATCGCAGCGCCCACTCTAAAAATGTGCTAAATGCTTCAAAAGCAGCACAAGACAGGGAACAACCCATGGGCATGGCCCTATCAATATAAAATTGGCCTTGAAATTTGAAACCCAATAAATCAATGTCATTGGGATGCACAGGTAAGAGACGAAACACAGATTTTATATCGCATTTTGCTAATAAAGCACCCCTACCAGCCCTATGGACTACTCTCACCGCCTCATCAAAGGATGTATACCTAACTGATGCATGACATGGAGAAATGCCGTCATTAACAGAAGCACCTTTGGGGAATGACAAATTGTGTATAAGGCGATATTCGCCCGGCTGTTTCTTAGGAACAATACCCAAAGGCGAAATTCTCAAATTCTCCAAAGGAGGAGAAATCAATGGGCCTGAAATACGATCGGCACTGATCTCCTTGCGGAGTTTGGCCAACACTACCGATGCCATAGGCGTGAGAGAGGGCTGATTCTTTGACGAAGTAGCAACCCTGGGGCCCTGAAAGGGTATATGAAAACCTTCAGTAAAACCTGCCAACAGGAAACTAGCAGCAGACCTATTAGGGTAACCTGCCAACCAGCGAGCCAAGGGAATTAATTTAACAGGGCTACTGGCCTTGTGACGTACCACCGCTATTGCCAGACCCACGTTTAGGCTGCTGGTGTTCCCCTGTACCCTGGCGAGCCTGCCTGGCACACTGACAGGAAGAACTGGGGTGGTTGCCTCCACACAGTCCGCAAGCGTGTCGAAACCTACATGGACGCCTGAGGCAATGGCCACTGCTATTAAACGTCCAACAGACCTGCTGGGATTGAACCCACTGTCCGCCCTGACCAGAGCCAGCGGCGGAAGTCTGTGCTCGCGCTAACAGGTGTCCACTATCAGCCCTATCACCAAACGTAGGCCTGGCGGCCGTCATGGAGCGAAGCCACAAACCGGGATGCTCCACGTCCCAACGAAGAGTGGGATCCAATGCCACCCTTTGCCTAAAATTTTCATCGTACCGCAGCCAAGCGGTGCCAGAAAATTCTCGAAAGGCCCGATGAATGATATCCTGATATTTTATCATAGAGAGGGCCCTCGATGGGTAAGCCTGCGTCATAACTCCCATATAAATCGTGTAAGCATTCAGCCACTTAGGCCATACACGATCGACTCTCTTTTTTGTGGCTACCTCACGTTCCTTGCCATTCTGACCCTCCTTCGTTTTAACCTCATTCTCGCGAAAGAGGAGAGTAAATAAATCAATGTACTCTCCCCGCCATATTCTTTCCTTTGTTGTGACCAATAAATGGTCACCCAAAGGAATAGAGGTGTCACCCTGAGGATACACACCCTGAGGGAGAGGCAAAGGGGAAGAAGGAAGGCCCACAGCAGCCGCTGACAGATGCCAAGGAGTCACAGCAGCGGCAGGCCAAGGAAGCTGTGGTTGCCGCGGAACTAACACCCCCCCATGAACACAACAGGTTGGGAGCCACTCTGCGGCAGAGGACCAACCAAAGAAGAATCTAGACTAACACCTGCAGGAATATTATGTGTAAAAGAAGTCTGTGTTGCGAGTGGCTCACCTGCATAAGCAGCCGGAGAAGCAACAAGCGGAGAAGTCCCCAAAGCAGAGGCCTCAGAGGACCCCGGCAAGACACTGGTCGGAGAAGACTGAATCTGTCCCGGAAATGACCCAACAGCAGGACATGAAGGCACAGAAGAAAAGGACGTAACCGGAACCACAGACGAAGGTAGAGGAGAAGGGAGAACCGCAGACTCCTGTACAGGTGCTGCAGCCTCAAGAACGCCAATCCTAGAAACCAAAGAAGCAATAATACCTGACTTAGAGCTCCTCTCAGCAATGCGGGCCGACTTCTTACCTGTAGGAGTGGTACTGGGCCCTGCCCCTGCATCGCAAGGCTGCAAACGCTCCCTCTCCAGAGCATCCACCCGCGCCACCAAAGCACGAATGGTGCCCATATCCTCCTCTTCGTCAGACGACTGGTGATGCTGAGCTGAAGGGTGCTTGGAAGCCTGCTTTACTACACGAACGCCTTTTTTCTGTTGAACCTTCCTAGGCGGCATGTCTCTTACCAATACGAAGAATACAACAGCAGAAACAACAAATAACAATAAGTAAAACCACTAAAAAACAGCCAGCAACTCAAAAACTGTATGAGATTATTATTTTTTTTTTTAAAGGGGGGGTCAGAATAGATATGAAAGTTAATTAAAAGGGAATATTATATCAACTAATAAAATATTTTTAACTATTGAAAAAAATTATTTTTATTTTTATGATATATATTTTTAATATATATATATTATTATTTATAATAATACTTTACATAAATAATACACGAATAAAGTAAAAACAGAACATATGAACCAAGCTAGAAAACTACTACAACAGACTATGTTATTAAATTTAAAACACGAAAAGAATGAAAATAGTAACCTACAGGGAATTCAAATGCAGCACAACTTGATGGGAACAAACCAAAATTAAGGTGGGGGGGTGAACGCTCGCAAGCCAACTGCTTAACGGGAATTCGAGCCAAGTTAAATAAAGGGATAGAAGCACAGAACGGGAGCAAACGGCAAGGACAACAAACAAAAAAAAACACAAGAAAAAGGAGCAAAAAGCCGCGAGCCGGCTAAAAAGCCGCTGGGCGCGTGGGCGGATGCCCGAAGCCCAGCTGATTGGCGGGAATGCGAGCCAAATTAAATAATGGGATAGAAGCACAAGACGGGAACAGGCAGCAAGGACAACAAATGAAAAAAAACCCAATAAAAGGACCAGAAAGCCGCGAGCCGGCTAAAAAGCCGCTGGGCGCGTGGGCGTACGCCCAAAGCCCAGCTGATCGGCGGGAATTAGAGCCGAAGTAAATAATTAAATAGAAACACAGGACAAGAGGAGGCAGCAGGGACTAACAAACCAGCCAATAAGGAATATAAACGACCACCAAGAGATGCAGACGGAGCCCTTGCAAGCACGACGCGCTAAAGGTGACGCGAGGCAAAAAAGGCAAACGCTGAGGGAAGAAGCAGCTTTAAATACACCGCTCAATCCCAAACCTGATTGGCCCCCTTGATCCCACGTGGCACTTAAGAAGCTTCGAGATCATTCCCGAGCCTTCTCCTATATTTCGGGTGGAGGCAAAAACGCCCCTTTAAAGGAACGACATTTAAAAAAAAACTTTAAAAACCTTTTTTTAAAAAAATGCTTTAAATATATCATTTTAAAAGGGTTAAAAACATATTGTTTTTTTTAGTTTTTTTTCTAAAAAAACATATTAAACAGCAATTCCAACACAGACACAGACTGGGATAGGTCTCAACTTAAAATGTTATATACATTCATGGTGTGGGCAGAAATGATTTACTTAACAAATATTGAAACAGATGTAATTAGTATTTTTTTAAAAAATAGTGTATTGTTTTTGTTTTATGTTTTGCAAAAAGTTTTATGAAAAGCAACAATAAAGCAACCATCTAAACCTCATACTTTAGAAGTACCTTAGACTGATATCAAATACTATTATTTCATAATATAAAAATTCTAGGATTAATAAATCATTAAAAAAAGAAAATGATCCTAAACATCCCAAGACTCCTGTTGTTTCATGTTGGTAGAAAAGAGCATTTCCATTCCTAAATGCAGACATACTAATTTGAAAGCTCAAAATTATTTATATTAATCTCCATCATAAGTCAGCGGCATGGAATTCAAACTCAGTCACCTATTTCTCACCCCAAATAATATTATAACAGAGTCACTGTTTCCTGGTTCTTTGTTCATCTAACCTTAGTGTGCATGCAACTAACGTTTGACCCTAAAACATCTTTGGGTCTAATTTATCCTTATATTGTGAAAGAAGGCTCAGTGAAGCATACATTTGAATAAGCTTAGTCTTGCCCATCAATTATGAACTTCCTATTAACCTTTAATTCTTGAAAGGGAAAGAAAAATATTGAAATTAAAAGTCTAGAATTTGTCATTGATGTTTAAAGTCCATTTCTTCTGTCATGGTGATTTTTTTTCTCCATAAAACAGTCACTAGGGTTTCAGAATGATCATTTAAAAGCCTAAGATGCCTACTTTATACATTTGTGCTGATGAATAAACTGAATAAAAAATCTAGTGGTAACCAGATCTCTGTAACAGTGTGTATGTGCATACATACACACATGAATAAATAAAATTAGGGGGGGAAATGAACCCGTTCCAAAATCCATTTCTGAAGCCATGCAAATCCATGGTTTTATGTAAATATACTAATTTCAGTGCTTTATTATGACATATTCATGCATCAATATTACAAGCTGGCAACCAGAGATAAATGCTATTTTGTGCTGCTGAATATCTTGGCATCTCATTTTAACAATTTAAGGATGAATTATTCTATTTTCTCAACAACTTTATGTTCATTGACAAACTGTAAAAGAACATACTAATCAAATATAAGAGCCTTGTTGCATGCCAACAAATAAATCCATGAATGCATACCACAACTGTATTCAACTTTATGCATTTGTTGTTGCTGCTGTTCTCCAATGCTCCTTAAAAAAATTAGTAATAGCATCTCTTGAGAAGTAAATGTCAGAGCAGTCAGAGATGAAAACATGTGGACTGAACCAACGGGAACATACTGAAAGCATAATGCAATATTCTTTACACCAGTCTCAAAGATGAAAACCAGGGCTGTGTGTATTCTATAATTTTTCATTCATCATGTATAACCATAGAATTTGGAACTGAGTGCAGAATCTGGCATCATGAGAACCTCAGTTTTCATTTGTATTACAATGAAGTTTTTAGCCATTAAAAATGTAAAGATAATTTTGAAAGTGAACAGCAAATCCTGGTGAGAGGGCAATGCTTTTGAGCTTATCCCAGCAAGTAGCATCCAGTTCATGAGGGTATGCTTCAATCAGTTATCACTTATGGTTTTTGCAAAATATTAGCATTCATTTGCGTAATTTAAATGTTTATCTGCAATGAATATTTCAGATTTCAGCATTTCTCAGAGCAGAATTTAGATTTGCCTTAATGAAGGATTTTGAGTTTTGAATTTTCCAGTACAGGGTATGCATAGCCTTCACTGAAATTGGGAAAGGTTGAAATAAAGAGAAGTAAATCAAGTAAAAAGGAAAAACAACAACAATCCTGCCATCTTTTACTAATATTCTGTCTTCTCCCAAAGTCACCTCTGCCATTGCCCCAGACAGTTTCTCCTTATCTCATTGACAGGATTCAAGAAGAGTGGTGTGTGAAGGGCAAGGAAGGCTTTTCCCCCTCCCTCCCCCTGTATAGCACCTTGCAGTTGCTCCTCCAATAATATATCACATTTCTACAAGATGACAGAGAGGAAAGGGGGGGAATACTCTCTTTACTGTTGCTGCTCCTGTGCCCTGCAAAGGATTAAATAAAGTAAAGGGGCACATAAGGGAAGTGTTTTGAGGGGGAGTGGGGATGAGTTTGGAGGGGCACAGGAGGATAAGGGAGGCAGGCATGGTGAGGAACCTCTGAGATTTTGATCCAGGTAAAAAGAGGAAATTCATGGCTTGGGAGACTTGTCTACCACTTTGAAGAGGATCTCTGAATCCCAGGGATTTGTTTCTGGATCAGACTCAAGTCCTGCACTATCCTGATTAACTCCCATAATCCTGCATAGACTGGGCACAAGCCCAGAAAGAGTCCATATTTATTTCATTCACTGAAGCATACCAAAATGGCTGCCGCTAACATACTGTAAATACCACAAATCCTATTATTAATCTCTTAATACACCACTGATATGTGCAAATTGTCATTGGGGAAAAGGTTGCACCTAATCTTTAGTGAAGCCTAACAGTTATTAATGGTATACACACTCATCTCACAGATCCAACATGGATCTGGACACACACCGCAATCAGTATTCTTCATCTGTTACTGGCAGAAGCACAGTAGAAGCAAAAAGTGTGCTTCTTGAAGCACTAATTCCATCTTTCTCCTAATGACTTGGTATTAAGTGTGCCATGTTTTACAGGGCCTCTTTCTGTGGCATTCCTAAATAAAGTGCTTAATAACTAGGCTCATTAATGCTAATAGTAAATCAGTGAGATTAAATATTTCTATAAATCATTTTATTAATAAAACAGGAGGGCTCATTAAAGAATTATTGGGCTGTTAAACTGCAATATTTCAGCTTTTTGTAAACATTTCAATTAGTCCAGGTTGACAGTGTAGGGCAGAAGGCATAACATGCCAAATCCCCACAGACTAGGAAGCCAAATGCAGGCTCAGCAGCTTGTGATGAAATGGCTAATGTTTCTGTTGGAATGCAATTTCTTAGCATGCTGAATCTTACATATATATATACACATGCTCACTTTTAATTTGTGCTTTTCAATGACATTCTAAAGGTCTATGTACTACTATGCTATATCATTTTACAATTATCCTTTGAAGGATGGCTGTCAGCACTTTGAAAGAAATTTCAAAAGCTGAGGACAAAGAAGTACATACTTAACCACATAAAGAATAATGATAGCTTTAGCTTAGCAGAACAAAGTGAAGAATAAAGTACCCTTCGTAAGAAGGTGTAACATGTGTAAGTAGTGAACAGTGATAGCTAAATGCCTGCATTTGAGATAGGCTTTGACAAATGTGTACTCAGCAAAAGACCACATTGTAAACACGACTAGGATATATGACTACAATATGTTATTCCTTCATGTGTATGCATGTGTATATATAGTATATACTTTATAGAATTACCACCCAAGACTTTAATTGGTCTTTATTGTTATAAAAAAAATTGACAGGTGAATAATATCTCTAACAGAAGAAACGAGAAAGCTGCTGGGTGATTTAATTCATCCTCGAGGCTCACTCCATGCTCCATTTTAAAATAATAATTACTTGAAAAGAACTGGATGTCAACTTGGGACAGTTTACCTAATATGGGAGGCAAAGAACATGGCAGGGAAAACAGAATTAAAAGCTCCACCCCCTTTTTTGTAACAGTACATATATTGCTCATGGAGGGTAGGGTGGAGGAAACGCACAGATCCAGCATGTTAGGAGAAATTGCACCAGCAGTTGTCAATCTGATCATTAAATTAAAGGTTAAGCTGCTCAAAAATGTGATTTCTTGTAGCAGGAGTCAATCCTATGAAAGCAAGTATAAGGAAGCCATCTTCCAAAGAATTTTAATGCAGGAGGTGTGGAATTTTCATATTACCAACATATAGAGTGGGCAATATAAATATTGCATCCTCGCTTGCCCTATCAAAAATACTAAGGAAAATGTTCGATAATACATATTTAATTATATATTTAAATGTGATGTGTTTGTCCATACGTATATATAATGTGGACATGTCATGGAATGGACATGGGTGAACACATGAAATAATTTTTCAAAGCTCTTTCCTCTCAGACTCTTTCCTCTCAGAATCTCTTCAAACAACTTTTCTCAGAGCTCTCTCCCAATCTCAGACCAAACCCTTCAGATCCCACGGCAGCCCTTAAGGGCCAAAAGGGAGGTTGTGCTCCAGGCATCCAGTAGGGGGCTCCACTGCACAGGGTTACAAATATATTTGGAATCATCATCATCTTCATTTATATAAGGCCATCCAATAATATCGCTCTGTGTGAGTCTCACAAACACAAAATGGTAAAATACAATTATCTTCATTTGGGAAAGATAATGTTATAACCCCTACCTGCTGTTGTTTTTAATAAAGTGTTTCTGCCTCCTCCCCCTCATAGCTGTTACAATAATAAAAATGTGAAATAATAATTTCCCCTTCAGTTGTTCCTCCTCATCTTTGGATGACATTGCCTCAGTGTAAAGCACCAGAAGAAAGAGTGCAAAGGAAATTTGCACTGAATTTATTTCATTGAATATATCTATTGCACTGAAGCACTATGGATGTTACTAGCTTATAACTGTCATTGCTAGAAAGAAAGAGATGGTAGTTTCACTCCCAAATATAAAATATTGTAGCTTTGAAAACAAAATGGGGGGGGGAACTATTTTATTTCTTCAACTTTCACAAGAGAGAGAAGTGATGTGTTTGTACTGCATGATAGTATAGCCTTTAATATTGTCCCACCAATTAATGGCGCATATGCAAATCCAAATATACATTTTACACTCAAGTAGGGTGAGTGGCGCAGAGTGGTAAGCAGCGGTAATGCAGCCAAAGCTCTGATCACGGCCGGAGTTTGATTCCAACAGAAGGAGGAAGTCAAATCTCTGGTAAAAGAGGTTGAGGTCCACTCTGCCTTCCAACCATCCGTGGTAGGTAAAATGAGTACCCGGCATACACTGCGGGGTAAAGAAAGGCCGGGGACGGAACTGGCAATCCCACCCCATATATACGGTTTGCCTAGAAAACGTTGCAAGATGTCACCCTAAGAGTCGGAAATGACTCGCACTATAAGTGTGGGGACACCTTTACCTTTTTTTTAGGGTATTAAAGTATCCAGTATATGAACATGAAGTGATTTAGCCATTACGAGTTAATTGTTTCATTTGTTTGATTAAGTGGTGACTAAAGAAAATAGGAAAAGCTCTGCTTGACTGGCCAGAATGTACCATCAGCAGCTACTTAGATGTTTCTGGGATGTTTCATCCAAGTGGGGACTGAAAGCAAGGGCTGTAGCTCAATGTAGGTCAATGCTTTGCATACAAAAGGTCCCAGATTCAGTCCCGTCTCTGGATAGAGCTCGGAAAGATTGGTGTCTGAAACCCTGGAGAGCCACTGCCAGTCAGTGTAGACAATGTAGAGATAGATGGACCAATGGTCTGACTCCATTTAAGGCAGCTTCATAGGTAACACAGGAAATTGATTCACTTGAAAGTTAAAACCTAAGTTTCTTCTGCAAGTGCCAAATGTCTCTTTCATTTGGGTTGGCTTCCAGTGTGTTCTGGCCAATCCTATTAGATTTAGACTCGGACTCTGGTGTGTTTTTCTCCATTATGTAATGTGAAAATTAAGCTTAGAGTGTTTCATAGATCACCTTACAGACTACACAAGTCTCTGTGACTACATGAGGCATGGGTAGGCAAGGCTACTCAAATGAAGATGTTGTTGCAGCACCTCAACACACCCACTGAGACCACTTAAGTAGACTCAGGGTGGGCTCTCTACCTGTGTGGGAACAGCCTCTTGGATTGGAACTGGCAAGTAAATGAGCACTCTTTCTCAGAGGCTGGAGAGATAGCTAAGTCTGTTCGGGCCTGCACATCCACCCTTGCATCATTGGCAATATGGGTGGAGACAGCTCAGGCAAGTTCTCTTCAACCTCCTCTTCTGGTCTTGCCTCCGACTCCCTCCCTCCTGGAGGCTGAGACAGAGGGTACCTCAGGAGACCAGTAGGGCCAGGAAGCATGGCAGAAGATGGCTCCTCGGGTGGCTCTATCTGTTCAGTGGCAACAGGTGCCTCTGGGGCGGGACTGTCACTGGCCAAACTATTGAAGTCATCCTCAGTCTCAGACCCCTCCCTCTGCAACCCAAAATGTCCCTCCAGGAATCCCAGTCCTCCTCCTCCTCCTGCTCACTTTGCCATGAGTTATCTGTGGGGCCCATGACACAGTGGAAAATATATATAAAAAAGAGGCAGGTAATCTGCTGTGGACTGCTACTATGTGCTGCTGTTGTAATATTCTGATAGTGGTTGTCTTTGTGGGTTTTTTATGATTTTAATGTGATATTTTTGTAAACCATCCTGGGGTCACAGAATGGGCTATAAATACAATTAAATAAATATTTCAAATAGTTTTAGCCAATATCAAAGTGTTTTATGAATGTAACAACAGGTTATATATCCCAGAGTACATACCATAGAGGTGAAAGAAGCCCAATAGGGGGGTAGTCCTGTGACTATTATGTGGGGATCTTAGGAATCACACTGGGCCAATACTTGATGTGTGTAATATTTCAATTTATTCAGTGACAAGAGACTGGAAGAGAGGAGGAGATGGCCTATTTCTTTTAGTCCACAAACTATAATAAAAAGTGGCCCATGCTTTGGTAACCTCAACACTTGATTACCATTCACTAATAGGCAAAAAACCCCTTGTGGTTTAAGAACTTACTTATAGCCCACAGATATTTCTATCGAACTTTTAAAAAAGGGAAATTGGACAACTATAGTGAATGCACCAGGAGAGCAGGAGACCTGACCTCCTCTCTGAGATATTGTACTGCCCTACAAATTTGTCAAAATGCAAACACAATTTGGGTTGGTCTTTCATAGTCCAATCCACTTCCTGTGTAGCTTGGAAGAATTTGGTAACATGTGCCTCTGAGCATATGATGGCTGATGGCAACATCTGCAATCAACCCAAATAATAGAAAAGACATGCACTGTGCTGATCTTGTTTTAGCAGGGAGGAAGCAACAATATTAAGACAGTTGATATGGTTCAGATAGTCACTTTAAAAATGTTTGATCACTTTGCAATTTTAGTGAAGTTTCCTATGGTAAATTATTTTCTTTTGTTCTGTTTCTGTGAATACATGAAGTACAGCAACACTTTGCAAAATTTACACTAAAAAACTCCAAAAACTATTGTGGAATAATGGCATTTACTAGTCTCGAGTGGACATGAGGAGTGTCTCAGTTTGCACAAGGAAAAACAGTGGGAAGTGAAATATATTCTAGCACATTTCTAGGTGTGCTCTATGTTTCTAATTGTTTCTAATTGACCATGTCCACACTTCCTTGAGTGGATTGATTTAAGCATAGCAGGCTGAACACATGCATCTTGGGCACACCAAGTTTGTTTTTTTCACCACCTAGCTGCATTACTTAAGTAGCAACATATTCTAATCGGTCTAATTTTACATCAAAGTGCAGTTTCAGATTCAACTTTTAATGCACTCCAAAGAGAAATAGAATATAACCTCCAGTTTAAAACAAAAGGCTGTCTTCACCATCATATGACAATGACCAATGAAAAGGCTTTGAAATTAATAAAAATAAATTTCATACATATTTCTAGGATGAATAATGAGAGAAATATAATTTTCTTGGTTAGATTCTGTGGGGAAACAGTAGTAACATAGGAAAGAAGCAAAGTAAGAACACCAGCAACAAACACAAAGAAAATGTAATTCTCCACCTTTGGAGATGCAATCCTGATTGCAGGTGTTGCCACCACTAACCATATGCTCAGTGGCACATGTTACCATGGGGGAAGCGGAGGAGGAGTAGGGGGAGGAGGAAAAGAGGGCTGGAGTGGGCAGGGGAGGAGGAAGAAAGAAGAGTGGAGGAGAGGAAGAAGGGAGGAGGTTGGGAGAGGCGGGGGGAGGAGACAAGGGAGGGGGAGAAGGGGAGGGGAAGGGGAAAGGCGGGTCTGATCATTTGCATTCTTATTGAGTTCAGTGGAATTTACTCCTGTGCAAACATGCTTATGATAGGTGGAACTGACCTGGGGGAGGGCAGGGAGGGGGAGGAGGAGGAAGGGGAACAGAAGAGGAGGAAGTGTAGGCATATGGGGTAGAGGAGGATATTGGGTGGGTGGGCACTGGGCAGAGGGAAAGCCACTTTCCTTTCCAAAAGGAAAACATTGTGAACATTATCATTTTTCAGGGTTTCCCACACTGTTTAATGCTATAGCAGACACGTGTAGTCTCCCAACCAATTTTAAACCAAATCTGTCCCTGGTCACATCTACACCTGACATTTATTCCACTTTAAATGGTCATGGCTTTTCCCAAATAATCCTGGGAAGTTTAGTTTGTGAAGGATGCTGAAAGTCGTTAGGTGATGCCCTATTCTCCTCATAGAGCTATAATCACCAGAAGAGGGGCTAAACCACTCTGTCCACAGGAGCTCTGTCAGGGGAATAGGAGTCTCCTAAGAACTCCCAGCACCCTTCACCAACTACACTTCCCAGGATTCTTTGGGGAAAGCCATGACTGTTTAAAATGGAAAAAATGTCTGGTATGGGTGTGGCCACCTGGTTAGCCAAGCCAAACAGCTGTGAGTCTGGCTTTTAGAACCCTGAAAATTGGTTCTTACTGAACGTGCTTGCGTTAACCTAGACTCCAATGTTAAATTTCTTAAATTAATTAAAAATCAGCCATTAAAAAAAAAACTTTTAAACTGCAGAAGATGAAGGTCAGATTATGGGGCAAGGTCGGTAACAGGATTACAGTTACTCTATGAATATTGCGGATTTTTAATTAATTTTAACCAATTATGAGAGCACTGAGAGAAAAAAGTCCAGCAGGGGTCTGTATTTTTTCTCTTGTTTTACACTTTGAACTCTAGATTCTATTTTGTGCATCGCCATGGAAACTTCTAAAGTTGTTAAGCAAGCATTCGAGATAGAGTGGAGAAGATGGTGCAGCGAGTAGCTCTGCTTGTTTGAGAGCTGCAGCTTGTCTCTGTTTCATCACTTATTATTATTATTATTATTATTATTATTATTATTATTATTATTATTAATAATAATAATAATAATAATAATAATAATAATAATAATAATAATAATAATAATAATAATAATAATAATAATAATAATAATAATAATAATAATATAAGCAAGCATTCATGAGTTCAGGACTATAAGTTTTGTAAGATTCTGTTTTGTAATGAACTTATGGGAAGCAGTGGGATGGCATGGGGGAATCTCAATTTAACATGGCAAAATGTGAAAAATCCATGTTGTTACTCTCATAGCTGCCTTTGTATCTCATCCAGAAGCTGCAACTATTGCAGAATGCAATGGCTAGACTGCTCACAGGAGCAGTTTATGGGCAACATATTACTCTGCCCTGAGAGAGCTGCATTGGTTGCTGATTAACTACCAGAACAGGTTCAAGATACTTGTGTTAATTCACAAAACCCTAAACCACTTGGCCCCAAAGTACCTTAAGGACAGTCTGATCCCTTATGCTCCAGCTTGATTACTGAGATTGTCCTATGGGGCACTTCTGATAGTTCCCCATATCTGTGAGGTTCAGTTGGCCTCCACCAGGAACTATGCCACTAGTGTGGTGGGTCCTGCCCTGCCCTGTACAATTTCTTACCAGTAGAGGTTTGGCAGGAACCATCCCTGCCTTCTTTTAGGCATTCTCTGAAAATGGTATCATTTAGGTATTAATTTCTTTGTGATGAGCCAGTATCTACTGATATTTTATTGATGTTTTTAATGTATGGATACTTTTACTGATTTCGTTTGTATGGTTTATACCACCTGGATATATTTTATGAAAGTTTGGATTATAAATATTTCAATCAATAAATAAAATGTTATAGGAGAAGAGCCCAAACCAAAACCAAGTACGTGAAGGTCCTGAGCTACTTACTCAGAAACCAAAGGAAGTATTTCCTAGGGTGGATTCCATCAGCCTCCATTTAGACTGCTGTTCCTTGAAAGCAAAGTGTTGGACAAAGTGCAAGTCTGATTAGACTGCTTAGCTACTAGGGACAACATTGCTGCTTTTGGTGCAGCCAGCATCATGCTTTCTCACTTGTTGGCCTAATCTCTGCTTGTCCTGCTGTTCTGGGGAGAAAGAGTGTTTTAAAAGATCTTGGGGACCTTCTGCCCTTCTCTCAACCCATCTAGTTCTTGTGGTTGCCTGCATTTTTTCTTGGCACGGTAGGGAAACTAGCTACTGTGGGCAAAGCTAGCTTCTGTCGTCTCATATAGGAAGCAGGGTGTCTTCCTCTTCTCCTCAATCAGGACCTAGATAGTTAGCACACCCATGCCTGATGAGATCTCTCCTCATGCCATGTGATGTTCTATTGACTCTTCATGTGCCTTGTAACCCAAATTATATCCTTCATTCCCTGATTGTGCCATTTATCCTATTAGCTGCTGGGCTAAGTTCAAGGTGCTGGTTGGGGTGCATAAAGTCCTGTACAGCTTTGGACCAGGATAACTGAAAGATTGTCTTACCCCTTATACCCAGTTGATCATTGCACTGTGCAGGTGAGGGCCTCCTGCAGCTACCACCTTATCAGGAAGTCTGTTCTGCACAACATAGGAAGCGAACCTTTGGTGTAGGGGCACCTACCCTTTGCAATTCCCTCTCCTAAAATATTAGACAGGCACCACCTCTGTTATCTTTTTGGCACCTGCTGAAAACCTTCCTCTTTAAACAAGCCTTTTGACATTTTATTCCAGTCTGCATCTGTGTTGGAATTGTTTTTAAGATGTTTTGTTTTTAAGATGTTTTTAAGATGCTGTGTTTTAAAGGTATTTTATAGATGTTTTTAGTGTTTTATCACTTGTTTGCCACCCTGGACTCCTTCCAGAGCTTGGAAAAGTTACTTTTTTGAACTACAACTCCCATCAGCCCAATCCAGTGGCCATGCTGGCTGGGGCTGATGGGAGTTGTAGTTTAAAAAAGTAACTTTTCCAAGCTCTGACTCCTTCTCGGGGAAGGACAGGAAATAAATGTAAGAAATTAATTAATTAATTAATTGAATGAATAAATAAATAAATGTATCCTATAATTAGAACTCCATTCTTCCTGGCATCCACCTGGCTCCTTCTGATGGTGTATTTAAATGATACATTCTGGAAATTCACTCTGGAATTTTGTTTATCCACCTTTTCTCTCCATTTAAGTCTCCTTCCCTGGTGTATCTTGTACCCTACTTCCTTACCTGCTTGAAACAGGACTAGGAGGTCTCTCTTCATACCCTTTCACCGTCTCCCAGGTTTTCTTGTGCTCTGGAACCCAAATTACCTGGCATAATTTACTAGGGGAGGGGAAGCAGGAAGCAAAGGCATAGGAGAAAAAATCTAACATCCAATGTGTTTTGAACATAGGTTCTTCATCAAGGAGCTTCAATTATAAAAGTTCAAACTTTTGTTATACCGTCTCCTCTTTCCTTCTTACCTGACCACAAATTTTTCCTTTTATTTATCTACAAAATAGGCATTGACACTAAAGGGAAAAGTTATGAACGCCTCTGATCCAAGCAGTCTAGGGTTTCTAGACCAATCTTTTTGATTCCCACTAGTTCATGAAGTTACTGCTAAAAGACAGGACTTTGAGAGCCATCACTGTTTGTGGTTGATTCTGATCCTATGGTAGTGACAGAGGAGTGATGAAACAGTGACAGATCTTTTGTGTATGAATGGACAGAACAAAGTGTTTCTGAGGTGAAACTAAATTGTTGAAATATAGTTTTGGCTAGGTGTTTGATTTCACAACAATTAAAAGTTAAAAGAAATTAACATTTAATTCACATTAACATTTAATTCACAAATTACCACTGATTAACATTTCACAGAGACTATTAAAATGCCTTCTAATAGGACCAAATTTACCTTTCATTAACATTCACAGATATACAATGAAACAGCTGTGGAAACTGTAAATTATCTCAAGAAATGTTTGTCTTTAATTTCTTGTAGACACAAACACAAGAGATCTACATTGTGTAGATTAGTTTCAAAGCAGAAATGAAATGATTCATGGTATCATGCCACAGAATTCCCTATCTGACCTCAGTCCATTAAATTAGCTGCAATAGTGATTCAGAAGTGGTTTTACCTTTTTTCTTTTTTCTTTTTCAACAAAAAAAGAAATATGGAGCTGATACGCTCTGTGATAAAGAACATTCATACGCTTTTAGGAAGCTTTGAATTTCTGGAACAGGAGACAAATATTTGTAATATAACTTTCTTATAGGCTGATACCTGGGACTTCTACAAAACAATGGTTAATGTAGAGTACAGGCAATTATTTGCGTCCAAAAAAAAAAGACGTATAGTTTCATGGATAGTTGATGACTTTTTTCTGTTTTAAGACTAATCATGACTGGGGGGGGGAGTCATATGAATGGGTTTTTTAGGATATATTTTAACCCCAATGAGATTTCCAATGGTGAGGTCATTTTTTACTCCCAGAAACCATTTTGGGGGGTGTCAGCACAAGTGTGCTCAACAATACCCAAACATCCAGAGGCAGAGAACACTTACTTGATTTTTCTGAGCAGTAAACACTTGTTCTTTCCTTATGCCTATTGAGTAAACAACAAAAATATTTTTTCAATTACAAACAATAACAACCATGTTCTAAAGTTTTTTAAAAAGTTAAAATGTCACAAAAATACTGTAAACTGTTTAGACACAATGTTAATTTGCTAACATTTGCTGAGGTCAAAATAGACCCGAGTGGCAACATTCAATGCATTTCTGGGGTTTATTTTGACCCCATGTGTATTTTGTTTCCAGAAAGAAAATTGCTAAGTGGCGTCTGGCTGAAATTTGGGGATGTTGTAAGGCTGACAGTTTGTGACAACATCTCAGACAGACTAGCCTGTAGGTCTACTAAGGTATAAATTTCAGAATGAAAAGTGTGCCTGGGTGAAATATTGACCCCAAGAATCGAGGGGGCGGTTAAACATGGGGAAGGAATACCATAGCTCAGTTACAAAGCACCTGCTTTTCATGCAGAAGGGCTAGAAATTTCCCCAGTCTGAAACCCTAGGACCCACTGGCAGTCAATTTAGACAACACTGTTCTAGATGAACCAATGGTATGATTAGGTATACGGCAGCTTCCCATGTTCCTATGTTTTAGGGTGCCAATCTACCCCCCCATGTTGATGGAAGGGGGTTAGAATGGGGCATAGCCCCTTTCTACCTGCCTCCACTGGCACAGAGAAACCCCACTGGGTGCACCATGGGTAGCCAGTGGGGGGAAGGATAGAACCACAGCGGAAAAGAGCTAATTTGGATGGGAAAGTGCTAGTTTGGCAGGAGTTGAATATAGAAAATCCAGGTAATGGGTGGAGTGTTGGGCTTAGATAGAGAAAACTCAGGCTCACATGCCTGCTCAGCTCTGATGAAACTCACTGTGTGGGTGGCCCAACCTATTTTACATGAGGTTCTCCCCACATTGTTGTTAACAAAAAAAAATGATATTCTGGGAGGAAAGAGCAGTTGAAGAAGAAACAATGGCAATTACATTACACATACTCTTTGTTAAAGATGGGGTAGGACATTCTTATTTGGATTAGTCTTCTGTATCCAGGGACATTGATGTGTTGGGACGTTAAGCATTTTGGAGACTTCATATCCTTCCCCCTTGATAGTTATGTATATCAAATTTCAAGAGTGTGTTTTTATGAGTTTAGTTAAAAATGCAACCTCAAATGTGTGGTGCTTCAAATATAAATAAGATTCTTAATTTCTTTGCAATGTAGAATTGTGTTCTATTTCTACATGCATATTCTATAGCTCCTAAAGTCCTGGCAATGTGGAGCCGCCTGGGAGATTGGGGGTGGGGGTGGTTGGAATCGCGTTTGTGTGAGAATTTTCCATTGAATCCTGTTAGGTGGTAAACAAGTGCATTAGTTTCTCATAAAGTAGAAGGTGTGAAATCTCTCTTCTAATGAAACACGCCTGGAGCTTTTGTCTTACCAATGTCCTTTCAAACTTTTGCTGATTGTGTTTGTTTATACATATGTGGGGCGTCATTTCCCTCTCTCTCCTTCTGTAGAAGAGGACATTATGAGAGCCGATTCAAGTATACTGGTGGCTTTGTTTTGTTTTGCATTAGGTAATTCCTTAGAACAATAGTATCTAATAGCAGCTCAGCCAAGGATACCTCCTGCCAACTTTACACTGGGGAAATAATAGGAACTTGGTAGAAAGCCTAATTAAACTGTGTGTTAATGTGACACAGACATGATGTTAAGGGATTTATTATTCAGTGAAGTAATTTCTTTTCAGTGCATAAATGCCTTGGCACAATTCATGTGGGAATATATATATTATATATATAAATAATTCATTTGAAACAAAACAAAAAATGTGCTAGGAAAATGTTATCGCAATGGGCATGGGTGCAGGCTGATATTCCCACGGTCAGGTCTGCCAGTCTCAAGTTTACCAAAGCTGCTATCAGAAAAAAACCTTGAGCCTCAAGATATAACTGAAGAAGAAAAAAACCCTAAAGCTCCAAAGAAAGACTGCTAAAAAAAAGGTCTTTTTATTTACGTGCAACATGGAGGGTAGATATAGGGGAGTTGACAAGGAGAAGCCTGCAAAAGGAATAACTTTTTTTTACTTTAAAAAATTACTTTATTTTAAAAATAAAAAGCTTATTTGTTAACAGCTATGGAATCAACTCACCGTATTACTGTATCATACTATTGCTGCTAGCTCCATGTTATTATATAACAACAAATCAGAGAGCTAATTTAGGGCATGCCCAAAGAGGAATCATTTCCTGTTCCAGTTTGGTGTCTGAAGTACAGTATGCCAAGTGAGGTGAGCATGCCCACAGAGACCTTTCCTGATGCCTGTAGTGCTCTACCGCCTACCTCCACCCCTCCCCATCCTGAAATTAAGCTTGAAAGCAGCATTCTGTTGTAGCCAATATAACAGGCTGTGATGTGTGCCTGGTTGTGGAGTGTGTGTGGTGCCACAATAGTTTCTCCATTTTGAAAATGTGTCCACAGGCTCCAAAAAGTTAGTGTCTGACTGTGTAAAATTTGCTGAGACGGACAAGTGAGCAGCAGAATGCTTGTGGGCATCTGGTTGTACACTGTGAAAACGGGATGCTGGAAAAGATGGGCCTCTGGTCTGATCCAGCAGGTTCTTCCTTTTGTCTTATGTTCTTAGAAGGTTAGGGAAATTGCTTGTGCTTTGCATCAAGAGAGGGGAGGAGCCCTGTATGTAAGATTGCTGTATATCTATTTGTCCCCCGCCCCTGCCACCAAACATTTGTGTCTAGGCCTCAACACTAAGAATTAGGTATCACAGTATTCCCATCTTCATTTCACCTGTTGAAAAACAAAACAGGTAAATGAGGGGTGGAAGTTCACATTATTTATAAAATTGCAGCCGTATATGCACTGCGTCTTAACACTCTTTTCAGTCCAGCATAGAAGCAGGACTCCTCGCTCTTTGCCCCTCATAAAGCCTTCCTTGTATTCTATTCTTATGCAGCTAGGATGAGTTTCTTCATAATTCTAAGCCTCCTAATGTTAAATACATCCCATGCTATTCCTCTACAGGATTTGAAATAGTCTCTGAATGTATGATATGAGCAATTTTTCAAATGTGATATTGACAAAAATAATGCCATAATGCTATCCAAATCAATCATATTTTTCCTTCAAGGGTCATTTTCAAAGTTAACAGCCTAAGGCAGAGTCACCAACTGTTAATAACCTTACCTGTTCAGAAATCTCACTGATTTTATGCTGTTATTTATGGAGATTGTCAACCATCCACATAAGAGTCACGTAACTGAAAGAAAAACCTGCTGACAAATTATAGGTAGTCGCCTGCACTTCACTCCATTTAGGATCACCTAAATGCACAATTTCTAGCTTCTAACCTACTTCAGAATATCTGCAGTACAATACTCTAATGTAAACTTCAGAAGCTGTTTTAGTCATGAAAAAAAGGGGGGGGGAATAAAGGAAAATGTTCCAAGATACATTTGGGACTCTGATCCAATTGACTCCAAAATTATGGAACTTAAAACACATCCCTCTAAAGTGCTGACAAGTTCTCCCAAATGCATTAATCTTGCCATTGCTCTTTATCATGTCAACATCCAATCTTTTTCTCCCTTCTGAAGCAAAAGTGCTATGCTCAATTTTTATATTTCCCATCCACTGTGATTGTTGTGACTGCCATTTTCTCCAGTTGTGAACTGCATTTATCCTTTGAAAGGCCAATTCAATGGAAGATAAGCACAAGTATGTCAGGAGCATCAATTCAGAAAACAGTTTAAGAGGAAGGATAATATTGTTGAAGATGCTGAAATCCACAACTTCTACAAAAACTGTGAACGCTGACTACCTTAATTCATCAAATAAAAAACAAACCCTAGAAAGAACTGAAGCTAGATTTATTCAACAACTGTGCATTTAAACAGGACTTGAATGTTGGTGGGGAACTATTTCCTTTCTCTCAAGCAGTTCTGCATGGATCACAGCTGGGAAGTTTCAATCTGCTGAGCTACAGTAACTTTTTCATTGATATGTCCTGAATCTTCAAACTTTCAGCTTCATTGAATGGTCCTGTGCTCTAGTATTATGAGAGAGGAAGAAAAACTTCATAATTATTCCATGCCATGCATAATCTTACACCTGTCATGGCCTTCCTAATTCGCCTTTTTCCTAAACTAAAAATAACAACAAAAATCCATATTTGTAACTTTTCCCCATAGGGCAGCTGCCTGAGCCCCTTGATCATTCTGGTCACACTTTCTTCGATATCCTGCATATATTAGGGGAAAGTGTGCATAAAAATGAATAGAGTGGAAATAACATGTAAAAAGGCATGAAATGATGAGAAATTGCTTGAAAAAATGTGTACCTTTGTCAAAACTGTCTACAAAAATGTGTTTATTTGGAGAAATTTGCATGAAAATGGTGGAGAATTTTCATAAGGATTTTTTAAAAAATCGCAGATTGCTGCAGAAAAATAGAGAACTGAATTTAATATTGGAAAAATGAGAAACTGAGAGAACCGAAACAGACATATCTTTCCATCCCTAGTTGTTCATTACTTTCATCAATTCATCATCTAGTTGTTCATCAATTTCATTGGATAATCTCAAGTTCATGGGACTTCCTACTTCTCACAATTCATGATTTTGCAAACTTGTGCCATGTTGTCCCATATAGATTTTTTTTCCTTCTAAAAGCATATTGGTTCATCAGAGGAAGGGCAAGACAGAAATGTGATAAATAAATTAATGCTTTGTTTTCTGGACCAAAAATGCATTTTCTGTATCATTCTACATGCTTGGATTTTTACACATAAGGATTTGTTACCCAAACATCATTATTCTAAAATATTAAATACTTGTTTTAAGCAAGCTGAAGAGCTAGAAAATGGTTGTTTTAATGACCTGAGGTTTGAGGTTTTGTAAATAATAGGTTTCCTGGAAATTCTATAAGCTTCCTTTTTAGTCTTTGTTTTTACTACACTGAAATAATGTCTAAAGAAATATGGTGACAAATAGACATGTGATACGTATATTTAATGTGATAAGGAATCTTGGACTTTGTTGCTGTGAAATAAATTTCACAAGCTGAAAAACAGAAACAAGCAAGTCATGCCTATTTTTTCTCCCCGCACTATATATTTTAATTACATAGAAGCTGTTACTGAAATCAGATGTGCTTTTTCTATGACTAATACTATATCCAGGTGTTATGATAAGGAGATGTGAAGTGCACTTCTTTGCATATTTGACTGAATTGGCTTAGAAGTCTTCTTTATTGAATTTCTTAGTCGCCCATCTGGCTGGCTATCCAGCCACTCTGGGCGACGTACAAAATAAGCATACAGATACAATAAACATTAAAAATCTGGACACAAGATAATAAAATCTAGCCCACCCCAAAAGCCTGCCTGAAGAGCCAGGTCTTCATGGCCCGGCGGAAACTCATTATAAAGGGGGCATGGCGGAGATCATTTGGGAGGGAGTTAAAAGTCTCCATTTAAGTGCATGAGAGTCCCATTGGATCAGATCAAATGTCCATCTAGTCTCACATCCTGTACTCACAGTAGCCAACCAGATGCTTATGGGATGCTCACAATCAGGACATGAGTGCAATAACACTCTCCTGCTTATGATTCCCACCAATTGGTATTCAGAAGTGTGCTGCCTCTGATGCCTCTGCTCCAGGAGGTACTATAGATATCATTACTAATACCCACTGATGGCCTTATCCTTCATGAATTTGTCTGATACCCTTTTAAAGCTGTTGCTGCCCATCTCTGTCTCTTAAGAGAGCAAATTCCATTGTTTAACTATGTGTTTTGCAATGAAGAACCTGCTTTTGTCTGTCCTGAATCTTCCAACATTCAGCTTCTTTGGATGGCCCTGGGATCTAGTATTGTGAGAGAGGAAGAAAAAAACCTCCATCTATTTTTTCAACACCAATCATAGTTTTATACACATCTATCACATTCCCTCCCTTACTCACTTTTTTACTGAACCTTATTGAAAACTCTGCACTGTCAGGATTCCTGATTGCATGGAGGCTTATAAGTATGTTCAAACAAATGTACTTAGAAGTCACCTTCAGATCTTCCTTCTCAAGAGAAAAATGGCGGGGTAGAGCATGTGTAGGTGGCTTACTTGGGGATAGTAGGGGCATGCATGTCTCCCATGTCCCATACTTAAGTTTACATTCCCTGTTCAGGCATAATATCTGAACAAGGCTTATGTGAAGCTTAGATTACTACATGCCAAGACATGAATTCATTTTAAAAGAAAAACAGAAGTAGTCTAGGATGGTCAAGCAGGTGAGCAGAGTTTGGCAAAGACCAGCCAAGACTGATGACCTAAACCAGAATCAGCAACTTAATGAGACTGAGAAGAACCTTATTGGTTCCTGAATCAGTGTGCCCAAGAAACAATAAAAAATATATTGGAAGCTGCAATATACCCTCTGTCAGTCTGTGTGGTGCTGAAGTTTAAGAGAGAGCAGAACAGGAGCTCACCTTCCTTAAGAAAACTGCCACAGTGTCAAAGAGAGGAAGACCTTTCAGTCTACTTGCTAGAGTTCCTGGTTCCTGTTTCTGATGCTAGTGCATCAGTATATATAAATGGAATATCAGAAACTGACCTAAGGCATATTATCTGAGTGACAGTGGACATCACTTTTCAAGCACCAAGAATTCCAGCAGTTGCTCTATTTAATGATATGGTGACTAATCAGTAATATATATATATATATATATGTATGTATGTATGTATGTATGTATGTATGTATGTATGTATGTATGTATGTATGTATGTATGTATGTATGTATGTATGTATGTAAGAGCCACATACTCTGTGCAAAGCATCAATGTTTGGTATTATAATACTACTGCTAATTGCATCCTATAAAGTCACATGACCTAGGATGTGCTTTCTATCTCCTTATTTAATGTAACTGTTCCAGACATTATTTAACAAATTTCCCTAATTAAATTGTGTTCTGTCAATTACTCATGATAGAGATCTGCTAAGATAATAAGAGTGCTACTACAGTCCCTGCTATAATTGCTACATTATAATCTGCAGACCCAAAAAAACCCTGGGGATCTCAGTACATAAAATGTCTTTCAGCAACTCAGGTGTGGAATTCATTATAGGAATTTTAACTCATATTTTAAGGGGGGAAATCCTAAACACACTGGAAATATACCAGTATCTTGGGGCTGAGGAGTATGATGAAATATTATTTAAGGTTTAAACATAGTACTCCACTGTGCACTAGAAAAAACAAAGGGAAAAGCAAGGCTGTGTGATCAGAAGGCTGGCTAAAAAACAGCAGTAAAGCAGTGACATGTATTACAAGGAGCCATATTTTGCATCAAGGGGAGCCAATTCATTTGCTAGATTAAATCTGGAGAACCAATGAAAAATTAAATGACAACAAATTATATCTTATCTGAATAAAATATATTTTATTAATATCTGTCTATTTTGACAGTCACGTTTTAGGGTGTCTTGGACTACATGTGTACCAATTTTCTAGGTCATGTAGAGATAACCTTTTTACACTCTCATGAGTGAGTCAGTCAGTTAGAATTGCACAGTTCATATCTATCCATCTGTCTATCCTCTATCTATCATAATTGTTTCCAGCCTTTATAATGAATACCGCCATTGCTGTCTTACACAATGGCTAAGTATAATCCAACCAAAGTTATGCAGATTCTTAAAACTGCATTGGTATCATTGGGATAATTAATGGCAGTTAAGAGTGTTTAATTCTGGGTAAATCGTGCCCACACAGATATTGTTTTACCATGAATTCTAGAGGTATCATCAATCTTAGGGCCTTCTTTGCATGATCTCACACTCACATTATTTTTGGTCAAAGAAGTCAGATCTGAATTGTACTATGTCGTGTTAAAACTGTGTTCTCCCCACACTTTCTTTTTAAGAAGGGGTTATGTTATAATCCATAAACCCAACACAAAAACGTAATATGGATATATTTCTTTTTGACTGTGGTTCAAGGCAACATTTCTGTTGTAATAAACTCAGAGGTATAAACAAAACCATAAGTAAACTAGTGAGCACAATTGCGTAAGAAAAGAATTCCTGAGTTAGAAAAGTAGGGTCACATTCACACCATACTTTATTCCACTATTATTCCACTTTAAACAGTTGTTTTGCCAAATGGTTAGCCCTGGGCTGACAAGAGACAAATCAGTTCAAAATTTCAAAAGGCAACGAACACTTCTGGTGGTGAATAAGTTAAATGGTTTATTAAGCAAGCTGTTTACATGGAGCAGTTGTTTGCAAGCAGTAAAACACTAAACTAAAACTAATGGCTAATGGGTCCCTTCCCCCCCCTGTTTTAAGATGCTCACTGGCTGGAAGCCTTACGAAAAGCCAGCGAGGATTCTTGCTGAAAACTCTGCTTAAAGCTTGATGTTATCCTGAAGCTCTCAAAACTTCTTGCTGGATGTTGCTTTGAGGCTCTCGAGACCCCTGGAGACTTATTCTCACCAAACTAGAGATTCTTTATTTATACCCCAAAGACCCTCTGGGAGGGGGCATGTTATACCTGTGAGATCATTATCTTCCCAGCTGGGTCTCCCCTCAGGTGACTTTGTTGATCTCTCCTGACCCTGTATTCATGACACCTTGGACTGGGAGTGCAGCTGCACTCCCACCTTTCCCTTCATAGGCATAACTGCTTGTTTTGACTATCAAGAGTTTTGTTTACATAAGCAGGGTGAGAACATTAGTAAACTAATTACAGTCACTGTCCCTTCAAAGCTTGAGAAAGCCACAAACAAGCCCACCTGACAGAGCAGGAGTGTGGGACAAGCTGGATTGTTTTGGTTAACTGAACAAGTTTCCCAAGTGCTGTTTTTGAACACAGACAGAGTGAAAACGTCTTTTCTCATCTTCTTATAACCATGTCAAAAAGCCTGTGCTTTAAGTTCTTCAGACTCCGATACTCTGCAATTACAGTATGCAAAAGCAATAAGCACCCCAATAAATCAGGGGTATGATGCATGAATTATGGGACAGGGCCATGCACATGCCATTCTAAGCCTCTTTGTTTATCTCTAGATTTTTTCTGAGATATGTGGTGCTACAAAAGTCATGGCTTCCCCCAAAGAATCCTGGGAAGTGTAGTTAATGAAGACTGCTGAGAGGAGACTCCTATTCTCCTCACAGAGCTGAAGTTTCCAGAGTGTTTCCACTCTGTCCCTGTTCCCAGGGAACTCTGAAAATTGTACTTCTGTCAGAAGAGTAGGGGTCTCCCAAAATCTCACAATTTCACAAGCTGCACTTCCCAGGAATCTTTGGGGAAAACCATGACAATCTAAAGTGGAATAATAGTGGAATAAATGTATGGTGTGAATGTGGCCTAGATGGGGCAGGATGGGCTATGCTAACCTTTGTCTGGGCTCCTAGTGGGAGGAAGGGTGGGACATAAATCTAATAAATCTAATAAATAAATAAATAATACAATGGAGTTTGCTATCTATTCTAACCACCACTCAGTTCTATAGACTAGATGGGATCAGCTGGAGGACTTGTTTCATTACTTATGTGGGCCAGAGACCTGAATCGGTGTGCCCAAGTAATAATAAAAAACCCATGCATATAGGTGGCTAGGGTCACTTTAAACATTCATCAGAATAAGCAGTAGAATAAGTGGTAAATAGTCTCTTAGCCTACTCCACTACAGTGGAAAATTAGATACATTAATGCCTCTCTCCTGTAAACAACTCCCTGAACATACCTAGGTAGCATGTCAAGGAGAAGAATACATTTTTCTACATTGCAGGAACTTTATTCCCCCATTAGAGAGCATTGTGACAAGCATTCTCAACCTGGAGTCTGAAGTGATACAGGAAGTTTTGTCACCTAATTCCGGGAATTAAATTGGATATGAGATTGTTAATTAGAACTACTTCTGCAACTCAATAATATTAGAAGTTGACACTGTACCATAAAGGATGCAATAGCAATTTTTTAAAAAAATCCTTCAATTGCTTTTATCAGTGGTGGAATATGCTGGACATAAAGGCATGTGTATGACATTGATTTAGAGACAGTATATGTTCTCTGTGTGTATTTATGTGTGTCTGTAAATTATGTCCCCATACATGCAATAAGATTCCTTTATGAGACAAAGGCTAAAATGGAAATACATCAATCAGTGATTGTTTGGGATTCACTGTATTATTTCTGCAGTGATAAATTAAAATCATTTTCATAAGAAAATCTCTTGAGATGGAGACTATAATTCACAAGGAAATGTTGTCTGAAAGACAGTTCAGTGGGATCTATCAAAGCAGGTAACCTTTAACTATAGGCGACCCAGTAATCCTTATAATTTATAACTTGGTTAACCTAATAGAACAATGACAATAATTATTGCAGAAAAACATTTGTAAGTCAATTTCACACTATTTATTTGTAGTAGGACAAAAAGGATGTTTTGCCTTTCAGAAAGAAAATGCTTACATTGATCTTATTTTCTTTTTTAGTGTAAAAAATTAAAAAGGTACACCAGTGAATAATGGCAGTCATCTAACAATCACTAGCATAAGCCTGAAAAACTGGGATATAATATTCACAAAACTCAGCTGAGATTGTTGTAACCACAGTCACATCACCAATTACCAAAGTTTGGACATTTATGCAACATGTATAATACACTGGATTACATGGTGTATAATATTTATTTATTTATTTCCCACTCTTCCTCCCAGTAGGGAGGCGGCAAACTAAAACACTCTAAATCATCATAAAAACAGACTTTAAAATATGTTAAAACAAAACATCTTTAAAAATATATTTTTTAAAAAAACCTTTAAAAATCTTAAAAAGCAATTCCACCACAGACACAGACTATGATAAGATCTATACTTAAAAGGCTTATTGAAAGGGAAAGGTCTTCAGTAAGCACCGACAAGGCAACAGAGATGGTGCCTGTATAATATTAAAGTGGAGGGAATTCCAAAGGGTAAGTGCCACTACACTAAAGGTCCACTTCCTATGTTCTGCAGAACAGACCCCCTAATAAAATGGTATCTGCAGGAGGCCCTCACCTGCAAAGCACAGTGATCGACTGCATATACAATGGATAAGATGATCGTTCAGGAATCCTGATCCAAAACTGTATAGGCTTTGTACACGAAAACTAGAATCTTGACCTTAGCCCGGTAGCTAATGGGCAACCAGTGCAATTCTTTCAGCAGTGGGGTGACATGTTGGCAATACCCTTCCCCCTTGAGCAGTTGCGCCACAGCAGTTTGCACCAGCTGCAGCTTCTGGACCAAACTCAAAGGCAGCCCCACATACAGCACATTACAATAATCCAGCCTTTCAGAAGGGGTACAACCCCATCCAAAGCAAGCAACTGACCAATTATCAGAACTCGGGAACCACTAACCCCCAGCGCCTCCATGTTGCTAGGAATCAGACTCAGTTTACTGGCCCTCATCCAGCCCACCATTGAGACCAGGCACTGGTCCAGGGCTTGCAAGGCCTTTCCCAATGCAGATGTTACAGAGAAACAGAGCTCAGTATCATCAGTGTATTGCTGACACCTCACCCCAGATCTCCTGATGAACATGCCCAAGGGCTTCGTATAGATGTTAAACAGCATGGGGGACAAGATGGTACCCTGCTGCACCCCACAGCACAACTGCGAGGGGGCCAAAAGACAATCACCCAATGCTTTTCTCTGAAAACAACCCTGGAGATAGGATCGGAACCACTGTAAAACAGTGCCTCCAATACCCATCTTGCCAAGTCGGCCAATGATACAATGGTCAATGGTATCAAAAGCCACCAAGAGATCAAGTAAGAATAGCATAAGAACATAACATAAGAACATAAGAAGAGCCTGCTGGATCAGGCCAGTGGCCCATCTAGTCCAGCATCCTGTTCTCACAGTGGCCAACCAGGTGGCCAACAGGGTTGCACACCCCCATCCTTCTTCCAATAAAGGTCAGGATGACCAAGGCCAATGGAGTCTCATAACCAGGCCTGAACCCAGACTGGAATGGGTCAAGATAATCTCTTTTATCCAAATGTACTTGCAATTGCTGTGCCACAACCCTCTCAATCACCTTCCCTAAAAGGGGGTATTTGCGACCGGGCAGTAGTTGTCACAAACCAATAGGTCCAGGATGGGCTTTTTCAGGAGCGGTTGGATCACTGCCTCTTTTAGGGGGGCTGGAACTACTCCCTCCCACAACAATGCATTGACGTGGATCCTCTTGGTTAAACCCCCTTGGCAAGCTTTAATAAGTCAAGAAGGGCAATGGTCAAGAAGACACATTGCTGGCCACAAGGACCTTGTCCACATCATCATGCTGCATCAACTGAAACTGTTCCCAAGAAGTTGCAGCAGACCTTGCACTGGACACCTCACTGGAGACTACAGTAAATGTGGATGGGGCATCAAGATTGCTACTGAGGCAAGCAACTTTATCCTCAGAAACAATTCACAGTGTGCCTCCAAACAGTCTAAAACTCAATTTCCTCGAGATGATGTCAACAGACCCCCGATAATATGGAAAAACTCCATTGGACAGCTACTTGAGGATGAGATGGTGTCAGAGAAGTGGGCCTTCTTCTCCGCCCTCACCACAACACAGTAGGCATAGTCAGAGCTTGGAAAAGTTACTTCTTTAAACTACAACTCCCATCAGCCCCAGCTGGCATGGCGACTGGATTGGGCTGATGGGAGTTGTAGCTCAAAAAAGTAACTTTTCCAAGCTCTGGGCATAGTTATGATGTTTTACTCATGCTCAATCAGCCTCACAGCATGTATTTTGCCCCTTGCTCTCTAGCCGTCATCTAGCCTGTTTCATGTCCCTTAATTCACTGGTGTACCACGGTGCAAACCAGGCTCCACGATGCCGGAGAGGGCACTCAGGGGCATGCCTCATTGTTCCACAGTGTGACAAGAGCTTCAACAGGGTGACCTGCTCTATCTTCTGGAACTCCCCCACAGCATTCAGGAATCCAGTGGATTTCATTAGTCTCCAGGGATAGGCCATCTTAATCTGTCCACCACCCCTGCAGGGCAGGTTCACAGCCATAAGTCTAAACTCCACCAGGAAGTGATCTGACCATGACAATGGGGTGACATTGACCCCGCCCCATTTCCAGAACACCCCTTCCTCCCAGTGGCGTCACTAGGGTTGGTGTCACCCGGTGCGGTAACTCATGGTGTCACCCCCATGGACCTCCTCCCGTATCAGACCATACAGAATCCTTAGTAATGTTTTTTGTACTAATGTTACTCGTAAATCGTAATTCCCATATATCACTGAATGTAATGGCAATAGTAGTGACATAAACAACTAGCAAAATTAAAATTACACCTTTAAATTACAATATCATACGCACAGCTCAAATTCTTGCTCTTATTACTAATGGGAGTTAATTATCTTGCATATGCCCATAGTAAACTTTCAGATATTTTCAGACCTTCAGCAATTTTCAAGTGGTCTATGTGAAGAAAGGTTTGGGAACCCCTGGAATAAGACACCTGCTTATGTCCCTATGCTGCTCTCTCCCCTCATTTAGGTGCCTGGGATGCATGCGTGTGGACACACCTCCTTACAATTATGGAAAGTGATTCTTAATAATAAGTCTCCAGACACAAAGTTACATAGGTATTTATCAGTTTAGTAGAAAATTCAGAGCTGCAGGATCCCTTCATGATAGTTACAGCCACGTACACCCTTTTTTGCTCCTGGATTAAGAATGAGATCTTTGTTAATGCATTCTCTCACAACAACAAACATCTCTAGGAGCCAATCAGTATGAAAGTGGAGAGTGTTAGCAACTGAGAAGAGTCTTCTCAGTGGTTGACTCACCTCCTTTCACTCTGATTGGCTCCAATCTGCAGAAAAGGCAAGGAAGCATATTAGAAGACTCTTCTCAGTGACTAACACACTCCCTTTTCATGCTGACTGTAGGATGCTTGGAGACATAGGGACCCTGCTCCCAAAAAAGCAGAGGGCTAAGATCCCCTGGGCAACTACCCTCCTGATGCTTATGGACATGACCGTAATATATTTTGTGACGTGCAAGTTCGACATTATTTATTAAGTGTGTTTAGGATTACACTGATGACATTCCCAAATATGTACTTTCACACAGACTTTGGTTTTCCATAACACAATGTTTGTCCAAGCCTCCACACTTGGGGGGGCACTACTTGCACACCCCTTCCATAAGCACATCAAAGTTGGATACACACCTGAACCAAGACCCAGACAAAAGGGCACTCAAACAAAAAGGTAAATTTAAATTAAAGCTGAGAATCACCCCCCTCTGATGGTGTCACCTGGTGTGGTCTGCACCCCCCGCAGCCCCGTAGTGACGCCACTGGGGGGCGGCTGATGTTTTTATGTATATCTCGAGAACCGGACCACCTAGAAACTTAATTTTTTAAAAAAAATTAAAGCTGAGAGTCACCCCCCTCTGATGGTGTCACCTGGTGTGGTCCGCACCCCCCGCACCCCCCTAGTGATGCCCCTGCTTCCTCCATCTGGAGCAAAAATGTTGAGGGTGTGCCCTGCCCTATGCATCGGGCTGACGATAACTTGAAACAGTCCCATGGTCATCATGGAGGCCATGAAATCCTGTGCCAAAACACCAGAGTTAGCCTCAGCATGGGCATTAAAATCGCCCAGGATTATCGTTCTGGGCTCCTCCAATACCACAGCTGTAATGCCCTCCGCCTGCTCAGGAAGAGAAGCTGCCGGGACCGGGCTGGACGGTACACCAGCAGCAACCCTAATTTACTGTCTCCTTGGCCCAGCATCAGGTGTAGGCCCTCACAGCCATCTCCAAGACAGAGTGGTTTCCTGGTGACAGAGATGGAAGTTCTGTAGACCACAGCAACCCCTCCCCCTTGCACCTGCAGCCTTGGCTGGTGTTGCACCGAGTATCTAGGTGGGCAAAGCTGGGTCAGATCAACTCCTCCCAGCTCACCCACCCAGGTCTTAGTAATGCACACCAAACCGGCACCCTCATCCATGACCAAATCATGGATGAGTGTGATCTTATTGTGTACCAATCTGGCATTAAACAACAGGATTATGCTTTCATCTCTTTCAGACATACAACCCAACTTTCACCCCCAAACTGTAACATGACCTTCTAATTTTTTTAATTTTAAATATTTTTTACATTTACTATATGTCTGACATTATTGTCTTTCTTTTTCCTTCTGATTCAGTTTTTTCCTCCCCAGTTGTATTGTCCTCTCGCTCGCTCGCTCTCAAAAAAAAAAAGTTGCAACACCAATGGAAGATAAGCACATGATGAGAAGATATGCAAACCAACTTGCATGATTCCCCAGATATAGAAACAGAGCTGTGATGCAGTCACACACATTAAAAATGGGAGAAACACATCAAGTGGATTAGGCCTGAATAAATGAGAATCACTTTGGGGGCCTGGTTGTGATGAAAAAGAAAAGAGTTGGCTCTTGCATAAAATGGTGGTTTTGACCATTATATAATATAGATGGGATGTTTTATATTAAATGCTCTAAAACTGTACAGCTCATGTCTTGTGGTCAGGAGTACACCACTGGGAAACAGTTTATGCACTGCATTTATGTTGGAAAAACAAATAAAAAACAGAATTGTGCTTCAATTTCAAAAGCCAGGCTTTTGTTATGGTAAGATCCCCTTAACTTTTCAAATGCTGAAGCACTACTAGCCTGGGGTTTATGCTGGAATTCTGAAAGTTAACACGTTCAGAATGGTTGCCAAAATATTGATTTACATTTTGTTAGAAGTTCTTTCTTTCTTCCTGTTCTGTCTCTCCTCCGCCTCCCTCCCAGCTTTATGGAAACAGCAGTATGTGAGCACTATAACATAATAAATTAATGGTACATAGAGTGAGAGGGGCTATAATTTTAAAACTATTATTAAAACTTAAGTTTCTGGCTAATAATAATGCTTTTAAGGGGATGCTGTGCTCTCTTTTTTAATTCTATTATCAGCTGCTAGAATGGAATATCCATTTTCTGACCCAAACCAAATGTATTTTTATTGATAGATATGCATGGAAAATACAGGTCCAGAGGCTTGACAGCTTACAAAACAATGGGAAAAGAAATTCAAGTTTTATGTTTAAGAGAACATTTAAGGATTCACATGTGAAATGCTTTATAATTGAAAATGCACTTTCATTTTAAAGCACAGTATTTGAAATCACAATATTCATTTACCTACCAGATGAATTCTCTTTCTACTTCTTTGCTCCATTGAGAAGTAATGATAAATTAAAGCCTTAGACAAAGCCAGTTTGGATTAAGTCCATGGATACAGTACTTTAAAGCCCCGAAGTCACAGGAAGTTCAGTCTGAGCAATAATTTAAGCTGACCCAGAGAAAACAAGAACCTAAGTTATCATTAGTTAAGTAAATGTGGCTGATATAATAAAGTATGAGGTGGCAGGAAGGTCTGGCAGTTAAGATTAACTACACACAGAGATAAGAGTCCCCTTTTCACTTTTTGTGAAGATTAAATATTCCATACCATGAATTTCTTTCAGGTTGGCTTACACTGATTTTAAGAATTGTAATGAAAGTTCACCTAATTTTAAGGATCAGGGCCAGGATCTAAATAATTGTGGAATTAGCTTTGTAGGCTATGAAGGGTGAAACAACCTGGTTCACACAGGGACCACTAGGAAGCCCGGTATTGATGGAAGGCAGGTATTGTTGCCTGAATGGTGCTGACAGACAAGTGTTGGCTCTAAAGGAGAAGGGGCACAAGTTGTGTTCTGCTTCAGATTATTATTATTATTATTATTATACAATAAATTCCTTATCCCCCCTTCACCATAAGGTTATAGCAATTTAAAAATACAATATTAAAATCCATTCAAACAATTTACAATAAGGTACCATGGGGAGGTGGTAAGCTACCACAGAAGTTGAAGGCAAAGCTATCTGCACCTTGTTCCTCGCTGCCACTTTTCCGATGTATGGGTTCCTCGTTTCTCATCTGCTGTGCCCGCTGGCCTGTGTGTGCTGTTGTTTAATGCCAGATTGGTACACAATAAGACCACACTCATCCATGAATCCTAGCAAGATGAGGCGCTGTGGTTGGTGGTTGAGTTGGGATAATTGGTGAGGTCCCTGCTTTGGATTGGGTTGTACTCCCTCTGAAAGAGCAGGTTTGTAGTCTGGGGGTGCTCCTGGATCCATCTTTGTTGCTAGAGTCCCATGTGACCTCAGTGGTTAGGAGTGCCTTTTACCAGGTTCAGCTGGTAAGACAGCTGCAGCTGTTTCTGGACCGGGATAGCCTGACCACTGTTGTCCATGCACTGGTAACCTCCAGGCTGGATTACTGTAATGCACTCTATGTGGAGCTGCCCTTGAGGTTGGTCCGGAAGCTGCAGCTGGTACAAAATGCAGTGGCACAACTGCTGACTGGGGCAGAGTATCACCAACATTTCACCCCGCTGATGAAAGAATTGTACTGTTTGCCCATTAGCTACTGGGTTAAGTTCAAGGGTCTGGTTTTGCTGTACAAAGCCCTATAGAGCTTGGGACCAGGATACCTGAAAGATTGTCTTACCCTTTATATACCCAGTTGACCACTATCCTCTGAAGGTGAGGTCCTCCTGCAGATACCACCTTATCAGGAGATCTGTTCCGCACAACATCAGAAGTTTCAGTGTGGTGGCACCTACCTTTTCAAATCCCCTCCCCAGGCACCATCTCTGTTATCTTTTCAGCACCTACTGAAGACCTTCCTCTTTTGACAAAGCAAAAAGCTTGGATGGTAGAGACATTATCCCAGTCTGTGTTTGTTTTGGAATTGCTTTTTAAGATGTTTTTAAAGATTTTTTCAAGATGTCTTTAAAGATTTTTTGTCTTAATATATTTTAATGTCTGCTTTTATTATTGTTTTAGTATTTTTGTTTGCCACCCTGGGCTCCTACTGGGAAGAAAGGTGGGATATAATAATAATAATAATAATAATAATAATAATAGGATGAGTCCTAATATATGTGTGCGTGTATATGGGTGTGAATCTCTCTCTCTCTCTCTCTCTCTCACATACACACACACGTCTTTAAATGCTAATTCTCTCCCTCCCGGTGCCATGTATGAGAGTGAGTGTGTGTGCATGTGAGCTGCATTAGGCAGGGAGGGGACACAGGAAGTGGTTGGCTTGGTAGCCACAAGTGACTACATAGCAGGCAGTGGAGGGTGCACCCAGCCAGGACCTGCAATGGAGGAAGAAGAGGGAGTGTCACAGGCTGGCTGGCTGGGTGGAGGGACAATGGTGGGATAGACAGGCAGAAAGAGAAGAGCACAATGGTTAGATAGATGGACAGGCTGAAAGGATAGGGAGGAACAATGTGTCTGATACCGATCAGTCTGTCTGATTGATCAGCTATTGATTAACAAATCAAGAAAAGCATTGAATAGCAGGAAAATAAGAACACAGACTGTAACTGTCTGCCATTTTGATAGAATGCATTCTAAACTGACTGTACCATACAAATCCCAAGCCTACTTTGCACACACACCCCTTGGTGATATATGTTACTGTATCTTTAAGATGAATAGACTGTCAAGAGCAAGCCTGTTCAGTTAGAGAAGGTTAAGTTGATGGATGTTGTACATATATAGCTGTTTGCTGGTTAAGAAAATACCTGTTCTAAATTACTACATTGAATCTGGAACTTCATGTTGAAGACAACATATAGTACATGGAATTCATTTTGGAAAGGTACTATGGAATAGTTGAGGGTGCCATGTCCTTTTTCTCTGTCTCAAGAGGCAGTTGAGGAATAGAAGAGGGGGCCATTTGAGTACAGTGAGAAAGGAGGGATACTGAAAGGAAAAAAGTGACTGTTTAAAACTTTGAGAGAGTTTTGAGTGAAGCAGGGTTTGAGGAACACTGAGATAAACAAGGAGGTTTGAAACAATGGCAGAGGTTTGAGTGAAGCAGGTATTGAGGGACACTGAGGACAATGCCAGCTTAAAACAATGTCAGAGGTTTGAGTACAGTGAGAAGGGTTCAAGTACAGCAAGAGGGGAGTTGGAAAAGGCTCTGTTTTAGTTTCTGTGTTGTACCAATCTCTGCTATTTCAACTTGTTACAACTTTTTTGAAAAAATTCCTCAATGTTCCTCCCTTCCCAATCTATTCAGACTTTCCTTGTTGTTTTAAATCACCACTTTTCTCCTCTCAGTGGCCCTCCCTTCTCACTTTCATGCCAAGGTCATGGCTGTTGTGCAACCTGCCTTCTCTTTTGCCCCCATGTCCTACCCTGGCTTCATGAAAATCCAGGATTGTGATGCAGCACTACAGATGCTGTGTAATGACACTCTTACATTTTTATTATATGTTGATATATGTATATAGTCAAAGGCAAGGGTAAAGAAGTGTGTCTTCAGCATATAATGAAAGCTATACAATAAAGGTTCCAGCTGCATCTCTGTGGAGACATAGCATACGGGCTGCCACACATAATATCATTTCTGCTCTTATAGCAGGGGCATGTTTGCCTCCATCACCACCCTTCTTCAAAGATGATTCAGGAGACTGATTTCTGAAGGGAGGCAGTAGAGGACGAGACATCTGGGCCATTGGCCAATTGAGAAGGGGTTGGAGTATGGCGTTATAAACCTACTCCTCCCCTGAGCTCTTCCTTCTTTCTCTTTACTGCACCCTCCCTCCCCATATATAAAGCAGTTAATAAGTTAAATAAATAAACAAATTCACTGATAGGCAAAAAACCTTGTGGTTTAAGAACGTACCTATAGCCAACAGATATTTCTATCCCACTTTAAAAAGCAGGGAAATTGGGCAGCTATAGTGAATGCACCAGGGGATCAGGAGACCTGACTGCCTCTCTGAGATATTGTACTGCCCTACAAATTTGTCAAAATGTAAACACCATTTGGGTTGGTCTTTCACAGTCCAATCCACTTCCTGTGTAGCTTGGAAGAATCTAGTAACATGTGCCTCTGAGCATATGGTGAGTGGTGGCAACAACTGCAATCAGCCCAAAGAACAGAAACAAGACATGTGCTGTGCTGATCTTGTTTTAGCAGAGGAAGCAACATTATTGAGGCAGTTGATATAGTTCAGACAGTCACTTTAAATATTTTTGATTTACTTTGCAATTTTAGTGAAGTTTCCTATAGGAAATCATTTCCTTTTGTTTCTATTTCTGTGAATATGTGAAGTACAGCAACACTTTGCAAAATGACTTTTAGAACACTGACAGTTGGTTCTTACTGAACATGCCTGACATTACCATAGAGTTCCAGCCAAAATTTCTTAAATTAATTAAAAACAGCAAGACATTTTTTTAACTTTTAAACTGCATAAGATGAAGGTCAGAGTGTGGAGCAAGGTCAGTAACAGGATTACAGCTCCTCTGTGAAGATGGCTGATTTTTAATGAATTTCAACAGATTATGAGAACTCTGACAGAAAAAAGTCCAAAAGGGCTCTGGGTTTTTTTCTCTCTTTTTAGACTTTGAATTCTTAATTCTCTCTGACTGTTTTGTGTATCGCCATGAAAATTCAGAGGGTTGTTAAGCAAGAGTTTCTTAGTTCTGTAAGGTTTTATTTTGAGATGAGCTTATGGAAAGCATCGGAATGGCATGGGGGGTATTTTCAATTTAACATTGTCGAATGTGAAAAATCTATGCTGGCTATAGTATACAGCCACTCTTGTGGCTGTATAATAAATACCCTGGCTCTTGCCAGTCACCTGTATGAAGGAGCTGAGTAGGAATTTGTTAGGGGGATTCTTTGATTGGCCTTTAGGATCCCTTCTTTTTTGCCTACTTCATACTGTTGGGAAGAATTAGATTGGTATTTTGGGAATGGTGTGGCTTGGTTACTCTTTTGTCAGGTCCAGGATGAGACTGAGGGACCAGACCAGTGGGTGAAAGCAATTCAGTTTTTATTAGAGTGACATCCACACAAACGCTGCGCCTTCTCATAAAGCGCCACTGACTTACAGATCCTGCGACATGGAAAGATAGTTGACAGAGCGAAGTGCACTTTCCCGCCCAACTCTTAAGTAGGACCCAAACGGGCGCGAAGCCTTTCACTCCTCCTCAATCCACCCTCAGGGGCCACCTGTCTCCCCCTCCCCCTTTCTTGTCTCTTCACTCATCGTCGAGTACGCGGTGAGGTGGGAAGCGCCAGCCCCTCCCCTTCTGAAGATTCCGACTCCGGTATGGGCATAAGGGGAGGTCCGGGTGGAGGGGGAGGCGTGTGAACTTTCAAGGTTGGCTCTGAGACTCTGGCGCTCCCAGGATCTCCGTTGCTGGGCAACCCTATCTCTGGACATTCCTCTCCTTCTCCTTCGCTCAAGTCTGACAGGGGGCTCCCCTCCCCCTCGTCTTCTGACTCTAAATCCATGGGACCCCAATTCCGCGTCCCGACATCTTTGGACACTGAGTCCAGCAGGTGAGGAATGCTAAGTATACTGAGGCATTATTGTGCTAAGGGCACAATAATCCCTCTTTGAGGATCTGCCAGTGCATTATGCCTGGTAGGACTTGGGGGGGTTCCTTTAGGCCTGAGATGCACATTTTTGATGAACACAGGACAGCGGGGTTTGCGTGCATTGAAATATTCCAACCTGGACAAGAGCAGAGCATGAAGTACACTGGCATCTCCAACTGGAATTGGAAATAGACACTCCTAGCCACCAAGCCCACCTGAGCCAATGTTGGATCCATGAGTACTCACAAGCTATGGACTTATTCCTTTCAAGGGGATACAATTCAGTTCAGAACTTCTGTGGGCAGTGGAACTATTAAGAACCCCCCTCTGCTGAACACCTGAGAGGGTCTGTACAGAAAAAGGTTGGAGCCTAAGTTGTTTGGGCCTATGCCTGCTTTAAATTTATTCTTATTAACAGTACACACACCATGCTGCATGGCAAATTGCTTGTGAAATTGAGAGCAGTTTTAAAAGCAGCTAATTATATGAGAAGAAGGGGACAGCATCTGTTGAGGGGGGAAAGGTTAAAAACCCATAGTTAGTGCAAGTGCCTTGTATGAACTCAAGTATCTGTTTGGATCCTGCTCCAGATCAGGTGAATATATCAATTTCTTCCAACTGTTGCTTTGAGAAGTATCACAGCTCAGCAACAGACCACATGTTTTTCCACACGAAAAGTCCCAGCTTGAATCCCTGGCATCTCCAAGTACAATTGGTCAATGTTCAAGATTGACCAATGGTATAAGGCAGTTTTCCAATATAATATAGTATTTGCAATAAATTATTACAAATTTAGCTGCAGGGTGTTTTCAGCTCCGAAATCTTAGCGTTTGCTAACTCTTCAATACATTTCTAAGGTACTGAATGATTAGCAATTACCCCTAACTTTGATTTGTGAAAGTCCAATTGAAATAATTTGAGCTTCCACCTAATATATCATAAACAAGGCAAGGACTGCATGTAAGAGATAATCTACACCAGAGTTGGGCATAAGGTAGATGTGGATCTACTGGGGGGGGGGGGGGTTCCAAAGAGATCAGCATGGATTTCTGACTTCCAGTTGTTTAACAATAGCAGCAACCAAATTCCTCTTCCCCAGTTATGCTGCTGAAAGCTTAAGAGTAATCAAGTCTGTGGATATTTTTTATCCCCACCTGTATTTGTATTGGACTTGAAAATGTCTATATATCTATTTTTATTATTTATGGTTTTATTGTTAAATTTCTTAAGGATGCTTTATGGGAAGCAATTCATGAACGAAATGAAAAGAATAAATAACCAGGAGCAATTTTTGTGTGGAATGTGAATTCCTGTCTGTTCTGGTACTCAAAAGAAATTCCTGGGCTTAGAATTCTTTAATTCCAAGTTTATGCCTTTGCACCAGACTCCAGTTGGTGGATCCTACCATTCCAAAGTCTGCCCACTCCTGATCTGCACTTTCTGAAAAAGCACACGATACAACCCACTTAGGACTGCATGACTTAAGAATGATTCTCGCAGTGGCTCATGTGATTACCATTCCCCCATATTAATCAGCAGCAGCAAAAACACCATCATCATCATCCTCACAGGTGAAAAATTACAAGGAAAGGGAAAGTATCCAAGTCCCATCTTCTGCCTGACATACTAGTAATCAGTATGTAAGAGGTCTAATCCCAGGAGGCCGTTGCCATTAACATATATATTTTACAACAACTCAGCAAAATTGCTGAGTTAGCATTTCACATTATACAGTGCATAGAATAGCTTGCAGCCTGAACCTTGCATTGTTGACACTTGCTGATTGTGTGGGGTCTGATGTGGAGTGGAGGCAGGCCATTGAAAGAAATGGAGGAGTCACCAGTGTAACAGAATATGCATCTCAGCTACATTTTAAAATAACATTGTTCATGAACACTCTCAGATCAGCCGTGAATGTCACTATAGACCAGTGGTTCTTAACCTTTTCCACTGCCAGAACCCCTTGGATTTCCAAAATGTGCTCTCGCACCCCCTGAAAAAATACCATTCATTTTTTATTTTAATGTGTGTTTTAGCCTAACTTAGCTACACTTGAACAATCAATAAAGAAAATTCGCCTAAGCCCATCCATCAATGTTAAAATACTTGAGTACAAGGTTAGGGATTACAAGAAAAAAAATAGATAAATAACATACTTAGATTTAATTTATTAAATTACATACTATAATCACAGACTCAAAAAACAGAACAACTTCTCAATTCTCATACAATTAAAACAACTTCGTTTAATGGCTCTTCTACTCTTGCTTATTTTCAATTATTTTTATTATACGTGGCTCTTTTTTTGAAAGGGCCACATGAACATCGTCAGTCACATTTAAGCAGTTTCTGGCTGTTACTTATTATTTTTCTTCTACATAAATTTACATAATACATTAGTTTGCTTAGTGTGTTATATTCCAAAGAGTGGACAAATGAGAAGTGCAATGAGACACCATTGGGGAAGGGTGAACAATCCCCCCCGCATCTACAAATAATCTTCATAATTTGACAAATGCACTATCCCTATCAGCCTTATATAAACACTCTAATATCCTGGAGCATCAAAGGATATCATTGGTTGTCAGAATGAGATGTCCTCTCAACAGCAACGAATGGAAGAAACGGCAAACGAAATATCTCGTCTTTAGCAGTGAGGGTCAGCTGGGTCCAGGAAGAGATATCTCATGCATAGCAGTGAAAAGTTTAAAACTCAATTGTTAAGTTTTAAAATGCAGTCAAGTTGCAATTTGTGGGTGGAAGTTCTTGCATAGGAAAGCTGTATTATAAGATTACAGAATTCACGAATGATACATGATTTGTATAGTTACACATGATAATGGTGACGTGTAATTCAAATTCTTCCTCACAAAATAGAGAAGTATCTGCGTAGCGCCTTAGTAGCCGAAGTAGCCAAGGTATAGCTTCGTTTGAATGCAACACCGAATAATATAAGTACCAAAAAATACAAATAAGTGCATTGCATATTACTTGAAAATGCCATGGATTTCAGTTATTTGGGCTGATTTCAAGATGAAGCCTAACCGAATTCTACTGCATTTCGACTGAATACATTATGTTATAACTTACCTCAAATAAAAGTACAAATACTATAATAATGTAGGATCTCTTCGGAGACGTACAGCTTAACTGGAGGACGACAAACATGTACACTGAATGCCAAAGTAAATAGTATCAACTCGCAAAGCCGAGAAGGTAGAGAACACCAGAACGAGACGTGCATGTGCATGTCATCAAGCCTTGGCTTCGTCACTCGCCTGCAGCAGGATGGGGATAGTGCGAACAGTTGATGCCCTTTGACAGCATAAGCTGCGCTAAGCAGCGCATGCTGATACGCGAGTGTTTCTGTAGCAAACTCAAGTCAGTATAAATGTCTCATTTATATTAACTAGTGTGTATTCTAGTGAATTTTAAAGCTGTAATAAGATAAATGACAGTTTTCCACAATCTGTGGTTGTATAGTTAATTTCCTGCTTTTATTTAAATGAATTTTTAAAATCTCTTGAACAATGCCTCACACCCCTAGAAAAACTGTTGTGCACCCCTGTTAAGAACCACTGCTACAGACTATCAAAGCATCCACCCAAAATAGTTCCCTATACATTTACAGAATTTGCTATGCATGAAATGTAAAATGACTTTTTAAAATTATACACAGGGAGAACACATCTGGTATATGTGCCTTCTTGAAAAGAAAAAGTATGATCACAAATAAGTTGAGGCTTTCACAAGGGTCAGGGCAAGTCATAGGAGTTTGATACAAACTGATTTAATTAATAAATAAAATATGCAGATTGACAAGCACCACATGACAAGCATCTGTTTTAAAATTATTGCAAGGGGTTCTTTGGGAAATGCCATTTGATTTAATTGTTTAAGATGTGTTTATATTCTGTTTAGTCGTTAAGTACACTTAATATTTCTCAATAAAGGAGCATTATTTTTCCACTCGTGTTTTTGTTGAAGGTTAGGCCAAATAGAAACACTTTTTGTGAACATTTTTGGCAGCATCAATAAGTGTGAAAAAAGTTGTGATTTTTCAGTGATTGCTTTGAAAGGGGTCAACAGTCAGAATGGTGTAGTGGTTAGAATGTCAAACTAGGTCTGAGAAGACCCAGGTTCAAATCCACACTCCAAGAAGACGCCCAATACTACCTAACAGTCTACAGGGTTGTTGTGAGAATAAAGTGTAGAAGGAAAATCATGTACACCACCTTGGAGATAAGATGGGATACAAATGATTTTTTTTAAAAAAAAGTTTATTCAGAAGCATTTTCCTCACTGTGAATTGGCTTCATTTGCCATCAGGGAAATCAGCTCACACTCAGAATTGATTGTTATGTCGAGTCACGACTTCATCCATAGTCACTATGTTATTATTGATTGCCTAGGGTCTCCCATATGACTAATCAAAGAAAAAGATGTGATTTTGAGAAGGGGGGGAACAATGCTGAAGCAACAGGTGAAACAATGACAGCTCAGAAAAAAGCACTGTTCTTTCAACATGAGAAGTTTTTCAGAAATACTTCTGCCTCTCACAAGCACTATTGTACCTTAAAAAAAAAAGGCAAACATTTGCTATAGGTCAGGATGGAGGAGAAATTTGTTTTTGTTTTCGTTTAAAGGCAAATGTACTTAATTCACAGTTTCCAAAACAGACACAGCCAAAACACAGCCATCCTTTGATATTCACACTTCTCCAAATTTTGCAGTGTATTTCTCCAGCCAACCAACGTGTACAAAAATGCAGAATAAAGTATGCATATTAATGAATATATTGGTGAAATTAGCATAAATATACATTCTGTAAAGGAAAATTGCTTTGCAAAAATGTGTATATTAGGAAAAATTGTGTACAAAAATCTGTATAGTAGGAGAAATCTGCACTAAAATGCTGGTGAATTTTCATGAGGACTTTTTAAAAAAATGCAAACTGAAGTGGAAATGTGAAGAGCCAAGCTTAAGAATGGAAATATGGAATGAGAAACTGTCAGAAACTGAAACTATTTGCCTAACTCTAGCTATAGGCATACTTTTGATGGCATAAAACATTTCCATCAATATTTCCATGTATATCCAGGCAACCAGTAGCATAGCTATTTCCCTATATCCATTCCAGGAAGGCTGTATCCATAGGAATGTGTTTGACATATACCAGGGCCAAACATTGCACAAAAAACATTTTCTTGAGAAAATTACTGAGACTTTTTCTCCCTTTCCCCATCTCTAGGAAAATAACTCATTGCAGAATTTCTCCTACTATTATTAACAATTTTCTGTGGTGGCTGTCATTTCCAACCCCCGTAATGCCCTGTAATGATACTAGGTCCAAGGCATTGTGGAGGCTGCAAAATGGTGGCTGGGTTGGTAACACCATTGTTGCTGCTGTCCTTTGCATCAATGGAAACAGAAAAATCTTGGTGGGGTTGGGGAGAGAGAGAGAGAACTTGTGCTACTATCACATAATAGCCCCACCTGCAAGAAACTGTTAGAGAATTTCTCCTCCTCTGGAAATGGAGTGAAATGGTCCATGCAATTTTGCTACCTGCTTATGGGTGGAGAATTTTGAGAAACCATTTCCACATAGCTCTAGTTTAGGAGTACATTGCAGGCTAATGAGGATAAGGCTAGGGGTGGGAAAACTTCGATTCAGTTTGCATTTGAAGTGACTTGCTTAATTTGCACTTTCCAAAACAATATGCAAACCAAAATACAAACAGCCTTTAACATTCACATTTCTCTGAATTTTGCGGTACAGTTATCAAGACAAGCAGTGTGTACAAGAATGCATATACTAGGGTAAAGTGTGCATATAAATTCATATATTGTTGTTGTCATTGCCTTCGAGTCAGTTATGACTTATTGCAACCCTATGAATCAGCGACCTCCAAAAGCATTATAAACCACCCTGCTCAGATCTTGTAAGTTCATGTCTGTGCCTTCCTTTATGGAATCAATCCATCTTGTTTGGTCTTCCTCTTTTTCTACTCCCTTGTTTTTCCCAGAATTATTATCTTTTCCAGTGAATCATATATTAGTGAAAATAATACACAAAAATGCATTATGCTAGGTGAAATTGCTGTGCAAAAACGTGTATATTAGGACAAAATGCGTATATTAGGACAAATTTGCACTAAAATGCTGCTACATTTTCATGAGGACTTTAAAAATAAAAGTGCAAATTGATGTGGAAATATAGAGAACTGAACTTAAAAGACTGGAAATATGAGAAACTGAGAGAACAGCAAATGACATATTTCCACATCCCTAGATAAGACCCCCAAAAGATGTGATCATTCCAGATGCATAAAGTACATATTCAACAAATATCAAACACAGGCCAGAGCTTGAAGTACAGAGAATGAGTTGTTGCTGCCCTTCAGAGCAGCAGCCCCACATCTCATTCCTCTTCCCAGTAATGTGCAGCAATAAAAAAGCATGATGTGATATCAACGTGCTGTGAAATTCTTCACTGCAGTAAATTGCAGCCAATGAAGTGGAACAGGTGTGGAGAAAATCAAGCATGATAGTTATAATCTAACAGTGCAATCTAATACATGTCTATTCAGAAAGTCCCATTGAGTTCAATGGAGCTTATTCCCAGGAAAGTGCATGTAGGAGTGCAGCCACGGTCACTTTATTTGCATACCACTTTTCTGTATACATTATACTGAAAGCAGATCACAACAAAGCATGAAAAGCAACAAACATATACATATATTAACATTCCATTGTTATCTTTAGCATCTTACTATAAAGCAGGAGTGGGCAGACTTCAGACTTGCAGTACTGACATTGTTTGTGTGTGTGTGTGTTCTTAATTAGAATCCTGAGTTCCACCATCCAGAGCCAGATGCAAGACATAGCAGAGTTAAAGAATTTTGAACCTGGGAAGTTGTTTTGAGGACCAAAACTGAACTGAACTGGTAGGCCTTTCACAGACAAATCAACTTCTGGTCCCACCCACACCTCACTTTTGCCATTCCAATTACATAATTTTGGGAGGAGTTATTTTGTTGTTGCCGTTGTTTAACAATGAGGAGTCAAAACTTTGCAATTCTACTTCAAATCACTCAAGATCTACAAGTTGATTCCAATCTTCCTTCTGCCCTCTCCTGCTATAAAAGGCTATTCAAAACACTTTAATAAAAGATACATAATTTTTTAAAAAAAGACTCGGTATCAGAATATCAGAAGAATTCATTCCTAATTCCTGTGAAGAGAATGAGACACACTTTGACCTGGGAAACAATAAAAGTCGAATGGGCCTTTTAGAGACAGCTAAGGCCACTCCTCAGTCCCAAGTGTTGGAACAAAGATAGTGGAAGACCCTCTGGCCTAGATAGTGAATGACAGAAGCTCTCAACTGTGTGGTGCATCACACATTCTATATTGCTAGATACTACAGGGAAACAAGCAAGGAGATGCGAAACTCATGTTTTCATCAGTACCTACGTATCTGTTTCAGCAACTGGCTAATTTTGAAGAAAAAAAAGACAATGAGCTAGGATTCCATCTGCACCACATTTATTCTACAAAACAGAAAGCTATAGGTGGGATGTTTGACAGTAATAGGTCTCTTCCTTAGAAATGAACTGTGAACATCATGAAACATGGAGACTGTTGCAGTAAAACCAAATTACCATTAAAAAAAAACCTTTGAAATAAGGATGTAGCTTTGTAAACGATGAGTGCTGGCGATATTTCATTCCCTCTCCCAAATGATGATGTTGTTGTTATGTGCCTCCAAGTCGACTACGACTTATGGCAACCCTATGAATCAGAGACCTCCAAGAGCATCTGTTGTGAACCACCCTGTTCAGATCTTGTATGTTCTTGTAAGTTCAGGTCTGTGGCTTCCTTTATGGAATCAATCCATCGCTTGTTTGGCCTTCCTCTTTTTCTACTCCCTTCTGTTGGTTCCCAGTATTATTGTCTTTTCTAGCGAATCATGTCTTCTCATGATGTGTCCAAAGTATGATAACCTCAGTTTCATCATTTTAGCTTCTAATGATAATTCTGGTTTAATTTGTTCTAACACCCAATTATATTTCAAATGAATTGATTTTTCTCTTATCCGCTTTTTTCACTGTCTAACTTTCACATCTATACATAGAGATCGGGAATACCATGGTCTGAATGATCCTGACTTTAGTGTTCAGTGATACATCTTTGCATTTGAGGACGTTTTCTAGTTCTCTCACAGCTGCCCTCCCCAGTCCTAGCCTTCTTCTCATTTCTTGACTATTGCCTCCATTTGGTTAATGACTGTGCCAAGGTATTGATATCCTTGACAAGTTCAATGTCCTCACTGTCAACTTTAAACTTACATAAATCTTCTGTTGTCATTACTTTAATCTTTTTGACGTTCAGCTGTAGTCCTGCTTTTGTGCTTTCCTCTTTAACTTTCATCAGCATTCATGTTAAATCACGGCGTTCCCACCTTAGGGTGGGGGTGTGTTTGCCTTTGCACCCCATATGAGTTAGAAGGCTCGGGAGGTCTACTCCCAATTGGGTGAGGGAGTAGGGTGAGGCCACGTCATGCCTCAGTGGGAGGGGGAGGAGAGCGGTAGTGTTTAATACTGCTCCCCCTCCCTAACTCTTCTCCTCGTGTTCGTTCGCGGCAAGGGAGTGAGTGCCTGAGCGCGACTGAACACGAGGCTGGTGATGGGCCTGTGTGTGTGATTGACAGTGGCGGTGGCGGCGGCTTTTTCTTCTCTGCGGCCCAGCGGGTTTGCGGTTGGGTGGCACTTGCCTACCACCCCCCTCTTTGCTTTGTTAACAAGCCCTTCTCATCACACTTGTCAATTTCAATCAGCTGGCGAGTGGAAAGGGGGCCTTTGTCTGGATTTCTCTTTCCCATTGTTGCACTGACAACAGCGGCTGCGACAGTTTTCCTTTGGTTCAATAAATAAAATATAAAGGCTTACCAACTTAAAAGGTGGCTGTTTTGCTGGGGGGTGGACTTTGATTGTCGGGAGGCCTTCCCCAGTCACAGCGGTGGTCGCACCTGGGACCAATCCCTATTCAGCACTCGCCGCCTGTACCCATCGTGGGGGGGATTTCATTATTGGGTAGCCTCTTGAAGTTTATTGCGGGCTAAGCCTGTGCCCTTTACTAATTCTGCGCTTGTCGCGCCTGCCTCTCCTTCAGCTTCACGGTTTTGTGAGAGACTTAGGCTGATTTGGCTTTGGTCGGGCCTCGCCTGGAGTCACGTGAACGTGGTTGCGTGCGCACGCGTCTCCAGCGCTTGGCTGTTGGTGGCATAGCGTGCCTCTTGGCTTCCTCCCTCCCCCTCACATTATCCTGGTTCTGTGAGAGGCTTGGCTGGTTGGGCTTGCCTAGCGTCGTGCACACATAATTCTCGTGCGTGCATGTTTCCCGCGCTTTGCTTTTGAAGGCGTTGCATGCTTCTTCGCTTCCCCCCCCCCGCATTGTCTTGATTGGGCCTCTCAGGTTTGAATAAGTTAAAAATCAATCACTTTTCATTCAATCCATCCTCTATTGTGTAAATCAAGTTAAATCAATCTGTTCAATTCATCAGTTAATCAATTAATCAGTGAATAGGAAGCAATACATAATTGAATAAATTGGAGACTGTGCTCAACCAATTAATCTCTTAATCATAAATATAATTAAATACATACATTCATAGGAGGCTGTGCTCAATCAATTGATTAACCAATCATAAATATAATTGAATACACAAATTCATTGATTAAGGTGCCTTTTGCTGTTCTCTGATTAGGTTACCAATTTTTTCTTTATACAGGTTTTCAGTGTTATTTGATAATGCCTCCTCATAAGGCCAAGCAGAAGAAAGGCATTCAGGTGGTGAAGCGACTAGCCAGGCACCCACCTGTAGAGCCTCACTCTTTGGACAAGGAGTTGGACATGGGCTCTATGCAGGCCCTGATTGCTTGGATTGAGGCTCTCAAGCAGCAACTTTCTGCACCAAATGACCCGGGTGCTGGCCCCAGTGCTCCTACTCCACCCAAGAGGTCTGCTAGGCAGACCTCCAAAGCTAACCTTATGCGCTCACTCCTGGCTAGGGTCTGCACTTTGGAAACAGGAGCTACCAGTTCCAACCAATCTATCTCATCTGCTCCTGTTGATCCACCTCCCATTCCACCAGTAGGAGCAGCTGTGTTGGTTAGCGAAGCGCAGTCAGAACCCCCACCGTTGGTGCCATTGGCAATTCCGATGCCTTCAACAACTTTGGCTACTGCATACTCATTAGCCCCATGAGATGTGGTGGTTGTTGTGTCCCCATCGATTGGTACAGGTGAGACACCCAACACATAGGTTGCAGGGGTCACTCCTGGAACTCACAGGGTTGCCACACTTCTCAATACACTTATATGGGGGGCGTTTTGGTGCCAACACAGCCGCAGTTTCCTTGGCCGGCAGCAACTATCACCCCCTGGCAGCCATCAGGTCCTAATTCCTCTTCCATGAATTCCCTGCCTCTTCCCCAGGGTGTTTACCCCCAGGGTGATAGTTCTCTCCCTCTTGGAGATCATCTCCTCCCAGCTACTAAAGAGCGGATCTGGAGGTGAATATTTGGATATATTTACTCTTTTGTTTCATGAACCTGAGGTCAGGGACAAGCATGGACAGGTAGTGAAGGATACTGGAGCCGCTAAAAAGAAAAAGGTAGATAGGGTTTGGCCTAATTGGCTAAATGCCTATACGGTCTACATGGGCATGATGATGCAGGCCTACCCTTCCAGAGCACTGTCCATGATCAAGTATCAGGACATCATACATAGGGCCTTTAGGGATTTTGCCAGAACAGCATGGTTCAATTACGATAAAAAATTTTGTCAAAGGGCGGCCCTTAATCCCACCATGCGTTGGGACGTGGAACATCAAGGCATGTGGCTTTGCTGTATGACCCCAGCTTGGCCACTTCAAGGGAAAAGGTCAGATAGTGGCTGTGACGTCCTTCCCTGGCACCACCTGTGACGCTCTCACTCGTGGCTACAAGCAGTCAGGATTGTCGTGTTTATTTTTACCTCTCTCTGCTCTAGCACAGATCTCAAAAGATCCCCCTGCTAGGCCACACTACCCAACACTCTGTGTATCCAGTATAGCCTCTAGACTGTGCCTTAGTCTCTTCCTGGCTATTTTGATACCTTGTGTCTGTGTGTTTAGGTAATTCCCAACCCCCTTGAAGCCTGTTGCCTATGAAGCTCATAGCTCTGGGTTCCTCTGTGGTACTGAATGCTGATACAATATCTCCTCCTTTACCGCTGCCACCATTAGATACAATTTCTTCTTCAGCCTTGGTTACCCTTTCTCCCCTCCCCCCTGGTCTGTACACTCCAGCTAAGGAATCAGGCTTTAAGTAAACCAAGAAAATATTTATTGCTAACACTAGGAATAACAAGATTACTTATAGATTTTGTTGACAAGCGTATGGTTTCATATATGATTCTCTTATGTTCTTAATTCTTAATATATGCCTCAGAACTCCTAATCCAATCTCTCAACAGCCACCTTCTCTCTACAACAACCTTCAACACCCACCACCTTCAACCAACCCACCGTTCCAACAACTCTCTCCCCCACTCAACTGTCTCATTTATACCTTCAGCTGTTCAAACACACAGCCAATCATCATCCAGCATTCTACAGCCCATGTACTCCCCCTTCTCACTCACTCCACTTACCATATTTCCTATAATAACCCTGCACTTACCATATTTACATTACATTCACATACAGGAACATCACAGTGGCCACCTCTTGTCCAAATTACAGGCCACGGCTTCTGGCGGTAGCCAGGGGCCGCAGTGGGTTTGGTCCCAACAGGTGTGTTGGGACTTTAATAGCTCCGGACGCTGCACCTGTTGCCCTTGCCATTTTAGACATGCCTGTGGGACATGTGGGGGTGGGCATCCCAGTTCAGCCTGTTCCAGAGTGCAACAGGGCAAACCCAATGGCCAGGAACAACAGCAGCCCCGTAGATCAACAGGTGGAGGACGTGGTGCACCGCAATGCCAATAGCCCAGTTCTTGTTGCCCCGTTAGCACACCTTTTGGCTATATATCCGAACAGGTATGCCGGTGCTTACCTCATAGTGGGTTTTAAAGAGGGATTTGGGATCCCTTATGAGGGTCCCAGGGTTTCCACGTGGGCAACTAACCAGGCCTCAGTTCAGATCTTGGAAGAGGTAGTGGCTAGGAAGCTAGACAAGGAGATAGCTGCAGGCAGGATTTCCAGCCCCTTTTCTTTTCCCCCCTTGCCGGACCTCCATATTCCGCCTCTGGACATAGTGCCCAAAAAGCAGCAAGGGGAGTACCGGCTCATTCATAATCTCTCCTTTCCGAAGGGGAGTTCTGTGAATGATGGCATCACCCCAGACGTTGCCTCGGTTAGATACACTTCTTTTGATGAGGCTGTCAGGGTGGTGAGGAGGGCCGGAAAGGGGGCCTTGATGGCGAAATGCAACATCAAGTCGGCCTTTTGTCTCCTGCCTGTTAACCCCAAGGACATTGACCTTTTGGGATTTCAGTTCTGCGGTCAATACTATGTGGATCAGGCCATGCCTGTGGGCTGTTCCATATCATGTTCCACTTTTGAAGCATTCAGTACATTCTTGGAGTGGGCCGTGAGGGACTGGGCTGGTTCCTCTTTAACAGCCCATTACTTAGATGATTTTCTGTTTGTTGGCCCTTCAGATTCCGGGCACTGCGCCCGTTTGGTGTCAGCCTTCACAGATTTATCAATTTATTTGCGTGTCCCTCTGGCTCCCGAGAAGTCAGAAGGCCCCTCTACTTGCCTTACCTTTTTGGGTATTGAACTGGACACTGTGACTCAGTCTTCCAGGCTCCCGCTCCTAAAAATCCAGGCATTAAGGGACAAGTTGAGAACAGCTGTAGGTTTGAAGAAACTCACATTGCTCCAATTACAGGAGATCGTAGGCCATTTGGTCTTCGCCTTGAAGGTAATTTCGGCTGGCAGGGTGTTCCTTCGACGCCTTTGCGATGCCATGAGAGGCATTAAGCGTAGTTTCCATTACATCAGGGTGTCTGCTGGCATGAGAGCAGACCTCCAGACCTGGTTGTCTTTCCTGGATGGATTTAATGGGGTATCATTTTGGCGACATGAAATGCTATTGGAGGCTGAGCTCCAGGTCCGTTCCGACGCAGCTGGTAGCTCAGGATTTGGCCTTATATTTCGCAATGACTGGTGCGCTGAGAGGTGGCCCGTGGACTGGCATGTAACTGGGGTTACGTCTGATTTAACTTTTCTGGAATTTTTTCCCATCGTGGTGGCAGTGCACATTTGGCCTCTGGCTTTCCAGAACTGCACAGTGCGGTTCTGGTGTGACAATCAAGCCACTGTACAGGTTATTAACTCTCAGACTTCTCGGTCGGCAGAGGTGATGTGTCTGGTGCAGGTCTTTGTTTTGCAGTGCTTACGATTTAACATTCTTTTCGTAGCCAGGCATGTCCCTGGCCTACAGAATAGCATTGCTGACGCACTTTCTCGCTTCCAGATGGAGCGTTTCTGGAGGTTGGTTCCTGGCGCTTCACCCGTGCCGACTTTGATGTCCCCCAGTCTTTGGAACCTTGGCAGTTAGAAGCAAGCATTGCTATGGCCTCGGCGTTGGCACCCAACACTCAAAAGGCATACCAGCGCGCTTGTACTGACTTCTGGAAATTTCGAGTGCAAGCCAGCATGCAACACCTGTGGCCCATACCTGTTAGCCATCTCATGCGATATTTGGTTTCTTTGCTGGCTACGGGTAAGGCGGTCAGCACTATTGCTGGCCAATTGTCGGCTCCGGCCTTTCAGTCCAAAGCCAGGGGCCTTCCCGAGTTCACAATGGACTTCCAAATACGGAAGATGCTAGAGGGTTGGGCCAGGATCTCCCCTGCAATACCTGATAGGAGGCAGCCATTTACCCTGGATCTGATTGGCCAGTTGCTCCTGCAATTTTGGGGGCTTTGTTCCTCTTCATTTGAGGTGGTGCTATTCAGTGCTGTCGTTCTTGTTGCCTTTTACGGTGCCTTTCGCCCTAGTGAGCTGTTGGCTGCCTCGAAGGGAGACTGTTCTAACAGGGCCCTGCAGTTCACTGACTGTGTTCTTTCAGACTTAGCAGTCTGTATCACACTTCAAAGTTCCAAGACAGATCAGAAGGCCAAAGGGAAACAGGTCGCCTTAGGCCCTTGCCCTATTCCTCATTTATGCCCTGTGGCTGCGTTAAGGGCATATTTGGCACTCTGCCCAAAGGGGTTTGGCTACCTCTTTATTCATGAAGATGGGCCCTCCCTTACCCGGTTTCACTTCTGGGCTGTGCTCAAGAGGGCTTTGTTGTCATTGGGCCGTGATCCGGCGGCCTTTGGCCTTCATTCTTTCTGAATAGGGGCTGCTACTGTGGCAGCACGGATGGGCCTCTCATCATCTGATATACAGGCTATCTGCAGATGGCGATCTGCAGCATGCAAAGCATACATATGGTACTGATGGAGTTGTACCTACGTTGGAGTGCATATACAGCACCCAAGGGCAGATGGCGATCTGCAATTGTTTGCATGGTCTGATAGTTGGAGTGCATATACAGCACCCAAGGGCAGATGGCGATCTGCGATTGTGTGTACAGTTGATAGTTGGAGTGCATAATTACAGAGGGGCCAGGATGTGCATGGCAAACCGCTCCCAAGGTTCACTGGGCAAGGAGGGAGTCTTGGCCCATATCCTTGCATCAGACCCCACAGCTGTCAGCTGTGATACATGCCCAGGAGGCTGGGGGGATTCCATCCCCACCTGAATAGTGAAATTCCCCACCTGCCTGGGGGTTATAAGCAGTTATTAATTATGATTGGATATGTTTGAATTTCGATTCAGATTATGTTATATTTAATAAATATAACATTTAAACCAATGCCACGTCTCACGAGTCTTCTTTGGCGGGTGTGGGGGCAATTACTGGTTTCTGCTAGTAGTATGGTATTGTCTGCATATCTTAAATTATTGATATTTCTCCCTCCAGTTTTCACACCTCCTTCATCTTGGTCCAATCCTGCTTTCCATATGATATGTTCTGCATATAGAATAAATAAATAGGGTGACAAAATACACCCCTGTCTCACACTCTTTCCGATGGGGAATCAATCGGTTTTTCCATATTAAGATTTTCTTCCTCTTTTCATTAGATACTAACTCATGAATTACTACCAAAGAATTTGGAATCCAAATAACTGCTTCATATTTATCTTTCTGTTGTCTATAAATGTAACATTTATCTTAAATTATGTTGTTAAAGAGTAAGATTGCAATGGTTTTTACACGATTCAATGCTTTCCTGTGATTCTAACTTGCAACTATATGAGGGATAACTTCCCTTATCTTAATTATCTTACATTGCTGTATTGTGTGGGAGGCAGACTACTCTAGCTTACGTACAGTGTTTACCACTTACCTCTAGAATCCTTTAGGTGCACCTGACTCTTCCTGCTCAGCTTCAGCTATACTTACATTTATCACCTGCTTGTTTTCAATTGGAATAGGGTAGATATAATGGCTACAAGCCAGGAGGAAGGACAATTTGAAATGTTTGTAGCAGATTGTCAGTGTGACAATGACCTTGAGGTTCAGACCTCAGCAATCAGATCCCACAAATCAGACCCACCAAAGTCACAACCTTTTGCATATACTGGATGTTACAGCTAGTATAGCCAGGGCTGGATTAAGCTGAGGAGGGCCCCTAGGCTGATTGGTGTTTGGGCCCCCCTATCCCCACGCTTCACATACCTTTCCGTTGGTTTTTGCGGCACGTGCAGGTTTGCCATCAATCAAGATGGCGGTTGAGGTTCCCTAAGGAGCTGAAGCCTCTGCCGTCATCTTTGTTGATGGCAGCAATGCGCACGTGTAGCACACATGCATACCATCAGCCAAGATAGTGGCAGAGGCTTCAGCCCCTTAAGGAAACCTTGGCTGCCATCTTTATTGATGGCAAATCTGCGCACTGCAAAACACAATGGAAAGATAGGTAAAGTGGGGGGATAGCGGGGGGATGGCAGTCCGCGGATGCTTCCGCGGATCGTGGAAGGAGAGCAGAGGGCCCCCTGTAGCTCCAGGGGCCCGCAGGCCAGTGCCCCATGGGCCCCCAAGAGCTCCAGGCCCCTAGGCTTCAGCCTACTAAACCTAATGGATAATCCGGCCCTGAGTATAGCACAGTGGGGAGGAGAGCCTGGCTGGGAGTCCAGAGTCTGTGAGTTTATTTATTTATTTATTTTATTTTATTTATATACCGCCCTAAGCCCGAAGGCTCTCTGGGCGGTGTACATAAAAGATAAAACAAGCACAGTGTATAAGTACAATAAATACAATAAATCAAGAACCAAAAACAAACAAACAATAAAAGAACCAAACAACATCCAAAATACAAGATAATAGTGAAATACTGTTAAAATACACTTTAAAATGCCTGGGAGTATAAAAAGGTTTTCACCTGACGCTGAAAAGATAGTAGTGTCAGCGCCAGGCGCACCTCATCGGGGAGACTGTTCCACAGTTCGGGGGCCACCACTGAAAAGGCCCTAGTTCTAGTCACCACCCTCCGAGCTTCTCGATGGGATGGCACTCGGAGGAGGGCCTTAGATGTTGAGCGCAGTTCAAATCTCCGCTCGTGTCTCCTGGGTGTAAAGGGCCAGCTAAAGATCATCCCCACAGTGAGTGGCTCAGGGGTTATGTGTCCTGCCACCTGTGCAGCCGTGGGCACGCTGCATAGTCCCAAGGAGCCCAGTTGCCCCCCAGCTGGCAGTTGCGGACAAGAAAGGGGCTGGCTTGTGCAGCTGTGGCAAGCTGAGCAGGCCCTAGCCAGCTGGGGAGGCCTAGCCTCAGAGGGAGGCAATGGTAACCCCCCTCCAAATACCGCTTACCATGAACACCCTGTTCATAGGGTCACCATAAGTCAGGATCGAATCCATATGTCCCCATCCATCAGGCTTTTGGCTGAATAGAACAGTGGTACCATTGGAAAAATCCTTCCTGTACAAAATAGCCATGCTCATTGGTTAACTTAAGACTTTAATGTCCCCATCACCCCTCCATGGCAAGGGAGACTCAGGAGGGAAGGGGATGAGGGCGGGACATGTGACATTCCACAGACAATGGAAGCGGAAGGAGCAGACCTATAAAAGCCTGCTCCACCCCCAAATCCTCTTCCATGGGTTTTCCTTGCACCCTTCCTCCCTTATGCAGTATGGGTGTTGTTGGTCGCCTGTTTAGGGGCCAAGCAGGATTTTTTTTGTTGGCCCCCATGGTTTGGGACCCTTCACATTTTGCCTACTTCATACTGTTGGGCTGGATTTGTTTGACTTTCAAGGAGAGGCTGGGTTGTTTCCTGTTAAGGCATTAACTTCAGGCAGGTGACGAGGTTGGGAAAAATATATTTAGGTATACTGAGGCATTATTGGGTAAAGGCACCCTTTAGGACTCGGCTGTGCCTCCAGGTCTGGGGGAACTGGGGGTGTGCCCCTTGTGGCCTGTCATGCACATCAGGGTGAATGCAATTACAGCAGGGCCAGGATGCATATGAGAATTCACGCCTAAGGCTCACCTAGCAAGGAGGGAGAGTTATTCCACATCCTTGGCTGGGAAGCTGCAGCCATTGGCTGTAACACATGCCAAGGGGTCTGGAGAGATGTTTCCTTGCCAGAATTAGTTTAATTCCTTTTTCCAAATTTGGTTAATTGGATATGTTTTAATTCTGATTCGAGACCTGTTATATTTTAATAAATGTAACATTCATTCCAATGCTATGTTTCACGAGTCTTCTTTGTGGGTGTGAGGGCAATGGCACAGATGGAAACATCCCTCCTGTACTAAAAAGCAACTTGAGGGATGGGATTTTCCTTGGAACCATAAGTCAGGTCGGAGTCAAAGGTTAATTGTCTTTCCCCATATACCATGGTCCCAATCCTGATTCACCTTCCCAACAGCTACTATTTTCAATTAAAGAATAAATCACCCAACTCCAAGTAGTATTTTTAGCTGCATATGTAGTTTGGCCCTTGGAGTTAGGGGAAAACCTTTCCCTCAGGCATAACTGACTATTGCTTCTGATAGGATCCCCCCGCCCTCATGATTTGCTTGCTTAAATTAGAGTTTCTTTCTGTATGAGTTTATTTATTATTTATTTATTTATTTAATTAATTTGTATCCCGCCCTTCCTCCCAGCAGGAGCTCAGGGCAGCCAACAAAGCACTAAAAAACTTTAAAACTTTATAAAAACAGATCTTAAAATACATTAAAAAACAGCATTAAAAACATTTAAGAAAAACAACCTTAAAAAGGGTTAAAGACATTATTAAAAAACATATTAAACAATTCTGACACAGATGCAGACTGGGATAGGTCTCAACTTAAAAGGCTTGTTGAAAGAGGAAAGTCTTCAAAATGTGAGTTCCTGTCACATTACACCTTCACTCTGTATGTGGTACATTGTGATCTCCACATCTGAGTATGTAGAGTCGGGTGGCCAGGACATTAAACTTAGTGGCATTTGCTCTTTCCCAATTGTATTATTTTGTGCTTTTACTCTTTCTCTGTAAAGCAGATTGAGGTCATCAGAATCATGGGTTCAAAGAAAATGATTTTTTTTTCAATAATATGCTAATAAAACCATTCTGTCATTGGGAATGACCAAAACAGCTCTGTTTATTCCTTCACACTTAATGCCTTTTATGCAATTTAAATTTGGTCTGGATGTGGAAACTATGAGTGACACTTTGGGGATGACCAGTAACTTTTAGAGTGCTCAAGCCAATAAGCATAAAAGGTGAACAATCTTGGGCAAAATTCATGTATTGATTTAATACAGGGCTGAAATGTCATGATTCACATTTTCCCTCCTAATATGGATCATTTCCTGATGTGGTGCCAGCTACGTATCTTGTTCTCATATGGCTGAATTTATAAATCTCATTTAGAAATGGACCCTGTTGGTCTCCCCCATTCACCATGTTTTCATAATGCTGTCATCCATCAGGACTGACTTTTGGTGGCATTTATATTGCTATAAAGTAGGAATCAGCAGGGTCCATTCTTTAAATTAGTTTTGTCATCTAAAGTTATAATTCTGATGTGAGGAACTGAGCCAAAGATGTCTAATTTTATCAATTTCGTCCCAGGCTCTCATCATCTGAGGTTTACACGAGCAGTTAAATTTGGCAGAGAGATTAGCCCAATGATAATTGAAATATATTGCATTTCCTTCATTCAAGGGAATTTAAAATGAGAAACATTTGGCTGCATCAAAGAAGTCAATGAGAAAGCAAAAAAAAAAAAAACCTTGAAAAGGGATGTCTCTTTTTTATTATGACACAAGCAACCTTTTTTAAAATATATATATATGTGAAATGCTTGGGGAAATTATACTGTACATGCCAGGTTCACGTGACTGACACTTCCACCAAAAATAAGTTTTATTCAATCATTTGACTTTTAAAAGAGCATCTGCTAATATTGTCACCAGGGAAGTCAAATGTGTTGTGCGATTGGAAAAAAATACATCTGTTGCCATCTCATTCTTCCATTCTAGTGGTCGTGATCCATGAAGCACTCCCAGAGTTCTACTTGGATAGTCTACTCCCTTCTCTCTAATTTGAAGAATGAACTGTGCCAGCATTTCTGCTCCAGCCCTTCTTCACACAGGAGTTTGATATTTGTGTGGATCATGGGTTGGTCTACACCTGCAGCAGGCTTGTGTAATAGAAAACAGATGGGAGAATGCACTATATTACTTCAGACTGCCGGTGGTTGATAATATTCTTTTGAATCTTCCCCTACATTGATAAATAAAACATGCAAGTGTAGAATGAGCAAAGCTGCAAGAGGACTGAGTGAGGATGTTTCTCCCTGATGTGCTAGATTTCTACTTCTGTAGAGGATTCCTTCTTTTTTTGTTTTTACATTCCAAAATGGATCATCCGTGCCATTCAGTTAGGATGACTCTTTTCCCTTTCTCCTTATTTTTTCTCCCGCAAGAGATATCTCAAGTTTCCTGGTGCTCCTTGTATTGATCTGGCAGTTTTACCTGACCACAACAGACTTCTTGATTCTACAATTTCTACACTATAACCGTTACCCTAATGTAATTAACCAATTTGGTATGCATGTATTTCAACACAACTTTTGCTATGAAATGTGAGACACTATAAAGGGTAACCATAAGAAACAAATCAAAAACATCCTATACGATGCCTATATTAAGAGAATGATATATAAAATTATTGGATACAGATGTCATGAGTAAAATAACATGGGCTACATGAGTGAAACAGGAATATGCAATGGAAAGGAGTGGGGTTGTTTTATACAATATTGGAATCTAAGACAAGATACTCTAGTAGGAAACCTATAAACAATTTTGAAGAGGTTATAAACTCCCCCCTTTATTCTATTATTCTTTTTTAATCATGATTTTATGTTATGTATTGAGTAATTATAGTTTTATTAATAACAACAATAACAATAATAAACAGTGCTGGCAAGGAAAGGAAAAGCAGGCTGGTTTTGTTTTGTTTTAAATTGTATATTATTGTTGTTGTTTCAGTTTATTTCCTGCCCTTCACCATAAGGTCCCAGGGCAGCTTACAACAGTGTAAAAATACAGTATTAAAATAAATTAATACAATTTACAATCAGAAGAATAAGGTGGGCCCTAAAAACATATATCTCACATTTCAAAGTCCAGGTAAAGAGGTGTGTCTCCTTTAAACAGCAGCGCCGCTTGTTTGGACCGGCACCAGAACCTAGCAACATCCCCTGCATGTTGTCCCGGCCATGGAACACTGTGTAAAAGAAAGATGCAAGCCACTTAATTTGCAAAAAGTTGACTCGGTGTTTGGGAGATTTTCTTGGGGCTGTGTGTCTGGTTAATTAGTACAATTTTTTGCATGATGATTTTTCCAAATCAATTAATTGTTTAATGCTGCATCATGAAAATGAAGCAAATGGCCATTTATTTATTTATTTTGAAATATATCTTTATTGAAAAAAATTCAAAAGATAATTACAATTAAACAAAACCAATAAACAACATTAAAACAATATGGTGCACTCATCAAATACATTTATCTTGTCACACACATAAAAAGGAAAAGATTGACCACGATGTCACTTGGATTTTCTGTCTTTGGTACAGAAATGTCTTCAGCTATTTCTGGTCCACTTCCCTTCAGACAATCTGTTTCTGTATGATTTCACCACTTTGTAGCTGCAAATTCAACGCTCATGGGGTAGGGGCCAAAACCAAGCTGAGGCTCAATTCTCAGATAGGCTTTTATTTTATTTTATTGCCCAATATACTTATTCACACTTATTATTTTTAATCAAATTTAATCAATCTCCCCATCACTAAAAAGACACCATCAATTCTTTCTGCAAAGGCTATTAGGGCAGCTATCAAACTGAAATGATTCGGTGTCATTTTCAACTTGATATGCATTTGAGCAGTTACCTTTATGGTGAAAGGTTATATCTTGCATTATCAAGACCCTGAACAGTTCAGTCCTAGCTTCCCTTCTGAGAATTGTAAACGTAAGGATTATATGTGGAAGTACATCATCAGCATGTTTATAAAAAATATCTCTTTTTTGCCTCCTGGTATCAATTTTGAGCTCCATTTTTTCCTCCATCCTTTGGTGAACTGAATGTGTCATTGGGATGGTTATTATCAGTCCTGGAAATGTGGCTGTTGAAGCGATGCTTTCAGGAGCTACTTGGCAGAGGTGAAAATAACGAGGACATAAAAGCTTCTGCTGCTGCTGCAATACGTATAGGAACAAATTCAATGCTGATATAGACCTTTCCCACTTTTAGGGACAAGCCCAAACACAGAACTCAGATTTGCTGTTCCTGTTTATGAAAGATGCCTCATGGATGCTTTGTAGTACTTAGACTGCTGCATAACCATATACAAGATTGTTTCCTCAGTTTGCGCCTGCGATGGTACATGCTGTACAGTCTACACCTTGAGAAGGGTTGCAAGCCAGCCAAATCAACCTCTCCTTTTTGCTAACTTTACTGCTACCACCCAATGAGTATCTTCCATTCCCCAGCTGACCACTAAACAGCCTTTTAACTTTTTGGACTTCCACTGACTCAGCTTTGTTATTTATTCCACACCTAAGTCCATGCCACTCTGTTCCATAATGGGTAGTTTCCATAACCAATCCAGTGCTTAGTTTGCATCCTTCAGTTGTGTACTGAGCCCAATTCAAGGTGTTGGTGTTAACCTTTAAAGCCCTATACGGTGTCGGTCCAGTTTATCTAAAGGAGCACCTCCAGCATCACCAAATATGCCGCCTGACGAGATCTGCCTCACAAGGCCTTCTCTCGGTCCCACCAGTTAAGACAGCTAGGCTGGTGCGGACCAGAGAGAGGGCATTCTCAGTTGTGGCCCCCACCCTCTGGAACTCTCTGCCATACGACCTTCGCCATGCCCCCTCCCTGGCAGGTTTCCGCCAAGGATTGAAAACTTGGTTGTTTCAGCGGGCATACAAGTCTCCTAGATAATTTTAGTTTACAGTGTATAGATGTAGGTTGGTGGATTATAATTGTTTTATATGTTAAAACTGTATTATATGTTGTATTTTTAATTATGTACGCCGCCTAGAGTGGCCGTTCATTCGGCCAGATAGTGTTGGTGTGTGCAGTAATTTGCGTGTCCAGCGCGTTACTACTGAAGAGCAAGACGTCCAGAAATCCACAGACAAAGAACTTGGTTTAAGAGTCTTTTTACTTCAGACATTAAGTCTTACAGCATACAAGCGGTTTCACTTTTCCTCACGGCCACAAGCTACTTGCTAGAACTGCTTTCCACTCAGAACTACAACCCCCCACAGATCTACAACCCCCACCAGAAGGCTGGTAGAGCTGCCCAGCCTTTATCTCTCTTGTGTTGCCTTGGCAGCAGCAGGTGCTGGCCTTGACGGCCGTGCCAAGGCTCTCTGCAAGATTCTGCAAAGCAACAACTCCTGCTTTGCTCTTCCTTGCTTTCAGGCTTGATGGAAACTCTAGTGAGAATCATGCCTATGGGTCAACAGTTCCCACCTTTCCATCAAGACTGCACATCAATACATTACATATCAGTTACATTTCACTTTGCAATTTCCAGTACATTGCATCATACAATACTTTTCAGTTACATGTTTAATTTACATTTTACATTGGTTCCTTTAAACTTTATTCATCGAACTTTGGTTGTACACAGGTCAGATATAATGTTTCTGCATCCATTTCAGTTTCCTTGTACACACCTGGGCCGCTGACTATACCCACTATAAATCTGTCAGGAGGCTTCCCAATGTTAGCCCTCTCTGAACGCCTCAAGGGTACTGGAGCTTCGGCTCCCACTGCACCATCACCAGCCGCACTTGTACCTAGCATGGCTTCAGGTGATGTCAGATTGTCAGCCTTTCTTTTCTTTGTTTTACGTTTGCCCCATATCAATTCATTTAAAGCATCTTTTAGTGGAATTTGTGTGTCTTCTGTTTTCACCCCTTGTGTAGGTGCATTGTCTGACCCATTGAGAATAACTGTCTGGTTTTGGTCCCAAGGCTTGTCTGAGACTTTGATGCTCCTGCTCAGCACAACCTGCTGTGTCTTGGGAACCCACACCCTATAATAGGCATTCTGAAAACCCAGCACAAACCCTTCCTGTGCTCTGGGAGCCAGTTTACCTCGTCTTTTTCCCTGTGGAATGTGAACCCAGCATCGTGCTCCGAACCGTTCAATGTGTTGCACCCTAGGCTTTCTTCCTGTGAGTTTTTCATATGGATACATTCCAAGCGCACTGTGCAACACCCTGTTGTGTATGTAAGCTGCATATAAAATGCACTCTCCCCAGAAAGAGCCCGCTAAGCTGGAATCTCCCAACATGGCTCTCAATGACTCCTGAAGGGATCTGTTTTTCCCCTCCACAAGTCCATTACTGAACGGAGAAAAATGGGGCTGTGAAATGCTGTTCTATTCCCTTACTCTCCAGGAATTCATGCAACCCTTTGCCCGTGAATTCCCCCCCTTGGTCTGAGCGTATGGCTTTCACTGTAACATTATGCTGTGTCTCAATTCTCTTAATAAACAGACGCAGTTTCTGTTCTGCCTCATCCTTTCTCTTGAGCAAATAAACATGACAGAACCTTGTAAAATCATCAACCACGACCATAAAGTACCTCGCACCCCCTCGTGAACTCTGTATTGGCCCTGACAGGTCAACATGAATTAGCTGGTAGGGAGCGGTTGTGGTGCTTTCCGCCTCCTTGTTTATGGGTGCAATTGTAGTCTTCGCTTTACAACAGGCATCACAATCCATCAGTGAGAATTCCAATCTTATTTAATTTCACCGTCCCGCGGGCTAGCACGTCTCTTCTGGATCCATCCGCTAATAAAACAGAGTCTTGCACTGCTTTCGATGTGTGAAATAAACTGGGGTCTTTTAGGAGACGATGGGACGCCCCACTGTCGCACACCCATTGTGTATCGATAGTTCGAGGCTTCTCTGCGCTGACAAAGTTCACACTTGATTGCCTCCAGCCTCCGTCTCTGTTTTTCTGCTTGTCTGCACAGTTTCTTTGGATATGCCCACGCGCTGCACAAAAATAACACGTTTTAAGACCCTGCTGCTCCTTGAAGCTTGCCTGCTTGCTTCTGACAGCTTCTCTCAGCTCAGTCTTTTTCTTCTCTTGTCGTCTCTGCCATTCCTGGTTAAGTTTTTCTTCAACAAAGTCCAAGTTCAAGCCTCCGTCGGGCATTGCCTCCATGGACATCACAAGATTATTCCATGTCTCATCAAGTGAAGCCAACACTAAGTAGACTTTCTGAAGATTGCTATGCTCCATCTCTCTGTCTTCCAACTCAGCAAATAAACGTCTGAATTCTGTGAGATGCTCACTCATGGTGCATTCTTCAGTTAAACGCATCTGGTACAGCTTTCTCGCCAGACACAGTTTGGACCCCGCTGTCTGTTGAACATGAACAGTCTGTAGCACATTCCACATCCCTTTCGCTGTGGTTTCGTCTCTGACATAGAGCAATTGAGAGTCAGAGAGTGCCAAAGTAATAAACGCCTGCGCCTTTTCATCTTTGCGCGTCCAAGCCACCTGAGGGACCGCCGGTGGGGTGGTATCGATTACTTCAAATAAATCCTCTTTTATCAGGAACGCTCGCATCCTCAGCTTCCAGCTGGCATAATTAGTCCCTGTCAGCCGCTCCATCAGCATGCCTGCAGACATATTAACAGCCATCTCCGCTCACCTCTTCCAGGCACGATCAAGCAGCCTTCCGGAGCTCTGGTTCAGTCCCGAACAGTCTTTACTCTGTTGTAGAGTGCGCTGGATCTGGGCCCATAACCCTGTTGGTGTGTGCAGTAATTTGCGTGTCCAGCGCGTTACTACTGAAGAGCAAGACGTCCAGAAATCCACAGACAAAGAACTTGGTTTAAGAGTCTTTTTACTTCAGACATTAAGGCTTACAGCATACAAGCGGTTTCACTTTTCCTCACGGCCACAAGCTACTTGCTAGAACTGCTTTCCACTCAGAACTACAACCCCCCACAGATCTACAACCCCCACCAGAAGGCTGGTAGAGCTGCCCAGCCTTTATCTCTCTTGTGTTGCCTTGGCGGCAGCAGGTGCTGGCCTTGACGGCCGTGCCAAAGCTCTCTGCAAGATTCTGCAAAGCAACTTAACTCCTGCTTTGCTCTTCCTTGCTTTCAGGCTTGATGGAAACTCTAGTGACAGTCATGCCTATGGGTCAACAGATAGGCGGCCTAAAAATAAAATTTTATTATTATTATTATTCAGTTCAGTCTCTGGGTTCCTTTGCTGCTTGCTCCTTTCTGCTACAGTGCCCGAACCATGCTGTCTAACACTTGCAGAGTCCCAGGTCTCTTGAAGTGTTTCAGTGCTTTTTCTCTCTTGCAGATCTTCACCTCTTTCTGACTCCACAATTCATGACCTCATTTTCTAGCTTGACTTACGTACTATTTTCACCCCCTGCCAAACTTTTAAGTCAATCAGGAGGGTAAGCTCTGGGTTAAATTTCTGTTTCCCCTTAATTGCCAGGTTCTTATGCTCAACTTTTGAGGGTTCTGTGCAAAACCTTCCCTTGTAAAAAAAATTTACCTCCAAAACAGAATTCTCCCCCCCCGTGTACCTTTACTCTTTCTGTGAACTTTTGACCTTGCCAGGAAAGCCTCTAAAGCAAAACAAAAAGCAAAATAGCCAACCATTTTGCAACCCAAATTTTACAACCCAAATGGCAAGGAAGTCTTATTCCTTTACAACACCATTCTCACCTGGGTAATAAAAAAGCAAATTTCTTCACCACACATTAGAAAGTTTAATAATAATAATAATAATAATAATAATAATAATAATAATAATAATAATAATAATAATAATAATAATAATATATGGCCAGGCTCCTGAAAAGTATGCTTATAATGTAATTCATACTGAAATCAAAGTACAAGAAATTTGCATTCGTCTATTTCCAAAGTATCAATGCATTTTAAAGTGATGCTGTCAGCCTGATATGCAACGCTAAGTAGCACTAATATCAGAAGAAACTAACTACTCCAGTATTGCACATAGATTCTCAAATATTAAGGGAGAAAGAGGGTTACTTTCTATGATCTACTACACATATATCTTTGTTTATCCATCTCCATTTATCTCATGATACCTAGTTCTTGTTCAGGACACATAAAGAACATGATAGACACAGGAAGGAAGATATTGCGATGCAGGTTCGCAGCATTATCTGAAATGGAACAATGGACAGTTAATTCTCTTGTCTTTGGTCTATATTGCACAAGTGTCTCCAGACTGACCCAGGGTTTGCACCAAACATCTAGCTGCCTGAGGTAAAGGACAGGATTGTGCCACCTCAAACCATGTGCAGAAGCCGACTGGACTGGTAGTTGTATCTCATTTCAATACTGGTGATGGGATAGTGGAAATGGCTGGGGGCACAGATGCCCTCCAGCATCTGTTGCCTGAGGCAGTTGCCTCACTTTGCCTAACAGTAAGCCTGCACCTGGATTCACCTCTCCCCATAGTTATGCAAGGCTGGTGCAGCAAATTCAAAACATTAGATTATATGGTATTATGAAATAATGGATTTCAAGAGGAGAGCATAGATCTCCAATGCCATTTCTGTTAAGATTTGGGTAGTTGAACGGATTTCCCTACTGATGATTAGATATCTAAAACTGTGGTTTCATCAATGTGGCAGTGTACAGTATATCTTTTGAGATCTTCAATACAGTTTACTATTTCTTTGGACCAAAAACAAACATACCACATTTTCATTTTATTTACTAAGTAATTGTCTCAAACAGTTTTTTTCCTCGCTAAGATAGCAACATAACTTCTTCATCACATTATAATAAGAAATATGCTTGTCTGGAATTCCTGTGAATTAACTGACTAATTGTGCCTACAAAGCAGTTAATGATTTCAGTCCAAGCCATGCAGTAATTGAGAATTAAGAACTTCTCAACACAACTGGATTGAAGACATTCCTGCTGGGAGGAAGGGCGGGATATAAATCAAATAATAAATAAATAATAATAATAATTTATTATAAATTTATATATTTGTTATATAATTTATATATTTATTATATAATTTATAATAAATAAATAAATGACTAGAATACAGTTCCAAATTAATTTCATTGCTTTTTATTTTTTCAATTAATTTTTATTCAAATTTTCAAAACCAAAACAATACAAAAAGAAAAAACACAAATCAATAACTAATACAATAAAAAAAGAAAAGAAAAAATATATAAAAATATTGACTTCCGATTTGTCATAGTTCAGCTATAAGTCTATAATATATAACAAGCCTGTCTCCTAATAGATTATAAAATCACCTTCCTCCAGCGGTTATCTTAATTGGTTTCAAATCTCATTAACATCATATCATTTTATTCTTCCACAAAAAGTCAAAGAGAAGTTTCCAATCCTTGAGATATATGACCATCAATTTTTTTTCTAGATAAACATGTCAATTAATCCAACTCATCAAGTCTACTAAGTCCAGTAATTTCAAATCGCTCTTCTTCCATTATCCGTATTGGTTCCATCTTCCATCTTTACGCACCCAATAATCTTGCTGTCATAGTCATATAATAAGAGTCTGATAGGAATTTCCTTTATCACAGGTATTTTCTTGCCATCAATTCCGAACGTATCACTGAAGTATTGTTGCAAAGCCACATATCTGTTCCTCCTTTTTTCATGATACACTAGCACATCTCTTGAAGATTTTTCCATTGACACAAAACAGGGATTAATTCTGTTAACTTTCTCCATTTCAAGTTCCATCAAATCCTTCCAGTCCAGGAATTTTTTTGAACCGATATCTTTATCTCCAATCTCTTCAATTCCTTCAGGGACAGCGCTGAGTTCCAAACCATAATATTTATCTCCAGGATCCATCACAGCCAGGAAATCCAAATCTTTTTCCATGTCCATATTTAATCCAATCTCCATAGTTTGAACCTTGCCTTTAATTTCTCTTTCATCCTTTTTTGGTTTTCCAGATCTATCTTTATTCTCTTTTCTCATAGAATCCTGAATTTCTTTCAGCTCCTGTCTCATTTCGTCAAATTCAATTCTCCACACTTGACTATTATTTCTCAGTTCTTGTTTTATTGACTTAATCCCATTCATTATTTTCTGAAACATGTCTAAAGATAAAGTCCCTTCTTGCACATCCATGATCTTCTTAACTGTCATTCTTAAAGCCAAAGGAACAAAACTCCTTCAATGTTCAATGTCCCAAGCAAAGAGCAGTTTATTTCTTTATCCAGTTACAAAGGAGTTAATCTTTCAAACCAACTAGTGTCACACTCTAGACAGCCCTTATCTCTTATATGCCCAGAAGTGCAAAAACAGCTTTAGTTCACAGCGTCCGAATAACTAGTAGCAGAAAGAATGAGCAGATTCGTCAAAAAAAAAAAGTAGATCAGAAAAAATAGTCCCAGACATATATTACACAAAAGTCTTATAAATCAAAAAGATTTTTCTTTTCTCTTCCAATCAGAACCCCCTCATCCGTTGTAATCTTTCTAATGCTATTTTCCATGTCAGCTTTTTGCAATAAAAAAAAGATGGGCTATTTTTATTTTCTTCCCCCTTAGTTCCGTGAGTAAAAGAGAAGGAAAGTTTTGGCTCACCCAGGTTTTCTTAATTGCTGTTTCTTTGACAAATCTCTTTAGCTGTATAGATAAGAAAGTAATAAGCGTAGACAGGAAGATGCTTGCCTGTTAGTCCATTTTTCTTTAAAGAGGAAAAAAAAAACGGGTCACTTATTCAGCTGAGCTTAGCTAGAAATCCTCGCTCCGTCCGAGCTGCTGGAAGACCTTCTTTCACAGACAATTCTGACGAATTCCAGTCTCCAACAATCACAACAAAGCTGTGTGGGAAATCTCACGTTTCTTCCTTATCCGGAAGAAATTATCTCCAGTCAAAAAAGACCCTTCTGACTGGATTTAAAACTGAAAAAGTTTCATCCAAGACGGGAGCCTGTCTCAGAGCTGCACAGGCAGAGGGATCCTCCTGGGAAGTCAAATTAATTTCATTGCTATATGTTTTGCTGCCCTTGCGGTGTTGGAATTTCAAAATAAAATAAAAAGTCCTGAATATGATAATAAATGCCACACTTTGTGAATGGTGGAAAATTGCCCACTATTCACCTTAAAAAAATAACAAATTTAAAAAATGAATGCAAATGGGATCATTTGCTTGAAGGTGTACTGTTAATTTTAGGCATGTGCTTGGAAAACCATATATCATATAATGAACCACAATTCCATTCCTCTCCGTCCAGCACCGAAAGGGGTCCAGACGGGAGAGCTTTTGCCAGGGAGTGGGAAGTAGGGCAAGAAGCTACTTCTGCTTCTTTGGCGCCAAATGCGCCAATGTGGGGAAGGAGCAGGTGAGGCTATTTAGGGTCATGCCCCTGCTGACCTCACTCCTTTGTTTTTCAGGGACCATGACACCCATCCCGCCCTCCCAGCAAATGTTATGAGACTGGCTGGTTGCCGTACACGGGGCTGAGTAGGGATGTTTGACCCCTCCTGTGATTGGCTATCAGGGGGGAGATTTTTCACCTACTCCATACTGTAATACCTGGGCAGGGGCAGTTAGGGGAAGGTGTTGGATAAATAGGTTAATTGGTTTAATTCGGCCACTTTGCAGGTGTGTGCAGGAAAAGGGAAGAGGGGAGTACAAGCGGTGAATACCCTGAAGCACTTTTCAGGTGATCAGTTATCCCAGAGACTTGCGCACAGGGCTGTGGGGCCTTGTGGGGCAGGGTATGGGTCACTGTTGAGGTTAACCTGTGTCACTCAGCTGGAGTTATGGGGCTTCAGGGGGGCGTGAGTCAGGAAGACCTCCCTCCGCACCTGAAGGGTGTGGCAGGGGGAAAGAGCTGGAAGCATGGCCAGCTTGATTCCCTGCAGGGTAGGCTCACCCAGGCATGACAGGTTTAGGAGCCTGACAGGGATTAATGGATTCCCTGCCCATGTTTCCAATACCCTATGCAGTTTACTGGTTAGAAATGTTTAAAGTTCTTGAGTTCGTATGTACTTAAGTTCTTAAGTTATAGTTAATAAAGTGGCCCTAGTTTACCCCATACATATGTCTGTCTCATTTATTTCCCGCCTCTTTGTGCAAAGAGTATTCTCAGCAAAGGACGACTTTGGAGAAGGAAAATTGAGTGACATGCCCAGAAAGAAATATTGAAGATAAAATGGAGACAAATTATCAGCTGCCTTTTCTAAACCACTTGAAGAGAAGAAACTGGAATCTCCGATGTATGAATAAAAGTAACAATAATGGGAAATGACCACTCATCTACAGACCCCTTTTTTGTTAATTAAGGCAAGATTTATGACAAACACCTATCTTGTGATGTGACCCCTGGAAATACCTACAGCTGTTGTTGCAATCAGGAACACATTCACTATTTGCTAAACTCTCTGCATGTATAAAATAAATCATACTTATGGCTAAGAATTAGGGTTTCTCTGCACTGAAACCTGGGGAATTTGTAGATGTACACCCAAAGATTTCTACTGAGCTGCAACAAACATTCAGATTGGTGCTCATTGCACTGCCCTATTTGGGAGCTATCATTTCCAGATTATTAACCTAATCATTTAAAAAGAACTTTTCACAGCATTAATCCCATTTAAATTTAAAGATGGAAACATTCAGTAGAGGAGAAGCTCTATTAGTTGCACAATGTGAAATAAATGGGAACATGGAATGCAGCTGAGCTAAATCCTGAAGGAAAGTGGAACTTTGTGTAGGCATTACTTAGCCCATGTGTCAAACTAAGAAGCCGTTTACTTAGGGAGCTGTCTCAGCATGAAGGATGCTCATAGTCAAAGGTCATGTCACTGGACTATGCAGATGAAGGACATCAAGAAAAGAATGGTGTGGCAACAATAGAATGTTGAAAGAAAATTTGTTGAGCCAGATCCTCAGCTGATTTCAATCTCTAGAGATAGGCTTGACCTTCCATGTCAGTTGGTTCCACCTGTTGGAAATGCAACAGCAGAGATAATTCAGTGTGTAACTTAATTCTGTTGTCAGTAAGCCAACTAGCTAAGTGGGGGGGGGGCAGGGTGTTGCATAGCAACCAGGAAAGGTGGCATGATCTTTAGCAAGGCAGCATGTGCTCTGAAATGCTGTCTAGCTATGAGGGAGTTCTCTTGTGGGTGTTTAGTTGAATCTAACTCTACACTTAACATGAATGGTAAAAAGAAAACACCCCTGTTGCTTCTGCTCAACTTGTATACTGTTTTGTTCAGTATGTTGAGTAAATTTTACCAGGAATCTTTCCCCTCTGGACTGCATCTGCATCATTTAAGTGCATCTGCATCTGCTAGCACCACTCATATGGCATCTGTGTTAAAATGTGGGGGGTTGAGATGGTCTGAGCAGCTAATTGCATCCCTTCTCAGTCTCACTGGAACTCAGTCATAGATCTATCCCATTCCCTTGCATGCTGTTCCATCCCACTGTATGCATTTTGTGCATGCTTTTCACATAAAATACACACTTTAATGTTTTTCATTGTTTTTACCACATCTGGCATGCAGCTTTTCCTGTAAAGCCCACATTTTTCTGCACACTTTTTGAGCACTGAAAAGGCATTGCAAAATTCAGAGAAGTGCATAATCTGACTAGGAGTTGCCTTGTGACCGGCAAACAAGTTCGGGACCATTGATTTCAATCTGTCCACTGAAAAAAGTGGACCAAACAAATTTCCTTCCCATCCCTAGAAGCAGGACATGGACAAAAATTGCATAATCTTGATGTAGTCAGGACAGATCATGGTGTGCAAATGGCAGAGTCAGGGCATGATCAGGCAGTTACGGGTAGATGACACTAGAGCTTGGAAAGTCTGTGGATGGAATTTGTTGGATTGGTTCTAAACTTTACTTGCTTACTGACGCTACTCATTGGAGCATTATATCTTACACTGTGCTGAATACGACTCACCAAAGACCAAGTTCATCCTTCCTTTTCAGACTTTATTAGAAGGCCAATCAGATGAATTTAAGGTAAGATGGCTGCTGGCAGACAAAGATAAATTTGTCACCTACAGGGTAGCCCTGTTTGCGTTAGCCGCAGCGAAGATCAAAATGGCCTCCCTAAAACACACTAGCTCTATCAGTAAAGGAGGGAACCACTTGAGTACACTTCTAATTTAAATAAATAAACTAAATTGTAACATTCTTAAAATTATTTTAATTAGCTCTTGAAAGCTTAGGGTTTTATTTCTGTATCATTGGATTGATTTCTAATGCTCCACAAATGTTTTATACACATGCTTCATTATATGTTTTATATTGCTGCTTACATTGTAATGACCATAGGCTAAAAACAATAAATTACTATTACTATTACTACTGACACTACTCAAGCCAGAGTGTGGTGGTTGGACCATTAAAATAATGATTGGTTGGCAACTAACTCTATTTGTCCATTTTTCTCCAGGGACTCAAAGCCACTGAAAGAAGTGCATGTTGCACATTTATTTTAATTTGCCAGTAATATTCTGGATGCCCATTGCTACTTTTAAAATTTGCTCCCTTATGCTACCATTACTATCTACACATCTATTTTCTACATATCTGTGAACACACATGTGTCTGTCCACCTTCTTCTCCTGAGCCACTTTGCCAGAGTGTGTAGGTACTGTTGGAAAGAAGGTGATAAAATTGTAGAATTGTAGTGTTGGAAGGAGCCTATAAGGCCATTGAGTCTAACATCAAGCATACCCAACAGGTGGCTGTCCAGTTAGGTTTGGCCCCATTTTAAGGTATTTATTCAAAAGGCCGCACCCCCTAGTATCAACATCAGGGATTTGGTTGTCCAGGGTCTTGGGGGAGGGGTCTTAGACCCTTTACTTTTTTGGCAGCAGGGTCTCAGCAGATTTCCTATGTTTCCAGCATCCTATGAGCCAATTAGTGTAAAAGAGGACTGTGTTAGACACTGATAATGTCTTCTAACATGCTTCATTCCTGCTGATTGGAGCCAATCAGAGTCAAAGGAGGTGAGTCAGCCACTGAGAAGACTCCTTTCAGTAGCTAACACTATATCCTTTCATGCTGATTCGCTCCTAGAAATGTCTGCTGTTGTGGGAGAAGGCATTAACAAGGATCTCATTCAGCAAAAGGGGGGAGGAGCATGGCTGTGACTATGATGAAGGGCCCCTGCACTTCTGAATTTGACACTAAACTACTGAAAAACACACTTGAAAGGGGAAAAATGGTGGCATGTTCAAACTAGAGTCCTTTGTGACATTACAAGCCAATACAAATATACAACCTCCTTCCAAATCTATTAGAATGAATCCATTCCCAAGCACTAACAGAAAAAAAAGTATAAACAGAGACCATGGCCCTTCAGCTTAAACAACTCACATCTATTGCATCAATTCGTAAGACCAGTTCTACAAGTTGCTCACACCACTGATGTAAAAGGGAGATTTGAACATATTTCAAAACTTCATTATACACAGGAACAACCAGGAAATGTATTAGAAAAAGCAGTCAGCACAGAAATGGAAGAAGGGTCAAGAGAAGTATCCGTCAAGACTTGGACTCCAATGTTATAGCAGTGGATTTAAATGAGGCATCCGGAGCACAGTCTGGTCATGTTTTGTTGGATGAGTTTCAATTGGTACAGCTCAAGGACATTGACAAGGTGCTTGGACAGGTGCATGCGACCACTTCTATACTGGACCCTTGCCCCTCTTGGCTGATAAAAGCTAGCAGGGTTGGAACCGCCGGCTGGGCCACGGAGGTGATTAATGCCTCATTACGAGAGGGAGTGGTCCCTGGTTGCCTGAAGGAGGCGGTGGTGAGACTTTTCTGAAAAAATCTTCCTTGGACCCAGAAATTTTTAACAATTACAGGCCGGTAGCAAACGTTCCATTCCTGGGCAAGGTTCTAGAAAGAGTGGTCGCGGACCAGCTCCAGGCACTCTTGGATGAGACAGATTATCTAGATCCATTTCAATCGGGGTTCAGGCCCGGTTTTGGCACTGAGACGGCCTTGGTCGCCCTGTATGATGACCTTTGTCGGGAGAAAGACAGGGGGAGTGTAACCCTGTTGATTCTCCTTGATCTCTCAGCGGCTTTTGATACCATCGACCATGGTATCCTTGTGGGGAGACTCTCTGATTTGGGAGTTGGAGGTACTGTATGGCAGTGGTTCTGCTCCTATTTAGCGGGTCGTCTCCAGAAGGTAGTGCTGGGGGAGTCTTGCTCGGCACCCTGGGTCCTCCAGTATGGAGTTCCACAAGGGTCAGTACTATCCCCCATGCTTTTTAACATCTACATGAAGCCGCTGGTTGCGGTCATCAGGAGCTTTGGAGTGCGTTGCCACCAGTATGCTGATGACACACAGCTCTACTTCTCCTGTTCATCCTTTTCAGGTGAGGCTGTCAAGGTGCTGAACCGATGCCTGGCTGCGGTAATGGACTGGATGAGAGCGAATAAATTGAAGCTCAATCCAGATAAGACTGAGATGCTGTTAGTGGGTGGTTCCCCTGACCAGATGGGAGAGGCTCAACCTGCTCTGGATGGGGTTGCACTCCCCCTGAAGGAGCAGGTCCGTAGTTTGGGAGTTCTTTTAGAACCATCCCTGTCACTAGAGGCACAAGTAGCCTCGGTGGCACGGAATGCTTTCTATCAACTTCGGTTGGTGGCCCAACTACGCCCCTATCTGGATAGGGAAAACCTTGCTTCAGTTGTCCATGCACTGGTAACCTCAAAATTGGACTACTGCAATGCACTCTATGTGGGGCTGCCTTTGAAGACAGTTCGGAAGCTGCAGCTCATGCAAAATGCAGCGGCCAGATTGTTAACAGGGACTCAGAGATGTGAACATAAAACTCCGATTCTGGCTCGCTTGCACTGGCTGCCTATATGCTTCCGGGCTCAGTTCAAAGTGCTGGTTTTGACTTATAAAGCCTTACATGGCTTGGGACCACAATACCTGGTGGAACGCCTCTCCCGATATGAACCTACCCATACTCTGTGTTCAACATCGAAGGGCCTCCTTCGGGGGCCCACCCAGAGAGAAGCCCGGAAGGTGACAACGAGAAAACGGGCTTTCTCTGTGGTGGCCCCCAAACTATGGAACTCTCTACCTGATGAGGTACGCCTGGCGCCAACATTGCTGTCCTTCCAGCGCCAGGTAAAACCCTTTTTGTTCTCCCAGGCTTTTTAACAACATTTTAACAACATTTTTAACATCTATTGTAACACCTACACTTGCACTTACACTCTTAATATTTTAGTAATCTTAATTACTTAACATATTAACATCTTAATACTTTTAACTGATTTAATACGTTTTTAATATTTTTTAGGCTTGTATTGTAGTTGTTTATATGTTTAATTATGTTCTACTACTTTTGGTATATTATTTTTAAGTTGCTGATATATGTTTTTTACTTGTATATTGGATGTTTTTATGTTGTGCACCACCCAGAGAGCTACGGCTATTGGGCGGTATAGAAATATAATTAATTAATTAATAAATAAATTAAGCCCATGGTATCTAGTCCTGCTCCCTAGGGCAGCAGAGACCATGTCTTTCAACTCTTCCATTGCATAGCTCTCCCCTACCCCACCTCTCCTACTCTCCCCTCATCCTCCCTTCTTCCTCCACTCCCCCTCTTCCTCCTTCCTCCTCCCCTGCCCACTCCAGACCTCCCTCCCCCTTCTCCTCCTCCTCCCCTGTGGTTAGTTTTACCTATCCTAAGCATGATTACATCAGAGTAAGTCCCACTGAACTAGTATTCATGCAAATGATCAAACCTGCCCCCCCTTCTCCCCTCCACCTTTCCTCCTCCACTCCCTCCTCCTTCCTCCTGCCCACCTACCTTAAGCCTGATTGCAGGGGAGTAAATCCCATTTAACTCAATAAGCATGCAAATGATCAATCCATTCTCAGCAAACTTGCCCAACATCCCATTTCTTACCTCACAGATTAAAAAGCAGAAAAATTCATTAATATGCAAAACCCGTTGCAGTTTAAGAACGTACATATAGTCAACAGATATTTCTATCACACTTTCTGTCAAATCAACCCAAATTACAGAAACCAGACATGTGCTGTGCTGATCTTGTTTTAGTGTGGTGGAAGCAATAATATAAAGACAGTTGATATATTTCCCTTAGTCACTTTAAATATGTTTGATTTACTTTGCAATTTTAGTGAAATCTCCTATAGTAAATCACTTTCTTTTGCTGCTGTTTCTGTGAATATGTGAAGTACAGCAACACTTTCCATAATTTACACTAAAAAAACCTGAAAAAACAATTTGGAATAATGGCACTGATTATTCTGCAGAATAGTCTCCAACGGACATGAGGAGGGTCTCAGTTTGCACAAGATAAAACAGTGGGAGGTGAAATATGTTCTAGCAAATATAAGAACATAAATACATAAGAAGAGCCTGCTGGATCAGGCCAGTGGCCCATCTAGTCCAGCATCCTGTTCTCACAGTGGCCAACCAGGTGCCTGGGGAAGCCCGCAAGCAGGACCTGAGTGCAAGAACACTCTCCCCTCCTGAGGCTTCCGGCAACTGGTTTTCAGAAGCATACTGCCCCTGACTAGGGTGGCAGAGCACAGCCATCATGGCTGGTAGCCATTAATAGCCCTGTCCTCCATGAATTTGTCTAATCTTCTTTTAAAGCCATCCAAGCTGGTGGCCATTACTGCGTCTTGTAGGAGCAAATTCCATAGTTTAACTATGCGCTGAGTAAAGAAGTACTTCCTTTTGTCTGTCCTGAATCTTCCAACATTCAGCTTCTTTGAATGGCCACGAGTTACAGTATTATGAGAGAGGGAGAAAAACTTTTCTTTATCCACTTTCTCAATGCCATGCATAATTTTATACACCTCTATCATGTCTCCTCTGACTCGCCTTTTCTCTAAACTAAAAGGCCCCAAATGCTGCAACCTTTCCTCGTAAGGGAGTCGCTCCATCCCCTTGATCATTCTGGTTGCCCTCTTCTGAACCTTTTCCAACTCTAGAATATCCTTTTTGAGATGAGGCGAACAGAACTGTACACAGTATTCCAAATGCGGCCGCACCATAGATTTATACAACGGCATTATGATATCGGCTGTTTTATTTTCAATACCTTTCCTAACTATCCCTAGCATGGAATTTGCCTTTTTCACAGCTGCCGCACACTGGTTTGACATTTTCATTGTGCTGTCCACTACAACCCCAAGATCTCTCTCCTGGTCAGTCACTGCCAGTTCAGACCCCATGAGCATATATGTGAAATTCAGATTTTTTGCTCCAATATGCATAATTTTACACTTGTTTATATTGAATTGCATTTGCCATTCTCCTGCCCATTCACTCAGTTTGGACAGGTCTTTTTGGAGCTCTTCGCAATCCCTTTTTGTTTTAACAACCCTGAACAATTTAGTATCGTCAGCAAACTTGGCCACTTCACTGCTCACTCCTAATTCTAGGTCATTAATGAACAAGTTGAAAAGTACAGGTCTCAATACCAGTCCTTGAGGGACTCCACTTTCTACAGCCCTCCATTGGGAGAACTGTCCATTTATTCCTACTCTCTGCTTTCTGCTTCTTAACCAATTCCTTATCCACAAGAGGACCTCTCCTCTTATTCCATGACTGCTAAGCTTCCTCAGAAGTCTTTGGTGAGGTACCTTGTCAAACGCTTTTTGAAAGTCTAAGTACACTATGTCCACTGGATCACCTCTATCTATATGCTTGTTGACACTCTCAAAGAATTCTAATAGGTTACTGAGACAGGACTCTGCTTCAGCAAGGCTTGTTCTTCTATGTGCTTAGTAAATCTAGCTTTAATAATACTTTCTACCAGTTTTCCAGGGACAGAAGTTAAGCTAACTGGCCTGTAATTTCCGGGATCCCCCTTGGATCCGTTTTTGAAGATTGGCATTACATTTGCCACATTCCAGTCCTCAGGCATGGAGGAGGACCTGAGAGACAAGTTACATATTTTAGTTAGCACATCAGCAATTTCACATTTGAGTTCTTTGAGAACTCTCAGGTGGATGCCATCCAGGCCCGGTGATTTGTCAGTTTTTATATTGTCTATTAAGCCTAGAACTTCCTCTCTCGTAACCACTATTTGTCTCAGTTCCTCAGAATCCCTTCCTGCAAATGTTAGTTCAGGTTCAGGGATCTGCCCTATATCTTCCACTGTGAAGACAGATGCAAAGAATTCATTTAGCTTCTCTGCAATCTCCTTATCGTTCTTTAGTACACCTTTGACTCCCTTATCATCCAAGGGTCCAATTGCCTCCCTAGATGGTCTCCTGCTTTGAATGTATTTATAGAATTTTTTGTTTTTGGTTTTTATGTTCTTAGCAATGTGCTCCTCAAATTCTTTTTTAGCATCCCTTATTGTCTTCTTGCATTTCTTTTGCCAGAGTTTGTGTTCCTTTTTATTTTCTTCATCCGGACAAGACTTCCATTTTCTGAAGGAAGACTTTTTGTCTCTAAGAGCTTCCTTGACTTTGCTCGTTAACCATGCTGGCATCTTCTTGGCCCTGGCAGTACCTTTTCTGATCTGCGGTATGCACTCCAGTTGAGCTTCTAATATAGTGTTTTTAAACAACTTCCAAGCATATTCGAGTGATGTGACCCTCTGGACTTTGTTTTTCAGCTTTCTTTTTACCAATCCCCTCATTTTTGTGAAGTTTCCTCTTTTGAAGTCAAATGTGACCGTGTTGGATTTTCTTGGCAATTGGCCATTTACATGTATGTTTAATTTAATAGCACTGTGGTCACTGCTCCCAATCGGTTGTACAACACTTACATCTCACAACAGGTCCCGGTCTCCACTGAGGATTAAGTCCAGGGTTGCCATCCCTCTGGTCGGTTCCATGACCAACTGGTCTAGGGCACAGTCATTTAGAATATCTTGTGATTTTGCTTCTTTGTCGTGTCTGGAACACATATGCGGCCAGTCTATGTCCGGGTAGTTGAAGTCACCCATTACTACCACATTTCCCAGTTTGGATGCTTCCTCAATTTCATATCTCATCTCAAGGTCTCCCTGAGCATTTTGATCAGGGGGACGATAGATCGTTCCCAGTATTAAGTCCCTCCTGGGGCATGATATCACCACCCACAACGATTCTCTGGAGGAGTCCGCCTCTTTTGGGGTTTCAAGCTTGCTGGATTCAATGCCTTCTTTCAAGTATAGAGTGACACCGCCACCAATACGTCCTTCCCTGTCCTTCCGATATAGTTTATATCCAGGGATAACTGTATCCCACTGGTTTTCTCCATTCCACCAGGTCTCTGTTATGCTCACTATATCAATGCTCTCCTCTAAGACCAAGCACTCCAGTTCTCCCATCTTGGTTCGGAGGCTCCTAGCATTAGCGTACAGGCACTTGTAAGCAGTGTCTCTCTTCAAGTGTCTTTGGCACTTGTGGTTTGGCCTGTGGTAATTTTGCTCTTCTGAATTGATATCCTGTGCCCCTGCTCTCACAATGCCTACTTCTAGGCCTACCCCTTTTAAAATTTCATCATTTCTTTGGTTTTTATCCCAGGGGGGAGGTTTATTCCGAACCGGACCTTTCTCAGCTCCTGTCGGGTTTCCCCCCTCAGTCAGTTTAAAAGCTGCTCTGCTACCTTTTTAATTTTAAGTGCCAGCAGTCTGGTTCCATTCTGGTTCAAGTGGAGCCCGTCCCTTTTGTACAGGCCCGGCTTGTCCCAAAATGTTCCCCAGTGCCTAACAAATCTAAACCCTTCCACCCGACACCATCGTCTCATCCATGCATTGAGACTACAAAGCTGTGCCTGTCTGGCTGGTCCTGTGCGTGGAACCGGTAGCATTTTAGAGAAAGCCACCTTGGATGTCCTGGCTTTCAGCATCCTACCTAGCAACCTAAAGTTTGCTTCCAGGACCTCACGGCTGCATTTCCCCATGTCATTGGTGCCAACATGCACCACGACCACTGACTCCTCCCCAGCATTGTCTACCAAACTATCTAAACGACGGGCGATATCCACAACCTTTGCACCAGGCAGGCAAATCACCTTGTGGTCTGCACACCCATCACACACCACACTGTCTATGTTCCTAATGATCAAATCGCCCACTACAAGGATCCCTCCACCCCCCAGAGATATATCCTCGGCATGAGAGGATAGCTGCTCATCCCCCAAGGAATGGGTCCCTTCCAAGGGATTGTTTCCCTCTTCCTCGGCTGGATGCTCTCCTTCCCCAAGACCATCGTTCTCCATGATAGCAGGAGAGCTATCATCGTTGGAGTGGGACACAGCTATAGTGTCCCTGAAGGCCTCATCCACACAACTCTCTGCCTCTCTCAGCTTATCCAGGTCAGCCCCCTTGGCCTCAAGGAAATGAAGTCGTTCCTGGAGAGCCAGGATCTCATTGCACCGAGAGCACACCCACGACTTCTGTCCAACAGGCAGATAGTCGTAGATGCTGCAGGCAGTGCAAAACACTGGAAAGCCCCCACACCCCTGCTGGCTTCTTACCTGCATAGTTTTGTTTAAGGTTTATTAAGTTAATGGGTTGGAAAGTGTGGTTTAGTTGAGGTCTGGGAACAGACAGGCAGAGTGGGGGGCCCTGGCCTCCTCGTTCTGCTGCCAAACTCGCTCTGCTGCTTAACTCGCCTTGACACTTCGTCAGCTGGGGGCTCCCTCTAGCTCGTGGAGCAGGCTCCCTCGCTAGGGTGCTCTGAATTTATATGTGTGGCTGGTCCCTCCAAGCTACTGCTAACAGCCAATGATGTGTTAATTGAGGCTGATGGCTCAACTTGTCAGCTGGGGCTTAACTCTTTAGGATTATCTCAGGCTTCCTTCATTTGAAGGCAGAAAGGCAGGCTTCCTTCCTTAGAGGGGGGGGGCTGTTCAAGGACTTTGACTAGTGGTACTAAGAAAGGTTCACTAGCTTTTACTCTATTTTTATTTTATTTGCTGACAAGAACCACTTTTATCAGTGCAATTTCCCCTGTAGTTTTAAGTGGTGCCTTGCACTCTGGCCTGGACAAACTAGACTAGCTTTTGGCTTCTTTTAATCTAAGCAGGGGGCTGAGACTTCCAGGTGAGTCTTTTTTGTTTTTTGTTTTCCCACCTAGAACAGCCTGACCTTTTTTTAACCTAGGGAAACAGAGCTTGTGGTTGTGTTTAAGAAAGGCTAAAGCTTCCCTTTTTAGCAAGGACTGAGCTGACTCTCTCCCTGTATGTATTGGTGGAGTTTCCTTTTTCCCCTTCTCTCCAACTGGAATTTAGCCTTGTTTACAGTGTCCTCTGAAGCTTTCCTGCTAGGGTGGTGTTGAAAACTAGCTTTCCATAGGCTTCCTATCCCTACCATCTGTCTCCTAAGATATAGGTTCTTTCAGGATTTGGCTCCTAGCTCATGGTGACCCTAGGCTGCCCTTATTATTTATTACTCTGAGCCGTTTTAATTCAATGAAATAATGAAATAAAGGGGTGCTACTTACCCTCTTCTCGCTCTGCTGCTTAACTCGCCTTGACGCTTTGTAAGCTGCGGCCTTGACACTTCATCAAGCATCAATATCTAGGTGTGCTCTATGTTTATAATTGGCCATGCCCACCCTTCCTTAAGTGGAGTGGTTTAAGCATAACAGAGTGAACACATGTATCTTGGGTAGGACAAGTTTTTTTTTCTCCAACAGCTAGACTCTGGAGACAGGAAGTGAATGGTATACCACCTCTGAATACCTCTTACCATGAAAACTCTATGAATAGACTATCCAAAATGCAACACAAGATAGTGCTGGAAGATGAGACCCCCAATTCAGAAGGCACTCACCAAGATACTGGGGAAGAACAATGAACAAGTACGAGTAGCACTGTGACTAATGATGTAGCTGGGTCAAAGCCGAAAGGAAGCCCAGAGGCTGATGCACACAGATGTGAAAGGAGAGTCCAGAGTTGTACGATGCACACAATAGGAACATGGAATGTGTGAAGCATGAATCAGGGAAAGAAATTGTCAGGCAAGAAATGGAACGTATCAACATTACAATACTTGGTGTCAGTGAATTAAAATGGATGGGAATGGGACATTTTCAATCAGGCAACTATAAAATATTTTATGCAGGAAATGAGAAATTAAGAAGAAATGGGATTGCTTTAATAGTGAGAAGTGATCTAGCAATAGCAATTAGGAGCTATAATGCAAGGTCTGAGCGAGTGATATCAATGAGATTTAACGGGAAACCTATTAACATGAACATCATCCAAATCTATGCTCCAACAGCAAACACAGAAGAAGAGGAATTGGAAAGATTTTACACAGAAGTACAGGAAGAAATTGATCACACACAAAAATAAGATGTGCTGATAATCATGGGGGACTGGAATGCAAAAGTAGGGAACAGAGAAGAACTAGGATTTGTGGGGAAATGAGTCTTAGGAGATAGAAATGAAGCAGGAGAAAGACTTATCAAATTCTGCAAAGCCAATAATTTGTTTCTTGCGAATACATTTTTCAAGCAACCAAAAAGATGACTGAAGAGACAACTGTACACATGGAGATCACCAAATGATCAATATAGAAATCAAATTGATGATATAATTGGTAGCAGAAGATGGAGAAGTTCCATACTTTTGCGAAAAGAAGACCAGGAGCAGACTGAAGTACAGATCATGAACTGGTAATATCGAAAATCGGAGTAAAGCTAAAGAACAACAAAGCAATCATAATGTCAAATTACAATTTAAATAACATCCCAGAAGAATATAAAGATCAAATAAGGAACAGGTTTGAGGCTTTAAACTTAGTTGACAGAGAACCAGAAGATCTATGGAATGCAGTCACAGACGTTATCAGAGAAGAATGCAAAAAGACAATACCTCTTGTTAAAAAGAGAGAAAGACCTCAATGGATGACTGAAGAAACTCTTCAAATGGTTAAAGACAGAAGGAAAGCAGAAGCAAAAAGAGATAGAAACACAGTCAGAACCCTAAATGCAACAATACAGCAACTAGTATTCAGGGACAAAGAGAACTATTACAATAGTTATTTTATAGAAATAGAAGAGGGCAACAAAAAGGGTAGAACAAGAGCCCTGTTCCAAAAGATTGGAGAAATTAAAGGGAAATTTAAACCAAGAGTAGGGATGTTGAATAATCAACAGGGGAACACACTGACTGACTGAGATGAAATAAAAGGAAGATGGAAGCAATACACTGAAAAACTCTATAAAAACGATGCAAGGATGACAGATTCATTCACGGAGGAACCATATGATGAAGAACCAGAAATTTGAGAATGTGAGGTGAAAGCTGCTCTTAAAATACTTGGAAGAAACAAATCACCAAGAACAGATGGCATACCAATAGCTGCTGAGACTGAATCTGTTCAAACCTTGACAAAAATTTGTCAACAAATATGGAAAAGAAAACAATGACCCACAGACTGGAAGCGTTCCATATACATCCCAATTCTAAAGAAAGGGGATCCCAGGGAATGCAGTAATTATAAAACTATTGCCATAATATCCCATGCCAGTAAAGTAATGCTGAAGATTCTATGACAAACACTCTTACCATATATGAAGCGAGAAATGCCAGATGTCCAAGCTAGATTTCGAAACGGAAGAGGCACCAGAGATTGCAAACATACTTTGGATAATGGAACGGACCAAGGAATTTCAGAAGAAAATCACCCTGTGCTTTATAGATTATAGCAAAGCCTTTGATTGTGTAGATCATGAAAAAGATGGAATGTTTTAAAAGAATTGGGGGTGCCACAGCATCTGATTGTCCTGATGCACGACCTGTACTCTGGTTCCCAATCGGAAAGGGTATGAGATGGGTGCATTTTATCACCCTATTTGTTTAATTTATACACAGAACATATCATACGGAAAGCAGGATTGGACCAAGATGAAGGAGGTGTGAAAACTGGAGGGAGAAATATCAATAATTTAAGATACACAGATGATACCATACTACTAACAGAAACCAGTCATGATTTGAAACGAATGCTAATGAAAGTTAAAGAGGAAAGCACAATAGCAGGACTACAGCTGAACGTCAAAAAGACTAATGTAATGAGAACAGAAGATTTATGTAGCTTGTCAAGGATTATCAATAGCTCCACACAGTCATTAACCAAAATGGAGACCATTGTCAAGAAATGAGAAGAAGGCTAGGACTGGGTAGGGCAGCTGTGAGAGAACTAGAAAAGGTCCTCAAATACAATGATATATCATTGAACACTAAAGTCAGGATCAATCAGACCGTGGTATTCCCGATCTCTATATATGGATGTGAAAGTTGGACAGTGAAAAAGGCAGATAAGAGAAAAATCAACTCATTTGAAATGTGGTATTGGAGGAGAGCTTTGCACATACTATGGACTGTGAAAAAGACAAATAATTGGGTGTTAGAGACCAGAACTGACACTAGAAGCTAAAATGATGAAACTGAGGTTATCATACTTTGGACACATCATGAGAAGGCATGATTCACTAGAAAAGACAATAATGCTGAGAAAAACAGAAGGGAGTAGAAAAAGAGGAAGCATGGTTCACAACAGATGCTATTGGAGGTCACTGATTCAGGGCCACCATAAGTCTTAATTGATTTGAAGGTATATAACAACAGACTCTGTAGAAAGAGTAGTAACACAGGAAAGAAGCAAAGTAAGAAGAACACCAACAAAAATACAAAAAATGTAATTCCCCATCTTTGGAGATGCTGTCCTGATTGCAGGTGTTGCCAGCACTTACCATATGCGCAGATTCACATGTTACCAAGCTACACAGGAAATGAATTGAACTGTGAAACACCAACCCAAATTGTGTTTGCATTTTGAAATATTTGTAGGGCAGTACAATATCCAAGAGAGGAGGTCAGGTCTCCTATTCCTCTTGTGCATTCACTATAGCTACCCAATTTCCTTGCCTTTTATGTTGTGCGGAACAGACCTCCTGATAAGATGGTATCTACAGGAGGCCCTCACCTGCAGAGTGCAGTGATCGACCGGGTATAAGGGCTAAGACGATCTTTCAAGTATCCTGGTCTCAAGTTGCATAGAGCTTTGTACACCAAAGCTAGAACCTTGAACTTGGCCTGATAGCTAATGGGAAGCCAGCTCAATTCTTTCAGCAGTGGGGTATGTTGCTGATACCCTGCTCCAGCAAGCAGTCGTGCCACCACATGTTGCACCAGCTACAGCTTCCAAACCAACCTCAAGGGCAACCACACATAGAACGCATTACAGTAATCCAGCCTGGAGATCCTTTTCTAGGAGTTGTAAACAATGTTTCTATTAATATAATCTAAAAGAACATTAGCCCTTTTTGCAGCAGCAACACATATAAACACAATGTAAGCATTCCTAGGGAGAGCTTCCATAGCAAGGGGGCTACCACCAAAGAGGCCCTTTCACTGCCATCCTACAAATTAGGGTTGTGCACTTTTTGATTTGCTGCTGTTCTGGCATTCCTTGAATTTCATTTCCAATTAGATTATTAATGATACACTAAGATCACAAAGGGGGTTGACTTTTTTCTGGCTTCTGGATTAAATTTGCTTGCTTTTTCCAAGCAATGTTTTTTTCTAACCATATACAACTCACTAGGTTTTTAATTTGGATTTCTTTTTCTTCTGAAGTAGGTAAATATCTTTCTTCCTACTTATTTGCTTGCACAAACATTGACAGTGAAGATTTTAACTTTATATTGCAAAAATGTTAAATTATGGAAAATGTGCAATTAACTTTTCACTGGTGTTAAAACTCAGTTCCCTAATTGTATGTAGAAAGCAAATATACAAAAGTATAAGCAGAGCAGAAGGAAATTTCAGTTCAAATGAATATTCATTAATACATCTAGTAATCAGACAGCCCTACTGTACATATAAAGATTATAACTGAATTTGTAACTGAGATTAAAAAATAGGAATATTCTTAAAGAAACAAATACTGATTGTTGGGCTGTTTAAAAGATTGGCAGAAAAATCCTTTCCCCCACTTTTGTAGATATGAAACAAAGGCTTCTGTTGCTGGCAGATCTCTAACACAAAAAAATTGGACTACTGCTGCCATATAGGTCACCTTGCCATTTGGTAGTGCTGTGCAATCCTGTACATGCTTATGTAGAAGTAAGGCCCAGTGACTTACTCATAAGTAAATGAATATATTATTGCAGTACTAAATCCTTCCTCCCTACCTCTGTCCCAACCCCACTCAGATGATTGATCTGAAGGGACTCTCTTTCGAATGCAAAATTAATTTTTCTCTTGACCGCTCTTCATGTCAAAACCACTGAATAATGAACCTAACCATTATTTAGACAGATGACTACTACTGTATCACTGCAAGTCATACAGACATAAGAAGAGCCCCACTGCACCAAGCAAAGGGCCCATTTCCAGAGTTACTGGGAGGATTTCTGGTCATGTACATGAACTGCTCTGAATGTTCTAAAAATTGTTTAGAGACAACTGTAATTAAGCGGTATATAGTAAAAAAAAGAAGGATGTGTGCCTAAAGGACAGGAATGCATTGCATACCAGGATGCCTGTCACATGAACAGCTACAGCTAAAGCAAAACTCTCATGATTTTCCGCATTCCCAAGCTTGCAGACAGATTATTTCTGGATTCACGTATCACAAAATGAATGCTGAACTTCTACTATATTCCACTAGAATTCCAGAATTAGCTTTTAAATCATGTGGAAGATCAAATAAAAAGCACAGATTACCAGGTAAGAAACAGTTGGAATAATGGAATAAAGTGCACTATGATAGCAGCTTTTTGTTGATTGCCATATTGGAACAGGAGGAATGGCTTCATTTAATGGGTTCGAAACACTTTCCTGAAAAAACCTGTTTCAATCAGAGACCCTTCCCAGCTCATTGTACTGCCTAAAGGCTGTGAGAAGAGATAATTGCTGAAATTGTGCTGTATTTTCAGAGAAAATTAAAATGGACTGCCTTCAAGTCGATTCCAACTTATGCCAACCCTATGAATGGGGTTTTCCTGGTAAGCGGTATCCAGAGGGGGTTTATCATTCCCTTCCTCTGAGGCTGAGAGGCAGTGACTAGCCCAAGGTCACCCAGTGCACTTCATGGCTGTGTGGGGATTTGAATTCTGGTTTCCCAGGTCATAGTCCAACACTCTAACCACTATGCCACACTGGCTCTCCAGAGAAAATTACTCATATGTATTAGGGATTTGGGGTACACTTCACAAGTTGGTATGTCCCAGCTGAAAGACAACCTCAATCCCTTTAAATTGCACCACCGTGTACCACCATGTATGGATAGCAATGACCTTTCCTGTAGTAGTGCAGATGTTGACATGAAAATGAGAGATAAAAACAATGATATGGGGGGGAGGTTAGTTTTTTCACTCCATCCTTGGGACAGCACACCAAAATGAAGTCTCTAGAAAGAGAGACAAATCATACACTTTAGTTTACTCTTCTACTCAGTTTAGGGGCTCCATGATTGCTTCCACATGTCTGGGGAGAGTCACCAGGTCGGACATCTTTCAGCAGTGATCAGTGTGGTGGCACAGGGAGGATGGCATTGCATTCCTGACTTCCCAACATGGAAGATTGCTGCTGCTTACCAAGAGCAGGTGTCCTGAGTCCCATGGAGAACTTTTGGCAGGATTGGGAGAATGGGGAACAGGTTGCAAATGTGGGAGAATGGTCTGGTGGCCTGTGGCAAATAGTGAGGAATGTAGTCTGCCTTCATCATTGGCACCTAGCCCAGACTTATTTGTTCAGCAGCCAGGGCTGAATGAATCTGCTGGGGAATTTCAGAGAGATAAGGAGGGAGAATCTCTCACAGAATCTCTCACAGAGTCAGAGCCGGCAAGGTCACGCAGATGGGGAAAGAGACAGAACTTGAGATGTTATCCTCTTTTGCCAGGAGAAGCTTCAAAGACTGGAAAATGCTAGATTTAGCTCGTGCAAGTGGACTGCCTCCCTCTCTTTTATTTGGAGTGTCTTAGGGTGAGAGCTTTATTGTGACAACTTTCCATTGCTTCCACAGCTTAGTTGCACCTGCTGGGGTTCTGTATCCTGATTTAGTCCTAGTATGTTTTGATGCTGTTCCTGTGCTAGCCTCTGGAATTAAACTCTGTGCATAACCTAGTCTTTGAGTCCTGAGTCTGCTTTTCTAGTCGACAGCCAGGACATGGGGTGTATGAGGAGTTCAGTATGGTGCAGAAACCCTAGCAAACTGCAATTTCCAGAGTTCTTCTGCATAGTATTTGTATTTTCTAGAGCTGTACACAAATGGCATCTTGAAATTTTCCATCTATTTCTAAGGAGAGAATTTGGGGGGAGGGGACACTTTGTGTAAAAGAAAACTCTTAGAAATCTTGGCTTAGCTCAAGACATTTTTGCACACTATTTATATTTTCCAGAACCAGCCTGAAGTATTTTGCTGTCTATGCAGAACACCAAATTGCACAAGCACACCCAACACCCAGGTAAAGATAAATAATACCCCATGCTGGTCAAGTTAGTTCTGAGGCAGGAAATCCCACAAGTGGCTATCCCTGGAACTAAATATCTGATAATAATAAATGAACAAGTAATAATTTGCTGTCCTTACGTGATGCCCCAAATCAGCTGCCTGGGCAGTTGTCTCACACAGCCTAACGGTAAGGCTGGCCCAGTGACCATGCCTGGCTGTTAAATCTTAGCAAGGCTTGAGATTGTAATGAAAGGTCAAGGAACTGCCCTCCCATTTACTCACCCACAGTCCATCCTTCCTGATTTCAAGTAAGTTTGCGATAAAGGGAAGAATGATAGGAAGCTTGCTGTGGAGGAAGTCAAGAAAGCTGGGTGCAGGAAAGGCTGAGAACCGTGGAGTATTGGGCCAGGTCTTTTCAAGTTTTCAATAATCCAATAATTACTTAGAAAAGCTTAGAAAGAGCAAGGGCAATATGAATTGAACTGGGTGGGGGGAGGGTTTGCTCATCTCTAGAACAAACAGTTTTTCTGTTCAGCAGTAAAGCTATATATATAGATCAAACTATTAGGTGGGGACATTTTTGTTTTAATTTTTTTAAAGCAAGACAGACAAACTGATCTTGCTGTCATCTTGCTGTCATCAATACTTCCTTGGAATTGCTACAAGCTTTTATATCTCATTAAGCACTCCATTCAGAATCATTAGGGCTACAGGGCTAATGAAGGCTTTTTCCTGTCTCAAAATGCCTATTAAAAACAGCCGACAAATTCTTAATGTGGTGTAACTTCCAATTATTATTTTTTTAAGGTCAGCCTGTCACACCACAAATTGGGAAAGTAACTACCATAAGTAGTTCCTGGGAACACACATATTTTATTAGCAACAGACTCTTCAGTCATCATCCCATTGCTTTGTATAGCTTTGTGCATTTGTTCACTTGAAGAAAAAGTTTCAGATTCTGTAGTCACGGTTAAATTGCCCAAATTAAGCAACTTGCATATATTTGCCTATATTATGTTCCCAATTTTTTTTCCAGATAATTAGCTTTACTTCCCTTGAGGACTGACTGCAAAGAGGACAGAGTGTAAAGTTTGAAGGCAGGAGAACTCTACGGAACAAAAATCATGAAAGAATGAGACCGTTTTTTAAAAAAATACTACAGTATTCAGAGTTGAAGGCTTCACATGGTTAAATCATAGAATCATAGAATAGTAGAGTTGGAAGGGGCCTATAAGGTCATCAAGTCCAATCCCCTGCACAATGCAGGAATCCAAATCAAAGCATTCCCAACAGATGGCTGTCCAGCTGCCGCTTGAATGCCTCCAGTCTCGGAGAGCCCACTACCTCTCTAGGTAATTGATTCCATTGTCGTATGGCTCTAACAGTTAGGAAGTTTTTCCTGATGTCCAGTCGAAATCTGGCTTCCTGCAACTTGAACCCATTATTTCGTGTCCTGCACTCTAGGACAACCGAGATGAGATCCCAGCCCTCCTCTATGTGACAACCTTTCATGTACTTGAAGAGTGCTATCATATCTCCCCTCAGTCTTCTCTTCTCCAGGCTAAACATGCCCAGTTCTTTCAGTCTCTCCTCATAGGGCTTGGTTTCCAGTCCCCTGATCATCCTTGTTACCCTCCTCTGAACCTGTTCCAGTTTGTCTGCATCCTTCTTGAAGTGAGGAGACCAGAACTGGATGCAGTATTCAAGATGAGGCCTAACCAGTACTGAACAGAGGAGAACTAATACTTCATGCGATTTGGAAACTATACTTCTGTTAATGCAGCCTAAAATGGCATTTGCCTTTTTTATAGCCACATTACACTGTTGGCTCATATTTAGCTTGTGATCAATGACAATTCCAAGGTCCTTTTCACATGTCATATTGGTGAGCCAAGTATCCCCCGTCTTATAACTGTGCATTTGTTTTCTTTTTCCTAAGTGTAGAACTTTGCATTTATCCCCGTTGAATTTCATTCTGTTGTTTTCAGCCCAATCCTCTAGCCTATCAAGGTCCCTTTGAATTTTGTTTCTGTCTTCCCCGGTATTAGCTATGCCCCCCAATTTTGTATCATCTGCAAATTTGATAAGTACCTCCTCATCCAAGTCGTTAATAAAAATGTTGAAGAGCACTGGGCCAAGCCCTGTTGTACCCCACTCGTTACTGCTGCCCAGTTTGAGAAGGAACCGTTGATAAGGATTCTTTGAGTATGATTCTGGAGCCAACTGTGGATCCACCTGATAGGAAATATTCCTCCATACAAAGAAGAAGAATATCTCCACACAGAAAACCAGTGTGTAGGGTCCTAACCTAGCCTTCTCCCTAATATACTGATTTTCTATGTGGATGGACCTTATTTTAAAAAAATTGCATGAAGTAGCACTGAATCATGTGAGTCCCACCTGCAGTCTGAAGTGGTATAATCTGAGGGGGAAAGTTCACCATCTCATCATGAACTAAGTCAAAGTGAAGCTTAAATATAATATCAAACACAAAATTGCATATCCCTTTATTTACCTTGACCTTGAACCAACTACAGGCACATAATGCATTTATAAGTTCATATTCTGCTATATGTGCTTATTTGTACAGGCCCCAACACCCAATCTCAGCAGTTAATATTGTCAAGTTTGAAATCACCAGTTACCTTTTGGAAAGTCAGAGAATCTGGACTGAGAGCACCAGTTACCAGTGTGGAAACTCAGGGAGCCTTCCCTTTCTCTTTTTCCTACATACTACACCCTGACACGGAAGCGCAACAAGTACAGCATCAAGGTGTATCACTCATGAATTTCATCTTGATCAGAGTAGAACTATGCTTGCAAGTTAGGATGTGAGAGATTTCACACACACATATACACACAGCAACCCCCTTGAGTGCATGTAACAGTGCAAGCTGCGCATGGAAGTTTTTTTCCCTGGAGAGGGTGCTGAAAAGTTCTCAACATAACAAAAATGGAATTGTATTTGGCTCAGAGGTATGCAGCAAGGCCTTGCACATGTAGATTGCCCCTAGCTAGATAGAAGCCACAGAGTATGGAATTTCAGATTTTTAAAAATTGGGGGGAAAGCTGTACTTTCATCTCATGTAAGTGAATTCTTATTTCAGAGTAAAACAGAGGACTTTTCTTAGAAAAATGAAGCCCCGCTTACCTGCGCAGCATGGACAAGCGGAGCATAGTTGTGAGGAGGGAGCGATGCTGCCGCAGCCATCTTCATTAAGGACAACGTCGCGCGTCGCAGCGTTATGCGTGTGCGTGATGTGTGGCAGGGAGGGGTGGGGCCATGGGCCTATTTAAGGCCAGGCCGCCCCTCCTACCTCCTCTTTGAGCGAGCGATGCCCACCCCGCCCGCCCTTTCTTATAGTGTGTTCAATGGTCGCTTTGGGACCGAGTAGGAATTTTTACCCTGCCCACCCTTGTTTGGTGGACAGGTTTTTTGCCTACTTCACACTGTAAGAGTGGGATGGAATCGGGTTAGGGGGTGTTGTGATTAATAGGTGAATTTGGCTAATTTGGCTATTTTGTTATGGTCGAAGTTTAATTGCCCTAGGAGGGCAGTTTATAATTGGGGCACTGGTGTGGGAAGATGTGGAAAGGGAAATAGGTAAGGACAGCTCGGTGGCCCCCTTAGGCACCTTTGGAGGTGATTGGCGGTTCCAGAGGCCTGTCTGTCAGAGCTTTGCGGCTTGAGGGCAGGATATGGGCTGCTTTTGGGGCCAACTTAACTCATCCACCCGAGAGTTGTGCGGCCCCGAGGGGTGGTGACCTGAGAAGGCCCCCCTACTCACCTACTGGGTGTGGCTGGCAGAAGGGGTAAGCAGATGGGGCTTGCCCTTGTCCCCAGCAGGGGCTGTATGGCAAGATGCTTCCTTATAGATAGTTCCGCACCTAGGTTTCCCTCTGCAGGTCACTTTAAAAGGTGTTTTTGTATAGTTTAATAAAGTGGCCCTTGTTCAACCCAAGCTGGTGTGTCCTTGTCTTATTTCACCCCTTCACTCGCAACTGAAATTGTCAAGGCTTGACCATGACCAATTTTTAAAATAGAAAATATTAATAAACTCTAAGCTAAAATAATATTCTCTAAAGGGCCTATAAAAGAAAGGAAAATTTCCCTTTAGCAAGATTTTGCCTTTTCATTTAAACAAGGCTTTGATTTTTCAAGGGATTTCTTTTTCCCTTCAGAGTGATTGCTATCAAACAGCCACACATAATAGCGTACATATTTTTAAAGTGATTAATGAATAGAGAGCTAATGCTTTACAAAATGGCATTGCTTAAATATGATTTCATCCTAGAAAGAACTTTTTATCGATTGGGCACCAGAGGAATTATATAATTCTAAACAGTAATGCAGGTCATTGTGCATGATTATATTTGTCTCCAGTGGTTACCTCTTAGAAAATCTGCCACTATTGCATTTAAATGTTTTTCTCCATTTTTAGAAATATTGCTGATATCAAATTTTGTTTTCTCATTTGATAAGTGGGAATTTGCTTTCTGCCCTGTAAATCTGAAAGTCTTTTTAAAAAAAACCCTGAAGACATGTTTAAAGAGACATTCAATATTGAGTCTTGGAGGACACTACTACTTTAGACCCATTTTAGTCTGGCTTCTGGCCTGGGTTTGCGACAGAAATTGCTACAGCAGCCTTGATGAGTGACTTGTGCTGGGGAAAGGAAGGAAGCGTGACCCTGTTTCTTCTTCTGAAGCTCTCTGGCACGTTTGAAATATCAGCCACGGTATCCTTCTAGTTGGCCTCTTTGAGAAGGTACTTGGGAGCATGGTGTCGCAGCCCCTTTGGTCCTATTTGGAGGGTAGGGTTCAGAAGGTGTTGCTAGGGACTTCTTTTCCACCTCTTGACCACTGCTTTCATCTTGTCCCAAATGGTTTTGAACATGAAACTGCTGGGTAAAGTCATCTAAAGGTTTGGACCAGGGAGGAGTCACTATGTGGATGCTGGATGGGATGCACTTCTTCTAATGCTATGCAACACTGACTGCCATAATGCTTGGGTCAGTCTTTTGCTGTACTTTACTGTGCCCCGCATTAAAAATGAAACATAAATGCAAATATCCCTGCCAACAGCTAACACATCACAGAGGGAGAGGTTCTTCTCTATCTGTTCTTTAACATTAACAGTTTCAATACTGTTTTATTATGTTTTGTATTCTAGTTCTGTACTTTACTTTGTTATGCAGGTTTATTGTCTAGTCACACTGTATTTTGAATGTTTGCATTTCATTGTCAGGTGGAGTTGTTTCTTATTGCAGATTGTAAGCCACCTTGTGGAGGAAATTCCTCAAAAAGCAGGAAATCAGTTTCATATAGATAGATAAACATGCATCTTACTGGCATTTTTTGGTTGTCAGAAGCAAAACACTGTTGGTGGTGGGGAATGAAACACATCTTCTTCCAATAGAAAACAAGTATAGGGAAGTAGAATTTGCAACAGGTAGAAAATGTTTGGGATCTGTGTTCCTGAAGCTTCACAGCACAATACTTTAATTTGACATTTCTGAAATCAAATTGGTTTCCCACATATGTTTCAACACTACTCAAAATGGCATCTGATTAGTCTCCAGTGTTCTCAAGCAGACAAATTGCATAAGGTGACACATTTTATTCAACCACTTCTGAAAGCAGGAGTGTGAAAGCTTAGAGCTTCATTCAGTTTTTTTGTTTTGTTTTGAAGCTAAAGCAAGTAACGTTTGATAAAGAAAAGCTACAGAGTAAACATAAACATTTTTTTTATTTTTTGAGTATTGTACCAGTCTTTCTGCAGGGGAGGTCTTTTTGTAAAAAGCTTATTTTATGTCTGTTCCCTGTAGCTATATGTAAAGTGGTTAATAAAAATATAATAACTGTGCATTGAGAGTGCTGTTAAGAGAATAAACTAGGATATATGCATTTCTTTTGTTGATGTATGCTTGCCTCGCTGTTTCTTTAGCACTAGTTAGTAATTCAAAGTTATTAAATTAAATTGTTTTTATATCTTCATTATAAAGTTAGAGAATACAACCCTTTGCTCTCAGCATAGGTTGTGATTTTATGACTTTGCTTGATTCCTGCTTATAATTGGCCATTTTAGTTCTCGATGAGCTATGAATAAAATCTGAAGTGTTTTAGATTACATTGGGGAAGATGAGTTTATCTATGGGGTGTTTTTAAGTTTTATAGTTTAACTATGAAGATTATGATTTCACTATATTAAAAGTGCAAAATAAAAAGGGTTGTAACATAGAATTCATCTAAGATCTTGGTTAATGTGTATTCGCAGCATCCATATTATTTTAAGGTGCAACCTGAGTCCTATTCAGTCATTTTTCTTCTCCCTCCCGCCCATGCAAGAGAGAGAGAGAGTGGCCCCTCCCTCTCCTACACGTGCCTGCTACCGTTCCTGTAGTCTAGCACATGCTGGAGGCTGAACTGCTAAGCCTGCTGTACTCAAATAGGTTCCTTTCGCCCCCAGAGTACAGCAGTGACCAGGTCAAGTCAGAAATTACAGTGCTACTAGCTAAGGGACCAGACAAGGTTTCTGACTCTGAGTGATGCTGGTGATCAATGGACCACTGAAGCTGAGGCTAGCAGGTAAGAGTCGCTTGAACCTGCTCCCATAGAACAAAAGTCAGGATCCCAAGGGTATCTTCTGCTAGGTCTGGGAAACTTAGTGCCTTCCATAGACCCTCGGGGAATGTACCAGGTGGGAGGCCATAAAACACAGGGGAAGTGCCCACCTTCAGGCCACAGGGTTTGCTTTTTAAGAGATACTAGTTCTTCATAAGCAGTAGAACCTAGAAGAGGTAGGCTTGAGGCAGAGGCTCAGAAGAGCTCAGTTCACTTCCAATCCTCATCACAGCAGGTTGCTTTCTAGGAGCAATCCTTGGTGTTGTGACAATTAGTCTGATTTTTTGCCTTGCTCTGTGGGCTCATGTGCAAACCCAGAACAGGTCAGCTCTCTGCACAGTTTAGATCCTCAATTTTCCAGGGTTCTAAATCATGCTGGCAGCCTAACTCAAGTGGAAAAGTTCAGCCCCCAACACATGGGGGAGGGGGCTGCAGGAACACATAGGGAACAGGGTATGGCTAAGACAGTCAGCCCTGCTTTCCCAGAGAACAACTGAATAGGGCTTTGAAAAAGGCAGTATATTAGCATCACTTCCAAATACTTGCATAGGAATAATTGATGTAAAAAAATGAAATGGGCTATACTATACTATATGTTTTCAAATGGATCCTTCCATAGTCATTTTAGAGGAAGAAATGGGCTTACAATTAAGAAACTTAGGCTGCTATCCTAAACTACTAGAGAGTTATCCCCTCTGAAGACAGTAAGACTTACTTCTGAGTAAATATGCATACAATCCCACTATGAATCTTTCTGTAAATATCAAGAGTAGGCAATATAGACATCTAAGACTTCCAGAAAGCATTGATCTGCAGGAGATTTCAAATATTTTCAAAGTTTTCTCTGGTGTGATTGTGAGAGGATTATTCTGGATGATTGGGTTATGTTTGGCTACAATGACCTATTAGCTGCTAGAAAGCTATGTTGTTGTTTTTTAAAAATATTTTAAAATATATGTCAGCAGCACACTATGCTTCCTGGCACATATTCTCTGATCTGAACATAGTGCATTATAATATGGTATTTAACTGGCCAAGCAATGTTTTCAAGTCAGAGAGTATGTGTCAGAATTTATAGTATATGGGGAAATGATGACAAAAACCCACCTTCTGCTATTCTTACCACTCCTACTAGTTGGTCAAATGAAGTGAGTCTTTTGGTTTATCCTCAACATGTAGCAATATATTTGTCAAAATGTTTTGTCAGTCTCTGTGTAACATGATTGTAGTAGCCAAGAGAGAGAAGGGATAAGGAAGAGGATTAATGTTCTGGCTCCTGATATCACAAAGACCACTTTAGTGCTACCCTGAATGATTTGTGCCATTTGGGTGGCTGTCTCCTAGCTGAAGGATCACAGGTTCCTCAAACCCAGTTTATTACTGTTCCCTTCCTCTCAACTCTGTTGCTGTGTCACCTGCCTGTACTGATGAAGTGGTTCAGGAGGACTAAGGGGACAAACTTGTGAGCAATTTTATATTGATCATAGCTGCCTCATCTTGTCTTTTATGGCTGAAGGGAATAGCACAAACCTACAACATTTTGCCACAACACTCTTTCTAGCTTGAGGTTCCTAACATCTGTGTCTATCAGAAATCAAGATAGTGGGGCGAGACAGACATACAGGAAGGTAGATTTGCAATATTGGTTTGCAGTATCTGTCAACACCCTGAACAGCTACAAAGACTCACAAAGCAATTTACAGCAGTTATTGCTCACAATGGGTTTCTTTGTAAGTCTCTTTCCAGCAGTGGAAATGTTACACGTTATAGCTGCTTTTGTGAACAAGGCACAAAGAATTGGTTGTGACCCTGAGACTTGTTTAAAATGGGCTTATAAAAGATCTTCAGATTATTATGAAGCTACTATATACATAACAGCCTGAGCATCTATGTTCTCCAGCATAATAACATAAACTCTTGAAATTACTGGAATTTAACTCAACAGAGTGAGTTGTAGTCAACTATGTCCTACTCAGAGTAGACCCACTGAAATAAATGAACCTAGATTAGTCATGTCTATTAACTTTACTGGGTCTGCTTTGACTAAGACTACCACTAACTGCCACCTAATGTTTTCGAAGAATGAAGCCATAGGGCCAAGACCCCTACAAAAATTGCCTCTCCAAAGGACCAATGGGTAAAAAAGGTAAAGGTGTCTCCGCACTTGTAGTGCGAATCATTTCCGACTCTTAGGGTAACGTCTTGTGATGTTTACTAGGCAGACCGTATATATGGGGTGGGATTGCCAGTTCCTTCCCCGGCCTTTCTTTACCCCCCAGCATATGCCGGGTACTCATTTTACCAACCACGGATGGATGGAAGGCTGAGTGGAGATTTCCTCCTTCCGTTGGAATTGAACTCTGGCCGTGAGCAGAGCTTCGGCTGTGTTACTGCTGCTTACCACTCTGCGCCACGGAGGGTCTTGACCAATGGGTACTTCCCTTAAAATGCAAACAGAAACTTCAAAGCAGCAATTTTTGTTCGAAGAGTAGCAAAAAAAGATTGTTCTTGAGAAAAAGAACTAAATTCTCTGACCCCACCTGCTATTTACATAACAAAAAATGTGCACATTAATTGCATTCACAGAATTTGCATCATGCCTAGTTTAGTCCTTACAAATCTATTTAGATGGTGCAATAAATAAGTTTTTTAGCAGTTTGAAACTTTCTTTCCTAGGCACTTGTCCGTATTAGGATACACTTATAAATTGGCACTATTTGTCTGGATGCACACAAGGGAGACTTTAATACCAGATGGTGTTGCATTGGCAAACTTGTATGGAAAAAGCTTCTGTGAGCACTAAAGTTCAGTGAGTTTGAAAATGTATGTGTTTATATCCCCCAAATTGCCTTTTAGGGAAGAGTATTCAGACATCGCAAATCAAAAAGTAAAGTCATATAGCACAAGTAATGAAGTGTACTCTTCTCTATTTCCATGACACAAATTGGAAAAGGGTTGGTTTAATATAGTCTGGTTCTCTCCTCCTAAACATTTTATGTCAAACAGAAGCAATTAGGTCAGCCCCCTACTGGTATACCAATTAGCAGGATATATCCCTTTATATGTATTCTTTCTCTGCAAGATATCAACTTTCAGCATAAGAGCAAGTAAAACCTAAATTTGTAAAAAACAAACAAACTGTTTTGTTGTTGTTATTTTTAACTTGCCTGTCTTCTGGACAATGCACTTAGGCATTACTTAAATGTAAAACCTCTAAACTTTACAACACCAGCCATATTTTGATGCTCCAGTCTTGTAATGTTTAGTGGATCTCACAGCAATTTTATGTTCTCATAGGTAATGGAGGTCAGTTATGAGATTCTTTATCAGCAGTGAATTGTCAGCTAGATACCTGGTTTCTTATTTGGTCCTTCATATTGTGCTTGAACTTCAATAACGGTTTGTACTGATGCTTTTCTTTATCTGCTTTTCTGCTAGTAGGAACTGATCTCTGAGTAGTAGAATGTAGTAAAAGGGGAAATAGATTGGAATTTCAAACTGTATCTCAGGAAAATGATGTGAAAAATGGGAAGAGCAGGCTGCAGATAATTGGTTTTACAGAAAGTGAATATTTATTATTTTAAACACTTCGTCATTGCGTTCTATTAAAAATGTCAAGGCAGATCTCAATAATGGGAATAAAAAATTGGAAAGAGGATGAACAATCACATGTACTTCAGAAAAGAGAAACAGTAAGGTGGTATTCACTATGTTAAGATTGCTCTTCTATAATATTTAGCTATAGAACTATCTTCATATACAGATGATATTCAGAAACTAGGAATGAAACAAGGGCAGTTTCAGTTGTAATAACTGTTGGGAAACCTGTCACTATGTATGAAACACTTATCCACAACTGCAAATATAGGATGAGAAGTCATGCAAGGAATAGAAATCACCTATGCAATTTTTGCCCAAGGAAAATAAAGTTATGAATATTCATTGTATCCCTAAATTTAGAAGTTCAAAAGGTAATACATTTTCACTGTTAGCAAAATAACTGAAAGAATCCTTCATAAAATGACAGCATTAGCATGGCATGCTATCTCTGTTCTGGATCAGGGTAACTATGGTAAGAAGGAATCTTGCCACCCTCCTTCCATGTAATAACTTTTCTTTTCATTTGATAATTGTCAAGGTGGTCCATTTCCCTCAGGTCCATTTCCAGGTGGTAGCTTTGTTTATTTGCGGCAAAATACTTCTTTTCTTAACACAAATCACATGAATCAGATTCTACATTATGAAATAAAAACAAACTCCATAGACTCCTATTAATTTCTTAAAATCCGAACATAAGGAAGAGCTCTATTGGATTAGACCCAAGGTCCATCATCCTTATCTCATAGTGGTCAATAGATGCCTATGCAAAGCCTACAAGTATGACAGTAGTCTCCCACTTGTGTTCCCCAGCAACTGGTATTCAGAGGCAAATGGCTTCGAACAGGTGAATCTGCCAATTTTGGTTCTTTCAGTTTCTCATTTTTCCAATCTTTACTTGAATTTTTCACATTTCTGCAGCAATTGTGATTTTTTCCCCAAAAACATCCTCATGAAAATCATCAGAATTTTGAATCTTATTATTTAAATATATGCATTTTAAGAGCACAATTTCCCCTAATATATGCATGTTTGTACATTGTGTTTGGATGGAGAATTGTTGTTGTTGTTGTTATGTGCCTTCAAGTCGATTACGACTTATGGTGACCCTATGAATCAGCGACCTCCAATAGCATCTGCCATGAACTACCCTGAGCAGATCTTGTAAGTTCAGGTCTGTGGCTTCCTTTATGGAATCAATCCATCTCTTGTTTGGCCTTCCTCTTTTTCTACTCCCTTCTGTTTTTCCCAGCATTATTGTCTTTTCTAGTGAATCCTGTCTTCTCATGATGTGTCCAAAATATTATAACCTTAGTTTCATCATTATAGCGTCTAGTGATAGTTCTGGTTTAATTCGTTCTGACACCCAGCTATTTGTCTTTTTTGCAATCCATGGTGTCCGCAAAGCTCTCCTCCAACACCACCTTTCAAATGAGTTGATTTTTCTCATATCCGCTTTTTTCATGGTCCAACTTTCACATCCATACATAGAGATCGGGAATACCATGGTCTGAATGATCCTGGGTTTGATGTTCAGTGATACATCTTTGCATTTGAGGTCCTTGTCTAGTTCTCTCATAGCTGCCCTCCCCACTTCTAGCCTTCTTCTGATTTCTTGACGATTGTCTCCATTTTGGTTAATGACTGTGCTGAGGTATTGATAATCCTTGACAAGCTACATAAATCTTCTGTTCTCGTTACATTAGTCTTTTTGACGTTCAGCTGTAGTCCTGGTTTTGCACTTTCCTCTTTAACTTTCATCAGCATTTGTTTCAAATCATGACTGGTTTCTGCAAGTAGTATGGTATCGTCTGCATATCTTAAATTATTGATATTTCTCCCTCCAATTTTCACACCTCCTTCATCTTGATCCAATCCTGCTTTCTGTATGGTATATTCTATGTATAGATTAAACAAATAGGGTGAAAAATACACCCTGTCTCACACCCTGTCCGATGGGGAACCAATCGGTTTCTCGGTATTCTGTCCTCACAGTAGACTCTCGTGCAGAGTATAGGTTGCGCATCAGGACAATCAGATGCTGTGGCACCCCCATTTCTTTTAAAGCATTCCTTAGTTTTCCATGATCTACACAGTCAAAGGCTTTGCTGTAAACTATAAAGCACAGGGTGATTTTCTTCTGAAATTCCTTGGTCCGTTCCATTATCCAATTTATGTTTGAGATATGATCTCTTGTGCCTCTTTCCTTTCTAAATCCAGCTTGGACATCCGGCATTTCTTGCTCCATATATGGTAAGAGCCTTTGTTGTAGAATCTTGAGCATTACTTTACTTGCATGGGATATTAAGGCAATATTTGGATAATTACTGCATTCCCTGGGATCCCCTTTCTTTGGAATTGGGATGTATATCGAATACTTCCATTCTGTGGGCCATTGTTTAGTTTTCCATATTTCTTGACTTTTTTTGTCAAAATTTGAACAGATTAAGTCTCAAGAGCTTGTAGCAACTCTGTTGGTATGCCATCTGTCCCTGGTGATTTGTTTCTTCCAAGTATTTTAAAAGGAGCTTTCACCGAACATTCTAAAATTTCGGGTTCTTCATCATACGGTTCCTCCATGAATGAATCTGTCATCCTGTCATCTCTTTTACAGAGTTCTTCAGTGCATTGCTTCCATCTTCCTTTTATTTCATCTTGGTCAGTCAGTTGATTATTCAACATCCCTACCCTTGGTTTAAATTTCCCTTTCGTTTCTCTAATCTTTTGGAATAGGGCTCTTGTTCTTCCCTTTTTGTTGCCCTCTTCTATTTCTATACAGTAACTATTGTAATAGTTCTCTTTGTCCCTATGTACCAGTCGCTGCATTGTTGCATTTAGGGTTCTGACTGTGTTTCTATCTCCTTTTGCTTTTGCTTTCCTTCTCTCTTTAACCATTTTAAGAGTTTCTTCAGTCATCCATTGAGGTCATTCTCTCTTTTTAATGAGAGGTATTGTCTTTTTGCATTCTTCTCTGATAATGTCTCTGACTTCACTCCATAGTTCTTCTGGTTCTCTGTCATCCACGTTTAAAGCCCCAAACCTGTTCCTTATTTGATCTTTATATTCTTCTGGGATGTTATTTAAATTGTATTTTGGCATTATGATTGTTTTGTTGTTCTTGTTTAGCTTTACTCTGATTTCCGATACGACCATTTCATGATCTGTACCACAGTCTGCTCCTGGTCTTGTTTTCGCAGAAAGTGTGGAACTTCTCCATTTTCTGCTATAAGAACATAAGAACATAAGAAGAGCCTGCTGGATCAGGCCAGTGGCCCATCTAGTCCAGCATCCTGTTCTCACAGTGGCCAACCAGGTGCCTGGGGGAAGCCCGCAAGCAGGACCCGAGTGCAAGAACACTCTCCCTTCCTGAGGCTTCCGGCAACTGGTTTTCAGAAGCATGCTGCCTGACTAGGGTGGCAGAGCATAGACATCATGGCTAGTAGCCATTGATAGCCCTGTCCTCCATGAATTTGTCTAATGTTCTTTTAAAGCCATCCAAGGTGGTGACCATTATGAATTATATCATCAATTTGATTCCTATATTGACCATTTGCTGATGTCCATGTGTACAGTCATCTTTTTGATTGTTCAAAAAATGTGTTTGCAAGAAACAAATTATTGGCTTTACAGAATTCAATAAAACTTTCTCCTCCCTCATTCCTGTCTCCTAAGCCCCATTTCCCCATAATTCCTAGTTCTTCTCTGTTCCCTACTTTTGCATTCCAGTCGCACATGATTGTCAGCACAACTTCCTGTATTTCTGCATAAAATCTCTCCAATTCCTCTTCTTCTGTGTTTGCAGTTGGAGCATAGACTTGGATGATGGTTATGTTAATAGGTTTCCCATTTAATCTCAGTGATATCACTTGCTTGCACCTTGCTTTGTAGCTCCTATCTATCTATCTATCTATCTATCTATCTATCTATCTATCTATCTATCTATCTATCTATCTATCTATCTATCTATCTATCTATCTATCTATCTATCTATCTATCTATCTATCTATCTATCTATCTATCTATCTATCTATCTATCTATCTATCTATCTATCTATCTATCTACACACACACACACACACACATATCCATAACAAAGGGTTAAGAATCAACACTTAAGACAAGCATCCCAAGGTTGGAGAAGGACAATTATGTGACTTGGAGTCTTCGAATGACTGTACTTCTGGAAGGGGAGAATCTGCATGGAGTCCTAACTGGTCCTGTGCCCTCAGCAGCAGATGAAGCAGCCACTGCATCCTGGAAGAGTAAGCAGGCCAAAGTAAAGTCTCTTCTTATTTCTGCTTTATCAGATGAGGCACTAAATGTTTGCATGGGATGTAGGAATGTGAAGGAAATATGGGAGAAGTTTGCAGTTGGAGCATAGACTTGGATGATGGTTATGTTAATAGGTTTCCCATTTAATCTCAGTGATATCACTTGCTCACACCTTGCTTTGTAGCTCCTAATTACTTTTGCTACATCACTTCTCACTATTAAAACAACCCTGTTTCTTCCTAATTTCTCATTTCCTGCATACAATATTTTGTAGTTGCCTGATTGAAAATGTCCCATTCCTGTCCATTTTAATTCACTCACACCAAGTATTGTAATGTTGATACATTCAATTTCTTGCTTGACAGTTTCTAACTTTCCCTGGTTCATGCTTCTCACGTTCCATGTTCCTATTGTGTGCGCCGTACAACTCCGGACTCTCCTTTCGCATCTGTGGAGAATAGCAGTACAAAATTCAGAGAAGTGTGAATTTTGAAGAATAGCTGTGTTTTGGTTCCCATATTGGTTGGAGAATTGTGAATTAGGTAATTAAAATGCAAATAAAATCAATTTTCTGTTTCATCCCTACTTCCATTACTTGAGGTAATGCAGATAGCCTTAAATCACAAATGCTGAGTGAAAGGCAAGCTCCTCTCAGCTCAGTTTAGAATAGCTTTCGTACTGGCAAGCTTTCTTGGCAAGTATTTGGAAAAGCCTATCACTTTCCCCAGTATTCTCTCCCAGATTGCTATGTCAGTGCATTCCACTGATCATTTCACCTGCCCTAAATCTTCTTTGCAACACCAAAGCAACATTAGAATGCAACTTTCCTCCCTCCTAACAAATGCATCCAGAACAAGAGGAGGTTTGTCATCTACATAGGGGACAAAAAGCATATTAAAATGTTGGCAAAGCTCCAGAATATGGAATATAGCATTTCTAACTAAACTTGCGTATTATAAAAGGAAGTGTACCAATTATACTGAGTGTTGGAGTTTATTTTAAAATTATTAGAATACAACATTCCAAAACCCTTATACTTTGCTTTCATTTATATGAGATTCTTGATGTAGTAATTGAATTGAGTAATTCAGTCTTATACTTAGGTTATGTAACATACACATGTTTGCTGACGTTATATTTTCTGTGATGCAAATCTACTTTTTATCATTTTTTAAAAAAAATCTACTAAAATAACAAGGGAAAATGTTTAAAAGATATCATGAGAACTGACCCAAAAAAAGTAGATAACAAAGAAAAAGCCACTTGGTTGGGTTATCTGGGCATGTAATTTTTAGCAATCAATGCAAGTATGACAGAAAGTAAGAAGTCAACATGAAATAACTTCTGTGTGTGCCCTGAAGCAGTTGATCTGGGCTGCCTGTTTTTACTGACAGATAGACATGGTGATTTTTAAAATCATCATGTGTAGGCTCTTTCTCAAGAGCAGCTGAACCCAAGTACAAGGGACTTGTACCCAAGTACAGAGTAACATGAGAACACCCCATACTTTGAAGAATATTTAACATTCTGAACTGGAGGAGAACATTTGGAGTAAGTGGCACTCAATTAGTAATAAACCTCAGTGTTGTGATCTGCCCATCTTCTATATTACTAAGAATTTTGAATTTCAACAACTTCACTGCAAATCATGTTTAACAGCATAAATCTCACTTAAAATGTTTTAGTGAATGAAATTTTGAGTGTTAACATTGTATGTTAAGCTTTCTGAAGTTCTGAAATATGAATCTCTTATGAGGTGACAGGACAAGCATGCAGAACTCTTTTTTGAATAAATACCAAGCTAAAATTGAATCACTTGGGAGATCCCACATCCCCTACTAAAAGTTCACAGGGATATTTACCAAAGGAGGTTTATTTCATAGCCACAAAGTCCCCACTTTTGTCCAATCCCATGCTTTATTCATTATATATATAGTTCATGGTTTGATAATAGCAGGTTTAATATCACCACACTGTTTTCTAGATTTTCTAGTTAACCACTTAAATGGATAAGGCTTAATCTATCTCTCTTTTTTATCCATTTCTCACACACCCAATCTTCAGAAGGGTCTCACTGTGGTGAGTTTGAAAAACACATTAATTGTGAGAGCTGCTTTCAGCAGTGCATGTCATTTAGAATTTCCCAGGCTGATGGGTCATCACTACGAAACGTCATGCCTAGTTACCTCCGTCCGATACTATTATGTGACATGGCTGATGATAATGCATCAGCCTAAAGAAAGTGAAAAACAAGTGGATTAAATTTTCAGGGAGCTGCAGTTTCAGAAAAACAAATTACTCTTAAACACTATCCTTGTTTATAAAGAGGAAAATACAAGCTGTGCACAGAACAAGATGTGGGCAATATTTATTTCCAAGACCTGTGCAAGCGGCATGTCCTGCTGTGTTTTGTCAGGTATAAGTTAACTATAGGAAGGAAAACTGGGAGGTTTTCACTTTCAGTAAACAAGAAATAGCTACATGGATATTAGCTGATGAACAGCAGAGCACATGTGGAAATTAAGGGCACTTTGGCAATGGTTTTGTTTCCATTTGCCAACTTGTTAGATAAGACTGAATTTTCCATCATGTAAGATATAGAGTAGGGCATTGGCCAAATTGGATCCCCTGGATAACTAGCTAAAAATGTCCTGTTGTAGAGAGTTGATCTCTTCTGCTTGTCTCATTGTATTCTTTTAAAAGTACCTGCAGCTCAGAACATTGTGGTTTCTCCTATATCCCAAGACAGAGAATGTATGTTCATGGCTGCTTTCACACATGGGGCTTATTACATTAATTTAATGGATTAAAATGGTAGCGCTTCTGTCCCAATTTCTAAAATTCCTTTCACACTGCAGTACCTGATATACTGGCATGTTGCACAAATGTCTTTCACGCTGCTGCAACTGGAGGCAAGAAAAAGGCAAGAAAAACAGCAAGAAAGCAAAAACTCCAAAACGAAAGAGCCAGAAATGAGCACTGAGGGAAAGGGGGGGAAGTGGACACTTTAAAAATATGAGCTGCTGACTGAGGAGAGAAGGAGGCTTAAAAGACAATAGAAAAGGACTTGAAAAAACTTGAAAAGCAACTTAAGCAACTATCATACACAATAAGCCTTATGTCTGAAAGCAGCCAGGGGAAACTAGCTAGAGTAAAATGAACACAGAGAAGAGGGAAAAAGGCAGGTAAGATCTGTTCGATCTTTTACCAGCCTTCCAACTCCATGGGGGGGGGGGGAAAGAGGTGGGAAAGAATGGGACTTCCAAGGCACGGATTTCAGGACAAACTCAGAAAAACTATGTAAGGAGGACTCACCAAAGGCAAACAAAGGCAAACAGAGAACAGGAACAGGCAGGAATGAGTTACAAAATACAGGAAAAATAGTGAGACTAGAGAGGGGAAGCTTGGATGCCTGTCATGTGACAGACTGCTAGCACAAATCTCCTGCAATCTTCCGGGTTCCCAGCCTCGCAAACGAATTATTTCTGGTATTATTTATCAGAGAAATTAGCACTAAATTTGCGCTATATTCCACTAGATTTCTGGAACTAGCTTGTATGTCATGTGAAAGGTCAAATATAAAGTCCAAATTGCCAGGTAACACATTGTCAGAATAACGGAATAAAGTGCAGTGTGAAAGCAGCCCATATTTCCAAATCTGGGAACATTTAAGCCCCTTTCACATTATTCATATATGAAGAATGTAAAACTGATTATGGGAGGTAGCATTCCCTTGTTTGTCATAACTTTTGCAATGGGCAACCATTTCTACAAATGGAGACTTTGTGTGTAATTTAGAACCCTGATCACACCGGGTTCTGCCTCACACATGCAGGCTCTAAACACTCAGCAGGCTCTCTGCTGCAGAAGTTATGATGAACATGAGAACAACGGAAACTGCATATCTTTGAAGGTGGGTTTCACAGCCTCACACAGCCCCTATAACCATGCTTACGATCTTCACAGAGCTCTCAGAAATTCACCAGGGCTTGCCCTACTATGTCTGTAAAGATTGCTTAACATGTGATACCATAGCACACACTAAATGTACATACTGTAGTAAGCTCTGCTGGTCCTGCTGCATCTTTGATTAATTCTCATTTCTTTCTTTTTCTGTCTGGCAAAACACTGAGATCTTGACTGCTCTCACAAAACTTAAAACTTAACACAACCATTCATTCCTTAATTTAAAGATTTAAAGACTGCATGGATTTGTACCAGAGAAGAAGGAAAGCAATAGAGATATACGGAGATATACCTTTCCTGAAGGAAATCAGGACACAAGGTTATGGTAAAGAATTATGTGCTTGATGCAAGTATCGCTCTCCTCCTGTATATTGCCACTCAGCCAAGCATATCATTCTTATCCCTTCCTTGCCAGGTGTCCCAAGCTACATGTCGAGATGATCATAGGCAGCCTTGTGTAGAATGTGGAAGTCGGTGGAGCCCCAAGAGATGTCAAGACTCTCTACAGACCTTAGCCTTAAATGTGTTTTGAGCTTGCATTGAATTGCATGTAAAGTGGGAGGAGGCCTAGAGGTAAGTGACCTGGGACATGAAAGAATTTCCTTTGTCCTCTTTGTCTACCTGTATAAAGCTAAAACTATACCTGTAGTCTCTGGAGTAAATGTGTAAATTAAAGCAACTTCTCACCTTGTGTGAGTTTTGTTGACCTAAGTTCTACCTCGTACGTAGACTATTGTGTAGTTGAAATGATTATTTCTGAGCAAACCTGGAATTTGGAACCTCCCTTATTACTTGTTAACTTGATGAATACCTGACTTCCTGAAGTCAGCAAGCCAGTTCTGACCATCCTGTAACTGGGGTCAACTTGAGGGCTGTATCCCAGAAGTCTGTGCTTTTCAGGTTCTCATGCCATGATCCATTAATATCAACCATGGAATAAAAATCCAATTTTACGAATACCTCCTTACAATTGGATGATGGAAGATGGGCATTTACTAATGAAAACATACTCTCAAAGGTCTCTGTTAAATGTAACATGATTCTGTTGAACCTTCCTAGTCTATCAGGTCAATCAATCAGTTCTTAAGTTCTAGCCAAACTTTATGCTCACTTCTTATGGGCAGGGTTTATATCATGCCTGTGTGCTGTGGACTACACAGCAAAAATTAGAAACTATTGCAAGGTTAAGGAGCAGTAATAATGGAATGACTGGATAAAACATATGGATAAGGTACTTTATTAACTGTTTATTACTACACTTCCAACCAACACATTGTGATTGTATCCATATACATAGCCTCATTTCTCCAAGCCCGCAAGCTCAAAATTTAGAATTATATTACTTTAAAATTATTTTTATATGCTTTGTTTTACTTCTTCAGTCAGAGTATTTGAATATATTTTATAAACAAAATAAAAGGAAGCGAACAGAAAAATCAAAACATCATAAAAGCAAAATAAATTCCTTGCTAAATTTGTACCGGTGTTTTTCATCCCATTTCATTTATCGACTCTGAGGTCCAAGGTCAGGAAGAAGAGCATTGAACACACCTTGGGGCCACCATGAGGAAAATAAACAAACAACCACTTCTTCCTCTGCAGTAGACCCCAAGGCTTCAAACTCCCATGGAGCCTGACTTACACAAAGAGAAAAAGAAATGCAGGGAGCCAGAAGTGTCATGAAAACATCTTGCTCATTTGACATCTAAAGTTAACAAAGTAGAGATGTTAAGTTTACTGAAAGAGTTTCTTTACTGCTACATCTGCCTCTTGACTGACAATGGACTTGTTCAGTATAGAGGAACTTTTGATCTTGACAGAATTTGAAATATGCCCTAATACGCACTAGAAGAAAAGGCTTTCTGGACAGGGTTCCTAAGCTAAAAGTCTTCTTGAAGTCACTGTTATTTACAGCAATTGCATAGCATGAGTTTGTGTAAATAATGTCTAAATATGAAGTGATGGGATAAGGAGAAGTGGGGCATTTGTATATTGCTTGAAAGGTACTCATGCTTCCAAAAGAGTGTTACCAGTACACTTGTGCTAGTGCAAGTACTGGCAAAACAGTTCTTTGTGGGCATGTGATTTTCTGCACATTTAAGTTTGTAATCAAATAAAGGATGCTAATGATCCAACAATCTAAGGCCCAATACTTATATTAGTGTTTTTACTTATATAAAGTTTAAATACATTTTTGTTTTATTTTCAATTATATTGTCAGCTAATTTGATGTTCACTGCCCAGGGTTCCTTTGGGAGGAAGGCCAGGATACAACAACAACAGCAAACAATATTGTAGGAAGTGTATGGTTGCCATTTGACCATGAGTTTCAAGCCCTCTTCATCAATCAGTCTTCACCGCTAACCCCACCCACATCATGTGCCCTGCCAGGATCCAACGTCAGCAGACACCTTCCTTTCTGACTTTTAAATGCCTGCTGAAATCTTGTCTATGTGGCCAGGCTTATGCAGACAATTGAGAAGATAATTTTTTTGCAATAGTTAGTTAATGATTTCTGATTTAATTTTTATATGATTTTATTGTGCATTTATATATTGTATGTTGTAAACCACTTTTATTTTTTATGAATAGTGGTACATAAATATTTGTATAAATGGTGAGTGTGCTCAGGTCCTGGTTGTGGGCTTCCCATGGGCATCTGGTTGGCCACTGTGAGGACAGGATGCTGGGCTAGATGGGCCACTGGCCTAATTCAGCAGGCTATCTATCTATCTATCTATCTATCTATCTATCTATCTATCTATCTATCTATCTATCTATCTATCTATCTATCTATCTATCTATCTATCTATCTATCTATCTATCTATCTATCTATCTATCTATCTATCTATCTATCTATCTATCTATCCCATTTGTCCAATGTGTGCCTGTCTAATATGATTTTCCTATCCCCTCACCTCCACTTCACTGAAGGGGTCTCTCCAGCCTTTCTTCTTTTACTCCTTTTGTTCAACCTGTTTTTTTCTGCACATATGATGCAGCCACAGCACAGAAAGAGTATGCCAGTGATCTGTCCCCCTGCCCCAAAGTCCTGATTACCCAATACATTTTAATATACATTTACGGCACAGGTAATGCAGCACACAAATTGCAGGCTGAAGCAGCTATAGCTGCACTGTGAAAAAGAAGGGAGGCAAGCAGCCACCTAACTTAAGACCTCCTGTGATCCTCACCATTGCCACCAAAATGAACATTTTCCTTTCCTGGCTGGCTCCACTAAAAGAGCCTTTTAATCTCTGCAATTTACCAACAAGCCAATTCACTGTACTAGGCAGTGTGGTAAGGCAACTAGGCATGGAGTGAAAATCAATACATGACTAGGCCAATGTTTAACCATCAACAAACTTTAGATTTTATTAAAGGTGAAAAGTAACAACTAAACAGTTCCTGTAATAACTGAGAGCAATTAGGATATAAAATGAACCTAGGAAAACATCAATCAAAATAGAGTCTTTATAGGTTTTCTTACTTAATAAAGAACTAACAATAAAGCAATTTCAGCTCATCCTAGTCCATTGGCAGTACAGCTGCTGGCATTCTTGCTACCCCTAAAGTTTGGGACCTCCACAGTATTCTCTGTCATGGCTTCTTCTGACTTTCTAGCTATGTTTTCCTCTCTTGAAAACTCCAAAATCTCCTAGCTGGGAAGGGCTGTACCTCAGTGGTAGAGCATCTCTTTTTCACACAGAAGGTCTCAGTTTTAGTCTCAAGCATCTCCAGGTAGAGCTGAGAGAGAACCCTGTCTGAAATCCTGGAGAGACTTTGCCAATCAGTGTAGACAATACTGAACTAGATGGACCAATGGCGAACCAATGGCTGCTTGCCAGCTTTACTTATATATCCTATTTTAATTCGTTCTCCCAAGTTCTTTGGCAGTCAGAAGGGTAGTGGAGTTTGCCAAGTTTCTCTTTCTCATAAGAGCTAGTTGTCTTTTCCCTCCATGTCAGTTTCCTCTTTTGAACCTTCTGGCATGGTTAGAAACTGAAGCTTTAAACAAAAAGCAACCATTTTTATACTTCAGAGCAAAACACAAAATGGTTAAACAGTTTCATTCCTTGGCACAGGTTAGAAAAAAGGATAGATTTGTATTGGTTATAGAGAGAGAGATGCAAATTCAGATATAATTACTACAACTGTAAACACAAAACATCTCACAATAATGGGGAAGACCGTGACCTAGTGGTCTGTGGGCCAGGCCAGTCTGCTGTCCAAGAGCTACCTATGGATGGGCAACTTCAAGGTCCCTGCTTTCCCTTCTTCATTTTGCAATTTATTTTTCATGCTCTCAATAATTGTATTATATGGATTTCAGGGGTGATCATTTAATTTGGAACGTCTCTGAAGCATGTATCACACTTCTCTCAGCACAGCTAAATAAGATAACCTGCTAATACAGTTACCATCATAATTGTCACTGTAAGCTAATGAGCTGCTTTACAAATTTAATAAGGAAAACCTCCTAACCCCATCTTCTTCCACTTGTCCCCTGACAAAAAAGCCAATTTGAATAGGTTAAGGAGGATTATTAGGTAACTGTGCGTTATGAGCTTTGCGTTCCATTTGGAGCAAAACAGAACAGTAGACATTGTACCTTTCACATTGAGATGGTTTTCATGGGAATTCAGAGGAGCATTTCCATGACTTTAAACAAGGCAGCTGACACTGATGTGTACTCTATCTGCTGGCACTTGTCACTTGTATTAAGTTCAAGGCAAAATAATTGTGTCCTGTTCAACCTCTATGTTTGAAGAAATGCAGGAGAAATCACAAAGGTATACAGAGCAAGTATGAGGTGTTTCTTGTGAGATTAGTTGTCTGATCAGCTTAAAATGACACAGACCTGTATTGTGCAGCTGTGGGGACAGTAGCTAGATACACTACCTGGTAGCTTAAGTGATTGTCTCTCTCCTTACCTGACAGGGCTTTATTTTCTTTTTAATGCAATGTGATTCAATTTGCAGTTTGTCGAAGGTCAGTTCTCATTCCAGTGCCCTTTCCTAATGAAATATATTTCTTTGGTGGCATTTGTGGCACTGTGATGAAATGATGGAGCATCCTAGTGACCAATCATTCTTGTGATTTCTACAGTACAATTACAGTGTAGATAGTTATTGACAGATCTTTGGGGATCACCGAAGAACCTAAAAAGGCGGGGGGACCAACAATCCTAAAACACTTTTGTCAACCATACATAAAACTACATGTCAAACAAAAGAACCTTTTCTGAGTCCAGTGCCTCCCCATACCCATAAGCCTCTTGGTGGCAAAGGAGATGTTTGTTTTCCTGCCAAAAGTATTGCAGTGGAAGGGATCACATCATCCATGAATTTCCACAGGTCCCCGCTTGTGAAATATATTTAGAATTGGAATGCTGTCTAAAGATGACACTGAAATATTTTAAATCCTAAGATTTTCTAACGTTATTGGTGCCATTGGGTTGTAGAGTAAGAGCATCACTGTGGTTCATTGACTAGAGTTTGGAGCTCTGGTTATGAATGATCCTGTTTCAAATTATCTCATTCATCTATGAAGTTCATTACATGCCCTTTGGCAGATAATTCTTTCTCAGCCTAACCTAACTCCCTGTGTTTTATATGCACATACCTTATAATGGTGATCACTGAAATCAAAGCAATAACAATTTTAACACTTTTGAGCTTAAGGGGAAAATAAACTGAGCAGTACAGTTGATATGGGATCTCCTGTACCAGAGCCTGATAAACAATTATTATACCAAGAGAGTACTTAAAAATAATATTGAGAAAATAGCCTGAATGTGTCACAAGGATAACAAATTTTAACAGACATACTATTTATGATCTAAGATACAGTAATTAAGTACATGAAAAATATTACAGGAAAAAAAACACTAGGAGACTTTAATCATATCACAAAGCAGCAATAATTCTATTAGTGGTAGAGCACTGATCAAAATTAATTTTAAAGCTAAATCAACTGCATGGCAGAAGAAGATGAGACAATATAAAACATTGTGATTTTGTAACAATACCAAAAGATTTTTACATTTATCAATTTCAGCCAAATTAATAATCATGTTGAACAAATGATTGACTTGATTAATTAGTGTAAAAAAAAGGCAAAAGGAAGATGATTAGCAATCACTTTCACATAAAATACTGCCCAGTGCTATCAGTATTGCACAATCCAATTCAGCCATGATAGTGTTAAAAGACACCAATAAAAGCTTAAGAAGAACTATACTGCACAGACTTGTCTTCAGCTGTGATGAACTAGGTTATTTTGCAATGTATTGTCAATACATTGTCCAGCGCAATATCTGCTGCAACTTCTTGGGAATGGTTTCAGTTGATGTGGCCTGATGGTGTGGACAAGATGCTTACGATGATGTGGCCAGCAACATTTCCTCTTGACCCTTGCCCTTCTTGGCTTATTAAAGTTTGCTGAGGGGTTTAACTGAGTGGATCCAGGGTGTGGTCGACATATCATTGCAGGAGGAAGTGGTTCCAGCCACCCTGAAAGAGGCGGTGATCTGACCACTCCTGAAAAGCCCACCCTAGACCCACTGGTTTGTGACAACTACCGCCTGGTCTCAAATACCCCCTTTTTTAAGGGAAGGTGATTGAGAGGGTTGTGGTGCAGCAATTGCAAGTACTTTTGGATGAAACAGATTATCTTGACCCATTCCAGTCTGAATTCAGGCCTGGTTACAGGACTGAATCGGCCTTGGTTCTATCACCAGGGGTGTTTTCAACTGTCTTTCCATTCTTTCTGTCTGGCCATTGTGCTGTGGGGTGCCATCTTGTCTCCCATGCTGTTTCTATGAAGTCCTTGGAAGCAGTCATCAGGAGATTGGGGTGAGGTGTCTGCAGTATGCTAACAATACCCAGCTCTTTTTCTCTGTAACATCTGTATTGGGAAAGGCTGTGCAAGCCCTGGACTGCTGGCTGGACTCGGTGGTGGGCTTGATGAGGGCCAGTAAACTGAGTCTGAATCCTAGCAAGATGGAGATGCTGTGGGTTGGTGGTTCCCAAGTTCGGATAATTGGTCAGTTGCTTGCTTTGGATAGGGTCGTACTCCCTCTGAAAGAGCAGGTCTGGGGGTGCTCCTGGATCCATCTTTGTCACTAGAGGCCCAGTTGACCTCCGTGGCAAGGAGTGCATTTACCAGCTTTTGCTGGTAAGATATCTGTGGCTGTTTCTGCACCGGGATAGCCTGACCACTGTTGTCCATGCACTGGTAACCTCCAGGCTGGATTACTATAATGCACTCTATGTGCGGCTACCCTTGAGGTTCATCTGGAAGCTGCAGCTCGTGCAAAATGCAGTGGCGAGACTGCTCACTGGGCAGGGTATTGCCAACATGTCACCCTGCTGCTGAAAGAATTGCGCTGGCTACGTATTAGCTGCCGGGCTATGTTCAAGGTTCTAGTTTTGGTGTAGAAAACCCTATACAGCTTGGGAACAGGATACCTAAAAGACCATCTTACCCCTTGTATACACAGTCAATCACTACACTCTGCAGGTGAGGGCCTCCTGCAGATACCATCTTATCAGGAGGTCTGTTTCATACAACATAGGAAGCAGACCTTTAGTGTAGTGGCACCTACCTTTTGGAATTCCCTCCCATTAAATACTAGACAGGTGCCATCTCTGTTATCTTTTGGCACCTACTGAAGACCTTCCTCTTTCAACAAGCCTTTTAAGTAAAGACCTTATCCCAGTGTACATCTGTGTTGAAATTACTTTTTAATATGCTTTTAAACCTTTTTTTAAAAAAAGATGTTTTAAACCTTTTTTTAAAAAAAGTTTTTAAATATATTTTCTTTTATTATATTTTAAAGCCTCTTTTTATGATGTTTTAAAGTGTTTTTGGTGCTTTTGTTTGCCGCCCTGGGCTCCTACTGGGAAGAAGGGTGGGATATAAATCAAAGAAATAAATAAATAATACATCAGGCATACTCTTTTAAATCTTCAGGCCAACCTGTCACTGACTGTTCATGGAACTTTTCCTTTGAGTAATCTCTCTCTTCCTCCCATTTTTAGACCAGAAATTGTTATTTGCCGTGGATGTCAGACTTGATTCATCTATAGAATCTTTGCCTGGCAGAAATAAGTTCTTTTTCTCCAGCTTGCACTGGACCTGCACAGAATAAAAGAGAGATCTGAATAAAGATGAACACCTACTTCCTTGATGGGCAGGAGCTGCTAGTTCCAAGAAGGCAGTGAAAGCTGCCTTGTCTTTTGAAATTCCTTTCCTTGAACAAACATAGCTTTACACAGGCTTTTAAAAAAGCAAAATACCAAAGTGTTGAAATCCTACTTCTTATGTTTGTTTGTTTGTTTGTTTAATTATACTTGTATACCGCCCCATAGCCGAAGCTCTCTGGGCGGTTTACAGTAACTAAAAACAAATACAATTTAAAATACATCTTTTAAAATACAATTTAAAATACAATTTAAAAATTTAAAACAATATAAAACACATGCTAAAATGCCTGGGAGAAGAGGAAAGTCTTGACCTGGCGCCGAAAAGATAACAGTGTTGGCGCCAGGTGCACCTCGTCAGGAAGATCATTTCATAATTGGGGGGCCACCACTGAGAAGGCCCTCTCCCTTGTTGCCATTCTCCGAGCTTCCCTTGGAGTAAGCACCCAGAGGAGGGCCTTTGATCTTGAACGTAGTGTATGGGTGGGTTCGTATCGGGAGAGGCATTCCATCAGGTATTGTGGTCCCAAGCCGTGTAAGGCTTTATAGGTCTTTGGCTTTGATAAGTGAAAAGTAAGAGTATGCTGTTGCACCATCTCAAAAAGAGTACATGTATTCTTAAAACAGTATGGTTGGTAACCCTAACTAAGGGACTAAGCCCCATAGAACTCAACAGGACTTACTTCTGTGTAGATATTGTTAGGATTGTGCTGTTGGTAAGGCTTGACTATGAATCCTCTGCAACGATATTCATATCAAAGCAGGGTTGACAACCCCCTGCCTGGAATGCCCTGCCTGCCTTTTAACATGGCTGCTCTAAACTTTTTTACAGATTTGACCCTTCACTACAGAGAGAGGTTTGAGAAATGAGTAAGAGTTAAGATTCTCTACTCTTTCCTGCCTACTCTGCGGGCTGCTATAAACTCACTTTGACAGTCAACCCAATTCCACTGAGTAATAACTGACAGAGAGAAAACATAGTTTGGTCTACCTTCACAGGCAGTAGATTGGGAACAACAGCAATTGAAGCCACACTTCCTAGTATGTGAATTCTCTTTTACCACTATTAGCCAAGAAACAAACCATCATGCAAATAACAAGTTGCATCATCAGTGGGTTTAAGGGGGTTGAGCTGACCACACATTCTGTTGTTGCTTCTATGGATGTAAGGGAGTAAGGTCAGAAGTAAAGGAAATGCAAATAGAAAAAGAAAGTGATGATTTCCTAAATGCAATACCATACCAACTACAATAAGATTCCTATGAGTAAGAAACTCAGCATCCCACAACCAGTCAGGGCTCCTAATCAAAACTAAAGAAATCCTGGCAGCCAGGCAGCCAAGGTCACAGAAATCCCCATGCAGCACAACTTGACCTAGGGGCTGCAGTTAGTGCAGAAAGCTGCAGCATGATTGCTGACATGAGAGAGACCCTATCAGCACATAATATCTCTGCTCTGAAATCTGTACTGGTTGCTGATTTGCTACCAGGGCACCTTCAAGGTATGCTTTCTATGTTATGGGTTCCACACAGTACTTGTTCTGCTCTTATAAGAAGTCAATCCTTTAGTGTGGCAGTACCTATGCTTTGGAACTCCCTGCCTATTTACATAACCAGAGCTTGGAAAAAGTTACTTTTTTGAACTACAACTTCCATCAGCCCCAGCCAGCTCCATGCTGGCTGGGGCTGATGGGAGTTGTAGTTCAAAAAAGTAACTTTGCCAAGCTCTGCATTAGACAGGTGCCTTCATTGAACTCATTCTGGCACCTGATAAAAACATTTTTGTTTAGACAAGTCTACCCAAGCATGTAGAAGCTATTATGTTGCTGCCCTGGGCTCCTGTTGGGAGGAAGGCTGGGATGATGATGATGATAATGTTTTTCTGTTTTTAACATTGTTGGTTTTATTATTTTGAATGTTTTTAAATACCTGTCTTTAACTGGCTTTGCCAATAATTTTATTGTTTTAATTCCTTCTATAAACCACTTTGATTTTTTTTACAATAAAGCAGTATATAAATGTTGTAAATAAAATATATAAATAAATTTCTGAGTCACTGTGGCCCTTGGGTCTCTTTCCTCTTTTATACTGACTCTGGCCATTATCAGCATATTTGCAAAGTATGTATCATTATTCAACATTTTTAAAAAATTTAACATACTAATCTTTATAGCAATCATATAAGGAATGTCATTCATATTTCTCATTTACAAAGGTGCAAAGAAGGCCAAGATATCCAGGGCTGACCCTACATTAGGCAGAGTGAGGCAGCCACCTCAGGCAGCTGTTTTTCATTGTCATGAAAGGGCAGCACAGTTTTAGTTATTTCATATATTATTATTACATTTTGACTCCCAATGAGTGATACTTGTGAGGTTTTCTGTCTCAAGTGCCAGAATAATTGGACCAGCCTAGGGTAGTTTGCACCTTAACGTGGTGAAGGGGGCCACTATTTGCTGTCCCACCTCAGGCAGCATAATATCTTGGAGTGGCCCTGCACGTATGATGTGTAAATCTCTTCGATGTACATGCATTTAAACAAGCTGCAGGTTTATCATCTTATTAATTAGTCCTGGTTTTCATATATAAAACCTTTACGTTATTATTCTTGAGATCTGTTTTTCTACTTAATCAAGAGCTAGCTTTAGTTTTTATGAAACATTAACTAAAAATGTGTATGAGATCTATTGGCATAAAATACGACCCTCAAATGTTTCCAGCCATTTAAATGATCTATCAAAGGGATTCTTTCTTCAGTTTATACCCAGAGCTTGGAAAAGTTACTTTTTTGAACTACAACTCCCATCAGCCCAATCCAGTGGCCATGCCGGCTGGGGCTGATGGGAGTTGTAGTTCAAAAAAGTAACTTTTCCAAGCTCTGTTTATACCTACCTATGCACTCCAGTTCTTAGATTGTCTGTGCTTACTCCTGGCAATCTACAACCCTGGAATAACCAATCGGTATTTTCTGGCCCATTAACAAGTCATCGTTGCAGTAGCAATGAATGTGGTGTACTTATTCAAAGAATGTTTAGCTTTCTTTTTCTATACTTTTGCATCACTTAGAATTTACTAGCTTTCACTGAAAGAAGACAATTCATGCTACGCTTAGGTAACATATACACCAATATATATAGGCATAGATGCATGTTACATTCTCCCCTATGACCCTTTGAGATGGGTGTGTGTGACATTGCACCTGCCTTGAATAAGACATGGCATCACAAAGCATGCTGACGAACATTGTGCCCATATACAGGCCACCTAGGGAGATGGAATGAGAGAGTTATAGAAGCCTATGCTGACATTCATTGGCCCTTTCTTTGGATTTCATGTCACCCATATTGCAGTGTATGTGCAACTAGTTGCTGAGGGGCCAAGACTTTTTTTACCTGTGGACCAAATTTTACCTGTTATACATCGAACGTAGGGAGAGATGGGCAAGTCTAAGTTGGTCACAACAGCAAGACAGTACACAAGTAAGATCACTATCTGAGTCATTTTCAGTCGGGTTTCAGGCCTGGTTTTGGCACGGAAACAACCTTGGTCGCCCTGTATGATGACCTCTGTCGGGAGAGAGACAGGGGGAGTGTGACTCTGTTGATTCTCCTTGATCTCTCAGCGGCTTTCGATACCATCGACCATGGTATCCTTCTGGGAAGACTGGCTGAGTTGGGAGTGGGAGGGACTGCATGATGGTGGTTCCACTCCTACTTGGCAGGTCAGCTCCAGAAGGTGGTGCTTGGGGAACATTGGTTGGCACCCTGGACTGTCCAGTATGGAGTTCCACAGGGGTCAGTTCTGTCCCCCATGCTGTTCCACATCTACATGAAACTGTTGGGTGCGGTCATCCGGAGCTTTGGAGTGCGTTGCCATCAGTATGCTGATGACACGCAGCTCTATTTTTTCTTTTCATCTTCATCAGGTGAGGCTGTCAATGTGCTGAACCAGTGTCTGGCTGCGACAGTGGACTGGATGAGGGGTAATAAATTGAGGCTCAATCCAGACAAGACCGAGATGCTGCTAGTGGGTGGTTCTTCTGACCGGATGGTGGATGTTCAACCTGTCCTGGATGGGGTTGCACTCCCCCTGAAGGAGCAGGTTCGTAGCTTACACCCCTATCTGGACAGGGATAACCTGGCTTCAGTTGTCCATGCTCTGGTAACCTCCAAGTTAGATTACTGCAATGCACTCTACATGGGGCTGCCTTTGAAGACGGTTTGGAAACTGCAGCTTGTGCAAAATGCAGCGGCCAGATTGGTAACATGGACCAGACAGTTTGAACATATAAAACCAATTCTGGCTCGCTTGCATTGGCTGCCTGCATGTTTCTGAGCTGAATTCAAAGTGCTGGTTTTAATCTATAAAGCCTTACACGGCTTGAGACCACAATACCTGATGGAACACCTCTCCCAATACGAACCCACCAGTATACAACGCTCAACATCCAAGGCCCTCCTCCAGGTGCCTACTCTGACGGAAGCTGGGAGGCTGGCAACAAGAAGAGGGCTTTCTCATCGGTGGCCCCCAAATTATGGAATGACGTCCCTGATGAGGTGCGCCTGGCACCAACACTGTTATCTTTTCAGTGCCAGGTCAAGACTTTCCTCTTCTCCCAGGCATTTTAGCATGTGTTTTTAATATTTTTAAAGTGTTTTTAAATTTGTATATTTGTATATTTGTTTTTAATGTTGTAATTGTTGTAAACTCCCAGAGAGTTTCAGCTATGGAGTGGTATACAAATGTAATAATAATAATAATAATAATAATAATAATAATAATAATAATAATAATAATAATAATAATAATAATAATAATAATAATAAATCGATTAATTAATTAATTGATTGGTTGATTGATTAATTGATTAATTTGTGAGAGCCCTAAGGCACCCTTATGGTTAAAGGGGATTCCTTAGACTTGTTCTTCGGAGCTGTGGGACTCAAGTGCAGAGGAAGGAACCACTTTGTAGCTTGGGTAGCAGCTGAAGCTGGTAGAAGTCACTCTTGGCCACAGATGTCACTTTAGACTCTAATGACAAAGAAGAATCAAGGAGTTCCCCAAAGATGACAACCTGTTCCTTCAGAAGGAGTGCAGTTGACCTATCTTGCAGACATGGGAACCACCCACGCAAAAGGCCTTCATTTTTCTAGATTCAAGCTCGGTTTGTTGAACTGCATCCAGTCTACCACTGCATGCAGGCACATTTGGGGCAGCTACCACATCATCATTGCTAATAAATACTGTAGATCTCCACTGGCATTAAGTCCCAGTCTGAGGCTATCAGTTGCGGTTTGCGACAGTATGAGGCCTCAGTTTCTGGTAGTTAAACACTATTGTGGCAACACAGTCATTAGCTGAGATTTTTCTTTCTTATTCTATACCATTCCTAAATTCTAATGCTGATTTCCTAACCTTAACTTATTGTAGCATAAAGGCAAGGAACAGTCTGTCTTTACATATTCCTCAGAAATCTCTGTTTCTCTGATCGAGCAGAGGATGGAAGGATTGTTTTTATGAATTGATTACCTCATGTTATGTGCTGGTTTTAAATATTTTGTATTGTGTATTTTATTATTATTTGTTAGTTGCATCAAGACATTTAGGAAAAATGACTAATTCAGTGAAAAAAATAATAATTGTGATATGCTCCACAAGCCCAAAGTCCTCAGAGCATTCTCAGCCCCCTCGAATACAAGAGGAAAAGGGCTTAGAGCTGCTCCTTGTAGGGTAGGATTGAGGACAGCCTCTCCCTGCCTACTCCTTCCTACAAATACATAAACCATGCACACAGTCCTCTTTGGAGATGTCTTTCTGTGACCTGATTTGCACAACACGCTAAACCAAACCTTGGCTTCTGGAGAACGTGTGGGCTGCTAGAGAGGAGCTTGCAACCACTTTGCTCCCCCTGGTCCTTTGCTGCCATGATAAGATGAGCATATAATCTGAACTGGGACTCATAGTGAAGCTTTCTCCTCACTAATCAAGAATGGTACCCAAGGTTTGTTCTTGGCTATAACTTGTGGGTAGTGAGGAAAGGGCTTAACCATGAGTCTGGATTTAGAATGATATGCTAAGCCAAACCTTAGGAAACATAGGAAGCCTTACATTGAGCCAGATCTTTAGTCCATTTGCTCAGTATTGTCTACACTGACTGGCAGCAGCTCTCCAGGGTTTCAGGCAGGAATCTCTCCTAGTCCTACCTGGAGATGAACCTGGGACCTTCTACATGCAAGGCAGATGCTCTGGCAATGAGCTAGGCCCTTCCACAAAACCTTGGCTCAGCTTAGCATGGTGCAGCAGCCAAAAGGACTAGTGAGGAGCAAAGTGGCTGTGAGCTCCTTTTTAGGAGCCCACCTTTTTGCACATTCTTGCTAATCCAAGGTTTGACTTACTATGTCGTCCAAACCAGGCCTCCTTCTCTCTTTGCTCCATCCTTCTTTTCCTCTCTTTTTGTGCAGCCGCTCCCCTACTTCTGTTTGTCCAATGTAACTGTCCTGCAGTACAGTTGGCTTTGATTCCAAATGGCAGACATGGATGGGGAGGCAAAGTGTCAGCATCTCCTCCAGTGTGCTGCTGTTGCTGCTAATATCAAAAACAACCCACAATTTTGCACTGTATTCTACACTGGTTCAGTAAGATATGTTGTATAACATCTTTGCTTAGCCATATTAATATTATGAAGTCACTGTTTGGAAGATGGTATGCAAAATACAGAGAGGCGGTGTGGGGACTAAATGCTGAGCACCAAAATGACTTCCTTTGAATGTCCCATTTCATTTGCTTCCTTTTATGACCTTTGCCTGAGAAGCAGTCTCTCTTTCTGACCGTGATAGCTTCTTGTATGGATGCACAAAGATGATGAGAATAAAATATGCATTGGACATGACTTGCCTAAAGAATTTGTTAATGTATCTTTCTGTCATACACTTAGGCATATATTCCTTCTGTAGCCCACTGAGTTACTTGACCAACCAGGCCATTTCTGATGTAGCAAACCATGAATGTGTACATATAAACACTATGCGAAGAAATCAGCTCTCTCTTGAATGAACACATATGTTTAGCCTTGCTCATAACAGTAATGAATTCTAACCTCCTGAAGGTAATATGGTGCTTATCTAAGCAAGTGGAAGATGCACGCAAAATGGATGCTTCTTTGACTAACTCTCACTTCCCTTGTTCATTAGGTATTAATCATTAGCTGTAATTTTTAATATCTGGGTAATTTATTTGCTAATTATTTGCCAGAGATTTTGGAGATATAAAGAAAAGGGCTAAAAGTCCATTAGGATGAATTACCAGATTTAGAACTGGGGCAATAGCTCAGTGGTAAAGTATAGCCTTTTAATGTAAAAGGTCCGAGGTTCAGTCTCTGGCTTCGAGGTGTGTGTATGTGTGGGTTAAAAAAAAGAATTACCTCTGCCTGAGACCACTGCTTGTGAAAGTAAAGGTTATTATCAGTATGTCACAGCTGCTACCCAAAGGCCCCTTTTCTGTCACTTGATCCATGCTGCAGGGACTACATAGGTATATGCCAATCAGGATGGTCACCCAAATCATTTGGTCATCTCCAAGACACTATCATGGTTTCTTTCAAGATGGAAAGTCCATTTATTGATTTAGTACATTTATCTCTCTCCTGTCTTCCATAATGGAACTCTGGGTGGTGTAAGTGGGGTCCCTCTTGGCCTTCCATCCAGGCACTGATTAGCTCCAGCAAGGAGGCTACATCATGTGCCTACAGTCCATGCCCTGGGATGTTAAGGGTACATGAAGACAACAGCTTTCCCTCCATGCTTGACCTTTGGCAACTACTATTCATAGCCATTTGTGAATAAATAAAATAGCACTTATTCCAATTCAGTATGAGCATCTTAGCACCTGGGGGAAGGCAGAACATTTCCCCTACCCATTATGTCTTCAGGGCTTAGCTTGCTAGCATATCAGTCAGTGCCACAGCACACATTACTATAACTAGTTTTACTTTCACATGGAAGTTGTATACATTAAGGCATGGTACCTTCTATAAGCTAGCTCTACTGACATATTCATAGCTAGATTTTAGCTGCTTCTGCACTGTATCTCAGGAGCCAAATAACTGATGAGGAAGAAAATAAACATACCAATCTTCATCTCTAGTATAGTGTGAAATCCATCTCATCTTTTTTTTATTGCACAGCCGGTAATCAAATACACACACTATAAGGCATAGCTGATGTCTGTTGCATTGCTACACATTAAAATGAGTAGGGGAAATGTTGATCGTGAGATTAGAAAGAAAACAGATCAGAAATGGAGTGAAATTTTCCAACTTCTACTGTATTATGGAAACGACAAGGATCTTTCCACAGCCATTTGCAGAATCAGCTTTGAAGTAGAAATGTTTTGAAAAAAGGGCAGTAGAAACTAAAAGATGGACCTATGGTATTCAGAGCATTGAGTCTGGTCCTCACCTGGCACCTCCAGCTTCCCAACTCACCTGCCACATCTACATTTATTTATTGACTACATTTATATTCCCACTTTTCAAGGCACTTAGGGCAGTGTGTGAAGTTTCCCCCCCTCTTTTCTCCTCACAACCCTGTGAGGTACATTAGCCTGAGAAACAGTGCCTGCCCCCAAGGTCACCCAATGAGCTTCATAGCTGAGTGGGAATTTCAAACATGATTTTCCTTAGCTCAGTGACAATGCAACACTGACCACTACAGCGCCTCTGTAAGAAAGGAGAATAGCCAACAAATCCTGCTGGCAGCTATAGTTAGAATAATAGTAGCAATTTATTGTTCAAACCATTATGGAAATCATGTGTCTCCTACCCTGCATTGCCTGATATCAGTGAAAGATCCAAAAGAGCAAGTTCATTTATGTGTCTAGAAAATATTTTTTGGCAAAAAAAAATCTCTAAGTGATTTACAGCGATTACATCCTGCTCCTATATGCCAGGATAATCCAACATCATGCACTCCAGATGTTGCTGGACTTTACTTCCAATCAACCCCGGCCAGAATAGCAAATGGTCAAGAATGATGGGTATTGTAGTTCAGTAACATCTACACGGCACCATATTAGCTACTCCTGCCATAGACCTTGTACAAATGCCAGTGGTGCCTATATCAGATCACTATCAGATCTCTCTGGCATATAATGCTGTTTTGTAAGGAGAAAGGTATACATATGAAACAGAGGATATCATGTAAACCATTAATTCAAAAAGACTGTAATTCACATATGAAATGAGCAGTCAGCCAGTAAATAACTAACCTGCCAAAGGAGAACAAAGCTTGCATTGGCAGCAATTTGCACTTCTTTGTCTAATGCAGGTTCTTTGGCTAAACCATCACCAAAATGAACAGACAATTATTGTTATGTTTTTGCTCTGTAGAGCAATAACCAACCCCTGTATTTTTGGAAGCCAATCTCTTTTCTAGGCAATGGTCTGGAAACCGAAAACATGTTTTTTAAACTGACTCACTGTCCCTTGCCTAGCAAGGGATAGCTACAGAGATGCCTGCTGCCTTTCATGCACTGCCATAGCTGGATCACGGATGACTTTGTTTGATATTATAAGACCTCTTCTCTGTGGTCTTTTGTGTATGATGGGTAGCCATGTTAGCCTTTTATGGTAAAAGCAGCACAGTTTTCTGCTCCTTAAGACTAACAAATTGAATATGGCAAAAACTTTTGAGGGTTTTAATGAAGTAGACTGTGATGATTCTGTAACTCATGCAGGTTGTCATGAGATGCATGAGGTGATGAGCATATTAGGTCTGAGGTGAACATTTTTGTTGGGAGAAAGTGAATTTGGGTTCAAACATAATCACAGTGTTTTGTGGGTTCACATTCATATGGCACATTGTGGTGAGGATTTCCCTTTTAATTTAATTTTCTTGTTGAGGGAAGCTATTTTGCCACTGATTCAAATAGCAGTGGTGGTGGTAGGAGCAAGCGAGGAGCTCTTTGGGGTAGTTAGTGGCTGCCACATTCCCAGATGCACCTGCGTTGGAGGATTTTACAACACTAAATTTGGGTGGTCCTCAGGAACCCCAGAGAGGATACCCCATCACCCCAACTACCCAGTGCTGTCCCCATGTAGGTATAGGATTGGCAGTAGTGTGTAGTATGTGCCTTTCACTCAGCCTCTGCAACAGTAGCTGTCAATCAATACTCCCTTCCTTTCAAGTCTCCTAGTTAGCCTTGTTTAGTGCAAATAATATTAAAACGATGACGTATGATATGAATGTTTTATTAGATGCAGAAAAGGAAAAAATTAAAAGCATACACACACACTCTCAGATCAGCCAAGCTAATAAAATGGACAATCAAGGAAATAGCTTGTAGGCAAGAAACATCCCCATTACTCTGCCAGCCAGGGAACTCAGCAGAGAGACACACCCATGTTCCCAAAGCCCAGTTAGATCCTCACGTCACTGACCCTCACCCTGACTGAGTAATGTAGGCCTGCGTTTGGAAGTCCAGAGACCAACAATGAGCTAATAATGTACACCCCTTTTAAGATCTCCAAAATGTAACAACTTCCCACCTGATACATATTAATTTATGCCAAACTACTACAACTAACTGGTCTGCACCATCCTCTAGACCCTGCCTTTTCCAAGAACCCTCCACCCTTGTGATGTGAGTTGTTTATCCAAAACAACTTCTTTCTTGTGGTGAACTTGGTGTTTTCTGGCTCCTTATACTTCCCCTTTCTCCAGAATCAGTCCACAAAGGGGTCTGATGCCATGACCTTAGTCACCTGTAGATTTTAAGCTTTATATATATATACATTATATATATATATAATGTTGCTTATACATTGCTATTAAAATTCAACCCCTCCCAAGAATGCACACCCATGTCTAAATTTGCAATCCCCTATTCAACTAACTTTTTCTCAATAACAGGAAAGAGGTATCTCTTAAGAAGGGTTGCCAGGTCAGAAGCATCCCAAAACCTGAGATTTTAGGGGCGGGCCCAAGTGATGTCATGGGGGTGGGTCCGAGTGATGTCATGGGGAGGGCCTAAGTGATGTCATTAAGCATGATACATTAAGCATCAATCACAGTTGCTTGGAGCGTACAATTAAAAAAATATCTGACTGGAAATTAAGCTAGACATCTTAGCTAAAAGATGGAGTCTGGGTAGGGAACATTTAATCTAGCCTACTTGCTTTCGGCAAGAAGGATTTAAGTGCCTTCAGGCCAGGCCAGTTACCAGAAGGCCACTGTAGGAAGAAAGGAGCCTAGTGTTGTGGAGATGTTAGATGGGAGCATTCGGGAGTAAAGATGGATGCCCCTGAAGGCTGCAATTCTAAACATACATACTAAGGGACTAAGCCCCCATAGAACTCAACAGGATTACTTCTGAGTAGATATAGTTTGGATTGTGCTGTTGGTAAAGCTTGACTAGGGATCCTCTGCAAATATATTCATATCCAAGCAGGGTTGGCAACCCTCTACCTGCAATACCCTTCCCATACCTTTCAACATGGATGCTCCAAACTTCTTTACAGATTTGACTCTTCACTTCAGAAAGAGGTCTGAGAAATGAATAAGAGTAATATTCTATACCCTTTCTGTCTGCCCAGCAGAAGCTCTGGGCCAGGCGGGATGCAGTGGCATCTCATAGAGAATACCCTCCCCTTTCATGGGGTGTATGATTTGTCCTGGCCCAGAGCAGATTTTGGGGTGGGCACCCCCAGTTACTTATTTTTCCTGTATGTTTTTTTCTGCTTTGATTTTGTATAGATGTCCTCTTCTGTGCCCTGCGCCCAGCAGAAGCTCTGGGCCAGGCAGGATGCAGTGGCATCTCATAGAGGATACCCTCCCCTTTCCTGAGGTATATGATTTGTCCTGTTCCAGAGCAGATCTTGGGGTGGGTACCCCCAGTTACTTATTTTTTTCTATGTGTTTTTGTCCATTTTGATTTTGCATTGATGCACCCATGCGTGCCCAGTGCCCAGCAGAAGCTCTGGGCCAGGTGGGACGCAGTGGCATCTCGTAGAGGACAACCTCTCCTTTCCTGGAGTATATGATTTGTCCTGGCCCAGAACAGATTTTGGGGTGGGCACCCCCAATTACTTATTTTTCCTGTGTGTTTCTGTCTGCTTTGGTTTTGCATAGATGCACTCCTCCATGCCCAGCACCCAGCAGAAGCTCTGGGCCAGGCGGGACACCATGGCATCTTGTAGAGGACACCCTCCCCTTTCCTGGGGTATATGATTTGTCCTGTCCCAGAGCAGAGTTTGGGGTCAGCACCCCCAGTTACTTATTTTTTAAGATTTTATGACAACATTATGTATTTATGATAATATCAGAAGCTTGAGGATTTTGATTGCATAAATGTATTGTTATTCTTGACGGGGAGAGTCCCCCAATCACAGTGATATATCATACAGTGTACCCAAACATATATTTTGGGGTTCAGAGACATGTTAAGTTTGGTATGAAGTTGCTGTAGCTGTCAACTCTTTTTTTTAGTGTTTTGAACTTTCAAGCACATAAGGAACTGGGAACTAGGAACCAACTTCAGCGTCGTATCAGTTAAATAGATTAAACAGTCGCGGGGGCAGGGGCTGACATTTTGGTGTATATCTCGGGAACCAGACCACCTAGAAACTTATTTTTTTAAAAAAAAATTAAAGCTGAGAGTTCAGAGATTAAGGGGTGCTAGCCCGAGAGCTGGAGGGCCCCCCAAAAAACCAGAGAATCCGGCCAAAAAACAGACCTGTTAACCCTACTCTTAAGCAACTGTCTGCCACCATCTTCTGGGGTCTTTCTAAAAACCATCTAACTTGCACTTTGCTTTTATTTATTTAAACTTTATCAGACGATATACTATAAAGCCTTTACTTCTAAATCTAGCCAAAATCATTCCATCTATTCCCAAGCACAACGCTAGGTTGACAAGACTTCCAAGCAATCTTTTCAGACTGCTTCTAACTCTCACCAACCCTTCAAACATGGCTCTACACATCCCCTCCTTTGTCCGTAGTGGGTAAGGCATCGCACAAAGCTCAAGGGTCCTTTTGTCAACCCCCAATTTCATATTCTCATATTGCAAGTGAGAAATAAAAGCCTGCATTTTGTTACTGTCCTTTAATTACCCTGTCACCTGGCTGCAATCTGCACATGGTGCCGTCGAGTTCTAGTTCCCCCTTTTGCAGCCAGCAGTTGTCAACAGAATGCAAGCCAGCCTGTAACCCTGACAACAGCAGTTCAGGATGTGCCTGTGTAATGCAAGGTACTTTCCTAATGCCTGTCCTTGTATTCAACAGTGTTTTAGAAATCTTAAAATGAGACCTTGTATTCTGCTCATCAGGATAACTTGGGTTAAGTTATTGGCCATTCTAGGACCCCAACTACATATGTTAACATGCCAAGCCTTATGTCCCTCATCACTAATTTCCTGGTGTTGTTAGGTGATTACCATAGTTCCAGGGTCTCATCAGAAGCCCCTACAACTAGATTCCCTCACTTCTTCTTTTTTTAAAACACACTTTATTTCTTCTTCGCCACACAAATATCAGCACAGTATAAAACAATACATAGCAAAGAAAGAAAGAAAGAAAGAAAGAAAGAAAGAAAGAAAGAAAAAGAAAGAAAGAAAGAAAGAAAGAAAGAAAGAAAGAAAGAAAGAAAGAAGCATTATTCACATTGTTACATAGGACATTTCTCTTGGTCCCTGTTTACTCCAAGTGCCAATTGATTGGTCAATGCCATAGCAACCAGGCCAAGTTCCTTGTTCTTGTGGTGAGCTACAGGATGCCATGTGGTTTTGTTATGGTGGTTTTGGCAAACAATGGCAATCTCTTACCAACCTTACTGTAGGGGTGTTTTACTATTCCACTTATGTCAAACTAGAGTTCTCAAAAACTCTTGTTATGGACCCCCTAAAATTGGCAATTTTCCATTCTCCTATACCTGGAGTGACAATACATGTGTGGTTCGGCAGAGTCACCCACCTGACCACAACATCATATGTTTGTTTGTTTGTTTAATGCATTTGTACACCGCCCCATAGCCGAAGCTCTCTGGGCGGTTTACAACAATTAAAAACATTAAAAACAAATATACAAATGTAAAAAGACATTTTTTAAAAAGCAATTTAAAAATGCAAGCTAAAATGCCTGGGAGAAGAGGAAAGTCTTGACCTGGTGCCAAAAAGACAGCAGTGTTGGAGCCAGGTGCACCTCGTCTTTTCTGCTTACCTGGACACAGCTGGAGCAAGGCTGGATGATGCAAGGTCAGATTGGTCCCACTGGTGCATCCACGTGACCCTGACTTCACCACCTCCCTGCCCCACTCCAACTCCGTCCTGTAGCGGTGACACACATCACTATTGCTGTCAAGTACAAGAATGGAAATTAGACATTTTTAGGTATAGCGCCTGGCTTTGTTTTAGCTGGTGACTCCTCAAACTGGTTCACTTTTGTTTTGTTTACTTTTTGGTCCATTTCAGCTCATCCCATCTGCAGCAAGTTGGAGGCTTGGCACATTAACAAACTATCCCACACTTTATTTCAACATGTTTTACTGTTGTTGGCTTGCCACTGCTCAACAAAGGAAAATCAGTTGTGGAACAAAGACAATATGTTTAATTTTTCCTGAGGGAATTTTATGCTTAAACACTTGCATCTGTGTAAACTGTAATATTTCAAAGAAAATTAGCCATAATACTTGGCCCCCAGCTGACTTATATTCAATGTGTGAATATAGGTTAGGGTAAAAATCTGACGCCTGTTGGTTTGTGCCCAATTACTGATCACCTGTAAAGCTCTTAGTAGGATGTGGTATCCCAAGAATCAGTGTTATGAGCTAAAGGAGGGGGGGAGTATTATCAGAGCTCCAACATAGCTTCATAACAGCGTCTGATTGTCCTGATGCTCAGCCTATATTCTGGACAAGAGGCTACTGTAAGGACAGAATATGGAGAAACCGATTGGTTTCCAATCGGAAAGGGTGTGAGACAGGGGTGTATTTTATCACCCTATTTATTTATTCTATACGCAGAACATATCATACGGAAAGCGAGATTGGACCAAGATGAAGGAGGTGTGAACACTGGAAAGAGAAATATCAATAATTTAAGATATGCAGACGATACCATACTCTTAGCAGAAACCAGTAATGATTTGAAACAAATACTGATGAAAGTTAAAGAGGAAAGCACAAAAGCAGGACTACAGCTGAACATCAAGACTAAAGTAATGACAACAAAAGACTTATTTAACTTTAAAGTTGACAAAGAGGACATTGAACTTGTCAAGGATTATCAATACCTTGGCACAGTCATTAATTTAAAGGGAAACAATAGTCAAGAAATCAGAAGAAGGGTAGGACTGGGGAGGGCAGCTATGAGAGAACTAGAAAAGGTCCTCAAATGCCAAGATGTATCACTGAACACTAAAGTCAGGATCATTCAGACCATGATATTCCCAATCACTATGTATGGATGTGAAAGTTGGACAGTGAAAAAAGCAGATAATAGAAAAATCAACTCATTTGAAATGTGGTGTTGGAGGAGAGCTTTGGACTGTGAAAAAGACAAATAACTGGGTGTTAGAACAAATTAAACCAGAACTATCATTAGAAGCTAAGATGATGAAACTGAGGTTATCATACTTTGGACACATAATGAGAAGACATAATTCACTAGAGACAGCCAGTGTGGTGCAGTGGTTAGAGTATTGGACTACAACCTGGGAGACCAGGGTTCAAATCCCCACATAGCCATGAAGCTCACTGAGTGACCCTGGGCCAGTCACTGCCTCTCAGCCTCAGAGGAAGGCAATGGTAAACCAGCTCTTAATACCGTTTACCATGAGAAACCCTATTCATAGGGTTGCCATAAGTCGGGATTGACTTCAAAGGCAGTCCATTTCCATTTTCAATTCACTAGAAAAGACAATAATGCTGGGAAAAACAGAAGGGAGTAGAAAAATAGGAAGGCCAAACAAGAGATGGATTCCATAAAGGAAGCCACAGACCTGAACTTACAAGATCCAAACAGGGTGGTTTATAACCAATGCTATTGGAGGTCACTGATTCATAGGGTTGCCATAAGTTGTAATTGACTTGAAGGCACATAACAACAACAACAACAAAGTCATAGTATGGTCTAAATATAGTGACCTGGATCAAAAGGGTGTCTAGTGTACCCTTGTATGAGAAGAAAGGATTTATGTTTGCAAGGGGGGCTGATTTTTGTGGATTCGCTGTTTCCATGGCACCTGTCTGTGTCACATTTGATGCCATTCAAGAAGTTGCTCCAATTTCCCAACAAAGTTTTGGAGTGGCACAAGTATAGCTGGAAAGCAGGAAAGCCCTGTAAGCAAAAGTCTACTTCTAGAAGTAAACATTCAAATTATTATACTTTTATTTTGACCCAGCAATCTAACCACAACTCTGCCTCAAAGTTTTGCTGTGTTTTTCCCAAAGAAAAGAGAATGGCTCAGGAAAGTTGTTTAAGTGAATGACTGGGTAGGGCAAGTTAGGCATAGAAGTGCCTAAAATAAAAGAAAAATACTGTTGTCTTCTTCCTGAAATTGTGATTTGTTTTGATCTTTGACTTTGCAGCACCTTACCTATCTCATAGCTATTGTTTCTTTCCCCCCCTTCTTCCCCCCTTCCTCCGCCCTTCCTCCCCACTGTGCTTGTAGTTCAGAGCAGTAATGATCCTTCATGATTTCTCCACTCACTTTCCTGCCTGGGAAGCAGCAGATTCTGTCAAGATATAATGTAATGTAATACCACTGTTTGCTGTTAATTTAACTCAAATGCATTCTAAATGAAGTTATTGTGAAATAAGTTCTTAATGAAGCTAAGGCTTGGAAGTTGCCATACTTCACTGAAAAGTTTTGAGAGAACTCCAGGGTCAAGCTGCTGAGTTGAAATTTATTTGAAGATTTGACACCATATTTGGGCTTAAACGCTAGCTGATTCTTTAGGTGTTTATGCACATAATTCATCCAGTTTGCCAGTTCATCACTAGCTGGCTTTACTCAGTTACACCAGTTTCTCAGTTTTGACTGGATCTCATTTTCATTTATCCTTTGCATAGGAATGGGTCGCACATCTATCTTGTGCATTGCTGGGCTTTTCTAGCTTCAGGTTTCCAAGAATGTCCTCAACGGCAGAACAGGCAGAGGATAACAATGTGTATGTTACAACAGCTGTGAAGGCGGATGAAGGCTGCAGCAGATAAGACTTCCAATCGTTGTGGTGTCCCATGCCATTGGATCAAAGCCTTTTCCTGTCAAGATTGTGCGCCCATCTCCCCACGTAAAACAAATTCATGCACAGGCGTCTTCCAACCAACAGTATTTTGGAAGACAATTTTACTCGGTCACGAGTGATTGCCAGTAGTAGGACTGGAATGTGTGCTCCATTTAGTTCAGTGTTTCATTACATCAGAAGTGTTTAAATAGACCCAGTATAGGCAGTGATGGCAGGAGCCCATTGGGCTGATGGGGTGGATGGCAAGAAGACCAACAGTAGGCAGATGCAAAGCCAATGACAGGAAGAGCCACTTAATTCTAGTTTTGCCCTCATCATCCTTCCTGCTGAGTTTTACAAGGGCTAACTCTGAGACAGAGTAGGAGGAGGCTGGCAGTTATTCTCACTCTCTGGACTGGTTGAAAGTAAGAGGCAGGCAGATGGGGGCTGTCTGGGGACAGACTGAAGTTGGTAAGGCAGAGAAGCATTCACCCTCTGGCTAGCCTCTGCTGAAGAAAATTCACAGGAACAATGAAGAATGCACACTGGACATTTTTAACATGTAAAAACCATGCGTAAAGAAATAGTTTGAGTGTTTGTATTGTTTGAAGTCTACTTTCAATGTAAACCAAAAGCAGCATGAATTATTGTGGGCTCATCCATATGGTGATTGAGTGTGTGTCTGGTGCTACTTGCATTCCTTTGTAATTCACATGGTTCACATGGCGTTGCAGGCAAGGAGAAGCCATAACACAGTTTTCCCCTTTAAATCTGTATTAACCCAATCCAATTATAATGTGAAAAGGAAAGGAAAAGCTGTTTCAGCTGCGCAGCATTCCTCCTTGTAGGCACTTTGCTTTGATTTTTTTTAATGAGCGTGCTCTATTTTAATGCCCCATCGCCCACTCCCTCTCTCTTTGCCGCCTGCAAAAGCTGCCACAGCCACTGCCTTTTCACTCTCCCCACCCCCGTCCATCTAGGCTGGGACAATGGAGAAGGGGGGATTATTAGTTTTATTTTTTCTTGTCAATTTTACACTGAGGCAGTCCCTGCTTCAGCCTTGAACTGTAGGGAGTAAACAAGTAAAATTAGAGGGCGGAGCCACGAGGAAACAGTGACACTGATCGTTCACAGAGGAATGCCTACTAGTGTGAATGGAAAACAGTGGATTTGAAGCTACCAAGTGTGGACCTTGCAAATATATCACAACGGTAAAAGCAGTGTCCTTAGTAGGAAGGTATGCTCCCATGTGGATAAGCCCTGTGTTGAGATTATTTTCTGCTTTCAAAGTCTGAATCCACTGTTGTAAGGAAAATTTATCCAGGTTTACACTGAAACATGAGACTAAAGGGAGGCCTTTATTCAATCAATCTGGTTTTCCTTTCTCAACTTCTTTCACTCTCCTTATATTTTCTATTTTATAGGCATGCTGTGTTGCATGTTCCTAATGCCACAAATCTCTTTTGCTTTGCATTTGTTTCTTTCAGGAATGCTAGGAGTTTTACGTCAGGCATCCATGGACTGATCATATGAAGAAAAATGGCAGTTATCAACAGATAACTGTCTAACGGAAAGCCTCTTAGTCATTTGATTTCAGCTTCATAATTAACAGGCATACCATAGTCATAAGGGGACCTAATGTCACAGCTTCTTAGCTGCAGACACAAATTCATAATGAGGTGAGGATTTGAGGAGTGACACCTCTTATTAGCTCTAGCATAGGAAAGGCACATAATGAGTGACCTACACAGGGAAATTACTAGGCACAGAGCTAGTTAGAGCACTCTTGCGCCGAAGCCAAGCTAGCTAGACAGTCATCCAGTCAAACAATTTAATTCTTAGACAATAAAAAAGGAAGCCCTAGGAAAACCTTTTACTTAAAACCCATCAACAAACCAGGCATGTCAATAATATTTACTGTACCTGCCATTTGCACAAACACGGAGCACACAGACTGATAAAACCTTCCTACCTGGCTACATACTGTCAAATGTAGTAGCTCTATTATCTTTGCTATTGATTTAATGAGCATGACAACTTTGGCGTGTGTGGTGACTGAACTGATGCTGCTTCGGTGACACACAGTGGTAGAACAAAAGCATCTCCCAGATGAAATTTGTAGATTGCCTTTTTTAGTGGTGGGACTCTAGTAAATTTACTAAAGGCATAGCTGCACTTTAGGGAGGGGGTGGCTATCAGCACCTCATGTTTTCCCAGTAGAAGGGCTGCAAGGTTGCTGCCAGCTTGTGTGCCTGCCCCATGTCTTCTCCATAGATTGTAGTTACACATTTGTTTAGCTGTACAAAGAAGCTCAGTGTTGCATGCATCCTGGGACTGTCCCTGACTAGTGATGAACAAATCTATCAGTTTTGATTTCTCTCCATTTCTCATGTTTCCAACCTTAAATTCAGTTTGCCCCATTGCTGCATCAGTTTTCCACATGAAAGACTGTATACATTCCCATGTGCTTTTCTTTTAATATATGAATTTTGGAATGTATTTTTTCCTAATATAAACATTTTTTTGCAAGCGATCTCCCCTAATATAATGTAGTTTTGTAAACCACTTAGAGGTCTTTACATTCAAGTGGTATATACATTTTCCTAAATAAACAAATAAATACATTATTTTCACTAATATGTGCATTTTTGTGAACACTCATTCGAGAATTGCATCACAAAATTTGGAGAAGTGCAAACTTCAATGGATGACTGTGCTTAATGATTTGGGAAGTGCAAATTGGATAGATTCATATTAAAATGCAAACTGAACAAAATTATTCCCCATTCCTGCCCCTAACATCCATGTATTTAGCATGGATGTCTGAAAAACAGCATCTATGCATGAGAATCTACTTGTGTGTTGTTGTTGTTGTTGTTGTTTCATTTGTTAGTCAATTTAAGCAACAAAGAAATGTCTCAAAGCAACTTAACAACAAAGTAAAATACAAACAGATAAAATCCATTAGAAGACAAATTTAAAACCATATATAATACAAAATTCTTAAAAAATTTTCATCAAGCAATGTAATAAGTACATTTGCACTTACTCCACCCAACTAAAGATGAGCAGCAGTGCCACAACAGAATCTAGCTTAACCACCAAAATCCTAGCTAAAAAAAAAATGTCTTAGCTTGGCACCTAAATGCTGTCAATGATGGTACCTGGAATGTTTCTCCCAAGGACAGCATTCCACAGACAAGGAACCACCATGTGAATCCATTCTCTGCACCACCCTCAGATGAGACCCATGAAGAAGAGCCTCTAATGAAGAATGCACGATAAAAGCTGTTTCATGTGGGGATAGGCGGTCTGAGATACTGGGTCATAAGGCACATAAGGCTTTATAGGTCAAAAACAGCACTTTATAGGAAAGTAATTGGTAATCAGTGCAGTCAGGCCAGAACCAATGTAACATCCTCAGACCTTCTTGTCACAGTTAATAATCTGGCTGCTGAATTCTGCACTAGCTATACTTTCCAAAAGACCGCCCCATTACAGCAGTCTAACCTAGAGGTTACCAGAGCACAGACAACTGAATGCAATAGCATTCTCTGACTATATCCCCTCAGCTACTAGTTTTCAGAGCACCCTGCATCTGGTACTGGAGGGTACTATTAAAGCCATGCAATTTGATGGTCATCACTACCTCTCAAGGGAGCAAATTCTATAGTTTAACTATGTGCTATGTGAAGAAGTCCTTTATTCTGTCTGTCCTGAATCTTCCAAAATTCACCTTCATTGCATGTCCCTGAGTTCTAGTAGTATGAGAAAGGGAGAAAAAACTTTTCTCTATCCGCTTTCTCCATACCACACATAATTTTCTACACCTCTATCAAGTACCCTCTTACTTGCCTTTTCTTAAAACTAAAAGCCCTCAAATGTTGTAACTTTTTCCTCATGGGGGAGTTGCTCCACCCCCTTGATTCACTTTGGTAGTCCTTTTGTAGACTTTTCCCAGTCCAACATCCTTTTTGAGATGAGTTGACCAGTACTGTACGCGGTATTCCATGTGCAGTCACCATCTCAATTGTCACCCAGCAGCAGCCATTTCATCAGAGTACCTAAAATGTAGCTGGTCTTATAAGAATGGTAACTTTAACAGCAGGTGCCTAAGCTTGAGTCTCCTCCCCCCCATCCTTTTTTGCTCATATGTCATGTCTTTTAAACTGTAATCCTGACGGCAGAAACGGTCTTTCTCAGAATCTTTGCAAGATGCTTTGGGAACCACTTTGGCTAAAGCATGGGTTAAACATGCTTTAAATAAATATATTAGGTACAGTCTGGTCTTCACGTTATCTGTCTCTTCCACAATTTATGTGAGTTTGCTGAGAATGTAAGATGATTAGCTTGCAGGCAATTCCTTGCAAATTGTTACTCTTACACATGCAGACATAAACACATGAATACGTAACTACATAAGCATGTTCATGCATACATAAGACAATATTGAATACATTGTACTGTATTATTTAACGGATGCGTTTCACATGATAGTAGCCAATATCTTTGTCAGCAATGGTCTGAAACATTTCACTCTTAATTCCTTGAAAATAGATTTTCCTGCAAAAAAAACCCGGCAGGATGATTATTTTATCTGCATCTGGCTTTCACCCCACCTCTTTTTAAGAGCAAAAGAACATATTGAAGGCTTTTCACTCTTCATGGATTTTACCTCTGACTTTTGTGCCTCCCTCCTCGTGCTTCTCGTTGACAAGCCCGCCCATTCTGTTTTGACAATATGTTGTTATTAATCAATACGCTGACTTATGACACCTGTCACCCCAGAAAGATGCTGCAGAACTGCACAACATGGGATTGGGGAGGATTAAAGTCTTTGCCTGCATATTTGTGCACTTCGCTTTTGTATTAATTGTTTATTTCACAGCAGGTGTGCCTGGAGAACAGCTGGTGCCTTGACTAAGCCCCTTCATCTAGCACATGCCAATTTGACAATTGAAAATTCTCTCAACTTCGTAAGCATGAGCCTGCCTTGAAAGCCCCAGGCTGTCAATCAAATCCCTCAATGCTCAATTGCTCTTGTTCCTTCGTGCACCTGAACTCCCAGTCAAAAGACTGATAGCAACAAATGCTGCCATTTGAGCTTATGGCAATAAAGTCTTCAAGTAGTGTCTGCTGCACTAGCCACACTTGCTAGCTTTTAAATTCTGTTTATATTGGATTCGTTTTTAAATGGTGAGGTTTCCCAAAAAGCTACTTGCCCAATAGGCGTCTGGTAAAGCTGTAGATAATTAACCTGTTTTAGGCAATTATCTTACTCTCATATGTGTACTGATCACAATACACTTAGGATCAAAGCAGTTAAACAGTCACCCAGTGTTTTTGCTGAATTTTAAAGGAGCTCCAGTTTTCCAGTTAGGAAACACTCATTTTCTGAACTCCTTCTTCCCTTTTACTTGTTTTCTCATGTTCTTTTCTTTATCCTTCCTACCTGCACCCCTTTGTCTTTCTTGTGGTGTGTGTAACATTTTTTCTACTATATATTTTAGAAAGTTGTTTGTTTACTATACATTTGGACACCTCTTGAGAGATCATAACCAAATTTTACCTGATGGTTCCTGAGAACAAGGAGCAGGTTTTTGTCTCTATTTGGATACAACTGGACACCATTTTGAATCACGATGGTGGAATGAACCTTTCAAAATTGCACTGATTTTTTTGGTTTTGTAGAATTCCTGACCAATGCCAGGTACAAGGCTACTAATAGTGTAATAATAAAGGAAAGGGGAACTGGGAAAGGGGTATGATTGAATGAGTTGGGGGTAAAGGTGGGAAAGAATGTAGAGTTTTATTATTGCATTTTTGTAAAGTGTTGAAAACTTTGGTTAAACTATTAACGGCAAGAACAAAAGCTACCACTGAGCTAGGAGGTTAGAGGAAATGTTTAATCATTTCCCCAATTTTTCCTTAGCAGTCCCAATCACTTCCCTGAAGGTGTTGTTAGCACTATGGGAGAAGATGCAGGGACAATACCTCTTTGTATCTTTGTGACAGGGCAATATAGATCAGGAAAACACTGCAAGTACCTATTCCCCAGTGCCACTGGTCTGGACAAAATGATGATGAAGGTAGTGGTGGTAATATAACAACAACAACAACAACACAATAGGAGAGTTAATTCTAGATCTGCCACATCTCATTTCTTTTTGGTCCATATTATCATATGGTACCCTTTCGTATCCCAGACTACCCAATTGGAAGCTGGAAATGCTGGCTTGGCAAAATTCTTAAGCACATATACTGCTGTTTGTTTCTCAAAGTCATGTCCCAACAAAGCAGTGAGAATTATTTGTGCTTTCTATTTTTGCACTTCCTTTATATTTCCCATAATGGATACTCATACATCTTCTTCTCAGAGAAGTATGTGAGCCCTCTGTGCTTCCAGAGCTCATTGTCTGATATTCCTAAGCATCTATTTTTATGTTTACTTAGGAAGAAAGGAAAGAAGACACAAGTTACACGCACATTCTATTCCATGTATATTTATTTATTTGTTTGTTTGTCTTCCCCCTCACCCCCAGATTGCCCTTCCTCTTGCTAGAATTCAGGGCACTTTACAATCCAACTAAATAAAACACGATCAATTACAAAGAAGAATAAAAGAATAATTTAAGACAGCTTAGAGTGCATATATTATAGTGAAAATTGTATCGTTCCAGTAATTGCAAATATTCATATTCCAGCCGATGAATTAAAAAACTCCAGAGACCATTTAGTGCAGTCATGTTCCCCTCCTCCAACTCATCTAGAGTGTCTCTCCACTAACTTAACCTCCTTCCCCATCCTTCACTGAGGGGCCCCCACCGAGTGACCTAGAGATCAAGCTCTCTCCTCTTGTCTCTATTCTCACATACATCTCAGACTGAAGCTACACAAAACAACACAATTCAAAAGTAAAGTAAGTAAAGTAGCACCCTCACCCTCATGGCATCCTTAAGGAGCAATCCAAAGAGGTGATCCTCTTTAATGCTGCCCTTTTGGGGTCAACCTGTCAATGAGTGATCTGCTGCCCACAGCTGGGCACTCTCAATGCCAGCTGAAGGCAGTCTTAGCAATGAATACTGATGGTGGTCCTCTCTTGCTACTCCACCCTGCTCTCACTGTCTCTGCCCAGGCAGACTAATGCTGTTCAAAAATGCTAATTGGCAGCTGCTGCTGCAATGGGAAGAGGGGGCTGGTATCATTGACTCATCTTCTCCATTCCAGTGGTTCCACTGCCCTTCACAAGTCTCTAGTATCACTTTGAAGCCACTCTCAGATTCTCCAGCAACATGGCTATAAGATTTCCATTGAAATAAGCGAAACGTTTAAAACTGGCATTCTATATCTTCATGCAAAATGCTTAACTATATGGAATGTAAGCTGTTTCACACTGTATACATTAATGAAGAAAAAAAGATTTTGGGTGGGCCGAAAGAGGTAAGTGAAAAAAAGAACAATTACACTATAATCACTAGTCTGCAATGATTTCTCATGTCTAGGGCAATCACATATAGAATAGGAAGTGGGATTGTGCCACTGGTTTCTCCCCCGATATCACACTGTACCCCTTTAACCTGCACATCCAGCATTGATTAATGCAAAGGGGCAGCTACGCCTAAGTAGGTGCTCATATGTAGCTAGGCAGTCACACACAGCCACCTCTTTGTAGACATCAGCACTCTGTGTGAACATTGAAGGGACAGTTGGGAAGGAACAAGGGTAGTGGCATGGTCCCAGTCCTTGTTCTTTACATGATAGCCCTACATGTAAGTAACACATGGGGGAGGACTAGTTTCTGCCACTGTCTCAGTCATTTGCACAAATCATATTAGAGAAGAAGCTTGGCTTCTGACAATTCCGAGGCTGAAATCTACATAACGTCTTCTTCCAGTATTTGCTCTTTTGGACCTAAGGCAATAATCAGTGCTTCATTCAAGCAGTGTGTGTTGTTCAGATTGGCTTACCCCCAGAGAAGATGAGAGTCCTTTTCTGAATTTAAGAAGGCTCATAATGGCAAAGTTTGAGACCTTGCCACGACTGATTGAATAGCGGTATATGATAATTTCGGCCCCTTGTCCTAAACTGTCCTGATTATGTTTATCCATTATATTTCTATTCAGCATGGTGAAGAGGTTTTTTTCTTTGTTTCTTTCTTTTAAAGGCAGCATTGGGGCTGTGAATCTACTGTTAGAATTCAGGAATGAAGGCAACAGAGATTAATCCTTTATAAAGCGAACAAGGTTCTTTATCACTTGGCAGCAAAACCATATATCCAATAAGTTCCATATCACATTCATTAATTGTAGACACCTTCCCAAGGGTCCCTTATCAGCTGATAAGGGAAACTTTAAATGTTTCTGTTATGGTGTCACTCCAAAGATATGGCCACTGTACACATTTCATGAACACCACCACATACCCCTGATAAGCTTTGAGACCAAGCATTACTTCTGTCATCTCACTTTGACAAATAATATTCTTCTGTCTGCCAGGGAGATGCTTTGGTTGACCTTGAAGAAATGCCTTCCTCCAGACAAGGCACTAAAAACTACATTCCTTTTGCTTATATTAGAAGGCTAGAGATTTTGCAACATTTTGAATCACATCATTCATTGGAAATCAACCATGCACCTCTATGTTCCATCCCAAGAATATCAATAAATATGTCCTGGAAATCATAAGAAACGATAATCTTAAAACATACAAAATTGCTGAGCATAAAGCAGAGACTCAGAGCAACGTAGAATCAATCCGTTATAAAACTGAGAACAACTGAACAAACAGATGAAATGCTGTTCTAAGTGATGATACAGACTTACAAGAGAATTCCACAGGAGGCACTGAAGTTTGGAACCCAACCATGTATGGTAATTGGCAGCATTTCTTATCATTCCCAAAAATCAATCCTGGTTGTTGGATCACTTAATGGATAACAAAAATAACATATTTTTTTTCCTAATATTGTGAGTGATTGGCTTGAATATATGCAGCTGATGACAAAATGATGCAAGCATGGTATTAAAAGTTTCATATAACTTAAGATAGCTTTGGACATTGCAGCATGGTGAAAATATCAGCATTTCCTTGCATGTTACAACATGCAAAGTAAGAACGTCTCCTCCGCAGTACAATGTTGTCCTCCACACACATTTGGAACGTAAACATCTCACAGTGGGAGGCATGCACACCATTCTTTTTTCATATGTTATACCTGAAGTACAAAAAGTACATCAGCCTTTCCCTTTGCTTCTTGTAACGTGAGGTGAGACTCTTAAATCCTATTTACATATATTTATCTATTTCATATGTTACTGGGTTCTGACAATTGTGAAAACAACCATGGAAACTACCATATAGGAGGGGTTAACTTTGTTGCCTCAGACATGTGTAAAGGGTGTCTAGGAACTTACCATCATGGGACAGTGCATGACTGACTGCAGTACTCTATGTATCGAGATGCAACTTTATTTTGTAGCTCATGTAATACTATTTGTAAAAATTCCATCAATGTCATATTTTTCCTGGCGTTCAAACTGCAATGTTTTGTAGTGGGGCAAGTGCACCCTTTACAGTTATGAATGTTGCTTAGAACATGATTGCACAGTTTCTTGGATGCCATGGGACTGAGAAGAGATAAGCGTCACAACTCCCTCCCTTCTCCTTGCTATATTTCTTGACCTATCATTGAAGTTACCCTTTATTATTTGTCTTTAACATGTGCAGTACAATCCTCTACATGTCCAATTATCTACTCAAATTTAAGTCACATTCATTTCAAAGCGGCTTGCTCTCAGGTAAGACAGTATAGGATTGCAGCCTGAAAAATTAGAACACTCCCCCACTGGTCTACCAGGAAGACCTCATCATCAGTTCCTTGCCATGTTGTGAACCTGAAGAGTAATGGAGTCCATTTGCACCTTGATTTGTGTTTAAGTTGTTTTTTTTTAATTTTTTATTTATTTCATTTATCAGTTCCATTTTGCAATAAAGTCCCAAAGCAACTTGTCAAAATAACATACAATATATAAAAATGTATGAAAACTAAAACAATGACAATACAAAATCCATAAAATGCTCATCCAGCAATATGTTAGTAAGGACTGGGTCCTACCCACCCCACTAAAAGATTAGCACCAATGTAGGAATCTAAGTCACTTGATTTGTGTTTGTTTAGGCAACACAGCTACCCCAAACTCACCCATTGTATGTGAACAGGATTACTGTGTTACTGGCAATGAATGAGGACTGAATTTAGAACTAAGTAATAAAACAAAACAAAACCCTCCTGTTTTTCCAATTGTCTGGAGGGCCCACTTTCAATGTTCTTATTCTTACAAAAACCAGGGGCAATATTTAACAGTTGCATCACACCTCCATAAATAAATACGTTGAGGTTTATTCATTACACCTCACTGTATAATGTTCTATAAATCCATTTTCCCTTAGAGCACACCAGCACAAAATTGCCCCAGTTGTCCTAAATGCATGTATAGAATACATGTATAGAATAGTAGAAAGTGAAATCTTGGAATCATCAGGACCCATTTTTCTGTCCTTCATTTGGAGCTATGGGAACAGCTATCTAGATTTAATTTTAATATGTCACAATTTTTTCCCATTTAGATCCAATAAATAGCTGCAGGATATTCAAATAGCTTCCACCACCTGAGACTTGTATAATGTTCCAGGGCAATTTGCCTGTTGTTTTCAGAAAGCCAGATTAGCTGCAGGTCTGATTGAGAGATGCTCATTTAAGAATATGAACATGCTAGTTCAAATATTATTTATTAGGAGAGAAAATAATTGCAAGGGAAAGTTGTCTAGTGACTCTCTCTCTCTCTCTCTCTCTCTCTCTCTCACACACACACACACACACACACACACACACATACACACACAAAAACACATACACTGTATACAATTCTTCTACTGTCTAATTTAGAGGAAAGAGACTAATTGCACTGTCAAATAATGTAAGTAAAATACCAGATTTGGTGAGAAATGTGGATTCAGCAACATTTTTATCTAACACCTAGCAAGGGATATTAATTTTGTATTAATGTACAGTTTAAAAGTCTCCTCTTATCAGGAAGTTGCAAGAAATCAAATATGACATATAGCTTTTCATTACTTGCCTGCCGACATTGATTTGTTACCTGGTGTGAGTTCTTGTAGAAGAGTAGAAAACAAGCCTAAAATCATAACAGTATTCTTATCTGCAACCACACAGGGAAATAAGGAGGCAAGACACAAGACGCGGTGAACTGGGCCACATTTATTAGTTTAACAACAACAGATCTGCTGTAAGGAACCATGGTGCAGGATGTTAACAGCTCATAACAAGCTGTGGGTGAACCAACCCTGCCAAGAGTGAGGGTAGCTTTTCATCTTCCCTTGCCTTAAGCCCCGTCCTTTCAGGTGTTCAGTGGGTGCACTACACATGCATCACATGTGCATCACAAATACCCACTCAGGTTTTAATTGGGGATCTTGGGAGCATTAAGCGAAACATGGGGATCTTGGCTGCGTTAACGGGCTTCTCTGGAGAAAGGGTGAGTTATAAATTTAATAAATAAATGAAACATTAGCTTAACCTGATATAACATCCTGATTTTAGAAACATTTGAGGTCATTAAAAAAAAGGAAGCTGTGTTCGCTCCAGCTGGACTTTCTTTTTTTTGGCCATCCTCTCAAAATTAATGCACATGATGGAACATCTTGTGATGGGTTTTTATTCCCTCTTCAGGTGTCTGCTTATGTTGAAAAGGTAATCTGACTAAATACTATTCGTCAATAGAGGTATACCGCACTGAAAGATCCAACAACAAGAAGGTTTATGAAGCTAGATGAAAGAAAGGGAACAAGAACATGCAATTGTAAACCTATCCTGGCCCCCACCAATAGAATCCGATGCCAGACTATCTGCTTGATTATTGCTTTAATCCACAGATGAGCACATGACTTGAATGTAGGTCAGGATACAGCGTACAAGATCTAACCTCACTATAAGGCATGAAGCAGAATGGCAACTCAAGCAAAGACATTATCACAACATCTGAATACCCCATGGATCTCTTTAATAAGAGTCAGTACAGATACTACTATTTTCCCAGGGCTTTTTTCTCAGCTTGGTACTGGGCAAGCAAACAGGCACTTCTATGCGTAGGCAGGCTAATGCAATCTGTTTGTTCATGCCTGCATCACTGACAACATATCTGTTGTGATGGGGATGACTCTGCCAGATCGTCTTCAGGCCCTGCCTCTGGCATTCCCTGCAGGGGTTGGACTTGATTGCTAATCCACCATCATGGGTGGCAAGATCAGAGGGGCTAGTGGCTCTACCTCTTCTTCCACATCAGCTTCTGTCTCAGGGGTGGGACTGTGAATGAGCAGACTACTACGCTCTTCCCCAACACCTTCATCTACAGTGTCCAGAGACCATTGGGCCCTCTTCTGGATCCCAAGCATTCTCCTCCTCAGACCAGCCCTGCCAAGAGTTTTCCACAGGATTAATGACAAAACCATCTCAACCCACTGACCTAAGACTCCTGCCATTTTGTTATACCACAAGCAACAATTTCTCAAAGTTATTTATTTATTATTTAAGGTTGTATGCTGCTTTTCCATATAAATATCAAAGGTACATGTATTAATATTAGAATACTCTCTTGACAATCGTAAACAATCACCAAAATGGAAGCCCTGTTTCTGAACCATGACCCCCCCCATTATAAGTTACTGAGTTGTATTGGTTTTCCTTTTGTTCTAGAATAATAAAATAGTAATGAGTCCAGGCCTTGGAGCATGACATGACAATGATCATAGAGAGCATGTGTGCCATATCAGACCATGTGTCTGTTCAGATGTTGCTGGATTACAGTATCACTAACTGTTGGCCATGCTGGCTGGGACTGATGAGAACTGGAGTCCAACAATGGTTGGAGGCCCACAGGTTCTTCCACCCCTATTCTAGCACAACAGCTTTATTCCCTGCTGCTACAATGGGGTAAGGGCCATAGCTCATTGGCAGAGCATCTGCCTTACATGCAGAAGGTCCCAGGTTCAATCCTGGCATCTCCAGGAAGGGTTGGGAAAGATGTCTACATGAAACCCTTCTATAAGACAACTTCCTATATTCCTGTACAACTGACACTAAGGCTCCTCCAAACCATGTTCATTTCTCTCGACTGAGGAGCAAAAAGAGTAAAACATCAGGAGAATACAGGAATTTTTTCTTGAAGACCACCACAATGCAGGCATCACAAGAATACACTATTCTTTTGTGTAAGGATGTTTTGTAACCAAAGCACATTTTGGAATGTCTTCCAAAAATTTTACTTTAGGTTTCAAAAGTAACAGAGCAAAAATAACTAACATAGTTCTTTCTGGATTTTGAATGCCATCCTTTGGACATTTACTTGAGAATATGTTCCATTGAATTCAGTGGGGCTTGTTTCCAAACAAACAGCACCATGATGTGTCTGATGATAATTGTCTCATGTCCAGGAGGTGGGAGATGGTCTGCTCTGGATGGGGTAGCACTCCTCTGGAAGGAGCAAATCTGCAGCTTGGGGGTATTCCTGGATCCAACATTGTCACTGGAGGCTCAGGTGGCCTTGGTGGCTATGAGTAACTTCCAGATTGGGTTATTGCAATATGCTTGATGTGGGGCTGCCCATGTAGATGACTTGAAAACTTCAACTGGTCCAATTTGCAGCAGCTGAGGTTCCATTTAGATCTCATATAACCCCCATTTTAAAACAGCTGTGTTGGTTGCCAGTTTGTTTCTGGGTTCAATTCAAGGTGCTCACATTTGCAGTTGAGGGGCGAAATAAGACACTGACACATCAGCTTGGGTTAAACAAGGGCCACTTTATTAAATTACAGCAGACAAACCCAATTTTAAAGTGACCTGCAGAGGGAAAATCTAGGTGCGGGACTATCTATAAGCAAGTAGCTTGCCATACAGCTCTTGGGCGACCAGCCCCTGCTGGGGCAAGGGCAAGCCCATCTGCTTACCCCTTACCCCGGCCACACCTTGTAGGTGAGTAGGGGGGCCTTCCCACATCATCCCCACCCGGGGTTGAATAACCCTTGGGTAGATGAGATAAGTTGGCCCCAGAGGCAGCCCATATCCTGTCCTCGAGCCGCAAAGCCTTACCAGACAGGGCTCCGGAACCACCAATCACCTCCAAAGGGGCCACCTAGCTGTCCTTAACTATTTCCCTTCCCGCACCTTCCCGCCACAAAAAGGGGACAAATCTCTATTTAGTCCTCTTTTACCCCACTGCCGAGAAGCACCTCTCACAGACACCTCTGCAGGTCCCAAAGAAATAAGGTGTTACCTGTGTCAGACAGGTGAACACCGTCTGCTCCATAAAGTGCACCCTGCCAGTGCCAAATGCGTGGAGTGGGATGGTTAACTCACCATGTGGAAGAAGGGCCAACCGAATCCATCAGTTGACCATCTTCCATGCCCAATCTATAGCCCCTGGATCCCATACCCCACGCCACTCCCTCCACGGGAGCATGTCTGACCATCAGACGTACGCCAGGCGACCGTTGCCTGATAAGCTGCATGTCAGCACATGCTTGAACGATGAGGGCCATACCCTGCATCAAGCCAAGGTCATTCCCACCGAGGTGGATGACCAGTACCTGCGGAGTAATCCACGTCGCATGTTGCTGGAATAGTGCGGGTAGAAGCCCCTCCCAACGTATTCCTCGCCGGCCAAGCCACTGTATCGCCGCCCATCTGCTCAGGCCCAACTGTGAGCCGGCGCTCGAGTTCACTGCCCTTCGAGCTGCCCAGAACACCATGCTATGGCCGCAAATAAGGATGCGTGTCTGCTCCATCCATCAGATGTGGAAGCGTGTCTGATCACATCAGACGTGGAAGTGTGTCTGATTACATCAGACGTATCGAAGGCCACTGCTGCCTTGACAGCTGCATGTCCATACATGCCTGAATGATGAGGGCCTTGCCCTGCATCACACCAAGGTCATTACCACCGAGGTAAATGACCACCACGTGCAGAGTTGTCCGCACAGCACCTTGCTGGAACTAAAGTGGGTAGGCGCCCATCTCAACGCATTCCTCTCCGGCCAAGCTACTGTACTGCAGCCCATCTACGGAGGCCCAGCTGTGAGCCCATGCTCGATTTCGCAGCCCTCCGGGCTGCCCCGAAGACCATGCTGTGGCCACATATTAGGATGCGTGTCTGCTCTGTCCCAGTCCAGCAACCTGTCGAAATAATTTTAACATGTTAGGCTGCAGAATGCCCAAGCCCTCCAAAAAAAGGGGAACTATAGCCCTTATAAGCCAGAGGACCGGCATGCAACTGCCTGCACCTTCGCCTGGGAAAAACCCAAGACCTGCTGCTGTAGAAGCAGCTACAATTCCAAAAGAGTGGATTCCAAACTCTGCGGGGTCATGCCCTAGCCCCTGTAAGGCCCACTTTGCGAGAGCTCAAACTGGTATTTTGTGAGGGTATCCTCACTTGCAAGCGCAAATAAATGCATATAACTCTTATCAGCACCCATGGACCAAAGTCCAACGGCCTGCACCTTTGCCTGGGAAATCCCTAGACCTGCTGCTGTAGAAGCAGCTCCAATTCCAAGGAGTGGATTCCAAAACTAAGGCCCGCCTTGTGAGAGCTCAAACTGGTATTTTGTGATGGGATCCTCGCTTGCAAGGGCGAATAAATGCATATAACCCTTATAAGCACCAGAGGACCAGCATCTAACGGCCTGCACCTTCGCCTGGGAAATAACCCAAGACCTGCTGCCGTAAAAGCAGCTCCAATTCCAAAAGAGTGGATTCGAAATCTAAGGGGTCATGCTCTAGCACCTGTAAAAGCCCGCTTTGCGAGCGCCCAAAACTGGTATTTCGTGAGGGGATGCACCTTTGCATGGGTGAATAAATATCCTTCTCCAGACCCCATGGTCAAATGTACGGTCCACCCCCATACATATCTGGTCCATCTTAAACCTGTTCAATTAGATACAGGCGCAACCCCCCTCCAAGAAGATATCTGATAGCTGGAGGGTACGCGACACAGGTCTCACTTGGATCCAGCCACCACCTCACCTATCCCAAAAGCTCCAAAAAACAGCATAAGGGCTACTGCCCAGCATGGTCTGGCTTCATAACTGGAGAAGCTTACTGTATTCCCACTGGCCCACCAGACCCAAATAATGTCCAGTGAGAAAGGGCGATGTGGATAGGGAAAAAACCACAAGCCTAGTTAAGAAGGAAAGTCCTGCCAGCTTACCTTGAAGTGCTTGGACTGACAGGCCCCTTCTCCTGCCTTCCATTAGGAATTTCAGCAGGTGACCCCCTACCTGCTCTCTGGTAGCTGGCTAGCGTGCTAGGGGCCATGGAATCCATGGCCCTAATCCTAGTGTTCTTAAATATAAGGGGTTAAGAAATCCGGCCTGTGGCCAATGAGCCCATCTGCCCATGTTGACATCAAAAGAAGTAATGAAAGGTGACACCCATAGTTAACCCTTCCTTAATCCAGGCCTGCAGCTGCAGGAAAGAGGGCCACACAGCCAGGTCGGCGCATAAGGCATCCATGACCCTGAACCTGTAGTAAGGCTGTGCAAGCCCTGCCATGGCATCATGACTCCCGTAAAAGACCCCTAACACCTGGAGGGCCAAAGGAAACCTTTCATGCCTCTGAAAACTCCAGGATCCTGATCAGCAACAGTTAAAGCCTGTCCATTTGCAGCCTGCAGCCCCGTGCCCCAGAGTCAATCTTGATACCCAGAAAAGTGAACACTGGGGCAGAATATCAGGTATGAACCTGTTACTGCCTGACCCCATAAATAAGACTGTTGATGAATCAGGCATAATTTGCCCGTTGCCCATTAGGGGCATAGCTGACTGAGGCATCCAAAAAAAGGGGGGGCAGGAAGTCTACCCAACTGCACCTCTTTACAATCCATCCCTGGCAATTACTGTCATAACTAAAACAGATTGAAGGTGGTAGGCCATGAAGGCCAGCCGGGAGTTGGAGGCCATGAAGGCCAGCTGGGAATTTAAGTATGGGATAGGGAAACCAAAAGGAAAACACCGTAACACAGACAAAACTCCCCTTAAACTGGGTAGCCTGCAAACAAAGTTCGTAGAACCTTGAGTCTAACTGGGGAGGGACACCTGTCCCGAAGCAGCTTATGCTAGGGGCTTCTTCTTACCCCTTTGAAGGCCTCTCACCTCCTATCGCGCTGTTGCACACATCCTTCTGCAAAATGGAAGGAAATCATTTATGAGTAAGCACACTTTACCAACTACTAGGTCATTGCAGCTAACCCAGTTCCCCTAAAGCGAAAAGACTAAGGATATACTGCTGTAACCGATATTAGTTCCCACTGCAGCAGCTGTCGCCTAGCAGGTTTCTAAACACCAATCAGAATATAAGGCCCATGTAAACGTTGCATGCATGTATGACCTCAGGTAATTATTATCAGAAATCCTAACAAAGAGAGGTTTTGGTATTGTAAAATCATCAGAAAAGGGTGAAGAGTCTGCCTGGAGCTTAAATGCAGCATGTGTCAAAAGAGAGTCTAAGATCCTGTCAAGGCAGCCACTGGTTCAGTAAAATATAAGATCCTGGAAATGAGGAGAAGAGCCTGATAAGTAGCCTGTCTTTCCTCTTTATTCCTATCCACCCATCCAGCCATACTATCATCTGCTAGACCTTCAATTCCCTGCAGAAGTTTGCATGTTCTTCTTTAAATATAACAAATGCCATGTGCTTTGTTTGATATAGGAATGTGTAACTGATACTTGGAAAATGATCACTGTCATCTAAGTCATGGTGATTTAGACATGTTCTAGCAAACCCTGTCATCTCTGCACAGCATTAGTATCCAAATATGAAGGCTGAAAGGCCGCAAAGGCTCACCCGGCCCTACAAAGGCCACATGTAATATAATAATAATGGAATTAATTACCTCAACCTTATTATTATTATTATTATTATTATTATTATTATTTATTTATTTATTTATTTATTTATTTATTTATTTAATTTATTAGTCGCCCATCTGGCTGGTAGTCCAGCCACTCTGGGCGACGTACAAGATAAAACAATACATTAAAACATTAAAATTTAAAACCATAACAGTAAGAAACCTAACCCACCCCAAAAGCCTGCCTGAAGAGCCAGGTCTTCAAGGCCCGGCGGAAGCTTATCATAGAAGGGGCATGGCGGAGATCATTTGGGAGAGAGTTACACAGGGTGGGGGCCACTATTGAAAAAGCCCTCTCTCTAGTCCTCACCAGTCTAGCTGTTTTAACCGGTGGGATCGAGAGGTCTTCTGAGGCTGATCTTGTTGAGCGGCATCCCTGACGATGCTGGAGGCGCTCCTTCAGATAGACTGGGCTAAAACCGTATAGGGTTTTAAGGGTCAAAACCAACACCTTGAATTGGGCCCGGTAAACAACCGGTAGCCAGTGCAACTCCTTCAGCACTGGAGTGATGTGATCTTGCCGGCAGCTGCCTTTAATCAGACGAGCCGCCGCATTCTGTACCAGTTGCAGCTTCCGGACTGTTTTAAAGGGTAACCCCACGTAGAGCGCATTACAGTAGTCTAGGCGAGAGGTGACCAGGGCATGTACTACCGGTGGAAGCAGATGGTTGAGAAGGTAGGGGCACAGCCTCCGTATCAGATGGAGTTGATACAGTGCTGCCCGGCTCACAGCCAAGACTTGAGCCTCCATGGTCAGCTGGGAGTCAAGAATGACCCCCAGGCTGGGACTTCCCAGAAGGATTGCTCTGCCTGTGGCTGCCTCTGAGAGAGCTCTGTCTCAGAGGAAGCTTTTTTCAGTTTAAAACCAGTCAAGAGGAAACTTTGACTGGTGTAATGTTCTCCCAGGCAAGGGTGAACTGAAGAGATTATCCTCAGAAACTTCGTTGGGCTGTCGGTGGCTGAAATTGATCAGGAATCTCCTGGGAAAGGAAGGTATACCTAACAGCCGAGGACGGAGTCAGGACTTCCAGCAAGCTGGGCTGAAACGATTTTTTAAACGATCTATAACGGGCGAGCCTCCTTCTGTCTAATCTTATCATTTGGCATAAATTATTATAGCAAAAGAGATTTGTTTAAGAATCAGCAACTAAAATACCTGGGTGAGTTACACTTTCTCTTTTATACAAGGAATTAAGGAGGAGGAAAGAAAATTTAAACAACTTATTTTAATTTTCTTATGGCAAAAAGCTGGCCTGAATTTGGAATTATAAAGATTAAAACGGATGAGGGGCAACTTATCCGATGAGAAACTCTAATTTAGATGACTATTTGATTGATATATATCTGGGACTATTTTTTCTTGGACTACTTTCTTTGGACGAATCTGCTGTTCGTGTATGTTACTAATTGTTCGGTGCTGTGAACCAAATTTGTTTTGCATTCTTGGACGTGAGGGAGATAAGAACTGTGCTGGCCAGAAGTCAACAGGCTTGGAATATTAACTCTTTTGTTGATGGAAAAAAAAAAGAAATAGACTGCCTTTATGTTTGGGAACAGTGGTTAATATTAGAAATTAAAGGCTTCTTTTAAGAATGACAACCAGGAAAACAGCTAAGGCTCTGGAGCGAAGAGGTTCAACTGATGTACAGGAAGGGGCTATCTCCCTAGATATGCTTCAGAAAATAATGGATGGGATTAATGACCTGAAACAAGAAATGATACAGGACAGACAGGAGATGAAAGCTGAATTTGGCAAAATGCAACAAGAACTGAAAGATATAAAGGACCATATGAGAAAAGAAGTGGACGAGATTAAAGGTACAATTGGACAAGTAACTGAGGATGTAAAAAATACTAAAGGAAAGGTGCAAACCTTGGAGAACAGAACAGATATATTAAATGAGGAACTGGAAAAAAACTTGGACTATATGGCTGTGATGGAACTTAGAGATAAAGAACATTGTTTGAGATTACGTGCAATTCCTGAGGAAACAGGTGAAGATATCAGAGATAAAATTGTTAACGCCTTGGTAAAATTTTTGGATTGGAATGAAGATTTGATGGAATTTGAAATAGACAAAGTTTACAGAATTAATTCCAGATATGCAATAATGAAAAAAATTCCAAGAGATGTGCTTGTCCATTTTGTAAAAAAGAGGACCAGAGATATGGTTTTACAACAACATTTTAACAATGCACTTAAAATTGATGGCAAGGAAATACTTGTGATGAAGGAAATTCCTATTAGACTTTTACGCAAGAGAAAAGAATATGCTTTCTCTACAGAAAAACTTAAACAATGCAAAATCCAATTTAGATGGGATGTTCCTGAAGGAGTGATCTTTACATTTAGACAACAGAAGTATTGATTGAATACAGTTCAAAAAGCAAGGGATTTCTTGAGAAAAGCTTCAAAAGACATGGAAGAAGACAAAATTAAACAAAGTCAACAGGAACAGGCAGAGGAAGGAAAAGAAGAGGATGGATCAATGAAAGCAACAGGTACAGACTTTTCTAAAACACACGCTTGAAGATGGATTACAAATATCTAACTTGGAATATAAATGGAGCCAATACTCCGCAGAAGAGAAAGAAAGTGTTTCACTATTTGAAAAAATTAAAATTGGATATAATTTGTTTACAAGAAACTCACATCAAGAAGAAAGATTCCAAATATTTGATTTGTAAAAATTTGGGTGAAGAATTTATTTCGGCTGGATTGAAAAAAATAAATGGTGTTGTTCTCTATATTAACCCACAATTGTCTCCTAAATTGATATTATCAGATGATAGTGGCAGATTTGTGGGGGTTGAAATTACCTTACAGGGGATAAAAATTTTGATAGTGGGTATTTATGCCCCCAATGAAGATAAAACAAGGTTTTACACGGGACTTATGGAAAAATTGTTAGATCTCTCATATGATCACTGGTGTGTTATGGGTGATTGGAATGGAGTAATCTCACCACAAATTGACAGACTTTCTGAGAAAAACATTAAAGAGACACAGGGTAAATTACCGAAGATTTGCTTTGAGTTGATGGAAAATTTAGAATTGGTGGATACCTGGAGATACATAAATGATAACACAAAGGAATTCACTTATTTTTCAGAAAGACACAAAGCATTCTCAAGGATTGACATGATTTGGATGTCTAAAAATCTAGTGAAAGACATCTCCAAGATGGACATATTACCAAAAACTTTCTCTGATCATAATCCTGTGATATTAACTTTTAAAAAGAAAAATCTTGGATTTAGATGGAGACTAAATGAATCTTTATTACAGAATGATAAAGTAGTACAAGAATGTAAGAAGAAATTAAAAGAGTTTTTTGAACATAATTTACATAAAGGAATAGATGAAAATATTGTTTGGGATACAAGTAAAGCATTCATGAGGGGATATTTTATTAAATGCAACTCTGAATTAAAAAAGAAGAAACAACAGAAAATGCAATTAATCTTGGAAGAAATAAAACAAAAAGAGGAAGAATTGAAAAAGAATCCAACTAAAGTTTTTATTGTAAATCAAATTAAAATGTTACAGAATCAAGTATCAATGCTGACAGTGAGAGAAATTGAAAGGAAAATAAATTTTGCTAAACAAAGGACTTTTGAATTTGCAAATAAACCAGGGAAATGGTTAGCATATAAATTAAGAAAAGAATGACAAAAAAATCTTATTTTAAAGATACAAGAAGGAGATGAGATGTTGACGGATAATGCAAAAATTCAAAAGGTTTTTCATCAGTATTATTCAACTTTATACAAGTGTCAGGAAATTCCCTCTGAAAAAATAGAAGAGTACATATCTAAACAGAATTTGCCTAAAATTACAGATTTTTAGAGACAAGCTATTAATGGCCCTATCACGTCAAGAGAGATATCTGAAGCTATAAGTAAAATTAAATTAGGAAAGGCGCCAGGACCGGATGGGTTATCAGCAGTGTACTACAAATGTTTAGAGGAGGAACTCTTGTTACCTTTACAGTATACAATGAATTCTAGTTTGCAAGAGGGGAAGATTCCTGATAGTTGGAAAAATGCTAATATAACATTAATACCTAAAGAGGAGCAGGACCTAACTAAAACAAAAAATTATCGGCCGATATCTTTATTGAATAATGATTATAAAATATTTACAATGATTTTGGCAGAAAGAATGAAAATAATATTGCAACAATTTATCCAGGAAGATCAATCGGGTTTTTTACCTAAAAGACAACTACGTGATAACGTCAGGAATGTTTTAAATGTGTTGGAATATTTAGAACAACGAAATGATAAACAAGCAGCTTTGATCTTTTTAGATGCTGAGAAAGCGTTTGATAATTTGAATTGGAAATTTATGTTTAAGGTTCTGGAGCAAATGGATTTTGGAGATAATTTTATTAAATGGATTAGATTGATTTATACATCTCAGAAGGCACAGATAATTGTCAACGGGGGCTTAACGGATTCATGTGAAATACAAAAGGGTACAAGACAGGGATGTCCGTTATCTCCCCTTTTATTTATCTTGGTCTTAGAAGTGTTGCTTAGAGATATAAGACAAGATAAAAGGATTTCGGGATTAAAGATAAAAAAAGAAGTATATAAACTGAGAGCATTTGCTGATGACTTGATGATTGTATTAGAAAATCCTTTGGAAGGAATTAATGTATTGATGGATAAATTAAAAGAATTTGGACCGTTAGCAGGATTTAAGATTAATAATCAAAAAACAAAGATGTTGGTGAAAAATTTATCTCTAAGGGAACAAAAAGAGTTAATGGACAAGACAGATTTCACAATAGAGAAAAAGTTGAAATATCTAGGTATTATTATGACAAATAAAAATTCAAAGTTGTTTCATAATAATTATGAAAAATTATGGACAGAGATTAAGAAAGATATGTCAAGATGGGATAAACTACAGTTGTCATTAATGGGTAGAATATCTGTGATAAAAATGAATGTATTACCGAGAATGATGTTTTTGTTTCAAACAATACCTATAATATCCTCTGATTTACCTTTTAAACAATGGCAAAAAAATATTTCTAAATTTGTATGGCAGGGAAAAAAACCAAGAGTTAAATTTAAACTATTACAAGATTCCAAAGAAAGAGGAGGATTGGGACTACCAAATCTGAGACTTTATTTTGCTGCTTGTTGTTTGGTCTGGATAAAAGAATGGATTTTACTGAGGAATAAAAGACTATTGGATTTGGAGGGCCACAACCTGAAGTGGGGATGGCATGGATATCTATGGTATGACAAAGTAAAAGTTAATGTGGACTTTAATAATCATTTTATAAGACGTCCTTTGTTGAAAATATGGAATAGATATAAACCAAGGTTTTGTTCCAAAATACCATTATGTGTCTCAAGTCAAGAAGCGTTCTATAGAAGAGAAATGGCCGGAAGAGAGAAATGGTTAACTTATCAAGAACTATTAGAAATTGTGCATGGAGAATATATAATGAAACAGAGAGAACAACCAATAAAGGAAGGATATAGTTCTCAATGGTTTGCCTATTTACAATTGTTGGAAAGATATAAAATGGATAAGAAAATGTATGGTTTTGAAATAAGTAAATCTGATTTTGAAATATGTCTGTGTACAAATGATGAATGTATAATTGCAAAAATGTATAAACTTTTGTTAAAAATGGAAATGGAAGAAGAACAAGTAAAAGAGTGTATGGTAAAATGGGCAAAAAAATTTGGTTATAACATACAAATGGATCAATGGGAAAATATGTGGAAAAAAGGATTGAAATTTACACTATGTTACAATCTTAAAGAAATTTTTTATAAAATGATGTATCGTTGGTACATGACTCCAGAAAAAGTTGTCAAAAATGTATAGCAATGTTCCTAATGTTTGTTGGAAATGTAAACACCAAGAAGGATCATTTTATCATATGTGGTGGTTGTGTAAACAGGCGAAATCATTTTGGGCACAGATAGGTAGGATGATGCAAAAAATTCTAAAGATAAATATTCAATTAAAGCCAGAATTTTTTTTATTGGGTTTTATGGATAAACAAATAGAAAAGAAATATGGAAGAATAATATTATATATGATTACGGCAGCAAGATTATTATATGCACAAAAGTGGAAAATGGAATCAACACCAACAACGGAAGAATGGTTATTGAAATTAATGGACTTAGTAGAGATGGATAAATTGACATGCTTACTTAGAGAAAAATCGACAGATACATTTCTTAAGGAATGGAAGCCTCTCTTAGACTTTTTGCTGAAAGTTCAAAATGAAATGATGATAATGGGATTTGACGATTAATTAAGATAGCCTATGGAGAAAAGTGATCTTGTATGTATTAAGGGACAGGTTTGATATATATTATATACTTATAGCTGATCTGCGACAAATCGGAAGTCAAGATTTTTATTGTACTATTATGTTTTTGTTTTTGACTTTGTTTTGTTTTGTTTTCTGAAACTTTGAATAAAAATTATTAAAAAAGGAAGAAGAAGAATGACCCCCAGGCTGCAGACCTGGTCTTTCAGGGGCAAACGTACCCCATTGAGCACCAGGTCCACATCCCCCAGCCTTCCCTTGTCTCCCACAAACAGTACCTCGGTTTTGTCAGGGTTCAGCTTCAGCTTATTCCTTCCCATCCAGCCACTCACCGACTCCAGGCACTTGGACAGGGTTTCTACAGCCAACCTCGGTGAAGATTTAAATGAGAGATAGAGCTGCGTGTCATCCGCATACTGATGACATTGCAGCCCAAATCTCCTGATGATTGCCCCCAGCGGCTTTATATAGATGTTGAACAGCATCGGGGAGAGGATGGAACCCTGTGGCACCTCACAAGTGAGAGGCCAAGGATCCGAAACCTCATCCTCCAATGCCACTCTTTGGTACCTACCAGAGAGGGAGGAATGGAACCACTGCAATACAGTGCCCCCATGCCTAACCTCTTCAGGCGGTCCAGGAGGATAACGTGGTCAACGGTATCGAAAGCCGCTGAGAGATCCAGGAGGACAAGGAAGGTGCATTCGCCCCTATCCCACGCCCTCCTCATATCATCTACCAATGCGACCAAGGCTGTTTCAGTCCCATGTCCAGGCCTGAAGCCCGATAGAAATGGATCCAGATAATCCATATATTCTGGGCCTAGCAAGCAGTCAGAAGCCTAACCAAAGAGCTCCACCCACCCCAAAGCAGCCACCATGTAATAAAATTAATAGAATAAAGTACTTTAAACGTAAGATAGGCCTGGGTCTAACAAAAGGCCATAAGCTTAACCAAACAGCCCTGCACAATGGCAAATAGAGGCTGCCAGGGCCTTACCCACATCCCTCACTGTCTTGCGCCCCCTACCTAGGCTGAACTCACACCCAGCCTTGGCAACCAAAGGGGGGAAATAGGGCCTGTGTGGACAGGCTTGAAAGGCCTGCACAGCCTCCACTCCCATAATTTGCTCTGAGCCTGCAGTGACTGGCCCAAGGTCACCCAGTGAGCCCCATGGCTGTTGGGAAGATTCGAACCCTGGTCTCCCGGGTCACAGCCCAACACATTAACCACTCCACCAAAAACTTATCCTAGGTGTATGGGGGGGGGATTGAAAGGCCCACAATCTCCCACAATCTGCCTTGGGCTTATAATTCCTTTATTCCCCTTCCTTTGTGTTCTTCTATTTTTATTTTATTTTATTGTATGTATGTAGGGAGCCCTGACGCAGTGCCGCTGAAGGACGCCTAGCTGCCACATCCAGCTGGCTAGGCCCCTTTAACGAGGCCCTTTATTCAGTTGCGTGTGTCGTTCATTTAACAAGTAGCAGCACAGACGTGGTGCTGCTCAAAGAAAAGCCTCGCACCACCCTACTGTAACTGCCTGGGGGGGGCTGGAGCCCCGCTGGTGATGCCCCTTTTGAGGCCTGCCCCAGCAGCAGCCATGCTGCAGTATCGCCTGCCGATAAAATTAAAAGGTCCTAATCAGCCCCACAACATGCAGCCTTGCAAAGGCCCAAGCCAGCAGCACTCCCACCCCAGGGATCAATCAAGTAGCCCTAATAGGCCCAACAAACGTAGCCTCCACGACTGTGAAGCGTCGCAAAAAGGCGCCGTCCATGCGGCTTCGAAAAATGGCCGCTGCTATCCAACACGATGCTCTGCTCTGTCGTCCTCCTTCGAGCTGTTGCAATTCCAAAGAGGAATGTAGGAGGGGCAGCTGGGCTTAAATAAGCCCTCCAGCCTCGCCCCTCCCTTCAGCCAAGTCGCACTTGCGTCATAGGTGCGACGTGCGACTTTGGCCCATTTAAAGATGGAGGCAGCAGCTTTGCCCCCATCTGCAATTATGCCCCACCCGTCAGCTGTGCGGTGAGCGGGACGTCATTAGTATTTAAAGCCCTAAATGACAGGTCCCAACTATCTGAAAGAATGCTTTCTTCCCTACTGACTCTTTTGGGTGGTGAGATTCCCAGAAGGAGCCCTCTTGGTAGTTCCACCACTCTCAGAAGTTCAGAGTAGTGGTGGTGGCCCAGGAGAGGTCATTCTTTGTGACATCGCCTAAATTGTGGATCTCCCTCCCTACAGAGGTGCATCTGACACCTTCACTGTAGAGTTTTCAGTGAATGCTGAAGCCCTCTTTACCTTGGCGTTCAACATTTGAGATGTATATTTTTAGGATCCACCTTATTTTTTTGTGACGTTGTGATCTCAAATTGTTTTTAATTGTTTTTAATTATGTATTTTAAACTGTTGTAGCCTGTCCTGGTGAAGGACAAGTTGATCATGATGATCATGATGATAACTGTAAGGAAATAGATTTCAGCTAAACATTAGGAGACACTTCCTAACAGAGGTAATGGACTCTCCTTCACTGCAGGTATTTACGCAGAGGCTGGATGGCCATCTAACAAGGATGCTATAGTTGTGAGATTCTTGCACTGAGCATGGGTGGGACCAGATGAACTCTCAGTTCCCTCCCAGCTCTTACATTTTATTATTCTTTGCACAGTCAGTCTTTCTTGTCATTGTCCTTTTCTCTTTCTCATAATCTCTCAGGCATGTCTTATATTCATTTACTTCCTGGATAGTGAACTCTAACCTTTCTGCTACTCTGACCACAGTGTTCAAATCAGCTCTTTTGATTAGTGCTCCTTGGAATACATAGTAAAGCTTTCAGATGTGCTAGAGTTCATAGGGCTATTTTTCAAAGCTACAAGATAAATTTGAGGCTGGAACATCAGTATGTGTGCTTAAGAGTGCCAAGTGCTCATTTTTTAATCATTGGAGGAAAGCAGCTTGCAGGTTGGGAGGAAAATACTTAAAATGTGCATTAATCAAGCAGGGGTTGACCAATGGATCACAAATGCTACACAGCACAGAGCTGTGCATTTCCACGTTTAAAATGAAGAAAAAGGTAAATGTTGAGAAGTGAGACAGGAGATCTTTCAAAACATATCCTTCACTTTGCTCTGTTGACTAGAGCCAGTCACAAGGAAATTTAACACAATTTGGGGAAATGAAATGCAACCACATTTAAGATTATTCTTAAAGAAAATAGAGAATATTAACTGGTGAATTATTGCCTGGCATGCAGCCTTGCCTTAAGGCTTCAGCAGATGGTAAATCACTTTCTAGAAGTTTGGTGCTAAGTTGGTCCAAAAGAAAAAAATGCATATATTGTTTCTAAAGCCTTTTGATCGCCATTTTAATGAATATTTTATACTATTTTTATGTAAACTGCTTAGAGACATTTTTTGATTATGTGGTATATAAATCTCGTGAAATAAAATAAGATAAAATAAATTAAAACTAAAGGCAAATCCACAAACTATATGGCAGTAAACTCATGTTTGCCATGGAGGAAACGCTGAACAGCATTGGTTACTAGTCCTTATTGGGACAGGTAGGGCGGCGCAGAGTGGTAAGCGGCGGTAATGCAGCCGAAGCTCTGCTCACGGCTGGAGTTTGATTCCAACCAAAGGAGGAAGTCGAATCTCCGGTAAAAGGGGTCGAGGTCCACTCAGCCTTCCATCCATCCGTGGTCGGTAAAATGAGTACTCGGCATATGCCGGGGGGTAAAGAAAGGCCAGGGACGGAACTGGCAATCCCACCCCATATATATGGTCTGCCTAGTAAACGTCACAAGACGTCACCCTAAGAGTCGGAAACGACTCACACTATAAGTGCGGGAACACCTTTACCTTTTCCTTTAGGGTGGAAAACAAGGAGACCAACAGTAGGTTGAACCAGAGCCAATGACAGCTAGAACCAATTAAGTCTACTTGTATCTCTATCCTCCTCCATGCTGAGGTCAACAAGGGCAAAACTGAGACTCGGGAGGAGAAAACTAACAGGCGGTTCCACAGCCTGGACTGGTTATAAGTAGGTAAGCAGATAGGTGGGCTTGGAGGAATCAAGACTGAGGTTGGTGGGCAGTGCCCTATTTGACCTAACAGAGCCTCTACTGCTAAACAGTGTGCTACTATATATTCTGATTTCATAACAAGGTTATACAGATGATGAATTTGGTATTTTATTTTTTTATTTAACAATATATATATACAGCTTGACTGTGCTAAAACCTCATAGTGTTATGTATGTGTATGAAGCATGTGTTCGAAAAGATGCACAAGTCATGTTCACATTTATTTATTTGTCTATTCTTCTACCAAGGAGTTCAGAGTGCTTTGCATGGTTCTCCTTATTCTGTCCTCACAACAACCCTGTGAGGCACATTAAACTGAGATAGATAGTGACTTGTTCAACATCAGCCATTGAGCTTCATGATTTAATGGAGCTTCTAAACCTGGCTCTCCTAAGTCTTTGTCTAATGCTGTAAACTAGCCCTTGCTGCCTTGGTTTTGGACTACAACTCCCATCGGTTGTAGTTCAGAATTGTAGTCCAAAACATCTGGAGAGCACCAGATTGGTGAAGGCTGCTCTAACCATTGCTGACATTTTTCATTGCTAGATGTACACTTAAAACATCTTAGCTATACTCCTGAAAAACGTAATGTGTGGAATAGCTCTTTTTATTCCCTACAAAAGTGGGTAGTACAGAACCAGATGAGCCAATATCTGCTGGAAGAATTAGCAGAAAGGCACATTTCAGTCTCACTTAAATACTGAGGGGGAAAGTAATCAAACTGTAAGTGAAGACCTTATAGTGTGAATGTAATGAATGCTTGGTCAACATTTCTTCTCCCTATTTGAAATGCATTTCTGAAATGCATACCAACCTTTCAGGAAGTGAAGAATATGAATTGTGTGTATGTGCTTAAGAACGTGAGAAAAGTCTGACTGGATCAGACCAAAAGTGCAATCTATTATCTGATTGCTTAGCCCTTGTTTCTTCTGGTTTAATCTAGAAGGAAAAGGATGACTGGCTGGGCCTGACAGTGATTAATAACTCACTAAGAGAGTGGTCATCTTTAGAGGAAACAGTCATGAGGTCACCTCTAAAGAAGCCTTCAGTGGACCTTGATGATTCCTCCAATCATTGACCAGTCACAAATCTTTGCTTTGGGGGCAGGGTGTTTGAGAGAATACTGGCCATACAGCTCGGTCATTCTTGGATGATACTGTTCTAGTTCCATTTCAATCTGGTTTCTAGTCCAGGTTTGGTATTGAAACTGTTTTGCTTGTCCTGATAACCTGTACTGTGAGAAGGGGATGATATAAACCCGTTGATTCTGTTGGACTTCTCAGTAGTGGACAATACAATCAGTCTTGGTGTCCTTATGGACTGGTATTCAGAGGCATGTTGCTTCTGATACTGGAGGCAATATACAGCCATCATCGCTAGTAGCCACTGAAACCGGTATTCTCCATGATAAGGAGGGTAATCTTATGCCTCCATGACATAGGATGTCATCAGTGTGCTGCAAAGACCCAGTTTTGTTTATCCTTTTTATCAGATTGAGGTGGAACTGTATACATGCTGAACTGGTGTTTGAAATAAGTAAGGAAATAGATGAGGTCCAATAGAAGGAGTGTTCGCACATTACTATCAATTGGAGTACAATATGTGTACCTATGTGCACAATAGTTGAATGGTATATTCATACAGTTATCCACATGCAATATTCAACCTGTTGTGTACCACCTGTGTACACAAACAGCTCAGCTGTACACATCAACAAGTGTACACTCTTTACACAAACACTTTTACATATAGAGAAACAGCTTGTGCCTGGGTTCACTGTAAAGTGTGAACAAGCCTAAAGTTAATCTCAATCCAAATAAGATGAAGGTACTGCTGGTAGGCAGTTTCTTAGAGTGGGGTAAGATGTTCACCATGTTTTGACAGGGTTGCATCCCACTGAAGAATCACTTTGCAGATTAGACTGCTGCAATTTGTTATATGTCAGGCTGCCTCTGAAGACTACTCAGAAAATGCAATTGGTTCAAAGTATAGCTCCTGGACTGCTGACTGGGACCTGTAAGATGGAACATTCCTTGCCAATTGTAAAACAACTTCACTGACATGTCAAATACTTCAGAGTACAATTCAACGTGCTGTTTGTAACTTTAAAGTTATATATTGCTTGAGACCAAGAGCTGGTTCACATGGGAGCTAAACTTCGGATTAAAGACACAGCTTTTTTCACTGCGATCAATTTGGATGGTTCGCACAACTCCTACCTTCCAATCCACTGTTTTGAATTCACACTAGTTCACATTCATCTGGAAAGGTTTAGTATTGCTGTTTCCTTGTGGCTCCACCCTAAATTTACATGTTTACTCCCTCCGGAGTATCCATATTGCTAATCCAGAAGGGGTGGGGTTTTTTTTGACAATTGCATGCTGAAGCCAGAGAGCCTGGGAGGTGCAATTGACAAGAAAGACTATTTCCTGTCAGTTTCATTTCCTCCTGACATATTTATAGTAAAACACCTTTTCTTTAATTAAGTATTAAGTACGTGTGAAATGCTATTTTTATACTGGGAGAGAGTGTGTGTGTGTGTGCGTGCACACACCTTCTGTCACACCTCTGGTAATTGGCGGATAAAACAATCTTATTTATTTATTTTATTTATTTATTATTATTTATTTATTATTTTATTTATTATTTTATTTATACCCTGCCCTTCCTTCCAGCAGGAGCCCACAGCAGCCGCTTTGCAAGAGCTGCAGGATCACCTGCATGTGAGCAATGGGGGGAAACCCTTAAGGAATTGTCTGGGGCTAGGGAACATTGTGTTTTTGGGGAGATGTGGAGGTGGCTCAGGCTACCCCAGAGCTGCTTCTTTTCCCCCTCTGCTGGGGTGGTGTGCAGCAAACTAGAAGGGAAAAGCAGCACCTCATGGTTTGAAGAAACACTCACACAGTGTGCAGGATTATTTTCTAAGGGACAGTCACTCCATGTGAAGTCAGAACTTGCCTTTCTCTTTCGCTGTGTAAAACCAATTATTTTTCCCCTCCTCCTCCTGTTCTGCCCACTCTATCTCTACTCCTCTGGGAAAAGAATGGGTGATGAGGGGCAAGAGAGAGAGAGATCAGCATGGGTTATGCATGTGTGCACCCTTGTATGTAGCTGCTGAAGTTGTTAGCCTGGATCATAAAAGGGATTTCAGCGGAACTCGTTATGTACTCTGGGCTGCCCCGTTTCTATCGCGCCAGGACATTGTCGCCACCGCCATTCACTTTGCAGCCCAACATTCACTTCCTTCCTGCAGATCGGCGGCACTGCTTTGCTTTTGCAAAGCTCGAGGGAGTTTGGGTGGAGAGAGAACCGTGCTGAAGTTTAAAAGAAAAAAGAAAGAACAGGAGTGAAGGAAAGCATTTTACTGCAGGAGAAAGGGGCAAAAGAAAGGAGGAGTTCAGGAGCAGTCAGTCGGAAGTGCCTTTTAAGTTGCCAGAAGCAAATTGGAACTCATGGTGAGTTTAGTGGGCAGAGAAAGGGGAGTATCTGAAAGCAAGGATCCACCTGCCCAGCAAAAAAACACAAAACAAAGCGCCTACATGGATTAATGCTGCGAAGCAGAGATGGTTTTTCCTTCCCTTATCACATTATCCCCAGACTGGTTTAAAGCAGATTTAAAGGGCAAAACTGTGTCCTACATTCTCTTTGCCTGCAAGGCCATGTGAACCATGTGAATTTAATGGGGATGCAAGTAGCACCAGACTCACCAGAGCTTGGGAAAATTACTTTTTTGAACTACAACTCCCATCAGCCCCAGCCAGCATGGCCACTGGATTGGGCTGATGGGAGTTGTAGTTCAAAAAAGTAACTTTTCCAAGCTCTGAGACTCACACTAAACCTCCATGTGAACCAGCCCCAAGCTACCTGTAGGAATGGTTTCTCTCCCATTAACCTGCATCATTGTTAAGTTCATCTCCAGGTCTCTTCACCATCAGAAGCTGGGTGGATGGTAAATGGAACAGGGCATTTTCAGTTGTGCTTCCTTGTTTATGGAGTGTTTCCCTTCGGACAGGCTCTCCTGGTGCCAAATTTAATGACTAAGACATTATTCTGAAGCCGAGAGCCTCCTGTACTTATGGAGGTTCCCCACAGGAACATGCAGGATTCTAAATCATGCAGAGAGGCTCAGTGAGTACAGAAAACTCCCCACTTTGGAAGATTGGAAATATAACATGCAGGAGGGATTGGGGTTTAACAGCACATGTCTTCTTCCTCACATGTGATTGTCATTATGTGAGGGAAGTAAACTCAAAAACAGGTCCTGAGTTCAACAATTATGAGAGAGGGGGGAGAAAGTTCTCTCTGTCTGTTTTCTCCAGTTCATTCATAATTTTATTAACCAATAGGGACCAGTAACCAATGCTGTTCAGTGTTCTTCCTTAATTATCCGTTTTTAAACTAAGATTGTCCTGATGCACAACCAGAGCTTGGAAAAGTTACTTTTTTGAACAACTCCCATCAGCCCAATCCAGTGGCCATGCTCACTAGGGCTGATGGGAGTTGTAGTTCAAAAAAGTAACTTTTCCAAGCTCTGTGCACAACCCCGACAAGACCGAGGTGTTGCTTGTGGGTGATAAGAGAAGGTTGGGAGATTTAGACTTGGTGCTTAATAGGGTGAGATTACCCCTGAAGGACCAGGTCCGCAGCCTAGGGGTCATTCTTGACTCCCAGCTGTCCATGGAGGCTCAGGTTTCGGCAGTGAGCCGGGCAGCTTGGTACCAATTACACCTGATACAGAGGCTGCGACCCTACCTTCCTGTACATCTGCTCCCACGAGTAATACATGCCCTGGTCTCCTCTCGCTTAGACTACTGTAATGCACTCTACGTGGGGTTACCCTTGAAAACGGTCTTGAAACTACAGCTGGTACAGAATGCGGCGGCACGCCGGGATCATATCACCCCAGTGTTGGTAGATCTACACTGGTTACCAGTTGTTTACCGGGCCCAATTCAAGGTGTTGGTATTGACCTTTAAAACCCTATACGGTTTCGGCCCAGTTTATCTGAAGGAACGCCTCCAGTATCACCAATTATGCCGCCAAACAAGATCAGCCTCACAAGACCTTCTCTCGGTCCCACCGGTCAAAACAGCTAGGCTGGTGCGGAGCAGAGAGAGGGCATTTTCGATTGTGGCCCCCACCCTCTGGAACTTGCTCCCTTTGGACCTTTGACATGCCTCCTCCCTGATGGGTTTTCGCCGAGCGTTAAAGACCTGGCTATTCAGGCAGGCCTATGGGATTTCTGGGGTGGACTAGTTTTTATGGTGTACTAATTGAAGGATGGTTTTAGATGAATTGATGTTATGGTTTGTTGATTGTATATTGATTTATATATTGTATTTTGCATTGCTGTAAGTCACCTAGAGTGTCCGTTAGCTTGGACTGATAGGCGACTAACAAATAAAATTTTATTTTATTATTATTATTAACCTATACTCTGGACAAGAGGCTACTGTAAGGACAGAATATGGAGAAACTGATTGGTTCCCTATCGGAAAGGGTGTGAGACAGGGGTGTATTTTATCACCCTATTTGTTTAATCTGTACACAGAACATATCATACGGAAAGCAGGACTGGACCAAGAAGAAGGAGGTGTGAAAATTGGAGGGAGAAACATCAATAATTTAAGATATGTGGATGATACCATACTACTAGCAGAAACCAGTAATGGTTTGAAACGAATGCTGATGAAAGTTAAAGAGGAAAGCACAAAAGCAGGACTACAGCTGAACGTCAAAAAGACTAAAGTAATGACAACAGAAGATTTATGTAACTTTACAGTTGACAATGAGGACATTGAACTTGTCAAGGATTATCAATACCTCGGCACAGTCATTAACCAAAATGGAGACCATAGTCAAGAAATCAGAAGAAGGCTAGGACTGGGGAGGGCAGCTGTGAGAGAACTAGAAAAGGTCTTCAAATGCAAAGATGTATCACTGAACACCAAAGTCAGGATCATCAGACCATGGGTATTCCCGATCTCTATGTATGGATGTGAAAGTTGGACAGTGAAAAGGCAGATAAGAGAAAAATCAACTCATTTGAAATGTGGTGCTGGAGGAGAGCTTTGTGCACACCATGGACTGCGAAAAAGACAAATAATTGGGTGTTAGAACAAATTAAACCAGAACTGTCACTAGAAGCTAAAATGATGAAATTGAGGTTATCATACTTTGGACACATCATGAGAAGACATGATTCACTAGAAAAGACAATAATGCTGGGAAAAACAGAAGGGAGTAGAAAAAGAGGAAGGCCAAACAAGAGATGGATTGATTCCATAAAGAAAGCTACAGACCTGAACTTACAAGATCTGAACAGGGTGTTTCATGGCAGATGCTCTTGGAGGTTGCTGATTCATAGGGTCGCCATAAATCATAATTGACTTGAAGGCACATAAGAACAACAAATCCCTTTAGCCTTTCTTCATTGAAAAGGTACCCAATCCCTTGAACCTTTGTTTGTCTATGTCTTTGTTTTCTAGTCCTAAGAGGTCATTTAGATGGAGTTTGGCTTGTTGTCTCCTGGTTAACCTTGACAATCTGGTTGCCAATTTGTTTTATTTGGTCCCAAATCGTTGGATCCCAAGGTACCTAGACCACTGCGTCCTCCTGTGCCAGCCTAAATTCTACCTAAGATCTGATAGAAAGGCCCTTCTCTTTGTCTCACTGTTGGCAGTGATTAGAAAGAGGCCTCCTTGATGGTGGCACCCAAGTTGTGGAACACCTTGCCCCATGAGGCTCAACTGACTCTCTCTCTCTCTTCCTGTTTTCATAAGAACATAAGAAGAGCCCTGCTAGAACAGGCCAGCAGTCATCTTGTCCAACACTCTGTTCTCACAGTGGCCAACCAAATGCCCAGGGAAACCCACAAGCAGAATCTGAGTGCAACAGCACTCTGCCTACCTGCGATCCCCAACAAGTGGCATTCACAGGCATATTGCTTTCATAATGGCTATGTTCTGCTTCCACCAGCTGGTGAAGACCTTTCTATTCCAGCAGGCATCTGCTCTGCTGGGTAGATAATATTTTGATTTCAAGATCTGTCTTTATATTTCAATTCTGTCTCTATTGTATTTTGCTGATGCCGTGGTTTTATAGTGAGATGTGTGCAATTTGTTTCCTTATAACTAAGTGGAAAGAAATTAGAGTGGAGCTCAGTCTACAGTCCCACTTGAAATTGCCTAGGCTTCATTAAGTGGTCAGTCTGTCTCTCTGACCCTTAATATGGCTCTTACTTCTCCAAATAATGCCAGGCTAAGCATGCATTGTTTCTTCTGTCCTCCCCACCCTTTTTCCGGACCTTGGAAGAGGTTTTTGGATCAGACTGTTACTATCATCCAGCCTAGCCTCATTTAATTACAAGCCAGCTTACACTTGTGTTTTAAGGCTATTGAGTCTCATTAACTTCAATTGGACTAAATTGGCTTATATCCAAATGCTTCAGCTTGAATGGCTTGTGGATGGGACTGTTAGTCTTCTGCTTCCCCTCTACTTACTATTAAGCTAAAGTCAACTTGTGCTTAAACAAATTCTAGCCTTTGGAGAGCTGCTTGAAGAGTATGGCAGAATCTACAACTTTCCCTGGGTGCCTCTTGCAATCGCTGCTTGCCCTCATTAATAAATATTTGTCTCTTATTTCCAGTTTTAGTTTGTGTTGATCTCCCAGTGGTCCATCTCAGCCAACTTTCTGTCTCTTGCCATGGCAATTTCAAATTCTTCACAGAAAGAAACCCAATCACCAAACAAACAGAGGAGGAAGCTTTTACAGCCACTACCTGCTGCTGGCTGACAAATACCCTGAAGCATGAAAACATAAGCAGCAATGTAAAGGATGAAAGGATAGCCTCTCTGTAGTAAACTCTTGCTGAAGTGTAGCAGCAATAACTTTCATGAGAATGAGATAGCAATGCACTGTGGATAAGTGAAAAGTGTGTGTGTTTGTGTGTGTGTGTGTTTCACTTCCAAACTATTGTCTTTCCATTTCAGTCAACAAAAGAAGATAGGAAACTGCCTTATATTGAACCAGACCTTTGGTGCATCTAGCTCAGTCAACACTGACAGGCAACAGCTCTCAAGGGTTTCAGATGGGACATTCCCAGCCCCCTCTCTTCTGGCATTATTATGACTAGGTGTAAAGTGGGGAATTAAGTTGACATTCTTTACTGTGTGGCTTTTTATAGCACTCTCTGTTTTCTCTTAATTGAAATGATGGCAGAAAACTGATTGTTGGATTTGTTTGGATTATGCTACAATTCATGGACTGAGGATACTCTGGAGATAGTATCAACCCCAAGGACAACCCCTCTTTGATTAATCAGTTAAATCCTATGCAGGATTTTTCCCCCTTATGCATTCAAAGAATGTGCAGAGAAAGAGCAGGATATGTCCTGCCCGAACCCACTGAAGTCAGACATGAACACAGAGGTGTGCATTTCTTTAGTAGCTTTAATAGATAGTTTTAGTTCAGAGCCCTTCAGGAATCAGCTTACAGGTTACACAGGATTCAGCATTATTACTGGGAGAAACTAGGCACAACTGCACTGTGCTATGTTGTTGCAGCAACTAGACACATCCCATCACCATCCTTAAGTAAGGATGGGCAGGCATCCTACTTGCGTGAACTGAGTCTCACTGTTGAATATGCACATATAAACGCTCATCCTCAGAGGGTCTGTGGGGGCTTGTTGAGTGTGCCAGCGCAACAGCCTTCATTTATGAGGCAAGGACAGGTGCTCTGCCGCAGCAAGATCCTCCCCATCAGGGGACTGTGCTGAGGTGGCAGCAAAGTGAGCATTGGAAGGGAGTGAATGTTGGGCAGAGGGGCAACTGCTTGACTGGACTGAGCTTCTCGTTGGTACTTGGAGCTATAGGGGTGGGGCTGTCACTGTCCATGGCATGAGAGCTTTCAGAGTCCAGCAAACCTGTAGGCCCATCACTAGGACCATCATCCTATACAAAGTCCATCTCCTCCTCATTCTCGCCTCTCCATGCCCTTTTGGCAGGGCTCATGGCAGGATGCCTCCAATATCCCCATGAAGTCCATCCCTAACGTTTGCCTGTTGAGGCTGAATGTTTGAAGGGGGGTTGTTCACATGCTCAGCTGAGCATGCTTAGAATCCTCCCTGCAACTGGGAATCTTAAGCAATCAAGGTTCCCAATCACAAGGAGGATTTTAAGTACATTCAATCAAATGCACAAAAAATTACCCTTCAGGCCTTTGGCATCAAGGCACAAAGGCTGAGAGTGGAGCTGACAGGGATGGGATGCTGGTGGAAGGTGCATGTGTGTGCCCCCTTTGTTCTGTACTTTCTTAGGAATAATTCCTGGATAGAGCTACATTTAGCCTTGAAATGCTGTTGCCATCTAATATATGATGGCTTGAAGCATTTTGGGTAATTGCAACTGTTATTCAAATACTGCAGCACAGATACAGTATAAACTCCATTTATGGGTTTGGACATTATTTTCAAAATGCCCCTCAGTCTTGAATAACAAACATTTCCTGTGCTTTAAGATATGAGAGGCCCATTTATTCTCTTGCACATGAAACTTAGACATGGAGTTTTAAAGCACAGCCTGTCAACCTGCTGAATGAATGATGGCTTTGTAATGAGGGCAATGCTGGACTGCACACACAGCACAGCCAGATAGATTTAGTTCACTTGCAACCTTTACAGCCACCTAAATCTAATCAGTATAACATCCAGCCATTAATAATTTTGTTTGGGAGTCTGAAGTTCCTCTAGCCCGACTTCCCATCCTTGGTAAATGAAGTATAATTCCTCAGTTTAACAGCATAAAAGATGATACAAAATGGAGGATGATATATAATCTGAAAAATATATTAAAATTAGGAATGGGCAAAACATCGCTGTATTGAAATTCCAATCAATCACAAATAGACCATAAGGTAGGCTACTGACATCAGCATTAGTTGTCCACTGTCTACCAGGCCAAGTTCAAGGTTCTGGTTTTGGTTTCCAAAGCCCTATGCAGATATCGGACCAGTATATCTGAAGGACCATCTTACCCTTTATATGCCCAGTTGATCACTGCGCTCTGCAAATGAGGGCCTCCTGCAGATACCATCTTATCAGGAGATGCATTCCGCACAACATGAATATGGACTTTTAGTGTTGTGGCACCTGACCTTTGGAATTCCCTTCCCTTAAATATTAGAGAGGCACCATCTCTGTTACATTTTTAGCACCTATTAAAGACCTTCCTTTTTCAACAAGCCTTTTAAGTAGAGACCTTATCCCAGTCTGCATCTGTGTTGAAATTTCTTTTTAAGGTATTTGTAAAGTTGTGTTTGTGTGTGTTTTAAAAAAGTTGTTTTGATTTAATATGTTTTAAAGTGTTTTGTTTTTAAGATGTTTTAAATTACTTTAAAAACATTAGTAGTGGTTATGGTGTTGGACTATGACCTGGGAAACCAGGGTTCGAATCCCCACATAGCCATGAAGCTCACTGGGTGACCTTGGGCCAGTCACTGCCTCTCAGCCTCATGAAAACCCTATTCATAGGGTCGCCATAAGTCAGAATCGACCTGAAGGCAGTACATTTATTTTTTTAATTACTTTTAGTGTTCTTCTTTGCTATCCTGGGCTCCTTCATCATCATCATCATCATCATCATCATGCTTTGTGGCTTCCAGAAGCTGCTGAACAAATAGACCTTCCCCAGCAACTCCATTGCCCTGACATTCATCTGAATGGGTGGGACTGGCTGGTATGTCTGTACAGCCTACAGCCTTGGATGCTTTGTGCCACATGGGATCCACTGTTCCCATAATGCCAAAAGTTTCAAAAAGGTGCAACAGCATCTAAAGCATCCATATGTGTTATGGCCTACAGAGTAAGTTTTCACCTGTCTGCTCGTACTAAACCATAGAGTTTGGGAATGTGGTGAAAGGGCAGCATTAGCTCAGGGAGTATAATTGCCTTACACCCCTTACCCATGAGTTGCTTGTTCAATGTTATCAGAACAGCATGATTTGCAACCATGCAGGAGCAATAATCATGCCATCTGGGTAATGTCAGAATCATTCTGAATATAGATTTCAGGATCGTTGTGTTAGAAATATCCTCTGTACAGAATGGTCAGTGGCTGCTAGCCATAGTTGGAGGTGGTATGCTTCCAAATACCAGTTGCTGGAAACCACAGGAGGGGAGATTGCTCTTGTGCTCAGGTCCAGCATGCAGGCTTCCCAAAGTCATTTGGTTGGCCACCTGGAAAACAGGACACTGGACTCAACAGAACACTGGTCTGATCCCACAGGCTCTTCTTATGTTCTCACCCATGTTTTACATGAAGCATTTGGGTTTGCTTCTGATCCCAGTACACTGTTCATGGAGAATGTACTCAGGCATGATGGCAGATGTGTGGTGACTGACATTCTACTCTAATCGCCTCCCAGTTTCCAGATGCCTGACTCAGCATCTGAAGATAACAAAGAGATGGCTGCATATGCAGTTGAACAGTCAAGTATGAAGTACATTATATGTATAAAAATGTAAACAGACAAGAGACTTGGTTCTTAGCAGTAAACAAGAAAGTATTGTTTTTCCTGTAACTGCTAGGGCTTTTATCTGTAGCCACTGATGTGGAATAATCCTTAATATCACATTAAATGTAATGTGCTGTAAATGCTGCACTAGAAGTCTGTGATTTGCCTTTATAAAGCAGTGACTATTTGAGGAGATAACCAATGCCCTTTCCAAAATAGATCTGTGCCACTGTAGCAACACTCCCTTCCATTGGTTATGCAAAATGGAGCTTAATTTGAACCACAGGTTGCCATTTCTTCACTCTGAAAGAAGTTTTAAGCCTTTCTGTATCAGACCAGAGATCCCCCCCCAGTCTACTATTCTGTTTTTCACAGTGGCCAACCAGATGCTTCCAAGAAGTCCACCAGCAAGTCTAAAATCAACAGCCTTTCCCTGCCACATGTGCCCAGCAACTGAAATTAAGAGGTACACTGCCTTTGAGTATGGAGGTTCTGTTTAGCTATTGTCTAATCCCCTTTTCAATCTCTTATCTCTGTCTTGCAGTATGTGAAGTAATAAATGAAGCTCTTCTGAGACAATGGGGAGAGTGTTTCCCTCACAACTTTCCCTCTGCACAAACCACAGATAAGATGGTTTCTTTGTAGTACTGTTATGCTTGGATAACAACTACCAAACCCAACACATATGGGACTGGGGAAGAAATGCTTTGGAGAGCAGAGCTAATTTGTGTCTTTTGTTTCTCTGTCTCAGTTTAAAAATAAATGTAAATTATTATCAGTATGCACTACACAGAGACATCGACAGGCCATAGCTCAGTGGGTAGAGCATCCACTGTGTATGCAGAGGGTTGCAGGTTCAATTCCCTGCATCTCCAGGTAGGGCTGGGAAAGAACCCTGCCTGGAAATCTGGAGAGCCACTGCCAATCAGTGCAGACATAACTGAGCTAAATGGACCAATAATTGAGTGTTAGACCAAATTAAACCAGAACTACCGTTAGAAGCTAAAATGATGAAACTGAGGTTATCATACTCAGAGATAGCAACCTGAATGGAATTCTACTTCTGACTAAATGTGCAGAGCATAATCTTGTTATTACAAACACACTCTTTCACCAGAAAAATAAATTTAAAACATCATGGAAACACCCTCGGTCAAAACACTGGCATCTCCTGGATTATGTAATTGTCCATGCCAGAGATTGTTGTGATGTACTCCTCACTAGGGCCATGATGACTGCTGATGACTGCTGGACAGATCACCAATTAATTCGATCCACTATGTTCCTTTATACTGTTCCTCAACATAGGCTCCAAGGAAGAAAACCAAGATGTAAAATGAACATCCATGCCCTTAAAGATCCTATTAAGCGAGCCTGCTTTCAAACAACTCTCAAGAAACATCTACTGACAGAACTCCCTGAAAATGTCGAGGAACACTAGATTAAACTGAAAACATCCATTATTGCAGCATGTGAATAAACTATTGGATACCAAACTAAGAAACATCAGGATTGGTTTGATGAGAATGACAGTGAGATTGAACATATCATCGACAAGAAAAGGAAAGCCTTCCAGATATGGTAGAAAGACATTAACTGTGCTGCTAAGAAAAAAATCTATGCCAGTGTAAAGGCTGAGGTGCAAAGAAGAACTAGAGAACTTAAGAATGCCTGGTGGATAAAGAAAGCTCAAGAAATCCAGCACTTTGCAGATGCTCACGATGCATGGGGCTTTTTTAATAATAATAATATAATAATAATAAACTTTATTTCTACCCCGCTCTTTTTCCAATAGGACTCAGAGCGGCTTACAACTAAAAACAACACCATTAAAACATACAGAAATATACAATTAAAATAGAATTAAACTATGAGAAAAATTAAAAACCATAAAACATACGTTAAAAATAGCGGACAATTTAAAATAATAAAATCATATACTGTAGACACCAATCCTATGACATTTAATCTTGGTCGTTCTCTATCCCAAATGCCCGTTGAAACAAAACAGCCTGGCACCTACGTTGTTATCCTTTCGGCGCCATGCTAAAACCTTTCTATTCTCCCAGGCATTTTAATTCATGTTAAAGTATTTTAATGTTTTAATGGTTTAGTGATCTTAATATTACATTATTGTTATTATGTATCTGTATTTTTATATTTCATGATTTTTGTTGATTTATTGTATTATCTTATGTTGTACACCGCCCAAGGAGCCGTTGGTTATGGGCGGTTTATAAATGAAATTAAACTAAACTAAACTAAACTACTTGTCGCCGGAAAGGCAGCAAGGAGGGAGCTAATCGCACCTCACTCGGAAGGGAGTTCCATAGCCTAGGGGTGGCCACCAAAAAGGCCCTATCTTGTGTCCGCGTCATATGTACTTGCGAAGGTGTGGGGAGCACAAGAAGGGCCTCACCTGAAGATCTCAAATCCCGGACAGGTTCATGTAGGGAGATACGATCTGTCAAATAGCCTGGACCTGAGCCGTATAGGGCTTTGTAGGTCAAAACCAGCACTTTGAATTGTGACTGGAAACAAATTGGCAGCCAGTGGAGCTGTTGTAACAGGGGAGTTGTATGGTCCCTGTAACCAGCCCCGGTTAGCACTCTGGCTGCAGCTCTTTGTACCAATTTAAGTTTCCGAACAGTCTTCAAAGGCAGCCCCACGTAGAGCGCATTACAGTAGTCTAAGCGGGATGTAACCAAGGCATGCATCACCCTAGTCAGATCAGGCAGGTCCAGGAACGGGCGCAGCTGGCGCACCAGTTTTAATTGGGCAAAGGTGCTCCTGGATACAGCAGTAATCTGGGCCTCCAAATTCAAAGCTGAGTCCAAGAGTACACCCAAACTGCGAACCTGAGACTTCAGGGGGAGTGCAACCCCATCCAGCACCGGTTGAATCCCTATTCCCTGATCTGCCCTCCGACTGACCAGGAGTACCTCTGTTTTATCAGGATTTAATCTCAAAGGCCACAAAGGCCATCTATGGACCAACAAATTACAGTACAAATCCCTTATGTTCAGTGGATGGTAGCAAACTTCTTAAGGATAAAGAGTCTATTGGAAAGAGCATTACCACGATCTCCTTAATCTTAACTCTATTGTAGCCGGTGAGGTCTTCTTGCAAATTCCACAGCAACAAACTAGAGATGAGCTTGCAGTATCCCCTAATTTGGATGAAGTCAGTAAAGCCATCAATCAAATGAAGAACAACAGAACTAGTGTACCTGATGGGATTCCTGCTGAAGTCTTTAAAGAAGGTGGGCCTGACCGTACACAACAACTTCATAAGCTCATCGAAAAAATCTGGATGAGGGAGGAGATCCTGGAAGACTTTAGGGATGCCATAATTATCACCCTTTTTAAGAAGGGTGATAGAACAGATTGCAGGAACTATCAGGGTATCTCTGTTCTTGCTACCGCAGGTAAAATCCTTACAAAGATCCTTGCAAATCACCTCCTGCTGATCTCAGAGGATGTCCTCTCTGAATCTCAAAATGGTTTCCGCTCTTCCAGGAGGACAATGGACATGATCTTCACTGCATGACAGCTTCAAGAAAAATGCCGGGAGCAGAATCAACCTTTATATATGGCGTTTATTGATCTAAGGCCTTTGATACTGTGAATCAAACCGCTCTCTGGACCATCCTTCTGAAAATGGGATGCCCTGATAAATTTGTGAATATTTTGTGACTCCTTCATGACAATATGACAATGACAATTTTGGATAACAATGGCTTTCAGAGCAATCCATTCAGAGTCGGATCAGGCATAAAACAGGGATGTGTCATTGCTCATACTTTATTTGCTATCATCATTGCCATGAGTGTACACTTTATTGAGGGGAAACTTCCTACTGGTGTGGAAATCATATATCGAACTGATGGAGAGCTTTTTAATCTCAGTAGGCTGAAAGCAAAAAGTAAGGTAATGTCAACCTCTGTCGTAGAACTTCAATATGCCGATGATAATGTAGTCTGCGCATTCAGAGCCATATCCTACATTCCAGCCATATCATTGAGTAACATTCACAGTATGTCATTATACTATGAGTCATCGACGGCATTCAGACATGGGGTTTAGTGTGTTAGATTTACTCATTATCATGGTAGCACCTTTGTCCTGATTTCTAACATTCCTTTCACACAGCAGTACCTGTTGTGGTATGGAACTATGGCTTTTTGCTGATATACCACCATGTAACGCTAAATTTTATTCACAGCAGTAGGTGTGATGTGACACAACAATGAATGCCATTGGACATGTCATTACTCCTCCACCCTTTCTGATATGCACACTTATATTCCCCCATGATTCCCCTATGAAAGTGGCAGGGAAAAAATGAATGCCAATATACTGCCCTAAATTTTGTCACTTACCTCCTGCGATTTTCTGGGTTAATGGGGTTGCGAACAGATGTTTTCCTGGAAACAACATAGAAATGAGTGCTGAACTTCCACTATATTCTGCTATTTTCCTTGAAGTGGCTTTTACGTTATATGAAAGATAAAATAAAATGTGGAAATCATCAGGTAAGGGAACTTTGGAAAAATGGAATAAACTCCTGTCTGAATGCAGCCAGCACAGGGTTGCGGCCTATTGCCGAAATAAACACAGACACCGTTCATTGGGTTAAATCATGGGCCACTTTATTAAAAACAGAGTCAATTATAACCAATGAACCTGCAGAGGGACAATACAGTGCGGGGGAATTCAGCTGATCCAGGCGAAGCCTGCTTGCAGCTATAGGGCAACCAAACCTTGCCAGAGCCTGGGGCTGCCCTGTGCCAGGCCCCAGCTCCGGCCACACCCTGAAGATGTGTAGGGGGTCCAACCCGCATCACCGCCCCCCGGAGCTGTGAAACTCTGAGCGGATGAGGCACGTTGGCCCCAAAAGTGGCCCGTGTTCTGCTCCCCCAGGCCGTATAGCCCAGAGCTGCAGGCCCCCAGACCGCCAATCACCCCCAAAGGTGCCTAAAGGTATCACCTAGCTACCCTTTCCCTTTTAACCTTTCCCCCGCGCTTCCTTGACCAGTGACCATTAAACTATTCAGCCAAAATGAACCAATTAGCCTATTAGCCCCCACAGGTACCCGTGCTAACCCTTGACCCTCCTCTGCAACCACAGTGTGGAGTAGGCAAAAGAAACCCACCAGCAAAGCGAGGCAGGCAGGCCAAAAATTCCTAGTCGGCCCCGTAGTGACCAAATTAATCACATTGCAGCCAAGGGAGGGTCGGGCGGGTGCCGCCAAAAATTTGCAGTGAGGGTGGGCGGCTGGCGGTACGGCCTTAAATGGCCGTCTGCCACCCCGCCCCCTCACTGCATGCTACGTCAGCACGCCAGCACGCTGCGAGCATGCCTCCCTCACCAAGATGGCGGCTCGGCTGCGGCCACAAAACTCGTCCCTTCGCCGGTAAGTCCCGGCACGGAACGGGGGTTGCGGCCTATTGCCGAAATAAACACAGACACCGTTCATTGGGTTAAATCATGGGCCACTTTATTAAAAACAGAGTCAATTATAACCAATGAACCTGCAGAGGGACAATACAGTGCGGGGGAATTCAGCTGATCCAGGCGAAGCCTGCTTGCAGCTATAGGGCAACCAAACCTTGCCAGAGCCTGGGGCTGCCCTGTGCCAGGCCCCAGCTCCGGCCACACCCTGAAGATGTGCAGGGGGTCCAACCCACATCACCGCCCCCCGGAGCCGTGAAACTCCGAGCGGATGAGGCACGTTGGCCCCAAAAGCGGCCCATGTTCTGCTCCCCCGGGCCGTATAGCCCAGAGCTGCAGGCCCCCGGACCGCCAATCACCCCCCAAGGTGCCTAAAGGTGTCACCTAGCTGCCCTGTCCCTTTTAACCTTTCCCCCGCGCTTCCTTGCCAGAAAAGGGGGACAAGCCTCTGCTTAGTCTCCCCTTGCCCCACACCCGATAAGAATCCGGTGCACACCCCTCTACAGGTCCATTAGGAAGATGTCATTGCCCTCGTCAGTCAAGTGCACGCCATCTGGCCTAAACAACTCCAGCCTATCTTGCTTGATCTCTGGGTGGTGTATGACAGACCCCACCAGGCCCTTAATGGCCCTCTGAATCTGTCTATTAACCTTTTTCCGAGCCCTGTCCATTCCCCGTGGGTCATCAGCCCAATTCCACGTCCTGTGCGGCAGGATGTCAGACCATACCAAGTGCACCCCAGGCCAGCGCAGCGCAATGGCCTGGAGGTCACTACATGCCTGTTTGATTAGGGCCTTGCCCCTCTACAGACCCAAATCATTACCTCCCAGGTGGATGACCAGCACCTGGGGCACTGCCCAGTCCACAGCTGACCGGAACAAGGTAGGCAGGAGGCCATCCCAACACATCCCCCATCGTCCCAGCCACCGCACTGAGGCCCACTGACTGAGCCCCAGCTGCGTTCCAATGCGGGACTTCGCCGCCCTGCGGCCTGCCCAGAAAATCATGCTGTGGCCGCAGAGGAGGATGCTCACTTGTTCCGATCTTTCCCAGAGGCCTGCCAAAAATGACAACATCGCCGTTAGCTGCTGGCCTCATGCATCTCCGTTAGTGGTCTAACATACATCTTATATGCATCCGAGGACCACCTGCCCACTGCCTGCAGCTGCCCTTTGGAAAAACCCAGGTGAGCAGCGGTGGAAGCTGCACCTATTTGGAAGGAGTGTGTTCCGAACTTGCGGGCATCCACACCTAGCCGCTGGAGTGCTGTCTTTGCCACCGACCAAAATTGGTACTTGGTAAGGGGCTGGAGGTCCCTGTGCCTGAACAGGCACCCGGGCTGCAGCCCGCGGTCTGCCAGAAAAATGCAGAGGGCCCTGACCGGGCAGAGCTCCTCCTGTTGGCATGGGGATAACACAATCAGGCGACCCTTGTGGCGTTGGTCAATCTTTGACTGCCTGAGTCGCAGGCGGGGCCCCCCTGCCTCCCATCTGAGATCAGAAACCTGGAGGGCCCGGAGGGAGCTATCCGTCTTAGAACCTGCCACCACCTCCCCTATTCGGAAGGCCCCGAAGAATAAAGTGAGGGCCGCAGCATGGTATAGCAGTGCCTCAAAATGGGAAGAACATAGCACCCTCCACTGTCCCCGCAGACCCAACAGTAGCTCTGGGGAAAAGGGGGAGCGTGCATCAGGTGTGTGCGGGCGCTCACGGGACCACCCTTCCAGCATCCGGCGTACCCTAAAGTCACCGGAGTAGTCCTGAAAGCCCTGTGCTTTCCCTAGGAAGGATAGACCTGAGAGCTTACCTCTGATGGTCCTGACTGAAAGCCCCCTCCGCTTCCCTTCCACGCAGAACTCCATAAGATGCTCCACGGGGATGGGCCACTCCTGGGTGTAGCCTCTGGACTCCCTGAAGGTTGCCAGGTCCCTACCTGCCCCCTGGTAGCTGGCCAAAGTGCTGGGTGCCACAAAAAAGCTTATGGCCCATTCTGATTCGGTCCTCTAATCTCCCACAGTGCTGGGGGTACCACGTCCGGCTGAGCCCTTGCCCACGGCGCCAGCTGGTGAAATCTCTCCATCGGGTTCCGTGATAGAGCATCAGCAATGCTATTATCAATACCCGGGACATGGCGCGCAAGGAACTGTATATTATAGCGGAGACATTGGAGCACAAACACTCGAACCAAACGCATAACATCGGGGTTTCTAGAGGACAGGGTGTTGATGACATGTACCGTGGGGAGGTTGTCGCACCAAAAATGGACTGAGGAATTGCCCAGTTTGTCCGGCCAAAGGTGTACGGCCACGACAATGGGGAAGAACTCCAGAAGGGTCAGGTCTCTGGTTAGGCCAGCCTGCACCCAATTCTGTGGCCAGCTGCCATGACACCATGAGTCATGGAAAATGACCCCAGAACCGCAGGAACCTGAGGCGTCGGAGCTCACCTGTAGCTCCGCTTCCAACAGGCGATCCTTTCTCCATAAGGAGACCCCATTGAATTCCCGCAGGAAGGTGGACCAAACTGCCAGGTCCTCCCGGAGAGCGGCTATAACACGTGTGTGATGGTGGGGGCGTGATAGGCCCGCCATGGCATCGTACACGCGGCGCAAGAATGCGCGCCCGGGTGCTACCACCCTGCATGCAAAGTTCATATGTCCTGCCAGCTGTTGAAGTGTGGCCAATGTCACCTTCTTCGCCCCAACCACCTCTGAGATTTTCCCCTTAAGGGCCCCCAGCTTATCCCGCGGGAGCCTACAGCATTGGGCCACTGTATCGATCTCTATGCCCAGGAAAGTGAGGGTAGTGGACGGGCCCTCAGTTTTCTCAGCCGTGAGGGGAACACCCAGTTCCCCGGCCATCCCTGCGAACTGCTCCATAAGAGCCTGAGAGGCGCCCAAGTCTGCAGGGCCCGCAAACAGGAAGTCGTCCAAATAGTGCACCACTGATTGCCGGCCTGCCCGTCTCCTGACTGCCCACTCCAAGAAAGAACTGAAGCGCTCAAAAACCGAGCATGAGATGGAGCAGCCCATAGGCAATGCCCTATCCACATAGTATTTGCCCATGAAGGCAAAGCCTAAGAGCTCAAAATCCCATGGGTGCACAGGGAGGAGACGGAAGGCTGATTTGATGTCACACTTTCCCATGAGGGCGGCCATCCCGCAGTCCCTAACCATACGAACCGCACAGTCAAATGACGTGTAGCGGACAGAGCAGAGGTCTGATGGGATGAAGTCATTTACTGACCCACCCTGGGGAAAGGACAGGTGGTGTATAAGGCGAAATTCGCCTGGTGCCTTCTTCGGAACAAGGCCCAGCGGGGAAACTCTGAGTGAAGGATTTGGGTGCTACCACAAAGGGGCCCAGCACGCGGCCTGCCATGACCTCCTTCCTAATTTTTTCTCCCACGACCAATTCCATACCCGCCACTGATTTTAGGTTGCGGGACATGAAGGAGTGCCTGGGACCCAAATAGGGAATCCGGTAACCCTCTGTAAAGCCCTGTAGCAAAAAGTGGGCGTCTTGGACTCGGGGGTAACAGCAGAGCAAGCGCTGGAGTTCGGAGAGTTTAACTGGACTGGGGCCCCTTTCCTTGAGCTGCGCTAGCAGCTCCCGGTCTCCTTGCGCCAGGTGAGTCCCTGTTCCCACCTCTGAAGGGGCGGCCCCTGGGGCAGGCAGCGCAGGAATGTGGGCCCCTGCATATTGCGCACTCATGTCGGAACCTGCAGGGGTTACGACCACAGCGGCCTCGGGAGCTGAACTCCCAGCAGAGCAGGCTGGGTTGAACCCCCTGCCCCGCAGGCCCGCGGGAAGGAGCTGCTGCTGCCTGGCGGGCCAGGAGGTGGCCGCTGTCCGTTCTATCCCCGGCTATGGGCTTGGAGTGTGACATAAACTGTAGCCACAGGTCCGCTTCCTTTTTGTCCCAGGGGAGGGAGGTATCAAAGGCCGCCCTCATATGGAACGATTCGTCATAGGCGAGCCATGCTGCCCCCTGGAACTCAGAGTAGCTCCGATATATAATATCGAGGTATTTAATCAGAATAGGGCCCCTCTGTGGCTGTTTCTGCATCACCACCCCCATGTATGTCAGAAATGCAGGCAACCAATTAGCCCAAGTGCGTTCAATGCGCCGCCTCTTGGGCTTGTCAGGTTCTGCCTCTTCGCCCTTATCCTTCTACCTCCTCACTGGTTCCCTGTACAGAAGTGAGAATAAGTCGACGTACTCCCCCTTCCAATTTTTTTCTTTTGTAGCGTGCAGCAGGTGAAAGCCCAGTGGGGCTGATGTCTCCCTGAAAGGTATAGCCCCTTCCCTCACTGAGCCCAGAGGGTCAGTGTCCTCTGCTGGTGTGGGTACCGACCAGGAGGGCTGAGCCCCCACTCCCATCCCTGTTCCGGCAGTGGCCTGCCAGACCTGCTCACAGGCCACCCCTAGGGGAGGCAGCTGTTGTGGTGTGCCATGCCCCGCCCCCATGGTGATCCCCGCTTGCCCATACCGCTCGGTTTCCGCTGGTGGGGAAAAGAGCCAGTATGGAAACCCCCACAGGGGCCAGCCCCACTGGGGCTGCCCCTGTTGTTGTGCTGCCCAGGGAGACTCACCCCCTATGTTGTCCGCTGAAGGCCCATGCATGGGCTGTGGTCCTGGGGCTGCATACGAAGACAACGCTGTTCCTGCTTCTGCTCCGGGCGGTCTTGCTGCGGTCCCACTAGGCCCTGCCTCTAGCACATCCAGTCGCGCTAAGATAGAAGTAATAGCCGCAGCGTTAGCCCCGCCAACTAGACGCTGCACTTTCTCCCAGGGCCACTTGGGGGGTGGTTCCCTTGTCCTCCCCATTGCCGGCTGGGCAGGGCCCCTCTCCAGGGCTTCTAACCTAGCCAGTATAGTGGTCCATGGTATGCCTGCCCCCTGTCCCCCAACCTCCGCAGCAGGGGGTGGGCGTCTACCCTCTGCCCTGGGGGCCCTTCCCTTCCCTTTTGGCCCACCTTGACCTTTTGTGGGTGGCATCCTGAGCTAGCGTGTAGGGGGACGATGCCTTCTGCAATAATGAGAGGTGGTCAGCCTGGGGATACCTAAGGGGGGACCCTGCACCCTCACTGTCCAGCTGGACCGTGTCCCCTACTCAAACCAGTCCCTTTATCTCACCCCCACAATCCTGGCCCCTGGGCTGCTAAGCGACCAATGGGGTGGTGTGCAAGATGGGTCTGGGAACCACTCCCTTGCTATGGGCTGAGAACCTTCCCACAGGGGTCCCCTGGATAGTAATTTAAAGTAATTTAAAGATAGTAATTTAAAGATAGTAATTTAAAGAGTAATTTAAAGATAAAAGAACACGGCCACAAGGCCGCCTCTCCCGAATTCCACCGCTGCCGCTAGGCCATGCTGCCGTCGCCGTCGCTGGAAGGCATCCCAGGGCCTAGGGCTCCCTCCACTGCCCCACCGGGCCCGCCGATGCCTCCTGCAGGCCGCACCTCTGCAGCTGGATGGCCGCTGGATGGCCGCTGCCGCCACACCTCAGCCGCTGGGTGGCCTAGAGCTGTCCCCGCTGCC